>NC_056058.1:29745520-30995520 GCF_016772045.2 Ovis aries | reverse complement strand
ATCAGTAGGACAGCTCACTAAATTCCAGGAGAAAGCCCTGTGTGAGAAATGATCTGTCCCTTGAGACCAGGACCTATCTTGTGCAGGCTCATTCTTCTTTCCACCCATTTCCACTCAGCTTTCATATGTCTGTTGGATGAGACTTCAGGCTATGCGACAGCTATAACTTCATACAGTTGCATGGTAAATTTCTAATACAGTGTGATACAAACTCTAGTTTAAATGAATATACTGGGACTCTCCATTGTTTCTGTGGTTGTTAATGCATCACCAGCACCAGTGGGACAAGTGATTACAAGCTTTGCGCTTTGAGGTAATTGCTTCTCTGCATTTCAGTCATCTTTTAGGAGACCTCGGGAATCCAGAAAAACAGAAGCAGATGGAACCAGGCACTGTGCAGCAAGAGCATAGACTGCAATGCAAATACATGGGCCTAATAAGCTGGCTTTCAAAAAATATACGTCTCCAAGAAGTGCCCAGGGAGAGTCTAGATCAATAGGGCTGGGATGCAACCCAAACGATTAGTACTTCTAAAGCCTCCCTATGTGATAAAGTTGTGCTTCTAGGGAACTGCTTTTCCAAAGAGCAGTCATCACAGATGTACTCTGTCATTGGTTACGGTTAGGGAAATGAGATATTTATGGGGAAGATCATTCTTGAAAGAAACCAAAATAAATTCATTCAAGGGAAAAATGACTTCTAATATTCTATATATATTAAAAAGCAATGTAAAAGATCAACTCCTGCCCCTCAATCTCCCCACTTCCTTTGCCACCTAATGAAGGGACAAGTTTAAATAGAAAATATTGTTCAATATTTGTTGATTTATTGTCTGTGTTGTATAACATAGCATATAGGCTATAGCACTTTTTACTTTTGGATTGAACAGTGTACTATGAAAGTGAGAATTACACATTCTTTTGTAATAATAGACTACAAACACTACAAGCATTTTTTAAAAGTGATTGCATGCGTTTTTTTGGTACACATGATTTAGACATTAACTATCCGATCTACTAGGTTAACTTCTCAGAACCATCTACATAGAAGTTACCTGCAATGAATTTAGCTAATTTTAGGCAAATCGTGAAAGATTTTGGATGCTCTCATCACTGGTTCTTGAGAAACGTGACGATAGGATCACCAGTCACTTCTCAGAAGTCTGATATTAGGTCTCCTTTCTGATGCCTCCACCTATGAATGTTTGTTTCTCTCCCTGGGTCATATGGAATTCATTCATTTCTCTCTTATTTTGGCAGCCTCATTCTGTTTACTTTTTTCATCACTATCCTGCTTTTAGTGGTCATTTGTTTTCTTTCTGCTTTTAAATGTTTATAAATAGTTTAAATGTGTTAAATTGTCCTGTTTTTTACTCATAAAACATTATTTTCAATCATTTGTTTACTTTATCTTTCATAAACATTAAGGTGCTTTTTAAAAATGATCTCTCTTATAAATTTATAAATCTAATACTTGTAAAAACTCCTAAGAGTGGTGCACAGATTTTCAGAGCACTAAGAGTAATATGCTGAAAAAAGACCAGTGCTACGCAAACGTTAAGACAAGTTCATTGTTTTAGCCATAATAATAATGGGGTTACACAGAATCTTACATTTTGGGAACTGAGATACTAGAGTGAAAATGTGGCTACCAGATAATGGAGAAAACATGGACCTGCTTTGCCTGATGTGTTCATTCAATAAGGATTTATTGTCTTGCGAGAGAGAATGAAATAAAACTCATGGCCCATGAACTTAGTGGGACAAGAGGACATGCATGCTGCAGCCCAGCAGAAAATGTCCATGGGAATGTAAGGCTCTACAAGAGATGACAAGCACAGAACACCATCCCCAAAAGGCACAGCCGGAAAAGGCTATGGTGTCACATGATGCCCCGGCATGGCCAGGAAAGGGTTCATAAATGAAAAGGGGACAAATTGGGCTTTCAAATGTGGGTGAGAATTTGCTAGAAAGGAGGTAGAAAATAATAAATGTCAGGAGAGTGTTTGAAAATAAGGAACCTGGTTGACACAGCTGGGTAGAGTGTTCATGTGAAGGAACAATTGGAGATGAAATTAAGGATATATTATTACTCTTATGAGACAGGTAACAAAAGCTGGTTAAATAAATAAATAAATGGTAGGTATCATCATATCATGGAGAAGGCAATGGCACCCCACTCCAGGACTCTTGCCTGGAAAATCCCATGGACGGAGGAGCCTGGTACGCTGCAGTCCATGGGGTCGCTAGGAGTTGGACACGACTGAGCGACTTCACGTTCACTTTCACTTCACTATCATCATATCATGATGGCTTCAAATTCCAGAAATAGAATTCAGTTTAGATATGGCTTATGAGCCACTTGATATGACGAAGAAGATGTGAAGATGTGACCAAGACAGGTTTTCTGTTATTGGTTTTTGACTCTATATTCCCAGAATTTGCTCCAGTCCCAAGTTTACAAGCTTTTAATCTTTATCAAGATGAAAACATCTCTTTGGGAAGTTCTATAAAAGACAATTAAAGTACTTTTCCCCAGAATCTCCAGCAAACATCTCTAAGTGCTGTATCTGCTATTCTTGAATTGATCACTGTAGATCAAGAGGATGGGATGTACTGAATGGTTCTTCCCTATCAGCTTCATTTCTAGAGCTGGCTTTGTGACACAGCCACCTGAACTTCCAAAAATGGGTAAGAAATGAACTTACCAAAGGAAAATTAGGGTACTATTGGTGTAAAAATGGAGCATAGTTGGTGAAAAGACAACCACCAGAAGTCCTGCGTAGGAAAATAATTTGGGCCAAATATATAATGTAGGGGCTAAGGAAGTGCAGATGGCTTTTGGTAGAAACATGGACTCATACAAAGTGTAATCAAAAATTACCCTTGGAATTATACTGTTAGGTATTTTACCAAGGAGAATTCTTGAACATAGGCAGTGAAAGACACATAAAATAGTATTCATAGTGGAAAATCTGAAAACCATCTAAATGTCAATCAAGACAAGAGTAGATGAGTAATTTGTTGAATATTCACAAAACCATACCACAGGCAAAATGAATACACACACACATATACGTATATATACATATATATATATATACACATAGCAATATGCAGCAACATGGTTAAATGTTAGTAATAACTTACTAAATATTAAATGAAAAGTGAATTCCCAAAGATTATAAACATGATGGTATTTTTTGTAAACTTAAAAACAAATGATTTTAAAATATATAGCTTTTTAAGTACGTATTGCCTTTAAGAATGCAATAGAAATTGTACAAAAAGTGTTGAGACAGAAGATAAACAAGTGAATAGGTAATATAGAAGACTGTGTTATGTGGCTTATGAAAAAGAAGAAAACAATAATAAATGACAGAATATGCAGGAGTGGGATGTTTTTTGCATGTCATGATCATTGACATTCTCTCTTAGAAGATGCCCTTTAAGCAGAGAATTGATGGCAGTAAAGGGGGGGAACTACGTAGAATTGCTGGAAGTGGAAGGGTGAGCTTAGTGGGTGACAAAGAGGGAATCTGTTTCGGCAGAGGAATAGTAAATGCAGACGCAGTAGGAAATGCTGGGGGAGTGTGCTTGGTGTGTTGTAGAGAATTTTGGGGAAACCAGTACGGCTGAGGGAGTGCGTACCAGGAAGAATGGTGAGACGTAAGGTCAGAGCAATAGCGGAGGTTCAGATCATGTAGGGCTGTCAGAGCCGTTGCGAGGACCTGGCTGTTGGTCTTCGTGAGATAGGAATTAACCGCTATAAGACAGCAGTCCATTGGAGGGTGCTGAGAAGAACGGTGTATTGTTTAAAAGATTACTGTGACGGCTTTGTGTAGAGAAGGATGGCAAGGTCAAGCTGGGAATCAGGGAAAGCAGAGATCAGTTAGAAGAGTTTAAATTAATTCCAGAGAGGGGTGATGGTACCTTGGGAGAGGATGAGTGTTCTGACTATTTACAACTTTGGAACAAATTACCCCTGATTTAGTGGCTTGTACATCAACCATCTTATTATACATCACGTTTTTGAGGGCCAAGGATATAGGCAGGGTTCTCTGCTGGGCAGTTCTGCTTCATGAGGAGCAAACAAGGGTAGTTTGGAGATATTCAGCTGGTATCTTATTTGTTGATCCAAGACAGCTTTCTCTACCTACCCAGGGCCTCTCTACATGGTCTATTCAGTATTCAGACTACCTACATAGTAGTTTAGAACTCAGTAGCAGGTATCCCAAAAGGGCAAAAGTGATAGTTACCAGTGTCTAGATCTAGAAAGTGCCACACCATCACTTCTGTCACATTATATTTGTCAAAGCGGTCACAAAATGCACCCAAATTCCAGGGTTGGAGATTTCGACTTATTTCTCTTTTTGAAAATTATTTATTTGGTGACACTGAGTCTCAGTTGCAGCATATGGGATCTAGATCCCCAATCAGAAATCAAACCTGGACCCTTGCATTGGAATCACAGAGTCTTAGCTACTGGACAGTCAGAGAAGTCTCTAAACTTCATCTCTTGATAGGAGGACTCTCAAAGAATTTGTGGCCATATATAAACTGTTATGAGGTACAGGCTGAGAAGTGATTAATTCTGGATAGCTTTAAATGTTTAGGTTTGGCCAATGGATTAAATATGCATTTGAGAGAAAAAGGAGGATCAGGGATGGCCCCATGATTTTTGATCTAGACAGCTGGAGAAACAGAGAGTTTACTGAGATAGGGAAAACTATGGGAAGGAAAATCAGAGTGTATGGTAAGTTTTCATTTTGTGCATGGCAAGTATGAGTTGCTTGTTTGACAACCCAGTGGACATATCAAATAGGCTGTCAGGTATATGATTCTGGAGTTCACGAGAAAGGTTTGGGCAGAGGCTATCTGTGTATAGGTGATATTTAAATTAATGGGACTGCATGAGTTTCATTTAGAGAGGAAGGGTAGGTGGAGAAGAGGAGAAATCTAATTACTGAGCCTAAGGGAAGTGCAAATATTTATAATTATTAGGAAATGATGAGAAACCAGCAAAGAAATCAAGAACGAGTAGGTCATGAAGTAGAAGTACCAAGGGAAAATGATGTCTAAGAAGCCTAGAGAAATCATTAATGGAGTTGGGAATAATCAAATTTGTTACACACTGCTTATTACACAAATGAGGACTGAAACTTGAATATTTTCTTGGAGCCTAGACGGCTGATGACCCTTATAGGAGCTATTTTGTTTGAGCCATAGAAACAAAAGCCCATATGAGTGGCTGCAAGAAAAAAAAAAAAAATCTGGGAGCAAGAAGAGAAAGCTTGCAGGGACAAAAGCTTAACACACTTTCTAGAATTCCTCTTGTCTGCCAGAAAGAAACACCCTGTTCTCTTTCTGGCCTCAGTATCTAAACAGGGGCAAGTGGACGGCCCTGGGCGTTTGTATCAACTTAAGGGCATTTGCCAAAGCTGATTGTCGATGATTTAAAGAATGTCAACTAGAGTTGTTTCTGGTCATTGAATATGCTTCTGCTTGTCTCCTTCTGACACTTAAATATACAGAAGGTTTCATCACTTTGAATTTAAATGCTTGTTTAGAAATGCTTTCTTACTATTACTTAAAATGGCAAGAGGAATAAATTCCAGTTTCAAATGCATGAAGAAAAAAATTGAATTTGAAAGCCTTTGGGCTTGTACTTCCCAGCTGGTCATAGTTCACACCATTATCTGCTATCTTACTAATAGTTCCTGCCTTGTCTATGAATATTTGTGTTTGAGCTGTTGATATCATTGTGGCAAGGCTTCAGCCTTCTCTTGCACTAACTTAGTATAACTTTGAAGGAGCACAGTGACAATTTTCAGACTTAGAATTCCCTGGAGTGACAAACCACTGCTACTCACTAGCTGATATTGATGACAATGATGTTACTGGTGGTAATATCACCTCTCCAACATGATGGCAAAGAAAAAGAAGGTGCCATGCTAATTCTATTACACATATTCTCTGAAAGGATCTTTCCTGTAAACTGAGGTAGGAATTACTCTTGTCATTTTACAGATGAAGAATAGAGGTTTAATGAGGTTTAATAACTTGTCCAGTGTCATATATGTAATCTGTGCAGTCAACTTGGAAAGGTAGGCAGAATCTAGAGCTTATAAGGCTTGAATGGTGTCTTCTCTTTACTAACTTTAATTTATTTAATGACATAAAGATAACAATTACTGTACTTATTCCTCATTGTGAGTAACATATATAGGTGTGTATGTATGTGTAACTTTTTATAAAATACATATGTAATTTTGAGATAATTTCTAAAATGAAGATGGAACATAATTAGTTTAACCCTCTGATTGACCCATTTTTTAAGGTCTCTTTCTGAGAGCTTTTTTTAAATTTATTTTTTACTGAAGTATAGTTGAATTACAATGTTATGTTATTTCTGATGTACAGCAAAGTTATTTAGTCATGCATATATATATTTATGTAGATTTATATATTCTTATCCATTATGGTTTATTATACGATATTGAATATAGCTCTCTGTGCTATACAATGGGACTTTGTTATTTATACATTCTATGTGTAATAGTTTTTACCTCCTAATCTCAGACTTCCAGTCTAGACCTCCTCTATCTACTTCTCCCTTGGCAAACACACATCTGTTCTCTATGTCTGTGAGTTTATTTCTGTTTCTTAAGTGAGTTCTTTTGTGTCGTATTTTAGATTCTACATATAAGTGATACCATGTGGCAATTTGTCTTTCTCTTTCTGACTTATCTTACCTCGTTAATCTCTGGGTCCATTCATGTTGCTGCAAATTTCATTTTTTTATGGCTGAATAGTATTCCAGTGTGTGTGTGTGTGCGTGTGTGCACATCTTTATCCATTTATCTGTCAATGGACTTTTAAGTTGCTTCTGTATTTCAGCTATTGTGAATCGTGCTACTCTGAACATTGGGGTGAATGTATCATTTCAAATCAGAGTTTTCTCTGATAAATGCCCAGGAGTGGAATTGCTGGATCATATGGCAACTCTGTTTTTAATTTTTTGAGGAATGCCCATAATGTTTTCCATAGTGACGGCACCAATTTTCATTCCCACCAACAGTATAGAAGAGATCTCTTTTCTTCACACCCTCTCCAGCAGTTGTTATTTGTAGACTTTTTAACAATGACCAGTCTGACCTGTATGAGGTGGTACCTCATAGTTTTAATTTGCAAGTCTCTAATAATAAGTGATGTTGAGAATCTTTTTATGTGCCTACTGGCCATCTATATATTTTCTTTGCAAAAATGTCTATTTAGGTCTTCTGCCTATTTGGGGAAGTTTTTGTTGTTGTTTCTGTTGTCTGAACTATTTGTATATTTTGGAAATTAACCTCTTGTCGGTCATATCATTTGCTACTGTTTCTTCCCAGTCCATAGATAGTCTTTTTGCTTTATGGTTTCATTGATGTGCAAAAGCTTATAAGTTTGATTAGGTCCTATTTGTTTACTTTTGCTATTATTTCTATTGTCTTGAGAGACTGACCTAAAAAAGCATTGCTGTGAATTATATCAGAGAATGTTTTGCCTCTGTTCTCTTCTAGTAGTTTTAGAGGTCATGTCATATTTAAGTCTTTAAATTGAGATAATCTTGTGATTTTATCTTTTCTTTTGTGGATGTGGTGTATCGCATTGATTGATTTGCAAATTGTTGAACCATTCCTGTGACCCTGGGATGAATCCATCTTGGTTGTGATGCATGATCGTTTTTATGTGTTGTTGGATTCAATTTGCTAATTCTTTGTTACAGCTAATGTAATGCCCAGAATTGACTCCTTTGAGAGAAAAAGCTTAACATTTTTTACAAAAATTCTTTCTGATAGTAAGAAAAATGCCTACTTCTATACACTATCCTTTTCCCATTATTATCCTAAATTGAGCTATCATTACTTAATCACACTGTTACTTGTTCTTGTATTCTTACCTGGAAAAATCAGAAAAATATTATTAAATTTTAAAATCAGTGACTGTTTAAGCTGGGATGTTGCTGTTTTCCTGCGTTTGAACTTGAACTGAACAATTGGTTTTACTTGGGTCTCCAGTCTGTTGGCTTTTGGAATGAAGCCTACAGTATTGGCTCTCCTGGTTCCCATGCCTTTGGACTGGCGTTAGAACTACAATATTAACTTCCCAGCATTTTCAGCTTACTGACTGCAGACTGCAGGGCTTCCTGGCTTCCATAATCATCTAAGCCAGTTTCTTATAATCCTTCTCTCTATTCCTCTCTCTGTATGCATGCAGTTTCTTATGTTTCTCCAATACAGACACTGTTTTTTAAAAAGTTGGTTTACTTATGCTGGCAGATTCTTTTTTTTTTTTTCTTTTGAAGCATGGGTGAATTCCAGGAAATGGTTCAAAATGGGTGAATAATGGGATATTCTTGTGCTTTCACGCTAATATGATTCACACATAACTATATATAGCTATGTGTACAGACAGAAGCAGTGTGTGTTCCAAGGATGTGCTTTGAAATATTTAACAAAGAAATGCAAGCCAAAAGGTATTGTATTTTCATCTGAAATGTCCTTGTTTAAACTCCTGCAGTTTTCATATTGAGAAGTCACTAGCATATGTAATCTCTATCAGCAAAGGCTGCAAACTGAAAAATGTCAAAGCTTGAGAAACTATATTGTTGAGGTTTAGAGGATGACCTTGGCCCATCCATGTTCACAATGAACAGTAACTTGATTAGCACATTAGTTCAGGTTTGAGAAAATCAATTAGGAACAAAGAAATAATACCACTGTTTTCTTCCAGATAAGTTTTCATTTTGTGGGTTTCTTCTGTTGTGAAACACTGACCTCTCCATGATGTTTTCAGGAAACACTCTTCCCTGGAACTGCTCTCAAATCTTTTTACACATGTCAGAGCAACATTAAAGAACACACAAATGTTTGCTTTAGTTAGATAATATTTGAAGTTCCTTCTGCTTTTTTTAATATAGAACTTCTCACAGTGAACCAAAAGTGAAGTCAGTCAGTTGTGTCCAACTCTTTGCGACCCCACGGACTGTAGCCTACCAGGCTCCTCTGTCCATGGGATTTTCCAAGCAAGAGTACTGGAGTGGGTTGCCATTTCCTTCTCCAGATCTTCCTGACCCAGGGATTGAACCCAGTTCTCCCACATTGTAGGCAGATGCTTTACCGTCTGAGCCACCAGGGAACTTCTCAAAAGGGAGGTAAATAAGGACACAGAAGGGGGCATGACAGGCCGGAAACTGCAGAGTAACAGGTCTCATCTGCTAAGTAATGGCCATGTGATAGTAGGCACGATGCCAAGAGTTGTATTATTGTTGTCTCACTTAATTTTCCAGCAATCAGAAATGGAAATGCTATTGTTATGCTAATTTGTACAGATTTAGAAAACTAGGGAGTTACCAACTTACATAAACTCACACTGGTAAAAAGTATATGTGCATGCTAAGTCATTTCAGTCGTATCAGACTCTGACTCTATGGATGTGTTACCTGCCAGGCTTCTCTGTCCATGGGAATTCTCCAGGCAAGAATGCTGGAGTAGGTTGCCATTTCCTCCTCCAGGGGTTCTTCCAAGGCAGGGATTGAACCCGAGTCTCTTACGTCTCCTGCATTGGCAGGTGAATTCTTTACCACTAGTGCCATCTAGAAAGCCCAGTAGAAAGTGACTTGAGATATAATTTAAATGCAGTTTTTGAGGAATTCAGAAACCAAACTCTTGATTGGTATGCCAACTTATGAATGAAGAAAGGAGATAGAATAAAGAGAAAGAGGGAAGTGAGGATAAGAAAAAAAAGAAAATTAATTAAAAAATATTTCATTGTAAAATATATTTTTATTATAAAATATTTGGTAAAATAACAGAAAATATGGAAAAAGTCAGTCAGCCACAAACCATAGGACCTCTTTTATATTTTCCCTTAGTTATTATGCTATATGTAAATTTGCTTGATTGTGTTCCTATTATACATGTGCTTTAGTTATTTTGTTTCCTCACTTGGGATTTCCCTGGTGGTCCAGTGATTAAGACTCTGTGCCACCAATGCAGGGGGCTGGGGTTCAGTCCCTGGTCAGGGAACTAAAATCCCACATGCCAGACTGCATGTCACAAAAACAAAAACAAAATTTTTTCAGTGAACATTTACCTTCAGTATTTTCCAAGTTATTATAAATCTTTGTAAACACGTTTATGTTGTATAATATGTTAAGAAAATGAACCATAACATAATGATGTTTGTTGAAAGCATTTAGTTGTTCTCTGACACACACTGCAAATATGAACACCAGTATCCACACAACTTTTGGATTAGTCTTAAACCTGTGAATAATTATTTTATGCAAAACTTCTAAAGTAGTAGACTCGACAATTTTTGTTTTAAAGAAGGATGTTATTAACAACTACCCTCTTCTATAGAATTGCTACCCTGAAAATAAATTTTAAAAACCCTTAACATCCAAGCCTTTTCACTCTTACACAGTAAATTTCCTTGTGATAAATTGTACATCATTTATTTTTAAGATAGAGCACCTCAGTGTTAACTTTCCAAAAATCTTAGAATACTGATAAGATTCTTTCCTACAACAGTAATACTTGGTTTTTTTTTTCAGTCTTCTTTAGACATTGCAAGTAAGTCTTTTATCAATACGTATTAGGAATATTCAAATGAAGATTAACTGTTTCACAAAGTAAGCACCGTGTTCATAAACTTTTTATGTTATGTCACTTCTTATCACCTTTAGTTACTTAGACTTTCATCATCATATTACTGAAGTGTAAATCACAAACCTGACTTGGTTTTCAAAATCATCTATGAAGTTTTGAGTCCAGGGAGATTATCAAAGCATACTATTTTTTTTTTTTTTGGCCTTGCACCTCTTCACCCCTTTAAATTTGAGAGAAAGGGCTACAGTATTCCTGCGGAAAAGACTGTTCACTGAACTTATAACAGAGGAAGTTCTAGTTTCTAAAATTTTGTATTTTGTTCTAATTATACCCTCTATTGTATCTTGGTTTCCTAATTTTCATGTCTGTCAAAATTAAAATCTATATAGAATGTTGGAAAAGGCTGATTTTTCTAGTTTTATACAGTAGGCATCCTTTGAATTTGAATATGTTTAATGTCAATAAATAATTTAATTGTTTAAGGTCCTGACCTTCTCCAACTGTGGATAATTACATGTAATGAATATTAAGTAATTGAACACAATGGAACAGTGAGGAAGTAACCTACTTGCTAAAAGCCTGAATACAAACATGAACATAGATATAAATATAAGAATTATAGGTATAGAGAAGGCGATGGCACCCTGCTCCAGTACTCTCACCTGGAAAATCCCATGGATGGAGGAACCTGGTAGGCTGCAGCCCGTGACACGACAGAGCGACTTCCCTTTCACTTTTCACTTTCATGCATTGGAGAAGGAAACGGCAACCCAGTCCAGTGTTCTTGCCTGGAGAATCCCAGGGATGGGGGAGCCTGGTGCACTGCCGTCTATGGGGTCACACAGAGTCGGACACGACTGAAGTGACTTAGCAGCAGTAGCAGCACTGACCTATAAAATGCTTATATTGTCAATTAATACAGCAACTCTGGAGCCAGGTAAATTATCATCCTTATTTTATAGATGGTAAAACTGAATCATATAAGAATAGGCAAACAAAAAGTTTCTATGCTTAGTTGCTCAGTCGTGTCTGACTTTTTGTAACCCTATGGACTGTAGCCAGCCAGGCTCCTCTGTCCACGGGGATTCTCCAGGCAAGAATACTGTAGTAGGTTGCCATTCCGTTCTCCAGCCCAGGGATCAAACCCAGGTCTCCTGCAATGGAGGCGCATTCTTTACCATCTGAGCCACCAGGGAAGCCCATATTAAAAAAGTAAATTGACTTATTTTGACTTCAGGAGTGTGCTATTTAGCGGATAAGAAGGAGATCTTCTGATTGGCACATTCTAGGACAAGTTTGTAAACTATCTGATGTATTTGTTGGTGGGTGGCTGGGCAAAGTACCATAGGTTTGAGGTGGCCATAGGTTAAAGGTGGGATGAGGAGTGGAATCTAAGAATGAAAACTGAGTGAACAAAAATGTGTTTCAGAGAAATTTTTGAATGGATTTAAAATCAAATAAATGACATTCTAACATGTATACTATCATGTGAATTGAATCGCCAGTCTATGTCTGACGCAGGATGCAGCATGCTTGGGGCTGGTGCATGGGGATGACCCAGAAAGATGTTATGGGGAGGGAGGTGGGAGGGGGGTTCATGTTTGGGAATGCATGTAAGAATTAAAGATTTTAAAAAATAAAAAACTAAAAAAAAAAAAAGAAAAAAAAAAGAAAGAAGTAATTTTTAAAATTAAAAAAAAAAAAAAAAGAAAGGGAATCTGGGGACTTCCCTGGTGGTCCAGTGGCTAAGACTCCGAGCTCCCAATGCAAGGGGCCCAGTTTCAATCCCTCTCAGGGAACTAGATCCCACATGTTATAACTAAGAAAAAAAAAATAAATGGGAAAGATTTCATTGTGAGAGAATAAAGCGTACCTGGGGTTTACAGTGTTGTGCATTTTCTGCCAAAAATATTCATGTTTCATTAAAGATGGAAAGAACTACATTTTAAAAAATAACCAGTGAGAACAAATTCTGTTGGAGAAATACAGGTGACAAAATGGATGAGGACATACTGTGGAGGCCTTTAAACAATAATCTGGAGGCTTTTTTTTTTTTATCAAATAAGATATTTAGGACAGTACATTCTGATTGATTTTCTTATTTCTTCCATAATTGGTGATATTTGGCATGGGAATATAAAATTCAGAATGGTTATTTGCAGATCATCTCTCAGTTAAAAAATGCCCAAAGAATATGAGAGATCTAAGATGGTCTTAAATCTAATTGTAAATGGACATTCCAAAAGTTAGGCATCCTGCGAAATCAGTTTTCATTATCTATTGCTGAATAACAAGTATTTTCAAAACTTGATGACTTAAAACAGCCATATTCATCCATTACCTCTGGTGGTTTCCATGGGTCTCAGCTGGGAGATTCACACATTGGAGGTTGGGACTACTTATAGTCTCATCCATGCACAGAGTTGGCCCTGGGAGCCTGCTATAGCTATTGTTGTCTGCCTACCTAGGACCGCTTCATTTAGCCTGGGATTCCTTACAACATGGTGGCTGGGTTCCAAGAGCAAATGTCTGAAGTCAGAGGGTGATCTAGTCTGAGGTCCTAGCCTCAGAAGTCATTGAGCACCACATCCCCTACATATTATTGATTAAGGTAGTTACTAAAGTCCACCCAGTTTGAAGACAGAGAGACCCTAGACCTCCCATTTCACTGGAGGATTGCCATCACATTTTTATTGAAGTGTGCAGGAAGGGATATGTGTTCGTGTATGTGTATGTATCACCATGCTCAGAAAATACAATCTGCCATTCCATCTGAGGGTTCTAAAACTTGCCAGGGCCTGGCAAGCCAGGTAGGAAGCAATGAGTCACACTTATCTCCAGAAGATACTTTATTAAGCATGACAGGGACTAGGCCAACTCACAAGAGGAGACTTTATTTTTGTTTTCTTTAGCCTGTACATTTTGGTGAGTATCTGTTCTGAGAAAACAGGAATTTACTTCATGGCACATGATTGGAAACAGATCTAAAAAATAAAATAATTGTGTCAAAGATGAAATAGCTGTCAAGAATGGCATTGCAGTTGTTTGTAAATCTCATGAGATTTAGACATGGTAAACTGTCAAGGCTAAAGATTAGTTGCCTGGCACAAAGACAACTCTGGAGATTGGTGGATTATATCAGAATGATGTAATTTGTTGTTCAGATGGAAACTACCTCTGAAGTACTGGGCACTCTGTCTGGAGGCCATCCACGAGTTGCTTAATGTTAGGGAGGATTCTCAGACCCATTGGCCTAGCTGCTGTAATCAATTTAGGCATTTAACCCAGGCATTCCAGGAATTTGTTGCAAGTTTCAAAGGTTATCCTGACTGGGTTATGGATCTAACTTGACGTTAAGTATCTGTTATAGACCAACCGTTGTATGCTGCAAGTATAAAAATGAACAAGGTCCCCTCTGTCCTGTACTGTGTCTACCAAAAGAAAGAGACATGAGAATAGGTGATTTCACTACAGGATGGAAGTGCCCTGGTAAAGAGGGAGATCTGTGAAGCAGAGGTCATTTCCATCATGATGTGGGCAGAGTGGGATTGAAACATGTCCTGGTGGAATCCAAGCTCCTAGCCTTTCCACCCCACCATATTGGCCTACTGTTGTCCTCAGTCTCTTAAAAGTATTCTCTAAAATAAAACAACAATGTGTTTACTTTCCCCCATGGAAAAATGAAAGATTCAATTGTTGAAACAGCTTGAAAATCAATGGACTCTGCAATGCTAAATAAGAACAAGACAGATAAGTCAATTCCACTCCTGTGCTTGATGGCTTATTGAAGGAGGTCTAATTTTTTACTATTTAAATTTTAAGTCAGTAGACAGCAGCGCACATCAGTACATAACAGTATTAAGAACATTTTGCTAGTTTCAGAAAATGAAGAACTGACCAGGTGTTTCTCTTTGGTTGAAAATAAAGCTTAATTTTTGTTTGTCTTCCCAATTATTTACATTTCACTGAGAATTTCAGCTACAGTTCAGGTTAGTATTTCAAGATGAGCATAGGTGTTTCAGGTACATTTTAACACATTACCTTCAGTTCTGGTAGTCCTGTTATCTTGAAGTTTACTCTCCAAGAAGAAGTGAAATACAAAAATACATTTTAAATTGTTATGTGCAAAATTATCTTGAATGTAATATGTTAAGCAACTCTCAGCCTAAATATTAGGATATTTATCTTTTGCTCTCCTTTATTTTTCTTTTAGAAAATATTTGGACAGTCTAGTCCTTCCCTCTATGTCTAACATAGGATCCATATGTTATTTATACTAAAACCCAGTTCTAATAATGTTATTTTACTAAAGAGAGAAGTCCCAGTAAACATTCTGGATTAGAATCTTGGCTCTGCCATTTCCTAGCAATGTGACCTTAAACTGTTTAGCCTTTCTTGGCTTCAGTTTTATCCTCTATAAAATATGGATAACAGCACTTCATAGGGTTATTATGGAATAAATAACTAAGCTTTATATTTTAATAAAGAATAAAAAGTAAGCTCATTTGCCTAATTTTGCAAGGCTCTTTACTAAAGACACTTTCTGAAATGTATCTTATGCTTTAAAAAATGTATGTTCCAACTGACCAGGAACATGCCTAATTTTCTGAATGCTAGTTATTAGCTCCAACTTTCTCACCTTTGCAGATGCTACTCTCTTTCCAATCTCTATTTTCCCCTTATCAGTTGAATGTAATGTAGCCTATTCTAAGGAAAATATCCGTAAGTTTTCAAAATATGGGAATGTCCAGCACAATACAAATTGTATTGCCATTTACACTGGTTTAGTCTGAGGCTATGGATTTAGGGTGGTGATCCTTAGAATAACTGGCCAAATGGCAACAAGTGAAATGGGATTGAGTTCTTAATTTGCCTACCAAAAGATACCTTTAAGCTAATAATAGTTTTCCTTTATCCATATGATAGTAATCATGTCTTCCTTCTCTACTCAAAACTGTTTATGTGATTCATAGTTGATTTATTTGATTTCTTATCTAGGATCATCAGCTAGTACTTTGTAAACACTTTATTGAAACATAATTGACTTAGAAAAAGGTACGTATATATATTTAATGTATACAACTTAGTGACTTTGGAGATAAGTATATGTTTGTATCATATTCTTGAAATTAGTATCACAATCAATGCCATAAACATATCCATCACCTCCAAAAGTTTCCTCTTGCCCTTTTTACTTACTATTTTCATTTGTGATTAGAAAACAATATCTACCCTTTTAGTACATTTTTAAGAGATACCTTCTCTCTCATGGTCCTTTCAGCTATTATTTTTGCTCCATATTCTAAGTCATGATTTTGAGCAAACACTTGACTGTAAGAATGTTTTCCTCTCAATAGAATATAAACAAACAATAAATCTCATTGTCAAATATTCTGTTACCTGAGCAAGCCCTCATATCCCAGCCTCTCCCCACCTGGATCCTTTGAGATCTGGCAGTTTCTTGATTTTGCGCCTTTGCGCTCTTCTCTTGCTTCTAAGTGCCTATGGCAGTTTGTGCCTATGTTGCTCTATCCATCTTGCTCTTTTTCTGTCCTGAACTAATTGGGACACTTAACTTTTTTTTTGCTAGGAAATAGTGAATGGCTGGAGAGGGATTTGCCTTATCTTTCCATTTACCTCAAGTATCTTGTTTGTGAAAGTGAAAGTGAAGATACTCAGTCGTGTCTGACTCTTTGAGACCCCATGGACTGTAGCCCACAAGGCTCCTCGGTCCATGGGATTCTCCAGGCAAGAATACTGGAGTGAGTTGCCATTGCCTTCTCCAGGGGATCTTCCCGACCCAGGGATTGAACCTAGGTAACCTCTGAGCCACCAGGGAAGCCCAATGTTTTCTTTTATCTTAATTCTGTAATTATTGATAATACTTTTATGCTCATTTGGTAGTGACTGATTCAGTGTTAAAGTTTTAGAAAATTTTACTTTTTTCAGAGATCGTCAAAATTTGAGAGGTAACTAATATACCTGGAATTCTCAACAGCTGAAATTGCTGCTTGAACTGTTTGGGGGCGAGTTTGAGGTCAAGCGTGTCTGAGCTCGTGTCAGTATGTAGCTGCTCCCAGATCTGCCGCCTCCCCAGGTTCCAGTTTGTGTAACTGTGAAACGGAGAAGGAGAAACTGCGAATTGTTTGATGAAGGCAGAACGGGATCTTGACCATAAGTTCAAGTCCATGTCTCACAATGACCATTCAGTTAAGATTGGGCGTTATTATTACTATGAATAAAAGTGAGTATATATGTATATATAGTCATAATTATTCATCACAGTTCTGATACATAGTAGTAGGCCATGAAGAAAGCTTCTCTGATCCTCACTGGTTATATGTATTTTGTATTCTTTAGATTTAATCTAATGGTATTCCAAACTATTTCAATACCAATCTAATAATGGTATTTTTATTTTAAAATGGTAAACTCATAGAGATTAGTGCCATTGCAAATTGTATAAAAAGTGTTTTGAATGAATTATCTTGATTCTTTAAAAAAGCAAGATAAAATAAAAGTTTTAGAATGGTGTCTTCTTTAAGAGACATGCTAAAACAGTTTTGCAAGAGTAGCTTATGTTTCCATTTGATGTGTTTAAGAGAAAAAGGAATACTAAGATTGCTATCAGAGTGTTTTCCCTTATGCAGTATGACAGCTTGAATCTTTGTATGGTATTTTGGACATCTATCACTTTCATCATCAAAATATCTAAGAAGATAAACTAGTATAACCAAGGCATTATATTATGTTATAGTTTTAGCATACATACTAATGAAGATATCATTCCCCTCTTCTATAAATTTGGGTAACACACTTATCTCACTTGACATCTATATGCTGCTTCTAAAACACTCTTTTTCAAATATAAATTTCAAATCAAAATACTCTACTTATTAAAATGAAAAAAATACTTGTATACCTGGGGAGTGAAATGCAAAATAACTTTTAGAACACAGTGGATGCTTAGTAAATATTCTTAACTAAATTGACAATTGGCATGACCAAATTGTAAAATGCTATGTTCAGGACCAGCCAGTTTGTTATATTTTGTTTTATTTTATTTTGACATATATTACATCAACCAATATATTATATGAAGTGTTTGAATCATAGTAAATAATAATTTTTTTATATTTTGGCTTTAGGGAAATAGGCTTTTAGCAAATGATGGAACCATAATCTTTTGCAATGATTGCTTTTAATTTGAAACACAACTAGTTTACACATTATATATCTTTCCTTTCTCTTTTTTGCCCACTCTCTTAGTGATTCACCCTCGGTAGACCATAAATTATTGTTTAAATGAGACAGTATATATCTTAGCTAATAATTAACTTTGGGTTTTCATGATAATTATTATTATTTTATAGCATGTGGACATATTGTTATATTATTGACATTTTATTGATACATTTTCGTGTAATATTTCATAGTCTCAGTGTTAAATGCTAAATTCTAAAGATGTCTTACTCTGTTTTCTGGAATAGCATGAGATAATTAAACAAATTAAATTAATAATTTTAAAAATTAAACTCTTGAACAGTTACAAAAACCTAAGATAGCTACTATATTTGTGATTTCCTTTTTAAGTTAGTAATGTGAGAAATCACTTTATTCTCAAAGTGTCCTAATGTGAATTTGATATTTCCCTTTAAGAATCTTTTTCTTTCACCAATTAGTGTTTATCTTTCATATAAATACTTTTGCTTTAGGGCTCCCCCTCGTGGCTCAGGCAGTAAAGAGTTTGCCTGCAATGTGAGAGACCTGGGTTCAGTCCCTGTGTTGGGAAAAATCCCTGGAGGAAGGCATGGTATGGAAACTCCCCAAGGACAGAGGAGCCTGGCGGGCTCCAGTCTATGGGGTTACAAAGAGTCGGACACGACTGAGTGACTAAGCATAACACAGTATTGTTTTCTCTCAACAGTAGTCCTAATTCAAAGAATTTCCCTTTGCAACTTCACTCAGTGTTTCCATCATTAAAATGTATTTTCTATCAGCATGCAATATTTTATGAGTACCCTTTTTAAGTTGAGATACTCATAGCAAGGTCAAAGATTGGTAGCTATTGTGAAAATTTAAGAGGTTTCTTCTGTGTTAAGGATGACTTTGTTCTGAAGTGTCAGCAATTACTTGGCTTGGCTTTGAATTAGCCATTGAAATACAGAAAAGTCTCATGACTTGTACTATCTATTTCTTTACCTGTCACATAATAAATACCTCCTTTTTGATGTCTTGTCATTTTTTTTTAACCCATTGACCACTGTGACTGATTAAAGCTGTAGTCTTGATTTATGTTCATGAGATGTGAGCAGGCATCTGCTGGAGCTTTTGGGGAAAGTTTCTTGTCTCTTACTAGATATAGTAAACTCCACTTTATCTGAATACTGCAGTAAGAGCGTGAGCTCTGTATACCTGCCTGAGGGTGAAGTTAAAACACTTGAAGTGAGGATGCATGGTCTTCATTAAACTAGAGCCTGATTATGCTGAAAAGCCTAGACATTTAGTGTACCTAATTTAAAATTTTATAGAAGTGTAATAAAATATCACAAATACGGTTTAAAACCCTTGAATAAACCTTCCTAATCCCCCTTTCCTTTCCTTTCTCTTTTTCTCTGTACCTAGACATAAACAAAATCCTGAATTTGGTATCAATTATTATTATATATTTTCAATGTTTTCTCCTTATGTAGAAATTTACACATAATATGCATCATTCTTTGAATTCTTTATAATTTGTGTCATATACACTTCTGCAAATAATTTTTCATAAGTTTCTTAAAATTTCTGCTTAGAGTTTATACATTTTTACTGATGGATATGATTCCATTATAGACTATATAGGGCATTCCATTATAAAGACATACCACTATATATATATATACACACACACATATATATATACACACACTCACCCATTGAGTGGTGGTTATAGATTTTCAAGTTTCATTATTAAGGATATTAAAATGTATTTAATTAATATTTTAAATCATTGTTTCCTTGATTATAAATATTCATTGCCCATTTGGATTTTCACACTTATTAAAATTTTTGTTTAAATAATTTGTATTTTTCTACTGGATTATTCATCATTTCAGTATTGATTTTTAGAAGGTTTTCTTTGCTATTCTTGAGTACTGGTACTTCATATGATACATGCTTTGAAAATATCTGTTTCTAATTTTTTCATTATTTGAAACATTGTTTATAGTATCTCTTACACTTTTTAGTCAAATTTATCACCATTTTGCGTCATACTTTGTGCTTTTTGAGTCTTAAGAATCTATTTATATTTCAAGATTATAATTATATAATTTTTTTCTAAAATTGCTGAAGTTTTGCCTTTCATATTTAAGAAATAAACATAGATAGACAGATATAGATATAGTGTGGCTCAAAGCGATATATATCTTATGAAATCATTTTATTTTCTCTAGGTGAAATCTGAAATACTCAAAGTTTTAAAAAAATGTTTTATTTGCAATTAGATATAGGTATTGGATATATATGTTACATTACTCATATGACTGAAAAAAAAAGTAGTAAAAAATTCCTCATTTTTATTATCTGGAAATCTTTATTTTCTTTCCTATTTCCCTGGGCTATTCCTGGAATAATGGTTTAAACTGGGAGAAACTTCCACAGTTCCAGTTCTGTTATTAAAATCTCAGAATTACATTTTCATATTGTACTTAGCTTTCCAAATCTCAGGCCCCACAAAGACCTAGTGTCTTTGGGTATTGAAGTCTGGCCTCTGCTTTGTTCAAATTCCATTAACAGTAATGTTTTACCGTCAGGTGTATTTGTACAATCTAATCTCAAATGTGTGTGGGCATGTGTTACAGGCCCATTTTAGCACCTTGAACAGCTAAGCTGCAAAGACAGTTGGAAAAGCAGTTTCTTCCCATTTAAGGTGTAGATTTGTGTTGGAGTTTGGTTTCCTCCATCACTGTCCATCTGTTTGCTAGGGCCAAATGAATAAATTACCTTCGCTACAAAGGTAACTGGTTCAAAATTAAACTGCCTTGAAATAGTATTTTTCAAAGTTGTACTCTCCCTTTATTTAAACCTGAATGTTTGAAGTGGCAACATGAAATTTTAGTTTTGAGATGATATTAACTACAGTTCATATATATACTTTACAGCAAATAAAAACATTTCAATACATATTATTTTTAAAATATGTAATTTTCTGCTCTAAAATGCTTATAATAAATGAAATTTTCTATTGCATTATTCAGTAAAATATGCATATACTATTACTTCCACACAATCCAGTTCTTTTTTAGTGTGAGTATGAATGCAGGTATGTTTTTAATTGAACACTGAGGTGACATGATCATGTTTGATCCTGAAAAGTTACAGAACTTACATTTTCATTTTATTTAAGTTATAGATTAAAGTTTGCTCTGTACTATTTTCTGAAACTGAAACTAAATTCTTATAGAAGGAAAATATATGAGCATTGTACGCATTTTGTGAAGATTATGGGAAAAGCATCCAGTGAGCATGTTGGCAGAGACTGAAGGACATATAAAGCTGTTGTTTACCCATGAAGTTACACATGGAGCATGGGTATAATACATCTTGCCCATGTCTGAATAGTGCTGACCTATGGCTCCGCTGGAGACTCCTGGACACTCACAGGCAAATCTGGGTCCTCGTATTAAACCTAGACAGCATATTAAAAAGCAGAGACATTACTTTGCTGACAAAGGTCCATCTAGTCAAAGCTATGTTTTTTCCAGTAGTCATGTATGGATGTGAGAGCTGGACTATAAAGAAAGCTGAATGCTGAAGAATTGATGCTTTTCAATTGTGGTGTTGGAGAAGACTCTTGAGACCCCCTTGGACTGCAAGGAGATCAAACCAGTCAATTCTAAAGGAAATCAGTCCTGAATATTCACTGGAAGGACTGATGCTGAAGCTGAAACTCTATTACATTGGCCACCCGATGTGAAGAACTAACTCATTGGAAAAGACCCTGATGCTGGGAAAGATTGAAGGCAGGAGAAGGGGAGAGGATGAGATGGTTGGATGGTATCACCAACTTGATGGACATGAGTTTGAGCAAGCTTTGGGAATTGGTGATGGACAGGAAAGCCTGGTGTGCTGCAGTCCATGGGGTCTCAAAGAGTCAGACACGACTGAGCAACTGAACTGAACTGATTTCTGAATACAGTGAAGGAAATCTACTAATTAAGCATGAATTTTAAAACAAGGATCATGTTTTATTGTTTATTTGCTGATTTACTGAATAATCATAAAATACACAATTAAAGTTAGTATTGGTATGTTGTAAATGAGAAATATTAGATTGTATGGTTGGATTTTATCTTTCTGATAGCACTTTGGCTGAAAATGATTTAAATTTTACAAATTTTTTTTCTATTTTATTTTCTCTTAAATCTTAGAATATTTATCTTAAATTGGCCTGTGAAAGATCATGCTTTGGTTTTATTTCCCCCCATAATGCTATATGTATAATACCAAATTTCATGATTTAAATCTCCCTGTGATATTCCCAACTTATTTACATGAACGTTACTTAGACCATGCATTTTACCTTTCATTTAGGACAAAATAAATAAGTGTAGTCCAAAATGTGAACATTTTATTTAATTCATATGATCAATTTGTATGTATGATCTATTATTGAATTAAATTCAGCTTTAAAAAACATTTATATTGTCGACTTTTCTGGAGTTCTTGGTGCAATTCCAACACCATAGTTATATGCTGTACTTAATAAATACCTTTTTCTTTAAGGCAATAATGTATCATTTAAGTGATGGTTGTTAAAAATGAAACAGAACCCTGCATTTTAAGTCTTTATATTCAGACACATGATTTATTTAAGAAATCTGGGCTAAGAATCAATAGCCCTCTGCTACTTAGCCTAAGAGGTGAGATTTAATTAAGTTTGTTCAGCCAATAAAAAAATCTCCTTTGATTCTTAGATTTTGGCGCTATGAAAATGAATGTTTATTGCTTCCCTAGAGGAACTTTGAGTGCAGCCAGTTGCATACTGACTAGAATTTGAATGATGCTTTTCCTTCGCAGAGCACTCATCCACAGGGATTCAGTTGATGGATATTTGTAGATTGTGGGTTATAGGTGTATGTTCGATTCCCAGATAAATCTGATGGTTTCATACAGAGACATCTTTTCTTCTGTAACCAGACTGTGACTCTGTGCATGTGACACATTGTACAAATGCAAATGATAGTGATCATAAGGGAGACACGATAATGTGACACGTTCAGTGTAAAACCCATAATGATTCAGGAGTAACCTGTTCAACATTCAGTTCTTATCCTGTGGGCATTTCTCCATTTGTTTGAAGGATAAGCAAATACTCAAGGGAGAGTTATCAAAACAGACTGTGGACATTGATTAATTCTGGGAAGGAAAAAATTGTAAATGCACATTGGTCAAGAATTCAAGTTTGGTACTCTTTCCTCTAACAAATTCACATCATCTTCTGTTATTTCCCGATAGTGATTCTGAGTATAAAGTTTAGACATTTTCCTTCTAGATTGGGTAATGATACTCTGGATAATTGAAATATAGCTTAACGATTTACTCCAATATTTAACAGATAATTATCAAACCTTTTTCATTTTGCTGTTAGCCTAGTCTGAGACTGTATCTAAAATACATGTGGGAAATGAAGGAAGGACTCGTTTAGCTTGTATTTGACAAAAGGGCTCTGTTGTTGAATAAGACTACAGTTATGGCTGGAGTGGTTTAGTAATAGCTTTTTCCACTGTGCAAAGCCAAACAGTCTTTGCCAAATAACAAGACAGAATCTATACTGTCAAAATGGAAAAAGTGGTGGCAATTATGAAGCTGGGGAATTCTGGCAGCACACTCAGAATTTGGCACTTCACTGTGAGGAAGAATATATCAGTTCAGTTCAGTTGCTCAGTTGTGTCCGACTCTTTGTGATCCCATGACCTGCAGCACGCTGGGCCTCCCTGTCCATCACCAACTCCTGGAGTTCACCCAAACTCATGTCCATTGAGTCGGTGATGCCATCCAGCCATCTCATCCTCTGTCATCCCCTTCTCTTCTTGCCCCCAATCCCTCCTAGCACCAGGGTCTTTTCCAATGAGTCAACTCTTCGCATGAGGTGGCCAAAGTATTGGAGTTTCAGCTTTAGCATCATTCCTTCCAGAGAACACCCAGGACTGATCTCCTTTAGAATGGACTAGTTGGATCTCCTTGCAGTCCAAGGGACTCTCAAGAGTCTTCTCCAACACCACAGTTCAAAAGCATCAAGTCTTCAGTGCTCAGCTTTCTTCACAGTCCAACTTTCACATCCATACATGACCACTGGAAAAACTATAGCCTTAATTAGATGGATGTTTGTTGGCAAAGTAATGTCTCTGCTTTTGAAAATGCTATCTAGGTTGATAATAACTTTCATTCCAAGGAATAAGTGTCTTTTAATTTCATGCATGCAATCACCATCTGCAGTGATTCTGGAGCCCCCCAAAATAAAGTCTGACATTGTTTCTACTCTTTCCCCATCTATTTCCCATGAAGGGATGGGACCAGATGCCATGATCTTAGTTTTCTGCATGTTGAGTTTTAAGCCAACTTTTTCACTCTCTTCTTTCACTTTCATCAAGAGTCTTTTTAGCTCCTCTTCACCTTATGCCATAAGGGTGGTGTCATCTGCATATCTGAGGTTATTGATATTTCTCCCAGCAATCTTGACTCCAGCTTGTGCTTCTTCCAGTCCAGCGTTTCTCATGATGTACTCTGCATATAATTTAAATAAGCAGGGTGACAATATACAGCCTTGACGTACTCCTTTTCCTATTTGGAACCAGTCTGTTGTTCCATGTCCAGTTCTAACTGGTGCTTCCTGACCTGCATATAGGTTTCTCAAGAGGCAGGTCAGGTGGTCTGTATTCCCATCTCTTTCAGAATTTTCCACAGTTGATTGTGATCCACACAGTCAAAGGCTTTGGCATAGCCAATAAAGCAGAATTGAATGTTTTTCTGGAACTCGCTTGCTTTTTCCATGATCCAGCAGATGTTGACAATTTGATCTCTGGTTCCTTTGCCTTTTCTAAAACCAGCTTGAACGTCTGGAAGTTCATGGTTCACGTATTGCTGATGCCTGACTTGAAGAATGTTGAGCATTACCTTACTAGCATGTGAGATGAGTGCAATTGTGTGGTAGTTTAAGCATTCTTTGGCATTGCCTTTCTTTTCCAGTCCTGTGGCCACTGCTGAGTTTTCCAAACTTGCTGGCATATTGAGTGCAGCACTTTCACAGCATCATCTTCCAGGATTTGAAATAGCTCCACTGGAATTCCATCACTTCCACTAGCTTTGTTTGTAGTGATGCTTTCTAAGGCCCACTTGACTTCACATTCCAGGATGTCTGGTTCTAGGTGATGGATCCCACCATCATGATTATCTTGGTCATGAAGGAAGCAGCAAACTAAACTGGACTGGAATGGGTGAATTTAACTCAGACGACCATTATATCTACTACTGTGGGCAGGAATCCCTTAGAAGAAATGGGGGAACCATCATGGTCTACAAAAGAGTCCGAAATGCAGTACTTGGATGCAATCTCAAAATGACAGAATGATCTCTGTTAGTTTCCAAGGCAAACCATTCAATATCACAGTAATCCAAGTCTATGCCCCAACCAGTAATGCTGAAGAAGCTGAAGTTGAACGGTTCTATGAAGACCTTCAAGACCTTTTAGCTAACATCCAAAAAAGATGTCCTTCTCATTATATGGGACTGGAATGCAAAAGTAGGAAGTCAAGAAACACCTGAGGTAACAGGCAAATTTGGCCTTGGAATACGGAATGAATGCACTGGTCGTAGCAAACACCCTCTTCCAAGAACACAAGAGAAGACTCTACACATGGACATCACCAGATGGTCAACACTAAAATCAGATTGATTACCTTCTTTACAGCCGAAGATGGTAAAGCTCTATACAGTCAGCAAAAGCAAGACTGGGAGCTGACTGTGGCTCAGATCATAAACTCCTTATTGCCAAATTCAGACTTAATTTGAAGAAAGTAGGGAAAACCACTCGACCATTCATGTATGACCTAAATAAAATTCCTTATGATTATACAGTGGAAGTGAGAAATAGATTTAAGGGACTAGATCTGATAGATAGAGTGCCTGATGAACTATGGACGGAGGTTCGTGACATTGTACAGGAGACAGGGATCAAGACCATCCCCATGGAAAAGAAATGCAAAACAGCAAAATGGCTGTCTGGTGAGGCTTTCAAATAGCTGTGAAAAGAAGAAAAGTGAAAAGCAAAGGAGAAAATGAAAGATATAAGCATCTGAATGCAGAGTTCCAAAGAATAGCAAGGAGAGATAAGAAAGCCTTCCTCAGCGATCATTGCAAAGAAATAGAGGGAAACAACAGAATGGGAAAGACTAGAGATCTCTTCAAGAAAATTAGAGATACCAAGGGAACATTTCATGCAAGGATGGGCTCGATAAAGGACAGAAATGGTATGGACCTAACAGAAGAAGAAGATATTAAGAAGAGGTGGCAAGAAAACACAGAAGAACTGTACAGAAAAAAAAAAAAAAAGACTATATAGGTACCAAGGATTGCAGCTTTGCTGTTGTATTGCCTGGGGAAATACTTGATCCAGATTAGTGAATGACAGGAGCTTCCCTAGTGGCTCAGACTGTAAAGAATCTGCCTGCAATGCAGGAGTTCCATGTTCCATCCCTGGGTCAGGGAAGATCCCCTGAAGAAGGGAATGGCTACCCTCCCTAGTATTCTTGCCTAGAGAATTCTAAGGACAGAGGAGCCTGGTGAGCTACAGTTCACGGGGCTGATGAATGCCAAATCTTAGTTGCTTGGTTCAGAATTCTTTTCTGAAAATTTTTATTGGAGAATAGTATAGTATTGTGTTAGTTTTAGGTGTACAACAAAGTGAATGAGTTATACATGTACATATATCCACTCTTTTTTGGATTTTTTCCCATATAAGCCAATACAGGGTACTGAGTAGAGTTCCCTGTGCTATACAGTAGTTTCTTATTAGTTATCTGTCTTTTATATAGTAGTGTGTATATGTCAATTGCAACCTCCCCATTTATCTTCCCCCTCAATTCCTTATCCCCTGGTAACCATAAGTTTGTTTTCTACATCTGTGACTCCTGTTTTGTAAATAAGTTCATTTGCCCCCCTTTTCCCCTTCATTTAGAGTGTTCTGAGATCCTCTGTCAGTAAAGATTTTGACATGGATAGTTGCTGCAGTGCTCTTCCAATTTAATACATGTAAACACCTATTCTGTGCTTTAAAAAGTCTTAAATCCTTTTCATGTGTTAGCTCATTTAATTTTCACACTAACCCTATGAATCAAGTTGTTCCGTAAACAACGTTGGTGTGAACTGTGTGGATCCACTTACATGCATTTTTTTTTTTCAATAGAAATGTACCGTGCTGCTGCTAAGTCACTTCAGTCGTGTCCGACTCTGTGCGAACCCATAGATGGCAGCCCACCAGGCTCTGCCGTCCCTGGGATTCTCCAGGCAAGAGCGCTGGAGTGGGTTGCCATTACCTTGTCCAATGCATGAAAGTGAAAAAAGAAAGTGAAGTCACTCAGTTGTGTCCGACTCTTAGCGACCTTATGGACTGCAGCCTACCAGGCTCCTCTGTCCATGGGATTTTCCAGGCAAGAGTACTGGAGTGGGGTGCCATTGCCTTCTCCGAGAAATGTACTATAGTAGCATGTAATTGTTGGTTGAATCCATAGATTCAATTGTTGGTTGAATCCATAGATTCAGAACTGAGCAAAGAGTGAAGATTGTAAGGTTATATGGATTTTTGACTATAAGAGGGTAGATACCCCTAACCTCCCTGTTGTTCAAGGATCGACTATGTTTTTACCTCCCCTGCAGGGAAGAGTAAAAAGAGAAAGCAGAGAATTAGTACTTTGCCTTGGACCACACAGCTAGTGAGTGTGACTGTGGCATCATACTTCTACCCCCAGTCTCCAGTGTCTTGGTATGACGAATGAAACAGTAGTGTTCAATGGAAAAGTCTCTATTCCTTTCGTAGGTCCTTAAAGCTGTTTTTTTTTTTTTTTTAATGATTTTTGGGAGTAAACATTCTTTGGGTAGAAGGGGAGAACAGAGACGCATAATTTCCATCAGAAGTGTTAACATAGGGTGATTTTTATCTTTGCTTTGCTTTTCCACTACAGCCTTATAACTTTATAAGTCTGATTTTTGACAACATTGTTAAGGGTATTCATGTAGATTTAATGTGAAATGTGGTTGGAACATTTGATTGCTCTCCTTATTTTTGACTGTTAACTTTGTTAAATGTTCGAATCATAAAATTTTTCAATACTAAGTAACAAATAGTGCTTGCATAATACTATTCATTAGGTTTTTAAATTGATTTTAAGTGTTTTGCTTCCAAACTTTATAATTCATTATTAACAAAAATGTTTCTTCTAATCTGTGTATATGTAATAAAAATGTGGGCAGGTGTTTTTGTTTTTCTTTCATTTTTTTTTTTTAACCAGCAACTAGAAGTACTCCTGGCATATAATTGGTGCTAAGTGAGTATGTCATGAATTGACATTCCTTATAAATGGATGAATGGTGATGTTAAATGCCTTGAGCTTATTCACATGTATACGTTTGCTTTCCTCTACTAAATTTTCAAAGATCTTATTGATGAAGAAAACGTAATAGCATAGGAAGCAGATGGAAGCTGAGAAACATGTGCCTTTCCTCAACATGACCCCAAGCTGGTTCTTTGAGCTACTTCAGGGAGGGTTCTTTCTCATTCATCTCAGCATTCCTAGTACTGACCAAGCATAGTGCTCTTTAAGGAGTGAGAGAATGAGTGAATGATTTTGCCAAGTGGATGACTGGAACCTGTATCCTTAAGTCTTAAGTTATAGCAAGTGTAGTGTTTGGGGAACATGTTACCAAAGTCTTAAGGCAGGATTGAGGGACTGCACACTTGGGGACTGACTGTAACTCATGCACATGGGCTCAGTACTTAGACCTCTCAGGCCATGGACTCTGTCCTCACTGCCCTCTGATACTTGGAGTCCTGACAGTGTCACTGCCAAGAGACCACTCTGCCTCTGTTTTAACCAGATCGGTCATGAGGGGTAGTGTCATCCTTGGTTCCCATGACCTGGAGTATGTTTCTCAGAGGCTGTTCAGTCCATTGGCACCTCATACAACAAGCCGAGGTTTTGTGAGACAGGTCGTCCCTTCAGATATTTCAGGATAGCACTCTCATTTCCACAGGCTCCTCTGTACCGCCACACTACTTGGGAGTATTTGTATCAGCTTTTGTGCAGTTGACTGCCCCTTCTCTCTGATAGGGGTTTTCTCAATGGCTCAGTGGGTAAAGAATCCAACCGCAGTGCAGGAGCCACAGGAGACTCAGGTTCAGTCCCTGGGTCAGGAAGATCCTCTGGAGGAGGACGTGGCAGCCCGCTCCAGTATTCTTGCCTGGAAGATCCCGTGGACAGAGGAGCCTGGTGGAGTACAGTCCATGGGGTTGCAAAGAGTTGGCATAACTGAGCAACTAAGCACATGTCTCTTTTGATTACTGTTTCCAGAGGTGGTCCTCATTTGCCTGTGTTAATAATACGTTGGGCAGCAATACTAAAACAGTATTGATTAATGAATGTGCTTTATGAATGTCACTAGAAAGAAAGTTTCTAGTGACTTGCTCTAGTATTCTATATTCAGAAAGAATAGATTCTCAGGGAGTGTTCTTGACGTCTCGATTGACTGACTGATTTGTCCCATGGCTCTAATGTTTTCATTCACGTTATTTCATCCTTCATGTGCATTTCCTCCATATACACGCTTCATAAGTTAACTCCTCTCTTCCATTCATGTGTTCGTCAGTACAGCCTAGGGCTTCATATTGACTAATGCCCCGCTCCCCACTTCATCATCTCCTGTACCTGTTCAGTTCAATGTGTTTTGGAAAGTCTAAAGTAAATACATTATTTTTAAAAGTTCTCTAATTTTTTTAACAGAAGCTCCATTACCTACTCCCACCTCCCCACATGATGAAACAGGGAAACAGTGCTGCAGGCAGACTGGCAGCAGGACACCAGGAAATGCCCGAGAAGGTCAGCACTGTTTTGCCTGATGTTTACAGGAATTTAGACAACACATAATTGCATTTCTGAGAAACAGGCAAGTCCATGGTATCATTTGTTATTTGAAATATACAGACAAGATACAATTACCAGTTAGATCTCTTTGAATATTAAGGTTATTAAATAATGACCACAGTAACACGATTAGCAATCACACACTAATTATCACCATAGAAATTGTCATATTTTTAGTCTGTGTTTTATATTGAAATTCCATAGAGGAAAATATGTATAATAGTATCATGAAATTCAGCAATGTTTTCTTTGTAACATTTGAAAAATATTTGGAGGAACATTTATGGTGTTCTTCAAATTGCAAAATTTAGCTTTTAAGGTATCAGGATTAACAAGTACATGGTAAAACAGCCATGTTTTCTATGAACAAAACTAGTTTAAATTTTGATAATTATTTTTATTAACTATAGGAAAGTAGTAAGTTTCACCATGAAAATAAAAACAAGATTATATAAATGACATTATTTATAATCAAATATTGAATTAATGTTCATTTTTTTAAAGAAAGTTGATTTTGGGGCTACATAAGACATTAGCAATTTAGGGATAGTCATGCCTTCACCATATGTGACCATAAGAAGGACTATTACTTTTACTAGCTTTGCATTCCTAAAGTGAAAACATGTAAAGTCAGAAATGTTCTTCTGTTGCAGTTTTCTGTTTCTTACCATAAAAGGCTGGCAATAAAGGTTTCGTTGGTGTCTGTTTTTTATATATGAAAGATTATGGGTTTATTAACCCATATTAAGCCTTATTAACCACTGATGCTTCTGGAGCAATAATTTAATGTCATGATTTCTATCTACATAGGACTCTACTTATCATTTAAATATGAAACTAAATTTTTCCACATCTAGATAAATCTGAGAGATGGTTGTGATCAGTCAGTTATTTAATTTGAAGACTGAATTTATTCTATCTAAAACCGAAAATAAAGATGGCTGGATAATGTCAAATAATGAGTATATAGTGACGTGTTTACAATCACTGTTTTTCTTTAAACACTTACATTTATCATTTGGGAATACTCTATTTAAAATTAATTCTTCTGAGTGATATTGGTTTTGTACTTGAAAGCCTGTTAAATAACTTTGCTGCATTCCTATACAGTGACTTCAAGAACTTAGTAAACTATTTTCATTTGTGAGATTGTAGCAATCATACTGTTTTTAACAGTTAGGACTTGTGTCATGCATTAAGTCTTTTTCGTTATGTGCTCTAATTAGAAAATAAGAGGCAATGCTATTTGGAATTTAGCTATGCTTAACTTCTTAATCAAATTCTACTTTAGAGGTAACTAAATTAGAAAGAATAGAGCATATTATAGAAAGTATGGAGTATATTACATAGAGTATAAATGTAAAAATATACTGAAGGAAAGTGAGGGTAAGTTGTTGACTAAGCCAGGATAAAGAGATTTTAAAAATCTGGCTATGTCTATAGTGATAGACAAGATCTATGAAGAAATATTTATAATTTCTGCTTTTATTTTCCCTTCATTCTTTATAAATCATGTGAATTCACCATTTTGCTATGTGACAAATTGGAGAACAAAATATGTGGTGAAGATATAAGAACAGAAATGGAGATTTTTCAAATTCTACCTCTAATGTTAATTTACTTGTTAATATTCTGCAAGTCATTTATTTAATCGGAGTTCCCAAGACCTTCAGCTGACTAAATGGACCAGAGGATTCAGGATTTAGTTTCTGTGTATTCTGTTGACATAAATTTTACAGAAAAAGCGGGGCACTGTAGGCTCAGCATTTTTTAATTGAAATAAAATCTAGATAATCTACGTTGAAACAATATCTGTCTCATTTTAGTGAAGTATTTGCAACCTCTACACATCTGGTGTACTTGTCACATTGTCATAGAACCTCTCAAACTTCATAATGTTTCTATAAAAAATATTCATTTCTAATATTTAACTGTTTCAGCAGAGTTTAGTTGATTAAAAATGGTGAAATCACTGTTGAAGTAATCATAGAGTTGACTAGTAAAATAGTAATATAAAATATGTACTGTCTTTCCATAATAATTGTAGGTACTTCTGATTTTAAAATAAAAGAATTTTTGCTACATTGAGCAAATGAGAAAATCCAACATTTAATGTTGCTATTGAGTTTAAACACACTGCTAGTTCCTGAAGATAAAAAGGAAAAAAAAAAAAAGTCAATTGAGTAGCAGTTGTCACTCAAAATTGCTTGCACATATGCTAGCATACTAATGAAAATTACATATCCAAATAGAAGGAAGGTAGGAAAATTTGGGGGACTGATGAATCTCAGCAACAGGAAAGTTTTTCCTGAGGGTCTTATTTAAAATATAATAAAGCAGTCTTTTTACATCTTAATCATTTTTGTCAAACTCAATAAAGAACAGTTTGAACTAATCTAGTAGATTATTTAATTCATCCATTCATTCCACGTTAATTGCACATGCATTTAGTACTGGGCACCATGCTGGACATAAGCGATGTGACGATTAGTAAGACACAGTTCTGCCCTTGATGTGTTCAGAGTCTACCAGAAGAGTTAAAACATAAACAAGATAAGACAAGTGAATTGGAGGTAAATCAGAGAGAGCATACAAAGTAATTAATTGAGTTTGTGAAACAAGGATGGATGGTTAAAATAGAAGCTAAAATCAATGTGGCTCAGAACCTAAAATAAGTATTAATCATTGGAATTCTGTTGAAGAAATACACAGTGAATTAGCAAGCCATGGCAAAATCTTCTGATTTTGTTAGCAAAATGAAAGGAAGAATAGGAGAAATACCTATGAGAACTTTTACAAGATTGTGCTCATCCAGAAGGAAACAGGGAATGAGACTTCAGTTTATTCATCACAAGATATGGCCTTGAATGTGGTGATGGAGCACAGTAACAAGGCCAGCAGGTGGAGTGCTGAAACAGGAAGGTCAGGTTCATGGTTCTATTGCAGTTCTCCCCCAGATACATGCAAGGGTTGATAACCTTCAGGGGCCTGTGCTTATGAGATGGTGTTGCTTGATTTTGTTGTTAAAACACTGTGGAAATTATTCTAGAGAAGTATAGTTTATATGCAACCTTAGCCAGCAAATAAGTAGTTCTAGGAGCAATGCTATAGGAGAAAAGTGCCAGAAAGTACTTTTTGGTTGCAGTTGTTAGAAGGTTAGCTGTCAAGGTTCTGTGCATAGAAGAGGTGAATTTACATTTCCCTTCTACCTCACTGGCTGTTCCTCCTTAGTGTTTGTGGCTGAACCCTTGCTTCCTTAACATCTAAATGTTACATTGCCCAGATGTTTAGTTTGAGGGCTTGTTTACACATCCGTGCTCACTCGCAGATGCATGGTCTCCTCTCTCCTTCTCCCCACTCTTTCTGTTTCTCTCACACTCTTTTAATTCGCTCCCTATCCTGTCTTCCTCCTCCCCACCGCCAACTCCATGATGATTTCATCTAGTCCCATAGATTGAAACACCAAGTATATGTGAGTGACTGCCAAGTTTTTATCTCTACCTCTAAACTTTTCCCTGAACCCACTCAGTCATCTTCATTGGCTATTTAACAGGCACTTAGATATCAAAAGCAAAACCTAAGAATCAATGCTCAGACCCAGAACTTTCTTGTTTGGTTTCTTCTATATCATGATTTCTTCTGTCATCTAACCAGTTGCCTGGGCCAGAACTCTTGGCATCATTTTTGCTTCCTCCCTTTCATTCACCCCTCATGTCCATTCTTTCAGAAAGCTTAGTCAAGTCTACCTCCAAAGTACATGTTAAATCCTTCTTTGCACCATCTCCACTATGCCCATCTAAGCTATCTTCATCTTTTCATTAGACTGCCTTCATAGAAACTTCTAACCAGATCTTGCTTCTTCCCTTGCCCTCCAATAATTTGTTTTCCTGAGAGCAGCACAAGTATAATTTTTGAAATGTAAAAGGTTTTGTCATCTCACATGAAATACTTGTGTGACTCCCCATTTCATTGAGAGCTCCTTCAGTCTCTTGACCTTGGTTATTTACCTTGTGATCCATCCACTGTGATCTATTCTGAGCCCAGAAATCATCTTCTATTAAGAGTCTGGTGCCCCTGCCCCGCAAGCTGTTCTTTGGGTTCCTTGGGCTGCCCAAGTTCATTCCCTCTTCTGGGCCTCTGCACTTAGCATGCACATAGCTGGCTGCTTCTCTTCTTTTTAGCATCAGTTTCTATGTTACGTTTTTCAGAGGTCCTTTTGCCGACCACCCAGCCTGGGCTCTGGCTGACTGTGTGCCTGCTTCTCACTCCCTCGCCTGCACGCTCCTGTCTTTCATAGTGCTATCTGTGATTTTCTCCACAGCACTTACTACTCTGTGAGATCTTGTTATGCATTTGCCTTCTTATTTGTTGACTCCTGCCTGTCAAATGTAACTTCCTTCAGGGCAGTGGACTGGATCCTTGACGTCTAGAAGAATCATGGCACAATAAGTATGTAGTAAAAAAAAAAAAAAAAGAAAGAAAACTCTCTCTATAGATCCATTTGTTCTTCTTTTTTGCATCTTCAGAGGCTTTAAAGAAGTTACCAAGAAATAAAGTAGCTACAGAGAGCTGAAGAAATGTCTTACATGCTACTCCGATACTGTCTTCTTAGAACAAAGCATGGAAAATGTGCATTTCTTAGAACTTGGCATTCCATATTTTCACAACTTTTGTAGTCTTTAAATCTAGTACTTCTTGCATGATTTCCTTTTTGGTACTTAAAAGGCCGTATGTCAAAATAGAATTTGATTTGCAGAAACTTAATGTTAGCACTTTGTTTTTTTTTTTTTTTTAGTTTTTTATTAAGTATACAATAGGAAGAAAACAATTTAAAAAAATGTACTGCTCACTCACAAACAACACATTTTATATCTTAGAATGAGATATTAATGTACGAATGATCCTTTGATGGAAAAATGAAAAGCAATATGAAGTAGTGTTTGACTGCAGATCCATTTTGTTGTTTTCAAGTATTTACAGAATATATCACCATTTGAAAATGTGCTGTCCCTGCAGTTACTTTAGGACAGGGAAGAAAGAAAAAAGTTCTAATCATCATACTACTTACTAAAGGGAAGAAGAGACATACGAAAGTGAAAAGGTATTAGAATAATAAAAGTATCAAGAGTTAACATAAACACATTGTGATGAATAAATCATATCTGCCTCCCTAGATTTTGCTTGGTAGGTTTATGTAATATTTATTTCCTAGTTTGCTCCTACTATTAGGGATTCTACATGTGTAAGTGAAATGATCGCCTGCGACCCTGTGGAAGACAGCTGTGTATAACTGCTGAAATATGAATTCTGGGTTTAGAATGCCTAAATCTGAAGCCCAGCCTCACCTCTTAATATCTGTGTGCTCTGGTATATTACTTAGTTCTTCTTTTGTAAAATGAGAATTAACAAATTAATACTCGCCTTTTGGAGTTGTTTTGGGCATTCCATAAGATAAAACATGTAGAACATAATGTTTGGGGGCATGATAAGCCCCTAATAATACTAATAAATGTTACTCTATTTATTATCTTCTTGAAACTTATTCATGCTGTCATATGTTATTAACTGTCATCTTTCTCATAACTCAGACCTCAGAGGTTGTATTGGAATAAGGTTTCATCAGAAGAATAAGAAATGTTTGCATTAGCATGTTTTGGATTGCTTAGATGTCTGGAGCAATTCTTAGCATTTTACAGTCAATATAGGTAAAAAAGCTATTATGGAGGAAAAAAGCAGATTCCATTATTGTAATAGTTTAATAAATGCTGCATTGAACAAATTTAGTTTATATCCATCAGAACTTTAAAAAGCCTTTAAAATATTACTATAGAGCTGCATTTCATTTATCTGTAGGTTTCTCTTTCACAAGTATGTACCTAATAATTGTGTAATTAAAGAGTTTAAAATGTGTATATGAACCATGATCTTCCAAGAATGATATAAATCACACTAGATTTTTAAAAATTGGGGATGTTTTCTCAGAGGGTGTACTACTCTGTCAATTCACAATGAGAATGATTGGTTACAAAGAGTATGTTCATATGGTCAGCTTAGGGAGCCTTCCTAATGTTTAAAGACCTCTTCTGTGAACTTGAAAAGCTTGACTTTTTCAGCATTACGTTTACATAAAATGGATGAGAGTTTAAGATGAAACTGAAAGTGGAATATAACTTGCCATGTTTCACTTATCTTTGTAAGAAGCATTTCTCTGTGGCTTAAGTTCAGTTCAGTTCAGTTCAGTCACTCAGTTGTGTCCGACTCTTTGCGACCCCATGAATCGCAGCATGCCAGGCCTCCCTGTCCATCACCAACTCCCGAAGTTCACCCAAACTCATGTCCATCAAGTCGGTGATGCCATCCAGCCATCTCATCCTCTGTTGTCCCCTTCTCCTCCTGCCTCCAATCCCTCCCAGCATCAGGGTCTTTAACAATGAATCAACTCTTCTCATGAGGTGGCCAAAGTATTGTAGTTTCAGCTTTAGCATTAGTCCTTCCAATGAACACCCAGGACTGATCTCCTTTAGGATGGACTGGTTGGACCTCCTTGCAGTTCCAGGGACTCTCAAGAGTCTTCTCCAACACCACAGTTCAAAAGCATCAATTCTTCGGCACTCAGCTTTCTTCAAAGTCCAACTCTCACATCCATACATGACTACTGGAAAAACCATGGCCTTGACTAGACGGACCTTTGTTGGCAAAGTAATGTCTCTGCTTTTTAATATGCTATCTTGTAGGCCAAATAGTCTGATTGAAGAAAATGGGTCTATGTGGCAAACAAAACTGATTGTGCTTCTACTTGTCTTTTCTGGGAATACATCCACTTCCGTCAGATATTTCTGTCTTCCAGCAAAAGGAGCAGCAAAGCATAGTGGCGTAAACCAAACACTACACCCAGGTTGCTTGGTTTGAAACTCAGCTTTATACTTACAAGCTAGGTGATCCTGGTTAAATTACTCAACTTTTCTGTGCCTTGATTATCTGATCCAAAGTTGAGGCTAATAGAGTGGCTAAGAGAGTGGCTAATAGAGTGGTTATAAAGATGAAATGAGTTACTATTTTTAAAGAATTCAGAACCGTTCCTGGCCCATAATATGCACTATATATTATTAAATAATTAAATTAAGCTGGAGAAGCCATTCCATTGCCTTTTCTATTTATTTATTTTTAAAATTCATTAATTAATTTTACTTGGAGGCTAATTACTTTACAATATTGTGGTGGGTTTTGTCATATATTGACATGAATCAGCCACGGGTGGACATGTGTCCTTCCATCCTAAGCTATTTATTTTTTATTCTTTTCCTTCTGTCATGAGTCGAATGTTACATTCAAGAGGATGTGAGAGCAGGAAGAATGGTCTTCCTATGGTAAATCTTACTCTGCTTTTTCTCTGAATCCAGCAAGAGATCTTGAAGCAAGAGGTCAATAGATAATATTCCCCATCCAATGACTATATGGTAATGGCCAGACAGGAAAATAGGTATTTTGCTATACCTCATATAAAAACATGCAGTGTCTGTGCTTGATAATTATACTGTATTAATCAAAAATAAGAGTTGCATCTCTTAGTGGGAAAGCGTTGTCGATGTTGTTCAGTCACTCAGTTGTGTCCGACTCTTTGTTACCCAATGGACTGCAGCACACCAGGCTTCCCTGTCCATCACCATCTCCGGGAGCTCACTCAAACTCATGTCCATCGAGTTGGTGATACCATCCGACCATCTCATCCCCTGTCATCCCCTTCTCTTCCTGCCTTCAATATTTCCCAGCATCAGGGTCTTTTCTAATGAATCAGCTCTTCGCCTCAAGTGGCCATAGTATTGGAACTTCAGTTTCAGCATCAGTCCTTCCAGTGAATATTCAGGACTGATTTCCTTTAAGATTGACTGGTTGAGTGGGAAAATAGATTCAAAAATCTTCTAAACATTTTAACAGCAGTAGTGAAAGTGAAGTCACTCAGTCGTGTCCGACTCTTTGTGACCCCATGGACTGTAGCCCACCAGGCTCCTCAATCCATGCAATTTTCTAGGCAAGAATACTGGAGTGGGTTGCCATTTCCTTCTCCAGGTGATCCTCCCGACCCAGGGATCGAACCCGGGTCTGCTGCATTGCAGGCAGACGCTTTACCATCTGAGCCACCAGGGAAGTCAAAAAATATTTAATGATGATTTAGTACACAATTCTAATTATAATAGTTAACATCTAGTAAGCACTTCGCTAAGTGTCTTTTGCAGCATCTTATCTTTAGTATAAAGGCTTCCTTGGTGGTTCAGATGGTCAAGAACCGGCCCACAATCCAGGAGACTTGGGTTGGAAAGATCCTCTGGAGAAGGGAATGGCTACCCACTCCAGTGTTCTTGCCTGGAGAATCCCATGGACATAGGAGCCTGGTGATGGGGTCCATGGGGCCACAAAGAGTCACACACAACTGAGTGACTCACACTCTCACTATAAATTCATAGTGGAGCCACCGTCATTATCCCCATTCTACAGTGAAGGAAACCAAGGAAGTTAATGAAGAACCCGCCTAATTTATTTTTTTAAATTTTTTTAAAATTTATTTATTTATTTTTTAAATTAATTAATTAATTTTTTTAAGTTTTTTATTTTTAAATTTTAATATCTTTAATTCTTACATGCGTTCCCAAACATGAACACCCCCTCCCACCTCCCTCCCCATAACATCTAAAATATATGAAGTCAAATTGGTCTACAGACCCCAAGGAACCAGACTCTAGAATCTGTGCTCTTAACCACATTACAAATTCTCTCTCTCTTCACCTGGAAACTTTAGAACAATGGAGCACCTGGAAAGTCTAAATTTATGGTTTGTGTATCTGAGAACCAATTTCCCCAAGGCTGAGTAAGCACTATTTGTGTGTGTGTGTGTATGTATATACACACACATATATCCATAAAACTGGATTATGATGTCCAAGGCAGCACTACTCATAATAGCCCTAAATGGAAGTAATTCAAATGTTCATCAACTGATATTAGATAAACAAAACATGAACTATACATTTAATAGAATATTATTGAGCAATAAAAATTAACAAACTCCTTTTCTGAGGTATGCTGAGGAAAAGAAATGCTAAGTAAAGAAGGCAGATAGAAAAGACTACGTAGTGTATAATTTTACTTATATGAAATATCCGTAAAAAGCAAAGTGATAGAATAGGATAGTAGAGTATTGGCGACCTGGGACTAGGAGTTATAATAGGGATTGACTGTAAAGGATCATGAGAGGTTTCTGGGGGGCAATGGACATTTATGGTGATGGTTTCACAAATCTGTAAATTTACTAAAGATCGTTTGCTAAAAGAATTCTCCATTTATTTTATTTTATTTTTTTAATTTTAGTTTTTTATTTTTTAAATTTTAAAATCTTTAATTCTTACATGCATTCCCAAACATGAACCCCCTCCCACCTCCCTCCCCATAACATCTTTCTGGGTCATCCCCATGCACCAGCCCCAAGCATGCTGCATCCTGCGTCAGACATAGACTGGCGATTCAATTCACATGATAGTATACATGTTAGAATGTCATTCTCCCAAATCATCCCACCCTCTCCCTCTCCCTCTGAGTCCAAAGGTCCGTTATACACATCTGTGTCTCTTTCCCTGTCTTGCATACAGGGTCGTCATTGCCATCTTCCTAAATTCCATATATATGTGTTAGTATACTGTATTGGTGTTTTTCTTTCTGGCTTACTTCACTCTGTATAATCGGCTCCAGTTTCATCCATCTCATCAGAACTGATTCAAATGAATTCTTTTTAACGGCTGAGTAATACTCCATTGTGTATATGTACCACAGCTTTCTTATCCATTCATGTGCTGATGGACATCTAGGTTGATTCCATGTCCTGGCTATTATAAACAGTGCTGCAATGAACATTGGGGTACATGTGTCTCTTTCAATTCTGGTTTCCTCGGTGTGTATGCCCAGCAGTGGGATTGCTGGGTCATAAGGTAGTTCTATTTGCAATTTTTTAAGGAATCTCCACACTGTTCTCCATAGTGGCTGTACTAGTTTGCATTCCCACCAACAGTGTAGGAGGGTTCCCTTTTCTCCACACCCTCTCCAGCATTTATTGCTTGCAGATTTTTGGATCGCAGCCATTCTGACTGGTGTGAATCCTCTACATGGAAAACCCTAAAGACTCCACCAGAAAATTACTAGAGCTAATCAATGAATATAGTAAAGTTGCAGGATATAAAATCAACACACAGAAATCCCTTGCATTCCTATACACGAATAATGAGAAAGTAGAAAAGAAATTAAGGAAACAATTCCATTCACCATTGCAACGAAAAGAATAAAATACTTAGGAATATATCTACCTAAAGAAACTAAAGACCTATATATAGAAAAACTATAAAACACTGATGAAAGAAATCAAAGAGGACACTAATAGATGGAGAAATATACCATGTTCATGGATTGGAAGAATCAATATGGTGAAAATGAGTATACTACCCAAAGCAATTTACAAATTCAATGCAATCCCTATCAAACTACCAGCCACATTTTTCACAGAACTAGAACAAATAATTTCAAGATTTGTATGGAAATACAAAAACCTCGAATAGCCAAAGCAATCTTGAGAAAGAAGAATGGAACGGGAGGAATCAACTTGCCTGACTTCAGGCTCTACTACAAAGCCACAGTCATCAAGACAGTATGGTACTGGCACAAAGACAAACATATAGATCAATGGAACAAAATAGAAAGCCCAGAGATAAATCCACACACATATGGACACCTTATCTTTGACAAAGGAGGCAAGAATATACAATGGAGTAAAGACAATCTCTTTAACAAGTGGTGCTGGGAAAACTGGTCAACCACTTGTAAAAGAATGAAACTAGATCACTTTCTAACACCGCACACAAAAATAAACTCAAAATGGATTAAAGATCTAAATGTAAGATCAGAAACTATAAAACTCCTAGAGGAGAACATAGGCAAAACACTCTCAGACATAAATCACAGCAGGATCCTCTATGATCCACCTCCCAGAATTCTGGAAATAAAAGCAAAAATAAACAAATGGGATCTAATTAAAATTAAAAGCTTCTGCACAACAAAGGAAAATATAAGCAAGGTGAAAAGACAGCCTTCTGAATGGGAGAAAATAATAGCAAATGAAGCAACTGACAAAACAACTAATCTCAAAAATATACGGATGGCTAACAAACACATGAAAGATGCTCAACATCACTCATTATTAGAGAAATGCAAATCAGAATTCTCCATTTAAATGGTGAATTTTATCTTATGTAAATTATTTCTCAATAATGCTGTTAGTAAGAGACAAACTGGATTATGGCTTAGAAATTTAATGTCTTGGACCATACTTTTGTGATAAGGTAGACTGAAAATCAAATTCAGAAGTTTATAATCCATTGTAATTTTTATGTTTGTCTGCTTTCCATAATTTAATGAATAAAAGATAAAACATGAGTTTTTATATTTAACATAAAAAAGAAATTGGCAATAAAGTAGACAGTGTTATTTATTTAGAATTCTGTTCAGTTATAATTTCCCTTTGATGTGATAAATGGAGTATCGGACTTTAGAAAGAAATTAGAAATTAGATGTCTCTTCAGATGAAACTGTTCAAATAGGCGTTGCATCATGGTATTAAGTTCATGTATAGAGTAATATCTACACAGGTAGCAGAAACCTACTACCTGCACCCTGGGCACTACCTGTGCTGGTGTAGTTCATCGATAACACTGCCTTATAGTCATTACCCAGTTTCACTATGTTCTATCCTCTGATTTTCAGCTTATTTCTCCTTTGAGGTGTGTAAGCCATTCACTTATCTTTTCCCCCATTTTGAAGATAAGACAACAGAGACCTACAAGGGTTAAGCCCAAGTCAAGTAGCTTTAATGTGTCTGATGTGGACCTAGTACCCAGTTTTCCTGAACACATAATCCAAATGTGATCCTAATACTCAGTACTTTTTGTTTGAAATAGATATTTAATAAGTACTGTTTGATGAGTTTTGTAGATCTATATTAGATATCATAGCTGGGTTCCTAAGTGGTTTCATTACTATCATCTTATAAGAGTCTGTTAACATCATGTAGTAAGTTGGGACTGCAAATGGTACAGGTCTAAAATATGACTTGTAACTAATACATTATAATAGTGTTTGATGTACATTATCAATTATAATGAGCAGATGGAGAAAAGTATGATGCCCCATCACAGCACCCTTTAAAAATAATGTTCCGAAGAGCATCATTTTTCATTCCTGAACTTTGGAAAGGATTATAGATTATTTAAATATAGTACTGGCTTACCATACATCAAAACAAGAGAAGAGAGACACACTGCTGCTTTTACAAAAGGTAGCATTTTGCTCTGATGTATCTCCAAGTTATTCCTCCCCAGGAATGTTCTGAATGGCGCACATCCTGATGCTTAAAAGCATCTCAGTCCAGTACTTATGGGCTCAACGACTTATTGTTAAAGACAGATTTGTCAAAAGCTCACAAATCCATTTTCTTCCTTTTTAGTCCCTCTCTTAAAAGAAATAAAATAACTGTAATGGGTTTTGTTGTTGTTTAAAACAATATCTCTTGATCTACTCTTAGTACAATTATATTTCTTAACTATAGCACCTTTCTGTTGTCCTGATTCTGCTGGTTATATATCCTCTTTTAGCAGCAACATGGACCTTATAATCATTTCTTCAGTTGTTCTGTTATCTTTTTGTGAATTTGTGTTCCTTACACACAAAGATGGATTGTTCCCTAGAAGGCTGAATGTCAAGCCTGGATGCTTTGTTTTTTATTTGCAGTCCTCTTGTTTTCACTTCATATTTTTTTGCCTTCAGAAACCGTTGTGCTGACAGCAAGGGAACAAAGATGCATATCTTTTTTTCTGAAAACAGTATGCATGGGAAGCATGTAAACATTTTTCTGGTTACATTTATTTTACTTTCAAGATGGTTGTTTTTTAGGTATAAGTGAGACTGAGTGGGGTGGACTTAATATAAAGCACATGTATTGGCAAGTTTGCAGACACTTGTTAGAACTCTCTCCGCATATGTTGAATAATGGATTGTTTCTGTTATGTGCTTTTGGCAAAGCCCAGAACTTGTGCCTTTTAAAGTCTAGGAAACGTGTAAGTTTATCGGAACTCTCTACCTGCCTAAGGCTGTAAAGGGGAAAGGACTTAACGTGTAGGCAAAAGAGATTGGACTTCTCTAGAATAAAGCAGATTTTTATCTTCTGTTTTGTAAAGTTATATGTTTCTTTCCCAACCAACAGTAAGCATCTTAAAGGCAGGAACCTGACTTTCATTGTTGAATTCCTTCAACTTGTTTGAAGTCCACACTTGTTTTCTTGCTCTTTCAGTTCAGTTTAGTTCAGTTCAGTCGTGTCTGACTCCTTGCGACCCCCACGAATCGCAGCTCGCCAGGCCTCCCTGTCTTTAGAAACTACACTTGCTTTTTTACATGCATGCTTGCTTTATGCAATGTATGGTTCTAAAATGCAAATTTAACATGCCTTAGCATAGTTTCTATAAGCTTCTTGACCAACAAAAGGATCTTAGAATGTTTTAATTCTGCTCACTACTTTATCGTCCAATAGTTTAGATCCATTATGGTTTGTGTGCCCTAAAGAGGTCATTATTATTGTTACTCGCTATACTGACAATGCTTATTTATATTTTCTGATGCTTCCTGGTACCTTCCCTTACCATTGCGTCTCAGTTCTTTTTGGGTCAGTTTCCATATTCCTAAAATATGTCCTCTAGTTCTTAAGAACCCGGAAGGACACAAGAAGCTGGTACAAGAAGCTGATAGTTTTTGCTCCATGTTAGATCATTTACTGGACATAAGATTCTCTGAAAATTAGTTACTTCTTGTACCAAGAAGCTGGTACAAGAAGCTGATTGTTTTTTTCCTTCATGTTAGATCATTTACTGGGCATAAGATTCTACGAAAAATTGTTACTTCCAATCAGCCTTTTAATAATATTAATCCATTATCTTCTGGTTTCGACTGTGGCATTTGAACAGTCTAAAATCAACCATCTGCAAAGCGTTGATTCTTTAGAAGTTAATCTGTTTTTTTTTCCTCTCTGTTTTTAAGCTCTTCTCTATTCTTTGGTCATTGGTCATTCCATTTTGATGACTCAGATTTGCATTTTATTTTCAAATCACATTCACATCTCATTTCCCCCTCTGTCAGAGGATTTGTGTTTTTCAGCAATTCTGGAAAACTCTCAGCCATTCTTCCTTTAAATACTCATTTATTCTCATTTTCTTTATTTTCATTTATGTTGTCTCCTTCCCTCCCTCCCCTCTCTCTCGGAACTTTTATTACACCTTGTTCCTTCCTATTCTATCATCTACATCTCTTAAATTTTTAATGTTTTAAAAATCTTATACATTTTTCTGCTTTGTTCGTTCGTGTGTTTCTCTAGTTAACTGTTTTCCTCATTGCTGTTATTTCGTTGCTAATGTGTGTCTGACTCTTCATGACGCTATGGACTGCAGCCCTCCAGGTTCCTCTGTCCTCTGCTATCTCCTGGAGTTTGCTCAAATTTATGTCCATTGACTCAGTGATGCTATTTAACTATCTCATCCTCTCTCATCCCCTTCTCCTCTGGTCCTCAATCTTTCCCAGCATCAGGGTCTTTTCCAATGAGCCAGCTCTTTGCATCAGGTTGCCAGTGTATTGGGGTTTTCCTCATTAACTGTGTTTAATTTGATATTTAATTTGCTTATAAGCTTATTTATATTTATATGCATTATTTTATTGTATGCTTATTTTTTAATTATTTAGTAACTTTAAATGTGTTTATTTCATAATTTACCTTTTAGAATTTTATTTATTATTATTTTGGTTGTTCTCATGACATGAGGGATCTTAGTTCTGCTGCTGCTGCTGCTGCTAAGTCGCTTCAGTCATGCCCCACTCTGTGCGACCCCAAAGAAGGCAGCCGACCAGGCTCCTCTGCCCATGGGATTCTCCAGGCAAGAATACTGGATTGGGTTGCCATTTCCTTCTCTAATGCATGCATGCATGCAAAGTCACTTCAGTCATGTCTAACTCTCTGCAACCCTATGGACAGCAGCCCACCAGGCTCCTGCTACCACAGATCAAACCTTTGTACCCTACATTGGGAGCATAGTCTTAACTACTGAGCCTTAGGGGAAAGTCCCTCACCGTTTATCTTTTGTTATTAATATCAAGTGTTTGGGTTTCTAATCCTGCTGGTGTGCTCTGTTCTCTCAGTTTTAGTGGTTTGTTTCTTTATGTATTTTGTCACTTTTTTGTTATAAAGTCATCTGAATCTTTAAAATCTCCTATGGTCTGACTGACCTCTATTTTTTTTCCAGAGGCTTCTGTGCTATCACTAGCTCACTGCTAGACATCTGCTAAGTCACTTAGTCGTGTCCAGCTCTTTGTGACCCCATGGACTGTTGCCTGCTAGGCTTCTCTATCCATGGGATTCTCCAGACAAGAATACGGGATTGGGTAGCCTTTCTTGTCTCCAGGGGATCGTCCTGACCCAGGGATCGAACCCCAGTCTCCTGTATTGCAGAAAGATTCTCTATCTTCTGAGCCACAAGGAAAGCCCCACTTCTAGACAGGCTTTTATAATTCCCTGCTTTGGGACTGCCATGTTGTTCAGATGCTATATGTTTAAATCCAAAACCCAGGTGAAGTGTTTTAAAAGTTACCAAAAAGACCACTTTGTTTCCCTTGACCTGTGGTGCAGAAGCATGTCCCTGTCTCCTACTTTTAAGGAGATGGTTATTTTTTCCTTGCCTGACTCTTTGCAGAGATTCAGCTCTTCTCAGATCCTGCTTTGATGCAGGTGTCACTACCTCATTATCTGTGATCTCTGTGGGCGCCAAGCCCCAAACCACTTGATTACTTAGACAGTCACCTTGCGAAGGGTTTGTTTCTCTGCCAGTGCGTGTTAGCTTACTTTTCTGTTTCTGGCACCTGAACAGTCCCTTTTCTTTTTGAGCAAATCTGAATGTATGTTTTAGAGAAGTTTCAGGTTTTCCAGTCCATCTAGTCTGGTATATTGTGACAAAGAGAAGTCTCCCATACCCCCAACCCCCATTGTTTAACTATGGTTTTCCTAATGGTCAGTGTTCACCCACAAATACACAGATATTTAATGTTTGGATTTGACTCATCCAAACATTAAATGAAGAAGCAAATGACAATAGAATAGGCAGATGATGAAGATTTATTTAAAACATAAAATTTCACAGGGGATTTACTAGATTCCAAATGAAAAAGACCTCATCTTTGTATATCCTTTATATATCACCATAATAAAGTAAGAGCAGATAATTTAAAACAATTCTGGGGCAAATTCAGAGCCCTAATTTTATATGTACATATGTAAGCTGACTCATGTGAAAAGACTCGGCTGCTGGGAAAGACTGAAGGTGGGAGGAGAAGGGGATGACAGAGGATGAGGTGGTTGGATGGCTTCACCAACTCAATGGGCATGAGTTTGAGTAAACTCCAGGAGTTGGTGATGGACAGGGAGGCCTGTCATGCTGCAGTCCACAGGGTCGGAAAGAATTGGACACGACTGAGTGACTGAACTGATGTTATAATAACCTGGAATACTCCTTTTCTACTGAGCATGAAAAGAAATAGATGTGAAGGAAAGCAGATTACCATTTGAGTGTTGCTTTTTTCTGTCTGTTTTTCCTGTTAGATGAATCTACTTCCTCTGCCTTTATGTCATCCTGTTTTTTGTTGGTTTTTTTTCTGCTTTCAACTGATTCTATCCCACACGCTTTTAAAAAAGAACTCTCTCAAAAGAAAGTCTCATTTAGCAGTTTTATTGTTGGCTTGCTTTGAAATGAATGCAAAGTAACACATAAAGGCAAAAAAAAAACAAAACCTTGAGATACTGTAATAATATTATGTCATCCTCTTTCTTAGAAATTTTAGCCTGATTCATTAATCATTCATTAACTCATCGTCCAGTGTTAGTAGGCAGCATAGTAACTCTTTTGTTTATTTTTTTAGTTTTTTTTTAATTTTAATTTTTACTTTATTTTACTTTACAATACTGTATTGGTTTTGCCATACATTGACATGAATCCACCACGGGTGTTACATGCGCTCCCAAACATGAACCGCCCCCACATAGAAATATTTAATATAGAAATAGCATAACAGACAGGTTATTTTACCAAAGTCATCCATAAAGTTATTAGCAATGTGTTATTTTCAAACACATATATATGAAAAAGCTGTCTGAACACTGTATTTGACCCAATATTTTTAGGAAATTTTATGACAGAGAAGTTAGAAGAATATCATAATGGTAATCGCTAAAAAGCCTCTTGATGAAAGTGAAAGAGGAGAGTGAAAAAGTTGGCTTAAAGCTCAACATTCAGAAAACGAAGATCATGGCATCTGGTCCCATCACTTCATGGGAAATAGATGGGGAAACAGTAGTAACAGTGTCAGACTTTATTTTTGGGGGCTCCAAGATCACTGCAGATGGTGACTGCAGCCATGAAATTAAAAGACGCTTACTCCTTGGAAGAAAAGTTATGACCAACCTAGACAGTATATTCAAAAGCAGAGACATTACTTTGCCGACTAAGGTCCGTCTAGTTAAGGCTATGTTTTTCCCAGTGGTCATGTATGGATGTGAGAGTTGGACTGTGAAGAAGGCTGAGCGCCGAAGAATTGATGCTTTTGAAGTGTGGTGTTGGAGAAGACTCTTGAGAGTCCCTTGGACTGCAAGGGGATCCAACCAGTCCATTCTGAAGGAGATCAGCCCTGGGATTTCTTTGGAAGGAATGATGCTAAAGCTGAAACTCCAGTACTTTGGCCACCTCATGCGAAGAGTTGACTCATTGGAAAAATTCTGATGCTGGGGGGGATTGAGGGCAGGAGGAGAAGAGGACGACAGAGGATGAGATGGCTGGATGGCATCACTGACTCGATGGGCGTGAGTCTGAGTGAACTCTGGGAGATGGTGATGGACAGGGAGGCCTGGCGTGCTGCAATTCATGGGGTCACAGAGTCGGACACGACTGAGCGACTGAACTGAACTGAACTGAACTGAATCAGTAAAAGATAAAACTGTGAACCAGGCACTGTCCCAGGACTTCCTGTTTAAGTCCTCATTTAGTTCCAACAAGTCCATGAAATTCTCTTAAAATCCCACATAAAGACAAGGTTTGGTGAGAGGTCAGGCTCCTTCTCAAAGTTGTGTAGCTAGGAGACAGTGAAGCTGGGACTAGCGACCATTGTATCTGCAGTCTGACTCCACAATCTAACTGTGAACTACTGCTCTGAACTGTCTCTGGCTTCACGTACACACACACACACACACTCATACACACATATACTCTGTCTCCAATATACACATCCAACACACATCCCCAAAATAAAAGGAGTCTGTGGTGTAAAATTTATCGTAGAAATAACTCGGCCTCTATCTATCTTCCTATCTCTCTATCTGATTAGTAAGAAAGGGGCACGCTCTCATTCATTTTATAATAATGACCCCCATATAGTGGACTATTTGGTCAGTGGCAAATGCTCCAATCCTAATGAAAGATGTTATTTCAGAGGCACTGTGGTTTGTGTTTCATTGGATTAAAGCCAAGATCTTACCCATGTAGTTCAGTTCAAGGACTTCTAAAATCATTATAACTCTTGCTTCGTTGTTATTGGAAAATAACAGATTTTATTTCAAACTTCACTATCTAGTGATTTAATTCAACATCTGTGCTTCCAACTAACTCAAAACAGGCAATGAATGACATTTATCATTATTCAGTAACTTATTTTTTGGTGCTTAGCCATTTTATACATGATGAACTTTTAATCAATATAAGCTTTAATTATGATGTTGGATTCAATTAATATATTTTTATTTTTAAATTAAAAAAAATTTAGTTTATTATAGTTATAGTATTTGTTTATATCATGTAATTATCTGGAAAGAAACAAAATTATAATCAGTTTAATACTAAAAAGTTTATAAAAAATGGAAATGAACATCTAATGAGTAAAAAGTACAGTTTACTTCCTATCTTAACATATCAATGTATATGACATTCTGTTTTCTTCTGAAGGTTGACTGACTAGATTAAGATTGGTGAAAAATTGTATAGAAATGCTTTGTAAATGCTCAAAATCCAACGTCCCCAAATAATGGTAGCTTCTCAGGTTCTCATTCTTCTTTCCCTTAAAATAGTCTCATTGTCATTTTAAATCAATGTAGCTGAATTAAATCTGTGACCTGTACATACTCCAAAAATGTTTACATTGATGACATTAATGTAGCTGAATCTACAAAGAAGGAGAAACGTGAAACAGACACACATGGTTTCCTGAAGGTAGTCCTTCTGGTGCTATATCAGTTCAGTCAGTCAGTCACTCAGTCGTGTCTGACTCTTTGCGACCTCATGGGCTGCAGCACGCCAGGCCTCCCTGTCCATGACCATCTCCCGGAGCTCGCTCAAACTCATGTCCATCAAGTTGGTGATGCTATCCAACCATCTTATCCTCTGTCATCCCCTGCTCCTCCTGCCTTCAATCTTTCCCAGCATCAGGGTCTTTTCCAGTGAGTCAGCTCTTTGTATCAGATGGCCAAAATATTGGAGCTTCAGCTTCAGCATCAGTCCTTCCAATGAATGTTCAGAATTGATTTTCTTGAGGACTGACTGGCTGGATCTCCTTGCAGGCCAAGGGACTCTCAAGAGTCTTCTCCAACACCACAGTTCAAAAGCATCAGTTCTTCTGTGCTCAGCTTTCTTTATAGTCCAACTCTCACATCCATGTATTACAACTGGAAAAACCATAGCTTTGACTAGACAGACCTTTTTCAATAAAGTAATGTCTCTGCTTTTCAATATGCTGTCTAGGTTGGTCATAGATTTTCTTCCAAGGAGCAAGCGTCTTTCTTTCTTTTTTTTTTTTTTTTGACTCTTAACACATCGATTTTTTTAAATTTTATTTTTACTTTGTAATACTGTATTGGTTTTGCCATACATCAACATGAATCCACCACAGGTATACACGTGTTCCCCATCCTGAACCTCCCTGCCTCTTCCCTCACCGTACCATCCCTCTGGGTCGTCCCAGTGCACCAGCTCCAAGCATCCAGTATCATGCATTGAACCTGGACTGGCGATTCATTTCATATATGATATTATACATGTTTCAATGCCATTCTCCCAAATCATCCCACCCTTTCCTCCCACAGAGTCCAAAACCTGTACTATACATCTGTGTCTCTTTTGCTGTCTTATATACAGGGTTATCGTTACCATCTTTCTAAATCATCTTTCAATTTCACAGCTGCAGTCACTATCTGCGGTGATTTTGGAGCCCAGAAAATAAAGTCTATCACTGTTTCCATTGTTTCCCCATCTATTTGCTATGAAGTGATGGGACTGGATGCCATGATCTTAGTTTTTTGAATGCTGAGTTTTAAGTCAGCTTTTTCACTCTCCTCTTTCACCTTCATCAAGAGGTTCTTTAGTGTCTCTTTGCTTTCTGCCATCTGCATATCTGAGGTTATTGATATTTCTCCCAGCAATCTTGATTCCAGCTTGTGCTTCATCCACCCTGGCGTTTTCCATGATGCACTCTGCCTGTAAGTTAAATAATCAAGGTGACAGTATATAGCCTTAACGTACTCCTTTCCCAGTTTGGAACCAGTCTGTTCCATGTATGGTTTATTCGGTGACATTATAATTTCTCATCAGTGCAGGGGCAGTTTTGAAGGCAGTATATCCTTAGAAAAAGTGTGTTTTATTGAGGTGCTAATCATTTACATGTGGATAGAGTGGAGGAATAACTTTTAGAGGCTGACATATGCCTTTGCATGGAATGCTAGGTGGGGCCAAAGGTAGAATCTGAATTGTCCTGCTGTTTCTTCACAGGAAAACTTTGAGCCAATTCTTTCTTCTTTATTGAAAGTAGACAAAGAGTACTGTCAAACGATATCACTAATCTCAAAAAAAACTGAAGAAAAAAATACCAAGGCAAAACATCACAAAATACAGCTCATCTCCTCTGTTCTCCCTGAATCTTTCACCCATAAAACCACTACTGGGCTTTAACCCAGAGAAGGCAATGGCACCCCACTCCAGTACTCTTGCCTGGAAAATCCCATGGATGGAGGAACCTGGAAGGCTTCAGTCCATGAGGTCACTGAGGGTCGGACACGACTGAGCGACTTCACTTCACTTTTCACTTTTCATGCATTGGAGAAGGATATGGCAACTCACTCTAGTGTTCTTGCCTGGAGAATCCCAGGAACGGGGGAACCTGGTGGGCTGCTGTCTATGGGGTTGCCCAGAGTTGGACACGACTGAAGTGACTTAGCAGCAGCAGCTTACTGGTTAGGCTGTTTTCACATTGCCATCCTGAGAATTGTCTGTCTATGAACTGGCTCTCAGTGATTTGCCAGACTTCCTGCAGAGCCTTGAGGCAGCAAATAAGAGAAATAGCCATTGCCTAATTTTCTTTAAAAAACAGGCCATTGCAAGGCTAGTGCCTTGGCAGCTAGAGGAACAGAGTAGCGGTGGAGGTGGGAAGGGAGCAAGAAGGTAACAACAAACAAAAGCAGACAGCCAGTGAGAGTGAGGGAGCTAAACAGAACTTGCCTCTAGTTTAAAATTAGACCGAGGCTGAGCAGAATATGACCTGTCTTCTCTGTATGCAAACAAGCTCCTCAGTTCATTCATTCGCCAAATGTTTATTGAGGCCTATGTGTAAAGGCCACAGACTCAACCATTAAAAAATTACAGTACCTCGTCTGGTGGAGCTAACAGATTAATGACTGAGACAGACAAAACTAATAATTATAATACAGTTAGATGAGCTGCAAGAGACATACGTATAAGTACTCTGTAGTTCTTGAAAAAAATATGCAAAAGAGAAAAAAAAATGTTTTTTCTCCTCCTGAGTTCTTCAGCTCTTCTTTGCTTGGGAGAGGAGCACCCCACTTCCAGGTGGCATTGTCACAGTGTCACACTGCCCTGAATGACATGGGGAATGATGCTCAGGCAGTGTTTCTGCATGGGACCACTATGCACGCCTTGAGAGTGGAAAACGACATCCATCCATGTGCCTCTGGCCATGTAGGAACACTTGAAGCTTGCTTCTGCTTTAGTTGACTTTCATCCTTTCAGCAAGTATAAGGTGTCGCTGTTCTCTCTGGAGAACCGTTTTCTCCTGGAAAATGTGCCAGGGACACATCATCCATCTGTAGCCTCACTGTCTCTCACAGATCTGACGAGAGAATTCATCTGAGCCACAGGGTGGTTTTTATCCTGACTTCAGGGATGATGTCCTTTTGCATATTGATCATATTTAAAGGGTTATGCCCAGAACCTCTAAGCCAATATGTCAAATATTTTGTCCATCTGGTTCTCTACCCTTCCTGTGCCCGACCACCTCAGTCCTTCCCTCTTATGTAAGTCTCATATTGGCTGCCTGTTTCCCCAGAACTAAAAGCCGGTGCCTTCCCTAATTTTCTTTCCTCCACGTCTCCTAATTCAGCAAGTCTTGCCTGTGCTACCTCCCAAACTTGTCTACTGTGTATCCTTTCCTTTGGTCCTTCAAGCTGTTGCTATTTCTCACCTGGACAGTTGGGACAGCACATTCACTAACCAGTCTCAGTCCTGTCAGCCACCAGTGTTTCTTCACTGTAAGCTAAGCAGGTGATCTCTTTTCCAGATATGTGTACTTAGTTGCTCAGTCATGTCTGACTCTTTGCGACCCCATGGACTGTAGCTCACCAGGCTTCTCTACCCATGGGGATGCTCTAGGCAAGAATACTGGAGTAGGCTGTCATGCTGTCCTCCAGGGGATCTTTCCAGCCTCAGGACTGAACCCAAGTCTTCCCAACCTAAGGATTGCAGGAGGCTTTACTGAAACCCTTTCCCAAATAGGGCTTCAGTAAATCTGGATGAAGTTGAGGGTGAGGGTATTCTTGTGCAGCGTGTTCAGTCATGCCCACCTGTTTGTGACCCATTGGCCTGCACCGGGCTCCTCTGTCTATGGAATTTTCCAGGCAAGAGAATTAGGAGTAGATTGCCATTTCCCCCTCCAAAGGGATCTTCTCCATCCAGGGATTGAACCTGTGTCTCCCGTTTCTCCTGCACTGCAGGCAGATCCTTTACTACTGACCATCATTGGGGGGTGGAGGAGGAGGTATCCTTAGGGCTAAAGCATTTTAGCCAAGGCCATAGCACCCAGAGACCTGGGTTCCAAAGCTGCGTATTCTCTTACTAGCTGTGTGTGAAGGTTATTAACTTCTCTAATCTCCAATTTCCACTTCTGGGGAATAGAGATGATAATAACTGTCTCATAATGCGTATTCGTGGAGATAATGTACATTAAGTGCTTGGTTTAATTCCGGGCACATGGAATCCACTTAATAAACATTGGCTATTATTTTTACTTGACTCCAGTATATAGAATATTGGTCCTCTGTAGAATTCTGATATTTTAGTGGGGCTGCTGTGGGAAAGAGGCAAAATGCAGTGTTTGAGTATTCTAAGAATAAGAAGCTTGGGAAATGTCAAATGCTTATATTATAACAAATGATGTTTAATCTTGCTCATGTTCTTAATAAAAGAGCCTGATGGGAGTTAAAGATGTATAAGGCAGATAGATGTACAGGGTAATGCACCCAGGGAGTGCAGGCAGGGCTCTCTGGAATATCTGACAGCCTGCTGTTTCATTTACACCTGAGTCGACAGAAAATTGAATCGCATTTATATTCTCATCTAATGTTGTCTCTTGGATCAAATATTTCATAAACTTTTGAGCTGAGAGCCAGGCCTCCCTCATTCTTTCTCGTGTATAGTCACATTCTTCATCTGACCTGGCATTTGAAAAGTCATTCCTGTTTGTTTCTTTGAGTAATGGATGATGCCTGTATTTCTTAGCTAGAACGTTGCCATTGAGGGCATTTCATATAGTGAAATAAGTTACTGGTTCTGTTGGTTTATACTCTGAGTTCATAAGCCATATGGTAATTTATATTACTTGAAATGAGACCTTTGTTAGAAAGCCTTCTTCCCTGACTTCCATTTACAGTAAAAAAGATTCATCTCAACAACCTATTCATCCAAAGCCAGCTATTGACTAAAATCACATATGTATCCCTGTAGCTCTCTTCCGATTTTGTGCCTTGCCAGCATTCATATGTCTTGTCATCTCTGGAGAGTTTTCAGTATTTTCAACTTCTCTGACACTTAGACCTTTTTTGTTTAAAATTGCAAATTACTTGACTGTGTTTATGGACTGTTATGGAGACAAGACACGAATCCTTTCTTTACTCAAGAATAAGATTAACAAACATGAGTGCTTTTTCTCTTTGTCTTTTTATATCATCGTAGGTGTTCAACCTGTGTGTTATAGCATCAGAGGAAACACATTCTAATTGAGCTGAGACTTTAAACCTAATGATGTAGTCCTTAACAACCTGGACACACACACATATACATACAGAGATAGAATATACATGAAAAATATTTTAGTTGAAATCCAACTTTAATTTTCCCAGCTACTATTTTTGACCAGCTATTATCAGCAAAAAATGACACCAGTCTCCATTCTCAGCATGTTTATAGTCTAGTATTGTAATATCTCACGATTTGCTGCAAATTGCTGGCTTAAACAGAAAGGGAAATTTGAAAGTCACTTAATATCCAGAGAGATGTTATGGGGAGGGAGGTGGCGGGGGGGGTTCATGTTTGGGAACGCATGTAAGAATTAAAGATGTTAAAATTTAAAAAATAAAAAAACTAAAAAAAAAAAAATGAAAGTCACTTAATAACCAGTTTTGAGATAGGTCTGTCTGTGGGTACCACAGAAAGGGTTCGTTCAGCAGCCCGGTGATATCATCAAGAGCCAATCTCCCTTTATTGCACCATTGTGTTATCCTTGGTTTTGGTATTGAACTCATTCTGGTAACTAATTATCTGCTGTACTTCCAGGCATTACACCTTGAATATCGATGACCAGAAGAAGGAAAACATACCATGTAATCTTATGGTTATCTTTCTTAAGACAGAGGACATTTTTTCCTGCAAACAGCCCAGTAGTCTCCCCTTTTATGTCTTACTGTCCAGTGGAGGGACAATAACTGATTTAGATTACTTATCTAAGGGGAATAGATGTTTTGGGAGTTACTTAAAATCCCCCAAATAGGAGGATAAGTTCAAATTGTAAATAAGTATAATATAGACCAGAAAGTGATAAATATGGAATGATTGTTAATCTTTGTGGTTGTAAGGGATAAAGAAAATGTCAAATGAGTTCTCGTTGTGTTGTTTATTCATTTTTAGAAAATAGTACCATTAACTTTTCCATCTAGGCACCTCTCACAATTGCAGCCACTTATATGCAAGATCTTTTAAAATTTTTCTTCTGTTACCTCCATACTGGAACTTCATACGGATAGGAAAAATGATCATCTTAGTCATCAATGTGTCCCTCTTTGCTAGATGAATCAAAGAATGAATACATAGGCTTGGAGAATTTGGAGAATTTTATAGCATGCAAGAGGAGGACAGTCCAGGTAAAGGATACATCATTAGCAAATTTGTAAGTCAAGACAGCTCAGACACCTGTTTGAAGCTTAGTGCGTGTATAGCAGAAGGGTGAGAAACCTCTGGGATGATGCACAGAGTGTGAAATGCATGGATGCAATTAGCAGTCATTGAGATGAATTCAGTGTTTCAGATATGGAAGGTGATGCAGTAAGAGCTGGTTTTAGAAGAGAAGCTTGGCAATGATATACAAGATTGATGACATGAGGAGAAGAATGGATATGAGACTGCTGACCAGAGGCCGTATCAACAGTTGAGAAGTGGTTAAAACTTTAATCTGGGCTCCTGAGGAACAAAATTATAATTAAATGCATATCTAGTAATGTTACAGATGAGAATTGAAATGGCTTATTCAAATATAAGTAACACAAGAATGAATTAGCAGTGAAAAGACCAAGAGAAACACGACAACAGAATTGTTGTTTAGTTGCTAAGTCATGTCCGACTCTTTACAACCCCATGGACTGTAGCCTGCCAGGCTCCTCTGTCCATGGAATTTCCCATGCAAGAATACTGGAGTTGGTTGCCATTTCCTTCTTCAGGGGATCTTCCTGACCTGGGATCAAACCCACATCTCCTGTATTGCAGGAGGATTCTTTACCATTGAGCCACCAGGGAGCAGGCATTATATTTTGCTTTGTTTTGTTTACAGAGAATAGGGGTAGCATGTTGTGGCAAGAAATGGCAGTGAATCTCTAGGTGGATGACAGTTTCAGGTCCCTGAAGCTGCCATAATAGGAGATATTCAGCTCTGGAAATTTTATAGAATGATAGTAGCAATAATAAAATTTATATTAAATACTTTCTGAAATAAATTATAAATAATTCATATTAATCTCAAATGAAGTTAAGATTGAGGAAAGAATTAGAATAAAACCCTGACAGAAAAAGCATGGGATGAGAAGTTTTAAGAAAGAAATACTGACTATATTGACATGTTTTGCCCCCTCTTATTCAACTGTTGTCCAGTATGTGTCTTGGCATCAATCATTCATTTATAGGATGCAAAAGAGCTTTGTGATGTTTTCTAGTGTTCAAGTAGATGACAATTAAAAGATTACAGATATATGATCTACTTCATTTTCAAAGAGATACTTTAAAAAAGAATTCATAAACAGACTCACTTTATATTTGGGCAATAAGTATCAGTCCCTGCCAAGAAAGCTGAGCGCAGAAGAATTGGTGCTTTTGAACTGTGGGGTTGGAGAAGACTTTTGAGACTGCAAGGAGATCCAGCCAGTCCATCCTAAAGGAAATCAGTCCTAGGTGTTCATTGGAAGGACTGATGTTGAAGTTGAAACTCCAATATTTTGGCTACCTGATGTGAAAAGCTGACTCATCTGAAAAGACCCTGATGCTGGGAAAGATTGAAGGCAGGAGGAGAAGGGAACGACAGAGGATGAGATGGTTAGATGGCATCACTGACTCAATGGAAATGAGTTTGGGTAAACTCCGAGAGTTGGTGATGGACAGGGAGGCCTGGCATGCTGTGGGGTTCTTGGGGTCGCAGAGTCAGACACGACTGAGTGCCTGAACTGAACTGATTGGAAATTCCCAGATATAATTAACGTATATTAATACTTGTAAGTAATAATTCCCTGCCAAGAAATTTTTCTTTGTGTAATTGCACTTTAGTATAATTAATCACTTATACCAAAAATGTAAGCTCATCTGTTTTTGGTGTGTGATAGACTACATTTGACTAATTCCTTTAGCTGCAAAGCTTTAACTTACTGACATCCATTATAATGCCACCCTTCAGGCTATTTCTTTAATAATAATTTGTTTCTAAAAGAGTTATCCATAGATAATTGTATAATCTATAATTGCTTTTGGCTGACTTCTGAACCCTTTTTAAAAACTTACCATTATTTTAAATTCTGTATAGCTTAGATATACAGGTTGTGGGCCTTTGTAAAAGCATCCAAGTGTCATGCTTCATCTCAATATCATTTCCTAAAGTACTTTAGAAACAACTGATATTTACAGGTGCTATGAGGAAATTTCCAGGTTACATACTTTTTTTTTGTAGAGAAGTACTGAGATCCTGACTTAGGTACTACCAGAGAAATGAAACAGCAATGAATACATATTTAGTCCCATGACACAGGTAAAACTGAGAGAACTCATTACACTATTAGATATAGTACTTTGGAGAGGAATGGGTTAGCAATTCACTGAAACTGGAAAATCAAGAGAAATATGAGAACTTGTAGGGATAGATAGATAGACAGACAGACAAATGAAAGCAAAGTGCAAGTATTTGTTGCTTAGTCCTGTTCAACTCTTTGGACCCCCAAGGATTGTAGCCCATCAGGCTCTTCTGTCCATGGAATTCTCCAGGCAAGAATACTGAAGTGGGTAGCCATTCCCTTCTCCAGGGGATCTTCCTGACCCCAGGGATCAAACCTGGGTCTCCCACATTGCAGGCAGATTCTTTCCCGTCTGAGGCACCAGAGAAGCCATATGTATTGGCTTCTTATATGTGGAACTCCTCTGAGATTTGGTTTGCTAGTACTCAGTATAAATATACAAACAATTTAGAAAATGTTAATCTACCGTGCACCTGTTAACTATTTTTGAATCATAGCTTCTATTTTCACATGTGTTGATATGTTGCCAACCCTGTGTGAGCACTATAAGATAGCTTACATTTACTAAGCATCTGTGATAACTTCACATGTATCATCTCATGATGCTGTTCACAAAAACTCTGTAACATTGGATATTACCACATTTTTTTAGGAAGCAAGAATTCAAGCTTAGATTATATTCTCAGTGTAGTAAGAAGTAAGATGGATTAAACCCCCTTCTGTCTACCAGCAGTAAGCTCTCATACCTTTCTTTACGTTAACAATTTGTAAAGTTGAAATTCACAGAGACACTCTCTCACTGATAAATGATTTTGGGGAATGGCATTGATTTTCTACTTTTCTCTCAAAAGAATAAAAATATTTATTATTTTTAAATGAATCAGTGTTATGTACAAAGCTGAAAGTTTACCCAAAACAAATATCTCTAAAGGCAATCAACACTAAGAAATTTGAGGAAAGGGGTGCAGAGAGAATTAGCAAAGTTGGGGGAGAGTTAAATATGTGATTGGTTGGTGGTGTGCTGATGAATGTTTAACAGCCAGTTCTCTGAGACGTGGAAGCAAAACCCTTGTTTATGACATTTGCTTATTTTCTAATTTTCATGGTTTAAATATTCCCACGACGACTTACTTCAGGCTACTAACTCGATGATACTGAATGTGGAATTGGGAAAAGATGCATAGCAGCATACAATTGTGTGTTACGTAGAACTTTCACCACACACGATAGATGTAAATGACCACAAAGTTATATATAATAGCACAGCTCTGATTGAAGAGTCTTGAATAGTTATTACCTTTGTTTTTAGTATGATTAATTGTCATGTTACAGAATAATTTTAATACTGTCTGTGTTTTACAATAGGTTCACAAATTCCAAAATATTTAGCAAGTGCTTCTCGTAAGCCAGTATGAACTGACTCCCAGCACACCACTGGATCATGTACAAAAAACGCTGCCTGGGGAACATTTTAGCTCTAGCTCAATATAGTTTTCTCCTACTTTTTTGAAGTTTACTATGAATATCAGTTTTAAGTTGATTGAACTTTAATAGCATAAGTTTTCTAGGAAGATTTCAGTGTATTTCTTGCTGATTTAAATTGATTATTCAGATATGTGGTGTATAACAGTAAGGGCAGACCACATCTTCAAAGTTAGCATGAAGATCAAGAGTCATTTTGTCTCAGGGATGAGTGATGACAGCAGAATCTGTGTTTGAAGATCACTATTGTTTCTATTACTACTGATTGTACAGGAGATATGAGTTATCCAGTGTCTTATTTTTACCTCAGTTCAAAAAGGAGAATGAAAAGTGGGTTTAAACATAAAATGAACAAATGTAACTTCAGCCACTGGCCATTGGGAAAATAATTTAAATTACCGAATGGCATTTAAGAGTTGAGGGTATTTATAATTTACAATATAGTATATAGAAAATATAGTATGTTGCTTTCTGAGTTGTCAGGGTAATAGAATGTTTTACTCATTAAAGTAAAGAAAGAGTTAATATTTTTCTTCAGGCGTATGTCCCACTGGACTTAGAAATTTTGTCTTCTTAGATAGCAACAACTTATTTGTTATGTTCTTAATGAGGTATTCCTTAATACATTAAATGGTGTGATCTGTTCTAATCTTCTATGAATAAATTCCCTCAGCATTCTTCTGTATTTTCTTCTGTAATATCAACTTTTAATATGATATGGTGTGTATTTTTGGAAATTTTCTTTAGAAAATCTGTGATTAGGTCTACATGTGTAAAAAGAATGAAAAAGAGTCATCCAAAATTTTACTGACCCAGATCTTCAGATGATCTTTATATGAACTATCTAGTTGTTGTCTAGTTCCTTCACTTGGCCTTGTATCAGCTCAGTCTAAGACTATTTCTATAGGTGCATGCTGATCTAAAGATCAAGTTAATTAACTACTTTGATAATTTAGATGATTCTGTAAGAAAAACGCATTTATAGTATGTCTGTGTTTTTTGGACTGATATTCTACATGGATGTCATACATTGGATCTGTGGTAAATGTGATTTTCTTGTAAGTTTCTATATATTATATTAGTTAAAATGCTGCGCTTTGGAGTCATAGCCTGTCATGTTGTGTTAAATAAGCCTGTTATTTTCTCATATGTATTCCTTTCTTCGTAATATGAAAGGGAGGGGGGGGAAATAAACGGGTAACTTTGCAGTGGGGAAATCTGAGAAACACTACCTAAAGCAAAGTGATTCAGATTAACATCAACAGTGATAAATCATATTGATATTAAATACCCTTTATGTCATGTGATGACAGTGGGCACTTCACCTCTTCAGTCTTCTCACTGAAATCACATTTCCTCAGACTAACCATGAGAAAAACATCAGATAAATCCTAGCTGAGTGACATTCTATAAAATACCCGACTAATAATCCTTAAAACTCTCAAGTTCATGAGGGAAAAAAAGAAAAAGAAAAATCTGAGAAATTGGAACAACAAAGAAAGCCTAAAGAGACATGATGATTGTATATGATGTGGGGTCTTAGACAGGACCCTGGAACAGAAAAAACATAATGGAAAAACTGAGAAAATTTCAGTAAATATAAGCTTTAATTAACAGGCTTTCCTGATGGTTCAGTGGTAAAGAGCCCACTTACCAATGTGGGACACACGGGTTCAATCTGTAGGTCAGAAAGGTCCCCTGGAGAAGGAAATCATTCTTAGTATTCTTGGGTGGGAAATCCGATGGACAGAGGAGCCTACAGTACATTGGGTAGCTAAGAGTTACGCAGCTTAGTAACTAAATAACAATAACAGCAAAGGTTTAGTTAACAGTGGGACGATGTTGGTTTGTTAATAGTGGCAAATACTCCATGCTGATATAAAATTCTGATAATAGGGAAAATCAGCCTGAAATTCTGCATTTTTTCTCAAATATACAGTAAATCTAAAAATATTATTTGTATTGTAAAGTAAAATAAAGCAAAAATTAAAATTAAAATATAAAAAAATTAGAATTTTACAGCCAAAAAAAAGTGCTTTATTTAAAATTAAACTGTATATCCAACAATGTAGAAATATCTTATCATATAACATTCAGCCAAAGAAGCTGGATCCAAGAGTACATATGGGATTATGATGCCATTTTTATGAAGTTCAAAGATAGTAAAACTAATCCATGCTACTAGATGTCAGGGAAGTCATTTCCCTTGAAAGAGGGCAGTGACTAGAAGGGACCCAAAGATATTTTGGATGCTGGTTATCACTTAAATTGAAGAAAGTAAGGAAAACCACTAGACCGTTTAGGTATGACCTAAATCAAATCCCTTATGATTATACAGCGGAAGTGAGAAATAGATTTAAGGGACTAGATCTGATAGAGTGCCTGATGAACTATGGACAGAGGTTCGTGACATTGTTCAGGAGACAGGGATAAAGACCATCCCCAAGAAAAGGAAATGCAAAAAAGTAAAATGGCTCTCTGAGGAGGCCTTACAAATAGCTGGGAAAAGAAGAGAAGTGAAAGGCAAAGGAGAAAAGGAAAGATATAAGCAACTGAATGCAGAGTTTCAAAGAATAGCAAGGTTAGATAAGAAAGTCTACCTCAGTGATCAGTGCAAAGAAATAGAGGATAACAATAGAATGTGAAAGACTAGAGATCTCTTCAAGAAAATTAGAGATGCAAGGGAAACATACCATGCAAAGATGGGCTCAATAAAGGACAGAAATCATATGGACCTAGCAGAAGCAGATGATATTAAGAAGAGGTGTTAAGAATACACAGAAGAACTATACCGAGAAGATCTTCACGACCCAGATAATCATGGTGGTGTGATCACGCACCTAGAGCCAGACATCCTGGAATGTGAAGTCAAGTCGGCCTTAGAAAGCATCACTACGAACAAAGCTAGTGGAGGTGATGGAATTCCAGTTGAGCTAATTCAAATCCTAAAAGGTTATGCTGTGTAAGTGCTTCACTCAATATGCCGGCAAATTTGGAAAACTCACCAGTGGCCACGGGACTGGAAAAGGTCAGTTTTCATTCCAATCCCAAAGAAAGGCAATGCCAAAGAATGCTCAAACTACCACACAATTACCCTCATCTCACACACTAGTAAAATAATGCTCAAAATCCTCCAAACCAGGCTTCAACAGTTCATGAACTGTGAACTTCCAGATGTTCAAGCTGGTTTTAGAAAAGGCAGAGGAACCAGAGGTCAAATTGCGAACATCCACTGTATCATCAGGAAAGCAAGAAAGTTCCAGAAAAACATCTATTTCTGCTTTATTGACTATGCCAAAGCCTTTGACTGTGTGGATCACAATAAACTGTGGAAAATTCTTAAAGAGATGTGAATACCAGACCACCTGACCTGCCTCTTGAGAAATCTGTATGCAGGTCAGGAAGCAACAGTTAGAACTGGACATGGAACAACAGACTGGTTCCAAACAAGGAAAGGAGTATGTCAAGGCTGTATATTGTCATCCTGCTTATTTAACTTATATGCAGAGTACATCATGAGAAACGCTGGACTGGAAGAAGCACAAGCTGGAATCAAGATTGTCAGGAGAAATATCAATAACCTCAGATATGCAGATGACACCACCCTTATGGCAGAAAGTGAAGAAGAACAAAAGAGCCTTTTGATGAAAGTGAAAGAGGAGAGTGAAAAAGTTGGCTTAAAGCTCAACATTCAGAAAACGAAGATCATGGCATCTGGTCCCATCACTTCATGGGAAATAGATGGGGAAACAGTGGAAACAGTGGTTGACTTTATTTTTGGGTGCTCTGAAATCAATGCAGTTGGTGAGTGTAGCCATGAAATTAAAAGATGCTTACTCCTTAGAAGGAAAGTTATGACCAACCTAGACAGCATATTCAAAAGCAGAGACATTACTTTGCCAACAAAGGTCCGTCTAATCAAGGCTGTGGTTTTTCCTGTGGTCATGTATGGATGTGAGAGTTGGAATATAAAGAAAGCTGAGTGCCAAAGAATTGATGCTTTTGAACTGTGGTGTTGGAGAAGACTCTTGAGAGTTCCTTGGACTGCAAGGAAATCCAACCTGTCCATCCTGATTGGTCCTGAGTGTTCATTGGAAGGACTGATGTTGATGCTGAAACTCCAATACTTTGGTCACGTTATATGAAGAGGTGACTCATTTGAAAAGACCCAGATGCTGGGAAAGATTAAAGGCAGGAGGAGAAGGGGACGACAGAGGATGAAATGGCTGGATGGCATCACCACCCAATAGACATGAGTTTTGGTAAACACCGGAGTTGGTGATAGTCAGGTAGCCCTGACGTGCTGCAGTCCATGAGGTCGCAAAGAGTCAGACATGCCTGAGCAACCGAACTGACTGAACTGAATATTCAGATTCTTGGTCTCTGTGTTAGTCACCTGGCTGTGTTCACTTTGGAAAAAAACTTTTGACCTATACTAGGGTTTTTATGTTTATCTGTATATATGTTACAGAATTTAAAAAGGAATGGAATTACTTGGTTTTGCTCAATTACATTTGGATTACATAAATTATAAAGTTTTTTTAACATTAAATACCAAAATACATTTTATGGGAAATGATTCAAAAGAAACTGATAAGTAAGGAACAGCACAGTATTAACTCATAAATGTAACACATAAATATCATGTTGTGAAATTCCAACTTGGATGGGCTATGTATTCCTTCTACACTTTTCTAGAGAATTCTTCCATGCACACTCAGTAGCTCTGTCATGTCCACCTCCGCAACTCCATCGCCTCTAGCCCACCAGGCTCCTCTGTCCATGCGATTATCCCGGCAAGAATACTGGGGTGGATTTCCATTTTCTCCTCCAAATGATCTTCCAACCCAGGGATCAAACTCATGTCTCCTGCCGCTCCTGTATTGGCAGGTGGATTCTTTACCACTGAGCCACCTGGGACTCCTGAGAAGAGGTCTTATAAATGTTTATTATGTCATCATATTGTGGTTATGATTTTTTATGTCTTTCTTCTTTAATAGAATAAGATCATGAAAAGCAGAAACATTGTCTTACTCATCTCTTCTTTCCAGTGTGTAGAATTACATTCTGGCACGTATTGAGTTGGCCAAAAAGTTCGTTTGGCTCTGACCAAAATTTTTGGCCTACTAGTAGTTTGTGGTCAATGATTATGACTGGCTTTACATGAGATAAAAATGACTATATGCATAGTTCAGTGAGTATCTACTGAGTATAATTTACTGTTTTAAGATGTACTCACATATTGTTTTTGATAATTCTCTCTCCACCATCTTTCTTCTCTCTTTCTGATAATTCTTAGAAGTTGATTATAGAATGTCCTGGATTGATCCTACAATGTTTTTATCATTTCTTTCCTATTTTTCATTTCAGCCATTTTATCCTACTTTCTGGAATTTTATCTTCTGATCTTTTTACTGGAGTTTGAAATGTGGTAATAAAGTGTTCAATATATGAGAGGCCTTTCTTATTTTTTATTACATATTTTCATAGAACAATATTCCTTTTCACCAGATGCAGTATATTCTCTCTTTCTGTAAGGATATTCATAATGATATTTGAGGTTCACTTTTTATCTCCGTAGTATTTCTTCTAAATTCTTTCTACCTGTTTCTCCCCTCCTAGACCAATGAGAGTGGGTGATAGATTAAGAAGACTTCTTCAGCTCTAAGATTTGTCTGAACTTTCTGAAACAACTATTATGTGTCAAACAGATTATGTAGTGAGGGGCCAAGGAGAGACTGTTTTTGTCTTCTGTTGAGTGCCTTGGCTAACTTCCCATGAAAAGGAGCTGAGGCTGAGTAGAGGTAGGAGTAGAACATTTCAGACAAAGGGGACAACTTACACTACTATGCGGGCATGATGGGGGCTGGTAGATAGATGTAGTTTCAATCTAGAATGCAGTTGTAGGATGATGAGAGCTGACGTTAGAAAGATAGGTAGAAATGAAATCCTAAAGGATGTTTTGTGCTCATTGTGATCAGACTTAACTCTGAAGGGCTAACTCTCCACATAGCTGGAGTTTATATGAGTGAGGAATCAATTTATCTCTCGTGTAAGACAGGCAGTCCAGTGCATCTTCAATGATCATCTCCTATTTTGTGGTCCCAGATGGCTGCTTCAGTCATTGTGTCAACATTTCAAGCATCAGAAAGGAGGAAAGGGCAGCAGATCAAAAACTCCTCCCTTAAAGGTATTTTCTGGAAGTTGAACCTACCATTTATATTCCATTGGGTAGGTATCCACTGTATGTCATAGTTCACATTTAAGTATTCTTTTACTGAGAGAAGAAGGGGAGTATGTTAGGGGACAATTCATGGGCTTGTTTAGAAGTTTAAGATTTACCTAGAAGAGGTTTAGGCCAAGGAATTTCTCATTTTTGAAAAATGTCACATGACCTGAAGAATAAAGAGGAATGTGACCTGAAGAATAAAGTGACGTGAGAGCAGAGGTGGTTTAAGCAGCCAGGCAACCATGAGCAGCACATGAGTATGAGAAATATCACTTATTATGGCTGTCAGTAAGGGGCTGAAGAGAGAAACTCAGCACTAGTAACATTCAATGATTGCATTGATTTTGGCTTTTTATCTGTAAGGTTGTACATTTGATTTCTGATTATTTATGGAAGCACATTCATCATAAACCTAGGCCTAAGTCACATAGATGGCATTCAATACTCTTGACTACAGATGCCCTTTCCTAAATCTTTTTGTTTTTGTCCTATTTCTAGATACCTTATTTCTCTAAGGATGTGTTGTGATTTTTAAAAAAAAAAGACATATACACATGGTGAAAATTTAAATGCAAAGATATATCAAAAATATATCTTTCTTTATGTTCAAAGTACATTTTTCTTTATACTCCAAAATCCCAGAACATTATCAGTCCCACTGTCTCAACACAAATGGTTTATCCTTCTATAAAACCATCACACATATACCTTCATTTGTTTCAAAAGTGTATTATTTTCAGAGGATTTCCGACATAACTCCTTTGAATTATGGAGTTTAGCTATGTGTGCAAACTCAGCATAACAAAGGATCTTGGGAGCTAGGTTTAAATATGTAGTCTGTTCAGTGTCCATATGCTCAGGAGTGAGCATATAAATATACTGTGTATAAATTTAGACTCACTGATCTCTGTTCCCCTGACATTGTATCATATTAGCATCATTTAGAGTTCAGTGTGACTCTGTTATTTATATACATGCATATTTGCATTATTTCACCATATATACAACATGGACTTTAAAAGGAAGCTAATTACTTCATCTGTTACTTTGTCAAACAGTGAATCTATTCCAAGGCTGAAGGGAAAATGTGATAGAATTATAAAACTTCCTGTGTTAAGATTATGGAAAAAGCATGTATTAATCTCCAACTTAGAGTCTTCCTCGATGATTTTTATTGTAAACTGAATCCCACCATATGTACCATTCTGTATTTTTGTTCTTGTTTGAAAATACAGCTTCTTGATCTTTCTTAGTCAGCCGTATCAGTACATCAGACCTTTCTACATCAGTTTTATTCAGCTGCACTCTGTATACTCATTTCCCATTGATGGACATTTCATTATGTTTTGTGTTTTTGTTTTGTTATACTTCTTTCAATTTGTGAGAATTTGCTTTTGTTCTTTTACTTGTTTCTGGCAACAGTGCTTTAACTAGTGATATTTAGATTAGCATGCTCATATACATGATGGGGATATATTTAGAGTTACACATATATACATATGTAATAAATAGTACTTAAGTGAAAGTATTAAATTATATGTATAAATACATGCATACACAGATAGGATAAATTCCTGGAGGTAGAACTGAGGGCTATTTTGATTAATTTAAAATTACTCACCAAAATTATTGTGCCACGTGCTTCCACACAAAGATTTCATGATGCCTCAGGTCAGTAACATTAATGTAAGGAGTTCAGCTGCTTATGCTGAGACCAAGCAACCTTTCTGTGTTCTCCTTTCAGACAATGGCTACCAAACTGTCTAAATACAATAGCTGCTTTGGGTTACATGCTTGCCACAGTGATTATTATAAACCTTTTTACTTCTGCTATCCTGATTAGAAAATGATATTTTAATGACAAGTTTGGGCAGTATTTGTTCTTTATAAGAAATATGCCTATATTTGTGAACTTTTCCATTTCCTTTGTGGGCCATGACAATGAACCAGATAAGGGAATAGGTATTGCAGATCTGATGCTAGAAAAAAAGAAAAGCGTTGGAGAAAAAAACTTAGTTATACTGAGCCATCAATGGAGCCCAAGTGTAGACAGAAAGCTGGCAGAACAGAAAACTTCAGAAGCTTTATAAGACAAAGAGGTATGCCTCTGAGTGTTCACATTTCCCCCTTATTTTCCACTGATAGATGGCACTCCAGCCTTTCCTTGTAACTTCATACTTATCTAGTATTTCTGTTAACTGTGGGCTCTGGTAATGATGAATACTTAATAATGTGATCTTTAATAATATAAATATTCAATTTCTGTTGGAGATTTTGTATATTGGCTTGTTGACATCAGTCTGTCAAATTTACTTGTACAAATCAAAAAGATAGATATTTATAATGTTGACAGGCATTTTCAATGGATGGGTTTTCTTCAACTCAAAATTGACTTTTTACAAGAGATTTTTATGATGCTTAATAGTTTAGTATGTAAAAGGAAGAACAGAAGGAAGATAAGCTATTATTACAGATAGATTAATATATTTAGAAGCTTTTATATAAATAAATTTAGAAAAGGAGAGGAAAGAGCAAGAGAAGTAGTATATTCGGTAGATTAATAATAATTTAGGAACCAATTTAATTTTTGTTTTCCTCTAACATTTCTTTAGTATAAAATCTACATGCTTAGGAATATGATATGCGGGATTGTCCGCTGCAATCCTCTAGTATTGGAGAACAGAGTACAATCAAACTGTGCAATTACATGCCCCATGATAATGCAAATTTGTATGAAAGTGATTGACAGTTGGTTTTTATTCTTAACCCAGCCCACATTTTTAAAGGAAAGTGGTCTAATGAGGAGGCTGGATATGGAAGGAAGAGTGAGACCTTCCCCCACCCCCAACCTTGGGGAGCCAGAAAAATTGAGGAGAGTTCTCATATTCATGTTACTCATGATTCCCAGCACTCTCCATGGGGATGTTGAGACAAATGACAGCTAATCAGGAGATGCCTGAATTTCTGTCACTATACAAGAGATCCCAAATAGAATTGGTACTAAATATTTTTCCTCCTTCTACATTTAAGATGGAGTAGTCGTGCCAAATTCCAGCTTGGACTGTATAGATTTGGAACACGCAGCTAGACCCATAGTATTCTTTTTTTTTTCTTTTTTTTTTTTAATTTTTTTAATTTATTTATATTTTTTTTAATTTTTAATTTTTTAAATTTTAAAATCTTTAATTCTTACATGACCCATAGTATTCTAAACCATCTAATTATTTAGACTTGTCCCATTCTTTTCATTATCCTTGTAATATCACTGCCACCTTTTATACAAATAACTCTCTTGAATGCTCCTTACCACATTATGATGGAGTTTCACTGTACTTTTATTTCTGTTGACTGAAAATCTGCAATTATGCTCTCATTGGGCATCCTGAAAGAAGTCAACTGAGAAGTTAAACTGGGTAGCCGATTTAAGGTTATGTATTTGCTTGTCTTTGGCTCATTTATCTCTCCGCTTCTTATGGCACCTCTTTTCTTAATAGACGTGAGGTTCAAGAGTCGTTGGTAGCTATTACTTGGATAAAAAAATTTTTTCATAGTCTCTTGCCACACTAAACTCCAAAGAAAGTAGAAAGACTTTCTCATGGTAGTAATTACTATATGGGGGAAAAAAAAAAGTTTAAGTAACTTACCAAACATATCAGAATGGGGAAAATAATTGTAAACAGAAATGTCAACCTCTAAAATTCAGTGTAATTGTGACCTGTAAAAGGGGCATATTTAAGTTGACAGTTTGCCAAAGTAGCTTTTTACCAATTTTTAAAATAGCCACATACGTAATTTTTGTGTCTGGTATAAACAAGTGTAAGCAATTTAAATAGTCTCTCAATTGCGATGCCTTCCTTGCACCTCAAGCTGAACAAGTGTATCCTCTGGAGATATCTTGCTTACTTACAAAAGGAAGAGACTTTCTTCAATACATATGCAATATTTTGTGCTTAATGTTTCAGTATTAAACTGTTTAGAAATTTATTTCAGTCAATTTCAGTCTACATATATAATATGATTACCAGATATCTGTGAAGAAAGCAGATCCAAATGCTTTCAGTAGGAATTTTTGAGGCTAGTAATAAAAGAATATTTGCTATTTTTAATTTCCCAGAGCTTTAGCATGAGAAATGTCTTCTTTTACTTTAATACAGCCAAATGATTTTTTAACAAAAGGCTGACATGTTTGAAATAAAGTTGCAAAGCATGCTATTATTTATGTATATATTGATATATATACATACATATATATACATATATGGAAATATCCCTATAACATTTCAAAAGCTAATGTATCTATTCATTTTTATTTGCTAAGTGCTTGGTGTGTTTGATTTACTGTATTTCTCAAAGAGACATAAAGGTAAATTGGAAATGGCCCATATATTGGACCTCTATATATTTTGATGTTTAAAGGAAAGAAATAATTAGCACTCCTCTTGCCAACCCAGGTTTTAAACCATTTGAGAAATTAAACTTCACCATAATCAGATTGGAGCTACAATATGACCTCAGTTACAGATACAAGGCAGCTTGCAGAATGAGACTGGGCAGTGGCATGGTGGAGTCAGCGCACAGGGCTGTGAGAGCCCCTAGCTTTCACACCTTCTCTGTTCAGTGATATTGTATTGGTAGCTTGAAATTAGCCCTGATGGTAGTATTTACACCATAGAAATTGGTAAATGATACAAATCAGAGGCTTTCCCTCCCCTGGACAGCTGCTAGTTAAACATTTAATGGCATACTGCAGTCTGAAAACATGGGTTAGTCCAAATAGGGCATTTTACAGTTGCCAATTCAGCTCCACGCAGTGGAGGCAGGGCGATACCCTTGTTGCACCTAGAACTGACTGTGAATGAACTCGAGATCACTCACTTATGAGAAGGGCAAAGAACTCTGCATGAGTGCTTCATTACTAAACTCATCCTGATGTAACGAAGCTAGTTTAAGGACAATATAAATACATGTCATCCTTGTAGGCAAAGTAAGAATTTTACAGTGTACTTGTGAACTTTCTATCTTTTGGTCACCAAATATATACATTATAGTTATTTTTAAACTTGAGATCATATTTCTTATGAACAGTTTTCATTGTTATCAATATATTTTAAGTCATCTGATATCAGTGGAAACATATTTTGTGACTAATTTCTTTTCACTGAGAGACGTCACTGCAGAAGAAGCTTGCCACAGGGCTCTTCTTGTTTGTTTTCTTAATAGAGAATCTGCATTTTGATAACATCACTTGAAATAAAGTTAAAATGTTCAAAAGTGCTACATGGTAAAGCACACTAATACATTTTGCAGGCTTTGCAGTTTTAAATATTTTTAATCATTAATGTATTAAGCATATAGAAAGAAAGTATAAAAAATTAAAAAAATAAGCACCTGGTACAAATGATTGAGATTTATCCTTGTTTGTCATGTTTGCCTAGGAACATTTTTTCCCTATTTAACATACACAGATAAACCCAAACTTCTGAGTCCTTTACTCCCAGTCCAGTCTCCTCTTTCCTCCTGAAACTGTTGCTTGTCCTCCCCACACATGCTTTTGAACTTTAGCAGCACCGGTACTCATGATAATATGTAGTCTAAATGTGTTTTTAGAATTTACATAAATTGTATAATTTATGAATTTATTTTAAATTACGGTTTTATTGTTTAATGACTATGAAAAGTAAAAAGCAAAACTGGATTTGAAATACTTTTCCATGTTTGATATGAGCCCATGCTGTCAAGTATAGTGTCAAGTAATTTTTGTTTGTTTTATTTGTGTTTGTTTTCAAAGATGTATTCAAGAGATCTTGTAATCTGTGTGTTCTTATATTCTTGAGAATCTCTATCCATTGTCTCTATATTGAAGGACTTTTTTTTCAATATTCTGGTAATGTGCTTTAAAAAAATTTTTTTTTTAATATTCTGGTAATGACGACAGAGAATGAGATGGTTGGATGGCATCACTGATTCAATGGACATGATTTTGAGTAAACTCCGGGAGTTGGTGATGGACAGGAAAGCCTGGCATGCTGCAGTCCATGGGGTTGCAGAGTTGGATACGACTGAACAACTGAACTGAACTGAACTGAATGTACTTTTGTCTTTCAAAGTGTGTGGACCTGGCCATGGAATACTGAGCTAATCCCTGGTGGCTCAGACAGTAAAGAATCTGCGACCTGGGTTTGATCCCTGGGTTTGGGAACATCTCCTGGAGGAGGGCATGGCAACCTACTCCAGTATTCATGCCTGGGAAACTTCATGGACAGAGGAGGTTGGCGGGCTGCGGTCCATGGGGTTGCAAAAAGTTAGAAAGGACTTAGCAACTAAGGCTTTCACTTTCATCACAACCTTCCCTGCCATCTTTCGGACTGGTGAATTTTGGTGTTTGCTATCTTTTTTGGGTACTTGAGATATGAGGTTGTTATGTCTGTTATCTGTATACTTGCATAGCAACTTGGCTGAGAATGACATTCTTGGCTCACACTTTCTTTCCCTCAGAACTTAGTATATACTGCTTTTCCCTCTTCTGTTTGATGTTGCCCTGGTAAAGGCTGATACCAGATTTTTCTGATACCAGAGTTTTCTTCCTTGTATTTAACTTGAAACTTCTCCTTGATGTCTATCCTTAAAATGCTGGCTATTCCTTAGTGGCAATCATTCACCAACAGATTTCGCTGCAGCATATTGCGTAGTTTAACAGCCAAATTTGGTAGTTTCTTCCTTTCAGAGAAATTAAGCATTTTGAGTGTGTTATTCCTTCTGTTCTGCGATAATGTTTACTTCTAGGAAAACCAATATTCTCTGTGCTGTGTATCAACTTTGAATTTCCTTCGCAGTTACTGTTATTTTCTCTCTAATTTCTGCAGTAAACACTATCTTTAGATCTGAGCAAGACAGACTCGTGCCTTGAACACCGTACATTAGAGCTCCCCAACCCCACCCTCCTCTATCTGCTGCAGGAGACCCAGGCAGCCATGTACAGTCAGAGTCCATATTTCCCGTGTGGAACATACTGCAGTACCCTAGATTCTGAAATTCCTCTACCATGAGCTCCAAACACATTTCAAGGAGTGTGGTAGCTTCCTATAGCTCTCTGAATATAGACCACGCCACTGATAAATTTATCTTTAGACTTATTTGGGGCTTCCCTGGTAGCTCAGCTGGTGAAGAATCTGCCTGCAATGCAAGAGACACTGGTTTGATTCCTGGGTCAGGAAGATTCCCTGGAGAAGGGATAGGCTACCCACACCAGTATTCTTGGGCTTCTCTGGTAGCTCAGACGGTAAAGAGTCTGCCTGCAAAGCAGGAGACCTGGATTAAATCCCTGGATTGGGACTATCCCCTGGAGGAGGGGACGGCAACCCACTTCAGTATTCTTGCCTGGAAAATCCCATGGGCAGAGGAGCGTGGCGGGCTACATACAGCCCATGAGGTCACAAAGAGAGTCAGACACGACTAAGCACACACAGACTTATTTATCTTTAGGTTTATTGGTCAAGTGTTAACTCTCTGTAGAGACTGGGCAGAGTTTGGAAGTATGGCCTGGGGTATGCACACATATGTATTTGAGGTACTGATGGTGTAAGGAACACTAGGGTGGGAGAAGGAGAGTGATGGGCCCAGGTTAGAGCCTGGGGGCTGGAACTAATCCATCTTCGCTGCCTCCCTCTGATGTGGATGCTGAGTTGTCCAGAAATTCTGTAAACATTTAAAAATTATTTATTGGCTTGAAATTATAATTATTTAATGTTTCATTGTATGGTATTTTAGTTTTACCCCAGATGCTGAAAATATTCCGAATAAGCCTATTTGAAACCCCAGAGTTTCCTTTCTGCAGCCACAGAGATCATGTCAGGCTTTCCTTTTATGTCAGTAATTGCATTGCAGTCATATCTGTTCTCTAGCTTGCTGTTTGCATTTTACTTGTGAGTTTGGTAATGGTTGTATTTGGAAATGCACCGTGTTTCTTTGGGTCCTCAATTCCATTTCTGTTTTATTCTTCTGTATGTTTATTTTATTTCACTGAGTGTTTCTATAGCACCTAAAGCACTCAGGGCAAATTTCTTCCAAAATGAGTTTACCTATCTTTTGCATAAAGTACTCTTTTGCTTCTTTTCTTGCCACAGTTGTGTTTATAGAGTCACCATGCCAGTTCTTTTTGTCTTGCTTAACTTAAGTAGCTCTGCTTTGAACTTCCATTGGGCCTCAAGTAGTACGGTTGACTTTTCCTATGTTCCTAGCACGTCTAAGTCTGACTTATCCTCCCAAGCAAGCCCCAGTGTGAAGCCGAGCTTATTTCATGTTCTAATCATAGTTCTGTAGCTTGAAGGCCAGGGCAGTGGGGGCAGGAGAAGGGTGAAGAGGGATCCTGCGATTGTTGTTCTCCCTTTTTAGAAAAAGTGAATGTCGTGTTCTGCTTCATACTACTCCTACACTCAAGGCTTCTGCATTTGCCCTTTTTTTGTCGTATCATTCCTAGAGTTTAGCCCCTTGCTTACTTAATTGTTTCACTGTCTTCTCTTCTACAGTTCTGCCCACTCAGAGTCCGCATCTATTTTTTTTTCATATTTGACACAATTTGTAAAACTTGAAGACTATTGTTAACGTCGCTGGTACCATCCTGAGGCACTGAGACCAGTTTAAAGATCTGTACTGACTTGAGTTAAAATTCTATTTCTTTTGCTTACACTGTTTCAAATTTAAGACTGTGGGTTGTGCCTCTTTATTTATATTTATTTATTTTGTTTATGAAATTAAAAATGTTTCCTGTTTTTCCTTTTCTTTGTTAACGAGGAAGGAGAGTCTACAATACTCTTAGCTCTCTAATATACACATTAACATGCTTATAGAGTACTCCCCTTATATTTTAGAGAACTGGGTTATGACTGTATTGTTTTTGACCACTGACTCTAAGCGAACTATCTGTGTCTTGGCACTATTTGTTGAGCAATGCTTTGAAACAGCTTGTAATAAAAAGTCCTTCGGTAACATGCAATGATAGCAATGATAGAAGATGCAACATCTTCTGAGGTGGACTACAGTTAAATTTTGTTTAGTAATAATAAACACTGAAGTTGGGGACTTGACTTATTTTAAAAAAATTAACTCGTGAAGCATATATTAAACTAACAAATATATTGATAGCTAGACAAATCCTTGTCTTCCATAAGACCTGCTTGGTCCCGGGAAGAGTAACTCAATGGGCCCTTCTTTCTACATGTAATGAGGCAATGAAAGGTTGAGAATGCTTTAAGAGCTAAACTGACCCTGCAGCAAGTAAGATGCCCTCATTTATTGCTTAAGGCTAATTCAAGTATATTCATTTTCAGAACCATTTGTCTAAAGGTTTTCTCAAAGGTGCAAACAGAGACTAATTCTAAATTGGACTGGTATAATGACATAGAGTCTCTTGGGTCAGGGCTCTCAAAATGGTGTGGTGTAAGCTGGTTTAACCCTGTATACAAATTTGGTTTGCATGATCTTTGTGTGTGTATGTTTGAAAAATCTATAAACTTTATATACAAGTCAGTCTTCTCTCCTCTCTTAAAATCTTTCAAAAAGGTCAAGACAGTGCCCTCTTTGTGTTCCCTTTAGACAGCCATATCTTCTACTGTCTACCATAATTCCCTTCTTTATTGCAGTGGACTCACATGCCTTCCTCAGTTAAATTTGACAACTCTGTTTTTGTGGTATATCTGAAAATGCAACATTACTTTATAAGCATTCCTCATCATTATTATGTAAACATAATTATAAAACATAAAACATCTTATTTACATTGTTATTATGTAAACATATGGTTAACACCAGCCCTCTGGAAAAAAATGTCTAAATGGCCAGATATTACAAATTACCTGGAATATTTAGTCATCATCCTCTAATTCTTGGATTATATGCGTTCTAAATCAATATGCAAAATCTAATTATTTCTGCTAGTTAAACTTTGAACTTTCAGCACATTTTATTCACACTGCCTCATAATTTTGTGTTATATGGCATATTTTTAAAAATTCCTTTCTTAATGATGTTAAGTAGCACAATTATTCCACCTTTTCATTAATTTAGACCCTGGTAAAAAAGAAAGTGTAGTTTTGAAAGAAGAAACAGTATTCCTGGGTTTTAGATTAGCAATGTAACAAATAGGCTAATAATTTTTATTTATTTGTTTACTTGTTTGTTTGTTTGTTGGCCATGCCACATGGTATGAAGGACACTAGATCCCTGACCAGGGACCTAACCTGTGCCCCCTGCATTGGAAGCTTAGAGTCCCAACCACTGGACTCCCAGGGAAGTCCCCCTGTTTTTTAAACAGCGATGGAGAATTTGACCAAGTAGACTGGTGAGTCCGGGGAAGGCAATGGCACCCCACTCCAGTACTCTTGCCTGGAAAATCCCAGGGACAGGGGAGCCTGGTGGGCTGCTGTCTCTGGGGCCGTACAGAGTCAGATATGACTGAGCGACTTCACTTTCACTTTTCACTTTTATGCACTGGAGAAGGAAATGGCAACCCACGCCAGTGTTCTTGCCTGGAAAATCCCAGGGACGGCGGAGCCTGGTGGGCTGCCATCTATGGGGTCGCATAGCGTCAGACACGACTGAAGCGACTTAGCAGCAACAGCAGCAGCAGAGTAGTCAGTCAGTGGTCTGTTAGTCGTGTCTGACTCTGCAATTCCATGGACTGTGGCCCATCAGGCTCCTCTGTTCATGGAATTTTCCAGGAAGGAATACTGGGGTGGGTTGCCATGCCCTCTTCCAAGAGATCTTCCTGACCCCTGGGGATTGAACCTCAAGTCTCTTACTTCTGCATTGACAGGCAGAAGTTACCTGCCTGTTACCACTAACACTGCCTGGGAAGCCCAAGTACAGTACCACTATCTACAATTTTGGCCACCAGAGGGCTTTCACATATATGTGTTTTAACCAATGAAAGCATAATTGTTAAGATAAACAGTGAAGTTTATATGGCAACCAAAGTTTACCTGGTTAAAGGCAAAAATGTAAATGTGGTTATAGTATATAAAGTATGCAAGAATCTTATCCTGGCTATACATAAAATGTATTTGAGGTATATTGGTGTAAGGCACTGTTTTATAATTTAGTAAGTGAAAAGTAGTCAATATTTCAATCTCACAGATGGGATAAGTTTTCATATGTTCATTGCCTTAACATTTTAAAAGCATTAGAAAAATATTCTACATTTCATTTATTTTAATAACATATATAGAACATGTGTATTTATAGTACCTTTGCATATCTTTTTGTTAGAACTAAATAGTAGGAATAGCTTTTGTTATGAATACTCCATTCTTGTAAAAATAAAAAAATCCATGCTGAAGTCTTTCACATATTTTTGAACAAAATGACAGCTGTGAAAGATCAGTCTTCAAAGTCCTCGCAGATTTAAATGGCTGTTGACTCTCTGTGGTAAGATTTTTGTTGTTTTTCAAATTATGTGTAAATTATGTTTTATAAAATATCTCTGGAGGCCTGGGACAATGAAGACAGATGCTTGAGAAGCCTATTTTAAAAGAATTCTAAATTTTAAATCCCCTCTTTCATCTCATATAGTCTGGCTCATTGAATCAGACATGAAGGTGTTATATTTTAAAATGCAACTCCTTTACTCCGTTAAGAATGGAGTAGAACTCGGGTACAGGGGGGAATATCATAATGCTTTCATACCTTTATTAAAGCGAGGATAATGCCCTGCATGCTTCTACCATAATTGAGTTAGACTAGATATTTTCAAGTTGGGAAAGACATTCTAAAGATGGGCTTTAGAGATTTTCAGATGTTTTTTTTCACTAATGCAAAAATAATGTAATGTAACCTTCCCATTTGCATCATTTTCAATAATTTTCCCTAGGTTTGCTTATGACAAGAATAATCATTTTTAATGACTTGTTTTATGGCACTGTCTTTCCATTCCCTCAAGGCTACAATCATAGTTGCTCACATCACTTTTCTGTTTCAGCTTTGCCTTTAACTTTCAAGTAAAGGCCAACTTACAATATTTAGCATGGTGTTGAAGACCCTTTGGTTTGCAGCACTTCCTCATCTGCATCCCGTTTTCTTTCTGTCTCTATACGCTTTCTGCTTTTCCTGGTTTACCTCTTCATCTGTTAAACACGCCATCAAATGCGTGTCAACACACACACAGCACATATGCACAAACCATACCCTTTCCATCTACCACAGTACAGCTTTCTACTGGAAATCTCAATTGATCTTCAAACCTGCTTTCCTTTACTTTTTAGGGCTTCCCTGGTAGCTCAGATGGTGAAGCGTCTGCCTGCAATGCAGTAGACCCGGTTTTGATTCCTGGGTTGGGAAGATCCTCTGGAGAAGGAAATGGTGACCCACTCCAGTACTCTTGCCTGGAAAATTCCATGGACAGAGAAGCTTGGTAGGCTATAGTACATGGGGTCGTAAAGAGTCAGCCACGACTGAGCGACTCCACTTCCTTTATTTTACATTTTATTGTGCCTGGAATTATCTTCCACTTTTTTCTACCTGATCCTTCCAAAGTATGTTAGTTGCTCAGCCATGTCTAACTCTTTGGGACCCCATGGACTGTAGCCCGCCAGGCTCTTCTGTCCATAGAATTCTCCAGGCAAGAATACTCCAGGTGAGTGGGTAGCCATTCCCTTCTCCAGGGCTTAAACCCAGGTCTCCCGCATTGCAGGCAGATTCTTTACCAGCTAAGCCACCAGAGAAGCTTAATACTCCTATTTCTGACATTGTTTCTCCCTCTCTGGCAGAATTAACTGTTCTTCCTCTCTCCTCTCAAGATATTTTATACATAATCATACTCTAATAGGTACACAGATACCACAGACTATTTTTCTTTCTTTCATTTTTTTCTTTTAATTAACAATGTGGGAGAACTGATATTAGGAAGGAAGACCCAGTTTCACCATCATACAGCTCATGAGAGCCCAAATTATAATTATGTCTAATCGCCATACCTTCGAATCCAGCTATGTTATCAATATCAACATTTCTAGAAATATTGAAAGTTCAATAAATGCTGTCATTTCTGTAATTATGTGTTTGAGATATCAAGAAAGGAGTAATAGATTTTTTCTGATGTTTTTGACAAGTAATTTAATATTCATATAGATTCTAAGATAACTTGGACAAATATTAGTCTAAATTACAAACTTTCTCTTCCCTTTATGTTATATAGTAAACTCAGTATCTGATAAAAAGTAAAAACATATGTCAAAGTGTTATTTTAATGTGTATGTAAATATTTTAATACTGATATTGGTAAATGATGTCCTTTAGTAATCTTGCAAATGTACTTTAATATGTCATTCCAGGGTCTTTCCTCTAATAGAAAATACCTTTTTCTAAAAAAATTTTTACTTTATTTTGCTTTACAATACTGTATTGGTTTTGCCATACATTGACATGAATCAGCCACGGGTGTACATGAGTTCCCAATCCTGAACCCCGCTTCCACCTCCCAACCCATGTCATCTCTCTGGATCATCCCCATGCACCAGCCCCAAGCATCCTGTATCCTGTATCAAACCTAGACTGGCGATTTGTTTCTTAGATGATAGTATACATGTTTCAATGCCATTCTCCCAAATCATCCCACCCTCTCCCTCTCCCACAGAGTCCAAAAGTCCATTCTATACATCGGTGTCTCTTTTGCTGTCTCGCATACAGGGTTATCATTACCATCTTTCTAAATTCCATATATATGTATTAGTATACTGTATTGGTGTTTTTCTTTCTGGCTTACTTCACTCTGTATAATCAGCTCCAGTTTCATCCACCTCATTAGAACTGATTCAAATGTATTCTTTTTAATGGCTGAGTAATACTCCATTATATTTTTAAGATAAGATAAGCAGTCTGATGAACTTTGTTTATTTCCAACCTGAATCAATCACCTTAAAAGTTTACAAATATACACCAAACCATAAGCAATAGCAACCTAATGTAAAAGTATTTTGTCATAGTATCTTTGCTTTATTTATTTATGTCATGATTTTTTCATTCAATATATATTTTGTTTTAGGCATAAAGTCACAGGATGCTCTGCCCTCTGGGTCCTTACATTTGCACCATGGAGACTGGCATTAAAGAGCTATTTACATGATCCATCACTTTGTTAGTGCATTTCATACTGTGAAGCACAGATGCAGGAGCTTTAGGCTGTGTTGCAGGACTTCAGGGCTATCGGGAAGCTTTCCTTGAAGAGGAGAAATGAGGGTTAATTTTTAAAGGATAAGGAAAAATATGTGTGAATATGAATATGTGTGCCTATGAATGTGCATTTTGTGCAGACAGTGAAGGATAACTAGGTCTTGGTGGAGGATGGCTTATACAAAGATCCAGCTTAGCATCTTCTAAGCACAGGACGAAACAGAAAAAGCAGGGGCATGGGGCAGGCTGATGTACAAAGCAGGACCCAGGTCATGTTTTTATTAAGTATTTAGTCTTTATCCAGAGAGCAATAGGAAACCACTTAAGGTTTAATAATTTATGTTATATGTACAGACTTAAGGAAAGCACTGTCTGGTTGCAAGGCAAAAACTGGATTAAATGAAAGAGATAATGGGATAGATAGAGAAGAATTTTATTCTTACAGCTTTTACAGAATATTTTTTATTGATCTAGTTTATCATCAGTAAGGAATGTAACACACAATCTGAGTTTATTCATTTGCACTTTTACAAATACAGAAAGATATTAGAGATTGAGAGCTGTAAGTGTATGCTAAATTTACAGGTCCATTATCCTGAGTTACAGCTTCCCCCTTTACATTATTAACATAATGGAATCATTTTGATGTGTGTACTCACAAAAGGCAAGAGGATGAGTCTTTTATATCTATTAAGCTGCTGAAGCAATTGTGATGAGGGATGTTTCCTTTTCCACATTTTACAAGAACCTTAGTACAAGCATATTGCCTGTTAAAATAACAAGGTACTTTATGAAAACAGAAATTAAAGTTAGCAATGCATTTCAACTGTCATAGTCTGTGGGTACTGTTTGTTACAGAGGAAAGAAAAGTTGTAAATACTCACTAAAACTAACAGGCAAGTAAACATGAGACTTCGATGAAGTGATCATCACAGCGAGTGCATTAGAGCTGAGCTGTGTGTTATGCTATGCTATGCTATGCTAAGTCACTTATAGCACTTAATCCCTTGGTTCTCAGTTGTCGTATGTTTCTTTATTCTAAACAGTAAGCATGTGGGTATATGACATTTAGAAACTGTGTGTGATAATTTGGGGGATTTCTACTTCCTCCAACAGCCCCTCAAAAATGCTTGCAGTTCTATAAGGTAATGATTTAAATGAAAACAAGTACTATTGTATTATAAGTTAAAAAAATTAAACATCTTCGTTTTGCAAATTGTAGTTACTAATTTTGGATCAAGTGCTTTAAATAACATAAACGGTTATTTGTGATAAACTGATACTTGTGTAATTTTCTAAGGCTGCCAAGACCCATTAACATTTTTGGATAAATCATATCTAGAGTTTTATATTTAGACCTGGACTTTCCACATGCTGTTCATTCCATGGCTATAAAACAATTTGACTTAAAAAGAAATTAACCTACTAAAATATGTATGTCCATGTGCATCCTCTGTCAAGGAGCTAACTTTATGCATTTTGGGGGATGGTGCCACAAAATATTTGTTAAATATTCACAAGGAAACATTCCTTTCATTCAGTAACCAGCATCTCAATAATGAAAGTAGAATGAAACACTGCTAATGAACTCACAAATAAATTTACACCTGTATTTCTAAACCTGAACCTTTCAAAAGAGAACTCAAGTTTCAAATGGATTCTTTTTACATACATTATACTCATCACTCACTGCAATAGTTTTCCCTATCACTGATGTGCTGACAACTTTCCAGTTATTTGACCGTTGAATGTAATTCATTATATTTTTCTTGAAGTCTTCTGATTTCCTGTTTTAGCTTAGAATAATCGCTTTGGGGACTCTAGTATAATTATCATTCTGAATTTTTTAAATTTGTTTTCACACTTCTGTGTTAATTATGTTTCTTGCATCCTGTGCTTTCCTCCTTTCTTGGATTCCATTTTACTGAGCTATAGAATATCCTTAACTTTTAAAGCACAGACACAAGAGAAATAAATTGTCCTAATACCTAAACATTTTAATTCTTCATTATAATAAATTGTTGATTTAGTTACTATAGAATCAGGGTTAAAATTATTTTTCCGCAGACCTTTGGAGGTTACTGGTAAAATGTCTTTCTCATCCTCCACTCATCCAGGAGACACTATGATGATCATTTAATTATCACTTCTTTCTGGTGTTCTGTATTTATTTGGTAAGTTATTGACTTTGCTTTCTTTTTCATTCATCCTGATTAACACTCAGTTTCCATCTGAAGCTCCTAGTATTGTCAACTGTGAAATTTCCTCTTTTTTAAATTATTGCAATCCCACTTTTTTTTTCTTTTTTTCCCCCATTTTTGCTAAAACTTCTCAGTCACTGAAGCTGCAAGATTCATTTTCTTGTGTTCCATGCCTTTAAATCTTTTCTTACATTTTCCTTGAAAAAATATTTTTGATTTATGATTAGGAATATTTCTTAGATTCTTTTAGATTTTCTTAAAATCTTAAGATTTTCTTAAAAATATCTCTTTACTTTTATATTTATGTTTTATACTTCAAATGTGTCTTATTTTATGTCTCTTCTTTTATGACATTATTTTATAGCTGCAATATACTCTCAAACTTCTCCTAGTACATTAATTAAAATTACTACAAAGTTCTCTTAATTAACTAATAACAGCCACTTTATCACTTTATCTTAATATTGATGTGTTCATTCATCTTAGTCCTTCTATTTTGTGATGTTGGCATTATTAAGATGTTTTATCAGCCTCTCCTACATACAGGAAAAGGCAGGATGCTGACTGAAGATTGTGAATATGTCAGGTGGGCATGCAGTACTTTAGAAAACAGGCTAGCTGCTCTTGCCCCATTTCTACCACCTTCCCAATGGAAAAACTTAATATTATTATTGTGATAAAAATAGGGGAGAAGAGCTTTGTTTTGAGATGCTACCAGCCACATTTAGGGCCTTCTTATCCAGAGATATTGTTCAGCCTCTTTACAGCAAGAATTTCAGTTTATCTTTAGGGTGTAAGCTATTAGCACATTGCCAGTCTCGTTGCACCATTTGACACACACTATTTTCTATTGTGAAAGATAGTCACCCAGCAATTTCACACCCTAAATTTTGCATTATTTCTCATTCCTACTGTGTCTCTATTTCATTTTCAAGTTTGGAATCCTTCTGGGGCTCCATCAGTGCTTTTACCACCTTTTTATTAATTCACTCAAGTACCATACAAGCTTCCCTGGTGGCTCAGATGGTAAAGAACTTGCCTGCAATGCGAGAGACCCAGTTTCAATCCCTGGATTGAGAAGATCCCTGGAGAAGGGAATGGCAGTCCACTCCAGTATTTTTGCTGGGAGAATCCCATGGACAGAGGAGCCTGGTGGGCTACAGTTCATGGGATCACAAAGAGTCGGACACGACTGAGTGACTAACGCTTTCACTTTCGTGTATTTATAAAAGTCTCTGATTACACTTAGACCACAGTTTGAGAAGATTTTCTGAATTTATTACTGCTTTTATTTCTTTACTCTCATTTGAATGTGATTTGCAAAGGAAGGCACTAAGTACATATGATCAGTATCTATTAAACTAGAAGCCTCATTTCTTAATCCTCATTGTCTCATATAGTAACAGGTTAATAATATTCATACAATAAATATTTGTCAAACCCAGTTGACCCCACATAGAAAGAAGAAAAATTGCATTATAGTTTTAGCTTATTTTCTGTTGATCAGGCTTGATGATGAATTATGATTATTATAATTTTCAAATCTTATATATTTTCAGAGAAAAGGGTATACATTGACACAAATACCTTCAAAAGCATATACTGCCTTCTATCTCAAAAAATGGTTCAATTTTTAGTAAGAATCTTTAAGCAAGTTTATAACCTTCATATTTATTTTCCAACAAGAAAGAAAACTTCCTGGGATCACTGAATGCATTATCCTTTCGTTAAGTCTTGCTGTTTCACCCCGACAAACAGATTCCACTTGGACAGATGACTCAGTTTCAAGTTTGAGATACACATTTCTCCTTTGCTCCTGATGTTTAGGTGTGGATGTTCTTATACTTTGATTGATGTCATGCTGCCTTCTCACCTCTATATATCTGCAGCATGTCTCTCTAGTCCTCCTTTCTTTAATTTTGTTTTCCCCTTAATTCCATCATGCCTGTGGTTATAATCCCTTTAGTTGCAATATGATACTTTGAAATTCTGTTAGCAAAACATAGAAGTGTTAATTATAAGGATACAGTGTATTCCTTGTCAGGTTAATTTATTCATTTCTCACTTGGCTGCAATATCCTCTAACTCACCAAGTAAATAAACTTCAGCAGCCTTCAATGTGCTCTCCACATGGCAGCAGTGAGAAATACTTCTATTTCTTTCTAAATTTATTTCAGTTCAGTTCAGTTCAGTTCAGTTCAGTCACTCAGTCGTGTCTGACTCTTTGCGACCCCATGAATCGCAGCATGCCAGGCCTCCCTGTCCATCACCATCTCCCGGAGTTCACTCAGACTCACATCCATCGAGTCAGTGATGCCATCCAGCCATCCCATCCTCTGTCGTCCCCTTCTCCTCCTGCCCCCAATCCCTCCCAGCATCAGAGTCTTTTCCAATGAGTCAACTCTTTGCATGAGGTGGCCAAAGTACTGGAGTTTCAGCTTCAAAATCACTCCCTCCAAAGAAATCCCAGGGTTGATCTCCTTCAGAATGGACTGGTTGGATCTCCTTGCAGTCCAAGGGACTCTCAAGACTCTTCTCCAACACCACAGTTCAAAAGCATCAATTCTTTGGTGCTCTGCCTTCTTCACAGTCCAACTCTCACATCCATACATGACCACAGGAAAAACCATAGCCTTGACTAGACGGACCTTAGTCGGCAAAGTAATGTCTCTGCTTTTGAATATGCTATCTAGGTTGATCATAACTTTCCTTCCAAGGAGTAAGCGTCTTTTAATTTTATGGCTGCAATCACCATCTGCTGTGATTTTGGAGCCCAAAACAATAAAGTCTGTCACTGTTTCCACTGTTTCTCCATCTATTTCCCATGGAGTGATGGGACCGGATGCTATGATCTTCGTTTTCTGAATGTTGAGCTTTAAGCCAAGTTTTTCACTGTCCTCTTTCACTTTCATCAAGAGGATTTTTATTTCCTCTTCACTTTCTGCCTTAAGGGTGGTGTCATCTGCATATCTGAGGTTATTGATATTTCTCCCGGCAATCTTGATTCCAGCTTGTGCTTCCTCCAGCTCAGTGTTTCTCATGATGTACTCTGCATAGAAATTAACGTACTCCTTTTCCTATTTGGAACCAGTTTGTTGTTCTATGTCCAGTTCTAACTCTTGCTTCCTGGCCTGCATACAGATTTCTCAAGAGGCAGGTAAGGTGGCCTGATATTCCCATCTCTTTCAGAATTTTCCACAGTTTCTTGTGATCCACACAGTCAAAGGCTTTGGCATAGTCAATAAAGCAGAAATAGATGTTTTTCTGGAACTCTCTTGCTTTTTCCATGATCCAGCGGATGTTAGCAATTTGATCTCTGGTTCCTCTGCCTTTTCTATAACCAGCTTGAATCAGGAAGTTCACGGTTCAGGTATTGCTGAAGCCTAGCTTGGAGAATTTTGAGCATTACTTTACTAGCATGTGATATGAGTGCAATTGTGCGGTAGTCTGAGCATTCTTTGGCATTGCCTTTCTTTGGGATTGGAATGAAAACTGACCTTTTCCAGTCCTGTGGCCACTGCTGAGTTTTCCAAATTTGTTGGCATATTGAGTACAGCACTTTTACAGCATCATCTTTCAGGATTTGAAATAGCTCAACTGGAATTCCATCACTTCCACTAGCTTTGTTCGTAGTGATGCTTTCTAAGGCCCACTTGACTTCACATTCCAAGACGTCTGGTTCTAGATGAGTGATCACACCATCGTGATTATCCAGGTCGTGAAGATCCTTTTTGTACAGTTCTTCTGTGTATTCTTGCCATCTCTTCTTAATATCTTCTCCTTCTGTTAGGTCCATACCATTTCTGTCCTTTATTAAGCCCATCTTTGCATGAAATGTTCCCTTGATATCTCTGATTTTCTTGAAGAGATCTCTAGTCTTTCCCATTCTGTTTTTTTCCTCTATTTCTTTGCATTGATTGCTGAAGAAGGCTTTCTTATCTCTTCTTGCTATTCTTTGGAACTCTGCATTCAGATGCTTATATCTTTCCTTTTCTCCTTTGCTTTTCACTTCTCTTCTTTTCACAGCTATTTGTAAGGCTTCCCCAGACAGCCATTTTGCTTTTTGCATTTCTTTTCCATGGGGATGGTCTTGATCCCTGTCTCCTGTACAATGTCACGAACCTCATTCCATAGAATATCAGCACTCTATCTATCAGATCTAGTCCCTTAAATCTATTTCTCACTTCCACTGTGTAATCATAAGGGATTTGATTTAGGTCATACCTGAATGGTCTAGAGGTTTTCCCTGGTTTCTTCAATTTAAATCTGAATTTGGCAATAAGTAGTTCATGATCTGAGCCACAGTCAGCTCCTGGTCTTGTTTTTGTTGACTGTATAGAGCTTCTCCATCTTTTGCTGCAGATAATATAATCAATCTGATTTCGGTGTTGACCATCTGGTGATGTCCATGTGTAGAGTCTTCTCTTGTGTTGTTGGAACACGGTGTTTGCTATGACCAGTGCATTTTCTTGGCAAAACTCTATTAGTCTTTGCACTGCTTCATTCTGCATTCCAAGGCCAAATTTGCCTGTTACTCCAGGTGTTTCTTGACTTCCTACTTTTGCATTCCAGTCCCCTATAATGAAAAGGACATCTTTTTTGGGTGTTAGTTCTAGAAGGTCTTGTAGGTCTTCATAAAACCGTTCAGCTTCTTCAGCATTACTGGTTGGGGCATAGACTTGGATTACATGTGATATTGAATGGTTTGCCTTGGACATGAACAGAGATCATTCTGTCATTTTTGAGATTGCATCCAAGTACTACATTTCAGACTCTTTTGTTGACCATGATGGCTACTCCATTTCTTCTGAGGGATTCCTGCCCTCAGTAGTAGATGTAATTGTCATCTGAGTTAAATTCACCCATTCCAGTCCATTTTAGTTTGCTGATTCCTAGAATGTCGATGTTCACCCTTGCCATCTCTTGTTTGACCACTTCCAATTTGCCTTGATTCGTAGACCTGACATTCCAGATTCCTATGCAATATTGCTCTTTACAGCATCGGACCTTGCTTCTATCACCAGTCACATCCACAGCTGGGTATTGTTTTTGCTTTGGCTCCATCCCTTCATTCTTTCTGGATTTATTTCTCCACTGACCTCCAGTAGCATATTGGGCACCTACTGACCTGGGGAGTTCCTCTTTCAGTATCCTGTCATTTTGCCTTTTCATTCTGTTCATGGGGTTCTCAAGGCAAGAATACTGAAGTGGCTTGCCATTCCCTTCTCCAGTGGACCACATTCTGTCAGACCTCTCTGCCATGACCCACCCGTCTTGGGTTGCCCCACGGGCATGGCTTGATTTCATTGAGTTAGACAAGGCTGTGGTCCTAGTGTGATTAGATTGACTAGATTTCTGTGAGTATGGTTTCAGTGTGTCTGCCCTCTGTTGCCCTCTTGCAACACCTACCATTTTACTTGGGTTTTTCTTACCTTGGAGGTGGGGTGTCTCTTCACGGCTGCTCCAGCAAAGCACAGCCTCTGCTCCTTACCTTGGATGAGGGTTTATTTAAGTAGTGATAAATATTTATTTTATCTTCAATTATAAAAGACCTTGCAAATGACATAAAATAAGTACTATATCAAATATAACCTGAACTTAACAAATGTTAACACTTTATCATAATTACTTTATGTGAAGTTTTAAAAGAAAATATTTCATCTATGTAGCTGATGTCTCCTGACAGTCTTTCCTCTTCCTTCTTACCTAAACTTAATGTATCTCAATTATTTCATGTTGTAGAAACTAAAATATCTGTGCTTCTACATATAAACAGTATATTTTATACTTTTAGTGGATCTTTTTTTAACATTTTTGTGCTCAACTAAAGGTTTTTGAGATTTATCATTGTTGATACGTATAGCTGTTGTTACTTCATTTGAACTGTTTATATTTACTTATCACTTACTAACAGATATTTAGGTTGCTTCCAATTTTTTGCAATGGCAAAACAAACCACAAAAGAAAAAAAAATACAAGAACTATCCTTGTGCTTTTTCAAGCCTGTGCACATCTCTTAGAATTTCTCCAGAATAGTCCAGACTTTGTTCTTAAAAGACTTATACCATAGAGTATGAACCTTATCCAATTTATAAGACATTGTCAAAAAGTTTCCTAATCCACTGAATTTACATTTCCACTGGCAATATACAAAGTTCCCATTTATTCACCTCATCATCAAATAGAACTATTATACTGGTTCGTTTTTCCTAAAGTACTCAGAAGAAAATAAATACTTTCTCATTTTTCTTCAGTTTGCACTAGCTTGATTACTTGCTAGACTGAGTGTATGATTTTTGAAAATTTAGACTTACCTTATGTGAATTACTTCTTTATAACTTTTATCCCATTGTTCGATTGTGTGTGTGTGTGTGTACATGAGCTTTCAATTTTATTTCATTCATTATTTTTCATCTCTGATGGATAATGTTTATTTCAGTCTCACTTTTACAGAAAAGTTACACTATATTCCATATCCAGTTTCTCTCTTTCAGTAGGAAACATATTTCTAAAGTCAGTGTAAATTTTATTATTGTGTAAATGTTTGGTGTTTTATTTTGTTGTAAAACTTTAATCATTACTTTCTAATGTTCTGTATTTTCACTATAGTATCTCTGGTTGTGTGTTTGCTTATACTTTCCTGCTTGAGACTCTGCATACTTCTTTAATTAGTTCGGAAAAACTGAATTCATTGTCTCTTGAATATTGCTTCTCTCACTTCTGAAACCCTTTAAAAAATATGTAGTCCTTTATCGCAACGTAACTAGGACTCGCACAGCCTAGCTGCTCTCCAACTCTCCAGCCTTGTCTCTCACAGTGTCCTTCAGCCAAGAGTCCTCTCTAAATTGCTTACACTCAGGGGTTCTCTTCTATCCAAGTACCTTGATGAGGCTCTCTCCTAAATGGACTTCTAGAATCACTCCTGTTCTACCAGTTCACTGTAACTCATCCTTCAGGAATGCTTCACCCACTTTCTCACATGGTTTTATTTCCTTTTATAATAGCTTGTATTTCTCTTTCAAAGGACCTGGGGCATTTGTGCTTTTACTGTTACTTGTTTGAGAACCTAATTGATGTCAGATACCCTTCCACTAGATACCCTGTTCCATGGGAGCATTATTTTGCTTGTTTCTGGGTTTTTTTTTTTTTTTTTTTTGGTGTTGTTCTATTAGCATTTTTAGGCATTTGGGAAATAGCACTGTACAGGCCAAAACCAGTCAGGAACTACTGAACCATTAGGGCCCCAGGCAGTGTATTTATCTCTGAAAATCATTTTCACTTTCCTCACAGTGGACTAGCTTTCTCTCCTTTGCTGAAGATTTTTAAAAAAGGCTTAGGTAGGTAACCACTCTGGGTTAAACAGTACACAGTAGACATGAGCCAAGATGTTCAGCTATCTATCATGATATTTAGGTGTCCTTCCGCTTGAATTTCTATGATATCTTGCTAAGAGCTAGAGAATGTGATACCTACTCTGTGCATCATTTAAAAAGCAGAAGCATTACTTTGCCAACGAAGGTCCATCTAATCATAGCTATGGTTTTTCCAGTAGTCACGTATGGATATGAGAGTTGGACTATAAAGAAGGCTGAGGACCAAAGAATTGATGCTTTTGAACTGTGGGGTTCGAGAAGACTCTTAAGAGTCCCTTGGACTGCAAGGAGATCCAACCAGTCCATCCTAAAATAAATCAATCCTGAATATTCATTGGAAGGAATGATGCTGAAGCTGAAACTCCAGTACTTTGGCCACCTGATGTGAAGAACTGACTTACTAGACAAGACCCTGATGCTGAGAAAGATTAAAGGCAGGAGGAGAAGGGGATGACAGAGGATGAGATGGTTGGATGGTATCACCAACTCAATGGACGTGAGTTTGAGAAAACTCTGGGAGTTTATGATGGACAGGGAGGCCTGGTATGCTGCAGTCGGTGGTGGATTGCAAAGAGTCAGACATGACTGAGTGACTGAACTGAACTGAACTGAACTCTGTGCATCATTTATAGATAAGTCATTATCCCCTGATTTTATTCTAGAATTCAGTGATTATGAATTTTAAAGTAACACCTTCAAAAATCAAATAGAAAAAGAAGTGCTTTTGCTCACAGTTGAATCAAAGAAACAACCTCAATGAATTCATACAAGTTTTGTTGAGTATCTTTTGTATACCATTCACATATTTGGTCTTTAAGATCCAAGAGTAAAAACCAAAAAGGTCCTCAATCTCACTGAGATTGAGATCTAGAGAGAAGACATTATTCTAATACTCAGCTGCTACTAAACAATTTTTTAAAAATGTGATAACTTTGAATGAAAGAAATGTTTTCTTGTGAATATTTAACAAATTAACTAGACCAATAAGGGAAATAGCAGCAGGAGGGAAAAATTTTACTTCACAAGTTTAACTCCTGAGCCAAGATTTTAATAAAAAGTAAGAGTTGGTGATGGACAGGGAGGTCTGGCATGCTGCTATTCATGGGGTCGCAAAGAGTCAGACACCACTGAGCGACTGAACTGAACTGAACTGAAGAGTTAATTAGACAAAGAGGAGAAGTCAGAGCATTTCAAGAAAAAGAAATAGTATGTTCAAATGCTTGAGGGTGGGAAGCAGACTGGCAATTATGAGGATCCAAAAGAATATCAAGAAATGTGAGAAAAGAAAGGGAATATTATTAGAATTGAATATAGAGGGTTCTCAAAGCTAAGAAATGTTCAAACTACCAGACAACTGCACTCATTTCATATGCTAGCAAAGTAATGCTGAAAATTCCCCAAGGTAGACTTCAACAGTATGTGAACCAAGAACTTCCAGATGTACAAGTTGGATTTAGAAAAGGCAGAGGAAACAGAGATCAAATTCTAACATCCATTGGATCATAGAAAAAGCAAGGGAATTCCAAAAAAAAAAAAAAAAAACAAAACTACTTCTGTTTCATTGACTACTCTAAAGCCTTTGACTATGTGGATCACAATAAACTGTGGAAAATTCCTGAAGAGATGAGAATACCAGACCACCTGACCTGCCTCCTGAGAAAATCTGTATGCAGGTCAAGAAACAACAGTTAAATCTGGACATAGAACAACAGGCTGGTTCCAAATTGGGAAAGGAGTACATCAAGGCTGTATATTATCACCCTGCTTATTTAAGCTATATGCAAAGTACATCATGAAAAATGCTGGGCTTAATAAATCACAATTTGGAATCAAGATTGCTGGGAGAAATATCAACAACCTCAGATGTGCAGATGATAATCACTCTAATGGCAGAAAGTGAAGAGGAACTAAAGAGCCTCTTGATGAAGGTGAAAAAGCTGGCTTAAAACTCAACATTCAAAAACCTAAGGTCATGGCATCCGTTCCTATCACTTCATGGCAAATAGATGGGGAAAAAGTGGAAACAGTGACACATTTTATTTTCTTGGGCTGAAAAATCACTGCAGATGGTGACTGTAGCCATGAAATTAAAAGACACTTGCTTCTTGGAGGAAAAGCTATGACAAACCTAGACAGCAAATTAAAAAGAAGAGACAAAACAAAGAGAGAGACTACTTTACCAACAAAGGTCCATATAGCCAAAGCTATGGTTTTTCCAGTAGTCATGTGTGGTATGAGTTGAACCATAAAAAAGGCTGAGAGTCAAAGAATTGATGCTTTCAGACTGTGGTGTCAGAGAAGACTGTTGTGAGTCCCTTGGACAGCAAGAAGATCAAACCAGTCAGTTCTAAAGGAAATCAACCCTGACTATTCCTCCGAAGGACTGATGCTGAAGCTGAAGCTCTAATACTTTGGCAAACTGATGCGAAGAGCCAACTCACTGGAAAACACCCTGATGCTAATAAAGACTGAAGGCAGGAGGAGAGGGGACAACAGAGAATGAGGTGATTGAATGGCATGACTGACTCAATAGACATGAGTTTGTGCAAACTCCAGGAGATAGTGAAAAACGGGAAGCCCTGGTGTGTTGTAGTCTGTGGGGTTGCAAACAGTCGGACACAACTTAGTGACTGAACAACAACTGGTGGCTCAGGTGGTAAAGCATCTGCCTGCAATTCCAGAGGCTCATGTTTGATCCATGGGTAGGGAAGATCCCCTGAGGAAGGGAATGGCAGTCCACTCCAGTATTCTTGCCTGGAGAATTCTGTGGACAAAATAACCTGGTGGGATATAGTCCGTGGGATTGCAAAGACTCAGACAAGACTGAATGGCTAACACACACACACATACACATACAACAATATATAGAAGGTAATTAAGAATGCTATCTCATACTGGCTAAAATGGGCCAATTGCTCTATTTTCAGAAATCTTGTGAGCCAGTTGTGAAATAACTGTTATTGAAAACTGAAATAGATAAACCTATATTAAATAAATTACATTAAAAAGAAAATTTTTTTGTCTAATTCTAGTCATTCCTAATTATTTTACTACATTTTAATATGTATTTGTACTCCTGAGTTTATGTCTATTCTACTGGTATGGTGGAAACTCTTTATAATAATACACCCATGCATGTTTCTTCCCAGTCTCACATTCAGTGATGCTGCCTTACTCCCTTGACGTTAACTGTGGCATGAGACCACACCATGGAAATTGTTAAACTCTTTAAATCAGGACTCACTCATATCCCTAAGAACCAGTTATTTAACAATTATCAGAACAACACTGAGTGAGACTTTACAAGCCCCCGTACACCATGTTAAATTGTTATGTATCATAGAAGAAATGAGCAGATATTGAAAGTTTTAAGCAGGGAATGACAAAAACACAACTCAGTGTTTTAAAAGATCACTGAGATTATAGAACTGAGAAGGGGAGGCAAGGCTCAGATTAGGATCAAAGAAAGGAAGATGGGGAGAAATGAATGGATTCAGGAGCTAAAATTGAAGGCCTCATGGTACTGGTATTAATCAATCACAAAAGACTCACATGTGGAAGAAGTAAATTCTCCATGTCCTCTCTAACCTCTGATTGGTTATGTTGTCTTCATTTTAAGCCCAATCTTGTGTCAAAGGGCTAACTTCACAGTTGAACACACTTCGGCCTGAGTAAGAGAGGAGGAAAAAGCCTACATATGGAAACATGAGATGAAGGGACTCATTCCATTTGAAAATAAATTATTTTTAAAGTCGCCCGTAGCTTCCTTCATCATGTAAACATAATAGTACATGTACTGCGGCTCTGAGAATGGTCTCTAAGATCTGTGACTTCAGAGAGTGTAAATGACAGAGGGTCAAACTTCTTGGCTGTGAAATTGAGCATTTGAGCTGAGACTATGTTTCCCACAGGCTATTCCAGACCATGACTTCACAGCGAAGAGACTCTAAGCCAGCCGGCTGTAGGAGGTGCTGGATTCCTTAACTCCATGGCTCTCTGCTGGCCCTGCCCAACTTGCCTTAGAAACACGTGGCCTAGAACTCTGCCACCCAGTTTTCCTGTCTTCACAAGAACTCTCTTACACTCGGGGTTGATCCTGCATTGTGGTGTGATGGGCCTGCAGTCTTTCTTGATTTCCTGATTCTGTCTTGTGTCTTTGGCATATACTGAGCAGCTGTGACTTGGATCCTTCCCGCAAGTGGTAGCAGACAACAGTAGGTTCCTGGATCCAAGAGAATGTTTCATCTCCTTCACCAAGGACATAGACACCTCTTTCTTCCAGCCTAGAAGCAGCAGATCATTGCCTATGTTTTAGAGGTTAGAGGATTTCTTGCCATCCCCCTAATGCTGAAGGCTTCTGTTGTATAAGAAGGATCGGGAAATGGGTGAGTTTTTGTGCCCAGGAAGGACCCTTTGCAGTCTCTACCTGCCCTCAGAGAAGCCTATGGAAAAAGGGACACCGAGTGAGAACAGGCTACATTGTGTCTGGGGTCCTCAGGTTTCTAACCTGTCATGATAGCACATTCTGAATTTAATTACTCTTTAATGTCTTGGCTGTTTTCTTGACTCACTTTTGTATACTACATCTTTTCCCTGTGATTGGCCACAGATGGAACAGTCTTTGTGTCCTGTCTACCCTCACAGGGTTTGGAGCTCTTTACAGTTCAGTTTATTTGGTTACTTTGTGATCTCACTTCTCTGATAATCTCTAGAAAAGTTTTGATTTTTGCAGGTTATCAGGCTTTGTTTCATTTTAGCATGAGATTAATGTTCTCCTATGCTTTCTACAGGGTAAATCAGAAGGAAAGTCCCTTCCTCTGTTTAAAATCAGTTTAATAACCAGTGGGGAGAAGGGTGCGGGAGGAGCAAAGAGGAGTAAGTGATAAAGAGGCACCAACTACTACATATAAAATAAGCTACTAGGGTATACTATACAACACAGGGGATATAGCCAATATTTTATAATACATTTAAATAAAGGGTAACCTATAAAAATATCAAGTCACTGTATTGTACACCTGAAACTAACATTGTAAATCAGTTTTAAAAATCAGTTATGTTTCTGTGTTAGATTTTATCTTTGGATACAGCAGAGTCAGGATAGAACATATATATAAATAGCATATTCTAGGCAAGTGAAATCATTATGTTATCAAATAGTTGGTGCTCTTCTGGTAAATACTCTAAATTTGTTGAATGAAAACTTAAGAAGAATGGAATTCACCATTCAGTATTAGTCCCTGTTCCCATATCTGATTAAGAAATAGGAAGACACTTGTGGTATATTTTGCTTTGAGTCGTTATTCAACATGATTACCTTGTCCTTTTTACCAGGTGGTTGACCAGATTGATACCCTGACCTCTGACCTACAGCTGGAGGATGAGATGACTGACAGCTCCAAAACGGACACCCTGAATAGTAGCTCAAGTGGGACAACAGCCTCCAGCATAGAGAAGATCAAAGTGCAGGCCAATGCCCCCCTCATTAAGCCCCCAGCCCACCCATCTGCTATCCTCACGGTCCTGAGAAAGCCAAACCCTCCAGCGCCTCCTCCACGGTTGACACCCGTGAAGTGTGAAGACCCCCAGCGAGTGGTGCCCACTGTCAATCCGGTAAAGACCAATGGCACCCTTCTGCGAAATGGAGGCTTCCCTGGGGCACCAACCAAAATCCCCAACGGAGACATCTACTGCAAACCCGGCAGTAACTTGGACAAGGCTCCCGGGCAGCCTCTGATGCACAGACCCGAAAAAGACAGGTGCCCCCAAGCTGGGCCTCGGGAGCGAGTAAGGTTTAATGAAAAAGTCCAGTACCATGGCTACTGTCCTGACTGTGACACCAGGTATCACGTAAAGAACAGGGAGGTCCACTTACACAGTGAACCCGTCCACCCACCAGGAAAGCTTCCTCCCCAAGGCCCTACCCACCCACTTCCCCCTCATCTCCCTCCTTTTCCACTAGAAAATGGGGGGCTGGGAATAAGCCACAGTAACAGCTTCCCCCCCCTCAGACCTGCAACTGTGCCTCCTCCCACTGCACCAAAACCACAGAAGACGATCTTGAGGAAGTCCACCACTACAACAGTGTGATGTATGCCATTTAAAAGCTTTTTTTTGTTTTTTTTTTGTGTTTTTTTTTAAATTTTTCTATATTATAAACATAAAATAATAAGTAATGAGCACTTTCTACTCAAGCAATAAAAAGCCCAAATATATTTATCCTGCATTCAGCAGAGTGACATAAAAATCACCTGGTAAGTATGCAGTACGTTGTTTATATCCTGAGTATTCATTGTTTAAAAAGTTACATGATCAGAAACCACAGAATAACGAAAAAACTGAATATATCATTTTTTTCAGTTAACCCATTACAAACTGTAGTTTTCAAAGATTTTGATTTACTATAAGAGATGGGATTAGATTCATTTTATTCATGCCTGACTCATCTATGCATTAATAACATGCCATACTCTTAACTTCAATGTCATGCTTTTTAATAAGAAATTTTAATACTGAAGGACTATTTTATTATTTTTTTCTAAAGATGTTTGTCACTAGTTTTGCATAATTAAATGCTGAGGGTGATACAAGAAGGTTTATTTTCTATGCTATACAATTATGATCCTATGTTCACCTATATATGTAATGAAAGATTTGGTCTGTGGAAATATATGTCAATAAACAATGGTAAATAATGACAAAACCAAATGTTCCTCGGAATTAAAATGAAGCAGTGGTTCACTCAATCCCGTGGTAATTTACATCAAAATGGATAGCAACTCTGGCAGAGTTTGGAGATCACTGTGAGCATAAGTCAGAATGTTTCAAATTAAATATCATAATCCAGGTGCTAAATAGGACTGTACACATTTTCATATGATGTGCTTCCATTTTGGTACCTCAAGGATGATCTAGTGCATGCCAGCCCTTGAAGGTCCCCCTCACTCTCAGCATGCCTCCCGGACGCTCCATTAACCAGCTCACTGAAGCAGTGGGATGACTCACCTCCTGCATCAACAAGCTCTCTGCCTCCCTGAGGGAGTCCCTCATTTATAGAAGAATCATACGGGAAAATACAGATGTTTCCGGAACAGGATGTTTTTAGCATTCGCCTTAAGCTGATTCCCCTCAGAGGTGAAGTATGCCAGGGTTCTTTGTTATTCTATAGAAGGGAGAGAGGAAATCCTTTCCTTCTAATATCCAATAAATGTGCTTCTCTTTAATTTGTCAGCTTAGGTGATACTTACCCAATTCTTAACTACCATGATTGGGACTGATAGTGTGATTTGCCCTGGAGTGAGAAATGGGTTTACTCCCTTAGAATCGTGATGAAAGGTAAGTGCCTGAGCAAAATGTGTCCATAAAGTGGCAGGAATAGAGGGAGTCATCTTTGGTGGAGATTTGATTATTATGCAACTTAAAAAAGAATACTGTAATACTTTTGAATATCTCGGTTTTGATCTCAAAACTTTAATTTTTGCTGCTGCAGAGAGGTACTCTTCAATCATATTTCTTTGTTGCCTTTTTCAAGTTATATCATAATAATTTGGAATACTATTTTTGAACAACTTCCTATTTAAAGTGATAATATTTTAAGCATAATTCCCTAAAGAAAATAAGTTTATTTTTTAAAGGAACCATGAAATAAGGGGAAAAAATAGAGATATCATGTTGAAAATTTACTCTGCATGATTTTTGTTGTGTGTGTGTTGGACATGAAGATAATGCAAGCAGAATAAATCCAACTTTTCAGAAACTTATAGAACATAAGACCAGTAATCAAAGACCAGAATGTAAAGTGTATTAACTATATGATCTGTATGTTTAATAAATGTGAGCCAGGTAAACAAATAATTGACCTATTGAATATCAGAATTAAACATATATTCTTAATGTTTTAATGTGTTCATTTAGGCTTGTTATAAATAAACCCAGGATTTTATCACCTTTCTAGATTTAAATATTTACATCCTTTCAAATGTCAATCTGGTGTTAGGTTTTTGGATATTACAGTCATAGAAGACTTGCTCTTTTCTCTCTTCAGGCCCTCTTTCTTTCACAGCCAATTACTGTGACCTAATAATTATAGTTTGAGACTTTGAACCTTGTGATGTCTGGGAACCAACCTGGACCTCAAAATTGAGCTTACTAACAGCTGCATATCATCCGTGGAGCAGAAAACTCATTTGCAGTAAAGCAAGTTGAATAAACTGGATGATTTAATCTTGCTGGTTAAGGATCTTTGACCAGATGCTTAGACACAATCTCAGGTTCAAAGCCATCTCCCTTCCTCAAATTGTAGACAAAGCTACCTCATAAAAAATCATCTTTTTATGTTTGATTAGTGACATATGCCAAAAGCACAACTCCTGTTTTTATTTAATACATTTATAAGTTATTGCCTGTAAAGCTAGGTTCAGCCCCAGCGTTAAGACAGTTACAGTTGTTGGCCTTCTTCTCTTCCTACAGTCTATCACTTAGTCAACATTAAATGGTAGATTACAGCAAGTGTTGGACATTCTTTTAAGTTTTTTGTTCCATATGTTCCTTTTTATTTTTTTTCCACTAATGTATAGACTATATTGGGCCAATAGGGGTTTTTTTGCCCAATAATTTTGTAACATTCACTGGAACTTAGTCATGCCTCTAAATATATATAAACTCGTAAAACATGGAAAGTAATTAACATAGAGTGTCATAATATTTGCCTGGAAATTTGCAATTAAAGTGTCATAAGTGGCAGTGTAGTTTTTGTAATCAGCCAACTCTTGCTTTTGAAATTTAAATTCTGAAATGCAAGTTCTGTACATCATTTATTAAATCATCATAAAACATGGTCTATATTTTTTCTTCCTGAATATACCAAAGCAGGATTTTTTTTTCCAAATCTTTAAGGGCATGGTCTTTTTTCACATCATGATTTTAACTCATTTATTCACACATGGAGTAGTATACCAAAAAGCTGACCTCCATACTCCTTTGGAAGATAATGTCTCTACAAAGTATAAAGTGGTAGTACTGCTTATGACCACGTCTCTTTATAGTGAAAGGCAGAATATATGGCTCAAAAAACTATATCCCTTAATTAAATTGGAATAAGAAAAGTAGGCAGAGGCTGAGGTGGTGAGATGGTTAGATAGCATCACTGACTCACTGGACATGAATCTGAGCAAACTCTGGGACACAGTGAAAGACAAGGAAGCCTGGCATGCTGCAGTCCATGCACACACAGCTTAGCAACTGAACAACAACAAGGAAAAATTTTGTCTTGTTAGTTTAAACACAGATGGTCCCATTTTTGTAATGAGAGGTTATTGTATCTCCACTGCTAAATGGTGAAAAGAAAAGAAAGTTGACCAAAGTTCTCTTCCATCTCTCAGTAGTTATAGGAGTTATAAAAGGAAATAAAACTGATTTTTTTAGGCCATGCTTAAGCTAAACATAAAATACCTGCTAAAAAATACAGGACATGGAAGAAAAGAAATTCCCCACTCTTCAGTCTGATTATATTCATACCTCCTCTTATTAGTTTAATAATAGTCTATGAAAAAAATGTCTGCTATTAACTGAAGTGATTTAATTAACCTGAAAAATCTTGTGTTTGAATCATGCCTGCATCTAACTGCTTAATGAATAAAGGAATAAGGCACTGTATATTATTTGGCTTTCTTTAGACAAATCAGTAGTTCCTTTTAACATCACCAAGAACAGCAGCTACACAGTCTCTGAAACTCTGCAGGGTGTTTTATCTGCATGTTCTAATTATATAGTTCCTGGATGCTTCGTGAAGAAAAGGCTGAGTAGTTCCACATGTAATTGCTCTGGGAATGATGTAATCAAGTCTTGAGTCACCACCTTGACTGAATTTTTTCCCATGGAATATAGGCAATAACGCAATGTCTTGTATTTGTCCTGGTTCGGGTTTCTTTCCCCAGTTTCTCTGGTCTTTCCCTAGTTTCACATGCTGTAATGTACACTCATATTTGTAGCAAAAGATTGCATTGTTGTGCATGTGTACCTAGTGATGTTTTCTAAGTGAGGAAATGCTTTGTGAACAATAAAATTCCATATCACATAATTAAGTAAAGTACACAGAATCTGACGTTTGCTAGACACTGTTGCAAAATCACAGACCTTTTTTGAGTCCATATGGAACTGTGACACTGTATTCAAATTTTAGACTAAACCTTTCACGATTTTAGACTTGTGTAAGTTGCCTGATTCTGAAATAATGATAGATGTGATACTGCCATTTGGGCAAGCAGCAGTGTTGGACATAAAACTGCATTGTTGCTGTTTAGTCTCTAAGTCATGTCTGGCTCTCTTGCGACCCCATGGACTGTAGCTGACCATACTCTATCCACAGAATTTCCCAGGCAAGAATACTGGAGAGGGTTGCCATTTCCTTCTCCAGAAGGTCTTCCCGACCCAGGGATCAAGCTTGCATCTCCTGCATTGGCAGGCGGATTTTTTACCACTGAGCCACCCAGGGTAGCCCATAAAACTGCATTAGCTGCATTTTAGTGGAGCATCCCTTATGAAGGGTGTTATTTCATTGGAAGCACTTGGATTTATCAATCTGGTCTTTTTGGATAAATCTAGAGTGGGACATAAAGAAGCTCTGCAAACAATATTCTCTTTAAAACATAGTTAGATCAACCTGGGATACAGTACTATGTGAAGACCAAGCAAAATACATAGGAAACTTTGCTTATGGCTTATGAATTCCAGGCTGATCAAAGATGGGTAAACTAATATTTTTGATGTTTTCTGAAACTTTACATGCAGTAGTAGTTTTTTCTACCTCTCATATGAATGTATAAAATAGAAATTATTATCCTGATTTAAAGTGAAGAAATCCAAGACCCCAGTTTCAGTGCTTTGCCAAAACTGACCCCTTAGTAAATGACTGGCTGGCATTTTGTTAATAGTACCAGCAGGACTTCCATGTTTTTCTCCCCACAATATCAGCATTTAATTGTGTTCTTTAGAGCCCTGAAATTTTCCATTTTTTCCTTTGTTCTGAGGAGTTATTTTGACTCTTGAAAGAGGATGTCTAATATTATTTTGACATTCCTAATATGTTTGATCTTTGCAGAATGTGAAAGGGATTTCAGGCAATTTCCCTACCATCAAAAATGAATGAGCTGTTGAATAATTCAAGCTTCATTTTCTCATGTGTTATACCAGAGGCATTACCTTTCTGGTTTTTTATCTTAAGTTCAAAGGCTGTCTATTATGCTGGATTATTTTTCCCCTAACAAGTTCTGATTTCATAGTATTAATACCATTTGACACTACCTGTGTCACTTCCATTACTGGTATTTCATTTAGGAGTTTCATCTGTTTAATATTGACCCTAACAGCTGATAGATCCACAGAGTGGATTTGTCTAAAGAACCAGTGCATTAGAGCTCTAATAAAAGCATTTCCATCCTTTTGTTATTAGACTATAGACAGGTTTTTTCAACTGTTTGGTGATGTGGTTGTCAATTATCCTAACCACCAAGGGGAATTTGGGGTCAGCTAAATAAAACACCGTGTGCCCTTGGGTAGGTTAGAGTTGATGTTGACAATACATGATATCTAGCCCTTATCAATGGCTTGCCTGGTATCATTCTCCTGTGTGTTTTTGTGTTATTTTTTGCTCACAATATCATTTTTCCCTCCTAAAAATGCAGTGTCTTAGCCGCTGTATTATTATCTACATTGTACAAATGAGGAAACTGTGTCACTGCTGTGCAAGGTCATAGAGCCAGGCGGTGGTCACAGCAGGATTGTAAGGCAGGAGGTCAGCTTCCACAGCCCACGTTGTTCACCCCCTCTCAGGACTGCTCAAAGCACAACCCCTGCATTGTGCATGGGTCATCTATAAAGCTTACAGACATTTAAGTGAAACTTACTTGAAGGATGCTGGCAGATAGTAAAAACATAAGCCAAGATAGACTAGCGCATGCTGTGGTAGCAAACAGCTAGTATCACAGAAGCATTGTGTTGTTTTTTGTTTCCTCCAAGTTTACCCTGAGTCCCTCAGACTCTCCAGGGCAAGTCTACCTCAGGTGGTCATTCAGTGATCTGGGCTGGGTTGAGTGTGTCTCCAGCACCTGGCCATGCGTCCTCTTCCAAAATCACCACAACAGAAGGAGAGGAGACTGGAGAATCTTAGCTGTACTTTTTCCTCAGTCCTTGTTTGTGTCATTGGCCAAAACTAGTCATGTAGCCCTTTCTGTCATCCCCATGTCCTCAAGAAAGGAAAGGATATCCACATATTGGTGAGTACCAGTCATGTCAACCATGGCTTCCAAAGGAGTAATTTTTTGGCATGTGTATAATGCAAATATATTACAGACCTCCTTTTCTTTCCTTTTCATATTACTTGACATTTGTTTAATCTCACCATAAGTTACAGTGCCATGTCAGTTTAAACAAAGGAGAGAAAATACGTGACTCTAACAACAGCCTTGCTAAAAATTTAGTGGAGGGAATTGACAGCATTTATGAAGATGACAGGTAGATTTAATCTCAACTTTAGCTACCATAATTGAATTCTGAGATTATTCACCAACATACATGTTTTATTTAAGCATTTGAGGAGTGCAATTTTTGAATGAAGAATTTTTCAGTAAATTAGGATACTATATGGATAGCTATCCTCATAATGATAGATCAACCTTTGACAACTTATTTACCCCAACTAGTAAAAAAAAATATGGCATTCTACTACAGAAATTTGTCATAGATAATGTAACTTATGTCATGTTTATAATGTTAATTTATAGGATAAAAGTGTAAATTTGAAACCAGAAGATCTGGATTTGAAGTTCAATTTTCCCATTTCCCATGTGTTCTTGGTCAAATTACTTAACTATGTCTGAAGCTTGCTTTCAAATGAGAATTAACAGTGTTATTTTCTACTTAATAGGCAACCCACTTTAGTATTCTTGCCTGGAGAATTCCATGGACAGAGGAGCCTGGTGGGCTACAGTCCATAGGGTCTCAGAGTCGGACATGACTAAGCAACTAAGCACAGCACGGAGCTCTTGGGTCACTATCCTCTTCCCTGTGTGTACTCGGGGTTCACCCAGTCCTCCTTTACAAAGTAAGAGGCAAGAAGATTAAGATCAGCAGCAGGATGCTGCAATTTCTCATATCCCAAGTGAATGTCTATGGCATCAGAACTATAAGCTTCCACTCTTCTTAGACAGCAGTGCTGAGAGGTAAAATGGATGAGGCAACACGGATAGGCAATTTTAGGATTCAAGAAGTCTGTAACCTTTAGCACAATTGAACAGATAAAAATCACCAAATCATTCCACCTTATTCTTTACATACATCAGAAACACATCCCAAACTCTTCCTCTAGGCTGGTGCTAAGTAAATTATGTATGGCAGCATAGCTAATTACTGTTTACTTTATGGCTTGGTTTAAATTCCATTATATTATTTGCATGGGATGAAAGTTCTGCTGACACAGAGTGAGTTACATACAAAGTTCCATCATTCTTCTGCTTTATTTGCTCAAATTCCCACTATTTTCCAGCTCATGTCTCTCTCCTGATGTGCATTTCCTCTGTCTTATTTTGCTTATACCTTCATGAGGTACTTGTTCCCCAAATTGCCTGGCATCACACATATTATTTCTACCAGAGTAATACTGATAGACTAACCGTCCTCCACTAGCACCCAATTTCCTAAGACTTTAGGAAAGTATGCATGTATGCTCAGCCATGTCCAACTCTTTGTGACCCCATGGACTATAGTCCTCCAGGCTCCTCTCTAGGCAAGAACACTGGAGTGGGTTGCCATTTCCTACTCCAGGGGATCTTCCCAACATAGGGATTGAATCTTTATCTCCTGCAGCTCCTGCATTGGCAGACAGATTCCTTAATGGTGAGCCACCTGGGAAGCCCTTGTATTTCTCCTCTAGAGGATACCTTTCAACATGTTGTTATAAGGCCATAATGATTTAATAAATGTGAAAGTATTTTGCTAATAGTAAAACCTCACACAAATGTAGGTCAATTTATACCTCTTACCAAATTACCATGTTCCTTAATACTCATGGATTGATTTGTCTATGCCTAGTGTTCTTGCCTAGAGAATCCCAGGGTCGGGGGAGCCTGGTGGGCTGCCATTTATGGGGTCACACAGAGTCAGACACGATTGAAATGACTTAGCAGCAGCAGTGGCAAGCCACTCCAGTACTCTCGCCTGGAAAATCCCATGAATGGAGGTGCCTGGTAGGCTGCAGTCCATGGGGTCGTGAAGAGTCAGACACGACTGAGCGAATTCACTTTCACTTTTCACTTTCATACATTCGAGAAGGAAATGGCAACCCACTCCAGTGTTCACGCCTAGAGAGTCCTAGGGACAAGGGAGCCTGGTGGGCTGCCATCTATGGAGTTGCACAGAGTCGGACATGACTGAAGCGACTTAGCAGCAGCAGCAGTTTGATGCTCAGTTCAGTTCAGTTCAGTCTCTCAGTCATGTCCGACCCTTTGCAACTCCATGAATTGCAGCACGCCAGGCCTCTCTGTCCATCACCAACTCCCAGAGTTCACTCAGACTCATGTCCATCGCGTCGGTGATGCCATCCAGCCATCTCATCCTCTGTCGTCCCCTTCTCCTCCTGCCCCCAATCCCTCCCAGCATCAGAGTTTTTTCCAATGAGTCAACTCTTCGCATCAGGTGGCCAAAGTACTAGAGTTTCAGCTTCAGCATCATTCCCTCCAAAGAAATGCTAGGGCTGATCTCCTTCAGAATGGACTGGTTGGATCTCCTTGCAGTCCAAGGGACTCTCAAGAGTCTTCTCCAACACCACAGTTCAAAAGCATCAATTCTTCGGCACTCAGCTTTCTTCACAGTCCAACTCTCACATCCATACATGACTACTGGAAAAATCATAGCCTTGACTAGACGGACCTTAGTTGGCAAAGTAATGTCTCTGCTTTCAACATGCTATCTAGGTTGGTCATAACTTTCCTTCCATGGAGTAAGTGTCTTTTAATTTCATGGCTGCAGTCACCATCTGCAGTGATTTTGAAGCCCAAAAAAATAAAGTCTAACACTGTTTCCACTGTTCTCCCATCTATTTCCCATGAAGTGATGAGACCAAATGCCAAGATCTTCGTTAAAGTAATGCTCAAAATTCTCCAAGCCAGGCTTCGGCAATACGTGAACCGTGAACTCCCAGATGTTCAAGCTGGCTTTAGAAAAGGCAGAGGAACCAGAGATCAAATTGCCAACATCTGCTGGATCATCAAAAAAACAAGAGAGTTCTAGAAAAACATCTATTTTGCTTTATTGACTATGCCAAAGCCTCTGACTGTGTGGATCACAATAAACTGTGAAAAATTCTCAAAGAGATGGGAATACCAGACCACCTGACCTGCCTTGTGAGAAACCTATATGCAGGTCAGGAAGCAACAGTTAGAACTGGACATGGAACAACAGACTGATTTCAAATAGGAAAAGGAGTATGTCAAGGCTGTATATTGTCACCCTGCTTATTTAACTTATATGCAGAGTACATCATGAGAAACACTGGGCTGGAAGAAGCACAAGCTGGAATCAAGATTGCCGGGAGAAATATCAATAACCTGAGATATGCAGATGACACCACCCTTATGGCAGAAACTGAAGAGGAACTTAAAAGCCTCTTGATGAAAGTGAAAGTGGAGAGTGAAAAAGTTGGCTTAAAGCTCAACATTCAGAAAACGAAGTTTGATGCTACTGATATTTTATTCATCTCATTTATAAATAATCATTTTACATAGTTTTTTAAGTTACTATTTTCAAGTAAACCTAATAATTTTCTTAGAACCCTCTTAGTTCAAATGTAGAACTCTCATTCTTGACTTACTAGATTTTGTGAATTAGAAAATGAACATGCTAGAAATTCAAGGCGACTACAATCGAGCCCAGTTTATTAAACTGTTTTGACAAGTATAGCTTAATTTTAATTATTTATGATAATATTTAATAGTACATGAGTAAATTCATTTATAATATATCAAATTAAAATCTAATACCACTAAGCCTTTATAACTCCTAAAAATGTTTGGTCAAATAAGAGATTAAATTATCAAGCTTTTGTTTAAAATAAGGAATGTCTGTGTTTGTGGTTAAAAGCATTGTCAGTGATATTAGTAAAATTTGACAAAGTATTAACTCTTAGTTTGCTTTAAAGAAGTGTACTATACTTGACTACACTGAAATGGTGTGGTACCTCCCCAAAAGACTAAGAACCAAAAGTTATTTGATCACAGTGAATTATGACTTAAGTATAAGTAAATATTGCTAATAGCAGTTCAAAAACAATTATTTCCAACAATTCAAGCCACTCTTGAGGACAAAATGGAATATTTGGATTTCTTTCACTTTTGTTTTCCAAAACTTTATAGTTGTGTCAAATAATGACTATATTCTGCTTAGTATTTTAAATATAGTACTGATATTCTTTTAATAGATTTATTTTTCCTGAGTGGCTTTATTATCAGTATTACAGAAAATTAGTATTAAAATAGCTCTTCTATGAAAGTTGCTCAGTCATGTCTGACTCTTTGCAACCCCATGTCCACCAGGCTCCTCTGTCCATGGGATTCTCCAGGCAAGAATACTGGAGTGGGTAGCCATTCTCTTCTCCAGGGCATCTTCCTGACCCAGGGATTGAACTCAGGCCTCCTGCACTGCATGCAGTTTCTTTACTGTCTGAGCCACCAAGGAAGCCTAGCTCTTCTTTATGATTTCCCAGTAGATCTTCTAATTATCAAAGCTCCAATTTTCAGCTGGATTTCAGCTGGATTTGGATCCTACTTCTTCTTTGCTCCTTTTCTTTTACCCAAGTTATTTGAATTTTCTGCCAGTTTGTGTGTGTGGCTGTGGGGGTGTGTGTGGTAATGCCATACTCAGTCATGCTCTCCTCAGAGCGGCTTTTATCCCCTACATTCTCTCATTACATTGTCTCCTGTTTTTCACTCATACTCTTACCTCAGCTGCTAGACTATTCTGCAGATCAGCATCAGTGTCAGTTGAATCACTCAGTCATGTCCAACTCTTTGCGACCCCATGAACCTCAGCACGCCAGGCATCCCTGTCCATCACCAACTCCCGGAGTTTACTCAAACTCATGTCCATTGAGCCGGTGATGCCATCCAACCATCTCAACTTCTGTCTTCCCCTTCTCCTCCTGCCTTTAATCTTTCCCAGCATCAGGGGCTTTTCAAATGAGTCAGCTCTTCACATCAGGTGGCCAAAGTATTGGAGTTTCAGCTTCAACATCAGTTCTTGCAATGACTATTCAGGACTGATTTCCTTTAGGATGGACTGGTTGGATCTCCTTGTAGTCCAAGGACTCTCAAGAGTCTTCTCCAACACCACAGTTCAAAAGCAATTCTGCAAATACCAACAGAGAAATTTTCCTTTCACTATTTCATCTCAATCCAGAAAATTTCAAGACTCAGGATAATCTGCTGTTTAAAATTCTTAAGTGTGGGCTTGGCAGTTCAGTTCTAGCAAAAACCTTTCAGAGACTGCTAATCTAGGGAGCTAATTAGGGAGTAAAAGCCTTTCTGAGGCACCTAATCTGAGGGAGGTCAACACTAGTAAGACTGTTCCCACCCAGTAATCAAAATGGCCAACCTCCTGGCAGGCCTTGCTGCTGCTGCTAAGTCGCTTCAGTTGTGTCCAACTCTGTGTGATCCCATAGACGGCAGCCCACCAGGCTCCCCCGTCCCTGGGATTCTCCAGGCAAGAACACTGGAGTGGGTTGCCATTTCCTTTTCCAGTGCTTGAAAGTGAAAAGTGAAAGTGAAGTCGCACAGTCGTGTCCAACTCATAGCGACCCCATGGATTGCAGCCCCCCAGGCTCCTCTGTCCATGGGATTTTCCAGGCAAGAGTACTGGAGTGGGGTGCCATTGCCTTCTCCCCTAGCAGGCCTTACTCAGTTCCTATTACTGTACCTTCTCCTGAGCCCCGCTTGAAATAATTTATCCTCTCTGTTTCAAGAGAGGAGCTTTTGTACATCTTGCTCGGTTGATTTCCACTATTTATCTCAATCTTTTCATTACAAATAAAATATTACAAACCCACAGTAGTAAAATGGGTACAACACAGGTAAAAGTTAAAAAGTATAAAACTTAAAAATGCCTTTGGAAAAAATACCCAACTATTAATTAAACAAATATGAATTTCAATGCATATTATCTCTTAAATTAACAATATTATGGAAAGGCAATTATTTATTATCTACTTTCACTAAAAAAAAAAAAAAAGGATATTAGAGTAAAAGAAGCTTAGATAATTAAGTCCACTTAATTATCTCTTCACTTAATAGGCTATAAAACAGACCTCTTAGTAGGACAAGTAAACTCATTCGAATTCATGTAGAGAACTGGTTTCCTCACTTGATATGAAATGTATTCTTGGGTATTTAAGCAGTTCCCAGTAGAAGACAGATTGCTGCATATTGATGCATGAGAAATGGGATCTTTAAGCAAGAAAATGTGAGCTAGTAATGTAAGGTTTATCACATATGCAGAAAGTGCTAGACAAAGAAGGAAGGGAAGTAAAAAGAAAATTGAAAAAAGGTAAGCAATTAAAATCTCATATCTAAAAAGTGAGCCGAATACAATGGAATAAAGTGAAGGCTATACACTTAATATGTGAAGGTTGAGTTGTATTTTTTACTGCTTAGACTAAGTTTATGTAGCATGCGACTATTTTATTTGACATACCTTTATGAATTTGAAGACACACTCTACTTTGACAGCAATGTGGAAGAAAGATATTTTCCTTCCCAGGAATGTAGATGGCTGATATGAGAAATTTGTGACCCAGGTGTGTTGTTTAAAGAGGGCTTTGTGAAAGTCAGGTGTGTCTTGTAAAAGTTCTCATGAGAATGAGGCTTTTAGTTAGGTTTATACTATCTTTCCGGAGAAGGCAATGGCACCCCACTCCAGTACTCTTGCCTGGAAAATCCCATGGATGGAGGAGCCTGGAAGGCTGCAGTCTATGGGGTTGCTGAGGGTTGGACACGACTGAGTGACTTCACTCTCACTTTTCACTTTCATGCATTGGAGAAGGAAATGGCAACCCACTCCAGTGTTCTTGCCTGGAGAATCCCAGGGACGGGGGAGCCTGGTGGACTGCCGTCTCTGGGGTCGCACAGAGTCGGACACGACTGAAGCGACTTAGCAGCAGCAGCAGAAGCACACTGTCTTTCACTGCATGCATTCAGAATCCATCTTACCTAAGCTCTACCAGATCACTACGCTGGTATAGTCGGGGACATCTGAGTACTCTCAGGCAGCAAGGACCTCACGGCCAGACTCAGAAAAAAAGAGGTAAATACTATTTGCAACTGGAATGTTACAGATAGCATTCTCCTTAAGCCAACCTAAACTTGGCTCCACTTACTGGAGTAAATATACAAGTTGTATAAATTTTCTTCCCAGTGAGGAAATTATAATTATTTTTCCATGGTTCAGTTCAGCACTTAACATCAAATTTATTTTCTAAGCCTGGAAAATTGAACCCCCATGTTTTCTGTTAGAGCACTTATTCTGTGAACTGAATCCAGAATGTTCTGTTGTGCTTGATAAAATCATTTTGATAAAGATGAGCAGTCCTCTCAATATATTTGTTGACAGAACTCATGGAGTGAAAAGTCTGCTGTGAAGTGTTTTATTGATTACCATTTCCTATAGCTTTTGCCATGGCCCTTATTTAATGTATTGTGCCTTGCAGTGCTTGGGGAGATTGGAATGAAATTTGAAAAGACTATTTTTGTATCTTTGGTTCAGTGTGTGTGAGAGCTTTCTTGCTGATGGTTAAGATGTGTGACATTTACTTAGCTGAGGTTATAAAGGTTAGACCTCATAAATTTCCTAATCCATGAAATGAGGGAAGCTATACTGGATTTCTTATAACCTATGGACTGATATAAACAGCAGCTGATACACACTAGTCCTTTAAACAACAGAGGAGTGGAATTGGAACTGGTAGTATATATTACCTTTAGGTATCTTAACTTCTTTTCTATATTGAGTTAAATACTAACAATTCATCTGGGCTTATATAGACAAACAGAACTGTGGAAGTTTTTGGGTTTTTTTTTCAGTGTCAGAATTCAAACACAGAAACTAATATAAGAACACAGTTTCTTGCACTCCCTTCTGAGCTTCCTAGGAAAATAGCTTCAAAAAAAAAAAAAAAATGGGGGAGAGGAAACAAACACCAGTGAAGGTGGTAGAGAAGATAAAAGATGCCTATATATAGCTTTTGAGCAGACAGTGCTGTGGAAAGCAGGATTTTCACAAGTGTGGGAGACTGACTCCATTGGCTTGAGATTCTTTTTAATCTCCTTTGCTGATCTGGGGATGTTATTACAAATCAGAATAAATGCAGGGTTCTTATAAAAGAGGAGTGCTAATTGTACCAAAGAAAAAACTGATGTTTTCCAGATGGAGAGATGAAGAAATCCCAGAATATATGTTCTAAAATTTCTTAGAGCTGGATGGTATAGAAAGTAGAGCACCACTGTGCTGAGGAATATTTCAGATGTCCTCTAAGTCTGTCCCTTTGCTTTTGTGCTATACCAGTGTGGATCTCAGTGCTGGCCAAATATCAGAATTACCTGGGAAGATTTACAACATGTTCCATCCTGAACCAGTTCAATCAGAATCGCTCATAGTCAGCTCAATATTAGACTATTTTTAAATTACCCAAGTGATTCTAGGATATCAGCATTTTAAGAACCACTGAATAATAATATACAGAGAATGATACATCTGATATTTTTTATCCTAATTGCAGCAGCATGAAATCAATATGGAGTATATTTATATTTTCCTTTTCCCATATAAGCAAGAGAAGAATGTACTTAGACATCTATATTTTAAAGGGCTTATGTGGAACACTAAAATCTTGTTTTGGTTAATGCAGCATTAAAAAGATAATCCCTGAGCTAGAGATGTATTTAAGGTCAATAGAAAGTGAGGAATGTATGTCTTCTGTGTATTACGTTGCCACTCAAAGGTTCTGTGATTTACTGCATCATTGTTTTAAAAAGTGAAAAGTAAACTTGATATTAAATTATGAGAGAAACCAAAAGTAGAATTGCAAATATTTTAAGAATATTGCTTAAGTATCTGTAATATACAATTCAGTTTAGTTGCTCAGTCGTGTCCGACTCTTTGCGACCCCATGAATCACAGCACGCCAGGCCTCCCTGTCCATCACCAACTCCAAGGAATCAGTAATTCTAAGTCAAATATGAATATAGAATATTATCCTAATTTTATGACAATAATTCATTGTTATTTGGTATTCATATTTTCTGATGGTGTATTTAAGCTAAAGCGTCAGATATAGTATCCTGACATTGCTAGAAATCTTACAGTCATTATGGCCTCCCTGAAATTCTTCTTTCTACAGGTCATGTTAATTAATTATAACAAGCTCAAATATATTGTATTTTCCACATGCTTAAAGCTTTAAATAAGCTTTAAGTGTCTGTATATGTCTTTTATTTTTATGCCAAAGAAGTAGAAGTCAATTTTCAAAATTTAGAAAAATAATATTCTGCATAACTGCTTCAAGATTAATTTTCTATTAATTATGTTTATTTTTCATGATCAGCTTATATCCTTCACTAAATTTAACAAACTTTAAATTTTCTTTATTCCTTTGTTTTTATGCTCTTTGGCTAAGCAAATAAAAGTTATTGTTGACATTCAGAGCATAAGCTTACAATAAGGATATATAATCATTAAAAATATTCAAATTATATATTTATTAATGTTAATACTTATAAATAATTTGCAGTGCTCTCTTCTGATCTGGTTGTAATTACTCTTAGAAATAAATACTGCCAGTTAATAAGTTGAACTGGAGCCTGTCATAAGATGATATGGATCGAAAAATGTTGTAAAGCATTTCAAACAAATTATCAAATATTTCAACAGAGATCTTGGTATGTCACTGATTACTTATTCCATAACAGGAAACTCACCTTTGAAAAAGCACTTTTATTTAAAAATTCACATATTTTGTATCATTCCCCTTTAAGAGTCATGTGGCAATGTTCAGAGAAACGGAATCTAATTAAAATGGATTTTAAAATGGCTCCAAATAGTCTTTGGAGTGATTTTACTAGAGAATAAAAAGCCATTTTCATACTCATGAAAATCAAACTGATAGTGAGTGATTTGTGTTTTATTTTTCACTCAGAGAGCCTCTTGTAAAGGGGGATTTCTTTGGGTTAACTCAGATCACATTCAGACTCTCTCGGTCTTTCAGATTTTACATTTAATGTTACTGTCCATGCCATCCCCATGCCTCTTGATGAGACCGCTCTCTGATATCCCTGTGCCGTGATTGTATCTGTTTCTAAAGAGAAAACTTGCAGTTTGGCTTAGGGAACAAAGTATTTGCCCTCTCTGCTTGGAATTTGGTGTGAGTGGCACTGTATTTGGGCTGGAGATCTTCTGGATCCTCTGGCCAAGAGGCAGCTGTCAAAAAGCCCCATCACTGTAACAGGCACTAATGTGCAGACCAGCTCAGCAGATGCCAGGAATATAAGTTGCTGTTTGATTCCTTGAATCTGTTCTTATATAAAAAACAAAAGTTGCTTAACAGCCGTATCATACCCATATACCTGATCTTTTGAGGGTAAAAAGACATTTGGGATTTTCAGGGATCTCTGTTCTGAGAAGAATTGTGTGCTTGGAAAGAGAGGGAGTTAGAGAAAAAAGTAATATTTACTGAACAACCATTATTAGTTATTTGCATATTTTATTTCTGTAATATTTTGTTTCATAAGAGAGAGACAGATGGAATTCAATCATCTATGGCAAAACATCAATAAATCTGGTTGGTTCTTAAATTGTTTTCTATAACCCTATGTATGACCCTTTTTTTAATTAAAAAGAAAACAGTGATTCAAAGTAATTTAAAAATTATGCGACAGAGGATGAGATGGTTGGATAGCATCACCAACTCAATAGACAAGAGTTTAAGCAAACTCTAGGAAATAGGGAAGGACAGGGAAGCCTGGAGCCCTGCCTACAGTTGAGTCAAGCTGAGCAGAATGTGAAAACTGTCTTGATCTCCTTTAGGAGAGATGGTTATTCCCTTGTTACTGAGACCCTGAGACTTGGAAGGTTACCCGAGGTTTCCCAGCTATTAAGTTACAGAGTTGTGTTTGTGTGTGTGTGTTCAGTGGTGTACAACTTTTTGCAATCCCATGGACTGTAGCCTGCCAGACTCCTCTGTCCGTGGGATTTCCCAGGCAAGACTATTGGAATGGGTTGCCATTTCCTCCTCCAGGGAATCTTAGCGACCCAGGGATCAAACCCACGTCTCCTGTGGCTCCTGCATTGGCAGGCAGGTTTTTTACCTGAGACAGAGTTGTGACTTCACCATAATTCTGATCTGTTTCAAGACCTATGAACCTTCCAGTATACTTCAACCTTGTGAAAATCGCAGGCAAGAGGACAACACTGGCTGCCTAAGAAGTTTCAAAGAGTGAGTTCTTATTTTCCTAAAACTCTCCAGCAACTTTAAGGAAAGGATTATCCTAGCAAAGTTATATTCACTTGAAACTATTGTATGCCACATGTTCGATAGTTTTAAACAATCTGAATATTTTATTGACTTAAAAACAGATGCAGCTTTAGGGAAAGAGCCATTTAATCTGCTTGCCTGCTATGTTCCTTATTTCTAATAAAGGCTCCTTACAGGCTGCAAATGATTCTCTTAGGATATTTGTGAAACAGCTGCAGGAAATTTCCATTTTTCCATCAAATGAAAATCGTTTGTTTGTAGTACTTATGAGTTACTGCACCATTTTTGATAAAGGAAAGTTAAAGGAAATAACTTGTTATTAATAAATGGAGGTTTTTTTTTTCTCTGATTAATATCTTGAGAGAAACAAAGTATGAAAAGCTGTCAGGGGCAATTCTGTTGCATATCAGAATTAGATATAACTGTGGCATCACCATGCATAGATTCTTACCATAGGCTATAAACCGATGGGCCAGGGAGACTCAAGTTACCCATTGGTTACTGATCAGTTTTTAGCTTCTAAGAATGGGAGGAAGTGTGTTTGTCTTCACAGAATCAGCATCTATGAAAATGTTTAATATTTTTTTCACTTTAATGATTTTAGTCTTGATATTTTTTTAAAAAATTATCAATGACAACCATCTGTTTTGGGGGCATTTCTGATGGCAGTAAAGACACCTCTTATCCTCAGCAAAATCTCTTCTTGAATTTAGTAACTACCAGGATTAATCCTTCACCTTTCCCAGTGAGGCATTTACTGTAAGAAACGTGGTCAATGTTGACAATGTTGTCCATTGCTTGCTTTTAATCTTAGGATGTTTGAAAGACAAAAGACTTTTTTTTTTTTTTTTTTAGATAATGAGTGTATCAAAAGCTATAAAATTCCAACCAGTGTTCTAGTCATGTCTATAATTTATTTCAAATTTTCAACAGAATGGTTGAAAACACCCATCTTTTCTTCTGTCAGAAGGGTCATTTTCTTTTACAACAGCACTTATGAGCTCCTAGTTAGATTTTAATTGTCAGGAAATGATTTCCTTAGGATACTTGAAATGAAATGTTCTTAGAACTTCCTTACTTGACTATGCCAGTATTCTAATAAACCTCAGATAGGAAAAGCTAAAAATGCTGTTAATTATTATTGAGGAAATAAAATGGATAGGGTAAAGCAGACACTCATGATTTTATGAGGTACAAGGAGCCATTTTCAAGTACTGTAAACACTAGGAGACATTATTATCGGTTGTATTAAACATATCTATTTCAGAAGGACACGAGAATTAAACTAAATGTACATGCATAGCTTCAGATTTTAAAGAGTCTGGGAAAATAGAAAACAGAATTAAAGAAGGTACATGGACATTATCAAACACATTCAGTTTAAGTTAGCATTTAGTTATAATAGTATTTTCAGGCCATTTTTGACTAGTCATCTGCAAAGAATGCCAACACTTGCAGTGAGATTTTTTTTCAGGGGAGAATTTTTATCATCATCTGTTCATATTAATTACCAGTCTTTAGCATTCCCTTCAAAAACCCTTTATAATTACATCTAATCTTGTGTGTGATAATCTCTACTTGTAGAAATTTATACTGAAAATAAATAATTTTTATTAATTCACAAAATTCAGATAAAACCATGTGATCTTAGTTTGATATCTCAAAAACAGGACAATGGCCTGATTTCAACAGCACTGGCTTTAGTGATGGCTTATTTTCAGATTCACAGTGGTTTGTTACAAGTTGATATACTTAACAGTTTTGAATTTATAAAATGTTTGTCCCTCTAGAAACAAATAATGAGTAATATCCCAGCTGTCTTGAAACAAGGATACTCTTGCTCTTTTGATGGTGGAATTTTTCCAATCTTTATTTTGGAAGGAAGATTTACAATTTGTATTTCTTTGTACAGCTTTATTCTTTCAGGCACTTGCCCCAAATAGACTCGAGAATTTCAGAATTTTCAGGAAGAATAAAGTTTATAAAAATAGCAGACTACAACGATGAATTGTAGAGGAGATAGCGCACTGGAATATCTCTTAATTGGACATATATCTCAATTTAATCCTTACTAGCCTACTGCTGCCGCTAAGTCGTTTCATTCGTGTCCAGCTCTGTGTGACCTCCTAGACGGCAGCCCACCGATACCTGGGATTCTCCAGGCAAGAACACTGGAGTGAGTTCTCCGCCTTACTAGCCTATATACCTCCAAATTCCAAGTAGTTGTGATCTATCCTGAAGAAGTTGGGGCTAGAGGAAGTCCTAAAGTGAGGATTTCTGCTAGCCCTCAGTTGTTAAGCAAGACTCAGTAGCACTGTGACTCTAGAAGGCACAGACAGAAACGTTTTAGAATTCAGAGATTATTTGGGCCAAATTCTCCATTAAACATGCAGAACTGAACCCAGAACCCTTGGCTTCTTAAGTATGTTTTTCTTCAATATTTTTCATTTGTCTTCAATATTCTTCATTTGTCTTCAATATTCTTCATTTGTCTTCAGTTTTTTTCAGTAAGTATGTTTTATTTCATTATTAGAAAGTAAGGCATAAATGAGATTTGCTGTGACATGTGTTGGAGGGTCAACATCAGGATAAGTATAGAAGTGATTCAAGTGTAATCACTGGAGCCTCAACACAAAGTGAAGGCAATTTCCTTCTCTTATTTCTAAGCTTGTCAATGGGTAACTAGATAGGGAGTCATAGACTCAGTTGTAATCAGAGTACAGGCTGATAATGTAAAAGAAGTTGGGTGTTTGTCTATGAGAAAGACAATAAGGAGTGGTGAGCAGGGCCCTTGAATACTCTCACAGACTAAAGACACCCTTACCATCAGAGATCTTTCCTGCATGACGTTACACACAGTAAAATATTCCCACATCCTACATTAGATGGAATTTTCCATTAAAGTTTGGATATTTAGAATTTCTTTTAGAAATTATTTGGCAGCCATTAACCGTTTCGGTTGACAGTTGACTATAATGATTTCATAATAATATAAACTACATAATCAGAAATACATATGAATTCTTGCCAAAGGAGAAAATTGTTTTCAAATGTAGTAAATTTTACCTATGTACTAAGTTAATATAACTGAATTTACCATAGTGGTACATTTTATAAGTATATAATTAAATGTATTGACTTTATTTTGCAAAGGGTCTTTTTTTTTAAAATTATAATTTTGGAGAAATTAAGGGAGTCTCAAAATTGTTGTCAGTTACTGAGAATCTCATAGGTCCTCATTACTCTGCCCATATATCCAGTGGGAAAAAAATTACTTATAATGTGGGCATGTGACCAGCAGCAAAGCATATGAACTTCCTAAATGCATTTACATTAGAAGTATTTTAAAATACTCAGCTAGGTAGGCTGCCCTACCATGTGCCTAGTAGCTCATGAGAGGAGTAGGTATGCTCTTCCCATTATGACTACAGGTGTATTCCTAGCATGTATTACTACAATTTTAGTTTTCTATTGGTGTTGTAACATATTACCCCAAATAGTAACTTAAAACCACCTAAATGTATTATCATTCTAGAGGGCAGAAGTCTGCGTCATTTTCACTGGACTAAAATAAGTTGGCAGGGATATGTTTCATTCCGGAGACTCTAGAGAATTCTCCAGACTTTTTCAGCTTATAGAGTTAGCCTCCATTCCTTCTCTCATGGCCCTTTTCCATCTTGAAAGCCAGGAATGGCCTGCTGAGTTTTTCTTACTTGGTATTATTTTGATACTGGCTCTTTTATCTCCCTTTTGCATGTTTCATGAACTCTTTTAATTATATTGGGCCCACGTGGATAATAACGATTTCCCATATTGAGGTCAGTTGATCAGCAACTTTTATTTAATTTACAATCTTTATTTCCCTTGTCTATGTAACCTGACATATTCATTGATTCTTAAATTAGGACATAGACATCTTTGGAAAGCCATTATTCTGCCTGTCACAACTACAATTATTGTGCTCATTTACTTGTTTTCCTTTCCACTGAAATATAAAAACATTGATAGTAAAAAATGGCATTTCAGAATATTAAAAAAATCTTTAACTTTTTAACTTGAAATTTATATGATTAAGCCATCAATATTACAGATTAAAAATCTGAGTTAAAAAGTCAGTAAGTTACTTGCTCAAGTTCCCTCAGCTCCATAGTGGGTTAGAACCTAGCACTTCTTGTCAGTAATTTTCTCTCTCTCATAAAACTGTCTATTTGTAATGCACCCCCTTTTTCCCATGCAGTATAATTTTGAGATTAATAGTGGGTTGAATTCATAGGATATAGATCCAATGAAAGTTAAACTTGTAGAATTTCAATATATACAACTACACTTAATAAGTATGACTATCGTTGGAATGATATAAAAGCTTTTGAATATACCTTGTCTTCAATAAGTAATCTTTTTCTAAGCTGTTCTCCTATATCAAAGCCTAGGTTATATAAAAAACTGCTCTTCAGCCAAAATTTTAATACATTTCCTAGATTCATGAACCATACTGGTGCCCAAGGGCTTGGTTTACGTTACTGGTATATTATGATTCAAAAACGATTTTTAAAAAACCAATTCTCTGACTTAATGTCTTATTTTGTTCAGGTAATCAATTTCTTCTTTGTGTTACATATGTCTATTAAAACAGATAGCGATATTAAGTTCATGAAAAGGAGTGTCCATGGAAGTAAATGGCATGAGTTATTATTATAGTCAATGATTAATGTCAAGCAACTTGTTAGAATTTTTATTAAAATCAAATATAGAAGTACAGACTGTAAAATATGTAATTGGAAATAATTGAGTTTTCTGAAAAAGTGTTATGATAAGAATTACATTTTGCCAGAAGTGACTTGAGTTATGGAGTATAGAAGTTAAATTGATTTCCTAAGTCTGATCTGTAAGCAGCAACCTTGTTAAATTTTGAATTCTACATGTTCTGCCTTTAAAAATAAATTGTAGGGCTTTATTATGACTGGCACAAGGCACTGTGGAAGCTGTTTTGGTTTTAGTACTTCATGTTTATATCCTTTGAAATTCAATGAAAAATAAACACCCACACACACATATTTATGACAAAAATTGAGTAATTAGCAAGCTGTAAATAACATGTCCTAGATGCATTCAGAAGCTAAAAGTAAGTGAAAATATTCTTAGGTATGGTAATATTTCATATACTATTTAATATGATTTCCATTTAGAAGTATTGTATAGTAACCAACACTTAATCACCTTGAGGTTCAGTTTGATTTCTGAGCCATTACAATATCATTTTGTGTTATGTTCTTCTTACCATGTTAAAAATCAAAACAGAGCAAAAGCAGATGAAAGTGGTGGTGGTATGTATGAAGAGCAAAATAAAATGCTTGTTGTTTTTCCTTTTATTATTATTCTGTGGCTATTCCAGAAAATGAACTGTTTTTGAGGTTGGCACCAATGCTTCTTACCTGCCTATCACAGATTTTAAACACAAAAAGAAAAAGTGGGAGAGCCTGGTAAGAAAGCATCTCCAGAAATATTCCAACATGGAGAAATATTGATCACAAATGGGACATCTTCTCAGTCATCATCTTCTCCTATGACATTCATTCAACAAACTTTCATCAGGCTCCTTCTTTGTTCACTTCCTTTCCAAATCTTTCCCCTTCCTTGACTTTGTGGCCAGCAGAGATTTGTCTTCCCACCTATATGACTGGTCCTCTCAGAAAGCATCACCAGCTCCCTGCTGTTCTTTGAATCTAAATGAATCCCACCATTTTTTTCTTTAACTCTCATTACATTTTTGTATATTTCCATTACAACTACCAGTCACCCACTGAGCATTAGCACTTCCTCACAGTATTTATGTTGTGTTCTTTCTTCCTCTCCTAACTGCATCATCAATTACCACTCCTTGAAGACAAAACTGCCTGTGTTCTGCCTGTATCAGCGGTGCTGGCTTAATTCCTGGGATGAATGTAAGGCTGAATACCTAGTTGTCGATGGATATGTAAAATGAGTGAGTGAGTGAGTGAGTAAGTGAGTGAATTGTGATTCCTGAGAATTTTCTCTGCACCAGGTAATGTGCTGAGAGTGAACGTGAGGGAGATGAACGTGGCTCATTTCATCACTGAGCTTACAGCCTGACAATACTTTCTATAATTGCTTTACCTTTCCTCGACAATTATTTTAAACTTAAAGTATTATAGTTTGGTGAAGCACATCTGACTAAAGTTTTTCTTCACTAATAATTTCAAACATCTTTTCTGTTGTACAGTCGTTAGGTCAAAGATATGAACACTTTAAGCTGTAATTCTTGTCACCTTCACTTTTTGGGAAATAAGGGAGTTGTAATTATTGGGTTATGCTTGTTTATATTTTTAGCCAGAGGGAAATTTTTTTTTAAGATTTCCTAGAACTTCCTTTATATTTTGAAAAAAGAAAAAAATGTAAAGGGAATATTGTGGTTGTGTATAGTTTACTTCTGGTTTAATCTTTCTATCTGAGTTTTGCTATAGTTATCTTTGATCATTTATTCTTGAAAACTTCTGAGGGAATGCATGGGTGACCTGACAAAAATAATGATTTGATTAATAAACTCATGGGGATAGATCGGCATAGAAAGCACAAAGCTGTTTCTTACGGGTGTGTAGTTTCAGTTTTCTGCTCAGTCACGGGCTGCAGACAAGATTGCAATGATGTGTGGCACATATGCAGTCTCCTTCTTGCCTAGAATGATGGCATTTGACTTGAAAAGGGCCTGGTATAAGCAATGTTTGATGTTTTCTTGGTATAATATCCTCCCGCATCTGAAGTTCTCCATGACTCTGGGCTTCTCATTTGAAAAATGAACCATACTATTTCGAGTCAAGAGAGTATTCATTAAAGTTGAATATCAGGAAGGAAAATTTATAACAACTTATAACATTTTATCATTTAATACACAAATCAAGATGGAAATTCTAAGTGGGATTTGCTTTTTACATTTAATCTGTAACTTACATTCAGTACTACAAATTTGAAGTGATAGAAATTGAATATTTTGCTTATTTCCTTCCATAGTCTAGAATTCTTATTAAGACAAAAGATAAATGCCTTGTGGATTCAACTCATCATCTCTGTAATACATTGCACTTGATAGAACTTTGATTATTGGAAGTTCATATTGCTGGTGATATTTCGGAAATCTTATAGTGTAGCTCTGATGCAAAAGATAAGATTTTTGCTAAATTCTTCTAGTCTGATATTCACATTCTAATTGAAACTATAGTCTATTATTCATTTAACATATTTTAGGGCCTCAGTTCAGTTCAGTCGCTCAGTTGTGTCCGACTCTTTGCGACCCCATGAATTGCAGCACACCAGGCCTCCCTGTCCATCACCAACTCCCAGAGTTCACTCAGACTCGCGTCCATCGAGTCCATGATGCCATCCAGCCATCTCATCCTCTGTCGTCCCCTTTTCCTCCTGCCCCCAATCCCTCCCATCATCAAAGTCTTTTCCAATGAGTCAACTCTTCACATGAGGTGGCCAAAGTACTGGAACTTCAGTTGTAGCATCATTCCTTCCAAAGAAATCCCAGAGTTGATCTCCTTCAGAATGGACTGGTTGGATCTCCTTGCACTCCAAGGGACTCTCAAGAGTCTTCTCCAACAGCACAGTTCAAAAGCATCGATTCTTCTGTGCTCAGCTTTCTTTATAGTCCAACTCTCACATCCATACATGACCACTGGAAAAACCATAGCCTTGACTAGACGGACCTTAGTCGGCAAAGTAATGTCTCTGCTTTTGAATATACTATCTAGGTTGGTCATAACTTTTCTTCCAAGGAGTAAGCGTCTTTTAATTTCATGGCTGCAGTTACCATCTGCAGTGATTTTGGAGCCCCCGAAAATAAAGTCTAACACTGTTTCCACTGTTTCCCCATCTATTTCCCATTATGGGTGCACCTAAAATACAGTCAGAACTCTGCTATCAAGGAATTATATATAAGGATTCAGCCTTTGTTAGGCAACAAATATTACCTCCACAAGTATTACAAATTAAATTGGGTTATGGCCCTGAAGAACTTTACAATCTAGTGTAGGAAACTAATAGGACAGCAGAGGATTATAAACAGTACCCCCGGTACACCCTAATAGAGGCATGTACTAGATGCTGTGGGAGTTAGGAAGAGAAGCACTGAGAAAGGCATATGATTTTAGATTGAGAGGAGAAAATGAAAATACTACAGATGGGAGGAGAAGATTAGAGGATAAATATTAATGCTGTGTGTCTATGACTGCATATCAGGAACATATCAGGAAATATATTTGATGGTTTTCAATTTTTCAGTGCATCATTTTGACCAATTGTGAAAGGTATCTTAAAGATTTTTGTTGTTACTTCAGTCACATTATAGTTTCAATTTAATTTTTTAATGAGATATGCTTTGGGATTCCCAGGTAGCACTAGTCGTAAAGAATCCACCTGCCAGTGCAGGAGACACAAGACACGTGGGTTCAATTCCTGGGTCAGTAAGGTCCCCTGGAGAAGAAAATGGCAACCCACTCCAGTATTCTTGCCTGAGAAATTCCGTGGACAGAGGAGCCTGGCAGGCTACATTCCATGGAATCACAGAAGAGTCAGACAGGATTTAGGGACAGAAAATAGCAACATTATATACTTGTCTTGGATTACGTATGCACAAAGTAATATCTAAAGCTTCCTTATAGCTTTAAAGTTTGTTATTTCATATCTAGTGAGTTTGATTGATCTGACTCATAAGGACAATGATAATAGATGATCATGATATATGCATGTTGGCTGCATTAATTTGACTATATGTGATGTCATATGGATTGTAGGAAATATTTTATTCTGAGCTTATGTATTGTATATTAAACATCATTAAGCATTATACAATAAATTAAATCCATCAAGGTAATTATCAGTTTTACTGACACAAAAATAACAAAACAATGTGTTGCCTTTTTTAATTCTTCTATTTTAATTATAATCATGAAAGGAGAGAGAGTAGAAATGATGATATTTTGGGTTGTAGGTGATGGGAACGTTTTTATGCTCATTAAATCCATTTGCAAGTAGTACTGTGATTTGAGACATGTTGTACAACAGCAACCACAAAAGCCAGTATTGTCTCATGAAATGCATGTTCTCAGTTCTAGGTAAGACTAGGAAAAGAGCATGACAGTTATATGGGAAGTAATTTACATACTCTCAACTTTCTATTTGTGGAAACACTCTAATTGAAACTAATGACACAGATTAAATCAAATTTCTTTAAAAAATCATTTTTTCTTGATCTCTCATGTGAGGTGATGTCAGATGAGAATGGCATACCTATTTTGTAATTGATTGCAAATCCCAAAAGATTGTATAAAACTCCTGTAAAATGAAATAACTGCCATGGTTAGTCTTAATTTGGAAGACATCATGGCATATTCTAATTAAAAAGTGGAAAAACCCTGTACAAAGTTTTGTATACAGTAGAGGGTTTTATTGATTAATTGCTTAAATATGGCATAAAAGTGAGAACAGTTGTTAAAGTCTTTATTTTGTTGATATTTCATTGTGCCAACTGGGGGCCAAAATAATTATTCATAGCTACAAGAAGGTGACTCTTGCCTCCTGTCTTCTAATCTACTAAACAGGGCCTCGCACCAGACTCAGAACTCTGATTTTGAGTCATTATGTGCTTTACATTTTTCCTCTTTTTTTTTGCTTCCACCATTCTTCTTATCTTCATCTTTATTTTGCCATTTTCCCACCCAAATTTATAGTTTACTAGGTTACCTTTTAATCCATTATTATCTTCATCTCTTCCAAATGCAAAAAAGTAATGTATCTTTCTTCTACATATGTAAGAAACTTAATTCTCCCAAGATTCTCACTTGCTTTAATTCATAAGAATTCAAAGAATTGTCAATATATATCTGATTTTTTTCTGATTTTTATCAACTTGTAGTAGAAATAGTTTTTTGAGGAGTAGAGGATAATCTGTTCTCATTTCTCTTTTCCACTTTTTGGTCAAGAAGCTATCAAACAATGAAAATTTTGAAAATTAGAAAAAAAGTTCCTTAATAATTGACTGTAAGTGACACAAATGTCTTTACTGTACATATTTTTATGTTTGTTCTTCTATATTTAGGGCAAGTATTTCCCCAGAGTGTGTCTTGAACAGTTTTGTGATGGATTTTTAAATATTTTTTCCTTTATTATTCTTTTGTCTAAATGAACTGCAAGTAGATCTTTGACCTATTCTTTAAAATTTCCAGATACCCTATTCTTTGGGAAAAAGGAAGTTCCCATCACTCAGGGTACTACAGTAACCTTCAGTTGTTAATTCCTCTTCTCACTCCATCATCTGCCATCTCAGGGTATAGGTAAATATCTGTGTAACTCATCTATACCAAATATACGAGGAACCTACCACACACCAGACACAGTTCTAAGATTTGAGAAAACAGCAGCAGACTAATTGATGAGATCCACCTGTCATGGAATTTCCATTGAAAAACAAATGTATAATATAATATCTGTAGCAATAAATATTTGGGGAGAAAAGAAAACCTGAGTGACAGAGGAGCAGATCATCATTTTAGCTTGAAAAGGATTATTAGAGCACACCACTGTGAGAAGATATTTGAACAGAGAATCAAATGAGATAAAGGAAGAAGAGCTGGCACTACTCTGGAGAGAGAGTATTGCCAATGGAAGAAATCATGTGTAAAGGGCTTGAAGTGGGAGCCAACTTGAGCTCTTTGATCAGCAGGGAGATCAGATGGCTGAAGCAGAGTGAGTAGGAAAGGGAAGGGGATGAGGTCATGAAAGGATCATGACTATCTAATTAATTTTATCCTTGGTTTCATGGTGATCTCCCTGAGGGTTTCACATTTAAGTGATTTGTTTTATTCCCAAGATATAGTTCAGGGACTTCCCAAGTGGCTCAGCATTGGGGGACGGGGGGGGGGGGGGGGGGGAGGGACTTGGGGGGATCCACCTGCCAATGCAGGAGACTCAGGTTCAATCCCTGGATTGGAAAGCTCCCCTGGTGGAAGGAATTGCAACCTACTCTAGTATTCTTGCCTGGAAAATTTCATGGGCAGAGGATCCTGCCAGGTTATAGCCACGGGGTCAGACACAGTCCAAAGAGTTGAGCACAACTGAATGCCTGAGTACGCACGCACACATGAACCTGGCACATGCTAGGTCTTTAAGTAAATATTTGTTGGAAAAAATGATTAAGATGCAGGGATTAAGACCACTCAGATGTTTGATCAATCAGACTAGGATGAACAAAACAGCAGAATATTCAGGGACTTCCAGCAGTTTGATGCAGCTGAAAGACGCTAAGTACCAGGAGGCACTGGAAGAAAGAAACAATAGCGAGTGGATGTCAGACCACAAGAGGGCTCTTGGTACTACCAGGAAGAGCTAGGATTCCATCCTCTAGGCAAGTGCAGAGTTGACAATAGGGTATAATATGATCAGGCTTTAATTTGGGTCAGGGGGACACAGTCTGCTGGTAATGTGAAAGATGGACTAAGGCGGGATCAGCTAAAAAAGCTGTATTAACTTGGTAGACTCCATGGTATTTCAAATACGTTACATATTTTGGGTTAAGAAGAGAAGGTAGTCCTTGAGGTTCCCAGTTTTCTGCTTCAGAACCTGATGACGGTTCTGCCACTCAGTGGCACTGGCATGGGAGCATGGAGACCAAATTCTGGGAGTAGGGAACAATATTATTTGTTGTTTGAATTGTTACTTGTAGGTCTAGTTGACTGGATTTAAACAAGTAGGAAAAGAACAGTGTGTTATATCACTTTGTCATCCATTTATTCTGGTATGATGACCTGCACGTGCGATTCTTCATTGTATATTAAGAATTATACATATCAGTATCTTGTATTAAGTACACCTTATAAGCTTGATGAAAGGAGTGGGGAAAGAACTGTGTGGTTGACGTGGTATATAATTTCCTCTTAGTTCTCCATGGGAGTAAGCAGATTACAATGAAACGTCTTAGCACAGAGCATTCAAAGGAGTTAACTGTTCTCTTTGCCATATTGTCCATGAAACAAGATGATACAAAAATCTCCAAATTTGAGGATTTAAGGCATCGACAGATAAATAAAATCTTGAAAACTAGTTTACATGTATTGCATTATGATAAAAAATCAAAACCCCAATATACTATTCTCAATTTTAAAGGTATGTAAAAAAGGTCAAATATTTTTATTTTCTAGAGAAAGTAATTTTCATCAACAAACTCTACTGAAACATCAGTTGATCCCCTAGGCTAGTCTAGTGTCATATAATGAGTATTTAATTGCAGTTATTCTGACTGGTTTGTCAAATAAGTCCCTTTTACTCAGGTCAAACATGTCCCTTCTGAGGAAGTTGTTTTAATGCCAGGTCATTTCTCCAAAACTGTGATGTTACTGTGCTCTATTTCACATGGCTGTGAAATGAAAACAGGGAGTCATAAAATTAAGATAGCTAATATGATCGTTTTTTAATATCATTATGTAACTAGTAACTAGCAATAACATCTCTTGTACCCAAAGCACTATATTTGTCTTTCATCCTGCAATTAAAGGGAATAGACAATACGCTTAAAATGTATCATATATGCAAAATATTGGGCATTTAGTTGCCCGAGACTTCTACTGGTTCCAGCAGTTTCACAGCTTCTCAACAGTTTTAAAGTCTGACCTATATTATATCAGGCACTGCGCAGGCACTGGAGAAACAGAAACCAATTATGACACGTTTGCTGCCCTTCAGAGGCTGTGCTTCAAAATTATTGTTTTAATATTTAATATGAATACTTAAGTACTTATAATTCAAAATTGTTAATATTTGTAAAAGCTAAAGATGGATATGATCACTTTATATTTATATTAATTGAGAGTTTATTCTCCAGTTAAGGAAAAAAAACTTAAATTTATGACTTTTTTGTTAATGTTTTTGGATAAATTTATTTTATATTGTCAAGAATTTTCTATGTAGAGATATAGGTCTAGATATATCTCTTCACTGATCTGTATGAGCTATTTTATTGCTTAATGCCTTTTATAGCTTTGAGGAGGGAAGCTCCTTTTTAATTTTTCTCCTTTGATCAGATTTCTGTCTTAGGGAAATAGATGGGAAAGCAGTGGAAACAGTGTCAGACTTTATTTTGGGGGGGCTCCAAAATCACTGCAGATGGTGATTACAGCCATGAAATTAAAAGATTTTTTAATTTCCTTGGAAGGAAAGTTATGACCAACCTAGATAGCGTATTCAAAAGCAGAGACATTACTTTGGCAACAAAGGTCCATCTAGTCAAGGCTATGGTTTTTTCAGTGGTCATGTATGGATGTGAGAGTTGGACTGTAAAGAAAGCTGAGCGCTGAAGAATTGATGGTTTTGAACTGTGGTGTTGGAGAAGACTCTTGAGAGTCCCTTGGACTGCAAGGAGATCCAACCAGTCCATTCTGAAGGAGATCAGTCCTAACTGTTCATTGGAAGGAATGATGCTAAAGCTGAAACTCCAGTACTTTGGCCACCTCATGCGCAGAGTTGACTCATTGGAAAAGACTCTGATGCTGGGAGGGACTGGGGGCAGCAGGAGAAGGGAATGACAGAGGATGAGATGGCTGGATGGCATCACCGACTTGATGGACGTGAGTTTGAGTGAACTCCGGGAGTTGGTGATGGACAGGGAGGCCTGGCGTGCTGCAATTCATGGAGTCGCAAAGAGTCGGACAGGACTGAGTGACTGAAATGAACTGAACTGAACTGAACAGAAATTTATATTTACTCATTTTATAATCAAAAATATCTTCAGACACTGTAGCCAACCACAGGCCCAGTCTCATACCAGGCATTCTGGGAGGCCCCTTATCCCGTCCAGGCTCCCAGCAGGAGCATTCTGGGTAGCAAGCACCTTCTGTCCTTCCTATGGAATTCTCCTGCTGGACTGTGAGTTCCTGTTCACTTCACTCCTCTGAGTGTTCAGGTCCTAAAAACTATTGAACAAAAAATGTGTTCAATGATTTTTTCCTTGAATGAATAACATCGTGATGAAACAGAGGAACTTCTGTCATCTCAGTGAGGAACCAGTGAGGAAGCCAGTGAGTTCCACCTGCAGCCTATCTATAATCTAGCCACTCTGAGACATGAGAGGTTGAATATGCTCTGCTGAATATACCAGCGTTTGGGGATGTCTTGGGAAAGAGGGGAGGCTTATTATGCCTAACACACGTCTTGATACTTGGCACTAAATTTATTCATTTCATGTAATTAAAAGTATCTTTTACCCAGTTCAGTACTGAATATAGTGAATAAGAGAATGCCGTGGGCTTCGTGAGATCTCTATAGTTTTGATAATGCTTTGAATGTAAAACATAAAGAAAGTTGAGATGTAAATAGTTCTTTTTTTGCTAAACAAAAGAAGAGCAGAACAAAGAATCATCTGCTTCAGATTCAAACAGTATAGTAATTATCTGTGGGTGTCAAGAAATCACAGATGCACTTTTCCTCTTTGAGCCTTCTGTTGGCAGTGCAGCTGGAGGTGGAGGTTAGCGCTGAGCTGTTAAAAGGTCACATGATGGATTGGGGTGTGGGGGAACAGTAATGTCTGCACAGCTTTCCACAGTGCCCAACAATTTATCGATTTTTTTAAAAAGATATGTAAAAGGTATGTAAGGTAACAAAACTAGACTTCTACCATTCTCTCTTGGTTCTTAGAAAAAAAAGAAATGGCCTGCCATTGGAATAAGGTAGCTGTCCCCATTGTAACTTACTACTCTGATTCTTATATAAATTAGTATCTCTTGGTTTAATATGTTTCATGGTTTGTAGTTAATACTTTGAATATGTAACAATGGCTTCAAGTTCAGTCGCTTTAGTCGTGTCTCTTTGCAACCCCATGGACTGTAGCCCACAAGGCTCTTCTGTCCATGGGATCCTCCAGGCAAAAATATTGGAGTGGGTTGCCATGTCCCCCTCCACGGGATCTGCCCAACACAGGGATCAAACCTGTGTCTCCTGCATCTCCTTCATTGCAGGCAGATTCTTTACCACTGAGCCACCAGGGAAGCCCACAGATGACTTGAACAGAGTAAATTTTAATGTAGTACCTGCTGTTGGTTTTAGTCTTTGGGGACATACACTAATGGAAAAGTGATATCTATTGACCGTTCTGACTGATATGTCTACACTTTATGGGGAGGAAACTTTATATGCCATATTTCCATAAACAGGGCTGAATTCAGGGCTGTGCATGTTCAGAGGACCCCTTTGAGATCTCCATGGCAACTGACTCATCCTTCTACCCACTCAGTGGGAACATTGTTACCATAGTTTGTAGATTTCTCATTTTTCATGCTTGTTCTCTAAAAAATTCTTCCTGTTAATAAGATAGCTGCTCATCAATCCACTAAAAGTCCTCCTCAGTTCAGACCACTGAAACTTCCCCCAACCAAGATCACCAATGTTGCCTTTATTGCTGAGTTATCAGTGTCCTGTCCTTGAAAGTGTCTCCTTCCTTGATTTGTAAGACTTCACCCACAATTCCTTCATTTCATTTTTTCCTTTTCCTTCCCCGAGTCCTTTCTTCTTGCCAAATGTATCTGTTCCTCCAAGATCCTGTGCTTGCCTGCCTTTGCCTCACATGTTGCACTTTACCAGGATAACCCTTTCAGCTCTATGGTTTGAAATTCATTTACAAGCTGCTGCTGCTGCTGCTGCTGCTGCTGCTAAGTTGCTTCAGTCATGTCCGACTGTTAGTGACCCCATGGACTGCAGCCTACCAGACTCCTCCATCCATGGGATTTTCCAGGCAAGAGTACTGGAGTGGGGTGCCATTGCCTTCTCCACCTTTACAAGCTAAAGATTCCAAATTGGTGTCTTCAGAGGAACCCTTTCTTCAAAGTTCCAAATGTGTGTTCATCTTCCTACCATATAACTGCACTTCGGCATCCTACATGCAACAGAAACCAAATATATTCAAGACGAAATTCCATCTCCTTTCCACAGACCTGTACTGTTAATTTTTTTATATACTTATCACTTGTACTGCCATGCAGACACCGCTTGTAACAAGCTATGAGAACATTGCTTAAACACTTTGGATAGTTTATCTGTAAAACGAGAATAATTGTGCTTTGCAGAATTGCTGTGATGTAGTAGATATGACAAACATTGTTTTAAAAATAACGAGTGTTGTTTCATGTATCCAAATAAAGCTAAGGCTTCAGATGATGATCCATGTTAAAATATGGAGACATAGAAAATAAGTTCACTAGTAGAGGTTGCCATAGTTTATTTCTAGAATCATTAAGAAAACGTTTAATATTTAAAATGCATGGAGTCTCTTAAAGATCAAGCAGACTGGTAATAATACAGGGGGAGAAAAATCTAAACATTATCTAAATGTCTACAAACATAGTTGACTAAACTACAGAATATTTTTTCAATGAGTATTCTATTCAGTATTCTATTGACAGTGTGGATTAGTGTTTATAATTTAACATCATATGAAGAAATTCTGATATAGAATAACATGTATTATTTGGTCAATTTATATATAAAAAGGGTATGACATGAAAATAAATTTTAAAATATATATTATAGCTATATATGGAAGGTGAGTTAATTTTTTAAATATTATTTATTATAATTTGCTTTTGTAATTTAGAAAATTAAACTAGCAAAGTAACAGTCTCTGACCTAAAAATAAACTAATTTAAGTATTTAAACGGACTATAATATTTTGAGATAGCAGCAATAAAAGCAAAATTTTTTTTCAAAATGGATTTTCTTAGAGGAGGCTGGAAGCATTTTGCATGTAAAAAATGTGACTCAAAAACAGCAAAATGATTTTTCCCCTTGTCCAGCAAGGAGGCAGTTTTTAGGTTATTAAGTTTTAATGACATAATTAGGAAGTGATCTTAAGGGGATATTATTACACCGATGACAAATCATACCTGTCCAGATTATACTAAATTCCCATATGGCCTCCCTATATAAGCAATAAGTGGAAGGCGATAATTTGAAATCAACTATGAACCTGAGATTTGCTGGGTTTGTTTTCTCTTGGGAATTCATGTTGACAGATTCAAGAAGAGCATTTATTCAGACTCTAAAGGAAAACACTTTATCTGTCTGTCAAACTGGTGTGTTTTTCTACATCTGGGCAGCAGCAACCTGCAGTCTGGGCTCTCAAGTGCCTTATTTTTAACATTGCTTATTCTCACTATATTCTTGTAACAGCATGTATTACTATTAAATCATTTGTTAGTGATTACGTTTGAAGTTCACATCTATTATTTGAGGATCTTATTGCAAAGATAGAAACATTTTCAGGATGAATAACTGAAGCTTTAATTTGGTGCTTATATAGCAAAGAATGCCCCAAATACCAGGTGTTTGGTACATCATTTATGCTTTTCCTCTATTGCCTCTAAGCCATTTCATTCTAACAGATGTGGCAGGAGACTGTTCTCTCCTATTGCTAAAATCAGTGGGGCTCTGAGAGCATATTTTGCAGATTCACTGCTTATGATTAAGTTCTTTTGAATTGTAAAGTGCTACAATGTAAAATTTCTCTAAGCTTCCTAGAACTAAGAGAATCCGTTTCTGATGGAGAGATTTAAGCATATGAGTTGATTTCAAATAAAGATGGAGCCTTTTTTTTAAAGTATCAGCTGAAAGCCAATATTATCATGAACATGGATGGCTTCTGAAATTGGACATTTCTGAATCTGTATTTAGATTCTGACTCTCTCCATCCATGTGGCCATAGGTAAATTTGTAAATCTTTCTGAACCCTTGTCTCCTCATCTACCAAAGTGTCAGAATAGCTTTTATTTCTTCATTTTGAGATTTAACATGAGTGGATATATGAAAGCATGTAGCACTGTGCATGGCAATAATGTTCATTCATGGTTTCTTAAAGGTCTAGAAGGTCTTCAAGAAGGTCTAGTATGTGGTCAACATGGCATTAATTATTGGTGATTCAAGCAGTTCATTCTTAGCTGGGGTTTGCATATTGGTTTGCTTACTGTCTGTCTAGCCTCCACCACAAAATTTAAGACTCCATGAGAGTCTTTTTCTGACTGAATAATTTAATGAATGAAATACTATCTGTTTTAAATCCTAAAGCTGCATAGTAAATGGCCACATGACAGGAGTGGGGTGGCTCAGAGAGTAATTGTATCAAGGGGTAACGTAAGCAAATTGGGAAATGAGAAACAGCCTGACATCTGGGAAAAATGCCATCAGTTTGATATTGCTGGGATGTGAAGGGTAACATGGGGAGCAGCACTGAGTCACGGAGGACTTTGCATGCTGTTCCAAGAAAGGAGCTATTTTTCTATCATCCGGTGGCTTTCAGTCTTTGCTATGGAGACCCAAATGGGCTCCTCAGAGTACCTCAGAACTGCCAAGGAAGTGAAAGGGAAGCCATGTGGGTGGGGTTTATCCTACAACCCCCATTTTTCTTCCCTAACTTGAATATAATGTACCAGCCAGGACTATTTTTATTTCTATATACTATCTTGAGTAATATATTTAGGGTTTTGAGTAGTGGCTTATTTTCAGAAATGATTTTACTTCTTTCCAATCGAGAGAAATATACCATTTTAACAGTGACAAAGGACTACTTAGTGCAATAGAATGGTATGAAAACCTTTGTATGTCTGATAGATCTCCTAAGCAGCTCTCTAAAGGATGCATTCTCAGGACTGTAAGGTAGGTAACAGAGTTAATCACAGTACAACCAAGGTGGAAAACACAAGGGGCACAAAGAGATATGCAACATTTAAGGTCACACAGACCATGAAGGGCTTGTGGAATACTCAGCAGTAGTTGTCCAGCTGAAAAAATAAGTAGATGAACCTGAAGCTTGGGAAAATTTCTGGGCTGGACACATAGATTTGAGACTCATTTACGTAACGGTGAAATTATAAGAATAGATAAAGTATCGATCTGTGAAGATGTATGGAGAGAAGAGCAGTGGGCCATGGATGGACACTTGGGGATGACTGACTTTTCAGACAGGAGGTTAGGACAAGGAGCAAGGAGATAAAAAAGAGATTGTAACCTATGTACAAAGAAAACTAGGATAGTTTGGCACTAGTGAAAACCATGAGCGTAGTGTTTAAGAAGGGATGATGGAGCATGGAATGTAAGATATCTGGGGGATTTATCAAATAGGGAGTCAAAGTTATAACTCATAAATGTGAAAATAAATGAGTATTTACCCTGAGATGCTTTACTAATGCTACTGTATCATCTAAACTTGACTTCTCCTCTGCTTAGCAGAGAATTCTCTGCTCTTTTTAGTGCCTCCAGGCTCACTTATCCTTATCCTTACTCAGACTGCAAGCTGTTCATATGGAGATTAGAGTTAATCCTTTTATCTTCTATGAGGCTGGGCATATCATTGAAACATAAATTATACACTACTACAACTTGCCATCAAATGTAAATTCTTCAACCATGTTTAAAGTATGACACTAAGGTTTCACAACGTGTGTGGAAAAGTTGAAATAAAAGATACTTGATATTTTTCTTTCTGGCTTAACTTCACTCTGTATAATCAGCTCCAGTTTCATCCACCTCATTAGAACTGATTCAATACAGTATACTAACACATACATATGGAATTTAGAAAGATGGTAACGATAACCCTGTATACGAGACAGCAAAAGAGACACAGATGTATAGAACAGACTTCTGGACTCTGTGGGAGAGGGAGAGGGTGGGATGATTTGGGAGAATGGCATTGAAACATGTATAATATCATGTAAGAAATGAATCACCAGTCCAGGTTCGATGCAGGATACAGGATGCTTGGGGCTGGTGCACTGGGATGACCCAGAGAGATGGTATGGGGAGGGAGGTGGGAGGAGGGTTCAGGATTGGGAACTCGTGTACACCCGTGGCAGATTCATGTCAATGTATGGCAAAACCAATACAGTATTGTAAAATAAAGTAAAAAAAAAAGATACTTGATAATTCAATAGGTCTCAGAACCTAACAAAATTCCTATGCATGTATCTGATAGAATATTTCCCTTGAAAAGTTAGAAATCTATGTGAATAGTACACACTTATAGTTTAGAGTAGACTAAAATGTGTTATAGATTCTGAATATAGAGATCGAGAATGGTAGATGAGTCATTTTCATAAATGCCCTTTAAATACTCTTAACTTATACAAGAAGCCAAAGTGAAGTCGCTCAGTCGTGTCTGACTCTTTGTGACCCCATGGACTATAGCCTCCCAGGCTCCTCTGTCCATGGGATTTTCCAGGCAATAGTACTGGAGTAGATTGCCATTTCCTTCTCCAGGGGATCTTCCCAACCCAGGGATCGAACCTGGGTCTCCCGCATTGTAGACAGACGCTTTACTGTCTGAGCCACCAGGGAAGTCATGTATATGATTATTTGGGACTGCTGTTATGAAATTTAGGGACTGCTGCTGTCTCTATGGGTGGCTGGCTCACACCTTCTTGTAAAAGTTGATTATGCACATCTTTTCTCAACTCCATATCCAATTAAGTCATGTTGCTAGCTTGAAATCGCACACAGAGGCTGTATTGATCCTATGGAATTTTTTACTTTTCCTGGAGAAAGTGAAAGTGTTAGTCACTCAGTCATGTCCCATTCTTTGTGACCCCGTGAACTTAGCCCACCAGACTCCCCTGTCCATGGAATTCTCCAGGCAAGAATACTGGAGTGGATTGCCATTTCCTTCTCCAAAGGATCTTCCTGACCCAGGGATTGAACCCTGGTCTCCCGCCTTGCAGGCAGACTCTTTACCAATTGAGCCATGATTATTAATAATAATTCCTGGAGTTGCTTCAGTAACAGAAGAGACAGGCAAATGCAATTGCCTGTAATATGCTCCATTAGCAGGGCTGGCACACTGAAACACAGGGCAGGGGCTTCACTGGTGGCTCACTGGTAAAGAAGCCGTCTGCAATTGCAGGAGATGCATGTTCAAGCCCTGGATTGGAAAGATCCCCTGGAGAAGGAAATCGCAACCCACTCCAGTACTCTTGCCTGGGGTCACATGGGGTCAAAAAGAATTGGACACAGCTTAGTGACTAAACAACAACAGCAACACTGAAACACAATTGCACAGGGCATGTGTTTGTGTCTGTTCTGAATTTCCAGCAAGGTCAGTCTGGAAATGAAAGCGCATTATGCTATGAATAGTTAGACCCAATTTCGTTTGGCCATCCATTCAAAATTCTGCGTTGTATTAACAGGTACAAGTTCGTAATCACCTTTGATCCCCCTGTTCCACTAAACTGTTATTTTCATTATAGAACTTGTATTAAATTTCTGCCTGTATTACTGAAAATTATTGAAATTTCTCATGCAGTATTCAAGAGGGTCTATAATCATGAACAGCATTAGACCCGAGCTCAGTTCTCTCACAAATTATCTCCTCAGTAAATCTGTTATTATGCATCCAGGAAGCAGCTATAGCTTTCAGACTCTAATTGGCACAGAACCTTAAACGTCCATCCTGATTACCCAGCCTTCCCACAGTTTTCCTGAGGTGGCTAAAAGGTTTCTATCAAGTCCTTGTTACCGATGATTTTCTTTGTGTCTCTTTTTATTGCAGTGTTTTCAATGTTTCCTTGCATTTGAGAAAAAAAAAAATATATATATATATATATATTTATTTATATGGAACAGAGTTTTTACCATAGTTCAAATACATTCAAGTATACTTAAAAGTTGCATTTATTTGATTTCAACTACATAATTCCTTATTTAAAACTTGTGTGGGGTGGGGGTGAATAGTGAAACTAAAAGCCGTTAAGTCGTGTCTGACTCTTTGCAACCCCATTAATATACAGTCCATGGAATTCTCCAGACCAGAATATTGGAGTGGGTAGCCTATCCAATCTACAGCGGATCTTCCCCGCCCAGGAATCAAGCTGGGGTCTCCTGCATTGCAGGTGAATCCTTACCAGATGAGCTGCTAGGGAAGCCCTGTTGGGGTGGATAGAGGCTACAAACCCATTAAATAATCTGGTTCCCTTTTATTTTCCAATCTCCTCTTGATCTATCTAATTTGAAGTTTTTTGAAACTCAGTAATGTGTAGCTACTCAATATCTTACATTTTCAGTTCAAAAAGATTTTTTTTCCTTTTGATTATCTGTGCCTCAGTTTCCCTATTTATACATGTACTCTCCTTTAGAAATTGTTAAATGTTTGTATATCCCAAACACATGTATACCAACTCTTGACTTATTAGGAAAATATTATTATTTTAAAAATAATTATTTTAGAAAATTAAGAATATTTCTCACAAAATCTATTTCTTGATTGCTTTTGTGGCTGAGCTTCCTATGTGGCGTTAATAGTAAAGAAACTTCCTGCCAGTGCATGAGAGCTAAGAGACATGGGCTTGATCCTTGGGTCGGGAAGATCCTCTAGAGAAGGAAATAGCAACCCTCTCCAGTATTCTTGCCTGAAGAATCCCATGGACAGAGGAGCTGGGCAGACTATAGTCCATAGGGTTGCAAAGAGTCAGACACGACTGAAGCAGCTTGGTACAGCAGAGCATAGAAATCTAAAAAAAGACTGTAATGTTATAAATTCTATAAAAGTAACAAGTAACTACTTGGAGGTTAAGACGTGTTTATAACCTTTCTTTTTTGCTGGTATTTCTAATGTACTAGTACCTTAAGGGTTGTATCTCTATATTTGGAGAGACATGCAAAGGAGAAAAAAAAATTAAAAATCAATCTTCTGCATTTCGAAGATAAAATCATTAGCATGCATTGAATTTTAATTTACTTTTCTGCTTTAAAATCCTTTTGTGTTTCAAGATTTCTATGCCTGCTTTGGCTTCCTGGGTAGCTCAAACTATAATCTGTGATGCAGGAGACCTGGGTTTGATCCCTGGGTAGGGAAGATCCCTTGGAGAACGGTATGGCAACCCACTCCAGTATTCTTGCCTGGAGAATTTCATGAACAGTCCAGTCCATGGGGTTACAAAGAGTCAGACAAACACGGCTAAGTGACTACCACTTTCACTTCCATGCTTGTTTGAGCTTAGCTGTATAGGACATAATGCCGAGCTTCATGACTTAAAATAGCTTAGAAAAAAGAGAGGCAGTATAACAACAGATAACAACACTGGCTGTGTTTTGTTGTATTTCTCCTGAAAAACAGATCAAATGATTAAAATACATTCAACCAGATATCTGATTAAAATTGTTTGGGAGATATGAGTAAGTGCTGAATGGTCATGCTTTTTGTACAGCTTCTAATGGTTACATGCAATAAATACATGCGTACATTTCAAAAGGTAAATCTTGCTTTAGAAAGTATCTGATTCTGTTAAGCAGTTTTGAATACCCAGAATAAATAAAATGTGTGTTTTTAAAGGCTTGAATTTTAGAATATCTAGGCAAATAATGATATTATACACCTATACGCTAACTCAATACTGATGTTTGGCAATGTATTGTACACTTTTTAAAAACAATTCATAGAGATTGATTTACGAACTAGAGAATACACAAAAGAAACCAAGCCTTTGATAATGCTTCTTAGGGCAAAACGTGTACAAACTAGATATTAAGAAAATATAGAGAATCAACCAAGAAGAAAAAATGACCAGAAAAAAACTTGTATTTATAGAAAATACAGTCCTTCATAAAAAGTATAATGAAGAATTATTGACATTCTTGCTTAAACAATCAGCTTATCAATTATGCATCTTGCAAGCTCCTGGGTTTCTGTAATAGCTCAGTTAGTAAAGAATCTGCCTGCAATGCAGGAGACCCTGGTTTGATTCCTGGGTTGGGAAGATCAGCTTGCAAAGGGATTGGCTACCCACTCCAGTATTCTTGAGCTTCTCTTGTGGCTCAGCTGGTAAAGAATCTGCCTGCAATGCAGGAGACCTCAGTTTGATCCCTGGGTTGGGAAGATCCCCTGGAGGAGGAAAAGGCTACCCACTCCAGTATTCTGGCCTGGAGAATTCCATGGACTCTATAGTACATGGAGTTGCAAAGAGTTGAACATGACTGAGCAACCTTCACAAGTTCCTTTTGATTTAATAGACAAAACTAACTGTCATTCAGTTAGAGGGTGAGGATAAAATGAGGGTGTCTGCCCAGCCTTGTCCCTAGATTTTCCAACCTAGATATGATGTCTTCACTATATTAAAAGGTATTATATTTAGAAATTATTTGATATAATATTACTTCACAAACAGTCTACTTTAATCCTCAGAACTTTGCTTTAGACTCTTCAAGTCATACTACTGATGAGTACTTCCCAACTTTGTATACCTAATAAACTGGATGATATCATCATCATAACTGAAAGCAAGGGAATGCTTCTTTTTTGCTTACTATGTTTATAGTTTTATTTTCTTCAATGTTTTAATGTGTATATTGTGCCCAAAAATTTCAGAGAGAAATGAAGACTGCTCAGTAGTATGGCACAAAGTTAGTATTTTTATTGATTTTCTTGAAGTGTTGTTAATTTGAAATATTAGTTTCAAGTGTACAGCCTATTGATGGAACAGTTTTATAGATTATATTCCATTTAGAGTTATTACGAAAAAGACTTACATTTCCTGTGCTGCACAAAATATTCTTGTTGCTTAATTATTTTACATATAGCAGTTTGTGTCTCTAAATCCCGTACCCTTTTTCCTCCTCTTTTCTTTCCTTCATCCCACTAGTAACCACTAGCTGGTTCTTTAAATCTGTGAATATGTTTTGTTACATAAACTTGTTTATTTTTTAGATTCTACATGTAAGTGATAACATAGAGTATTTATCTTATTCTGTCTGACATTTCACTAAGTGTAATATTCTCTAGGTTCATCCATGTTGTTGCAAATGGCAGAATTTCATTCTTTTTCATGGCTGAGTAATATTCTATTTTGTGGCCCCTGATCGCTCAGCAGTAAAGAATCCACCTGCAGTGCAAGAGACCTACAGGAGACAGGGTTCGACCCTTGGGATAGGAAGATCCCCTGGAGTAGGAAATGGCAACCCCCTCCAGTAATGATGCCTAGGAAATCCCATAGACAGAGGAGCCTAGCAGGCTGTAGTCCATGGTGTTGCAAAGAACTGGATAAGCCTTAGTAACTAAACAACAATATTCTATTGTGTTTATATACACATATATATGTATATAAACACAATGTCTTCTTTATCTGTTGATGGACCCTTGGGTTGCTTTAAAATTTACCTGTTGCAAATACTACTACTATGAACACTGGGGTGCATCTATCTTTTCATATTAGTGTTTTCATTTTTTTTTTTTTTCAGATATATACCCAGCAGTTGCTGAATATACCCAGTTGCTGAATCATGGCAGTTCTATTTTTAGTTATCTGAAGAACCTCCATACTGCTTTCCCTAGCGGTCGCACCAATGTGCAATACCACTAACATGATACTATGGTTCCCTTTTCTCCACGTTCTGGCCAACATTTGTTACTTGTGTATTTTGATAATAGCCAGTTTTGACAGGTATCAGGTGTTACCTCATTGTGGTTTTTCTTTGCATTTCTCTCATGATTCATGATATTAAGCAGTTTTTTGTGTGCCCTGTGGCCCATTTCTGTATCTTCTTATGAATAATGTTGGCCTTCTATTCAGGCCTTCTGCTCATTTTTTTAATTGGGCTTTTTTTTTTCTTTTTTGGGGGGGGAATTGTATGAGCTGCTTATATAAGTTCATATGAGTAGTATGAGCTGTTTATATGTTTTAGACATCAACCCCTTATCAATCATATAATTTACACATATGATCTTCCATTCAGTAGGTTTTCTTTTCATTTTGTCCATAATTTCCTTTGCTCTACAAAATCTTTTAAGTTTAATTAGATTCCATTTGTTTATTTTTGCTTTTACTTCTTTACCCTTTAGAGTCAGATCCAAAAAAAAAATATTGTTACAGTTTATTTCAGAGTATTCTGCCTGCATTCTGGTGTAGAAGTTTTGTTTTTAGGTCTTATATTTTAGGTTTTTAATCCACCTCAAGTTTATTTTTGTATATGATGTGAGGAAATATTCTAATATCATTATTTTACATGAGCCTGTTCCATTTTTCTAGAACCACTTATTGACGATACTGTCTTTTCTCCATTGTATATTCTTGTCTCCTTTGTTATAGATTAATTCAGAATCTTTAGTAGTTTTCATATAAATTTTAAGATTATTTTTTCTAGTTCTGTGAAAAATGCCTTGGGAATTTTAACAGGGATTGCATTAAATCTGTAGATTGCTTTGGATAGTTTTGCTCCTTTGAGACCTGGACCTCAGCATACCAGGCCTCCCTGTCCCTCAGCAGCATAGTATGTACTGTTTAACAATTTTAATTCTTCTAATCCAGGAACATGAAATATATTTCCATTTCTTAATATCATTGTCCATTACTTCATCAAAGTTTTATAGTATTAAGGGTATAGGTATTTCATCTCCTTGGTTATGTTTCTTCCTAGGTATTTTATTTTCTTGATGTGAATGTAAATGGGGTTGTTTCCTTAAATTTTCTTTCTGATAGTTCTTTATTAGTATATAGAAAAGCATCAGGTTTCTGTACATTAATCTTGTATTTTCAACTTTAATGAATATATTTATTAGTTCTAATAACTTTTTGGTGACTTTACAGCTTTCTGTATATAGTATCATATATGCAAACAGTGACAATTTTACCTCTTCTTTTTCAATTTGGAGGCCTTTTGTTTATTGTCTGATTGCTGTGTTAAATAGAAGTGGCAAAGGTGGGTTTCCTTGCATTGTTCCTGATTTTAGAGAAAAAGTTTATACCTTTTCAGCAGTAAATATAATGTTAGCATAGGTTTTTCATAAGTGGCCTTTGTTGTGTTAAAATATGTATTTCAACTTCTATACCCACTTTTCATCCCTCTAAACCAATTTTAATGAGAGCTTTTATCTTAAATGGATGTAGAATTTTGGCAAATGCTTTTTCTGTCTATTGAGATGAGTATGCGATTTTTATCCTTCTTGTTGTTAACATGGTGTATCACATTAAATGATTTGCAAATATTGAATGATCTTTGTACCCCTGTATTAAATCCAACTCGATCACTGTCTATGATCCCTCTTATATATTGTTGAATTAGATTTGTGAATATTTTCTTGAAGATTTTTGCATCTATATTCATCATAGATACTGACCTGTAACTTTTTTCCTAATTTCTTTATCTGGATTTGATATTAGGGTAATATTGGCCTCATAGAATGAATTTGGAAGTGTTCCACCCTCTTCCATTTTTGGGAAGATTTTGACAAAGATAGGTGTTAGCTCTTCTTTATACATTTGGTTGAATTCCCTACTGAAGCCATTCGATCCTTTGTACTTGTATTTGCTGGAAATTTTTAAATTACCAATTCAGTTTCATTACTAGGGATAATCTGTTCAGATTGGCTATTTCTCCCTGATTCAGTCTTGGAAAGTTGGGTGTTTTTAGAAATTTGTCCATTTCTTCTAGGCTGTCCAATTTGCTTATGGTTTTTTGTATCCCAGTGGTATCTGCTGGTGACTAAAAAGATGCACAATGTGAGAGTTGCGAGTTAAGTTTTATTTGGGGCAAGATGACGACTGTAGCCCAGGAGACAGCACCTCAGGTAGCTCTGAGAGACTGCTCCAAAGAGGTAGTGAGGAAAGGTCAATAAGATTTTGGTGAAAGGGGAGTTCAGTGCAATCAAGCCTTTACTTTACAAAAGGTTTTCTGTTAGTCACAAGGAACTGATAAAGGGATATAGTAATTTTCTAGATATGAGAAGATGTAAGGATTGGGATCATGAAATCAGTTCCTGAAAATATCCAGCTATCTAAACACCAGTTTCCCTAGAGCACAGAGTGCCTCAACTGCCACCCTGAATTCTCCACAGAGGCAGATGGCAAATGTCTTTGTTGTTCACTGGCAAAAACTCTTGGCAAGTGCCAATGTGTAGTTGCCACTATAGTTTCATTTCTTAAATTGTTTGAGCCCTCTCTGTTGTTCTAGCTGAACCTGTCCAAGTTGCTGGAGCAGAAGCCCTGAAGGTTGGGTCCAGGTTGCCTCAATTTCCTTTTAGCTTATGCTATTCCCCCTCCTGGAGAAGGCATTGGCAACCCACTCCAGTACTTTTGTCTGGCAAATCCCATGGATGGAGGAATCTGGTAGGCTGCAGTCCATGGGGTCGCTAAGAGTCGGATACAACTGAGTGAATTCACTTTCACTTTTCGCTTTCATGCATTGGAGGAGGAAATGGCAACCCACTCCAGTGTTCTTGCCTGGAGAATGCCAAGGACGGGGGAGCCTGGTGGGCTGCCATCTATGGTGTCGCACAGAGTTGGACACGACTGAAGCGACTTAGCAGAAGCAGCAGCAGCAGCATTCCCCCTCCCAGCACCTGCACCCTTGTCCCAGAAGGAAGCAGGGGGAGCAGGAGAGGCTGGTGTTGATGCAAAGTCTTGGCCTCTGTACACTGGTGCCGAATCAAATCTCAGAGACACAGTTTGGAGTTAAGCTGAAAAGAATACCTTTAGGGTTTTGCCAGGCAAAGGGGGACATGGCAGTTTTGTGCCCTCAAAAACTGTATGTCTCCACCCTAGAGGATTTGGTGAGGAGTTTTTCAGCAATGGTTCAAGGATGGGTTTTCTAATAAGGATCTGAAAGTGTTTCTAATAAGGATTAGGGCTGCATTCCCTTAATCTGGCCTCAGGAGGTCCTTGAGGTTATCAAACTGTGACCTTCCCTCTGGAATGAAGAATACTTTATCAAGTGGTTAACATCTTCCATTTGGTGTGGCTTTATTTCTGCAGAAGAGCTCAAAGATATTGTTATGTGCATCCCCTGGCGGGGAACCAGGGTCCTGTACCAAGGCTGCACTATTGTTTCTAGACTGCTCCTCCTTTGTCTCTGCATCCCCTCTCTTCCCTTATTAGCAGCTGTTTTAAATCCTTTTGGAAAGCCCTTTGGAAAACTCAGGGAAGGTCATTGAGGCGTAAACATATTTCCTACAAATAACAAAGGAGGGGAACATGGAAGGGCTTCCTTGCACAGGAGACCCACAGATTCTGCTCATATTCACTAAGAGTATTTGGCAAGGGTCGGAGTGACATCAGAGATCCAGACTGCCTCTGGTATACCACCTGTGCAATTCCCAGTCGTGGCTGTCCCCTACCTGTTCAGAGGCTGTTTGTAGTTTGACCAACCTCAATGTCTCATGGCTCAATTTTTTCCTTATTTGTCACATCCTCATTTTAGTGTGGGGCTACAATGCAAGGCCAGCAGGACTGGACTGTTTGTCATCTCAGGTTGGGGTGCATGCTGGGTCCGTGACAGGAAATCAGTCAGCTATTCACAGGTTTCAATCTGCCCTCTCCACCCTACTTTAGGAGTGAGCAAGACTTCACCCACTTCTCATGAGCGAAATCTAGGCTTCTGCCAGACCTTCAACCAGCCAAGGGGGCTTGTCTTCCCCTTGTCAGACCCCAGAGCTGTGGCTCCCAATATGTAGCTTGAATCATACACTCCCCAGGGGTGTTCTCTGAATCTGTGACCTTGGAAGGGATTCAGAAGAAAACAGATTATGACCTGATTAGTTCTCTTCCCTTCTAACCCAAGTCCACGTGGAATTTCTCATAGCCTAAGTTTTACAGGAGTTTTTCTGCCAGGCTCCAGTTAGTTTTCAGTGAGAGTTGTTGCACATGGAGATATATCTTTGATGTGTTCCTGGGAAGAGTTCTATGGCTTCCTACTCTACCATCTTAATTTGACACTGGGAATGATTTTGCATATGTTAGTTCAGTTCAGTTCAGTCTCTCAGTCATGTCCGACTCTTTGCGACCCCATGAATTGCAGCACGCCAGGCCTCCCTGTCCATCACCAACTCCCAGAGTTCACTCAGACTCACGTCCATCGAGTCAGTGATGCCATCCAGCCATCTCATCCTCTGTCGCCCCTCAATCCCTCCCAGCATCAGGGTCTTCTCCAATGAGTCAACTCTTCGCATGAGGTGGCCAAAGTACTGGAGTTTCAGCTTTAGCATCATTCCTTCCAAAGAACACCCAGGGCTGATCTCCTTTAGAATGGACTGATTGGATCTCCTTGCAGACCAAGGGACTCTCAAGAGTCTTCTCCAACTCCACAGTTCAAAAGCATCAATTCTTTGGCGCTCAGCTTTCTTCACAGTCCAACTCTGACATCCATACATGACCACTGGAAAAATCATAGCCTTGACTAGATGGACCTTTGTTGGCAAAGTAATGCCTCTGCTTTTCAATATGCTATCTAGGTTGGTCATAAGTTTCCTTCCAAGGAGTAAGCGTCTTTTAATTTCATGGCTGCAGTCATCATCTGCTGTGATTTTGGAGCCCAAAACAATAAAGTCAGCCACTGTTTCCACTGTTTCCTCATCTATTTGCCATGAAATGATGGGACCAGTTGCCATGATCTTAGTTTTCTGAATGTTGAGCTTTAAGCCAACTTTTTCGCTCTCCTCTTTCACTTTCATCAAGAGGCTCTTTAGATTTTTCACTTTCTGCCATAAGGGCGGTATCATCTGCATATCTGAGGTTATTGATATTTCTCCCAGCATTCTTGATTCCAGCTTGTGCTTCATCCAGTCCAGTGTTTCTCCTGATATACTCTGCATATAAGTTAAATTAGCAGGGTGACAATATACAGTCTTGACGTACTCCTTTCCCTATTTGGAACCAGACTGTTGTTCCATGTCCAGTTCTGACTGTTGCTTCCTGATCTGCATAAAGGTTTCTCAAGAGGCAGGTCAGATGGTCTGGTATTCCCATCTCTTTCAGAATTTTCCACAGTTTATTGTGATCCACACAGTCAAAAGCTTTGGCATAGTCAATAAAGCAGAAATAGATGTTTTTCTGGAACTCTCTTGCTTTTTCGATGATCCAGTGGATGTTGGCAATTTGTTCTCTGGCTCCTCTGCCTTTTCTAAAACCAGCTTGGACATCTTGAAGCTCACCCCTTTTAAACTAGTAGTGACTTCTTTTTTAAACTTTTATTTATTTTTGGCTTCACCACTGAGTCTTTGTTGCTGCACATTAGCTATCTCTAGTGGTGGTGAGCAGGGGCTACTCTAGTTGCGGTGCGTGGATTTCTCACTGTGATGGTTTTTCTTGTTGCAGATGTCAACTAAAAAAAGATGTACAACTTGAGAATTGTGAGTTAAATTTTATTTGGGGCAAAGGGAGGACTGCAGCCCAGGAGGCAGCATCTCAGATAGCTCTGAGAGACTGCTCCAAAGCAGCAGTGGGGAAAGTCAATATATAAAGTTTTTGTAAAGGGGGAGTTCAATGCCATGAAGCACTCAATTTATAAAAGGTTTTTTGTTAGTCATGAGGATCTGATGTCACCATGAAGGGATTTAGTGCTTCTATAGATATGAGGAGCGGAGGAGGCAATGGCACCCCACTACAGTACTCTTGCCTGGAAAATCCCATGGATGGAGGAGCCTGGTGGGCTGCAGTCCATGGGGTCGCTAAGAGTCAGACACGACTGAGCAACTTCACTTTCATGCATTGGAGAAGGTAATGGCAACCCACTCCAGTGTTCTTGCCTGGAGAATCCCGGGGAGGAGGGAGCCTTTTGGGCTGCCATCTCTGGGGTTGCACAGAGTCGGACACGACTGAAGCAACTTAGCAGCAGCAGCAGCAGCAGATATGAGGAGATGCAAGGATGGAGTTCATAAAATCTGTTCCTAAAAACATCCAACTATCTAAAGACTTGTCCCACCATATTCCCTGGAGCACAGAGTGCCTCAGTCCACCCTGAACTCCCTCAGGGGTTGTTGAAGATCAACAGCTATAGCAGAATGGGGTTCAATCTCCGTAGAGGCAGACTGCAAACGCATTTGTTGTTCAGTCGTTGGCAATGCTTTTGGGAAGTGCCAGTTTGCAGTTGACATAGAACATGGGCTCTAGGGTGCACAGGCTACGGTAGTTGTGTCACATGTGCTTAGTTATTCCAAGGCATGTGGAATCTTCCTGGACCAGGGCTGGAACCTGTGTCTCCTGCATGGGCAGGTGGGTTCTTAACCACTAGACAACCAAGGAAGTCCTCGTAGTGTCTTCTTATAGCTGAACCTAAAACAAACAATTGTAAGAAGTCATAGGCTCACAGCATATCTTAGATTTCACATCTTAAAATCAGAGCTCAGAATTTGGCCTATAATCTCAGTAGCTGTCTGTGTGAAAGTAAATGTGTTAGTCGCTCAGTCGTGTCTGACTCTCTGTGACCCCAAGGACTGTAGCCCATCTGGCTTCTCTGTCCATGAAATTTTACTGGAGTGGGTTGCCACTCCCTTCTCCAGGGGATCTTCCTGACCCAGCGATTGAACCCAGGTCTCCTGCATTGCAGGTGGATTATTTACCATCTGAGCCACCTGTGTACCAGGTTCATTTTATTGAAGAGGAAAAGTTCAAATTTTACGTAACCTCCTGCTCCTTCTGCCTCTGTAATTCAGATTACTTCTTGCAAAGTCTGGATCATATAGGTCACGTAGTCTCCGAAAGTGGGGACTTACAATACCAGAAACTGGAGCTTGTCTCACTCACCCTTGTCCTGCTGTTTGCAATTGCCCAGCCCCTGCAAACCAGCTTAATCATGCCTGTCCATGTAAAGGTCAGGCCTTCCCTTCCCCATCTCGTCTGCTGTTCCCATGTGCATGAAACCCCTTAGCTTAAACCAGCCTATTAGCAGCTAGTATTTCCCACTATAGTCTGTCTATAAAGATTCTGTAACCCTTTGACTGGGGCTCAGAACTTGGAGTGTTAACTCCTCTGGGCCCGCCGGTGTAATAAACCTGAGTTCTCCAACTCTCTGAGTGTGGTGCTTGGTTTCTCAATTACTGGTTTCTGCAACATTATTTCATCAGACTGTGACTGACTGATCTTTGTCCAGTCCCAGTAATTACAGTTTTGAGCAGGAACATCCTTCCTGTAAGTGGCTACTTAGCAAAAAGCACTGAGGAGAGATAGGGCCCTCACTGAGATAAGCAAAGATCAAGTAGAAGGCACTGACTGGATCACTTGCTAATCTTTGCAGAGATCTGGTTTCTTGAATATTTGTGCCACTTCATTAATTCCTGCATATAAAAATGTTATTTACATACTATAAGAATGCTCTTCTGGGTACTGGCAAAGAATAAAAGACTAATAAGACAACATTCATCTTGTCCCTTGGGAATATAAATATAAATAGAAACAAACAGAGGTAAGTGGTAGGCAGTACTGCTGGCATATGCGCTCCGTTGCTTAGTTGTGTTGGACTCTTTGAGACCCCATGGACTGTAGCCCACCAGGCTGCTCTGCCCATGGGATTTCCCAGGCAAGAACATTGGAATGAGTTGACATTTCCTCCTCCAGGGGATCTTCCCAACCCAGGGATGAAACCCTTGTCTCCTGCATTGCCAGGTGGATTCTTTACCACTGAGCCCCCTGGGATGCCCAGCAAGTAATATGTGAAGTGAAAGTAGCTCAGTTGTGTCCAACTCTTTGTGACTCCATGGACTGTACAGTCCATGGAATTCCCTTGGCCAGAATACTGAAGTGGGTAGCCTTTCTCTTCTGCAGGGGATCTTCCCAATGCAAGGATTTAACCCACGTCTCCTACATTGCAGGTGGATTCTTTACCAACTGAGCCATCGGGAATCAACTAGTACAATTATATATAATTTTGGTAAAACATCTTTACAGAAGAAATCAGCAAAAGACATTAATTAAAGTTTCTTATGCTAAGTATGCATCAAGAACAATACTTCTAGAGGGTACTTACAAAACATGTTTCTGTGTTATGAGTTATTAGATATTTTTGTAAAACTTGTAATATTGAAATATGAATATTGATCTGAACTCCCAAAGTTACTTATATCTAAATATATATCAAAAGGAGGTTGCTATCTAATGACAAGATTGAATTTGAAGATCTCAAAACCTTACATAGATACAGAATGAAGAGATTACATTTCTTTGTCCAAGTTAAGTCTGAGAGCAAATATTTTAAAGAGCAGTTGTTATGTATGAATTGTATATAGAAAAGTCAGCCTCTTATAACAATACATTGAAACTCAAAGTTGACACAGAAATCAAGTTAATGAATAACCATGTCACCAAACTGGTCTATTTTATGTTATACATTTGACACCAATACCATAATTTTAAGCATATCAATGGGAGTGCTAAGAAATCTTTTCTGTATTCCATTTTTAGCCATAGAAATTTCTTTGCTTTTCCTCTCATTAGTAAAATGCTTACTATAAAAAGTTGGTAATTTAATAAGACATTGGTATCTAAAATATATTTAAAGATAGATGAATGTTTCAATTGTCAACCTTTTAACAATCCTGAATTCTGCAAGTGATTTTTCAATAAGCCTCAGATAAATTAGTAGAAAAGCTAAAGCATATTTTGAAAATTAAATGATAAATAAAATTGGAAATGGCAGAATCTTGATCTACTAAGCTATTTTGTGGCAAATATACTCACATTCTTAAATGGCAAAATTATAATTGATAGGATTCTAGGACTTCCCTTGTAGCTCAGTTGGTAAAGAATCCGCCTGCAATGCAGGAGACTGGGTTGGATTCCTGGGTTGGGAAGATCAACTGGAGAAGGAAATGGCAACCCACTCCGATATTCTTGCCTGGCATATCCCATGGACAGAGGAGCCTGGCAGGCTACAGTCCCTGGGGTTGCAAAAGTCGGACCTGACTTAGCAACTAAACCACCATCTAATATTCAGTATTTAAAGTTTAACTAGTTTAATAGTAGACTAATGAGTTGGTCATTCAGTTTAGTCGCTGAGTTATGTCCAGCTCTTTGCCACCCCATGAACTGCAGCAGTCCAAAGGACTCTCAGGAGTGTTCTCCAACACCACAGTTCAAAAGCATCAATTCTTCCTTTAGGTATTTTAGAAAGTTTATAATGTGTTATTTAAATTAGCTATTATATCTAAAACTTTTAATAGTATACATAAAACTCTTAAGTTTAAGATCTTTCATTTTTCAGTGCCAGATACCAATTGACCACTGTATTGGTTAATATTTTCTTATTTTAAATTTTTGGTTTCTTCTTATAATTTGATGAAATAGATTGAAAGCACTATTTCTTGATGTATTTCTGTATTTAATGCCTATTAGTTTTCTTTAAGGAAAGTTTAAAAACGAATGTACCTAAACTGCTTTCCATCTGTATTAGTTTCCTATTGATGCTTTAAGAAATTCCCATAAACTTAGCAGTTTAAAACAACGCGAATTTTTCTTGCAGCTCTGGAGTCCAGAAATCCACAGTCAGTCTCACTGAGCTAAAGTTAATATCAGCAGGACTGGTTCTCTCTGGGCTCTAAGAGAGATTCCATTTTCTTGCTTTTTTCAGGTTGTGGAGCCCACTTTCCTTTGTTTATGACCCTCTTCGATCCAGCAGTTGTATCATTCCATCCTTTATGTCCATTATTATGTCTCCTTATTTGTCATAACCTTCCACTTATAAGGATCCCTGTGACTACATTGAAGGCTTCCAGATAAACTGGGTAAATCTTCCCATCAAAGGAGCCTTAATTTGATCACATTTGTAAATCCCCCATTCCACCTGTTGTCATGTAATATAACTCATTGACAGGTTCCTAGAATTGGAATAGAGACTTTTTTGGAGGGGAGAGTTTATTCTGTGTAGCATTCCATCTTTTTTTCCCCCTTAATATCTCTTTTCAAGTGTTGTTATATGGCTTATATTCAGACATGTATCTCTGTTGGAGGAGGTCAGTGAGAGAACCTGGATGCTGGTGGATCTGGGCAGTCAGTGGCTCTTCTTTCCCTCCTGTGTCCTTGGAATTTACATTCTGCTCACCATTTCCACAGTGGGAGCCATTCTCAAGGTCACAGCCTGAAGAGAGCAATGTATTGTTAAGAACATCTGGACAGTAAACATGACTAAACCCAGTTAACGCCTTGGCATAAACTTTTAAGATTCTGGCAGGCAGATGAGGAAGACCCACTCATGTTATGACTGCCCATGACAAACCTCATATGGGAGTTCTCTTACTTATTAAAATGGCCACCTATGAATTCGAAGTAGACTGCCTCTTTCTTTGGTCTCTCCTCGTTCTCCATATATGGAAGCTAATTTCAGATTTCACCCAGGAAACTCATGAGGTTGGCAAATAACAACCTCTTGTAATCCTATTTCCCTGGTTGTTCCCCCTTATATTTTATATAAATAAATTCAGTGTGTTTTATTAATATCTTAATTAGTAAAATTCAGTTTTCAGAAGTTCACATTTGATTATTTTCTCCAAGAAAGTCTCACTAGTGCTATATTTTCTAGGTGATTATTTTTTTGTGTGTTTGAGGATGCAGGCTATAGCATTTACTAAGAATACCAGTGTGGTTGGTATAATCCCCTTGGGTCAAACTTTCTCCTTCAAAATTTCAGAGTTATTGCACTGAGTTTTTCATTCAATTTAGTGGAGACGTCTGAAGATAGCCTGCTCTTTTTCCAGTCATAAGTGACTTTGCAAAATTTCTTCCTCATTAAATTTCAGTTACTTAATCAAGATATATTTCATATTGATAATTTTGTATCAAATTTTTTCCCAAGAAATGTTATATGCTCTCATCTTTGTTTCTGATACTTCCTGTATTTCAGAAAAGTTTTCCTCTTTCTCTAAAAGCATTTATATTTCATTAATCAGTTTGCTTCTACAATGAATTTGCTCCTACCAGTTATCCTGGGGTTGATCATCTTTGACTGTGGTGCTTAGTCACTCCGTCGTGTCCAACTCTTCAGAACGCAATGGTCTGCAGCCTGCCGGTCTTCTCTGTCCATAGCGTTTTTCAGGCTCAAATAGTGGAGTGGATTGCCATTTCCTTCTGCAGGGGTTCTTTCCATCATAGGGAAGGAAATGGCAACCTACTCCAGTATTTTTGCCTAAAAAATCTCATGGACAGAAGATCCTGGCAGGCTGCAGACCATGGCGTCACAAACAGTTGGATACAACTGAACATCTAAGCACATTGAATTTGATTCTATAGGGAGATCAGCTAGCTAGCCTTGGGTTGATCATTTTTGACTGCCTTCCATACTCATAGTCTTTTCACTGCTTTAATCACTCTGTTTTACCCTTTGTCTTTTCTAAATTTATTATTTTTTTCCTATTTGTCAGCTATTTTTCAACTGTCTATATTTTTTCCTTTCTGCATTTAATATATTCACTAATTTAGTAATAGTGTAACATTGACCCAATATTTGTTTATTCACTCTTCAAACTCCCTGTTCATATCTTTCTCTTATTTTATGATTTTATCTCTTAGGAATTTGTTTATTAGAATCATCTTTTCTATTACAAATTTTAATGTAAATTATTCATTAATTTTCTTCTAAAATAGAGCTTCTGTTATTTTTCACCTGGCTCATTTTAGCGTGGAGAATTTGGCCCACACTTCCTATGTGCACTGATATTGTTTACATATTTTTGTAAGTGCTTTCTTTGTGGTCCTGTGTCACTCCTAGTCATCTGTTCTCAAAGCCACAGCAAGTCTCTGTGTATATTCTGTGTTTATCTGAGAGAAGGAAATAGCAAATGGGGAGGAGTGGGAATCAATGGAGACCAGGCATAAATCTAATCAGAAAAATTGAACTGTACCTTGTTTATCATTGTCCTATACCCAATTCACTTTGCAAAAGATGTATCCTAATTCATGTTAGAAAATTTTCAAGCTTCAAATGGCATCTATAACGTTGGTGCGAATTCTAGAAGTCTCAGCGTTTATCGAAAAGCAGCTGCCTAAGTAGTTTTAAACCCTATTTGCTTCTGTCTTCCTCTAAAGTTTTTTCTAATCTCTAAAAGCGTAATAGGATGAAATTCACAATTTGATTTTAAAGTCCCAACACTTAGTTTAGAGTGGATTGAAGATTTTTTCTCAGGTTCTTCTATTTTATACTTTCCCCAGAAATCTCTTTTCTCTGTATCTGTATTTAACTAAGTTCTTGTTTATCCATAGGCTATTACCTCTGCCTGTCTGAAATGTCTCTGTTTTTTCTCTCTGCTTTTCTTCCAGCAGGAAAAACAGAACCACAACGGTCAATCTTTTATCTTTTTTCCGAGGTCTTTGGTCCTCTTTGAGCTGCCTCCATGTATTCACATTGTGCTCTTTCCAGACATGGATTTTCAGTAGAGTTTTTCAGGATGTTGTGAAATCACCTCTCTCTCCCTGTACATTTCATTTTGGTAGTAGATAGAGCAAAGTCAAGCCTTGTAGAATAGTTTTAAAAAGCCTTCTCTTTCTCTGATCACCAGCTCTTGGTTTGATGACTTCTGTTGTATTTGTGGAAGGTTTTTGTTTGTCGGTTGGTTGGTAGGTTTTGTTTTGTGTTTAGCCTACTTACACCCAAAGTTTTAGGTTTGGAGGCAGTGAAATTTTAAAATTTAACAGAATTCTATTATCTTTGGAAGTTTGTACTGAGGTCTGTTAAGACTTTTCTAAAAGTAATTTTTCTTCTACTTAATTATTTTACTTTTTATTCCTTTGGATCCTTTCCATTAGTGTTTGGTATGGAAATATTTGGTGAATGTGATTTCCATGGTCCAGGCAACCATAAGTATAGTTGACTTTGGCATGAAGTTAGTAACACAAATGATGTCTGCTTCCAAGTCCTGTCCCTGTTGTACTTAAGCATGATTTGAACCTGGGAAAACAACTGTCCTCTGAAGTTAAAATTGATTTTCTGAAATGTACCCTCAAATCTCTGAGGAAAATAAGAAATTTGGAACCATGACAGGAATTTATATGCACTGTTTGGTGAAGCATATCTTAATAGGATTTCCTGAACCGACTGGGAGGTAAATCTAGAACTTGCTGGTTTTGTCAACAGTTTTTCCTTAACTCCTTGGTATCTACCTTTGACTACTTTCTTTTAGATAAAACACTGGATTAAGAGTTTGAAGCCTTCATTGGGCATTAGAAGCACATAGGAAGTTTAAAGAAAAAAAAGCTGCTTAGGTCTTAGTGTCAGAAATTTGGCTTCAGTTTATCTGGGGAGGGACTCTGATAATGGTATTTTTTAAAAAAGCACCTGTAAGTGTTAAAGGTGCAGCCAGGGTTGAGAGCCATTGTAACAGAAAATGAATCAGGAGGGAAACCAGTCTTCAGGAGTGATGGTATGGGGACACTGGCTTAACATAGCTGCAATTCAAAATAAATGAAAGTAAATTGTTTCCCCCTCACCTGGAGCCCAAAGAAATTACTTTGATTGAAATTACTGTCCAACATCTTTACTGAAGAAGAAAACCTTTCTTCTGGGAAATGGAAGCAAAGCAAGTGTTCTTTTGAAATTTGGATGAAAATATTAAAACTTTAGTCTTTGAGTCAGATCTATTTGAGATGTTACTCTATCAGATTTGCCGAAAGATTAATTTCTTCATTGACTATTGAATAGAAATTGTGATTTCAAGCTTACTTAAAACTTGCTATCATTAGGAGAAAAAGAAGATAAATACATATTTAAAATCTTGTTTTTTTTAAAAAAAAAGAAACTAAAAAAAGACTTATAGATACAGATTTTGCCTTAGAGACTGCTCACACATGTGAGGCTAGAGAGATGTCTATAGTTTATATTTACCTGTTAACCTACTATGCTGCTAGAACAGGGGTCCCACCTTCTGGGATCTAATGGCCAATGACCTAAGATGGAGATGATGTAATAACAAGAGATATAAAGTGCACCATAAATGTAATGCACTTGAATCATCACAAAATGATCCCCTCCTATCCTGGTCCATGGAAAATTGTCTACCATGAAACCAGTCCCTGGTGCCAAAAAGGTTGGGGACCACTGTACTAGAAGATCTTAGTCATTCTCTGTACATTCAAGTTTTCTTTTAAAAAAGTAATTTCATCATCAAATTAAGCATTCCAACTTTTTCTCTGCTAAGAACCAATGCCCCTTTTCAGGGCAGAGTGAGTATGTAGGCTGACTTTTTAACCAGGTTCTATTATATCTTATGTGAATAGTTCAATCTTTTAGAAAATGCTTCCAGTCTTGGTAGACAAGATCATATCAGTGATTCTCAAAATGTTGACACCAGAGGGAGATGTCACTATTATAAATCAACAGTCTCACATGTTAAGGAAACTAACCTATTGACCACCTAAAAGGCCACAGTGGATGTCTGTAGATATGCAATCTGATATTAAATTGTTAAGTATAGCTTAGCCAAGAAATACAGCAAAGTGTGTAAATAGAATCAGGTGCTTCTTAGAACCTAGGAATTTACTGTCTTTTACAAGAAGGAAAGATGGAAGGAAGGGAAGAAGGAAAGAATGAAAGGGAAAAAGAGAAAGAAGTTATCAAATATTTCCTAAAATGATATTTGTTATTCATGTTGCTCCATGGATTATTCACGTTAACAAAAATATAGATATTATAGGTATATTTATTTAAAGAGATAAAAAATTTACATTTGGTACAATCTATTCCCCACATTTAAAATTTAAAATCACTCTTAAGAATTATACAAAGTTAATTGATTTACCATAAATTGCCATCATTTGTTTTCTACTTTTTATTCAATAACTCTAAAATGTAAATGATTCCCACACCGTCAAATCTCTATGTGGGATACCATTGGTAAATATATTAATATTATTGAATGATTACACTTTTAGGGTAGGTGGAATCATCAAGCACCAATCAATAATGTTTGCCTTATGAGAGCAACATATTGAAATACAAGAATAGGTTTCTTCCTTTCACATATTTTTAATCAGTCATGTAAGTTTCACAGCATGTTTAGATTGGAGTGAAAATGATACTTTCAAAACAGCCAAGATTGAAAAATATTTTCCTCCCTGAGCCAAATACTGGTGATTCTCTCCCAGGAACATATTTGTCTTAGTTTTAGAGAACAAATGCTAAAATATCACATTTCTTTTAGGCAATTTTCCTTTCATGTAAAATTCATCGTTTGGTGCATTCATTCATTCTCCCAACATTTTATACGCGTCTAGTACATGCCAGAGACTGGTAGTGAGCTAAAAACGTAGCTGTCAATGTGGAAAATATGGAATCGTCAGAGAAATAGGCATTTAGAGAATATTTCATCTAAAACATTAGTAATGGTATGAGAGGAGAATACAAGTTCTTATGAAACATTTGGAAGATATTATCTAAGATGGAATTTTGGGAAAGCTTATATGCGGAAATGATATTTGAGCCCAGATCTGAGAATGAAAGAGTCATTTATTTAGTAAATAACATGTCAGACAGATAAATGAAATATGATAAACATCTTTGTGTTAGAAGATAATGAGTATGGGAAATTAAAGGAACTGAAAGAAGGCTCATGTAGATAGTGGGCCGAAAACAAGGGAAAGAATTGCTAGGGACTATGAGAGAATATGTAGCAATCTAGATATGCTAGAATTAAAATTTACTTTTATTTGAGGAAAGTGAGAGAAGTGAAATCAGAGAATATTTTATTTTCCACATTGCTTAAATTTAATTTTATAATTTTACAGCTCAAATTTTATTTACCTTTATTTAAAAGAAAAAAAAAAAAAGTCCAGTATTTCTGTGTGTATGCCACTACAAAGTGGCAATGGTGTGTCAAAGGCTTAGCCATAGAAGGTAAATACCAAGATTTAACTACAGATGTATTTAAAACACTTTTCCTCTTTGAAAACATCGAAGACCACATATATCTAAGCATTAGTGCTAAATCAGTAGTTCACAGGGTCACAGAGTCAGGCACGACTGAGCGACCGAACAACAACGTTAAGGACATTTTCATAGAAAACATTAGAAAAATTCTTAAGCGTTTAAATTTGAAGATTTTACATGTTATTGCTTATGTTATTGTCATAAACACAGTTTAACTTACCTTTAATATACACAGTGATTTAAATATTATTTGACTCATTTGTTTCTAGTCACTTGAAGACAGATGTTCTGGAAGTTTGCATTGACTTTCTGTCTAGCTGTCAAAATCTCTCCCGGTTACTTCCTCATCATAACACTAAAGTGAAAGTGAAAGTGAAGTCGCTCAGTCCTGTCTGACTTTGCGACCCCATGGCCCCATCGACTGTAGCCTGCCAGGATCCTCCGTCCATGGGATTTTCCAGGCAAGAATACTGGAGTGGGTTGCCATTTCCTTCTCTGAACACATATCCTATTGGTATGTATCTTATGTAATTTGTAATCTCCAGGATAAACAATTTTTCAACTAATTATTGAAATTGCTGAAGAAAAACTACTGCTGCTGCTAAGTCGCGTCAGTCATGTCCAACTCCATGCGACCCCATAGATGACAGCCCACAAGGCTCTTCTGTTCCTGGGATTCTCCAGGCAAGAATACTACTGTTTAGAAATTTAACTGTGCTGCTGCTGCTGCTACTAAGTCGCTTCAGTTGTGTCTGACTCTGTGCAACCCCATAAACAACAGCCCACCAGACTCCCCCAGCCCTGGGATTCTCCAGGCAAGAACACTGGAGTGGGTTGCCATTTCCTTCTCCAGTGCACGAAAGTGAAAAGTGAAAGTGGCCACTCAGTCTTGTCCAACATCTAGTGACCCCATGGACTGCAGCCTACCAGGCTCCTCCGTCCATGGGATTTTCCAGGCAAGAGTACTGGAGTGGGGTGCCATCGCCTTCTCCGTTAAATGTGCTAGTCCTCAGTATATGATAGAGTTAAAAAAACAAAATCCTGATTTTTAAAAAATTTGTAATAGTATTTTACTATAAAGTTCATTGAATGGTATATTTTCCTGCTGAAGGTCATTTGGAGGTTAAGTCTTATAAGTTTTCATTAAGAACTAAGGCACATTTATTCACTAGACACTTTCTTTTTGTCCATCATGATATCAGGTATTGGAAAAGGAAGTGCATCATGATTCCTGCCTTCAGTTAACTTTCAATCTAAGTAGGAAAATACACTCAAAATTATTTTAGGATTGTGTCCATGCATCTGTGCTCAGTCATGTCTGTCTTTTTAAGGTTATAATTAAAGGCAAACTGAAATGAAGATATGAAAAGAGTAGATAAGTCTAGATGAGAGCACGATGAGTTATTAAGAGACAGTCATGGAGTTTTTATACTTGAGATATGACTAGAAAGTTGGATAAGACTTGGCTGGTGGTGAGAAAGGGCAAGAACACACCAGAAACTGAATTCCCAGGGTACAGAGTTAGGAATCAGAAAGGATCTTCGGGGCCTTCTGACTAAAGGAAGATACATACTGAAAAGTAACAGATAATAATCTTGACTAAAGGAAGGGTTGGATTATAAGGAAGTGGTGATGCTACTAACAGACTTGCAGATTGTAGTGTTTTGCACGTTAGAGATTTTTTAACAAAGTTGACAAGACAGTGGGATAGGAGTATCAGTTTGAAAAATGAAGTTATGAAGTCAGTGTTCCATTTCCAGGGTTAAAGAGGGTGTATTTGTGTGTGTGTGTGTGTGTGTGTGTGTGTGTGTGTGTGCACTCAATCTCTAAATCATGTCTGGCTTTTTGCAACCCCATGGATGGTAGCCTGCTGGGCTTCTCTGTCCATGGGATTTCCCAGGCTAGAATACTGGAGTGGGTTGCCATTCCATTCTCCAGGGGATCTTCCTGACCCAGGGAATGAACCCACATCTCTTGTGCCTCTTACACTGGCAGGTGGATTCATTACTATTGAGCCAACTGGGAAGCCTAGATGTATATATATGTTTGTGTGTGTGGTGGGTTTATATAATATGTATATCCCATATTTATATATAAATATTTATATATATAGTATATATATCTAAATATATCATGGCTTATATATATATGTATAAATATAAATATGGTAGCCCGTTTCAGTAGCTGAGTGATATACTCACAGCTGAGCTTTGAGAGGCAGTATTTTGTAATGTTTAAGAATTCAAGATCTAAAATTAAACCACCTGAGTTTAAATTCTGACCCTGGACACAATAGCTGTGTGATAACAGGTAAGCAAACTAACATGTTGGCTGTTGTGAGCATTAATGAGTTATTATGTGTCAACAGTTAACAATAATGCTCAGAATGTAATAAAGGTTAAATAAATGCTACCTACTATTATTATTTTTAAGCTAGCAGCAGTGTTTCAGTAAATAGGTATAAATATATTTAAGAAACAAAAAGGCATTTGTAATGGTACAAGCAAGAAAAAGTACTCATCTAAAGTAATGTGAAAGTGGGTAAAAGAAATAACATGATTTGACAGCTGAATTTCGTTCCACGTTAGTAAGTAACATAGACAAATTACTTTTGTTATCCACTTCACCTACGAAAGATGTGGAACCAGTTTTTAGGGTTTCTTCCCATTTAGACTTTTGAGCTTTGATGATGCTGAGAACTTTTAAGAGGGTGCTTTATTTCTGAGGCTTAAACAATTCCATTCTTCGAATACTGAGGAAATATCTCAATAACATTCTGTGGAAGGGGCAAGATAATGGAAGCTTTATGATGTGCAAGTGTTGCTTTTATAATCTTAAAGGAAGATAGAATCCACACACTCATCATCAGTAAGCTTGATGTCACTTGCATCAAAAGATCCAGCGAATATTACATTGATTTAAACAAACAAACAAAAAATAGAAGAGGAAGCAGTGATCAGTACAGCTTAGAAACGTTTCTCTAAATGTCATGTCCATTTTAGCTGCTTTTTTGGCACTATTGGGGAAATACAGCTTCAAGGCCTTTTAAACACAGTTTCCCCAATTCCCCAGACAAGGTAGAGATACACGCTTTGGATGTACGGATCAGTAGCTAGTTAAAATTTTTTGAAATTGCTTTCAAATGTTTGATATGGAAGAGAGAGAATTATTGATTGGAGAGATTTGTGAGGGTGGAATTCAAAGTGAAAGAGGAAAGCTATAAACAAAGGAAATTCTGCTGAGTTTAAGAGAACAATGTATAACAGAGCCATCTAAAGTGAAATAGGCTACTGTGGATGGTCATGGGTTCCCACTGATGATTGTGTTTAAACAGAATGGACATATCTGAATCAGGAAATCACAGGGTGTATGGAATGGATATTTGCTTTTGCCTATCCACCATGCATTTCCTCATATATTTGCATAGCAATATATTTTGCTTTGAGGAACTAACCTACCATCAGTGATATTAGATCTAAGGGGGTTGTGGTCTAAGAGGGCTGAGGTCTGAGAGGGACTCTTGGCAGAATGTCATTTCCTCTCAAATGTCATTTCCTTGGCCAAGTTGGCACCTTGATCCCAGTTAGAGTCTCTGTAGAATTTGAGTTGCAGATGGTAGGAGCTTATTCATTTCTTGAGATGGACACAATAGAAACTGCCCCTTAGTTTCAGTTTTCCTAGCTAGGTATTCGGGCTTTTCTGGTGCTCAGATGGTAGAGAATCCACCTGCATTGTGGGAGACCTGGGTTTGATCCCTGGGTTGGGAAGATCCCCTGGAGAAGGAAGTGACAACCCACTCCAGTATTCTTGACTGGGAAATCCCATGGACAGAAGAGCCTGGCAGGCTACAATCCACTGGGGATGCAAAAGAGTCGCATATGACTTAGAGACTTAAATAATAACAGCAGCCGTAATTTGTACAGGCTTTTGAGAGTTTGATTTATCTGAAGCTTTCTCTTTGGTTCCAATGTCCTGCAGTTGTTCTGGTCATCCTGATCTGCAGAAATGATCATAGAACCAAACAAAGTAATTTCATGAAATCTGACTTTATCAATGTCAGTTTCAACAAATGTGCAGTCACGTTTAAACTTCAGGCCAGGGAAACTGTCACTCAGGAAAATAAGTGAAATCTGACTACTTTGAGGAGATTAAATTGCTTCCCTGGGCCAAATAGTGACGAATTCTCTGAACTGGAGGCTGTCATCTATCCTGTTGTCAGATCCATAGATGTTGTCTTCATTAAGTATTTAAATATGTAATCTGATTAATTATTGGACACATGCAACTTCAGCATACTGTAGATAAGAAATCTGAAACAATCCACTCTGGTTTGCCTCTTTCAGAAAATATGCCTTCAGTTTCTTCCATTTCTGCCCTTTACTTGGGGAAACCACATTTATTCCCTTGAGAGAATTACTCCCTTTGCTAGAAGAATACTTAGTTATATGAACTCCTCATCTGCATCTCTCCTGTTGATATGAATTGTCTTGGATTCTGCCAGATTTCTCCTTAATCTCCTCTATTTTGATGCTCTTTACTGATAGATCTTGATTATTTTAATCATCTTTCTAATTATTTCTGTTAATCTGACTAATCAAGTTGTCTAATTTGGAGAAATATATATATACCGCATATATAGATGATAATCTATTTCTTCAGGCATTTTATTCCCTTTTTCTTTATTTCCCACAAAATTATATGTCCTAATCTCCTATTTTTATAGTCTTCATAAATCTTTACTAAATTTTTCTTTCTCATTCCAAATATGAACTATTTTATTATCTATTTTATAAACTTAAACTTCCAGATGTCTTTTCTGCTTTTTGACATATTAAAAAAAAAACTAGATATTTTGTTTGTGCATGTACATGCAAGTTTTCCATTTCATTTTTTCCTTCATTCTTATTTGTTACTTTTGGTTTATTTTGTTAGTTTTCCCCCAAATTAGTATTTTATTCAATTATTATTTCTTCTTTATAATTCAAGATGTTAAAGATGTTCATGACCATAATTTTTTTATGACTACAGATTTTACTGTGCTTTATTACTGTGGCCATCAATTATTTTGATTTTCCTTGATTTTTAGAATCTATACTTTTAATTTCAGCTTTGAGCTAAATAATTTTTGTAAGCATATTTCTTCATTTATAAACAGTTCATCTTTGTCACAGGCTGTTTCTGAATTCTTATTTTTAATTTTCCATTTATCAGAGGATACAATATACAAATTTCTGTTTCAAATTTTATAAATTTTTTTCTGGTAAGTTATATGACATTTTTAAGTGTTTTATTGACATAAGAGCAATGTACTTTTTTTGAGAGACAGACTTTTCCTTTCTTTCTCTCCACACGTTTGTTGTTTATATTAAATATTTCCTACATGCAATTTATTTTCCACACTTTACCTGTCCAATTCTGAAAGAGATGTGTTGACGTCTCCCACGCTGGGACTTATCATTTAATTCTTTCAATAGTGTCTTCATAAAACAGGAATGTTTAATATTTATTAAGTCCTATCATCAATTTTTTATGAGTGGTTTTGATGTATATCTAAAGAGGGGCTTCCCAGGTGCCTCAGTGGTAAAGAACCCACCTGCCAATGCAGGAAATACAGGTTCAATCCCTGGGTCGGGAAGATTCCTTGAAGGAGGAAATGGCAACCCACTGAAGTATTCTTGCCTGGGAAATCCCATGCACAGAGGAGACTGGAGGGCTATGGTCCATACTGTTACAAAGAGACGGACATGACTGAAGCAACTTAGCATGCACATATATTTTCTCAGAGAGAATTGGCAAAATGCTGCTAGGGAAATCAGATCACAAAGTAAGACTTTTTGTGTCTTTCATTCAGAGAATATTATAAAGATAAATGAAGATAAGGTTATGGAGAATGAAGGATGAAATGCTGAGGACTTTTTTCTTTTCCCACAAATAAATGAAGAAATGTTAATGGTTTTCAGCAGAGTGGTGATGTGATGAAAAGAGCATTTGTAAGATATTGGTATGCGGGTTAGACTTGAAAGTGGTTATAGAAGATTACAGAAGGTTACAGAAAAAGTGAGCCCAATGAATTAAATGCTTTAGAAGAAGTCCAGGAGCATAGAAAATAAGAACGGTCTTTGGATCCGACAGTCACTTGTGAAAGTATAATTTCAGTAGAGTAATACAGTTGGAAATAAGGCCATAGGAAGTTAACTTTTCTCTTATTTGTTGCAAGTAAGATATTAATTTGAGCATGTGGGTCTATCTCAGAAGGTGAGAGCAGCCCCAGGGTTTGGGTATTTTGGGGGTGGTTAGATTTTATGGGCTGGGAAATTTCATATTCTGTCAAGTGGGAGGAATATTCTAACTGTTTTGGAGAAGGGGCAGAGATCTCCAAGAATTGGGCCACCGCCCACTTTTTGGCCTTTTATGGTCAGCCTTAGAACTGTCATGACACTTGTGGGTTTGTGACTTATCATATGCTAATATATTAAAATAAGCACATAATGAGGGCCAAGGTCCACTGGAAGTTGAATCTTCTGCCATCTTGGGCCTAGTAGGTTGTAACCAGTTTTTGCTGTATCCTTAATTGTGTCATTCTCTTAATGGGGTGTGCCCTGTCCCCTTCATTCTTGTCTCAAAGTTGTATACTATTACTATTCCCATTTAAGTAGAAAAGTTATTTAGTTATTAATAATATGTACTCTGATTTACCTTAAAGTTTACATTTACTAACCAGAATGTTTTTAGAAATGATCTTATATTTCAGTCTTCGTGACATAAGTAAAAAGCAAATGAGTTGTCTTCCTCAGCAGAAGAAACCAATCTTTAATCTTATTTATTACTAACTTTATACCACTGGTGATAAAAAGACTAAGGGCAGGATCAAAATATATAGGTCAAAACCTCTTGCTTCTGTAATCAGAAGCCATGAGGTATAGAGTGAACCTATTTAGAAGGTCTTACTATAGAAAATTGAGAATAGAGTAACTTGGTACTTTATGAAGATAAACTGTTGGGTTGAAATCCTGGGTCTGGAATTTCTTAGTTATGTTAATTTGGCAGGTTTCTGTATTCTTTTTTTGACTCTTTGTTTTCTCATCTTCAGAATGAAGTTGTTAGGCTTATTCTAAGGCAGACATATGGCAGATAGCAAAGCTTTTGTCTTCAATAAATATTAGTTATTGAATTTATATTACTATTATTACTGTTTGTATTTTAAAACAGGCAGAAAGAAGCAAAAAAAAAAAAAGGCATTTAGCCTTCATGAATATAGACTATTGAGGGCCACCCCTATTGAGCTGATTTCCTGTTTGTTTATCTCCTTTTACAATTTACAATTAACCTCTGTCAAATATAGCATTCTAAAATATGTGTCTCTTTTTTACAACCAGAAAAGCTGATGGCAAGTTGTTAATACCAGAAATTAATTAGTCAATTTTAGGTAAAATCAGGTGAATTTTAATTTGTTTACAGTTCATTACAATTAAAAAAAATCAGTTAAGAAAAGTTGGCTGTGGGCAAAAATTTGACCCATTAGTTCTTCTATTTTGCTGTATAGAACAAGATAAATAATGCTTGCAAATAAAAACTTAATCATTTTAATTATTTTGTTGGTTATCATCATATGAATAATAATTAAAACTGCTTTAACATGAATATTTTTGAACTATAAGATCATGGTATTTCTCTTATAAGATTAAATAATAAAGTAGTAATTGTAGAATGATGCCAGATATGAGATCATAGGCTTAGAGAATTGATGGTATCTAACTAATTGCAAATATAAGCCTCTTACAGTTCTGAGTTTGAAGAATCTTAATGAATCATATACATAAAACAAAAATTATATTTCTAGTCTCTAGATTTAAATAGGAAGAAAACTGTGATATTCATATTTATAATCATTTTATAAAACTTTTGACAAGTGCATTAGAGTAAAAATTTATTGTTAACCTAAGATGTACTATGTATATAGAGGAGGAATAATTACATATAAACTTAGAACATGAAAATATATTTTAATGTAGTTACTTTGTTGATAACTTCATTGGCACATCACTCTGGTAGTTTTTTTAAACTGTGAATATTTTGGTTATGTATTGAGTTCTTATGGAGAAGGCAATGCCACCCCACTCCAGTACTCTTGCCTGGAAAATCCCATGGACGGAGGAGCTTGGTAGGCTGCAGTCCATGGGGTCGCTAAGAGTCGGACACGACTGAGCGACTTCACTTTCGCTTTTCACTTTCGTGCATTGGAGAAGGAAATGGCAACCCACTCCAGTGTTCTTACCTGGAGAATCCCAGGGACTGCGGAGCCTAGTAGGCTGCTGTCTATGGGGTCGCACAGAGTTGGACACGACTGAAGCGACTTAACAGCAGCAGCAGCAGCATTGAGTTCTTATTTGAATCAAGTTTGATGTAAAAATAATGGAAATGGTTTACATTTATTAAGAAATGTATTAGACAAAGTTTCCTATATTCTCAAATTGTGGTATTTTATATGAATATTGATTTCATAATGAATGAAAACAATAATAAGAGCAAATATGTACCAAGGCTTACTATTACTAGATGCTCTGTATTATTAAAAGGTTGTTGCTGAATCACGCAAAGACACCGGGATCCTTGGCCTCTGGAGGAGAAGAATTCAACCTGGGGCCAGAGACAAGGCTTGATCGCTCAGAGCTTTGTGTAATAAAGTTTGATTAAAGTGTAAAGGACATGGAGACAGCTTCTGACATAGACATCAGAGGGGGTAGAAAGAGTACCAGCTTGCTAGTGTTAGCCATGGAGTTATGTACTCTCCAGTGAATCCAAAGGATGTCTGGAGGTTGTAAAGACCTCACTAGACCTATTCCCATAATTTACACTTTAAGATAACAGGATTAGCCAGAAGGTTTAATCCAGAGACTGTCCTCAGTCAGGATACATTATTGATATATAATCCTTGTAAAGACCAGACCTACTCCCATAATTTACATTTTATGATAGCATGAATAGCCAGAAGGTTTAATCCAGAGACTGTCCTCAGGCAGGAATCTAAGGAAAGTAGAGGAAAAAACTTTTGTCCTTTCTTCCTCCTTGAGAATTCCAGACCCCTCTCTCCTTGGGGGTCCCTAGACTTCTTATCAACCTGCCTAGAAAATGACTCTCTCATTATAGGCCTCATGTATATTAGCTTTTTGATTTTACTATTTATCATTTTTAATCTTTTCTTTAAGGAATTTATTCTGTTGTAGAACATGAAAAATGATACAGAAAATCGTATCTTTCTTTTGCTTAGTCTAAAAATATATTTTTCTGTGAAGATATAACTTTATTGTATTTTTATTTTTGAGCATATTTCCTTTCAAACATCCTTTTAAATACAAGCAGAAAATGCAATGATTGAGAGTTGTCCATTGATTTTTATAGCCTCATTCTTTAAATTTCCTTTATAACATGTAATTCTTAGCTTTCCAACAATTTTAGAGCTACTTCACTGTCTTACCAAGACATTTATCTCATAAAAGAGCTGTATCCAAAATATACAAAGAAATCTTAAAATTCAACAATAAGAAAACCAAAATCTGAAAAAGACACCTACTATATGATCTCGATTATATGACATTCTCAAAAAGGTAAAAATATAGTGTAAAATTTTCATTGGTTGACAAGAGCTCCCACGGAGGGATGGAGGGTTGAATAGATGAAATATAGTATTTTATTCTTTTTAGATAAGATATTGTAATGGTCAACAAATGACATGCGTTTGTCAAAACCTGTAAAATTTTATAGCACACAAGTGAATTATAATATATGCAAATTTAATGTTACTTAAGGGTATGGGAAATCCCAGGAAGAAGTACAGAATATGATGAGAATCTAACTGTATTACAAATGTATAAAACAATTTCTGTTAATGGAATGGAGTTAAAAGGTATTGACCAAGGAACTCTGGATATGAGTGTAGCCTCTAAGAACTGCACATACACACTGAACACTAGTTAATAAGCTTCTTCCCACTGAAGTACAAATTGATTCTGATGCTACTATACATGTATAGTGAATTGATCAGTTAAGTAAATGAATGGTGGATGGTAAGAGCCAGGTTTCTCATTGTTGCAATGAATTTATAGATTAGCAATGGGAGAAGGCTAGAATGATACATGTGGTAACAGATTCAATTGGAGACATCATTCAGAGCTCATATTTAGCTATTGCAAATGCACATATGGTTACATATAGAAATAGCATAATTATAGATATATGTGTATGCAAATACAAATAGATATATTTCTTCGTACTGTCATCCAAAATAGCCTTAAAGTGAAGATACTTTAGTACAAATGAATATATGTAGTACCCAGATTTTGATTTCTCATAAAAATAAACCAGGGATCCTTTGAGAGTGGCTGATTCTAAGACTAGGACAGGAAATACACATGATCTTGGAGCATCTTTTAGTGCCAGAAAGTAACAACATGCTGAAAGACACATACCACATCAATAGAGATCTATCAAAAGAACACAAAGAATTTCAGTGGCCAAAGGTCAAACAATTTGGGTCACAAAGAAAGTAGTATTGTATTATAACTCAATGTATAAAACAAACTTTCATGAGTCTATATTGATACAAATAAATGTTTAAATAAATAAGTGGAGGAGAAGAGGCATATCTCTTATGAAGGATAATTTCGAAAAGTTATATAAATACTATGCCTTCAAGGAGGAGGAACATAACTTAAAACTTCTGAAATGTAGATAATGAACAGTGATTTCCTTCCCAAAGAGTAGGAAGACATATTTTTAATTGAAGTATAGTTGATATACAATGTTGTGTTAATTTCTGCTGTACAGTAAAGTGATTGTTATACATACACATTCTTTTAGGAGTTCTTTTCCATTATGGTTTATCACAGGGTATTCAATATACTTTCCTGTGCTATACAGTGGGACCTCACTGTTTATCCATTGTACACATGATAGTTTACATTTACTAACCCCTAAATCCCAATCCATCCTTCCCCCACATTCCCTCCCTCTTTTCAACTACAGTCTATTCTGTTTGTGAATCTGTTACTGTGTTGTAGATAGGTTCATTTGTGTCATATTTTAGGTTCCAAATATAGTGATATTATGTAGTATTTATCTTTTGCTTTCTACTTGTTTTACTTAGTACGATAATATCTAAGTCCATCAATGATGCTATAAATGACACTTTACATTCTTTTTTTATGACGGAGTAGTATTCTGTTGTGTATACTTACCACATTTTCTTCATCCATTGCTCTGTCGATGAGCATTTAGGTTGTTTCCATGTCTTGTCTATTGTGAAGAGCACTGCTATGAACATGGGATTGCATGCATCTTTTTGAATTGTAGTTTTGTTCAGATATATGCCCAGGAGAGGGACTGCTAGATCATAAGACAACTCTGTTTTTAGTTTTTGGAGGAACTTCCCATACTGTTCTCCATCGTGGTTGTACCAATTTACATTTCCACCAACAGTGTAGGGGGGTTCCCTTTTCTTCACACCCTCTCCAGCATTTGTTACTTATAGTCTTTAATGATGACCATTCTGAGTGGTTTGAGGTAGTATCTTGTTGTAGTTTTGATTAGCATTTCTGTAGTAATTATTAATGTTGAGCATCTTTTTAATGTGCTTGTTGGCCCTTTGTATGTCTTCTTTGGAGAAATATCTATTTAGATCTTCTACCCATTTTTCAGCTGGAGTTGTTTTTGTTTCATTGTTGTTGTGGAAGAGTTCACACTAATGTAAAGGGGGCAGAAAAGAGGTACATTACATTGGAGACAACTAACAAAACAGCTTCAGCCAAGTGATCTAGGTCAACATCAGCACTGATAAATCATGTGGGTAGTATGTAAAACTCATGTTGCTATGTTGTGATGGAAATGGCACTTTACTTCTGTGGTCTTCCTCCCCAAAGTCATAATCACAATCTAGTCATGTGAAAAATATCATACAAATGCAAATAGTGGGCCATCCTATAAAATATCTATTATTTCTCAACTATCAGGTTCAGCCAAAAGCATCCTTAGGAGACATAATGATTGGATGTAATTATGAGGGATCTTGGAACAGAAAAGAGACATTATATAAAACTATGGAAACCAGATTAGAGATGGTATTGCAATGTGCTATGGCTGCTGTAAGGAAGTACCACCAATTTGGTGGCTTAAATAACAAATACTTAATTTCTTACAGTTCTGGAGGCTGGAAGTCAAAGATCAAAGTGCTGGTAGGCTTGGTTCCTTTTGTGGCCTGTGAAAGAGAATCTGTTCCATGACTCTCCTAACTTCTGGTGGTTTTGTGGCAATCTTTAGAATTCCTTGACTTAAAAAAGCATCAACTCAGTCTCTGCCTCCATTTTTACATGATGATTTTCCCCTGTGCACATATTTGCCTTCAGAATTTCCCTTTTTATAAGAATAATCAGTTCAGTTCAGTTCAGTTCAGTCACTCAGTCATGTCCGACTCTTTGCGACCCCATGAATCGCAGCACGCCAGGCCTCCCTGTCCATCACCAACTCCCGGAGTTCACTCAGATTCACGTCCATCGAGTCAGTGATGCCATCCAGCCATCTCATCCTCTGTCGTCCCCTTCTCCTCCTGCCCCCAATCCCTCCCAGCATCAGAGATTTTTCCAATGAGTCAACTCTTCGCATGAGGTGTCCAAAGTACTGGAGTTTCAGCTTCAGCATCGTTCCCTCCGAAGAAACCCCAGAGCTGATCTGCTTCAGAATGGACTGGTTGGATTTCCTTGCAGTCCAAGGGACTCTCAAGAGTCTTCTCCAACACCACAGTTCAAAAGCATCAATTCTTCAGCACTCAGCTTTCTTCACAGATGGGTGAAATGAGTTTTAACTTGGTTATCTCATTTTAACTGATCTGTCTCTGTAAAGTCTATCTATAAACTAAATTATATGTTTATATATGTATTTTAAAATATATACCCAATAATATCCTGGTTTCTGAGGGCTTATTTAATATTAAATTTATTTTAAAAATATGGTGTTATGTTAAAATTCCAGGTGTTCAGATTTCTTCCATGTGTTCAATTGAATTATTTCCTTTTCCTTATGGTGTGACTGTGTAAACAGAATATGCATATAGTGTTGAACAGTTCACCAGTATGGTAGAAAAATACACCATCCCCTCTGATAATGGGATCCCTTAGTAAGGAAAAATTCAGAGACATTATTTCTATGACTAGTGGTTTAATAATATAATGGAAGTAGAAAATTTAGGCAAAATGTGCTATGCTTTTTCTTTAGATGAGAAATATATATCCTCATATATTCCTTTCCCAGAGGCAGGACCAATTACTGCCTGATTTTGAAACTACTTTCCAGAACAAAATGTAATTATTCCTCCTGGGGTTACAGTTAATAAAGACTCTACTGTATCATGTCCACTTTTCAGAGAAAGGTAAGCAGGATTTAGTACGTACAAATTCGTGCTAATTGAAAGTACTTTTCATGTCTATGATAATTTTTTTTTTCAAATTCTGTGTTGTAGGCAACTTATTGCAAGGCTTCAGTCAAAACACTTAAATCATCTAAACCTTATTTTTATTTTCCATACTTTTCATCTTTCTTTGTTGTCCATTGGGTGCAAAGAAAAGAAAATGTAGGAAAGTAAAAAAAATTAAGTACCGTTAAAAGATACTGTCAACTTGTGCATCAACATACACTAGTGGGTATTTTTATGTGCATACTCTTAGACTGCTCTGCTAAACTTCTTAGTACTTATGTTTTTTCTTATCAGCTCCATAGGAAAGAGAAGTGCTGGAACAGAAAATCAAAACAATAAGGAATTCAAAACAGTCTTACACATCTACTAGTGCATAGATTCCCCTTGGCTATGAGTGAATTTTGTCATTGATATTAGAAAAGATTATCAAACAAAACTTTAACAATGCACTTAATACTTGAAATATCTATGGCACATATCTCATCGTGTTTACTTTTTCTGATTTTGATGATCCTGGTTTAATATAAGAAAACTATTAGGTTGCTGGCTCATTTATGTTAGTTCATTAGCTATAACTTAACATTTGCAAACTAATGTTTGCATTTCTATTAAGCTCAGAAATTAGAATTTAAACAATACAATTTGATATTATTGCTTTTTAATTTTTGTTTAGAAAAGGAACTGTTTATCTATAGACAATGTTGAAAGATTTGTGATTCCTATGTCATGTTCCATATATTATTTTTGCTGTTTCCTGAATATTTTTTCCATGTTTCTGGTTTTATCTTGTCCTGAAGAATATTATGGGAGAAGGCATAATTTTCCTCCAAAACTTGTTACCAGGAACTTGATTTTTACCAATGAAACATTTTTAAAACTTTAATTGCAATTGTTTTCACTTTTTGTTTGCTTTGTTTCATTTTCCCTTGGTTGGACAAACACTAAATGATTTCATATGCACTAAAAAGTTACTTCAACAATGACTCTGTATAGTTTGACAGCTTTTCTGATTTAAGAGAGGAGCTAAAATGGTGTGACTCTGGAATGTGGAATGTCATATATAAATGTGGGTGAGTTTAGGCACAAATATATTCCAAATACCTCCTCTCGGAGGATCATTGCTTCTTCAACCTCTACTCCCCAGGAACCTACTTAATATGTTAGGAGAGTGATGCTGGCCTCTTAAGTCCAGTAGATTTTAGTGCAGATAGTGACTTTGATGCCCTTATGAGGATAATTGTAGGAACATATTTGTTTGTTATTGGAATAGGATATGTTCATAATTTATTTGGGTGCGTGATGGGATATATACAGAAAAAAAAAACCAATCTTCTCAATGCAGTTTGTTTTGAAGAGATGGTGTAGAGTAAATATTAACACTTCATATGAGATAAATTTGTTTTACTTTCACTAAGGCCATTGGTCCCACAAATTATTTTATATCCCTGAAATTAAGTTCCCTTCTTAAAGAAACTCAAGGAAAGAAAACTTGGAAGAGGTAAACATTAAATACTCTCACTGTAAAACTGTTGTTTCTGACACATTAGCTTTTCTAGTCAAATATTCATCACATTCAACAAATAGATGTTAACATTTGTTAGACGGGTTTGACAATAGTACTGAGAAGTAACAAATTTAACATTTGTTTTAGATTTTATATCAGGAAGAGTTTTAATATAGCGACTATGACAAACAGTATGGAAGTTGCTCAAGTAAATAAAAATAAAACAGCCATCAGTTCAGTTCAGTTCAGTTCAGTTGCTCAGTCGTGTCCGACTCTTTACAACCCCATGAATTGCGGCATGCCAGGCCTCCCTGTCCATCACCAACTCCTGGAGTTCACTCAAACCCATGTCTATCGAGTCGGTGTTGCCATCCAGCCATCTCATTCTCTGTCGTCCCCTTCTTCTGCCCCCAATCCCTCCCAGCATCAGGGTCTTTTCCAATGAGTCAACTCTTTGCTTGAGGTGGCCAAAGTATTGGAGTTTCAGCCAAAAAAAACGGCCATATTACCCAGCAAATCCACTAACAAAATCATTATGTCGAAGAGATATTTGAACTGTCATGTAAATTGTGCACTGCATGATTCCATAGTTAAAACATGAAAATAGCCTAAGTGTTAACAGATATATAGATAAACAAATTGTGATACATACACACACAAACATACAACCAGAATATTATTCAGGCATAAATAATTAAACCTTGAAAATTCATGAATGTTTCAAGAACAACTGAACTTATTTCAATTGATATTATGTCTGTGAGGTTAATTCATATTGTTGTACACAGCTTTTGATTTTTATTCTTATTGTTATATACTACTATTATGGAAATATACCACATTTTATCCATTCCACTGTTGATAGGCATCATTAATAGTGAATTTTGCAGTTTTGGCCTACAATAAACAGTGTTGGCATAAATATTCTAGTTCCTATACTTTTGAAAACACATTTATGTATTGGGTGTATACCTAAGAAGTAAGGAAGAAAACAGAGAACAAAATTATATAGTTCTAAAATGAAATGTCTTTAAAATATAAATAATAGATCACACAGTGTCACATGGCCATCTGCTAAAGCAAATAATCTGAAATATTTTCCATTCGATATCACACATGACTTTACTGATGTTCTAAGAGTGAAGATTTAACCAAATAGACTTAAGTGAAATCAAACACATCTTTGTCTGTCTTTGATGATTCAAACGTACCCTGGAAGGACCTTACATGTATAAATAAAAGCTGTTGATTTTGGACTGTCACAGTGGTGAGAAACTGTTTAGAATAGATCAACTTCAGCAGACTGTATTATATAAACTGAAAAATGCAACTCTGGGGGAATTTTTTTTAGAGCACTTAAAGTTTTGTCTTTTCATCTTTATATTCATTTAAGAAAACAATTTTTATGAAAAGAATTGGCTATGGAAAGAATCTTTTAATCAAGAAATTTGTTTTAATTTTTTTAAAAACCTTTTTTACCCATAAAAATAAGCTGAATTACAATATGCTTACGTTAACATCCATGGATTATTAGTTTATGACTCAATGGATTTTCTCAGACTACGCATACTGGGTAACCAGCACTGAGATACAGAAGTAGATCATGAAGACCATTTCCAAAGCTGCTATATGCTCCTTTTTAGTCAGTATCTCTCACATTCTGAGTCATTGCTTTCTTGATTTTCAGTGGCACAGATTAGTTTCTTCTGATTTTTACTTTATATACAAGAGAAGGTAAGTACATAGGTTTTCATAACTTCTTTTAATCAACATTATATCTGTGAGATTCATCCATATTGTTGTGTCTAGCTTTCAGTTTTTATTCTCATTGTTACATACTTTTATGAAGTGAAAGAGTAGAGTGAAAAATTTGGCTTAAAGCTCAACATTCAGAAACAAAGATCATGGCATCCAGTCCCATCACTTCATGGTAAATAGATGGGGAAACAGTAGAAACAGTGAGAGACTTTATTTTTTGGGCTCCAAAGTCACTGCAGATGGTGATTGCAGCCATGAAATTAAAAGATGATTATTCCTTGGAAGGAAAGATATGACCAGCCTAGACAGCATATTAAAAGGCAGAGAGATTACTTTGCTGACAAAGGTCCATCTAGTCAAAGCTATGGTTTTTCCAGTGATCATATATGGATATGAGAGTTGGACTATAAAGAAAGCTGAGCGCCAAAGAATTGATGCTTTTGAACTGTGGTATTGGAGAAGACTTTTGAGAGTCCCTTGGACTGCAAGGAGATCCAACCAGTCCATCCTAAAGGAGATCAGTCTTGGGTGTTCATTGGAAGGTCTGATGTTGAAGCTGAAACTCCAGTACTTTGGCTACCTGATGCCAAGAGCTGACTCATTGGAAAAGACCCTGATGCTGGGAAAGATTGAGGGCAGGAGAAGAAGGGGACGACAGAGGATGAGATGGTTGGATGGCATCACCGACTCAAAGGACGTGAGTTTGGGTGGGAGTTGGAGTTGGACGGGGAGGCCTGGCGTCCTGCAGCTCATGGGGTCACAAAGAGTAGGACATGACTGAGCGATTGAACTGAACTGATGCCACAATTTACATATCCATTCAGTTTTGATAAACATCATTAACAGTGAGGTTTGCTTTTTTTTTTGGCTATTATAAACAGTGATACTATAAACATTTTGGGCTTCCCAGTTGGTGCAGTGGTAAAGAATCTGTCTGCCAGTGCAGGAGATGCAGGAGATGTGGGTTTGATCCCTGGGACAGGAAGGTCCCCTGAAGTAGGAAAAGGCAACCCACTCCGGTATTCTTGCCTGGAAAATTCCATGGACAGAGGATCTGGCAGGCTATAGTCCATGGGGTTGCACAGAGTTGGACATGACTGAGCACGCATGCATATATAAACATTTTAGTACCTGTGCTTTTATCAGTGTAAACCTATTGTATAGTAGGTCCTCACCTAAGAATAGAATTGAAGAGTTTTATGTATCTGTTTGTTCAGCTTTAGTAGATAGTTCAAAAAGTTTTTATAAAGTGTTTAAGTATACTTACTGTCAGAATGGGCTTCCCAACTGGCTCAGTGGTAAAGAAACCTGCCTGCCAGTTCAGGAGACACAGGAGACATCAATTTGATCCCTGAGTTAGGAAGATCCCCTGGAGGAGGGCATGGCAACCCACTTCAGTATTTCTGCCTGGAGAATCCCATAGAGAGAGGAGCCTGGTGGGCTACAGTCTATAGAGTCGCAAAGAAATGAACATGACATAAGTGACTTAGGACGCACGCACTGCCAGAATATGAGAGTAGTGGTTGTATCACATCTTTCCCCAGATTTGGTATTACTTCTCTTCTGCTCTATCTGTTCTAATAGATATGTACTGGTGTCATTTTATTTGCATTTTTCTGCTGCTTGATGAAGTTAAGCATTAAAAAAAAAAAGACATATCTTTTGGCCATCTGGGTTTCCTCTTTTGTGAAGGGTCTATTCAACTCTTTTCCTAGTCTTCTATTATGTTACCTTGTTTTCTTCATTGATATAATTCCCATGCCATAAAAATCACCACGCTGAAGTGTACAATTAGTGTTTTTTAATTTATTCACCAAGTTATGTAACCATTACCACAATAAATTTCAGAACATTTTACCACCCCAAATAGAAACCCCGTGCTTATTAAATATTATTTCATCTATCCATTCTTAGCCCTAGCCAACACTGGATTTTTGGTTTCTGTGGATTTGTCATATATCGACACATATAAGTGAACTTATATAAGGAGGTGTCCACTCAATAAAGTTAATTTCACCATATTTTTGTTTCTAGTCGATATAGATTAGTCTTTGCAGAATAGTAAAATCCTACAGTACCATTCTATAAAAGGTTTTAAAGAACAAGGGTTAGCTATTGTAACTTATTGGTTCTTTCCTTAATATCATTACTCATTTTACTATGTCATATTCTCCCCATACTGCGATTTCTCTATAGTATATTTATCCATTTTACAATATTTGGTCCCTGGCTTCTCTTATTTTCAGTTTGGAAATTTTCAGTTGTTTTGCTATTGAATGAATTGAATATAGTGACTTTCTGATCTGCCTTTAATTGTACATTCGAAGAAGCTGAAGCAAAAACCTCAAGAACTCATTATCTTGGTTTAATACTCAACAAATATGGGGAAAAAATAAACTTCATTCAAAATAACTGCCTGAGATTTTATGAGCAGAAAATTACAAAAAAAAAAAAAAAAGATTGGTAAAATGGTTTGAAAGAAATTAAAGGTTTGCAGTAAGAGCTACTGCAGGTTATGTTTCTTAGGACTTCTATTAAATTCAAAGAATATTTGAAAGGAACCCATAATTGGCAAATTTAAGTGAAGTGTAACAAAATAATTCAAAAGCAGATTTGACCAATTTCTTCCCCTGCTGAGACAGTGCCTACCACTGTGGTCTTGAGTGAATGTACCTGCTATTTATATATTGCAGTGAAGCTAATTAAATAATGGAATGAAACATTTTTCATACTATGGCATCTGAGAATAAAACTAGCTTAAGACATAATAGAATTGCTCTGTATGAGTGGGCTGTGCTTGAGAGGACAGAGTTGAAGCTGTGATGACAAAATGCCTTAGACTGAAACTCTGCAGTATTAGCAAAGTAGCATCTGGTGCTTGAGAGAGACTTGCTATGTAAGGTCAGCCCTGCATTTCCTACTTCATTAGAATCTCAAAACTAAGTCATTCATCATCCCCTATTAATTTCTCTGTGTTAAAAGTTAATGTCCTTAACATTATTGTCTCAAGTTTATTTATTCAAACACACTTCTCTCCTCCCAATACACACCCATTCTTCCAGAAAGAAAATGTCACTGAGTGTCCTCAAACCAATAAAGATATCTTATGCCTTCATGCCTTTTTTTGAAGACAGTTTTCTCAATAACTACTTCTTCCTGTCCACCTCTGCTTGGTAGATTCCTAATTAATATTTTAAGCCACAGTTCAGATATCATCTTCTCTTTGCAGTGATATGCAATTCTTTTGCTCCCTCCTCTTAGTTCCCATACCTCTATTGGTGTATTTGTGTCATTAAAATACACACATGTACACACACGTGCACACACACATTGCTTATTTACATGTCTATCTTCAGTACTGGATTTGTGAAGTGTTCGATTGTAAGACAAAAAACCCTTATTTCTCTATTTTTTGCTACCTTGCATAGTTCATGGTCTAGATTAAGTATACTAGATATGTTTGCTGACTTAGTTAAAAATTGTTTGTGTTGTTGTTGTTAAGTCAGTAAGCCTTGTCTGACTCTTTGCAACTCCATGGACTGTAGCCTATCAGGCTCCTCTGTCCACAGAACTTTCCAAAGAACCTGGAGTAGATTACCATTTCCTTCTCCAGAGGATCTTTATGACCCAAGGATTGAACCCAGATTTCTTGTGTCTCCTGCATTGACAGGCAGATTCTTTACTGCTTAGCCACCAGGGAAACCCCAAGTTAAAAATAAACAGAGACAAATTCTGACAATACTCAAACTATCCTTACACACACCTTAAAAACATGCAATGTTTTAAAGATTATAAGCCTGGAGTCAGTTTTCTGGCTATGGAAGGCAAAAGCAAGGTTTTAACCTGTTGTCCTTCAAAATCTATTGAGAGCATCAGTGGTACAAATATTGGCAACAACCAGAACACACTGCCAGTAGCTCTGACCACTACCAAGTGTGAGCCAGAGAATAGCCTGAGAGATGAAGCTACATAGAAAGAAAAAGGGGGAGTCGGGCTTCCCTTGTAGCTCAGATGGTGAAGAATCCGCCTGCAAATGCAGGACACCCAGGTTCAGTACTTGGGTCAGGAAGTAAAAGTGGAAGTAAAAGCAGGTGTTGCAGTGATTGCAGTTTATCTCATCATCCCTGGAGTAGAATGAGGACATCTGAGCTCTAAGACAGATTATTACAGAGTCAGGAGGCATCTGTGTAGAAAGCTAATTCATTCTCACAATGAATGTGAGAACGAATTAGATAGCAGTGAACGTGATGCTAATGGAGAAACCATGGTAGTCATTTTTATTGTCTGTAACTGAACTCCTATGCAAAGGAGAGTCCTGGATGTCAAGATGGGTGAAGAGAAGAGAGGAAGCAGCAATCACCAGATCAATGAGCAACACCCAACTGGTGGTGGTGATGGTTTAGTCGTCAAGTCATGTCTGACTCTTGTGACCCCATGGATTGTCATCCGCCATACTCTCCTGTCCATGGGATTTTCCGGCAGAAATACTGGAGTGGGTTGCCATTTCCTCCTTCAGAAGATCTTCCCAACCCAGGGATTGAACCCACCTCTCCTTGCATTGCAAGCATATTCTTGTTGGCTGAGCCACCAGGGAAGCCCAGCTAGTACTGGTTAAATGCTGATTATTGGAGGAGTGAGGATGGGGCTGGGCTTGTGTCTAAATGAAATAGCCAACTTAGTAAGAGGGTACTCAAGACTATGCCAAATACTTTGACTGTGTGAATCACAATAAACTGTGGAAAATTCTCAAAGAGATGGGAATACCAGACCACCTGACCTGCCTCTGGAGAAACCTGTATGCAGGTCAGGAGGCAACAGTTAGAACTGGACATGGAACAACAGACTGGTTCCAAAGAGGAAAAGGAGTACGTCAAGGCTGTATATTGTCACCCTGCTTGTTTAACTTATATGCAGAGTACATCATGAGAAACGCTGGGCTGGAAGAAGCACAAGCTGGAATCAAGATTGCCGGGAGAAATATCAATAATGTCAGATATGCAGATGACACCACCTTTATGGCAGAAAGTGAAGAGGAACTAAAAAGCCTCTTGATGAAAGTGAAAGAGGAGAGTGAAAAAGTTGGCTGAAAGCTCAACATTCAGAAAATGAACATCATGGCATCTGGGCCCATCACTTCATGGGAAATCAATGGGGAAACAGTGGAAATAGTGTCAGACTTTATTTTTTTGGGCTCCAAAATCACTGCAGATGGTGACTGCAGCCATGAAATTAAAAGATGCTTACTCCTTGGAAGAAAAGTTATGACCAACCTAGATAGCATGTTGAAAAGCAGAGACATTACTTTGCCAACAAAGGTCCATCTAGTCAAGGGTATGGTTTTTCCAATGGTCATGTATGGATGTGAGAGTTGGACTGTGACGAAAGCTAAGTGCCGAAGAATTGATGCTGTGGTATTGAAGAAGAGTCTTGAGAGTCCCTTGGACTGCAAGGAGATCCAACCAGTCCATTCTGAAGGAGATCAGCCCTAGGATTTCTTTGGAAGGAATGATGCTAAAGCTGAAACTCTAATACTTTGGCCACCTCATGCAAAGAGTTGACTCATTGGAAAAGACTCTGATGCTGAGAGGGATTGGGGGCAGGAGGAGAAGGGGACGACAGAGGATGAGATGGCTGGATGGCATCACTGAGTCGATGGACGTGAGTCTGAGTGAACTCCTGGAGTTGGTGATGGACAGGGAGGCCTGGCATGCTGCGATTCATGGGGTCGCAAAGAGTCGGAAACGACTGAGTAACTGAACTGTACTCAAGACAAAAGAAACCAAATTTGGTGCCCCTTTTCTTCTTTGTTGCGTTATATGTTCATTTGACAGTATGTAGTACACAAGCTGTCATGGTTTGAACATAACTCCTAAGTGGGGAGATAAAATCCATGACCTTAAAAATGGAAACTACAAGAGAAGGCAAAGATACTTAAAGAATACACAATATGGGACCATTACTTGTAGGGTGAAAACAAGATTTTAGACAAAAAATTCTTCAAGTTCAAAGAAATTGTCAAGAAATGTCACCTCTATTTTAAAAAGAGAGTGACATAATGATATTAAAAAAATATAACTTTTGAAACCCAACTAGAGATTATGGTTATGGTATATGATTGAAAGAATCACTTAAAGAAAAGAGAAAGTAATAAAGATAAAATTGACTATATGTGGAAATAGAGTAAAATAAAGCATGACTGGAGTTTTGAAGAATATGATGAACACAAAAATACTCAAAGATATAAAGAGGAAAACATCGTGGAACTAAAGACTATAATCCACACACTGCAAGACCATACTGGGGCTTAAAAAATGTATTCAACACTTTTGAATGTAGTAGAAGTGGAACAAAAGCTAAGTGAGCTAGTTTCTTCATCTTTTAGTGCTGGAAGTACAAGTTCATTGTCTGAAGTAGTTTAAATTATTTAGTCTAAGAATGATGTGAAACTCTTACTATTTATCAAAATTGTATCTGACCTTTACAGAGATTGTTAATATTTTATCTGTGAAAGAAAAATTTACTTGTATCTTACCAATATTTTCAGGGTCTCCAAGTTTATATTGCTTCGGTTAAAAATAAATTCATTTTATTAAAATAACTTTTAAATATAGCATAAGGCAAAATTTAAAGGTCATTTACTTATCTGTCGCCTGTCCACTAACATTTATTTAATATCCCTACTTACCTGTATGTCTTTATATCTTTATATATGTGATTTGAGAAATGCCTAGAATCAGCTTCATTCCATGTTTGATATGGTGATTTCTTATGAGAGAATTTAGAGTCCATTGGGGAAATGTTTTTGATTGTTTCTTTGTCTTCTTTGCATTTGTTAATATTAACATTTATTATTTCTAAAAACATTTTAAGAAGTATAGGGTATATACTTTTATTGGGATATTTAAGAACTAGATTGTGAGGAATTTTGGCCTCACTCTAACATGTTTTTTTAAAAAATCTTTATTATAGTATTTCCTAGAGTATGTAACACACACAAATAAGTAATATGAAAAAGCTCTTGTCATAAAAATTATTTGAGAAAATGCAAAGAAAACCAGCTAGTTTTCTTTAAAGCATGATTATTGACATATCAATGCTATTGTTTTTTAAGATACTACAACAGGGAACAAATTGTATGTGGTATTTCACAAACATATTTGTTTGTAGAACATTTCTTATTTTATTCTTTCAAAGTTTGTCCTGGAACTAATGTGAAGTCTCTATTAATGTTTATTTTGGTTTGAAATCCTATGTCCAAGATATTTATTAGTACTTAAAGTACTTTTTTTAGCGAATGAAAGATTCTTTAAATTTTACAGTGCTTTGTAACTTTCAAAATTTTCACACACATGATTTCATATAGTCCAATAATAATCCCCTTGTCTTCCCTCTACCCTATATTGCCTCTTCTCCCTCTCCTTTCTCTGCTGATAACCACTAGCTTATTCTTTGTATCTAACAGTCCACTTCTTTTTTGTAGGTCATATGAATTTTGATATTTAAACCAAAATATACTTAGAGGTTTTGTGACAGGGATAGCATCTTTATAGTTCACTTACCAACATTTTTCTGGCTAAGTATGGATTCGAGATAGCTCTAAGTATGCTTTCTTACAAGATACTGGTGTAGTAAATGTCTCCCTCTGAAACAGAGAAATGTGATCAACTTTTTTACTTAGACTTAGATCATATGCTCCATTCAGAGTAGATTCTCACCTGTTAAGGTTAGATTCCTATGTGAAAAACAGAGTCCCCAAATCACAAAGGTTTTAGAAACAAAACATTATACGTTTGTTTCTTATATACAAGTCTTGAGGCAGATGAGGGCTGATATGGCACTCCTGGTCTACAAAGTCAACACTTGAGTTTCCTTTCAGCATTCCTTTTGGGTGTCTCTGACATAATGTGTTCATACTAATTGTGTAAATGGACAGCCAGAGCTCCAGCCATCAAATCTACATTCCAGGTAACAAGTTTGAGGAAAGGGAGAAACGTTAACAATAGTATGGGGCAACTTCTCTTTTAAAAACTTTTCCAAAGGCTGCCACTCAAAACTTTCACTTCCATCCTCTTCCAGGTTTGTTAGATGGCCACATATACCATCAAGATAGTATTTATTCTGCATGACCAACTGCCTAGCTAAAAAATCAGATGTTCTATGTTAAGGGGAAAAACACTATTTCTATCAGACTACCTGCTAAGAGTTAAGGGGAGGAGTGGCCCCCAGAATGGAATGGATAACATATCAGGAAACAAGGAAATAAATACAGGAAGCAAATAGATTTCTAGTATACTGAAAATAAGACTAAGAAATATGAATGATAATAGAGAGATGAAACACTTGGTTCTATAGAGCAAGACTGGGGACAACAGAATGGCAGAGAAGAGAAAAACAGGCTTTATATTGTTTTCAGTATCTGTATAATATGAGTATTAGCAGATTTTTGTATCTGATGCCAATATATCCCTTACCTTGTCCGTAAGTTACAGATTTCCCATTACAGTACTATATCAAGTTAACATTTTCCATAAGAGCACAAACTTGCTTATATTGCAGATGGAACTATATTCAATTATTAACTAACTGTTACAATGCTTCACTTCTTTTTTAGTTGATGTATTTCCCGTTGATATGAAGATATCAGTTTGTTCCTTACTCTAGTTGGAGGATTTAATTTCTTAAAGGGAAAGTTAATTTTGTAAAAAGGAAGATGAAAAAAATAGATTAAAAAGCAGCTGCTGGGATATAATAACTTTATTGTCTAATTCTCAGTCATCTATGAAAAATAGAATTTTTCACTCTTACAATGAGAATAGGGAGGTAGGAGAAAATATTGAGTTGTACCTCTCAAAATGGGAGATCGAAACAATGGCCTTAGCTGTTTCTGTTCTAGAAAATTCTCCCATGAAAACATTTTTCTTTGGAAAGGAGAACAATTCATGGATTATACTGTTGATTTGTATCTAAAAGTTATCACTTTACCCCAGGTCATTTATATTTTCTCTCATAGTTTTGTGTTTATTCTTTAGTATCTTTGCAGGAGACTAGTTCTAGGACCCCTATCCCGCCATCACAGATACCAAAATCTGAGGATGCCCAAGTTCCTCATATAAAATGGCATACTATTTGTATATAACCTAGGCATGCCCCCTCCCACCTCAATGTATACTTTAAATCATCTCTAGATTTTTAATACTCTTAATACAATGCAAATGCTATGTAAATAGTTGCCAGTGTGGCAAGTTCAAGTTGTGGAACTTTCTTGAATTTTTAAAATATCTTCAGTCAGAAGTTGGTTGAATCTGAGAATGTAAAACCTGTTGATAATAGAGGCCAATTATATCAGACTTTCTTTTGTCATTTTCTATAGCTATAGTTTTCAAATGGAGTAAATGTGCCTTCCAGGAGACATTTGACAAATCCTGGAGACATTTGTGATTGTCAGAACTGGGGGTTGCTAATGGCACCTACTGAGCAGAGGTTCACAATACACCTGCCATTTTCCCCTTCCCTACTATGAGTGAAGAATGATCCAACTGAAATGTCAGTAGTACAGGGTTGTAAAACCATGATCTATATGAGTTTATTTGGAAGAAAGAATATTCCCTATTGACACTAAAGATATATCTCCAAATATATGTATATATTTGATTTTTAAAAATAAAACCTACTATGATTAAATTTGTACAACCCTAAATCAAGGGTTGTACAAGATGAATTCCATGCAAAGAATGGAATTCTTGAATATAGAAATCATGGAATTAGAAGGCTGTCTATGAATTTAGAAATTTTAAGAGAAAGATTACATAGGTGTATATCTGCCTATGGGGTAAGTCCATATCGTTTATTTGTCTAGAGGATTTGCTGTTCAGTCACTGAGTTGTGTCCAGCTCTTTGTGACCCCATGGACTGTAGCACGCCAGTCTTCCCTGTCTATCACCATCTCTTAGAGCTTGCTCAAACTCATGTCCATTGAGTTGGTGATGCATTCCAGCGAGCTCATCCTCTGTTATCCCCTTTTCCTTCTGCCTTCAATCTTTCCCAGCATCAGTGTCTTTTCCAATCAGTCAGCTCTTTGTATCAGGTGGTCAAAGTATTAGAGCTTCAGCTTCAGCATCAGTCCTTCCAGTGAATATTCAGCATTGATTTTCTTGAGGACTGACTGGTTTAATCTCCTTGCAGTCCAAGGGACTCTCAAGAGTCTTCTCCAACACCAGTTTGAAAGCATCAATTCTTCAGCACTCAGATTTCCTTATGGTCCAGCTCCCACATTCGTACATGACTACTGGCAAAACCATATCTCTGACTAGATGAACCTATGTCAGCAAAGTAGTGTCTCTGCTTTTTAATATGCCATCTAGGTTTGTCATAGCTTTTCTTCCAAGAAGCAAGTATCTTTAATTTCACGGCTGCAGTCACTACTAAATTTATTGTCAGAGAATTCTAGTGTATTAATCAGCAGTTTTCTTCCCTCAAGTGAGCCACACTACTGTTTCAAGTGCCGTTTGCCAGCACATTCTCTAAGTGTTCTGTATCAAGGCATTCAGTTCAGTTCAGTCACTCAGTTGTGTCTGAGTCCTTGCGACCCCGTGAACCGCAGCACACCAGGCCTCCCTGTCCATCACCAACTCCCGGAGTTCACTCAGACTCACCTCCATCAAGTCGGTGATGCCATCGAACGGACCTTTGTTGGCAAAGTAATGTCTCTGCTTTTCAATATGCTATCTAGGTTGGTCATAACTTTTCTTTAATGACTTCACCTTTGTTTCCCAAAGGCCTTGAGCCATTCATGCACCTATGAACATTGCCAATAAATGTTTCTGTAATGGGACTGACAATACTATGTAAAATTCAAGACGTTGCTTGGTACTGAAACATCGTAGTCAAACGCTGTCTTCGCTGGCCAGGCTAAATAATGGAGGAATGATGAATTCATGGAGGGGATGAAATAAAAATTTTACTGTCAGCTCTAAAAACTGTAACTTTCGTTTTAGCTCTCTAAAATACTATTATAAGTAGTATAGAACATTGTTCTATGTAAAAACAAGTATTATGTAGTATTATCTACTTGTTCAAGTAGAACAAGCATTTCTCTCTTTTTAACCACAATTCTTAATGCTATTAATAAAAGAATATACACTAGCTTCATTGCAGTTAACTGCAGAGGGTAAGAGTTCACAAGTTTTAAGTTGGGTGAATGAACAAAGTAACACCATTTAACTTTTTGTTTTAAGATATTGAATGACCCTGAGTCCAGGGATGATGCTAAATAGCCTCTAATGCACAACATAACCTCCTGACCCCAAAGAAATAATTATACAGACTAGAATGTTAGTAATGCCAAGGATACTAAACATTGCACATATTTTATTAAAGATGAACTTGGAGGCTGTTGAAATGTACGGGGTTGTTTATATTCACACTAAATTGCCTCAAGCTTCTAAGGTTTTATTGCATATACCATGAGGCCTTTTTAAAATTATACCCATCTCCACCCTTGAATCTGGTTTATCCAGAAGCACACTGGCTTCTGGGCCTTTATTAAAGTTAGAATTCCACTGGCAATGCAGAATTGAAAGTGCAAAAATCATACATGCTGTCTGTACATTTTTCCTGAGGTGAAAGAGGGAATATTTGAATAGAATATATTAGACTTCAAAAGTGCCTTGAGAGTCAAATACTGAGACTATTTTTGGTTTAGTCATTATTGAAAGAATGATTGAATTCTAAATATAATACGTTAGTGATACTTTGATAGTATAGTTTACATCTTTTAGAATTAAAGAGATATGTCATTGAATTGTATTTGTGAAGTATCAAGGCAAATAGTGTTAGGGTACCTGGGACCTCTTTCTGATTAATTTCAAGTTTAATGGCAGTGAAGACTGCTTGTTGTTCAGTTACTTGTCTCATTTACTAAGGATCATCTGCTTTCTATTGGTAATGTGTGTGTATACATATGGATACTCATAGTTTCTAGTTCCAAATGGTGGCAAGATTGAAGTAAAGGTAATAGGAAATTGACCTTTTCTCAGGTTAAGTGAAAAATATCCTAGATAACTACCAATTAAAAACCTTGTAACATTTTCTTACTCCTCTCAAGATGAGCAGAAAAAAAAAAAAAAAATTAGAGAACTTCCATATGCTGCATTTGCAAAAACTTTCCAGAAATACCATTTTATTATAGTTGGTGGAAGACATTTTGCCCATTCTTGAGCTTACAGTATGCAGTCCTGTGTGCCTAAAATGAAAAGCATTTTGAAGACAAAAAATAACATTTAAATAGAGTATATTTTAGTTTGCTTTACTTTTATTTTCTTTTGAGTACAATAAAAAGGGAGATGGAGACTAGAGGTAACCTCTGGGCACGGGTAACTAAATGTTTTTTTCAAGTCTAGTGCATGCTCAATTGTGTCTGACTCTTTGTGACTCCATGGACTGTAGCCTGCCAGGCTCCTCTGTCCATGGAATTCTCCAGGCAAGAACACTGGAGTGGGTGGCCATTTCCTTCTCAAGGGTATCTCTCTGACCCAGGGATTGAACCTGTATCTCTTGCGTCTCCTACAATGGCAGGTGAGTTCTTTACCACTGTACCACCTGGGAATTCCAGTAACTTCAGAGATGTTAGGAACTCAAGAGAATCTCTGATTTCCTATTCAGACTATAAAATTACTTTATTTAGCAGATTTGTAATGGCTAACTTCCCTGACCTTGACTTCTAACCCTACCTGTGCTTGGGGAAGAAAGACTAGTTGACTGATTATATGAGGTTAATAAAAATGCAACCCATAAACTCCCACTTGCTGTTTCACAGACGGCATCCTATCATTTATTTAAAAGCCAGAAGAAAGAACTGCCATATCATAAAAATGAGAGCAGCATTTTATTGCTTGTCTGGAGAACTTAACTGTTGAAAAACATCAGCAGATATTAGAGGGGGAAGTATTGGTATCCTTTGTTTCATGTAATAAATTAAAAACCTGAAATGAATGTGGTTTGACGTAATATTTAAGCAAGGAGGAGGGAGCAGTGTTAGCATTTTAATTTTGTTTTGATTGAAGATACTTTCGTTCCATCGTGAAAAAATCATGCCGTTCCTCCAGCATGCCTCATTTCCAGGGAAACTCAGTGAAATGTGCACGTGTTAACATTAGTTTCAGCAGGCTTTAATGCACTTACACAAAGGAGTTTTGCCAAAAGAAGGGATAAATACCAAAGCCATTCATTTCACAGCGCTCTCCAATCTGGCAGCAATTGTTTCTTTAAGCAGCAAGTCAGTGAATAAAAACAGGAAATTAAAAGGAGGGGCAGGAAAAAAGGGGTTTAGGAAGAAGGGGGTTTTAAAACCTTCTTGGCTTTAAAGAAAACAATTCAAAATCATTAGCAGGAGTGACATACCTGTTTAGCCTAGGCTAATGAAAACATTATGAAAGCAGAGAATTTTTAAAAACAAAATAAGACAATATAAACACAAAAACAACATTGTCCTCTGAACACCATTAGTGAGGATCAAGGGGAGCTAGGGTAAGTAAACATCCAGGTTTTAGAGTTAAATTCCACACCCCCTGCCCCCCGCCACTTCCTCAGATTAAGAAGTAAATATCCTTATTTAGTGTGCTTTTCTGTGTTCACAGAAAAAGACCAAGTGTACTGCTGACTGTTTTTTCTGTATTGATTCCTTTAAGTGTTTGTTTACACTTCTGTATTTTTTCACCATGCACTTTATTGCCCTAAAGTAATTACATATTAGAAAACATTTATAACACTTTGAGTGTAAAAATGGCCAATGTTGTTAATAAGAGCAGAAGGATGGTTGTTTTGACTCTGGTTTTATTTCCTTCGAAATCCACTACTGTGGCCTCCTCCAGCTGTGGGAGGTGGAGCACCAGATGATGGCAAGTCTCCTGTGAACTTATCTCCCCCAAAGTGTATTTGTCCAATGATTCTTTTTATGAAAGGAAATACATCAATGTTGTAAAATCATTTTTACCTATGTTCTCATGTATTTTCTTCATCAACTCTGAGAGGTACATGTTAATGTCTATTCCATTTTTTTTAATGTATTAAAATATAGTTGATTTACAATATTGTGTTAGTTTCGTTGTAGAACATGATTCAGTCATATATATATTTATATTTATACTTTTTCAGATGTTTTATCTATACAGATTTTTACAGAATATTGAGTAGAGTTCCCTGTGCTATAGGAGGTCCTTTTTGGTTATCTATCTCATATATAGTCTTGTAAGTAATTACATATTAGATATATAAGTATATAGTATTGTGTGTTTGTTAATTCCAACTTCCTGATTTATCCCTCCCCTCCACGTTTCCCATCTGGTAGCCATAAATTTGTTTGCAATATCTGTAACTGCTTTGTCAATAACTTCATTTGTATCACTTTTTAAATTAGATGCCGCATATGAGTTGGAGAAGGAAATGGCACTCCACTCCAGTATTCTTGCTTGGAGAATTCCATGGACAGAGGAGCCTGGCAGGCTACAGTCCATGGGGTCACAAATAGTCAGACACAACTGAGTGACTAACCCACACACCACATATAAGTGATACTGATACTATGTGATATTCGTCTTTGCCTGTCTGACTTTCTTCACTTAATATTATAACCTCTAGGCCTATCAATGCTGCTGCAAATGGTATTATTTAAAAGAAATGAAATCATGCTATGTGATTATTTTTTTTGACTGATGAGGAAATTGTGTCTCAAAATCTTTCTTGTCCTTAAAAGTACTGTGGTATGGAACTTAATTATGATCCTCAGACTCCAAAACCATGACATCATACCAGGCACTGTGTTTATAATTTGCAAGAATTTGTTAGTTGATCAATCCATGCAGTGTTTAGCATTAGCCAAGTTGGTGGCAATCTTGAGTAATCTAGTGATTCATCTGTGCCGATAATGAGCAGAGGAAAAATATTTGTAGAAAGTATTCTTCAAGGTAATACTTCCACGTTCGACTGAAAGGATGAAATAAAAGTACTTTTTTTCCACAAAATTTACTCTTTTCCTAAGGAAGACTTTAATTATGATATTTAAATGTATCATTTATGTATGTCACGTGAGTGTATGTTCCTCGATTCTTTGTCTCGTCACAACAAAGATTTGGAATGACGTGTAGAAATAATAAAATTTTTTTCAAAAGGTTGACAAAAATATCCACAGTCTAAGGTAAGCTTTTAAGATATATTGTTGAAAGTCTTTTATGATATACATATATTGAAATAATTATAAATGTCTCAATATCTTATAGCATTACCACATTATAGTAACTTCACTATTATAAATAATATCTTTCAGAACATATAATTTCCATCATTATTAAAAACGATGTCATGAAATTGATTTAAGCTGAATTAAATTAATTGGTAAAATAATTGAAAAACATCCTTTTCAAACTGATAGGATTCTATGTAGGTAAACACATGTGAAAAAAGAAAGCTACAGTTTAAGATAATAACAAAGTGTTTTCTGCTGTGCGGATGCAGATATTCTATGGATAGGAACACTTCTATATTTTTATTTATATTTATTGCTAATTTTCTTAGAGAATTTCCCCATATTCAGTTGTCCAGTACTTACATATTATATATATTATGGGCTTCTGTGGTAGCTCATCTGGTAAAGAATCCACCTGCAATTCAGGAGACCCTGGTTTGATTTGTGGGTTTGGAAGATACACTGGAGAAGGGATAGGCTACCAAACTCCAGTATTCTTGGGCTTCTCTGGTGGCTCAGCTGGTAAAGAATCTGCCTATGATGTGGGAGACCTGGGTTTGATCCTTGGGTTGGAAAGATCCCCTGGAGAAGGGAAAGGCTACTCACTCCAGTATTCTTGCCTGTAGAATTCCATGGACAGAGGAGCCTGGCAGGCTACAGTCGATGGGGTTGCAAAGAGTCGGACACGACTGAGTGATTTTCATTAACACCATGTATTATACATGAATTTTACAAAGTATGTCCTTATTTCAGAAGGTAATGTTTGTATGGCTAGTTTACACACTAGATAAAGCCTCTATTTTTCTTTGAAAAAAAAAAAATCTTAGCAAGTGAGCACTAATAATTTACTTAAAATAAAGTGACCATTTGCTAAGATGTTGCCATGTCATGCAAACATTTTAAGGTATTTCTTTAGCTTATTTATGTAAATAAGCTTATTTTATGTAAATCCTTATATAGGTATGTGTATTATTCTTATGTAGTTGTTTTTGAAGAAAAAACGGAAGATAACAGAACATAGTAATAGACAAAGCTAGACCTGTGCTTTGGGCTATTTTGAATTTCAAAGCTTAACTCCTTAAGCTTGGAGTGGGGCCAGTGAAACACTTTATTTGGGACAACTTTCAATCATGGGTGTGTGGCCATTGCAATTGTATAGGGCCCTGTCTTCAGAAGCATCCTGCCCCTGCAATGTGCCCACATACCTGTTTAAGCTTGCGGTTTAATGCTTTGCAGTCATTGTCTTGTAATTTTTATCTTTGAATTTGTGTTGCATAAGTAAAGTCTGATAGGATAATAGAGAATGTTCTGGGGCTTGAAGCTTTCCCTCAGGTGTGGTTCTACATTCACCACCTACCAGGATAAGCTCCAGGCTACCCACTGCCCCCCACATGCCAAGATCATTGCCGCCCTTTGGCTTGGCGGAGGCTAAAACACTGGCAGCCGTGTGATGTGCTCTGATTTGCAGGCCAAAGCTTGTGTGAGTCTGCATTCAACCTGTCTCAGAAGAGCAGGACATTACATAGCACACAAAAGAAAGAAAGACTAGGGAGGAGAGGACAGAGCTTTTGTTCTTGTTTTTTGCACAAGGGACATTCATTCTGTTTTTCACTGGACTCTGCATATTTTGGAACTAGACTTAGTAATTTAGAAATAGTATTATTGAATGTCATGTCTGATACACTAGCTCAAATGAGAAGGGAAATTCTGAGGTGCATGATATTTTAGGGTACCAGGTATTTTAGAAAATGACATCTGATCCTAAAGGCTTGAATATTGCCTCTCTAAACTGTTGCTTTGTCAGGCACATATGTACTTACTAAATATCCGCCATAAATCCAGCATTACCTAGTTTGTTCAGTGTGTCCTGCTCATGGAATTACAGATTTCTTAGTCAGTATCTGCGCTGCTCTGGGATATGAAAAACAGGGCAGCTATCAGAGAATCACACATATTTTACAAAATGTCATAGATAATTCATAAGAAGAAATTAGTTGTGCCAACGTAAAACGTGATGCTGGAATTAGCAGTGTGATTTTCTTCATATCAGAATAAACATTTTCAAGGTAATTTTCTCAGTATTCATAGTTTGTGAAGCATGAAATAAAATGTTACGCCAAACTAGCTAGATGTTTAATGGAATGTAAACATGATAATGAAGAACATCCATAACTGGCTTTTCCTAATTTAATTGTTTTAGACCAAGTTATATGTGTATCTGTGCAATAACTAAAAAAATTCAACTTTTTATAACTTGGACCCAATACATGGGCAGAATATAAAGCATACTACATGAGTGAGAGGAAATAGCACATAATGTTTTTTAAAGTCCACCTAGGTCTTCTTATCTATGTACTAGAATGCTTCATTTACATTCTCTTTCAAACAGGTAACATTGCTTACCTATCTTTTGAGAAAAAGATTGCCTCAGAATTCTTATCATTAAAAGGTTTTTGAAACATTTTCTTTTGCACATATTAAAAAAACAAACTCTGTCCAACTTCTTTTGCTATAGTGGCTTGTTCATTTTTATTAATTCTTTCTGAAAGACTGCTATTTAATCTCATTCAAAATTCTCACTTGCATCAGACTTTGTTATTGTAGGCTTATCATGACTAAGACAACTCTGGCATCATCCAGAGGGGACTCAGGTGTTAGTTACATCTTCAGATTATAGGACAAGATGCAGGAGGTACACAGTTTTCCCTTAAGCCTTCTATATATCACAGAATATTGAAGCCAATTACATTTTTGTAAATGCATGGATGAAAAAGAACCTCCATGTGTACAATACCCACTACTGGTTTTAGGCTCAACTGGGCAGTCAGTCTCACATGACCCTAATAGGCTACACTTGACAATGGTTTCATTAGAAGGATATAATGCAATAAACAAAGTGAATCAGTTGGGCACAATCAGGTGATTCTTTAACATGACAGTTCCCACAAGTGTCTAGGGCTAAAGTCTTTCTCTAGCACTGTGAGATGACAGCTCAGGTATAAATCTGAGATCATGGGTAAGAATGAGACCTACTCTAACATTTCCCATGTCCCAGATAGGAATCAGTATCTTTTATAATAGCCCATAAGCAAAAAATATCACCAGTTGCAAAAATGTACCTCACTCAAATTCCACAAGGTATTTATAGTCAGCCACAGTACCCCCAGACTAGGTTCAGTTTACAAATAAGGGCTTATTTTTATGATAAGCGATATAGCAGCTGACATAGGTTTCCATGGAAACTAAGCTAGAAAGTTCTCTCAAGGTCATATTTCTTTTCATAAAGAAGGAGAAAATATTTTGCCATCCCTCCATTCATTTTGGACTTCCCTGGTGGCTCAGACGGTTCAGCGTCTGTCTACAATGTGAGAGACCCGGGTTAGATCCCTGGGTCAGGAAGATCCTCTGGAGAAGGAAATGGCAATCCACTCCGGTACTATTGCCTGGAAAATCCCATGGACAGAGGGTAGGCTACAGCCCATGGGGTTGCAAAGAGTCAGACACAACTGAGCGACTTTACCTTACCTTTACCACTCATATTAGAAAACACAAATATTAGGAATTTGAATTACCAAACAGGCCTTATTCTCTGACTTACAATGCAATAAAATTCAAAATGACAGCTATAGTGTAACTCAGAAAACTGAAAAAAGAATAATAAAATCTCAAGAAAAGTAGATAAGAAAACTAATAAAGATAAAAACAAAATTAACAAAAATTATCAAACTATGAAAGAACATTTGATTAAAAATAATTTGTTTCATTTTGAAAAGAATGTCGAAATGATTCTTTTTGCCAAATGTCTAAAATGTTAGGACTGGGGTTAACAAAAATACTAGACTGGGTGGCTTAAACAACAAACATTTATTTCTCACAACTGGAGGCCAGGAAATCCAAGATCAAGGCACCTGCAGGTTCAGAGTCTGGTGAAAGCCCAATTCTTGGTTGCTTCTCCCTGTACTCATTAAATGACAGAATGGGTGAGAGCTCTTTGTCGTGTTCTCCATAAGAGTACTAATCCCATTTGTGAGGGTTCTGCCCTCATTACTTAGTCACCTCCAAAAGGCCACACCTCCAAATGACATCAGATTGAAGATTAGGTTTCAATGTGTGAATTTTGAGGCACACAACTACTCAGTCTATCATGCCACTGAAGATGAGGAAGAAAAAAATTAATGAGGAACTTCAGGAATCAGGAGGAAAAGCATTTAAAGGGTTTCTATGTTTCAGTGTAGGTAGAACAGTTAATTTTATAGAAAAAATATAAATAACCAAAAGCCTCAAGAAACATTAAAAAAAGAAAACAATAACAAGAGAAGAAAATAAAAAAGCAGTCAAGACTTTCCCATATTATAGGAATAATAATAATAAAAATTTATGAACTACTTCTATCACTGACACTGTTTTAACATTTTACTAGAGATACTAAACAAATGAAAAAAGACAAAAATAAAACCCACAAAATGTCTAAACTTTGAAAAAAAGATGAAACAGTATTTACAGATGACATGATTACTTATCTTGATAATCCAAGAGAATTGGTGAAAACCTATTAGCTTCCCTGGTGGCTCTGCTGGTAAAGAATCCACCTGTAATGTGGGAGACCTGGGTTCCATTCCTGGGTTGAGAAGATCTCCTGGAGAAAGGAACCACTACCCACTCCAGTATTCTGGCCTGGAGAATTCCATGGACTGTATAGTCCATGGGGTTGCAAAGAGTTGGAAATGACTGAGCGACTTTCACTTCACTTCACTTCATGTATTAGTACCAATAAGAGAAAGTAATTAAATTAGCTAGATATAAGGATATTTTAAAATTCAACATAGTCTTCTATACCAGTAATTAACACAAAATATGATTTAAGATAGTCTATCAAAATAGAAACAGCAGCTATATACTATCTAGAAATAAATTTAACAAGAAATGTTAAAGATGCCTATGAAGAAAGTAGTACTGAGCAACCTAAAATGGAAGTCTAAATAGTTGTGATGATCCAATAAGTTCCTCATATTAATACTTTAGTATTATAATAAAGATGTCAATTTTGTCCCAATTAGTTTATAAACCCCATGCTAACCCATAGAATTTTAAAAGAAATTTAAAAGAAAAAGACATCTGAACCTGAAATGTATACTGGAGATGACTAGCGTCCAGAAATACATCGTGTATGTATGTGAATTGTTTAATAATAACAATAGCATAGCAAAATACAAAAAGATTTAGATAATTCAGTAACCATAGTTAAAATAGTTGGCAATGCATTTGGAAAATATGAAGTTAGATTCATAAGTAAGACTACAACAAACAAGTTAGATAGATTCAACCAGGATGGACAAACTTTTTCTATAAAGGGTCAGATAGCAAATATTTCTATCTATGTGGATCCTACTCTGTTTTACAAACAGTCATCTCTATAGTGAGAGTGTCAAATGGCGTGGGGATAGTGAATTTGGCTTCAGATTGTAGTGCTGACCCTGATTTAGTCTCACCAGAGCCAGAATGTCCACACTTGGAAATTGGTTAGAACATCTACTTCACTAGGGGCTTCCCTGCTGACTCAGCAGTAAAGAATCTGCCTGCAATGCAGGAGATATGGGTTCAATCCCTGGGTCCAGAAGATCCCTTGGAGAAGGAAATGTCAACCCACTCTAGTATTCTCACCTAGAGAATTCCGTGAGCAGAGGAGACTAGCAGGCCTACAGTCCATGGAGTTGTGACTTAGCGATTAAACCACCACTATCTATTTCATAGCTTGATATAATGATTGAATAATATGTGAAAGTATTTAGCTCTGTGTTTAGATATAAGAGAAACCTAAGTTTTTATCCTCAATTTTCCATGCTTGGCCTAATATCTTCGTTAGAATAGGTACTTCATACATTTTTATTTGACTTTATCTTGCTGCTATCAGTTTAACAGTTTGGGGGAATTAAGACAGACTTTATTGAAATGACTTTGATCTCTTCATAGTTACTACTTCTTAAAATTAAGCATTCATGAAACATGACAGATTATCCCACAGTTTAAAATATTTTAAATTATATATATGTGTACATAATATATATTTATATATACATGCTTATTTATTTTATAATAGTACATATTTATATAAAATTTATGTATTTATATTTAAGAAATATAAAGAAAATAATCATAAAAATTACAAAAAGTTTCACATAGATATGAATCATGAGATACTTCTGTTTGGACAAAATTTTTGTAATATTTTCAATTTTCAATTTTTCTTTAGCATTATTTGCTGTTGTTGACATTTTAAAATCTTATTGTTCATGCTGTGTAGAAATGTTCTCAGTCACTTAAGATGCTACTTACATAAAGTAACTTGACATTTAATGACTCACAGCCTAAAAATTTTAAAAATGAAGCAATTAACCCACCAATTTGAAGAATGGATCAGAAAGCATTTCCATGAGCACTTCAATTTATTGATTATACAAAATTTTGGTATATGTTATTTATGTTTCATATTTCACTGCTGAGTAAATTTATTTAACTTGTGCAATTGTAATGTTGTATTACTTGTTTCCATATTTGAAGCAAACATAAAAAAAGAGAATGCTGAGATTTAAAAATGTTTGTATTTTAAGACCTATAATAATGAAAATTAATGAAAAATTTTAATTGGGAAATTATACACAAGTTATTTGGGGTTTTCTTTAGTGGGAGGAAATATTTGAGTCTGAGATTAACAGATTGAATTGATATCTAATACCATACAGTGAAAGTCGTGGGTATTGGCAATTCATCTTCAAAACTCAGCAAGACTTAAATGTATTCCTTAATACCCAATCTTAGAATCTAATCGAGGACTTAGACATGTAAATGTATGATCACTTAGGGCTCAGAGGCAGTATCTGCTTCCATGAAAAACTTGGTGGAACAAGGAAAGTTTCATAATGTTTGCTCTTATCATAAATAGGTAGAAAATGAATGAAACCCTGTCCCAATGAAGTAAGAAAGAATGAGTTATTTTTCTCTTTTGAGTTTGCCACTAAAAAAGCATCTGCAACTGGAATTATTAGTTGTTGCTTTCAGCCAATGGCTTTTCTATTGCTTCTCTGTGAATGTCTGCCATATGCATCCCTCCTCCCTTGCATTGTACTCTCCACATTTCCTCCAGGCACTCTTCTCATCAGAATTCTCCAGTTGTTCCTATTACATTTAAGATAAAAATCTAAATATTTTCACATGGAATAAAAAAAATTTTAGGCCCCTGCTAGCCTCATATTTTCTCCCTCCACTTCTATGCTATACAATATTAGAGGTACCACACTCTCCCCTGCTTCTGCACTGTTGCCCATGTGGTTCTCTCCATCTGCAATACTTACATTTCATAATAAATAGCAATGTATCACTTTTGCAAACTCCAACCCATCCATCAAGTCTCAGTTCAAATGCCTTTTTCTGTAGACTTCTACTAGCATGCTTCCACTTGTTATTTTAAATATATTTTTATGGCACAACTCTTCTTTTACTATGACTATTACCTTCTGGTACTAATCTTTTTGAGGGCAGGAGATTACATTTTTGTATCTCTGATTCCTAGAGCATATTTGATATACAATGGATGGTGAATACATATTTTAGAATGAATGATAGATTGTTTTACCAGTTTCAGTAAGTTGTGATAAATAATGATATAGCCTACTAAGGAGTTCTATATCACAGAGTTGCTGCTACTGCTAAGCCACTTCAGTCATGTCTGACTCTGTGCGACCCCATAGACGGCAGCCCACCGGGCTCCCCCGTCCCTGGGATTCTCCAGGCAAGAACACTGTAGTGGGTTGCCATTTCCTTCTCCAATGCATGAAAGAGAAATGTGAAAGGGAAGTCACTCAGTCATGTCCGACTCTTTGCGACCCCATGGACTGCAGACTACCAGGCTCCTCCGTCCATGGGATTTTCCAGGCAAGAGTACTGGAGTGGGGTGCCATTTCCTTCTCCAATATCACAGAGCTATGAAAATATAATTGGCACATTGACTTTTGTCTTGGTCCAAAGTACATGAATTATGTTCCTATATATTTGTAGAAAGTCACCTTTGTGTATTTTGCATACTTTTAATAGTAAAACTGAAAGTTTAATTATTGTAGAACTGTTGCTAATACATTAGTAATTATTTGAATGCCAATTGCCTCTATATAAGCAAAAGAAAAACATATATAAAGGATTTATATTTCTAGGCGATACAAAATGACACAGGCAGATACAAGCCATGTTGCACTGAGTACAGGTTAGGCCAGTTCAGTCCAGCCTTCTCCACTCCTCTGTACTGATACCGTCTTGCATCATCTTAAACAACTACACGACCAAAGCTTGTCTTCTATGACTTCTCCTTCATAAAACATCTTTAATGATGAGCCAGATTAAGTCCTCAACACACATTTACTAATTATGTTGGGTGACTTCTTTAGTTTTAATCTTAGAGTTGAGTGAGAGCATTTTTTTTAAAATTTTGATTATTTAAATTATTTCATTGTGGGACTGTATCTTGATAGTTGAGAGGAAAAATGAAAATAATTCTAATTCATCCAATAGAATGGTAATGATTAAGGGTCTCTCACAGAAGGACTAAAAGATTTATGCTGTTGTCTATATGTATGTCTGTGTATTGGAGAAAATATCTTAAACTTGGGCCTTACCTACCCTCAAATGAAAAGGTTTAAAACAGGGGGTTCTCAGATGGATTTAAGGGATTAAAAATACACTTAAAACCATTACTCTGTGTCTTTGAGATTTCTAATAATTTGCTATTAATTATGGCCCAAGATTTATTTTAATAACTTTTGGGATCTAGTATAATAAATTATTGTAGAAATATTCTCTATTACATCATACTGTAAAGAGAAGACCATACTTGCTCGACATTAGTGGTGCTAAGCCTGTTTGATGCCAGGAGGGCAGAGTGAAAATTATGGCTAGGTTTTATTTTCCAGTGTTTCCAGAAAAATTTATTCATTAATTACAAATGTGAATATACATTATTTTAAGGTGCTAATTTGAAAGTACCATAGATTCTAAAGAAAGGCTAGTTCGTGGGCAGTTGTGGTATATCATGAAAAAGGGTGTCTTTTGGCAGTTTGATAATATATTTAGGCTGTATAAATTGCAGTGAAACATTATATTAGGCAAACTGTTTGGAAAATACTGTTTGGTAATTGAAAATAAAGGCTCTACCTTAGTAGGTCTGATTTCTTGATTAATTCTTTTTTGGGGGTGATGCATGTTGAAAAGTTTATTGTCTTAAAATTTATGAACTATTTTGAGAACTTGGTTCAAGTGGACAAATTTATCCTAAGTTTTAAAAACTGTCAGAGGTAAGAGAAGATCTTTTAATTGAAATATAAACATGCTGCTACTAAATTTTGATGAGTTATCAAATATTGTTTTTATATATGAGATTTAAATGGAATATATGTTCAAAATGTGATCATACTTTTAAAGTACAATCCTTAATAATTAATTCAAAGAACTTTAAATTGCATACTACTAACAAATTATTTCTTCATTTTAAATAATTTTTATATGCTTTATTAAACTATACTTGCTATTTAAACTGATATTTTGTCTTTTGTTTTCTTTTTTCTGACAGCTCCTTCAGGTTGGAAGGAACACCTTTATTTGGAGGCATGTCAGTTCATTTTTCTCACTTCAGATTCATCATTATGACTTCTTGAGGCCAGATCTAATTTTGAAATAACCAGAAAACTGTCCATCTTGGAGCAGCAAACCCCTCAACTTGGAGCACAAATGATCACTGATATGGTCTGCTTAAAACTATCTGCCTCTAGTCTGACAGCCATGAGCAGAGCCCTGGGGGCAAAAAAAAAGCCACAGCCTTAAATATCTTCACTCAGAAATTACCATGAAGATTTAAAAAAAAAAAAAGAAATGAAAAAGACTAAATAAGCAAGCCTACAAAAAACCAAAAAGCAAACAAACAAAATTCATCTCACTTTATCATTGAAATTATCCCCAGATGTGAACCTCCCAAAATTCATATTTAGTAATTAAGCCAGTAAATTATAAATTGATGTATCATTTGGGAAGGTGAACGTATAGAAATAGGTGTCTATACCTAGAACTACTCAGCATTTCAAAATATGTAAACAAAACAAAAACAAAAACATACAACAACAAAAACTGAACAGAGGAATGTTGCCGCAATGAACAGTATAAGGACAGAATGTCGCTGTTTGCAAAGAGAGAGGACGTTTTCCATTTTGTGTACACCTTCAAAGCCATAATGGTGTAAGAGTATTGTTGTCAATTGCTTGAAAAGTTTCTGTATTCGATCCTTCACTCCATACTGGTTGAGAGAGGGGAGGTCAGTTCTTACTGATTACTTCTCAATGCACTTCTACTATTTGCACTGTCACTTCCATTCAGGGTAATGATATGTGCTGTTATTTGCACAGATGGTCCCATGAGTTTTGAGACCACAACCAACAGCTTCTTGCAGGAGTCCAAAAAGGAAACATGTAAGAATTCTCCAGGCATTAATTTCTCATTCTTCTATTTAAAAAATCAGTTATAAAAAAATGGACTTGTCTCAGATTAAAGAACAACTACAGAATCATAATGAAAAAGCATCAGGGTGGTCGAATGAATGAAAAAGGGATCAAAAATTGTTTTTTTTTTTTTAGTGAGGATCATTTTATATCATTAACAGCGAAGAAGTCAAATACAGTGAACTGTACACTAAACATCTGTGTTGAACATCTATTTGTTCTCTTAACAAAATCATTTGTAATTTGTATTTGACATATAAGAGATTTTTATAGCCATTTATCTATGCCTCATGGGGAAATGTACTACACAAACAGCATTTTCAGTTTATTTTTCTAAATAAATGTGTTGTTTGTATTATTCGTAGTTGCTCATTTGATTTGCTTTTCATTACCTGGACGATAAGTTTTCTTTGGTCATAGGCAAGCTTTTGCATACAAATTCAGAACTTCTAGAATACTAAAATTTCAAATATTTTGTGGTATAAAATTGTGTTTTCTATTCCCTAAACTCTGAAGAAGAATTGATATATTTTTCATCAGAACTTTCTTGTCAAGGGTTATTTTTTAATATTTTAGTTATGCTATCTGAAGTTAGTTTCAAAATACTGAGGACATTGCTGGAAAAGAAAAAAACATAATAATTATTTTGTCAATAAGGATGTCCTCTAAATTGTCTTCTTGAAATTCTGCTCTAAAAGAAGATAATTTATGTATGTGTATATATGTGTATATGTATATATATACACAATTTATGTGTATATATATATCTATATAGGCAATTAATCATATCTAATGAGTCCTCAGTGCTTCTCAGAGGTCTGCTGAAAACTTCCATCATTGTATGTAAAAATGACTAGGCAATTATACTGGAGCAAAAACAGTGTTCTCATCAACAAGGGCTTATTGAGTGCCCACAAAGTTCTCATCCTTACTTGCAACTCATCAGCTCGAGCCTGTATTTATGATCATTGCTATCATCAGTAAGTAGTGTGCAGCTCCCACAAATTATTCCTTTTTTTAATTGGAATATAATTGATAAAATTATAATTTCAGGTGTACAATATAATGATTTGACATCTGTGTATAGTGCAAAATAATTACTGCAATAAGTCTAGGTAACATCTGTCACCACACAGTTATTTCTTGTGATGGGAACTTGCAAGACCCCTTCTCCTAGCTACTTTTAAATATTCAGTAGAGTGTTATTGACTATGGATATGTCTGTGATGCTCTAGAGAGTGGAAGACATAGCACCGGTCCTCTGAGGTCTTTGGAAAGGATTACACTCAACCCTTAGATGAGTATTTTGTGAGAGACTCTCAAGAAAACCTGTTAGTAAATGAACAGAGTCCTTTCGTAGAAAGACTGATCTGTTTCTGTTGCCTTTTGCTGTGCCCTGGGGGCAGTAGCCCTTTAAGAACTCATCTTCCCTTGATTGAAATCACGTGGGACCCACAAGCATCAGCCTCATTGGCCACCAAAGCCAAGGCAACGTAGAAGTTTTCTCTGGTACCAGGCTGAAAACTTGGTTGTTGGACAAGGAGATAAGTTCCTTTAGGGGACACACCAGGGAGCTGGAGCACGCAGAGGGAGAGCTCAGAGACTGCCTATATAACAGTCTTCGAACAGACCTGCCCCAGCCCAGGCCCTTCTTAGGCGGTAAGCTGTGCTTTGGACCAGAAGCCTGCTGCTCAAGCTAAAGCTCCAGGAGAGGTAAGTAGGCCTTTTCCTCAGAAAGACTGGTCTTTCATTCTGGTCTCTGTGCAGTATCCGAGGGTGGTAGTTGGCCAAGAAATGGTTCTCTGGTTGAGCCCAGGGTCATATATCCCCCTGGCCTCCAGAGCCAAGCAATTAAGGGATGTCCCCTGAGTGGCAGCTCACTCCACCCCTCCCCAAACCGGGGGCACTAGATGTGTGATAAACTCCCCTCTGAGAGGTATTTATTTTCAGGAGGAAGGCATAGAGAGAGTGTAGAAGGCACCATGGTGAAAAAAGAAAAAAAGAAAAAAACTTAGAATTAAAAAAAAAAAGATGGTGTCTGCTACAGGTAAAAGGAGGCAGGGGGCGGAGCATGTAAGTGGCTCCAGCTGGGGAAAAAACATCTAAGCAGAATGTTGGAGGGGACCCGGAAAGAAATGCTTAAAAAAAAAAAAAAAAAAGATGGTGCCTGCTGGACGGAGCAACAGAGCAAGGAAGAGGGACTGTTAAAGGCAGTGCCGCTAGCCAGCAGGTCCCTGGATGTGAACTCAATTAGATGCCTACCCCTCAGGCTGATGCTTTAAGATTAGCAAGCAAGGCTGGCGTCTTGTTCACTTAAGCCTGTAGTTTCTGGGTTGGCAGCCGGTGCATTGAGCCCTTGTTCAGGTGAGTCAAATGAGCCATTTAAAAGTGTTTCTTAGTTTGTAGTAGTCTTATGGAGGTGGGTTTTTAAAGTTAGATGTTTTAGGGTCTCGTTTCTCAGCTGCAGGTCTTAAAAGTTGAGGTGCTCAATGTGGAATTCAAACCCTTTGTTCCACAGGGAGAAAAGCTCCTGATTGAGTCCACTCCAGATTGTGGGTCTCTGCTCTATGGGGGCCATTTATGGTGAGATTGTGTTCCACCCTCTCCCACCAGCTTCACTGTGGGCTTTCTCTTATTAGCCTATGCAGATGAGTTGCTTGGTTTTTAGCTTTTCTTCAGAGGAAGTTGTTCAGTATGTAGCTACAGATTTGGTGTGTTTGTGGAAAGAGATGAGTCCAAGAGCTTCCTGGGCCTCCTGCATCACCATCTTGTACTGGAACCCCCAACAACCACAGACAAATTATGTTTAACAATTAAAAGAGTAGGTGTTGAGGTTTATTCCCAAAGTATGATCTGAAACTAAATTTTCGTTATATTGTTCTTCACACTTAGATTGATTTACTCTCTGCAATATCTCTTGGTAATACTTACAGTATCCTGTAGCATAATGAAGAAAATTAGTTTTTCACGCATGATTTCAACTCTTGAAAATGAAGACATTGTACATGAGAATAATCCAGCTAAGAATCAGATTGCCAGTTCTTGTGGAATGTGAGGCACTAAAGTATAGATACCTAGACTCTTTCAAAGTCTTTTAAAATCCATGCTGATTGCTTTGAGCTGTGAATTATTTCAAACTGTAAATAGAAAGCTACTCTCCAAATATCTAACAATAAAATCCATTAAGAATGAATGGATAAAAATTGAATAAAACTGAATAAAAATTGCAGTTCTTCATTTTGTGAGTATTCTTAACAGTACACAGTGTTATATCTGCTGTGGTCTATGGAGAATCTCTAAAAGATTTTACAAAGATGTGACATAACCAGGAGTGCTATTTAGCAGGATAACTGGTAGTAATTTATAAAGGGAATGAGGCTAGGGAAGATGGGGCACAGACCAGAAAAAAGTCCAAAATTTTCCTGGAATTAAATGTATTTATTCTCTTCAACTTAAGTTAGGTTTACTTTCCAAGTAATTTCACTTGGATCTTTCATTGGATCTTCTTTCATCCTCTTCAAGAGGGTAGCTTTGCTGTCTTCACAATTCAGTATTAATTTTGCAAAATCTATGAAGCAATCTTCAGTTCCATTGAAAAGTACAACTTATACATACTTTTAGAGTTGAGAATGTCGGTGTAGGTAGTCTCTGCTTCCTTGCAGTTGCTTTTAGAGTACAGGTGTGTTACAGTTGCATGCACCTCTCTCCTTGCTGGCCCCACTTCATGTAATTATCAGGTTTATTGGATAAGAAATTCTCTTTATTTACTAAGTGCTCACTCTGGAACATGAATTGTGTTGAGCAGTAGGAAAAAACAGATTAACAAAAAAGATGCAGATGGTATTTTAATGGAATTTAAAATCTAGTTGGAGAGAAATACATGAAACATGTAATTTCACTAGTTAACAAAAAGAAGTACAACTATACTAAGTTCTATGCAGAAAGGTATGCAATATGTCCAGACCATGTATCCAATGGATCTTACTCAGTGAGGGAAGTAAACTTAGGAATAAGATCTGAAGGGTGACTAAATCGGTAAAGGGGGCAAAATCATGGGCAAAGCAGTGAAAAGGGGCATAAAAATAGGATGTCAGACTACCTGAAAACAATTAGCTTGGAGCAAAGGGTGAAAAAGGGTGGCACAGGGAAAACTGGTGGAATAGAAGCCAGATCTTACCTAGTAAAGCAGAAAACAAACATCATGAAAGGTAAAAATAGTAAGTATATGGAAGTAATAGCATATGTATCTGCTGTAACAAATGTGGGTTTAATTCCTGAGAAGACTAAAGCTGATCCCACTCCTTCCCTGCCGTAGAAAGGTTTTATTTCTACTCCCAAACAAAATAACGCATACAGTTGCGCAATAGAACAATGGGTTAAAGTATGTCTCAGTTCAGTTCAGTTGCTCAGTCGTGTCCAACTCTTTGCAGCCCCATGAATCACAGCACGCCAGGCCTCCCTGTCCATCACCAACTCCCGGAGTTCACTCAAACTCACATCCATTGAGTTGGTAATGCCATCCAGCCATCTAATTCTTGGTCGTCCCCTTCTCCTCCTGTCCCCAATCCCTCCCAGCATCAGAGTCTTTTCTAATGAGTCAACTCTTCGCATGAGGTGGCCAAAGTACTGGAGTTTCAGCTTTAGCATCATTCCTTCCAAAGAACACCCAGGACTGATCTGCTATAGAATGGACGGGCTAACTGAATGCCAACCAGCAGGATTAAGAAAAAGCTCACTTTCTCCTTAAAGAAACTTGCTAAAATGTGTTCACACAATATTTCGGGATATTTGTTCTTGTTCTAACTGGCCACAGCAGCATAAGGGGGTAAGGAATGTAGTCCCTTGGGTGGGCACATTGCCACCTTAAACTTGGTAATGGGACATTCCAGAGGCTGGGGAGAATGAATGAGAGTGTCCACAACTGTCTAATTCTGCCACAAGACGTTAGAAATGTACCAGTTCATCATGCCGTGAATTGAGTGTTGGAGATTTTGTTCTGTTTATTTTAAAAAACTGTATTTATTTCATTTTTGGCTGTGCTGGGTCTTTGCTGAGCATGGGCATTCTCTTGTGGTGAGCAATGTCTACTCTTTATTTCGATTCTTGGACTTCTCCTTGTGGTACCTTCTCTTGTGGAGCACAGGCTCTAAAGTGCCTAGGCTTCAGTAGCTGTGGCTTGTGGACCTAGTTGTTCAGAGACATGTAGGATCCTCTCAGACCAGAGATTGAACCCATGTCTCCTGCATTGGCAGGTGGATTCTTAACCACTAGATCACCAGGGAAGCCTTAAGTGTTGGAGATATTAGTCACTATAGTGACGTCGCTCAGTCGTATCCAACTCTTTGCGATCCCATGGACTGTAGCCTATCAGGCTCCTCCATCCATGGGATTTTCCAGGCAAGAGTGCTGGAATTGATTGCCATTTCCTTCTCCAGGGGATCTTCCCAACCCAGGAATTGAACCTGGGTCTCCCACATTGCAGGCAGACGCTTTACTGTCTGAGCCACCAGGGAAGCCCAAATTATATGCAAAACTTAGAAAATAAAATTTTCAACTCATCTCCAAGAGCAAAATAACATAGTCGAGTCATATCCTGTGAACATTTATTTTTTTTTAAATGAATTCTACTATACTCATGTCTTTTCCTTTCTGTAAACATGTGCTCGATTGGTAATGATATGGATAAACCTCTATACATCTCCTGTTGTGAACATCTCATCACACTAATTGTGATTGTGATCCAGAAGATAATCTGCATTTATAGATGATATAATAGATTTTTGACTTTGGAGATTTTGACACTTCATTGTGGTATTCTAATGTGTTGGTTAGCACAATTAATCAGTACCTCATTTGTGCACACCTTAGGGTGTTTTATCAGTTGTTTTTTGGAGAAAGGGAACATTAGAATTTGAGGTCTTAAATGTTTTTCCTTAATAGGCACCAGAGTTTGGGGGACTCATTAATTTATGCTGATTCTAAGAAAGCATTTTCTCTTTTTTTGGTTTGAGCATAGCTAAAGAGATGTTTTTTCATTGGTTCTGAGTTGTGTCTGACTCTTGGCAACTCCATGGACTGCCTGCTCCTCTGTCCATGCCAAGCTCCTCTTGTCCTGCCAAGCTCCTCTGTCCATGAAACTCTCCAGGCAAGAATATTGGAGTGAGTTACTATTTCCCTTCTCCAGGGGCTCTTCCCAACCCAGGGATCAAACCTGGGTCTCCCGCATTGCAGGTGGATTCTTTACTGTCTAAACCACCAGGGAAGCCCTGAAGAGATGTTTGTTCATTGGTTGTGGTGACAAGATTCAGATATTTCAAAGGCTTTAATAGAGGAAATCAATACACCATACAATTAAAAAGTAAATATTTAAGAAAGTAGATTTATGGGTTTCCATAGAAAATGTAGGTCCCCACAGATGTGTACACTTCCCTAACAAATCAGAGACATTTTAGGTCCTGTGCCAGTTACGAATGCATGCAATAACAGCTATTAATAAATGTATTTGAGATAATTTGACATTTAGAGGTGAAAAATAGAGCACATTATGGTAGGCAGTGTCATCTGTTAGTGAGAGGGTAGTCCACGCTTTCCAAGTTATGGCAGTCCTTTTAACAAGCTAATCCGTAAGTGACAATTTAACCAACCACAGTGAGCTTTCTACAACATGGAAACATGCTCTGTTAGCTCCCTTCACTTTTCCTGAGGAAGTATTTAAACATTTCAAAAGTGCTTTTTACTTAATGTACAGATTGAATAGTCAATTTGCTAACCTGATATATTTTTCTGAATCATTTTTTGTTCCTATATTGAATGCAAATAAAATATAGAGTACTTTTTTAAAGTCTCCTTTTATTATAGTTTGTTTATTTTTGACAGTGCTGGGTCTTTGTTGCTGCACAGGCTTTTTCTCTAGTTGCAGAGAGGGGGCTATTCTCTAGTTGCGTGCTCAGGCTTCTCATTGTTGTGGCTCCTTTTGCTGCAGAGAACAAGCTCTAGGCATGTGGGCTTTAGTAGTTGCAGCACATGGGCTCAGAGTTGGGGTTCCCGGGTTCTAGAGCACATGCTCGGTAGTCAGTAGTTGTAGCACAGGGGCTTGTTTGCCTCGTGGCATGTGGAATCTTCCCAGATCAGGAATGGAACTCATGTTTCCTGCATTAGCTGGCAGAGTCTTTACCACTGAGCCACCAGGGGAGCCCCTAGAGTAACTCTTTAATGAAACATGAAAATAAGGCTGCACAAGTGAATATCATTTAGTGCATTAACAATTTCTTTGGAAGATTATCAGGAAGGAAATATGCAATATGTTACCATAATCTAAAGAACTACTCTTTTTTTAAAAATTGAAGTATAGTTGATTTACAATATTTTACTGCTCTCTGCTGTACAGCAAAGTGACTCAGTTTTACACACACACACTTTTAAAAATGATTTTCCATTATGGTTTATCCCAGGAGATTGGATACAGTAACCTGTGCTATACAGCAGGACCTTGTTTATCCTTTCTAAATGTAATAGTTGGCGTCAACCAACCTCAAATTCCCAGGCTATCACCCTCCCTCCCCTTCCCCACCTTGGCAACCGCAAGTCTAATTTCTATGTCTGTGAGTCTGTTTCTGTTTGGTAGATGGGTTCATTTGTGCTATATTTTAAATTCCACATGTAAGTGATATCATATAGTATTTGTCTTTCTCTTTCTGACTTAAGTTTGTTTGATAACATCTAGTTGCCTTCATGTTGCTGCAAATTGCATTATTTTATTGTTTATTTATGGCTGAGTAGTATTCCGTTGTGTGTGTGTGTGTGTGTGTGTACATCACATCTTCCTTATCCATTCATCTGTTGATTGATATTTAGGTTGTTTCCATATTTTGGCTATTGTGAATAATGCTGTTATGAACAAAGGAGTGCATGCATCTTTCTGAATTATAGTTTTGTCCATGTATATGCCAGGACTGGGATCACTGGATCGTATGGTAATTCTAATTTTAGTTTTCTGAGGAGTTTCCATATTGTTTTCCATGGTGGCTGCACCAATTTATATTCCTACCAATAGCATAGGAGGTTTCCCTTGGCTCTGCGCTCTTGGTGGCATTTGTTATGTGTAGAATTTTTGATGACTGTCATTCTGACTGGTGTGAGGTGGTACCTCATTGTGATTTTGATATACATTAGAGTAAAATTCTTAACACTTTAATTTTGAATACTAAGAAATTGAGGGGAAGGAACTTAGGCATAAAATGAGAAAGTATGCAGTTTTCACTTTATTTTAAAATATACTTATAATTATTACCATAAAAATAATCTTTATAAAATTTCCCACTTCCCACCATTTGCCCATCCCCATCCAGTCTCCAAAGGGACCACTGTAACCTTTGGCATAGACACCTATACCAATAGGGAAATACTTTATTGATGTGCATATGAGTATATGTGTGATTTCTATGAATGGCGTCATAATTTATATAATGTTTTACAACCTGAACTTGTACTATTCAAGAATAAATCTTATCTTTCCACGTTGCTGTTTGTATCTCCTGGTAATTCCCTATGCAGTTTTAGTTATTCACTTCTTTGTGTTTACATGTTTAGTTTACTTGTTTTTTGCTCTTATAATCAGTTCTTCATGCAGCACCAGTTGAAGGTGATTTTCTGTGCACATGTACACACTCGAAGGTGGAAATTGAAATTCATTTTTTCTTTGAACACACATGGCCAATATTATAGCATTTCAAATTTTATTATTATTTGGTAGTAGCAATAGTGGTATGTGAAGTCTTCTTCATATCAGGAAATTCTACTCAATTAACAGGAAATGAAACTAAGAAGAAAATAAGAACTAGATTTGAAAGGTAATAGGAGATTTCACTGGAAAAGTGCCATTTGATGGAGTAATTATTACTTTCCAAAAGTAGATGCAGGCATTAGTTTAGGAAACATGAAGACAGGAGATAAATATATTTCAGAAAGAAAAACATGCTCCTTAATTATGCTTACAAAACATTGAAAACTACTATGTTTGTTAAATGTGTGGTTTCAGTCAATGTGGAGTTAATCTTTAATCTTCCTTTTAAAGATGCCATTAAACTTTTCTGAAATGATGTTTTTAAGATAAAATAGTTGTTCAGTTATAGTGTAAAATGGAAGATGTATTTTTCTGCATGATAATTTATGAAAACTGTTTTAGTCATGGAATTGCCTCCTTTCAGTTCAGTTCAGTTGCTCAGTCGTGTCCCACTCTTTGCGACCCCATGAATCGCAGCACGCCAGGCCTCCCTGTCCATCACCATCTCCCGGAGTTCACTCAGACTCACATCCATCGAGTCCGTGATGTCATCCAGCCATCTCATCCTCTGTCGTCCCTTTCTCCTTCTGCCCCCAATCCCTCCCAGCATCAGAGTAATTTCCAATGAGTCAACTCTTCCCATGAGGTGGCCAAAGTACTGGAGTTTCAGCTTTAGCATCATTCCTTCCAAAGAATACCCAGGGTTGATCTCCTTCAGAATGGACTGGTTGGATCTCCTTGCAGTCCAAGGGACTCTCAAGAGTCTTCTCCAACACCACAGTTTAAAATCATCAATTCTTCAGCGATCAGCCTTCTTCACAGTCCAACTCTCACATCCATACATGACCACAGGAAAAACCATAGCCTTGACTAGATGGACCTTAGTCGGCAAAGTAATGTCTCTGCTTTTTGAATATACTATCTAGGTTGGTCATAACTTTTCTTCCAAGGAGTAAGCGTCTTTTAATTTCATGGCTGCAGTCACCATCTGCGGTGATTCTGGAGCCCAAAAAAATAAAGTCAGCCACTGTTTCCACTGTTTCCCCATCTATTTCCCATGAAGTGATGGGCCCAGATGCCATGATCTTCGTTTTCTGGATGTTGAGCTTTAAGCCAACTTTTCGCTCTCCTCTTTCACTTTTTATCAAGAGGCTTTTTAGCTCCTCTTCACTTTCTGCCATAAGGGTGGTGTCATCTGCATATCTGAGGTGATTGATATTTCTCCCAGCAATCTTGATTCCAGCTTGTGTTTCTTCCAGTCCAGCGTTTCTCATGATGTACTCTGCATATAAGTTAAATAAGCAAGGTGACAATATACAGCCTTGACATACTCCTTTTCCTATTTGGAACCAGTCTGTTGTTCCATGTCCAGTTCTAACTGTTGCTTCGTGACCTGCATACAGATTTCTCAAGAGGCAGGTCAGGTGGTCTGGTATTCTCATCTCTTTCAGAATTTTCCACAGTTTATTGTGATCCATACAGTCAAAGGCTTTGGCATAGTCAATAAAGCAGAAATAGATGTTTTTCTGGAACTTTCTAGCTTTTTCCATGATCCAGCGGATGTTGGCAATTTGATCTCTGGTTCCTCTGCCTTTTCTGAAACCAGCTTGAACGTCAGGGAGTTCACGGTTCACATATTGCTGAAGCTTGGCTTGGAGAATTTTGAGCATTACTTTACTAGCATGTGAGATGAGTGCAATTGTGTGGTAGTTTGAGCATTCTTTTGCATTGCCTTTCTTTGGAATTGGAATGAAACTGACCTTTCCAGTCCTGTGGCCACTGCTGAGTTTTCCAAACTTGCTGGCATATTGAGTGCCGCACTTTCACAGCATCATCTTTCAGGATTTGAAACAGCTCCACTGGAATTCCATCACCTCCACTAGCTTTGTTCGTAGTGATGCTTTCTAAGGCCCACTTGACTTTACATTCTAAGATGTCTGGTTCTAGATTATTGATCACATCATCATGACTATCTGGGTCATGAAGATCTTTTTTTGTACAGTTCTTCCATGTATTCTTGCCACCTCTTCTTAATATCTTCTGCTTCTGTTAGGTCCATACCATTTCTGTCCTTTATCGTGCCCATCTTTGCATGAAATGTTCCCTTGGTATCTCTAATTTTCTTGAAGAGATCTCTAGTCTTTCCCAATCTGTTATTTTCCTCTATTTCTTTGCATTGCCTCCTTTAGAAATCATCATTTACAGAAGGAGAGTACATATAGTAATTAAGGAAGACCAAACAGTTGACCTAAAACAAGTTGACTATCAGTTATTCCTCCAGCAAAGATGGGTTAATTTGGATCCAGAGTAGAATTGCAGTTTGAGGTCTGCAGACTTCGTGAGCCGTGTGCAGGTCCCTTCATGGCACGGGAAGAAGAATGCTTTCTTAGAGAGGATGGGGGAGTTGGGAGGGCTGCAGAACACAGTGTGCATGTATTTTTATTGGTTAAATTCTTGCCGGAAAAGAAGAAAATATTTTCTTTTTCCTCTTGTGAGAGCTGCCCCTTCTGGTATCCTGTGCATGCATGCTCAGTCATGTCTAACTCTTTGAGACCCTATGGACTGTAGCCCATAAAGTGTCTCTGTCCATGGGGATTTGAACAGACATCTCCTGAGTTGGCAGGCAGATTCTTTACCACAGAGCCAATTGCAAAGCCCTCTGGTCTCCCAAGTGTACCTAATTGAGGCATCTGTATTTAATTGAGGGTTGTTTTGTGTGTGTGTGTGTGTGTGTGTGTGTGTTTTGTACAAAACTGACATATCCACTCAGGTAGCCTAATACTTCTTTTAAATGAAAATATATAATATATTTGAACTTTAAATGTCAGAAGATTCTATTTGTACAGTTTCATTATTAATGTTCTGTATTAGTGTCCTCCCAAATAATTACACCATCAGTTCAGTTCAGTCACTCAGTCATGTCCGACTTTTTGCGACCCCATGAATCGCAGCAAGCCAGGCCTCCCTGTCCATCACCAACTCCCGGAGTTCACTCAGACTCACATCCATTGAGTCAGTGATGCCATCCAGCCATCTCATCCTCTGTTGTCCCCTTCTCCTCCTGCCCCCAACCCCTCCCAGCATCAGAGTCTTTTCCAACGAGTCAGCTCTTCCCATGAGGTGGCCAAAGTACTGGAGTTTCAGCTTTAGCATCATTCCTTCCAAAGAATACCCAGGGTTGATCTCCTTCAGAATGGACTGGTTGGATCTCCTTGCAGTCCAAGGGACTCTCAAGAGTCTTCTCCAACACCACAGCTCAAAAGCATCAATTCTTTGGCGCTCAGCCTTCTTCACAGTCCAACTCTCACATCCATACATGACCACTGGAAAAACCATAGCCTTGACTAGATGGACATTAGTCGGCAAAGTAGTGTATCTGCTTTTGAATATGCTATCTAGGTTGCTCATAACTTTTCTTCCAAGGAGTAAGTGTCTTTTAATTTCATGGCTGCAGTCACAATCTGCAGTGATTTTGGAGCCCCAAAAAATAAAGTCTGACACTGATTCCACTGTTTCCCCATCTATTTCCCATGAAGTGATGGGACCGGATGCCATGATCTTCATTTTTTGAATGTTGAGCTTTAGGCCAACTTTTCGCTCTCCTCTTTCACTTTCATCAAGAGGCTTTTTAGTTCCTCTTCACTTTCTGCCATAAGGGTGGTGTCATCCGCATATCTGAGGTGATTGATATTTCTCCCAGCAATCTTGATTCCAGCTTGTGTTTCTTCCAGTCCAGCGTTTCTCATGATGTACTCTGCATAGAAGTTAAATAAGCAGGGTGACAATATACAGCCTTGACATACTCCTTTTCCTATTTGGAACCAGTCTGTTGTTCCATGTCCAGTTCTAACTGCTGCTTCCTGACCTGCATACAGGTTTCTCAAGAGGCAGGTCAGGTGGTCTGGTATTCCCATCTCTTGAAGAGTTTTCCACAGTTTATTGTGATCCACACAGTCAAAGACTTTGGCATAGTCAGTAAAGCAGAAATAGATGTTTTTCTGGAACTCTCTTGCTTTTCCATGATCCAGTGGATGTTGGCAATTTGATCTCTGGTTCCTCTGCCTTTTCTAAAACCAGCTTGAACATCAGGAAGTTCACCATAGGTAGGTTTTAAAATTATCGTGAACAATTAATAGATAGTTGAGAATAAAACCATCTAATTTTCTCAGTTAGAAATGCACCCTAACTACCCTTTCCCCACCAAAAAGAAAAAGAAAGTTTCTCTTCTAAATTCCTAAACTCCTCCATCAAAGAAGAAAGCCATTAGAGAGTAAAGAGGCATAGTGAGATAAGAGTGGTCTTTGCCAATAGATTTTCCTTTGTATATCTTGTTTTCTCCAGCATGTGTGATATAATCTGAACACTCAAATGCTTTCTTGAGTAAAATAATGTAATTTTACTGAGAAAATTAAAATAACTGGAGCAAGCAAAATGCAAAAGAAAGCAGCCACAAAAGGGTTTTTTTTTTTTTAACAAAATTTGAAATACAGCCTCTTTTTTTTTGTGAGGAGGCTCTTTGAGATTTAAATCTTCACAGTAGAAAAGATCTGCTAACATTACCTGCTAGAGATACTGGGCTTCCATTGTGGCTCAGCTGGTAAAGAATCCACCTGCAGTGTGGGAGACCTGGGTTTGATCCCTGGGTTGGGAGGATCCCTTGGAGAAGGGAAAGGCTACCCACTCTAGTATTCTGGCCTGGAGAATTCCATGGACAGTACAGTCTGTGGGGGCGCGGAGAGTCAGACATGACTAACTTTCGCTTTTCACTTTAACTAGAGATTCTGGCTGAGATAACCTAGATATTAAATTACTGAAAGACACCCTAAGGTATTCCCTTTCAGTCTCTTCTGGAAGCAGTTATCCCAACTTAAGAGAAATTACTTCCTTGAGTCTTCTTATAATCCAAAACGTTCAGGCCATCTGTACTTTCTCCTACAGAGCCATGATCCTTGAATTTATAATAGATCCAGTTTAATATCTTGCTGTTATCTTCTTCACTCATTCAACTAATATTGAGTGGATATTATATCCCACATTTTCATTGCTTCAACGTAAAATTTAACTTGTAACTTTCTGTAAGTCCAGGCAAAACTGAAAAGGAGAGCCACATACTTTGTAGAAGGAGGAAGACAAACTGTCAAGGAAATTAACTGTGCATTTCAGTAAGAGGAGTTTTGTGAGTTAGTAGGCTAATGCAGTCTGTTTATTATTTTTCCAAGTCCAAACATTGGAATAACTGGAGGACTCAGTGTGTAAGCCCATCTTCTATGTAAGCCAAACTTAGGTTGCTTGGGAGTTCCCAGATCCTCTGGATTTGTTTTGTCACCCTGAATAACCTCACTCTAATCTCCTTCACATTGTGGGAAAAGCCAGCTTCTTTGCAAAGTCTCTGTGAAGTGTATATTTCTCCTCACTTCCAGCTGCTCCCCTTGCCCATGGTCACTGATCTGTCTGCATCTTGTCCCCTGGACCTGATGCTCTTTTACAGCTTTTCTCCTCAGACTGAACACTGCACCTATTCTGTTCTTGCCAAAGCACAAGCAGCACAAGACTTCTGAAGTCTACAATGTTTTACGAAAACTAAGGAGAGATGGTGGAGGAGTTTAGTCTGGCTCACGTGCCAGCACTCACTTTACTTTATAGTTTATATGATAGTAACTTAAATTTTCACATTTGATAATGCACAAGGGGAGATTTCTCTTTGATTAGATCCCACTTTTCTTTTTCCTTCCTTATCCAAATTACAGCCAGCTTCTCAGCCAATTCTGTTTAGGACCTTTATTCTCCCCTTCTAGCTGCCTTCAACCCCATTACTGTCACTTTATGATATACAGCACTTGACCAGTAAGACCCTTTTTGAGATATTTTCTTCAATAAAGACCCATCTCTACCAAGCTTCCTACTAAAACGTAGAAGTTAAGAGAGTACTCATTAATCCAGAGAGATTTTTAGGAACCTGGTTGGATTGCAGCAGAAATATTTTTTATGTGTTCAGAATAACTCCTCAGAAGTTGTGGAACTGGGAGTAATGGTTTTGTTGCTACTGTTCTGTTTCATTTGTGTGTTTTCTTCCAATTACATCAGCACTCAGATAAATAGATTTTTATAAATGAATGTGTGACCTCTTATTATAAGATGATTAACCTGCACATTAACCTGTTTTTTTTTATTTTTAATTCCTGTGTTTTATTTGAGAAGACAGTGTATTTGAATATCTGTTGTTCTGTCCATATTAATGGCTAAAATTCCAACGTTTGCTGGGAGTGACAAAGACACAGTAACCAAATGTTTACACAGTTAGATGAGTAGAAGAAATTTGAGAGAATAAATATATTTGATTACTTGAGAAGTATATTAATTTTAGAAGAAACTAATCTGTTAGAATTTCAAGAAGACAGGCTATCAGCTCTATAACATTAATTAATGGATTCAAAAAATATTTAAGCACTGTCTACTAGGCCAAGGTACTATTCTTAGAACTGGGATATAATAATACGTAGGAAAAAACAGTGTTTGCATTCTGATGGAAATAGGCAGATCAAGTAAATACAAATTTAATATCAACTATAGAATATGTCTTTTTTTCAGAGTGAGGGGTTGCAAGTTGCAGATGTATAATATAGAGATTCACAATTTTTAAATGTTATATTGTACTCATAGTAACTATAAAATATTCGCTATATTGGATATATATTGTACAGTATATGCTTGTGGCATATTTTATACATAAGTCTGTACTTTTACTCCCCTACCCCTATCTTGCCCCTCTGTGCTTTTCTCTCCCCAGTAGTAACCACTAGGTTGTCCCTCTTTGTCTGTGAGGCATTAGTTGTTATATATTTTAGATTCCACATATAAGTGATATCATACAGTATTTGTCCTTCTCTGTCCAACATATTTCACTCAGCAGAGTGCCCTCGATGTCCATCCAGGTTGTTGCAAATGGCAAACTATTATGTTGATAAAATATCTGGAGAAAAATACAGTGGTATATGGGAAATAGGAAATGACGAAGGTTGGAAAGCCAGGGTTGTAAAGATGCTATTTTATTGAGCACTTGATAAGGTGACATTTGAACATATCCAAAGGAATTTGTGGAGCCAGATTTGTGTGATCTGTGAGAAGACGATTTCAGGAGAGGAAAGGAAAGTATATGACGGAGGACCCTGTGTCAAGTGTGGAAAAGTTGTTTGGCTTAGAGTAAGTGAGGGAAGAGTAATGGGAGATGGGGCTCATTGTTGTAAGGGTTGTGTGGAATCTTGTAGTGATTTTTAGCACTTTGGATTTTATTCTGAGTAAGTTCAGTTCAGTCTCTCAGTCGTGTCCGACTATTTGCAACTCCATGAACCGCAGTATGCCAGGCCTCCCTGTCTATCACCAGCTCCTAGAGTTAACCCATACCCATGACCATCAAGTCAGAGATGCCATTAAACCATCTCATCCTCTGTCATCGCCTTCTCCTGCCCTCAATCTTTCCCAGCATCAGGAACTTTTCAAATGAGTCAGCTCTTCGCATCAGGTGGCCAAAGTATTGGAGTTTCAGCTTCAACATCAGTCCTTCCAATGAACACCCAGGACTGATCTCCTTTAGGATGGACTGGTTGAATCTCTTTGCAGTCCAAGGGACTCTCAAGAGTCTTCTCCAACACCACAGTTCAAAAGCATCAATTCTTCGGCACTCAGCTTTCTTTATAGTCCAACTCTCACATTCATACATGACCACTGGAAAAAACATGGCCTTGACTAGACGGACCTTTGTTGGCAAAGTAATGTCTCTGTTTTTTAATATGCTGTCTAGGTTGGTCATAACTTTCCTTCCAAGAAGTAAGCATCTTTTAATTTCATGGCTGCAATCACCGTCTGCAGTGATTTTGGAGTCCAGAAAATAAAGTCAGCCACTGTTTCCACTATTTCCCCATCTACTTGCCATGAAGTGATGGAACTGGATGCCATGATCTTAGTTTTCTGACTGTTGAGCTATAAGCCTACTTTTTCACTCTTCTCTTTCACTTTCATCAAGAGGCTTTTTAGCTCCTCTTCCCTTTTTGCCATTAGGGTGGTGTCATCTGCGTATCTGAGGTTATTGATATTTCTCCCAGCAGTCTTAATTCCAGCTTGTGCTTCTTCCAGCCCAGTGTTTCTCATGATGTACTCTGCATATAAGTTAAATAAGCAGGGTGACAATATACAGCCTTGACGTACTCCTTTTCCTATTTGGAACCAGTCTGTTGCTCCATGTCCAGTTCTAACTGTTGCTTCCTGACCTGCATATAGGTTTCTCAAGAGGAGGTCAGGTGGTCTGGTATTCCCATCTCTTTCAGAATTTTCCACAGTTTATTGTGATCCACACAGTCAAAGGCTTTGACATAGTCAATAAAGCAGAAATAGATGTTTTTCTGGAACCTTCAGAATGGGCTTGGAAGCATTATTGTTGTCAAAAACATTCCTTAATTGTGTTTCTGAAGTGGTAAGTGTTTCTATTCTGCCTAATAGCTGTAATTAGCAGGTGGAAAAATGAATGTTTTTGTAATCATTCCATAGTTAAAATCTGCCAAGAGGAAATAACTGAATTCATTAAATACATCATTTTCATCCTCAAAAATGTAAAGTGATAAATCCAGGTGTTCAGTTAAAGACTGAAAATTAAAGTAGAACAAGATAATTTTCTCGTTCTGTGCACTGTTGTAGAAATTCCCTAAGTGAGCATCTTTTTCTTTTTCAGCTAAATTCTTTATTTGTTTTTCATTTATTTTAGGTCAACATTTAATTTATGAAAATGAAACTCTATTAAGACAGACCACACATGCACAAATGAAAAATTACTATTTGTCATTATTGTCATTGTCTTATAGGTAAATACCAGGCCTACAGAGCCAGATTCTCTGGCATGAAATCCTAAATTTAAATACCTACTAGTGTTGTGATCTTAGCTAAGAGTATTTAACCTTGTCTTTCAGTTTTGTCATTTGTAAAATAGGGATGAAAATCACATGTACTTCATAATGTGAATTAACTGAGTTAAAACACATATATATACACATATACTTGACCACCTCATACAGAGTTGACTCATTGGAAAAGACTCTGATGCTGGGAGGGATTGAGGGCAGGAGGAGAAGGGGACGACAGGATGAGATGGCTGGATGGCATCACCGACTCGATGGACGTGAGTTTGAGTGAACTCCAGGAATTGGTGATGGACAGGGAGGCCTGGTGTACTACAATTCATGGGGTCACAAAGAGTCGGACACGACTGAGTGACTGAAGTGATAACACATTTACATTGCTTGGCATCTAATAAATGCTTAATATATATTAGCTAAAAATATGAAAAGTGAAAGTGTTAGTTGCTCAGTCATGTCTGACTCTTTGTGACCCCATGGACTGTAGCCTGCCAGGCTCCTCTGTTCATGAAATTTTCCAGGCAAGAATACTGGAGCTGGTTGCCATTTCCTACTCCAGGAGATCTTTACCAGGAATTGAAACTGTCTCTCCTACGTCTTCTGCATTGGCAGGTGGGTTCTTGACTGCTGAGCCATCTGGGAAATCTTGGGCTTAACTACATCTATGACTAAATCTAACTCTTCAAGTTTACACACACACACACAAACACACACACACAGAATGAAATTGGATATGACTAGTAGGAACACATAACTACACACCTTCATCCCACTATAAATTCATGAACAAGAAGAGCAAATAAGCCTATAATGCTTTCTAAAATTCTTACTTTATTTCACTCTTCCACTCATATATTCTCCTTTCTCTTCATATCATTAGTACGTGTCCTCTCAACTCATTCTCAGAGGTTGACTTTGATTACTACTTCACTGTACTGACTGAAGCTGTCAGGAGAAAACTTCCACAGACTCCCACTCCTAGTCTTGCCATCTACATCTACAAAACATCTTGATGTTTTTCTGGAACTCTCTTGCTTTTTCCATGATCCAGAGGATGTTGGCATGTCTTTTCTAAAACCAGCTTGAACATCAGGAAGTTCATGGTTCACATATTGCTGAAGCCTAGCTTGGAGAATTTTGAGCATTACTTTACTAGCATGTGAGATGAGTGCAATTGTGTGGTAGTTTGAGCATTCTTTGGCATTGCCTTTCTTTGGGATTGGAATAATGAGCCTTCTAATACATAAAAAAGATACCTCTCTACTTTTTTTTTTTGTCTTAGCAGTATGTTCAGTGAAAAGTTTTTATATTTTTGAAAGTAAATTATCCAAGTGTATTATATGACAATGTTGTTAATACACCTCAAAATTTTTCCAGTTTTCTGCAATTATATAAATGATTTTTTTGTATAATGACTATACCTGGAAATTTTCTATCTTACTTATTAGTTGAGGTAATTGATTTGAAAATTAGAAGAATTATCTGCATAGAATTAAATGGCAGTTATGTAATTTTCAAATATGGAGACAGTTTTCTTCCTTTCTGATCTTTTATTTATTTTTTATCATCTCATTTCATTGCCTAGAACCCACAGTATATGTGACATGTATGCAGTGTTACTGATCTTTAGGAGGGAAAATTCAATACTTCACCATGATATATGGTTTTAGCTGCATTTTTAAATAAGTTTTTGTAGAGTGAATGAATGAATTATTTTTTGGTTCTCTTTTTCATCATGAATGTGAGTTGAGAGGGGTTTTTTGTGACTATTGAGATAAATGTAAAATTTCTCCTTCATTTCATTAATATCTTGTATTATATGATATTAAAATTTTAAACTAAATTTGAATTCTAGAAATAAACGCAGTTTGATCATGACATACTTTTTTTTAAAATTTAGAACTCAATATGCATCTTAGATTTGTTTTTTCAACCTGTTTAATGTTTTATTGAAATGTATTTATCAAAGTTTTGTATAGGGTTATGATGGCCACATAAATTGTGAAGTGTTTCTTTCTCTACAATCTTTAAACATGTATTTTGTATGAAGTTGCAGTATTTGTTTTTTGCAGGTTTGATAGAATTCACCAGTGGACTGCTATGGAGTTTGTGGAAAGATTTTTTAATTAATTCAAGTTCTGTAGTATTTACAATGATACTAAAAGCTTCTGTATCAACTTATGTCATTTTTGATAAGTAGGTTTTCTACAGAATTTTTGAGTTTTATCTATGTAATCTAGTTTACTGATATAAAGTTGATCCTAATAGTCTCTTAGTTTAAGTCCAAAGAATCTATAAAACTATTCTTCTTACATTCTGAATTTTGATAATTGTATCTTTCTATCCTTTTCCCTGATTGGCTTATAAGTTTGATTGTTTTTATTTCATTCTCATCAAATATTCTCCATACTATTTCTAATTATATTTTATAATACTATATTTAAATCTTCCAGTATTATATTTATTCTACAGATATACCTAAGGCTAAATCAAATATACTATATGTCATGGCAAAAAAAAAGGCTAATTATAATAATATGGTTCTTGTTCAAGATTTTAAAAATAATGATTGTTGAGTCATTTTTAGAATTTATAAGTTTAAACAGATGTCTTCCTTACGGTATTAATATTTATTAACAAATGATAATATTTCTACATTTCTGCATTAACAAATGATAATCATTTCTGCAAATGATAATATTTCTACAATTTCACACAAAAACTTGAGCTCATATTACATATTCTATGGATATATTTCTGCCTAAAATATAAATTATTTTTTAAGTTGATGTAGTTTGTAATCAAACCTTATGTAGAAGGCAATTCATTAATAAGCTAGTTATCTTTTCCTACGAAGCATTTTTATTTTATTCATAGTTTTTGTGTTTTAAGATAGTAAAGGGAGACTTCCATTCATATCTCAGCCTATACTGAGCCATGCATGCAGAGTCATTATTAAAACATCGTTTTTATTAAACCTTTTTTTCAACTCCTTGTTTTAGTATTAAAACATCTATTGTTACTTGATATGAAATTCTAATGTAAAAAGAAATTTCATGGAAAAAAATTGTAATCTAGATGTTTAGAGATTGAGCAATATGGACATATTTTGCTTAGTATTTTTGAAAGGCAAATTGTTATACTTAATATTACATGTCTGAAAATTACTTTGAAGCTACACAGGGAAAATGCCTAAAAGAAATTAATGATTAATTGTGGAGATTTATATGTGCTATCCCATTTAATCATAAGCTAAGAAAGAAATAAGAACAAGGAGGTTATAAGTCTGAAACGGAAGAAGACTCTATGGGCCTAAAGCCATTATTCTAGAAAATAAATCCTGCCACACATCACAGGGAATGAACACAGTAAATTTCAGGATTTAGAAAATGTTTCTTGTGGGAGAGAATCCCATTAAAGTAGATATGAATTACTTCAAAAGAAGGTCCATGGCAGTGTCAACTGCCTTTAACATGAAGAATACTTCTCTCCTCATTTCATTATGTTTATATCAAATTCTGTGATTTTTGTTTATGATCAATAAGCAGTTTCTTCTAAGAACACTGAAAGGTTACAGCCTGGTTTGCTCACAGTAATGATGATTTACTGGAATGTGAGTCATCCCTATTTAATTCACCATATTGAGTCATCAATTATCAGAGGCCCTGATGGGTTCGTTGTATTTATAAGTGTCCTTTGGCTAATGGAGGTTTGAGTTCCTATCATAATGTAAGCCAAACATTGATTTTAGTTTATAAGACCCAGTTTCCTCCATCAAATATATTCTTAGTAGGAACCAGTATTACGTAGCTTCATTTGTTGTCAACTGAAGGAGAGACTCAATCCAGGAATGAACAGAGATGGGATGAATGGACAATTCTGAGTGCAGCTGATTTTCATGATTAACAACAAGAAATTGACTAAGTCTGAAATTAATTCATTTAAAATTTTTCTTTTGCATTTCTGAAAAAAGTAAATATAACACATTTAACATAGCATATTAATACATGTAATAATCCTTAACACTTTCTTATCCACTAACAGTACTCTTATCATTTACTGTCTAAGTTAGTATGCAACTCTTGTTTTCTTTTTACCAAACGTATTACCTTAAAAATCCTCCACAGAGCTTTGCCTTTTTTCTTCTGTGTGGATAGTGTTGGTATTTGTTTCAGAAAATAACTGTGTTTATCATAGTCACATTTATTTCCTTGGGATCTATGTTTTCTAAGTATGTGGTTGTTTGTGACTAAATTCTGACTGAAGGCATTCAGGACTTTAAATATTTAGAATATTTAGAAATTTTAATAACTGATTAGTAACTACCCCTAGTCCTCACAAAGACTGTTCTTTTAGCTCAGAATCTTAGCCTCAAAATCTACATGCTTTTTCTCAGAGAAGCTTGGTTCTTTCTTTTTAAAGTGCTGATGCTGCTGCTGCTGCTAAGTCGCCTCAGTTGTGTCCGACTCTGTGCGACCCCAGAGATGGCAGCCCACCAGGCTCCCCCGTCCCTGGGATTCTCCAGGCAAGAACACTGGAGTGGGTTGCCATTTCCTTCTCCAGTGCATGAGACTGAAAAGTAAAAGTGAAGTCGCTCAGTCGTGTCCGACCTGTAGCGACCCCATGGACTGCAGCCTACCAGGCTCCTCTGTCCATGGGATTTTCCAGGCAAGGGTAAAGTGCTACTTCAATGTAAATCACTGATTTTTTCTTTAATTGGCAGTTAATACCCAAAGTAATCTGCCAAAAATTTCTCTTCTGTGATGAATATATGAAGTGTTGTATTTTTTTCTATAACAGTGTTTTATAGATCTGCAAATGCAACATTTTCATAGGTGTGAAAGTGAAAGGGAAGTCGCTCAGTCATGTCCGACTCTGTGACCCCAACGACTGTAGCCTACCAGGCTCCTCTGTCCATGGGATTTTCCAGGCAATAGTCCTGGAGTGGACTGCTATTTCCTTCTCCAGGGGATCTTCCCAACCCAGGGATCGAACCCAGGTCTACTGCTTTGTAGACAGACCCTTTACCGTCTGAGCCACCAGGGAAGTCAAAACTAAGTGTCTTCTTAAGGCAAGGCATTGTACTAGGTATAAGATTTGTGGTCATCAATAGAACATACATAGACTCTATCCTTGTAGAACTAGAGCAAAAAATAGTAAAGAGCTAAATATATATCCAATTCATTACATTTGTGAAACATGCTATAAAGTTCAATAGTGTTCTATGAGTGTAAAATAGGATTGCCACTTAACATGACTAATTCATCACTACCAGAATCTTGATACTGGCAAACTACCAGCATATAAAAAACATAAGATTGGAAACCTAGCTTTGTCATTTGATATTAAAGGTGACATATGAATAAGACAGATTTATCAAAGTCAGAAAATAAGCCTTAAACATAACCTGATAACTGTCCCTTAACTAGTCACTAAAGATCAAAAGGAAATGAGATTGTTCCTGATTTTTAGAAATTCATGGTATAAAGAGAAGTTATAGATATACAAATGCCCTTGTGGCTCAGACTATAAAAAGTCTGCCAAAAATGCATGAGACTTGGGTTCAATCCCTGGGTCAGGAAGACCCTCTGGAGAAGAAAATGGCAACCCACTCCAATATTTTTGCCTGGAGAATTCCATGGACAGAGGAGCCTGGTGGGCTATAGCCCATGGGCTTGCAAAGAGTCAGACACGACTGAGTGATTGTCACTCGCTATACATATACACTGGGCTTCCCAGGTAGTTCAGTGGTAGAGAATATGCTTGCCAATGCAAGAGATGCAGGTTCAATCCCTGGGTCAAGAAGATCCCTTGGAGGAGAAAATGGCAACCCACTCCAGTATTCTTGCATGGGAAATCCCAGGGACAGAAGAGCCTGGTGAGCTACATTCCATAGGGTCACAAAGAGACACGACTGAAGTGACTGAGCATGCACATACTTCTATTTGAATATGTTTCAGTCATAAATACTATAGTATTCAGGTTGTTGAATCTATGGAACAGTATATAAGAAGGAACCACATAGAGTGAGGGCCATTTATAAGTTAGACTCTGATTTTCAACTGTGTGGAGGGTTAACAACTCTCTCATTGTTCAAGGGTCAACTGTACATTGTGATTCAGCTTCTCCTTCTACCAGATCTTGCCTTTCTCGCATTCTTACAGGCGAACGTCCCAAGAACACTGTCTAGCAACTTTTCTATTAAAAATTCACATTTTCAAAAGGAAACCCTCTTACACTGTTGGTGGGAATGCAAACTAGTACGGTCACTATGGAAAACAGTGTGGAGATTCCTTAAAAATTGCAAATAGAACTGCCTTATGACCCAGCAATCCCACTGCTGGGCATACACACCGAGGAAACCAGAATTGAAAGAGATGCATGTACCCCAATGTTCATCGCAGCACTATTTATAATAGCCAGGACATGGAAACAACCTAGATGTCCGTCAACAGATGAATGGATAAGAAAGCTGTGGTACGTATACACAATGGACTATTACTCAGCCATTAAAAGGAATACATTTGAATCAGTTCTAATGAGGTGGATGAAACTGGAGCCGATTATACAGAGTGAAGTAAGCCAGAAAGAAAAACATCAATACAGTATACTAACGCATATATATGGAATTTAGAAAGATGGTAACGATAACCCTGTATGCAGGACAGCAAAAGAGACACAGATGTATAGAACAGTCTTTTGGACTCTGAGGGAGAGGGAGAGGGTGGGATGATTTGGGAGAATGGTATTGAAACATGTATGCTATCATGTAAGAAACGAATCGCCAGTCTGTGTTTGATACAGGATACAGGATGCTTGGGGCTGGTGCACGGGGATGATCCAGAGAGATGATATGGGGTGGGAGGTGAGAGGAGGGTTCAGGATCGGGAACTCATGTACACCCGTGGCTGATTCATGTCAATGTATGGCAAAACCAATACAGTATTGTAAAGCAAAATAAAAGTAAAAATTAAAGAAAAATTGGAAAATCCAATCATCAAAAAAATTTCACATTTTCAGGAAATGTGAGCTAAGATAGTAGTAGCACAAATCCCAGAACATCCATTTCTTTAAAATATGCTATTGTTTAAATTTTAAAAAAATTATGGGTCTTATGACATAGGTAGATATAGATTATTTCACAATAAAAGTAAAAAGTAGATGTGGGAATAATAGTAATATTCCTTTTATACTGAAGAGACATAATATTACTTGAAGAAAGACTGTGATAAGATGCATATTGCAAATTCTGGAGCTTGTACTGTATAAACTTAAAAATTACAACTAAGCTAGTAAGATAAGACCATGGTAGAGAAAAATGAATAATGAAAATATTTAGATAGAATTCAGGGACAAATAACAGAAAATATGGCACACTCTTCTCCTTGGTGCTGCCTGTGGAGGTGGTAGCCATTTCTTTGGCATCATGGCCACCCTCAGACCTCTCATGAAGTCAAAGATTACCAAAAAGAGGAGCAAGAAGTCCATCCAGTACCAGTCAGATTACGTCAGAATTAAATGGAATTGGCAGAAACCCAGTGGAATTGACAGTAAGGTGCACAGAGGATTCAGGGGCCAGATCTTGATGCCCAGCATTGGTTATTGCAGGAACAAGAAGGCAAAGCACATGCTGCCCAGTGGCTTCTGGCAGTTCCTCATCCACAGCGTCAAGGAACTTGAAATGCTGCTGATGTGCAACACACATTGCTGCGATTGCTCACATCGTCTCCTCCAAGGAACTCGGAGCCATTGTGGAAAGAGCAACCTGGCTGGCCATCAGAGTCATCAATCCCAATGCCAGTCTGCACAGCAAAGAAAATGAATAGAGAGCTTGTGTGCACATTGTATTTGTGTTAAAACCATAAAACTAAAAAGTATGTATATATGGGATAAATTGAAAACAAATAGCCAGATCATACTTAAAAACAGCCATATAAATCATTAGATTAATTATAAATGTGCTAAACTTTTCAAATAAATCCAAAGAATATTATACTGCATTTTAAAACTAAATCCAATTGTATGTTGTTTACAGAAAATGAATTTTAAATGTGAAGTTACAGATTGTCTAAGAGAAGGATGGAAAAATATACAGAGAAGTCTTCAAAACTAGGAGTATTAATAAAGATGAGAAGGAGCATTTCATATAAAAAAATGTCAGCTCAACATGAAAATATAATTCTGAAACTCTAATAATAAGAGATTCATAAACTTATGAAGCAAAAATTGAAAAAGTCTATAAACAAAATTAGGCAAATCCACAATTATGGTTGAAATTTTTGCAGAAAATTACAAGGATATAAAAAACTTGAATAAATTATCAATCAATAAGTCATATTGAAATTTATAGAATAATTCACCCAACAATGGAACAAAGTGTTTTCAAAGAGCACATTAAACAAGTGGAGCATAAAATTGATTAATGCTTAACTGAAAAAATGATATTGAGCAGTTGTTCAGGACATCTTTCATCTGATTTCACATTAAATGGAAGCATGTTATGGGAATGACTCCTTTGTAGTTATCCAGACTTTGAAGTACACACATCATTTATTAAAGATTATAGGAGCAATTTCCGGAGACGGCAATGGCACCCCACTCCAGTACTCTTGCCTGGAGAATCCCATGGACAGAGGAGCCTGGTAGGCTGCAGTCCATGGGGTTGCTACTAGTCGGACACGACTGAGCAAATTCACTTTCACTTTTCACTTTCATGCATTGGAGAAGGCAATGGCAACCCACTCCAATGTTCTTGCCTGAAGAATCCCATGGACGGGGGAACCTGCTGGGCTGCCGTCTGTGGGGTCGCACAGAGTTGGACACGACTGAAGCGACTTAGCAGCAGCAGCAACAGCAGCAGGAGCAATTTCATTTTGAAAGCAGGACTTTCTGTCTGCTTAATACTATGGTAGTATTGACTACGTTAGTTGGAAATGCCCTATGACTAACTTTCTATTCCTTAACTGGTAGAGCATATTTTCTCCAATGTGGATACCTCAGATACTTTGTAATGTTATGTAAAAAATTTCAAGGAATTTTATGCAATTTTTAGCTCGTTACTTATATGTGATTATCCTAGAAAACAATCTCTTTCCCCTCAAATTCACTATTTATCTATTAATTATGTTTAATTACTCCTAGTACTTCCATATTGAAGAATGGGCTTAGAAGTATACAGCCTTTTGATTATGTGATTTTTAGAATGAATGGTTTGTTTGGTATATTCCCTAGCATCCTCTCCCTGGGCTCTTAAGTTGCATTTATTTTGGGCAGTTCATGTGATGATGTTTTTATTTTTATAGCCTATTTAGTATTTTTATCCTTTAAGATAACAAAAATTTTGTTTGACGTTTTCTTAAAATAATTGTGGCATATCCAAACAATAAATTGATACTACTAGGCACACAGCATTTACAAATATCAAAAAATGTGCTGAGCTACCTAGGGCACAAAAGAACCCTCTATATGAACCCATGTATATTCTATTACAGAACAGGTAAACCTAGTCCGTAGTAGTAGCATGTCAGTTATTGCCTAAGCCAGAGGCGAGGGTGGATAAAATGCAAACAGGGGAAACTGGCAGGGAATTATCATGGAAATATTCTGTATCTTGATAGGGTTGATGAACATATGAGTGTATACCTTTGACAAACTCACCAAACTGTAGATTAAAATATGTGCTTTCCTATCGAATGGAGATCACATTTCAGTAAATTTAATGAGTAAGAACAAAACAAAACCAAAAAGCTATTGTGTTGAAAGAAGAATGGAGGCAGAGGGATTAGCTAGAGTGCTGTGAATAATCTGAACAATGATGGTTTACATAATAGAAATGGAAAACAAGACAGATTTAGGATATATTTTGAAGGCAAATTATACATGATATCTTGATGATTTATATGTGTATATTCAACGGTGAGGATTCTGATGGATAATGAGAAATAACAAAAATCCCTGAAAATTTGGCTTAAATTGGATGGAGTTATTTCTTCCAAAAAGTTAATCTGAGGAAACAGCTAGTTTGGTAGTTGAGTTCTATGGAGAATCAAGAGTTCTATCTTGACTGTGTTAATCTTAAGATGCTTTTTAAAATGCCTGTGGACAAATATTCAGTGGATGTCGGATATATGATTCTGGAGTTGTAGGACATATTTGGATATTAAGGTACAGATGTGGAAGTCACAGTAAACAAGTTCCTAGAGAGCCTAGGACATATAGTAGCTGAAGAGAAGAGGAAGCAGCAAAGAAGAGATGAAACAGCTAACAGTTCAGATGCTCAGTTACAAGCACATAGGGTCTTAGACGTTGAGAGATGAGAGAGTTTTAGTAAGGAAGGTGAGCAGCTATGTAGAAAGCAGTGGAAATATCTGGTTAAGTAATGAACAGTAACCACTGGATCCTTGTTTTTGTGACCCTGACAAGGTTTTTCCTCTGGAATAGAAGGGATGAAAACTTGATTGAATTGGATATGAAAGATCTTATGACATGACTCTTTATCAAAAAAATTTACAATGAATTGAGAAGGAATGGAACAGTGGTAGGAAGATAATTCAGGTCAAGGTCATGGGAGATTTTATTTGATTAGTTTTTAAAAACCCAATATCAGTGCTTAGTCGTGTGCTGGTGGTAATATTCCACCAAGAAATGAGAAATGATTGATGGAGGAGAGGGAGTGTTTGAGGAAAGTCTTTGAGAAGCCATGGGATATAAACCCCAAGTAGAGGAATTTAATATATAATTTATACAGTATTTCATTTTGGGATACATAACATCATGCTAAAAGAATGTATTGATATTTTTGTGCTTAATTTAGAACCAAAAGAAAATCAGCAAAATAAGATTGGGCTCGAGTTAAGATTTGGTTAACATTCTCTGATTTATTTTCTGGTTTGGAACCATAATTTTCCCAGTTCTATATATTCTTCAGGAATATCTTGCCTTAAATACTATAAAGTGAAAATAAAAAGAATGCATTTTCTAAAGGTCATACTATTTGTGGTTGTATTTACTGAAGGAAAAAAACAATTTTATCCTGATGGAAAAACAGATGAGACTGAACAGCAGATGAGACTGTGAAAACAAGAGACAGAATATGAGAATTTGGTTTCAGGGTCTTGTGTTTAAAAGAACACAGTCCTTCAAAAATCTGCAGCCACAGAAACTGCCATTTCCAGTCCTGTGATCTACAGAGCATGACTATTAGATGTTACAGAATTGCACACCAGTCACTAGTGAAAGACTGAATTTCTGTAGTCAGTTCTTGACATTTGGAGCTAAAGACAGCTCTTCACATGGTGTGGTGAATGGAGCCAGTGAAATATTTAAGGGCCAGAGCATGAAGTGACTTTAAAATCCCATGAAACAAAGGGTGACTTACATATGAGAAGTACACATGAGGTTGTGAAAGCCTGAGCTCAAGTCTCAGGAAAAAAGAAAGTGAAAAAAGCAAATTATTTTCTCAAATACTTGCATGTAAACTTTTAGTCCTTCCACTGGGGTGACTACCAAAATTGTGAAAGGATATCCTATTCTTTCTGGTAGGTTTGGGAAACTTGGGTCATTCCCTTGCTCCTTCTACCCCCACCAAACATTGTTAACACTAAAACAGGTGTTTCAGTTAGGATCCTTTAGGTAGAAATTACTGAATAAACTAAAAGTGGCTTAAACAACGAGAATAATGTGAATGTGCTATATTGCATGATTGGAAGTCCCAAGGTCACCTCTATCAGAGTTGGTTACCTTCTTGACTCCATGGTGTGAGGGTTCCTGGTCACTCTCTCTGGGAGTCTCTAGACTTTCCCTCCTTCAGCCCAGAAAGAATACAAATAGCTCCCAACATAGAGATATCACATGGCAGTGGCAAAGGTAGGAACAAGTGAATCCCTATTTTATTTCCCTTTTGTTAGTTATGAGAAAAACAATCCCAGAAGCCTCTCACTAGATTTTCCTCTTTGTCTTCTTTCTCTGAGACATGATAAGGGAAATGAAATTATTGTGACTGGCAGAAACTGATGAACATCTGTCCCTGGAGATAGGCAAGGCCCTTAAAGATTCAGCTCCTTCATAAAAAATTAGCTCCTTCATAAGCTGGGTTTCTGCCAGCAAAGCAGATAGGGTGACTGTGATGGCTAAGGGGGCAATTCATGCTAAATGAGTAGCAGAGTGACTGGTGCACAAAGGCATTTAGTTAATATTAAATGTTCTTACTGTTTTATCAGCTGATCTTATGGGAAATACAGTAGGAGACCCCAGCCCCCTACATTTTCTGACCTTCATCCAAGCTGTCCTCAGTAGTATAGTTAGCCCTAGCTGGCTTTACTTTCTTTGGAAATCTTTTGTTACCCTGTTTGTCTCACTCCAACAGTTGTAGTTAATGAGTTGTCTGCCTCATTGATTTCCCAAAATTTTGCATATTGTAGCCAAACTGATCTTTCTAAAGGAAGATCTAATCATGTCACCATCGTCCTTAAGAGCCTATCACAATTCCTCATTGTATTACATCTGAAGGCTGAACTCTTCGGAATCATGTCCATGTAGTTGGTCTTCGGTGCAGGTGGAGGGTGGCTCCTCTGCCTTTTGGTTCTGCCATATGGAACATACAGTCGCCTTGGGGCAGGAGAAAAACAGAAGACTTGCAAGTAGGGTCTCCATTGTCCACAAATAGTCAGGTGCCCAGCCCATCTGTCAGGGTCTGAGAAGTGCCATCTTGCTTTCACCCTGAACAGGGGGAGGACATGCTTTTAGGGAACACTGTTGTAATAGATGCAGAGATGTGCCTCCTAGGTCCCCCTTCAAGGAAATACTTGCTGCCCAACTGCAGAGAATTCATGTCTCAGCAAATGGGAGCTGGGAGCTGCCTTGTCTGACGTCATGTCTTTCCTGGGACAGTCCACTTGTAGCTGAGTGAGGCAAAGAGATAAAGACGTGGCCGTTTTGGCCCATGTATATAACTCTGAAAGGCACTGCTCACTCGCAAATTCTCTGCTGGGCTGGCCAGGGCTTTCTTGTGCTTGCCTTGCAGTTTGACTTCTTTCTCTGCTCTATCTTATTTCACCATTTCTTCCATATGTTTTGATCCCTCAAGAACATCTTGTATCCCATACTCTGCTTGGTATTTGCTTCTGTAAATTACAACCTGTGACAACTAGTAATTCCTAGCAGAAAGTCCTTTAACACGCAACTTTCTTTTCGACCTCAATAATCATTACCTAACTTGAACATTTTTTGCTCCAGATGTATAGATCCTGAGTGTAAGTACCTAAGTGCTGCTAAGCATTGGTTTTTTTTTTTTTCTCTTTTTCACTCTCTCATTCTCTCTAAGGCTTCCAATGGGTAGATAAATACTTAGAAGAAAGTCATCTGCCCAGGCCCAGTAGGTTCTAAACCAGGTAGTTCAGACTCAGATCCTCCTTTGCCCTTTACAACTTTATAGCCTGTTTCCTTTAAACAGTTCAAACCTCCACTGACTGGACCATCCTTTCCACCTTCCCTTTGAGGATCTCACTGATCGTCACTCAGCTCAGCAACAGTAACTCCAGAAAACTTCCAAAATTATCCCCTCTCCTTGCATGGGCTGTGTTTCTGTGTTACTCTGATAGCTAATAGCCCAACTGTTTATCCCCATCTTGGTATTTATCAATACTGTATTATAATCATCTTTGCCTGTCTAGTGTCTCTAATGGCTAACCGGTACCTGGTGTATCCTTCTTTACCTACTTCTCAAAGGGATTTCAAGTGATTTAGTGTCAGCCCATAGTAGGTACTGAAAAGCACTTATTGAACAAATTCAATAATGCTCTTTTTTTTCGTCTAGCTTTGGGCTCACTCTATTATCCTAGGTGATTCAGTTAAAAGAGGAAAGAATAGTACCATTTCTAAAATTTATGCAAAAATCATCTGCAAGTCTAAAGGAATTTAGTTCATTTATATTTCGTTTCCGGTTCTGATAGTTGGCCATACCTGTGGCTGACTACACGGTGTAACATAGCACCGATAGCTTGAGAAGGGCAGAGGTATCTAGTGGATGGAGAGCTCTTCCTAGACAGAACTATTTTCTGTTCTTTTTTTTTTTTTCTCACAAATCCACGTTCAACATCTGTGGGCATGCAAGGCTCCTTCAAGTTTTAGTATCTCAGTCAGTTTAGATAATCATTTTCAACATGTATGTGTGTAAGAGGAATTATGGCATATGAGTATTCACATTCTGGTTCTCTTCCCTGCCCAAAATACTCTCCTCATTCATTTTATTAACATATTAAGCACATGAAGGGAGAAAGTAAAATCTCACCCCAGGTAATATGAAGGTGAGTGTGGAATGATGATGGGAGTATAGATGTTTATATTGATTTTTGATTATTATATATCTTTCTACATAAGATTTAATTTTTGGCTTGTGAAGTAAGTTGATTAAACATTTCTTGTGAGTTTAATAATCACCATTTGCAGGAGGGAGAATGGGGGTGATCTGCAAACTCCATGGTGAGAAAAAGTGGTATCAGTGATGAAAATGCAATCTCCTGTGGGATCACTTCATATTCCTTGATGGTGGTGTCATTGTGGAAGTTAATCTCAAAATATGAAGTGAGAGGAAAACATAAGGGTATATAGTATCTAAGCACTGTAATTGGATAGCAAGATGAACTATTGCCTGTTTAAAAATGCATCAGGGTTAGGAGGATAGGAAGAAATAGAAATTAGTCAAAAAGAACCTGAGCATTACCTGTTAGAAAGAATGCTGCTACTGCTGCTGCTAAGTCGCTTCAGTTGTGTCCAACTCTGTGCGATCCTGTAGACGGCAGCCCACCAGGCTCCCCCATCCCTGGGATTCTCCAGGCAAGAACACTGGAGTGGGTTGCCATTTCCTTCTCCAATGCGCAAAAGTGAAAAGTGAAAGTGAAGTTGCTCAGTCGTGTCCGACTCCTAGCGACCCCATGGACTGCAGCCCACCAGGCTCCTCCATCCATGGGATTTTCCAGGCAAGAGGACTGGAGTGGGATGCCATCGCCTTCTCCGATTAGAAAGAATAGTATGTACAAAATCAAAAGCTGTATGGGGCTTATATTCATTTGGAAGGCACTGATAATAAACACTGAACCTGGTAGATATTCACTAACCTTTTATATCAGAGATCCCCGAGTCTCCGTGATTCTCTCTCTGAAGGATTAGTACCTGGTATAATTCAGGGCACCTCAAGGATTCTGAATTCATGCAGTCACTAATGTTCTTCCTGATTGATGAGTGTCATCCTGATTGTCACCTCTGATATGCATGAATGTTTAAACAGAGTTTCTCCCTGTAAGCAGCAAAAGCCTCAGACATTTTATTAAATTAAATTTTAATAGAATAAATCCATTTTAGTGTCCTTTCAGTGAATTCAGAGTTCCTGAAGTAGGAGGTGATTAACTTCATTAAATCTGCTTGCCAACTGCCTGCTGTTCCCAGGTCTCATTCCTTTAAGGCACAGGGCTGTGGCCTTATCTTCTCAGCAGCTCATCCAATAGATCCTGAATGTCTTCCTCTGTCTTATTTTGGAAAATTCTTTCTGTAAAGTGACTTTCGTCCATCATCTCCCCTTATCTGGCAGCAACACCTCTGTCAAGGGATTCTACTTTTCCTGATGTACATAGTGCCTACTGACAATACTAATTTTTCTTCTGAACAGATAAAGAGAGATAAAGAAGGCAAAAAAGACATGAAAAATGCTTTTTTTTTTTTTTTTACTGATTTTTAAACTGAAGAACAAATGACATTGTCCATGTTGTACAATCAGAATAGCTTCTGCTTTTAAAAATAAGTATCTCAAACTTGATAAATAGCTGATCGTGATAATTTCAGTTGTACTGAAGGTTTGGAAAAACAGTCAACCCATAGCATTGTTATACAGGGTATTGGGAGGTACTACATTCTTTTATAATAAAAGTGTTCATAACATAAATGTTTCTCTCTGGTCAAGGAATACTTATTAATGGAGAAACAGTTAATGCTTAATAATTGCTGTGTTAGAAAAAAAAACTTGGATAGTTACAAGTCCATTAATAATCTAAGTCTACAGTGCTACCCAGAGTGTACTTTAGATTATTATTGTTTGGAGAATGAATGAAAATTACTCTAATGGAAAAAACAACTGAACCACTCTAAAAAGAATCAGGTTGGAGATTATAAAATCCTCTATGGAACAAACAGTACTTTATTAAAAGCCAGAAAGAGTCTTTTATCAATGGGTACATACAAAAAACTGCCATTAATCTATGACAGTGATGCTAATGAGATCATCATTTTCCAGGTAGAAATTTCATTTATTTCACTGCATGAAAAGGGAGGATTTCTAGCATTTTTATTTCACTCTTTGTTGCAATATGCTTTGAATAAGATAATCTCCTTTATTTTTCATAGAAAAATAAAAAGCATGTACATTGCCTATGCAATTTAAAATATAAATTTCAATGATTTAATTTTAATTGCTGTTAAATATACAAATATGAAGACATGACATGAGAACCTACGTTGTCCTGCACAGTAGTTAATAACTATGTCCTATAAATGAGTATGACCAGGAGAATTCCATGTTGTGGCAAGGTGGGCAAGGTGAAGCTTACAAAAAACGTTTGCTCAGTTGTAGTCCAGGAGAAGTCAGTGCTCAGGTGAATGTCAAAGTCAGGCCATATTTCACAGCAGTGACAGCCTTTTCACTCCATTTTTGGACACGCTTCACATTTCTAAAAGAATGCCCACTGGGTACCCCTTGCTGCCTTCTGTATTTTTTCTTTCCCTTTTGTTTTTCCTTCCATCTGGCTTTCCTTCCAATTCTCTTTCCATTCTTCAGAGTAGTATCTACCACCTACTCTGAGTTCAGCCATATCCTGAACCAGAGGGATAAAAAGATCAATAAGTCAGCCAATTATTGTTTCCAAGGTGTCTTTATTTTTGCCTCTCTCCTCAGTTTAGAGTTACATTTGCTTCCCCATCTATCACAATAGAGCTTCAAACTATTGAAATTTCTGTAACTTTCTTCTTCTAAATCAAAAAGTGACTCGTTTCTTTTTCCATTGGATTATATTAGAAATATCTCATATTTACGGGCAAAGGATGTTAATGGAATAAGGTTGTCCCTCACAGACAGATTTTCATATTTTCATCATCCTGGGTTGCGTTTACCCTTAAAAAATGTATCAACCCCTAAGAATTGTGTGCTCTAGCTAAGAATCCTTTTTTTTTTTTTTTTTTAAGGATATAGGTCTTAAGAAAAGGATTTGTGAATGTGTCCAGAGTTGAGCTCATGGAGAGAGACAGTTTGAGAAACAGTTCCTTGGTTGGTTCCCCACTCGACCATTTATTAATTATATGAAGCTGAGACCCTCGGTTTATTCATCTGAATTCGGTAATAGGGATTAAGGCAGACACAATGTGTAAGGTGTTATCAGTTAATAAGTCTGTGTTATAATTCTCAGGCTATTTATGCCATAAGCTTCTTCTCTTTATGTACTTGTCTAAAGTCTTATTAATGGAGAGTTGCATCCTTAGCATATATTGTTATTTCTAGATACTTGCTTTTGCCAGTGTGTATGGCTAAAAAGTAGTGAGAAGTGTTTTGAGTTGGCTGATTGTACCTCTGAAGATCTGATTGTGAGCATTTCTTCCCACATTCACATTGCAGTGTCATTAAAGCAATAGTTTGAAATAGGTCATAGTGGGAAATTTGATAGCATATAAATTAACAAACAGTGCAAATTAAGATTTTGTTTTCTTCTGGAAAAAAAAAAAAGACTTTTAACCAGCACACCAGTGCAAATAGTCAGGGCAGAGATTGAGAGAAAAACCCCTTTCTTCTTTTCCCAAACAACAGAATCAGTTCAGTTCAGTCACTTAGTCGTGTCCAACTCTTTTCAGTCCCACAGACTGCAGTATGCCAGGCTTCCCTGTCCATCAGCAACTCCCAGAGCTTGCTCACTCATGTCCATAGACTCGGTGATGCCATCCAACCATCTCATCCTCTGTTGTCCCCTTAACCTCCCTCCTTCAATCTTTCTCAGAATCAGGGTCTCTTCCAGTAATCAGGTGGCCAAAGTGTTAGTTTCAGCTTCAACATCAGTCCTTCCGATAAATATTCAGGATTGATTTACTTTAGGATGGACTGGTTGGATCTCCTTGCAGTCCAAGGGACTGTCAAGAGTCTTCAACACAGTTCAAAAGCATCAATTTTTTGGCACTCAGCTTTCTTTATAGTCCAACTCTCACATCCATACATGACTACTGGAAAAACCACAGCCTTGACTAGATGGACATTTGTTGGCAAAGTAATGTCTCTGCTTTTTAATATGCTGTCTAGCTTGGTCATAACTTTTCTTCCAAGGAGCAAGTGTCTTTTAATTGCATGGATGCAATCACAATCTGCAGTGATTTTGGAGCTCAAAAAAATAAAGTCTATCATTGTTTCCACTGTTTCCCTATCTATTTGCCATGAAGTGATGGGACAGGATGCCTTGAGCTGTTTTCAGAATGTTGACCTTTAAGCCAACTTTTTCACTCTCCACTTTCACTTTCATCAAAAGGCTCTTTAGTTCTTCACTTTCTGCCATAAGGGTGGTGTCATCTGCGTATCTGAGGTTATTGATATTTCTCCTGGCAGTCTTGATTCCAGCTTGTGTTTTATCTAGCCCAGTGTTTCTCATGATGTACTTCAATAAGCAGGGTGACAATATACAGCCTTGACGTACTCTTTTCCTGATTTGGAACCAGTCTGTTGTTCCATGTCCAGTTCTAACTGTTGCTTCCTGACCTGCATATAGGTTTCTCAGGAGGCAGGTCAGGTGGTCTAGTATTCTCATCTCTTTCAGAATTTTCCACAGTTTGTGGTGATCCACACAGTCAAAGTCTTTGGCACAGTCAATAAAGCAGAAATAGATATTTCTGTGGTACTCTCTTGCTTTTTCAGTGATCCATTGGATGTTGGTAATTTGATCTCTGGTTCCTCTGCCTTTTCTAAAACCAGCTTGAACATCCAGAAGTTCACAGTTCATGCACTGTTGAAGCCTGGCTTGGAGAATTTTGAGCATTGCTTTACTAGCATGTGAGATGAGTACAATTGTGCAGTAGTTTGAGCATTCTTTTGCATTGCCTTTCTTTGGGATTGGAATGAAAACTGACCTTTTCCAGTCCTGTGGCCACTGCTGAGTTTTCCAAATTTGCTGGCATATTGAGTGCAGCACTTTCACAGCATCATCTTTTAGGTCTTGAAGTAACTCAACTGGAATTCCATCACCTCCACTAGCTTTGTTTGTAGTGATGCTTCCTAAGGCCCACTTGACTTCACATTCCAGTATGTCTGGCTCTAGGTGAGTGATCATATCATCATGGTTATCTGGGTCATGGAGATCTTTTTTGAGGTTAAGGAACATAAAATGTCACGCATATGGTTTTATACAGTGCCAAAAAAATTGATACCTTTGAACTGTGGTGTTGGAGAAGACTCTTGAGAGTCCCTTGGACTGCAAGGAGATCCAGCCAGTCCATCCTAAAGAAAATCAGTCCTGAATATTCATTGGAGGCACTGATGTTGAAGTTCCAATACTTTGGCCACCTGATGTGAATAGGCAACTTATTGGAAAAGACCCTGATGCTGGGAAAATTTGAGGGCAAGAGGAAAAGGGGGTGACATAGGATGAGATGGTTAGATGGAATCACTGACTCAGTAGACATAAGTTTGAGCAAACTCTGGGAGATAGTGAGGGACAGGGAAGCCTGGTGTGCTGAAGTCCATGTGGTCGCAACTTAGCAATTGAACAACCCCAACAATAATGCAATTAAAAAGCCAGGAATGGAATTTTAACTCAGTACTCTTGAAGCTGAGAAATTATTTGCTTTCACACAATTTTCAATTTTTTCATGGTATAAGTCTCACTCAGAGCAAGATTCTCTGTTGCTGATAAACTTTCCTAGTAATTTAGGGCACTGACCTCATGTTTTCCCAAATAATATTTGTTGGTGCAAATAAATGTGTTTTTCTCTTATGAGTGTTTCCCCAGATTTGCACAGGCTTATATTGATGTGTTCAATTTTGAGAAGTGTTATGGGATACCTTAAAAAGGAGTCAGTCCTTCTTCTGCTGAGAAGTTGAACCTAAAGAGGCATATTACAGAGTTTTAAAGGTATGTTGGGTGTAATTTGAATCAAAATACAGGTCGTGTGGCACATTTGAAAGGCAGCTTATGCCCTTGGTAGTGCCCCGAGAGAAGGCTAGTCATCTTCCAGAGCAGATGGAATGTTGTTGTCATTAGAGAGAAGAGTAACTATTAATGGCAGGTGGCATGGCATTTATATCAAGACATCTTGGATAGTAAAAACAAAGATGTTTCTAATAAAAATTTTCACATCAAAGCTCTAGGCAGACACTCTAATTTGAATAACTTTGTAGCATGTTTCTGGGTGACCAGTAGCAGAAAGTTATTTTATAATAGTTAACAGTTTTCCTGAGCTACAATCAGCAGACTCCCTACTGATTGATAATAAAAACATGCCAAGTTCTTTGAGGTTAAGTTACTTGGGTAGGCTACTAAAGTTCCCTTAGCCAGAATTTGTTTATTCATTAAATGTCCATAGAGTCTGGCTCTGTAAGGACACAGTAGTCACCTGTTTGTTTGTTTGTTTGTTTTTTTAACAAGTGGGTGCACACCTATCTTATTAATAGGCAGGTATCTAAGATTAAATGAGATAAAGTGGCATCATGTAAACAGTTTTCATCGTGTACTTGGCATTCATTAAGCACTAATTTTGAGCTTCTTTCATATCAAATACCTTATTTAAAACAGACAATTTCTAGTTTTTATTTCAGATACATTTTACCTTCATTTTCAAACAGAACATTGAGATTCAGAGAAACAAATTGCCTATCCAATGTCCATGTGGCCAGCACATATCTGAGCCTGGAGTAAACACTCAGATCTTCAAGGTTCTGTTTCAGGGCCTATTTTCCAGCTCTGACACTACCCTTCATCTGCTTCCACTTTTGAATTCCAGTTTTCTCCTCTATTAATGGAAGGAGTTGAAGTTGTTGGACATGGTATCAACTAATATAATGCCCAAATCAACCCCATTAGCTCAGTATTCCACACCAGTACGCACTTACCTAGTTCACAATCTATTCATCACCTGAGGCTCTCCTGTTCTAGGCTTATATATCCATGGATGGCTCAGTTCCATGCATCCCCTGATCTTCTCCTTAGCTAGCCCCACCTGGTTCCTCTGCTCTGGCAGATGTGAAAGAGAGTGGGTACAACAGCAGAAATGTATTTTCTGTTAACATTCTATCAACCCAAGCAGATCATGTGCCAAGCCTAATAGCCAGGGCTGGTGATATATCTTCTGTGTCCTTCATGGGAGAAAGTATTGCCAAGTCATGTGAAGGACATGGATAAGGGAAGGGTAAAGAATTAAGGGACATTAATGCCGTGTACTTCAACGGCTAAGATTGCTTTTAGCTCTACCATGTGATTTTCTTCCAGTTTACATTTGATTGGTAGTCTCTGTCCTCATTTACTTAATGTTTTTCCAGTTGCCTAGGAGAAACAATTTCATGGAAGGGCAGAAAACTCAGGTCAGTTTGCCATTCTGTGTTTTTATTTTTATTTTTTGGTAAATCTTGCTGTTTCCTGAATATATTTGTTCCAGAAGGCGCTACTAAAGGAGAGTCTCATGGGAGGTTAGAGCATTACATTCTCTTCGTCATAAATATGGTTACAGGATTCGCACAAATGCAGGCCTTGTGTTTGAAGAGGAAAGAAGGAAATAGTCCTTCTAGACGAAGAATATAGAGATTTTGATCTGAAAAGAATATGAGGAAGTTATGGGGGTGGGGAAGGAGACGGAGGAGGGGGAAGGTGTAGGCTCATTTCTGTTGATCAGTTGTAGATTTTCACTCAGAATCATAGGAAACTACATAATCAGTACCAAAGTTCAACCTCCTCTTTTCATTCAGCATCTGTCGTCAGTCTGCCTATATCCTGAAGCTGCATTTCTTCCCTATTACGAAGTATTCTATCATTTTTCATTTATTGTTTTATATTTTTTGAAAGGACAGAAATATGGTATACTCTTAAAAAACTTTTCAGCAGTGCAGAAATACCTATGGGAGAGTATTATTCTTTGATTGATATTCTTAAAAATAGTCACTTGGTCATATTTATTCTTCAGAAAATTTACTAACAATCAATGTAGGGAAACAGGTGAAAAATAGTACATATTGGAAAGGGATATTTAAGATTCTAATCTTGCGAGTGGGAAGAAGGGGGATCACTAACTTCAGCCAATGCTGTTTTCATCCCAGCATTCAGGCATACCTGGAAAACTAGTGGTTTAGGGCAGGTTTTTATCAATTTATGTGGGGGAATGAGGAGACTTCTAATAAAGAATTAATTTTAAGGGAAGCTAACTGAAAAAGACAGGTCATTGATATGGAGAAAATATTAAATTAGAGTCAAGTAATAGCTTCCTGCCCAACATGACAAAGTCATAATGTTGTGAAATTGTAGGGGGGAAATATAAACAAGAGCTAAAAAGACTTAGAGTTTAAGGTGTCTGTGAATTTTTAAGAATTTGTGTGAGGAAATGCAGTTGCAAATGAAGTTGTTGGCTTTTGTGTAGAAATCACACCTGAACCTTGACATGTGTAGCTGCACTGTGGCCATCTGCATCTCAGGAACTGGGATCATTGCCATCTGCACTTGCAACACTTGAGGAGCGTAGGAGTGATCCGTATCTACACAGAAAACACTGTCATCAGTGTTTGAAACTATCAGAGCTAATTGTGACTTCAGAAAACCATTCCCTGCATCACTGGCTTTAGTGATCACCAACAGGTGAAACTTAGAGACAGATCAAATTAAAGATTTCTCAGTTGGTATATTGAAAGAAGGGCCCATTGAGGGAGCAAATAAAACTGTCTTCCCAGGCAGGGCTCCCAGATACTTGGAAATCTATGAATAAGGGATAAAAAGAGACAATAAATTTCTTCATTACTTTCACCTAAATGAGAAAATGATTTGCTATTGTTATTTAGTCACTAAGTCGTGTCTGACTCTTTTGCAACCCCTTGGACTGTAGCCTGCCAGGCTCCTCTGTCCATGGGATTTTCCATGCGGATTGGCATGTGGATTCTTTACTGCTGAGCCACTAGGGTAAGCCAAGAGAATGATAGGTTGTATCTGAATGGACCTGAGTAGAAATTGGCTTTGCATTGGGTGGTTTTCCACTCATCTTCCCCTGTTCTTAGAGAGGTCAGTGGTGATGACAGAATACAACTCTTCTGTCCTCACAGAGCTTATTAGTAATAGCAGAACAAAACGTTTTAAAAAAAAGACAGTTTTGACACACCCCCATGGAGAATGATAAACTTCAGTTTGGATGCCGAAGTCAAACAGGGAATAGGTGGTTAGGATGAAGGAATGACAAATAATAGAACTCTATTCCTATTCAACATGCGGACAGGCTGATAGATAGAAAATTATACTTGATGAAACCTTGGGGAAGGATTTTCAGAAAATGATTATATTTTATTCTGGATTGCCTGGGAAATAAGCCAGCTGGAACAAATCCACTCAACTCTTTCTAGTGGAAGTGCTGTATCCAAAAAGTTTCTATGGTAATGGTGACCTTCTCTTTTATGCAGAAAGATTGCAACTTTTTATAGAGCTCTGTGAGGTGCTGGGCAGCTATCATTTCCATAAAGGTCCTATAAAAACCAAGCACCAAAATCTTGGTGTCAACGGAGTTTGTGTATCCTTTAACTGATAAGAAAAGTATTGGAGGAATGAGGTTCCTTCACTGAAACAGAAACCTGTACTTTGTTCCAGCAAATCTTCCAGGCCTCAGCATTGTTCTTTGGGAATGATTGGAAGATGGAGGGTTAATTACCTTCTCTTATAAGCACATAGCTTTATATATTTCCCCTTTTCTCAGTTAGTTCAGTTCAGTTCAGTCGCTCAGTTGTGTCCGACTCTTTGTGACCCCGTGAATCACAGCTCGCCAGAGCTTCCTGTCCATTACCAATTCCTGGAGTTCAATCAAACTCACGTCCATCGAGTCGGTGATGCCATCCAGCCATCTCATCCTCTGTCATCCCCTTTTCCTCCTGCCCCCAATCCCTCCCAGCATCAGGGTCTTTTCCAATGAGTCAACTCTTTGCATGAGGTGGCCAAAATATTGGAGTTTCAGCTCCAGCATCAGTCCTTCCAATGAACACCCAGGACTGATCTCCATTAGGATGGACTGGTTGGATCTCCTTGCAGTCCAAGGGACTCTCAAGAGTCTTCTCCAACACCACAGTTTAAAAGCATCAATTCTTCGGTGCTCAGCTTTCTTCACAGTCCAACTCTCGCATCCATACATGGCCACAGGAAAAACCATAGCCTTGACTAGACGGACCTTTGTGGCAAAGTAATGTCTCTGCTTTTGAACATGCTATCTAGGCTGGTCATAACTTTCCTTCCAAGGAGTAAGCGTCTTTTAATTTCATGGCTGCAGTCACCATCTGCAGTGATTTTGGATCCCAGAAAAATAAAGTCTGACACTGTTTCCACTGTTTCCCCATTTATCAGCCATGAAGTGATGGGACCAGGTGCCATGATCTTCTTTTTCTGAATGTTGAGCTTTAAGCCAACTTTTTCACTCTCTTTCACTTTCATCAAGAGGCTTTTTAGTTCCTCTTCCCTTTCTACCATAAGGGTGGTGTCATCTGCATGTCTGAGGTTATTGATATTTCTCAGTTAAGTCATTCCTTAATCCATACCACAGGACATTCAGAATTTATCCCAAGCTCTAGGGTAAGACAAACGGTCACCAAAAGCAGCCTTAGCTTGCACAACCCTGAGAAAAGACCCCTAGAAAGGTAGTCATTAAATAGCCATTTCTCTGGTTTTCCATGTTGAGAGACATCTAACAGGGATTGAAACACTAGTGCTTGGATGCCAGTGTATCCATCACCATGGAATGAGTTGTATTGGTCTGTGCCAACAATAGGCATCCCATGCTCCTTTGGTAACAGTCATGGAACCCAATGGTAGCTAAAAAGAAGTCTTTTTGGAATGCTTTTTTTAAAGGTTTATCTTATGAATAGAAGAAAGGATGGTATGTCATTAAAAATCTGATGGTTGTGGGCTTCCCTGGTGGCTCAGCAGTAAAGAATCCACCTGCCAATGCAGAAGACGTTAACTTTCATCCATGATCTGGGAAGATCCCACATGGTGTGGAGCGAGTAAGCCAATATGCCACAGCTGTTGATTCTGTGCTCCAGAGCCCAGGAGCTGCAACTACTGAGCCCCAGTGTCACAACTACCTGAAGCCTGTGAGCCCTAGAGCCTGTGCTCAGCACCAGGAGAAGCCGCTGCGATAACTAGAGAGTAGCCCGCACTCTCAGCAACTAGAGGAAAGCCCACCCAGCAATGAAGACCTAGCGCGACCAGAAGTAAACAAATAAATGAAATAAAAAATATGGTACCTTATAGTGGGGTATCTTATGACCACCTTTCCTTTAAGAGAAAGAGCTGAGACATTTTAAAGTAACTCAGGCTTTATAATCTGGGATTCCTTTTCTACCAAAAGAGTGACTCGACAATCCAAAGGAGAATGGGTATGAGTTAGCTGGGTCTGGTGCTTAGTGTATCACTAGAATAACATCAAGTTGGAGCCAGTGAAATGGTCTCTTTGGAAGGTAGAGGTCCTCTTACAAGCTTATTCAGATACTGGCAGAATTCAGTTCCTTGTGGTTGTAGGGGTGAGGTTTCTTCCTGGCTGACAGTTGGAGATTGCAAATGAACTCCAAGAGGTCACCTACTTATTATCCTTGCACAACATAACAATTTACTATTTTTAAAAAGCCAACAGAAGTACATCTCTATGACATCTATACCCTCTTTTAAGAACAACTGCTGACTTAGCATAATATTCCCTTTGATTAAGTAAAAATCAACTGATTGGGGAACTGCAGTCAGGTCGGTTCAGTTCAGTCACTCAGTCGTGTCCGACTCTTTGTGATTCCATGAATCTCAGCACTCCAGGCCTTCCTGTCCATCACCATCTCCTGGAGTTCACTCAAACTCATGTCCGTTGAGTCGGTGATGCCACCCAGCCATCTCATCCTCTATCGTCCCCTTTTCCTCCTACCCCCAATCCCTCCCAGCATCAGAGTCTTTTCAAATGAGTCAACCCTTCACATCAGGTGGCCAAAGTAATGGAGTTTCAGCTTTAGCATCATTCCTTACTTAATTACATCTTTATAATATCATTTTAACATCTAATGGAACCTAATCATGGAAATGAATTATAGATCACTCACACATTAAACAATGAAACTATCAATATAGGGCATGTACAGAAAGGACCAGAAATCTTGGGGAATATCTTAGAATTTTGTCTATCACAATGATGTGTTTACTATGTATCTGAAGAAACTGAGACTCAAAGAATTAAATAATTTGCTCAAGTTACATAATTAATAGATGCAGGACTATGATTAGAACTTTAGTCTCCTTGATTCCCAAGTCTATACTGTTTCTGTTTGTAGCTTTTGCTGAAGGAGTTTATAAACTGAAATTCTATAAAGAAACATTTTCTTTAATTGCCAATTCCATTAATTCAGAAATAAAACATGCCAATGTTCTTTTTATTTAACATACTGTCTTTTAAATATTTTATATAGATCCATTTTTAGTCTTTTAAAATTTCCTTTGTGAATTATTTCAATGCAATTTTTAACAGAAATTGGCTTCTCAGTTTTGAATTCTAATGGCGAATGTACTTTCAGAAGCTGATATCTCATATTTTAAAGTGTTGTATCATTGATTAACCTTCAAGATAAGATATATTCTCAGTTTTTAAGAAAAGTTTTACATATTTGGCCAAATGAGAAGCAAGGTAGTTAGCAAACAGTGATTATCACACAGGCCTAGATTGAAATTATGGCATTATCACGTCCTAATTTTGCTGTCTTGCCAGGTGAGTTACTTATCTGGCTTAATTTCTTCATCAACAAGTAAGAAATTATTAGGGTCAAAAATAAAAAATGTTAGATACAAGTTAAAGTAGTAAGGACAGATTTTAATCAGCAATAGGGAAATAGGACAAAGAGTCTAGTGTGAATTGAAGTCAACTTTGATTTGTGCAGCGGTGACCCAGCATTTTAAATGGAGAAGGAGGCTGTAGGAGGGAGGTGGGCAGGGTTCAGTAGAGTCAGGGAAATGAAAAATTGTAAAACTCAGGGAACAAAAATTGGTCTACATGAAACCAATATGGTTTTGCTAACATAGCTTACAGAAGGTATGCATCTATCTTCCCATGGAGACTGGGAGACAGGGGCTCTAGCTTCAGATATTGACTGGAACAAACAGTAAATTTTGTTGGTAGTTTTTTTTTTAAGTTTTTGCAGGCACACATTATTGGTGAAATTAGGTCATCCTAGGGATGTGTCCATGAGCTGATAGAAACTTTGTTGGTTGTCAGGTATTTATAGATCAGTGTTTAGCCCTAGTTGACAAGGAGTCAGAGGAATTGAGCTAAAGTTTGTTCAAAGGGAGACTATTTGCATTAATCACAATGTGGTGGTTTAGTCACTAAGTCGAGTCTGACTCTTGCGACCCTACGAACTATAGCCTGCCAGGCTCCTCTGTCCATGGGGATTCTCCAGGCAAGAACACTGGAGTGGGTTGCTATTTCCTTCTCCAGGGGATCTTCCCCATCCGGGAACTGAACTCAGGTCTCCTGAATTTTAGGCAAATTCTTTACTGACTGAGCTATGAGGGAAGCCCATTACGTACAATAATGTATCTAAATGTCTGATACAAATGAGCTATCTGAAATATTAGCTATTTTAAATCACACTTATGATTTTTACTTTATTAGCAATTAAGTTTTGCTTTACAGTTTTAAGAGTTTTTTGCAATTATAAGCAATTAATATTTCATTTAAAAGCAATTTAAAATTTTAATTTTATTAGCAAGACACTGTAACAAAAGAGGACTTTACTACAGAGTGTGCTCAGTCATGTTCAACTTTTGCAACCCCATGGACTGTAGCCCTCCAGGCTCCTCTGTCAATGGAATTTTTCAGGCAAGAATACTGGAGCAGATTGCCATTTCTTACTCCAGGGAATCTTCCTTTTACCACAGTTAGTGTACATAAAATATAAAAACAAAACACACTGTCAGTCAACAAATATTTTTCTGCTTTAGAGTTGAAAAGAAAAAATAAAAATATTTTTTTTATTGAATAATACTTCCCAAATATAGCTTGTATTAAATAATACTTCCCAATTATAGCTTTTTTACTCCATAATCCTTTATAATTGTGATGACTATACTAGTAATTCTTTCTATTATCATTTTATTAATGGTATTCATTTTGATTGATTTATATTTTTTTACACATAAAAATCTTCCAGTTACTCTGTTGCTTTTGAGAATGCCTATTCTTTTTGAAATAATTGGTACCTTAAATAGGCTAATATTTACAGTATCAAAAACCCTGTATGTTTTAAGAAAAATGCAGTCATTTTCATACAGCCAAGGGGAAAAATATTCCTGAATTCTAGTCTCAGAAACAACGCGTGATGATGAGCAGTGCTGGGTAAATCATTGCATTCCTCCTCTTGCTCTCTATCACAAAATAATAACTTCCCAATAGGTTTGGGCAAATATTTGTTTCCTGTTGTTCCTCGATCCAGATTAAATCCCTGAAAAATACAGAACTATCAAGCTAAAGTTGAAATTCAAGCATACAATTGTGTAGTGTACTTGTTACATTGTTTTAATACTTACTTTGGTATCTTGAGCTCAAGGAAAGCTCTCCATGAATGATTTTGCACCTTTTTAGTAGAATCATATTGCATAATAGAGCCATGCTATCACAGAACAAATCATCCATTTATTTTTCTGGAGGGACTTGGGGTCGTCTAGCGGAACTTCTCTTTTTGTAGGTAAGGAAATTGAAGGCAGCGAAGGTTAACCTCTCTGAGCTCTGTTTTCTAGTTCCCAGTCCCTTGCTGTTTTGACTGGAATATCTATTCCTCACTCTTTTTTCTTTTCTTACCTGAATTTTGTTTGCTTTCTCCATCTTAACTTTTTTTTTTTCCTTTGAGCTTTCTGAGGAAAGACATCAACAATGTTTGTTTACTACAGTAAACATTTTAGACTGCAACAATTTAAAATGCAGAAGAAATACCTTGAGTTATAGAGCCAGGGTATTGATCCAGTTACACTCACTCAGTTCAGTTCAGTCACTCAGTCGTGTCCAACTTTTTGTGACCCCATGAACTGCAGCAGGCCAGGCCTCCTTGTCCATCACCAACTCCCAGAGTTCACCCAAACTCATGTCCAGTGAGTTGGTGATGCCATCCAACCATCTCATCCTCTGTCGTCCCCTTCTCTTCCTGCCTTCAATCTTTCCAAGCATCAGGGGCTTTTCAAATGAGTCAGCTCTTCACATCACGTGGCCAACGTTTTGGAGTTTCAGCTTCAACATCAGTCCTTCCAATGAACACCCAGGACTGATCTCCTTTAGGTTGGACTGGTTGGATCTCCTTGCAGTCCAAGGGACTCTCAAGAGTCTTCTCCAACACCACAGTTCAAAAGCATCAATTCTTCGGCACTCAGGTTTCTCTATAGTCCAGCTCTCACATCCATACGTGACTACTGGAAAAACCATAGCCTTGAGTAGATGGACCTTTGTTGACAAAGTAACGTCTCTGCTTTTTAATATGCTATCTAGGTTGGTCATAACTTTCCTTCTAAGGAGTAAGCGTCTTTTTATTTCATGGGTGCAGTCACCATCTGCAGTGATTTTGGAGTCCAGAAAAATAAAGTCAGCCACTGTTTCTACTGTTTCCCATCTATTTTCCATGAACTGATGGGACTGGATGCCATGATCTTCGTTTTCTGAATGTTGAGCTTTAAGCCAACTTTTTCACTCCCCTCTTTCACTTTCATCAAGAGGCTCTTAGTTCTTCTTCACTTTTTGCCATAAGTGTGGTGTCATCTGCATATCTGAGGTTATTGATATTTTTCCTGGCAATCTTGATTCCAGTCACACTGTAGAAGTATATTTTCTGTGGAACGTCTAAACATAAACACTAGAAAACAGTGCCTGCATTAAACGTGAAAAATTAAGTGGCATTGATTTTGAGTCTTCACTGTTCTTCCTGTTTCTGAACTTTTTCCAGTTCTCTCCCACAGGACAAACAATTACCTTTCAAACATAAAATATTGAGGATATGCTATTTTAAAAATCTTAATGGACTAAAAGAAACCAAAAACAGACCTCATAAACTGATTAACTGAACAATATTCCTTTCAGGTTGGCTTGTCTATTTTCAGGCACGCTTCTTCCACCCCACCCTAAAGCCACCAGTTTTCTTGCCATTCCCTGACAGCTCTTTTCCTTAATCCAAAGGAAACCTTACATATTTTCACTTTGTTTGCTGAGATCTTATTTATTTTTTCATGCTTTAGCTTTCCTTTTTTTGACTTTCGATGGAGTTCTTTGATATTCTTCCCTTCTCCAGTAATATTTAAAAATCTACATATTAATTATTTTCTGGTTATGATACCCTTTTTATTTTGTTTTTTTTTCCCAAAATTGCTAGTATGAAATTTGAATATATACAAAATAATATCTATGACCTATGATTCAATATAAAGAATACAATGCAAGCTCCTTTTTCTTGACTATCTACCTTAAAGGAAAAAGGAACACAGGAAACTATCCAAATTCTCAAGGTCTTTGAGGGTCCATCCAGATCACATCCTTCTCCACTCACAGTGATACAAATTCACGAAGTGTCTTAACTAATACTTTTAAAAATATTTACCATATATGGTTATATCTCTAAACAGAATATTGTTCAGTTTGTATGGTTTTGAAGTTTACAAAAATGGAATTGCTTTTTTCTCTCATCATTCTTTTCCTAAGATTCATCCACTTTTATGAGTGGGTATGATTTATTTATTTATATTTTATTATTTCCATAGTATAAATATATTGTATCATATGACTACACCAAAAGTTATTTATCCAGTCTCCATGCTACAAATGATTTCATTCTATATCTATTTCTAGTCTCCTCTGATCTGATATTGAACCTGGTTGGTTTGGCTATTTGAAGCCTTTTTTATTTCCATACAAATTGTAAAATTTTTGTTCTATTTCTGTGAAAGATTTCCTTAGTAATTTGATAGGAATTGTATTGAATCTGTAGGTTGCATTGGTTGGTATAGTCATTTTCATGTTATTGAGTCTTCCAATCCAAGAATATGGTATATCTCTCCATCAGTTTGTGTCATCTTTGATTTCTTTCATTAGTATCATGGTTTTCTGAGTGGGCTTCCCTGTTGGCTCAGTGGTAAAGAATCTGCCTGCCAGTGCAGGAGACACAGGAGATGTGGGTTTGGTCCCTGGGTCAGGAAGAACCACTGGGATAGGAAATGCAACCTGCTCTGGTGTTCTTGCCTGGGAAATTCCATGGACGGAGGAGCCTGATGGGCTACAGGCCATGGGATTGCAAAGAGCGGTGCATGCCTGAGTGCACACACGCACACACATAACACACTGCAGCTGTGTTCTGAGTGCAAGTCTTTTGCCTCAGTTTCCTAGGTATTTTATTATTTTTGATGTGGTAAATGGGACTGTTTCCTTAATTTTTCGATCTGATCTTTCAGTGTATAGGAATCCAAGAGATTTCTGTGTATTAATTTTGTATCCTGCAAGTTTACCAAATTCATTGATGAGCTCTAGTAGTTTTCTGGTAATATATTGGACAGTTGCTATGAGAGTGAAACTTGAATTTTCTCGCCATAACAATTGCAACCACAACATCTTACGAGCTGAAGGATATGCTAACTAATCTTATTGTGGTAACATTCTGACATATATATATATACACACACACACACACACACACACACAAAGTAAATTCACACATGCTTATGAAAGTGAAAGTAATGAAAGTGAAAGTAGTGAAAGTGAAGTCACTCAGTTGTGTCCAACTCTTTGCAACCCCATGGACTGTAGCCCACCAGGCTCCTCCATCCATGGGATTCTCCAGGCAAGAATACTGGAGTGGGTTGCCATTTCCTTCTCCAAGGCATCTTCCTGACCCAGGGATTGAACCCAGGTCTCCTGCATTGCAGGCAGATGTTTTAACCTCTGAGCCACCAGGGACTGGCCACACGTGCTCATATATATGAGCTCATAGATGAACACATGCTCATATATATGAAATAATCTCATTGTACACCTTAAACGTACTAAGTATTTTAAGTCAATTATACCTCAGTAAAACTGGAAAAAAAAAAAAGAACCAACATTGCAGAACATATGTATTCTAGATATTTGCTATTTGCTTGTCCTTCTGCCTTTTATTCTCTACAAACTCATATTTCAAATTTAGGACCAATTTAAGTTTTCCCCAGTGAGTTCACTCTAAAATCATCAGAGTGAAGTGTAGGTGTTACTCATTTCACAGAGGAAATTGGGGAAAAATATATGTATCAACTTAAAAATTGTATGAATCATTTTACTTTCTGTGTATCCCTTTTGCCTCTGCCATCCCCAGACATTTCCTTATCTTACTACATTTCTACACAGTGCCCAGACACATGGTCTGTCTCTAGTTCTTCCCAGAATGCCTTTCCAACCTTTTTTTTATTAGGCTACTCTGATCTAATTTCCATCTTTCAAATTACATAACCACACAAAGTTCCATTTCTCTTTCCCTTTTAGTTTTACTCTGGAAGTGCCTTGGTTCAGGTCTCTCTGTGAAAATATTTTAATTGCATGAAGTTTAGTTAAAGAAGACTTATTTCTCTTCTAGGAAAATGCCAAATCTAAAAAAGAAAATCCTAAACACACTAGTTTTAGTGTCTTTTTCCTCTTGAAATGGAACCAGCTGAAGGGAAAAAAGTATCCTATATATTTGAAGAGAGCATGCATGATCTTATTGGCTATAACAGAGAAAATATCAGACATTATGAAATAGGAAAATTTTTATCTTCTTTCTAAATACTTTCTGAAAGAAATTCATTTCCAAGTAGCATACAGTCATAAAGAATAACTTCAAAGATATGTGCTTAAACATTAAGGCTAACTTGGTATTACCAAAAGACTGAAAGCAGAATGGCCACATATTCCCAATATATGTATAATAGTAGAGTAGAAAATTCACAGAAGACACACCTCTGACAGACTGACTCACACAGCATGCCCGTAAACATAGACACAGACCCAAACACACGTATGTGCTCCACACCCCATGCAAATACTACCTACCGTTCAACCATGCTACATTTTTTTCAGCTAGCTGGGTTTTCTTTTTCTGTTATCACTAGTTATTTTTGAACAGTTTCTGTCATTCTTCCCAATATTTTCCTCTCATGGAAAGTCTCACAGGGTTGACTGTGGCTTCACAGTCAGCATCCTGTCCTGGTCTTACTATATTCCTGGGTCTGGCAGGTTGCCTGTGGCAGGACAGTTAATCTAACCGAGCCTTTCACTGTGTAGCTACATCCCTCATGCCAGACCCACAGCCTCTCTTCAGGCAGAATCTTGAGGGTGGCCAGAACTATCACTTCTATGTAATACTTGTCCACTTTATTTCTGTTACATCAAAAAATGAATTCAAATCAAGGTTTCTTTTGTTCTGTGTTTAAATATTTGCTCACTTATATCCAAGGATCCAAGTATATTCTTTTTTTTTTTTAGATGAAGTGCAATGCAATGCTATAACCAGCAACAATGGCACACATAAAACTAACCATCTGTTATTCCCTTAATTAAAATATACCAAGAATAAAGACACTACAAGCAATTTAGAGAAATATAAGAATGAACTTAGGGAAGACAAAATGAGCTGTGTGCACATTTACATGAGCATTTGTTGTTTAGTCACTAAGTCATGTCCGATTCTTGTAACCCTAGAGACTACAGCCCACCAGGCTCCTCTGTCCGCAGGATTTCCCAGGCAAGAATACTGGAGTGGGTAGCCATGCCCTCTTCCAAGGGATCTTCCAGACCCAGGGAATGAACCCAAGTCTCTAATGTCTCCTGCTTTGACAGGCAGATTCTTTACCATCGAGCCACCAGTGAAGCCCTTATTTGAGCACAGCACTCATCTTTTTGCAGCCTTTACGAAACTGGTGGAGAAGAGAACAAACACCTTCAAGATATTAAAAATTAAGTTGAATCATATTCTCCACAAGTATAGGATGTTTACACTGGACTTCACGTTGCTTTCCACTATTTCAATAAGAAGTATGTACCTCTATGTAGCTTTACTTATAGTTCTTTCCAATTGCTATATGGATGTAATTAGAAATGGGTCACTTTCATTTTATAGTTTCATATAAATGTATTGCTGGAAAGTCATTTCTTTCAAAGCAAGTATCCATTATTTATTAATATCTTCCAAACTATTTTTCACAAGGAGCGATTGTAGAGCTCTCTCTCTAAATACACAGACAGAAAGTTACTGTTTATGTGTGCCAGGCATACTGTATTTTCATGACCTTATGCTATTATGAAGGTACCACAGATAGATAGCAAAACAATCCAGCTACCAGTCTGACCAAAACACTTGAAAGAAAAAAGCATTAGTTATGAAGTAGCCATTAAAAAAAATTCCATTCTTTTGTGGCCCAAATCCTACAGTAATGTTTGTGTTCCACAAAGGAATCTGTGATTAGGCAAATTCTTGAACTAACATTTGAGATTCATCGTGTTATTTAATTCTGAGCCAAATTATTACTTTTCAAGTAAGTGATAATGAGAAGCAACCAAATATCCTTTTATTATATCTGTTAATAGCTGAATTATACAAATTGATTTAATTTTTCTCCTCAAGTTATGAGTTTAGGAAGTATTTCTAGGAGCAAAATTGTTGAATATCTAATATTGCTTGATCACTATTCCTTTTGAATTGTTCTCTGGTGGACATGGGTGCTGGTGTACTGAAATCCTTCCCATCAGCAATTTCCGATGTCTTACAAAATGTAAACCAATATGTGGGGCAGATACTATGTCTACATGTGGCTTAGAAAAGCATCACTATTCTGGCAAAAGGGTCTGTTCTGATTTTAAAGAAGTAGAAGGTTTATATGACTTTATTTTTATAGACATTTAATCATATGTCAAGAGGATCTATCACTCACTTTTTCACAGAGAGCATTATAAAGTTTTTTAGTGTGCTTTCAGCTTCCTAATAAGTTACCAGTACCATAATTACAGTAAAAGTACCACACAGTTATAACAACTGCATCTCTAAACACTATTTGTAGATGTAAAATTATTTTTACATAGCCTTAGTATGTTCTTGCCTGGAGAATCCCAGGGACAGGGCAGCCTGATGGGCTGCCATCTATGGGGTCACACAGAGCTGGACACGACTGAAGCGATTTAGCAGCAGCAGCAGCATTAGTATCTCATTTTAGAAGTCTATATTGAATAGGCTCACTTGCCAATATAAGGTTTCATTTATATAAATTCTCTTTTGAAGAAATATATATTTAAATTAAAAATATTGCTTCTGCATTCATAGGTGAATGCCAATCAATGTGAACAAATTCTAAAAATAGTTAAATGAAAGTAAAGATCAAACACTGATTTCTGCTGTCTTTATTATTATATCTGTTACTGACTTTATATACTGAGTTGTGTTCTAGTAATGATGGTGGGTCAGAATGATTCTTTAGTTCAGCTCAATTCACTCGTTCAGTTGTGTCTGACTCTTTGAGACCCCATTGACTGGCCCTGCAGTATGCCAGGCCTCCCTATCCATCACCAACTCCCGGAGTTTACTCAAACTCATGTCCATTGAGTCAGTGATGCCATCCAACCATCTCATCATGTGTCATCCCCTTCTCCTCTCATGTTCAATCTTTCCCAGCATCAGGGTCTTTTCAGATGAGTCAGTTCTTCACATCAGGTGGCCAATGTATTGAAGTTTCAGCTTCAACATCTGTCCTTCCAATGAATATTCAGGACTGATGTCCTTTAGGATGGACTGGTTGGATCTCCTTGCAGTCCAAGGGACTGTCAAGAGTCTTCTCCAACACCACAATTCAAAAACATCAATTCTTTGGTGCTCAGCTTTCTTTATAGTCCAGCTCTCACATCCATACATGACTACTGGAAAAACCATAGCTTTGGCTAGATGGGCCTATGTTGGCAAAGTAATATCTCTATTTTTTTAATATGCTGTCTAGGTTGGTCATAAATTTTCTTTCAAGGAGCAAGAGTCTTTTAATTTCATGACTGCAATCACTATCTGCAGTGATTTTTGAGCCCCCCCCCAAAAAAAATTCTTTCATTGTTCCTGCTGTTTCCCCATCTATTTGCCATGAAGTGATGGAACCAGATGCCATGATCTTAGTTTTCTGAATGTTGAGTTGTAAGCCAACTTTTTCACTCTCCTCTTTCACTTTCATCAAGAGGCTCTTTAGTTCAGTTTTAAATACATGTGTAAAACACATGCATTTTTCCTTCCTCTGAGTAGCTTTTGATTGAAAAATGGCACAAGAAAAACGCACCTGCCCCCGTAATTTGTAAGTTCTGTTTTACAAGAATACAGACAAAGGCCCACATTTCGAAATCTAAACACTTAAAAATTGCAGGTCTAGCTAGTAAACTGTTAAAGAGTTTTGTTTTTCTCAACAAAAATACCTTTATACTGACAAAATGAAAACTATGTGTAAAGCTCTAGATTTTACTTTTTCAAGTATATAAATTCATCTTTATTATAATTTGTGACTATATTAGAAACAAACATGAATCGCTTTATTAAGATGTGTAAATTATTATGGGCATCTACTTTCCACTTTTACTTGAGAATGCTAAAAGAGGTCAATATCTTACATGTGTCATTACATCAAGTTTTTACCTCATGGGAAACCTGAAAGGGTCTCTTGATCCTTCCAGGTCACTATACTCTCTACAGACCTGTTCTCACTCACATGTTTCCTGGATTTCCTTATAAATTTAAATAGGCATCTTGGCAACAGAACACTATTACTCTGCTGGTTTCTATGTTGGTTGACACTGTAGTAAGTATTATATATACTTAATATAAGTATTAAGCTACTATCTGAGCACATGTTATACAATATATACTTTTGTGCACTCACATTACATATAACCCAGTGAGTGCTTCTGCTGAGATGCACAATGAAATGAAAACTCAGACACCAGAAAAATCTCTGTCTTCCATCTCATGCCTAAGCTTAGGTAAAGAGACATAGGTTGTTCCAACTATTTAAATTGGTATTTTTAGCTAACTAGGATCTTTTGCAGCCAAAGATGGAGAAGCTCCATACAGTCAGCCAAAACAAGACCAGGAGTTGACTATAGTTCAGATCTTGAACTTCTTATAGCCAATTACAGACTGAAATTGAAGAAAGTGGAGAAAACGACTAGACCATTCAGATATGACCTAAATCAAATCCCTTATGACTATACAGTGGAAGTGATATAGATTTAAGGGACTAGATCTGATAGATAGAGTGCCTGATTGAACTATGGATGGAGGTTTGTGACACTGTATAGGAGATAGTGATCAAGACCATCCCCCAGAAAAAGAAATGCCAAAAAAGCAAAATGGCTGTCTGAGGAGGCCTTACAAATAGCTGTGAAAGAAGAGAAGTGAAAAGCCAAGGAGAAAAGGAAAGATATACCCGTTTAAATGCAGAGTTCCAAAGAATAGCAAGGAGAGATAAAGCCTTCCTCAGCGATCAATGCAAAGAAATAGAGGAAAACAACAGAATGGGAAAGACTAGAGATCTCTTCAAGAAAATTAGAGATACCAAGGGAACATTTCATGCAAAGATGGGCTCAATAAAGGACAGAAATGGTATGGACCTAACAGAAGCAGAAGATGTTAAGAAGATGTGGCAAGAATACACAGAAGAACTGTACAAAAAAAATCTTCACAACTCAGATGATCACGATGATGTGATCACTCACTTAAAGCCAGACATCCTGGAATGTGAAGTCAAGTGCGCCTTAGGAAGCATCACTACAAACAAAGCTAGTGGAGGTGATGGAATTCCAGTTGAGCTATTTCAGATGCTGAAAGATGATGCAGTGAAAGTGCTGTACTCAGTATGGCAGCAAATTTGGAAAACTCAGCAGTGGCCACAGGACTGGAAAAGGTCAGTTTCCATTCCAATCCCAAAGAAAGGCAATGCCGAAGAATGCTCAAACTACTGCACAATTGCACTCATCTCACATGCTAGTAAAGTAATGCTCAAAATTCTCCAAGCCAGACTTCAGCAATACGTGAACCATGAACTTCCTGATGTTCAAGCTGGTTTTAGAAAAGGCAGAGGAACCAGAGATCAAATTACCAACACCTGCTGGATCATGGAAAAAGCAAGAGAGTTCCAGAAAAACATCTATTTCTGCTTTATTGACTATGCCAAAGCCTTTGATTGTGTGTAAACTGTGGAAAATTCTGAAAGAGATGGAAATACCAGACCACCTAACCTGCCTCTTGAGAAATTTGTATGCAGGGCAGGAAGCAACAGTTAGAACTGGACATGGAACAACAGACTGGTTCCAAATAGGAAAAGGAGTATGTCAAGGCTATATATTGTCACCCTGCTTATTTAACTTCTATGCAGAGTACATCATGAGAAATGCTGGCTGGTGGAAACACAAGCTGGAATCAAGATTGCTGGGAGAAATATCAATAACCTCAGATATGCAGATGACACCACCCTTATGGCAGAAAGTGAAGAGGAGCTAAAAAGCCTCTTGATGAAAGAGGAGAGTGAAAAAGTTGGCTTAAAGCTGAACATTCAGAAAGTGATCATGGCATCTGGTCCCATCACTTCATGGCAAATAGATGGGGAAACAGTGGAAACAGTGTCAGACTTTATTTTGGGGGGCTCCAAAATTACTGCAGATGGTGACTGCAGCCAAGAAATTAGAAGACGCTTACTCCTTGGAAGAAAAGTTATGACCAGCCTAGATAGTATATTCAAAAGCAGAGATATTACTTTGCCGACTAAGGTCCATCTAGTCAAGGCTGTGGTTTTTCCAGTTGTCATGTATGGATGTGAAAGTTGGACTGTGAAGAAGGCTGAGGGCCAAAGAATTGATGCTTTTGAACTGTGGTATTGGAGAAGACTCTTGAGAGTCCCTTGGACTGCAAGGAGATCCAACCAGTCCATTCTGAAGGAGATCAACTCTGGGATTTCTTTGGAAGGGATGATGCTAAAGCTGAAACTCCAGTACTTTGGCCATCTCATGCTAAGAGTTGACTCATTGGAAAAGGCTCTGATGCTGGGAGGGATTGGGGGCAGGAGGAGAAGGGGATGGCCGAGGATGAGATGGCTGGATGTCATCACTGACTCGATGGACGTGAGTCTGAGTGAACTCTGGGAGTTGATGATGGACAGGGAGACCTGGCGTGCTGTGATTCATGGGGTCGCAAAGAGTTGGACATGACTGAGCGACTGAACTGAACTGAATGTATGGATGTGAGAGTTGGGCTGTAAAGAAAACTGAGCAGTGAGGAATTGATGCTTCGGAACTGTGATGTTAGAGAAGACTCATGAGGGTCCTTTGGACAGCCAGGAGATCCATCCAGTCCATCCTAAAGGACGTCAGTCCTTAATACTCATTGAAAGGACTCATGCTGAAGCTGAAACTCCAGTACTTTGGCCACCTGATACAAAGTACTGAATCCTTGGAAAAGACCCTGATTCTGGGAAAGATTGAGGGCAGGAGAAGAAGGGGACAACCGAGGATGAGATGGTTGGATGGCATCACCGACGTGATAGACATGAATTTGAGTAAACTCCGGGATTTGGTGATGAACAGGGAGGGCTGGTTTATTGCAGTCCATGGGGTCGCAAAGAGTCGTACACAACTGAGTAACTGAATTGAATTGAAAATATATTAGTTCTTTTATGTGCTAAATCACTTCAGCCGTGTACAACTCTTTGTGACCCTATGGACCATAGCCCACGAGGCTCGTCTGTCCATTGGATTCTCCAGGCAAGAATACCAGAGTGGGTTGCCATTTCCTCCTCCAGGGCATATTCCTGAATCTCTTATGTCTCCTACACCGGCAGGCAGATTCTTTACCACTAGCCACCTGGGGAGTCCAGTTCGTTTATTATAACTACTAAATGCCATGAAATTTGCTTTAATCTTAGTTATTTGTTGTTGTTTAGTTGCTAAGTTTTGTCCTAGTTTTTTTGTGACCCCATGGACTATAGCCACCAGGCTTCTCTGTCCATGGGATTTTTCCAGGCAAGAATATTGGAGTGGGTTGCCATTTCCTTCTCCAGGGTGTCTTCCTACCCAGAGATCAAACAGCTTCTCATGCATTGGCAGGCAGATTCTTTATCAAGGAGCCACCAAGGAAGCCCAGTAATTTATTTACACATTAATTACCTAAGTGTATTTGATATTATCTTTTAGAATATATCCAGAGATCTTATGCATAACATTTTAAGAAACAGTTGCTGCCAAATTCAAGCAAGTGCAAGTTGTGACTCAGATTACTACCAGATGTGGGGTAGCAAAAATATCTTTTATATGTGTGTATGTATCCATATCTGTGATTTTAAAATTAAAAACCATAATTTAACTTTGTCCGATCTCACCATGCAGTTTTCTCATAGTTATAATTTTCTGGAAGGGATTGAATCTTAATTGTAGAGTGCAAGTGTAATCCATGCTAAATATGTTCTTTCTAAATGTGTTTATGTACTAAATGGATTTAGTGTTGTAATAGTAGAAGCTTCAATGAAAGCTCATGATTGAGTATTAATGCTGAGAGTGAAGATGCTAAGCTCTTCTGTATAGTGCTATCCAGAATAAGATATACAACAGACAGAATGAGCAGGGCAAAATAAAGTGCTCTAAAAGCAAATAAGTATTTATCAACAACTACAAAGCTGAGTAATTTTAATTTAGGCTGCTAACAAGCAACAAGCATCCCAACTCTCTGACTATAAATGGAAATGAGGAATTATAATTGATCAAATCCTAAAATCAGAATAAGTAAAAATTATAAATCCTTGCAGTTCTGAAAACTCAATTATATGATAAATATCATCTAATCATGTCAGTTCAGTCACTCAGTCATTTCTGACTTTTTGCAACTCCATGGAATGCAGCATGCCAGGCCTCCCTGTCCATCACCAATTCCTGAACCTTTCTCACACTCATGTCCATTGAGTCAGTGATGCCATCCCACCATCTCATCCTCCATCATCCCCTTCCCCTTCTGTCTTCAATCTTTCCCAGCATCAGGGTCTTTTCCAATAAGTCAGTTCTTTGTATCAAGTGGCCAGAGTATTGGAGTTTCAGCTTCAGCATCAGTCCTTCCAATGAATATTCAGGACTGACTTCCTTTAGGATGGACTGGTTTGATCTCCTTGCAGTCCAAGGGGCTCTCAAGAGTCTTCTCCAACACTCAAGAGTCTTCTCCAACACCACTGCATTGTATATTATTTAATCTTATAATGTTATTTTTAAAGGAATCTGAGTCCCCTAGTCTTCTCACTTTTTTATACAGAGAAACTCGAAATCATAAAGATTAATTAATTGACTTGCCCAAAGTCACAGAGCCAGCAGTAACAGACCAGAGTTTAATATTCAGGTATCTTAACTCCTGTCATATGGTCTTTGAAATGTTCCATGGTGGTGCTAGTGGTAGAGAGTCCATCTGCCAGTGCAGGAGACATAAGAGACATGATTCAGTCCCTGAATTTGGAAGATCACCCGGAGGAGGGCATGACAACCCACTCCAGTATTCTCACCTGGAGAGTACCATGGGCAGAGGAGTCTGGCAGGAACAGTCTGGGACGTTTCAAAGAGTCAAGCATGACTGAAGCAATTTAGCATAGTACAATACAATACAAAGAGTGCTGTGAAAGGTTGACAAAAGATTGCTTTAGGACAATGCCTATATTTAAGGGCAGAGTTTGTCAACAGATAGACCTATGTCTATCTCTTCAGGTTTTCCTTCTTAGCAACTCTACAACCGTGGAAGTTTTCTTGACTCTCTCAGTATCAATTTTGCTTCCTATAATATGAAGTTAAGTATAGATATTACCCCAAAGGGATTTTTTGAGGAATAGATGAAATTATTTATTCAAATGCTTAACATAGTTATTGGTATATGGTAAGGACAGCATAAATATTATTTATTACTGTTTATTATTTTGTCATCAGAACATTCTAAAATTTCAGTATGTGCCTTTAAAAATCATTTATCTCAATGAAAGAACTGAAATTAAGACATTAAACTTTTCTCTGCTTTCCTGTCCACCTTTAGATTTCCTATTGATCTGTGTAATTTGAAATGTCCATGCATAGAGACACGAACATGCACAACTAGTCTTTTCAGTTAAGCGCTTTTAGTTAGTCATTACTATTAAAAATCACCTTTGTGGTATTATTAACTATATTCATAATATTGAGCACAAATGAAGACTATATTATGCATGGTTAGTAAATTTGGTTGTGATCCCTGTCTTTCCCTTCAGCTGCTAAGCATTTTGTCTTAAATTTTCCACAGGTCTGTTTTTCTTCATTCTTATTAATAGTATTCTAGACCACACGCCTGAATCAACTCAACAAATGTTCCAGCTGGCTCATACATGTTTTGGCTTCTTTCATCTCTTTTTAGTCTATTTAACACTTTGAAGCCAACCTTGTCCAAAGAAATGAGTGCAGAGTCAGTTCATAATGCTTATTCTGACATTCAAGGTTTGCCATACCTTGCACTCGAAAGTTTCATTATACTTTATAACTTAGTTCTGAAGCATATAGCTTTCACTTCCAACAGGTTTTGCATCACTATCTCCCAAATACTACAGACAGATTTTTATTTTTTGATCTTTGGGTATACTCTTTATCCTGCCTATAATTTACCTTAACAAAGATTTCCTTGTAATGTTCTATATTGACTATGATATTAGAGTGCTTTAATGCCTTTATTATTTTATAACATCCACAAATTTTGTCAGCTCCTTAATTGATAACAGCCAGAAGACTAGCCCTCAAATAATGTTGTTCAATTGACTTATTGAAAATAAGATAGTAAGTTTAGATATGAAATGTAAAAGCTATTGCAGAGTACAGTGTAGGATGTGAGGGCATGTGCTTTTCTAAGTATAACAGAATCTCTTTTCTAAATGAATCCTCAAATTTTCATAAATGCGCCTTTTCAGATTTCATTCACTTCAGGAATCATTTGCTGAGAGTTTCAAATCAGTTTCAGATAGATTTTACGTCTCAATCCAGCACATTTTCTCTTCCACAGACCCATAGTGCTTTTCTCACTCTATAAAAAGACACATTATGTGATTTAGGGGATTTGAAAGCTGATGTAGCTGTACTTTAACACTTAGCAAGGGTCATAAGTTGACCTTGAGCTTTGGAGAGGGTATTGTTATGAGATGGAGCATACACCTTTTCCCTTTTCCAACTGTAGAACAAGTGGCTTAATGTTTCCCTAGGATATTTTGGACTTAACATATGCTGTGAAAGATGGTGCAGTGGAAACGCAACCTGACACCTTCCGTCCCATCTCAGGAGACCCTTCAGGCTGCTATTAAATAGTCATCCAGGTGTTAGCTTGAACTCAAATGTGTACTGCCCATGAAGTCTGAGATGAAGTCTGGCTAAGCAGTTTATGAAGAATGTTATGGATTGTTTTCCTGACATGTGAACTCTTCACCATATGTTTTCTGTTTCATTACTCCTGAAATGTTATTAGCAGGAAGACGTAATAGATTTATTTCAATAAATTCATTTAAAAAACAGAAAATAATTTTGAATTTTACAATTTGTTTATACCTCCAAAAGTGATTCTGTAACTCAATAACAACTAACATAAAATTTGCTAACCAGTTTGAATATAATTTCCTAAATGGACAGAATGTATCATCCTTGGAAGACATGCTTGATACAGCATCAGAAAAGAGCTGAACAGAAAACCTGGAAGCACATTTTCCTCTCATGTCCATTTCATATAAGTCCAGTTTAGTTCAGTCGCACAGTCATGTCCAACACTTTGCAACCCCATGGACTGCAACACGGCAGGCATCCCATTCCATCACTAACTCCTGGAGGTTACTCAAACTCATGTCTATCGAGGCAGTGATCCCATCCAACCATCTCATCCTCTGTTGTCCCCTTCTCCTCCTGCATTTAATCTTTCCCAACATCAGGGTCTTTTCCAATGAGTCAGTTCTTCACATCAGGTTTCCAAAGTATTGGAGTTTCTGCTTTAACATCAGTCCTTCCAGTGAATATTCAGGACTGATTTCCTTTAGGATTGATTGGTTTGATCTCCTTCAAGTTCAAGGGACTCCCAAGAGTCTTTTCAAACACCACAATTCAAAACCATCAATTCTTCAGTGCTAGATTTCTGTGTAGTCCAACTCATACATCTGTACATGACTACTAGAAAAACCATAGCTTTGATTGGATGGACCTTTGTTGGCAAAGTAATGTCTCTGCTTTTTTAATATGCTGCCTAGGTTGGTCATAGTGTTTCTTCCAAGGAGCAAGCATCTTTTAATTTCATGGCTGCAGTCACCATCTGCAGTGATTTTGGAGCCCTCCAAAATGAAGTCTGTCACTGTTTCCACTGTCTCCACATCTATTTGCCATGAAGTGATGAAACCAGATGCCATGATCTTAGTTTTCTGAATGTTGAACATAAAGCCAAGTTTTTCACTCTCCTCTTTTACTTTCATCGAGAGGCTCCTTAGTTCTTCTTCACTTTCTGCCATAAGAGTAGTGTCATCTGCATATCTGAGTTTATTGCTATTTCTCCTGCCAGTCTTGATTCCAGCTTGTGACTCATCCAGCCCAGTATTTTGCATGATATACTCTGCATATAAGTTAAATAAGCAGGGTGACAATATACAGCATTGATGTACTCCTTTCCCTATTTGGAACCAGTCTGTTGTTCCATGTCCAGTTCTAACTGTTGCTTCTTGACCTGTGTACAGATTTCTCAGGAGGCAGGTAATGGTCTGGTATTCCCATGTCTTAAAGAATTTCCAACAGTTTGTTGTGATGTTCAGAGACAAAGGCTTTGGTGTAATCAATAAAGCAGAAGTAGGTGTTTTTCTGGAACTCTCTTGCTTTTTGATGATCCAGCAGATGTTGGCAATTTGATCTCTGGTTCCTCTGCCTTTTCTAAATCCAGCTTGAACATCTAGAAGCTCACGGTTCACGTACTGTTTAAGCCTGGCTTGGAAAATTTTGAGCATTACTTGGCTAGCGCGTGAGATGAGTGAAATTTTGTGGTAGTTTGAACATTCTTTGGCATAACCCTTCTTTGGGATTGGAATGGAACTGACCTTTTCCAGTCCTGTGGCCGCTGCTGACTTTTCTGGATTATTGAATGTAGCATTGGCACAGCTTATCTTTTAGAATTTGAAATAGCTCAACTGGCTTCCATCACTTCTACTAGCTTTGTTTGTAGTGATGCTTCTTAAGGCCCACTTGACTTTGCATTCCAGTATGTCTGGCTCTAGGTTGGTGTTCATACCATCGTAGTTATCTGGGTTATGAAGATCTTTTTTGTATAGTTGTTCTGTGTATTCTTGCCTCCTCTTTTAATATCTTCTGCTTCTGTTAGGTCCATACCATTTCTTTCCTTTATTGTGCCCATATTTGCATGAAATTTTTACTTGGTATCGCTAATTATCTTGAAGAGATCTCTAGTCTTTCCCATTCTGTTGTTTTCTTTTATTTAGTTGCATTGATCACTGAGGAAGGCTTTCTTATCTCTCCTTGCTATTCTTTGAAACTCTGCATTCAAATGGTATATCTTTCCTTTTCTCCTTTGCCTTTCGCTTCTCCTCTATTCACAGGTAGAAGAGAAGGCCTTTGTAAGGCGTCATCATACAAGCATTTTGCCTTTTTGCATTTCTTTTTTTTGGAGATGGTCTTGATCCCTGCCTCCTGTACAATGTCACGAAGCTCTGTCCATAGTTCTTCAGGCACTCTGTCTATGAGATCTAATCCTTTGAATCTATTTGTCACTTCTGCTGTATAGTCATAAGGGATTTGATTTAGGTCATACCTGAATGGTCTAGTGGTTTTCCCTACTTTCTTCAATTTAAAAAATATAATTTAAAATCTCCAATTGAATCAAAATTGAAATTTTCAATTTTCAAATTTTTAATTTTTCACAATTGAAAATTTTTCAATTTTCAATCTTCACTTTATTTCATATAACATGGAGTGTTATTATGCTATTTACACATTTGTTTTCTGTGAAGCTGCTGAAGTTTTCCACAGAAAAAGTAATGAATAGTTGCTAAAGAAATAAATTAAAGAAAGATACATGACATTTTTGTTAGAAAACATCAATATTGGAAATCTAGACCTCAGTAATTTTGTTTGTTTTGATAACATGTGAGACAATGCTATTTTAGGAATAAGGAAGTTACAAACTGGCTAAAAGTTTTAAGTTCATTTTGTTTAATTTCTAAAATTCCGCAGATTGGAATTTGGTTTACATTTAGAGCCTCTCATGACCTATTTACATTAAAAGATGAATTCATATATTCAAGTATAACATTATTCAGAGAAGAATATTAGTCATTTATATTTTCATAAAGAGATCCCACATGGTCACCATCCAGATCAACAAAGAGCATTACCAGCGTACCAGAAACTTCCTGATATCTTTCCCATTAGTCCTGCTCCATCCTCTTCAAATTAACCATTATCCTGATTTTAAATGTCTTTGTTTTGACTTTTTTCTGAAGCAAGTGTGATTGTACATTATGTACTCTTTTGTGTCCGGCTTGTTTAAGTTAGCAATTTATTTATGAAATTTTGCTTTGTGATTCCTCTAGCAGTAGTTTGTTTATTTTACCTGCAGGAGAGTAATTAATTTAATAGATTTTTATACACAGTTTATTTCATTGTTGATGAATATTTGGATTGTTTGCAAATAATGCTATTATTATTGCATATAATAAAGCTTCCTTGTTTGTGTATCTTTTGACAAAAGTGCATTTACATTTCTGTGGTATATGTGTGACTATGACTATGAGAATAATTACTAGTTCATAGAATATCCTTATGTTCAGCCTTAGCAGGGACTGACTGCCAAATAATTGGAAATCTTTGACCTTGAGTGAATAAAGTGCTCTTATATTTGGATTACATATACCATCTAAAATTTCCCCTTGAATTCCTTAATGCTGTGTTTTGTTTTGTTTTGCTTTGTTTTTTTTTCTTTTTTTTTCCTTACCTTTGGGTCAATACAGAGTTTAAGTTGTTTTTAATTTTTCATTTTGTCCTTTATTAGCCTTTTTTTTTAAACTGTTTATTTATTTATTTATTCTTTCAAATCATGGCTTTATGTTTTGATTGTCAATTGTTTTTTTTTCTTTTTTTTTGCTCTTTATTTTATTTTATTTTTTTTTTTACTTTACAATACTGTATTGGTTTTGCCATACATTGATATGAATCCGCCACAGGTGTACATGAGTTCCCAACCCTGAACCTCCCTCCCACCACCCTCCCCATATCATCTCTCTGAGTCATCCCAGTGCACCAGCCCCAAGCATCCTGTATCCTGTATTAAACCTAGACTGGCAATTCATTTCTTACATGATATTATACATGTTTCAATGCCATTCTCCCAAATCATCCCACCCTCTCCCTCTCCCTCAGAGTCCAAAATTCCGTTCTATACATCTGTGTCTCTTTTGCTGTCTCGCATACAGGGTTATCATTACCATCTTTCTAAATTCCATATATGTGTGTTAGTATACTGTATTGGTGTTTTTCTTTCTGGCTTACTTCACTCTATATAATCGGCTCCAGTTTCATCCACCTCATTAGAACTAATTCAAATGTATTCTTTTTAATGGTTGAGTAATACTCCATTGTGTATACATACCACAGCTTTCTTATCCATTCATCTGTTGATGGACATCTAGGTTGCTTCCATGTCCTGGCCTTTTAATTTTATAAAACAAACTCATCTTTAATGATTACCCAGGAGATTACAGTTTGAAATCTTGGCTTAATAGAATCTAAGACAAATTAGTACTTTTACCACTTCCTATACAGAATGACATTTTGTCTCTTTTTAGCCACTATTCTTTTGTATTATTCTTGACATGAATTATAATTCTACACTTTAAACTCCCAAACCAATATCATCATTATTACCTTCATCATTTTAGACAAGGGTGTGCTTTGTATACTGTTCATTACTTTCTGGACTTTTTTGTTTTGTTTTTAGCTGAAGTAGGTTCTTTCTGCTTAAAAATCTCTTTTAAGTATTTCTTTTAGTTTTAATCTGTTAGTGGTAAGTCTGATTTTTTTTTTACCTGAAAATGTCTTTATTTCACCACTTAATATTGCTAAATATATATTTCTAAGCTGACAATTATTCTCTTTTCAACACAAGAAAATGTCTTTTAATTGTCTCTGGCTTCCATTGTTTCTGTTGAAAAACAGGAATCTTATTTGTCAGTCTTATTTGTTGCACATTTGACAGTAGGATTTAAGTTTTTTTCTGGTTGTTTTTAAGATTCTCTCTTGGTATTTGGATTTCAAAAGTTTTACTGTGTTGTGCCTAGGTGTTGCTTGCTTTATATTTACCCTGCATTGTTTCTACTGGAAGTAGCAAATAGATGCAAGAGATTCATTTGACAGAGTGCCTGAAGAACTATGGATGGAGGTTCATAACACTGTGCAGAAGGCAGTGACCAAAACCATTCCCAAGAAAAAGAAATGCAAGAAGGCAAAGTGGTTGTCTGAGGAGGTCTTGCAAATAGCTGAGAAAAGAACAGAAGCGAAAAGCAAAGGAGAAACAGAAAGATATAACCAACTGAATGCAGAATTTCAAAGAATAATGAGAGAGAAGAAAGCCTTCTTATTTCTTGAGAGTTTTACATCTGTGACTTAAATATCTTATTACTTAAAACTTTTTTGTACCTATACCTCTATTTCTTTTTTCCTCACTTGCCTCCAACTTCTTTCTTACTGGGTCTTCAGCTAGTCATTTTTATTAGCCCATATCAGCTACATCATATATTTTCCATCCTTCAGTACTCTCCATCCATCAGTCTGAATATTTATTATTTACCTGTCTACTCTGTCACCTCTCTTCTATTTTACTTAATCTCCTATTAGCAATTTTTTCAATATATTTAAGTAAAATATTTTATTTTTAAAAAAATTTTCCATGAGGTTCTTATTTAAAGTAAACATAGTTTGTGTATTAAATTTCAGTCTTCTAATCTTTTAAAATATACTAATCATTATTATTTTAAAATTCATGTGTAAGAGGTTTAATACCTGGGTCACCTTTGAATCTTTGGAATTTTTTCCCCTTGGTGTTTTCATTCATTTGAGTTTTACTTTATATAATTGGTAATCTTTTATTGGGCTTCCGTGGTGGCTCAGATGGTAAAGAATCTGCCTGCAATGCAGGATGCCTGGGTTTGATCCCTGGGTTGGGAAGATCCCCTGGATGAAGGCATGGCAACCCACTCCAGTATTCTTGCCTGGAGAATCACCATGGACAGAGGAGCCTGGCGAGCTACATTCCATGGGGTCACAAAGAGTTAGACATGACTGAACAACTAAATACAGCACAATCTTTGATTGCATATTAAACATTGCTTATGCAAGTTTGCACAGACTGTTAGAAACACCGGACAGTGTTATTCCTCACCAGAAAGGAATTCCAGTTGCTTTCTGACATGTAGGTAGCGTGTGTTAGTGCTCAGTTCTGGCTGACTCTTTGCAACCCCATGGACTGTGTGTAGCCCACCAGGCTCCTCTGTCCATGGGATTCTCCAGGCAGGAATACTGGAGTGGGTTGCCATTCCCTTCTCCAGGGGATTTTCCTGACCCTGGGATCTAACCTGGGTCTCCTGCATTGTAGGCAGATTCTTTACCACTGAGCCACCAGGAAAGCTTGACATGTAGTTAAAATAGGAGTGAAGTCGCTCAGTCGTGTCCAACTCTTTGCGACCCCATGGACACCAGGCTCCTCCATCCATGGGATTTTCTAGGCAAGAGTACTGGAGTGGGTTGCCGTTTCCTTCTCCAGGGAAATTCCCGACCCAGGGATCGAACCCAGGTCTCCCACATTGTAGACAGACGCTTTCCATCTGAGCCAAATAGGAGTGAATTACTATAATTCAGTTTGAGATTGAACTTGTGCAATTAGGATCAAGACTTTTGTTGGGGTAGGCCCGTGTTCAGGTCTTTGCTTATTCATAAGTTGTAGCACTTCTGGAGTCTTATGTGGAAATTTAAGGTGTATGCTAAAGTCACTCTTTCTTGGCCAACTCTAATTTCTAATTTGTGTTAATCCTGCTCCATGAAACTTCCCAAAGTGCTCTTCTTAGCCAGCATTCTCCTTACCTTCTTAGCCTCTTCACCACAAAGCTGCTTATAAATTAGTGAATGCCTTAGCAACACAGTAGTTTCTATTTGTTTATCTTAGTATACTTTCTGTTTTTCTGAAATAATGGCCTCAGAATTTCTGGATGATTAGTAGCCCTGAGTTCTCAACTTTTGGTTCTCCAGCTCCATGAGGCTGCTGAAAGCTGACCTCATATTATAATCCTTCTAGTTGTTGCTTCCTTCTTGGTTTTTTAGCCTCTCTGCTGTTTGCAACTTAGGAATCAGCACATGCCTGTAGGAAAAGTATAGTTCACTTCTATGCCAAGCTCACTTCAGTGAGCTTTGTTCTTTCCAGAATTCTAACCTGCTCAAATCATAGTTCCTTTGGTTGCTGTTTTCTACTTGTTTTTGATAAGTGTGTTTACTTCAAATTACTTCACCATTATCAGATGCAGTGAATTGCAATCTGTTTATACACTGAAGTTTAAAATAAGCAATCATTATTTTAATGAGTATTAATCAACCCACTGAAGTGAAAGTTAAGTGTTGGTCATTCAGTCATATCTGACTCTTTGTGACCCCATGGCTGTAGCCCACTGGGCTCTGTCCATGGGATTCTCCAGGCAAGAATACTGGAGTGTGTAGACATTCCCTTCTTCAGGGCATCTTCTTGACCCAGGGACTGAACCCAGGCCTCCTGCGCTGCAGGCAGATTCTTTACCATCTGAGCTACCAGGGAATCAACCTACTAACATATCATATGGATACATGTTTATACCTAAAACTGTTCTGCTTTCAAGCAGGTTACTTCTAGACATCTAGAACAGAGTGACAAAATTTCTTTCCCCCAATGAATTGCACAAAAATTATTGTTTTGTTGTAAGATAATCCAGTTTTAATATGAGATGTTGACACTCTGTCTTCCAAAGAGATTGTACAATTTTACATTCCCACTAATAGTAATGAGAGGTTTGTTCCTGCACATTCTTGCCAGGATTTATGTTGTCAGTGTACTAAATCTTGTACATACATTTTAATTTTTAAATATTAAATATAACGTCTTCCCCAGCTTTGAGATATTATCAACATACACTGTCTTATAAGTTCAAGGTATGCAATGCGATGGTTTGATACATGCATATATTATGAAATAATTACCAAAATGAGCGTAATTAAACTTTCTCACCTGGCATAATTCTTTTGCTTGTGTTGGGGGAGAAAATTTAAGATCTACTTTCTTGGCAACTTTCAAATATATAATGGAATATTTTTAACTGTAGTCACCATGCTGTATGTTAGATCCTCAGAACTTATTCATCTTATAATTGGAAATTTGTATGTTTTGATCAAAATCTCCACATTTCCCCTATCTTCCAGTCTCTGGTAACCATCAAACTACTCCTTGTTTCTATGGACTTGACAGTTTTGGATTCCACATATAAAATGATATTATACAGTACTTATTTTTGTCTGACTTCTTTCATCTAGAATAATGTCCTAAAGTTCCACTCATGTTGTTGCAAATGGAAGAATTCCCTTTTTTATACCTGAATAATAAATGGTGTATATGTATTATTCTATCCATTTCTAACTTGATAGCTGTGTTTTGACTATTTTGAATAATATTGCAACAAATATGGGGGTGTTTGGGAGTTTACTGTCTCTTTGAGATAGTGATTTCATTTCCTTTGATCCAGAAATAGGATTGCTGGATCATATAGTAATTCTATTTTTAATTTGTTTGGAAACCTCTTTAATGTCTTCCATACTGGCTATACCAATTTACATTCTCACCAATAGTACACAAGGACTCCCTTTTCTCCACATCCTTTCCAGCATTTTTTATCTCTTGTGTTTTTTGATAATAGCTATTCTAAACCAGGAATGTATGTTTAAAAAAAAAAACCTGTGATTAATGTGCTTTACAGTTTTGGAAGTTTCTATTGTTATATCTAGAAGTTCAGAGAGTCTCTCCTTAGGCATGTCCATGCTGTTACTGAGCACCTCAAAAGTATCCTTCATGGCTCTATTATGTTTTTGATCTCCAACATTTCTGAATCTTAGAATTCCCATCTCTCTGGTTATATCATATATCTAGAACATTAACTAGTTTTCCCACTAAAATGCTAAGTGCATTGATAATACATTGTTAAAGTTTCTTGTTTGTTAATTCCAGCATCCCTGCCTTACTTGACTTTGATTCATATGCTTTTTCAGTCTCTTCAAACTGTGTTTTCACCTTTTAGCATGCCTTGCAAATTGTGTTGAATTTTTCTCAGATATTCATTGTGAGAACTTGGTTGAGTCCTGAGGGTCAAATTCACAAAACTGTGGGGGTCTCCCCATGACTGGCCCTCCTGAAACTTTTAACTCTGCCCTTATCCATGCTGATCATCCAGCATATTCCTACCTGGTGCTGATTCCTGCAAAGGTTACTGCTCAGGGCTTTCCTTCAAGTAGGTTAGGATTCTTTGTATTTGTTGTTTGTCTCTCAAAACTGGGGGCTAGTGGTTTGTTCTGTGACCTCACATCTCTGACAAGTCTAAGAAGATTTATTGATATTTTAATCTTTCAGATTTTTACCTGTTATTGGCACTGATTGGTGACTTCTAGGCTCCTTATATCCTGGGCCAGAAACTGGAGGTGGTACAATTAATTTTAATAATTTATTTCATTGAGTCAAATATATTCAAGAAAATTTTCATTTCAGCCTTTGGCACTTGCCTAATTGTGAATGCTGAGTAATCGCATGTGACTAGTGACATGTATTGGGATGGGGTTCTTCGAATCTCTTTACTCTTGTTCAGCTGAAAAGTAGCGATCTTTCTGAGTGGGAGAAGATTTTTGAAAGATAATCTGAAAGTGGAGCTCTCCTGAGGTACTTTAAGTATAATTTTCACTATGAGTACTTTGATCATATTTGATAAATTTAGATACAAATCCTGTGAAAGTGTGAAACATTTGTACTCCAGGGTGTTGAAGTGGCATACCCATTAATGTGTCATTTGTGATGCTTTTTGTAGAACTGATGAGACTTAAGAACCCAGGAATCGCAGAAGTGGAACTAGTAGAAATAATAGCATGAGCAGGTTTATCAGAGCAGAAGAAAATCGGGAATATATAGTGAAAAGTAGTGCTTCCATCTGTCTAGGTCCAGCCTACCTCTCTAACCCCGATATAGGTGATCCTCACATGTGGGAGTGTTTTGCTTCTAGAGCACATTTTCAGTTGGCCTGTTTCGTCAGGAGATCAAAACCCATTATTGTCAATTTGAGTGTATATAGCTCCCATTTCCCAAGAGTTCAAGAAGTAGATAACAGTTTTGCTTAGAATGGAAAAAGCACATCAGTGAATAAAAAGGAGAGATCATTTAACCTAAGGAAACTTGAATATTTTAGCCTACTAGCTTGGCTTTTGGAAATTTAAAAGTCTTCTTAATTATACAAAATTTCAAACCAAGGTTTGAATTCCAAGTTAAACCCTTTATTTGACAGCATGTTAATAAGTTTTATGTTGCTCTGTTTGGAATATAGATTAACTGGAAACAAAGTGGTAAAGATATTATTAATAGGCCTTTAACACTTTCAGTTTCCATAATATCTACTGCTATAATATGTTTCTTTCTTAAGTGTTTTCCTTTTGGTAGAGAATCAGGCTCTAATATACAGAGGCCACAGATGAAAAACATTCTTCAGCTGGAGTCTAGCAATTTAAAAACTGCCAACTGTGTAAATATTAGTTTCTCACATTACCAGTGTATATACTTTAAGGAGGTGAGGTTTGTACATGCAACAACAGCCACCATCCTTTGTGAAAATACTCTAAGGCTTCATCACGCAAGGCTAGTTGGCTGTGTGTCATTACAGGTAATGCTTTGCATATTTCCATATTGTTAATTCCCATGTTTTGGAGAGCTTCTGTCATATGAGACAGAGGGGGAAACTTTGTATATACTATGTATTTTTATAATGATAGAAAGTACTGAAGTAATATGTTTAATGTCATTTATAAAACAAATATTGACCCATCTTTGACTTCCTCTGAGTCCAGAGAGGTTTCTTGAATATATATTTTTTCATTTTTTATTTAAATATAGTTCTTTATGTTGGAACCAAAGTCACTCATAGCACCAGACTTGAGGTGAAGAGAATAAGAAAGAAAATGGCGAGTAAAAGGTGATCATAATTTTTTTCAAGTTAATCCCAGAAATACTTGAAAACACCACTTTTATTTCACTCCCTGCCTAGGCATCAAATATAAAACAGGGCTTTTTGCAGTCTAGCAAAGACAGACAAGAAAACACATACCTAAATTATAAAATTATAAAAGCCATGCTTTGGAAGCAGTGAGAATCAAGGTTTTGCTGCATGGGAGATGTTAAGGAAGACTTCTCAAAGAAGATGATACCTAATTTGAGACTTTGAGTTTCTGTAGCTTATGATAATGGTGGAAAGGGGTGGGAATTATTGAAACTGTCAACAAAAGTTTTCTTTGGAGAATCTTGCTGTCTTTTTTACCTAAATCATGCTGTAACTTGGACAGAATTGGGGAACAAGGCAGGTTCTGGTTTGGAGAAAGAGGGTAGAGAAGCAAAAGAAGGATGAAAATCAAAGACTTGTTGCAGGGTTTATTAACGGAATGGATTAGGAGAACAAACAGAATGTATTTAATAGTATCTGGAGAGTCCCACAGGGCATTGCTCAGTGGAAACAGATCAGTGTTTATGTCTATGGGTAGGGAGAAGCTACCTACCTAAAAGTGAGCAGAAAGGAGTACGTTTATAAGGTTTTAGACTACCTAGTTTTTTCAAGAAAATAGAAGTGATTTTGGATAATTTCAGTGCAGTGTACAGGCTGAGGAGTAGGATGTGAAGTTGAAAAGTTGGCAAAGCTAGAATCGTAAAGGACCATAGATGTCATGATGAATCACTTGCATCATATCTGGTGGTTAACGAGAAGTTTATGAGCAGTTTTGCTTTCTGGAAAACCACACTAATCTTACTTTGGAAGGTGATTTGAAGGAGAGTAAGACTGGAAGAAGGTAGATAGTTTAGGGATTTACTTTGACAGCTCTAGTGAAAAAATGGTGAGACTGGAATTCTGGTAGGAGGGTTGCAAAGGAGGTGAATGGATTCAGGATATGTTGTGATGCTCTCGGGGGAGTTTGTAATTTCCTCAGTTCTGTCTCGTTGCAACAAAAATTTGAAGCGATGGACAGACCAGCGTTACAGCCCTCAGAAGGACCAGCGTGAAAGACCTTGGATGGACCAATGTTATGACTCCGTGTTACAACTTAGTTTTATTTAAAAAGTAAAGGAAAAAACATCTTCGAGGCGTGAGGGCATGCCGACCCAAAAGACACGAAGAGAAGAGAGGCCCCCAGATCAATTTTGGCTCCTCTTTTTACATGTTTTTTTTTCTCTTCTCCATGAGTCTGCCCTATGTAAACTGGCCTAGCAAGGAGGCTGTTTAATTTACCTGAGGTCCTACTCTGGTCCTCGAACGTCCCTTGGTTCTATTTTTGCGGGCTTTTCCTCTCTTTGTCTTTTGGCCACCACCATTCTGGACTCCTTTTTCCTATTCTACCTATCAATGCCAAGAAAGAAAAATTAGAGCTTAGAGACTAATAGGTTAGAAATTCGTTGTGTGTGCTAAATGTGCTCTTTGCTAAGGAAATGTCACTTTTTGTGGTACAATCAGTGTGCAAGATACCAGGCTCATTGAAAATTTGGATTTCAAGTGGTGTGAACTTATTATATTTTAAAAGACCAAGATCACATCATAGAAATTCTGTAATAGATCTTCAGAATATATAACTTGTATTCCTTTTCTTCATCCACTTATTAAATTTTAGTTTTTAGTGGATAGAGCTTGATGCTTGCCTTTATTTTGATAGACTCAGATTTTAAAGGATACTGATATGTGGAAGGACTGTGTCATGGAAATCTGGTGTAGGAGTTGCTTTTGTGAGGCAGAGTGGCCAGCTTCGTTGAAATAAGTAGAAGCAACCTGCTTTCTTTCTATAATTAGCATTTCTTTTTCATGCAGTATCCATCCTTTGTCTTATGATTATGTAAAATGGACTGGGTGCCATTTTTTTCTTTTGAGCAACATGATGATAAATGAAATGTGACCTAGATGCTCTGTGTTCCAAGGGACTTTTGGGGAACCAGGTGTGATGCCTTGTGGGAGCCGAGGGTTTTTACTGTCCATTTCTCTAAGCATCCATAACCGTGTAGAATGCAGCTGCAGAGATAAAGAAGGATTGAAAGAACTGTGTATCATCCCACCAGTATAATTGCTGCAGAATAAAAAGGAGCCAATTTGGCAGGCTCCTTTAAATACTATTTCTCAATTGGTGGCAAGTTTTTAAAAGTTTATTGAGATCTGTAGTGTGGTGTGGTTTAAATGGAAGTGACTCAGTTTTCCAGATCAACAAACAGCTGGAACAAGTGACTTTAACTCTTTTTTTCCTTACTTGAACTGTGTTCTATCTGTACATAAGGCCTGTTTGGGCTATGCCTGTGGTAAAAAGAGTAGTGCCAGCATAGCATTTCAAAGAACAGTTGGATACAAAACCAGACAGATATGGATTTAAATCTCAGTTTATTGTTTATCAACATATGATGCTGAAGAATTTACCTTTTAGAGGTCATGGTATGAATCCCTCACTTTTTCAGTTGTTGCTGAGATATTTTTGAAGCCAATGTAGACATTGTATAATCTTAATATATACTTCAGTATCTGTGTTATATATAAAGCATATACTTCTAAAATACAGGGAATTTTCTCATATGAGCACAGTACAACTATCACACCTATCAAAATTATCTTATATTTTGGATTGATATTTAAAAGGACCATATATAATATTTTATTGTTATGTCCCTCAAATAGAACAGTTTCTGCTGTCAATGTTTTTAATGCCATTGCTTCAGTAAAGAAAATGGTCCTTTGTATTTTTTGCAATATAATTCGGCTACAGTCTTAACTACATTTAGGTTAGACATTTCTTTGTGGCAAAGTACTTAAGTGGTGGTATCTTTAACTCATATTGTATGTAGTCATCCAGTGTGTGATATCGGCTTGTTATAACTTAGGCTGAGAATCATCATTGGGTTCAACTGGTGGTGTCTTGATCTCAACTAACATTGTATCTATTGGTATAATGTACTAGCATAATCTATCGATAAACATTGCCTGAATCAATTATCTCATTAGTGGTTAAAAATTATGATTTAAAAATTTTCATCATTGCACATGTATTGATTGGAATTTGTCTGTAAATAATCATTTTCATTTATAAACTAAGTTTATTTGGTCACTGAATAATTTATGCAAGAAAGTTAGGATAAATGCTTATTTTCTTTTACATGTCAATTTTAAGAATAAAGTGTTGGTGCTATTTACTCCTTATAAAATTAGTTGGAGTTTTGGATTTCAGTCTTATCTTTTTAGAAAAATCTCTGTGAACTGAAAAGCTTGTTTTAGTCCTAGTGTGTTGGATCATTTGCATTAATTAACTAATGTTTTATCTGGCTTCTCAATGTGTTCCATCTTTGGCCCCTTCAGCTGGATTCTATACTGTTCGGACTAGATGCAAATTCATTGGTGGCTTCCCTTTTCAGTAATAATAACACATTCTTACCTTGTGTATTTCCTACCCCAAGTCTGTAATTAACCATTTATCCAATCAAATATATAGACATATATGTTGCAGATTATCCCACTAAATATCTGTTATTATAATTTATTAAACTATTCTCCTCTACAATTGGGTATGTAGGTTCCCCCCCCACCCCCGCCATGTCTTGTGCACCTGTGTTGTCTGAAACACAAGTAAATACCTTTAATTTAATGTTACTTGTAATTATATTTCAGCTATTTTTCAGGGATAGAAATTTAGGAATCAAATAGCCATAATCACATAACAGGACCACATTTTTTAGAAACATTTTATGCAGTCAGTATTGCATGAAGCATGATGGAGAATAAAGTAAAGCAGGGCCCTTGCTCTTAAAAATCAAATATTGCAGCTTGAATGATAAAAATGCACCATATCTATTAAAGTTAAGCAGTAAGTATGTTAATAATGAAGGTTTGTTCTTTGCAAAATTTCTTAACTGCTTTGCAAAAAACAATGGGACCCTCCCAAATTGTCTAATACTGAAATAGAGGAATTTATGGTTGGCTGAGTATTAATTATATATATGAGTCCTGGCAATTAAGGGAATAAAATAGGAAAAGCGTTGTCAGAGAAAAATTGAATCACAGGAGTTAAACAGGCAGGGAAGACTTTGTTCAAAACTGTTACAGTAGATGAAAGAGTTTGAGCTTAACTCAATTGAAGACTGGAGATTTTTAAATTTTATTTCATTGTTAATTGGAGGACAATTTCTTTACAATATTGTGTTGGTTTCTTATACATCAACATGAATCAGCCATAGGTATACATATAAAGGGGATAAGTGTACCGAGGGTTGGAGACTTTTTAAGAGCTGGAATGGGATGTGGAGAACACAGGTCATTTCAGTTTGCTAATTGGCCTTGTCCTAAGGTAAGCTTACAGGCTTCCCTGGTGGCACAGATGGTATGGAGTCTGCTTGCAGTGTAGGAAACCTGGGTTTGATCCCTGCGTTGAGAAGATCCCATGGAGAAGGAAATGGCAGTCCACTCCAGTATCCTTGCCTGGAAAATTCCATGGACTGAGGAGCCTGGCAGGCTATAGTCCATGGGGTTGCAAAGAGTTGGACATAACTTACTTTCTTTTCTTAAGGTAAGCTGGTATCTTTGTGATAGCAGGAGTTTTACAATTTGGAGCAAGGTGTCCCTTGAAGTTAGGCACCTACCATCACCCAAAGACTGTTAGATCTTCCTGGATGATTATATTTTAAAGAGATCATTTCCAGGTACTTGCAAAAGACTTTTCCCAGTCTTGAAACTGCAAAGAGACTTTTGAAGGAGATTTATCCATTACAGATGTGGCAGAGCATTTCTGGAGTAAATGCTCTAAGAAAAGGGAGGTCAGGGGACCCATGGTCAGGAAGAAATTTGTCAGGCTGAGGGGAGCATTAGGCTATCTTAGTATTTGAGAACATAGCGTTTTTGAAATTATTTAATGATGAATTTGATGATTATAAAGTAAATCTAATTTCAATCATGTATTCTGTAATAATCTTTGTTGCTTTATTTCTTCATAATCCAGTATGTTTAATAATTTATGTAGAACACAAAAGAGAGTGGGATCTAATTGCAAACTGAAAATTTTTAGAAAGTTAATGAAAGAGGCATTAAGTGTAAATTACAAACAAAGCTACTGATAAAATTATAGCAGTATAAAATTATAAAATTATATATGGGGCAGTTTACAATTGAAAAAGAGAAAATCTACATGAGTATTTAATTGAGTTTCAACAGAGAATGATTTGAGTATCAGGTTAAGGAAGACTTACTGAAAATTTGATAAAGAGTCAATAATGAAAACAAAATGAGGCTAGAGTAAGTCAAATGCGAAGAGATAAGTGTAGATTTATCTTATCATAAATTTCTTTTAGAAAAACACACTGGGAAACACTTGAAACATTATTATCGTTAATGTTTTAAAGTAATTATCACAACCTGAAATTTTATAAATTTAGTTTGATGTGTAAAGGTTATATTCTAATAAGTCTTTTTGTTCAGTTTTCTGTTTTATGTGGATTAACTTTTGTCCATAACAATCATTCAGATAAGAAAGAACTCATTTTCTAAGATAGAAAATTTTAACAAATACTGACATTTTGATAATAGATAAATTATAATGAAACAGAAGGCTAGAATACTTTCTCTAGAAAATAAATAAAGCTATGCTTTTCATTGTATATCTGCACAAAGCAATACCATATATTGATATTGATATAAGTGCATTCATGGAAGAATGTGCACAAGTTCAGAATTGTGTCTTGATGGGGAAGGGATTGAGTTGAAGGAATTAGGGCCTTTTGGTTTTAGAGAAAAGGGAATCCTGAAAAATATCTAACATCTTATTTCTTAAAAGTAAATTACATATGTAAAAAGGCCTCTATTAAATCTGAGTGATAAATTGAATATTATTTGCTTTTATTTTTCATTTTCAAAAGAGGAAAAAATAAACTTGTATATTGCCTGTCTTCTTGCTCACTAGGACATAATCTTTTAGATGTTGTTCTAAAAGAACATGGGAAGGGATGATGATTTATTTGCTTTTGCCTTCTTCCCCTTGTTTCAACCAGAATATCACATGTAGGATGCTATAACTCCTCACTCTATTGAATTTTTAAGTCTTTAAGTTGTGGATTTAGGATCTGTAATAATATAAGTGATTTTGGCATTTAGGACGCTAAAGTTTCTCTACTTGGTATGAACCTAGTTATTGATAAATTGCCTTATGCTGATTAAATATAGACCAGTAAGAATGATTGTATTGTATAGGGCATTTAATTTTGTTTCTTTTCATCAAAAAAACATGTACTAGTCTTCCTTCCTTCTTTGCTTTCTTCCTTCTTTTATTTTGACTTCCAGTCATTCAGAGAAACCAAACAAAGTTGTCCAGGTACTAAGTAAATAGCAGTAGCATTTTTACTCAAACAAGAGGAAGAACAGTTCTAATTTCTATTAATTATAAAACAATGTATCTTTAAATCAAAGAGTTTGGACTGACTCTCAGTCAGCGCTGCCTCTAGAGCACAGATTCTACCCTGGGGTGGAATGGAGTCCTCATAAAGACCTCAGAAGCCGCATATAGTGTCTCAGGATTTTAGTGACAGCTTTTGCCATGATGAGACAGTCAAAGGTTTTTCAGTTTTTGCTCGTATCCTATAAGGGATTAACATACATCTGGACTCAGCACACAATCTTTTGTACTCACATCTGTCTGTCTGTCTAGTTAACTACATAATAAATAGCTCCTCACCGTGAAACACTGACAGATATTTATTTGAAGAAAATTTGATTTATTGCCATTGTCTTCAAGATATTCGTTCTTTAGAAACTTGCTTATGAACTATTTTGAACAGATGACTAGAAAAACTGCAAATCCCATGTGCCCTAGATTTAATAAATGAAATTTCCTTACTCTTTGAATATAGGAATAAATACTTACTGATGTGGTTTTCACTTCTCAGCTCACTAGATTGACAGCCTCTTAGAGTTTTGTGAAAGATGTGGATCTTCTGTCAAAAAGATTTGCACATATATAACATTTTATATGTGGCATTAGAGCATTTATGGAGTTTACAAAGTCTAAAAGTTCCTGCTATGAAGAGCCTGTCTGGATAATGCATTGTGAATAGACTTGGGGTGTCCATTGACATAGTTAAATTGGGTGAGTCCATAATAACATAACCCTAGTTTGATTCCTGGGTCTGGAAGATCCCCTGGAGATGGAATAGCCTACCCACTCCTGTATACTTGGGCTTCCCTTGTGGCTCACCTGGTAAAGAATCTGCCCACAATGTGGGAAACCTGGGTTCGATCCCTGGGTTGGGAGGATCCCCTGGAAAAGTGAAGGGCTATCCATTCCAGTATTCTGGCCTGAAGAATTCCATGGACTGTATAGGCCATGGGATTGGAAAGAGCCGGACATGACTGAATGACTTTCACTTTCATAATAACATAAGACTGCTGGGCTCAAGATGAGGGGTTTTTAATAAGTGGGATAGTTTTTTTTAAATTATTTATTTTGGCTGTGCTGGATCCTCACTGCTGCGCTGCTTTTCTCTAGGTGTGGCACCTGGGGTCTACTCTTTGATTGTGGTGCAAGAGCGTCTCATTGTGGTGGCTTTTCTTGTTGGGGAGCATGGACTCTGGGGTGCGCAGTCTGCGCTGGCTGTGGCATGTGGGCTCAGTGGTTGTGACTCCCGAGCTCTATAGCACAGGCTCAGTATTTGTGGCGTAGGGGCTTTGTTGCTCCACAGCATGTGGGATGTTGCCAGATTAGGGATTAAACCTGTGTCTCCTACATTGGCAGGCAGATTCTTTACCACTGAACCACCAGGGAAGCCCTAAATTGGGTAATTTTAAAACAAGTTTTAAAGTAAGTTATTTTAACCTGAATTTAAACTGGAATTTTTTTTTCAAGTAGTGTGAAGAACTGTCATGTGTATACACAAACAGCAGGCACTGGGGGCTATGCATATGTTCTCTCAGATTATCCTCTGATAGAATAGAGGAGTGGGAAGGAGAAGACAAGTTGTTTGACATGGCATTGCTTTCACCAGGCTCAGCTCAGATGAGCCATTGTGGTAAACACATTGAAGAAAAAAGTAGATATTATTTTTTTATAAAAACTTTCAAGTATTTATTTCAATATTTCACAATAAAATGTTCCTATCCCCTCAAAATGCTTAACTTTTTGCTGAATTTCCCTTCTTATATATATTATAAATTAATACATGTGTTTCATAATGAAAGCCAATAAAAGCAGGAATGAACATACGTGAATCATCTTTATAGGCAAGTTGTTAACCAAGATGCACTTTTACTATCTTAACAGCTAAGTATAGTCTCAATTGTTCTTGACACATAAAATGATTCCAGGCGCATCAGAAACTCCTTTTAGAGCTGTATAACTGGGAAAACTCTAAACTTCCTGCTATGTAGAACATGATGCCTATTAAAGGATAAATAATAAATATGTGTAAATTTGAAGCTTATGGATACAATGCAAAAAACTAAATACTATTTTCAACATTATTTAGGAGATTGACAAGTAAGATTCTTTTCATGATATTTTATCATTGAAGTTGTTTAGAATTAATGGTACATGGTAATAATTAAAAACAGACCAAATTGTATAGTTAGCTTATTTTTTTCTGCAGCTTATACATCCTATGATTGTTTATTCTATCCACATAATCCTTACTGCGTCACTGTTTTGTGTACCAGGCATTGTATTACCTAACGAGGCTGTAAGGCAATATACATCGGTCTGGCTCGGTACTTATAAGGAGGCTACTCTTCCATGTTGTGTCCCATCAGTTAAGTATGAAAAGTGGAAGTGTTAGTCCCTCAGTTGTGTCCAACTGTTTGCCACCCCGTGGACTGTAGCCTGCCAGGCTTCTCTAGTCCATGGGATTCTCCATGCAAGAATACTGGAATGGGTTGCCATTCCCCTCTCGAGGGGATCTTCCTGACCCAGGGATCAAACGCAGGTCTCCTGCATTGCAGGCAGATTCTTTACCATCTGAACCATGAGAGAAACCCTAATTAAAGATATGGGTCTCAGTTCTGCCATCTGTGAAGCAGAGAGTCAAATTACACAGTTCCTAAAATATTCAGTCTCTAAAGTTCAGCACTTAGCATTTAGTGGTAAAAATTATAAGAATTGTTGGAATGTGTGTGCATTTATGGAGTTCATAAGCAGAGCATGGATATGGCAAGCATAAGCCCTCTTAAATTCTAACTACTGTATGGCCTTACAGCATTAAAGAAGTCCCTGAATCTTTATTTTACATCAACCTCATTTTTGTCTGTAAAATGAGAGCTGATCCAGATGACTCTAACGTTTTTATTTTGTCTGAGTGCTGTTTATTCTGCATCTTTATGCAAATTCTTCAAAATATTAATCATACTGTTCATTGCATATAGGTGTATTAATTTGCTTAGTTGTTATAGAGATAATAAAGAATGGGAATGTTGTGATAACAAATGTAGATGCCAGACATCCTGGAATGTGAAGTCAAGTGGGCCTTAGGAAGCATCACTATGAATAAAGCTAGTGGAGGTAAGGGAATTCTAGTTGAACTATTTCAAATCCTAATTGATGATGCTGTGAAAGTGCTGCACTCAATATGCCAGCAAATCTGGAAAACTCAGCAGTGGCCACAGGACTGGAAAAGGTGAGTTTTCAAACCAATCCCAAAGAAAAGAAATGCCAAAGAATGCTCAAACTACTGCACAATTGCCCTCATCTCACATGCTAGTAAAGTAATGCTCAAAATTCTCAAAGCCAGGCTTCAACAGTGCGTGAACCATAAACATCCAGATAGTCAAGCTGGATTTAAAAAAGGAAGAGGAATCAGATATTGAATTGGCAACATCTGTGGATCATCAAAAAAGCAAGAGAGTTCCAGAAAAGCATCTACTTCTGATTTATTGACTCTTCTAAAGCCTCTGACTGTGTGGATCTCAACAAACTATGGAAAATTCTGAAAGAGATGGGAATACAGACCACTTGACCTGCCTCCTGAGGAATCTGTATGCAGGTCAAGAATCAACAGTTAGAACTGGACATGGAACAACAGACTGGTTCCAAATAGGGAAAGGAGTATGTCAAGGCTGTATATTGTCACCATGCTTATTTAACTTATATGCAGAGTACGTCATGAGAAACGCTGGGTTGTATGAAGCACAAGCTGGAATCAAGATTGTCAGGAGAAATATCAATAACCTCAGATATGCAGATGACACCACTCTTGTGGCAGAAAGTGAAGAAAAACTAAAGAGCCTCTTGAAGAAAGTGAAAGAGGAGAGTGAAAAAGTTGGCTTAAAACTCAACATTCAGAAAACTAAGATCATGGCATCTAGTCCCATCACTTCATGGCAAACAGGTAAGGAAACAATGGAAACAGTGAGAGACTTTTATTTTGGGGGCTCCAAAATCACTGCAGATGGTGACTGCAGCTATGAAATTAAAAAAGAAAAAAAAAAAAACTCTTGCTCCTTGGAAGAAAAGTTATGACCAACTTAGACAACCTATTAAAAAGCAGAGGTCTGTCTAGTCAAAGCTATGGTTTATCCAGTAGTCATGTATGGATGTGAGAGTTGGACTATAAAGAAAGGTGAGCACTGAGGAATTGATGCTTTTGAACTGTGGTGTTAGAGAAGACTGCAAGGAGATCCAACCAGTCCATCCTTAAAGGAAATCAGTCCTGAATATGCATTGGTAGGACGTATGCTGAAGCTGAAACTCCAATACTTTGGACACCTGATGCAAAGAACCGACTCATTGGAAAATACCCTGATGCTGGGAAAGATTGAAGACAGGAGGAGTAGGGGACAACAGAGGATGAGATGGCTGGATGGCATCACTGACTTGATGGACATGGGTTTTGGTGAACTTCAGGAATTGGTGCTGGACAAGGAGGCCTGGCGTGCTGCGGTTCATGGGGTCGCAAGGAGTCGGACACAACTGAGCAACTGAACTGAACTGAAACTTGTTTTGGTCTGACTTCTATCGAAGGCTTCAGTCCAAACTTACAGACCATCTTCCTGAGTTGACAACCGCCAATCTTCAGAGAAGGCAATGGCAATCCATTCCAGTACTCTTACCTGGAAAATCCCATGGACGGAGGAGCCTGGTGGGCTATAGTCCATGGGGTTGCTACAAGTTGGACACGACTGAGCAACTTTACTTTCACTATTCACTATCATGCCTTGGAAATGGCATGAAAGGAAATGGCATGAAAGGAAATGGCAACCCACGCCAGTGTTCTTGCCTGGAGAATCCCAGGGATGGGGGAACCTGGTGGGCTGCTGTCTATGGGGTCGCACAGAGTCGGACACGACTGAAGTGACTTCAGTTTAGTTCAGTCACTCAGTTGTGTCCGACTCTTTGCAACCCCATGAATCGCAGCACGCCAGGCCTCCCTGTCCATCACCAACTCCAGGAGTTCACTCAGACTCATGGCCATCGAATCAGTGATGCCATCCAGCCATCTCATCCTCTGTCGTCCCCTTCTCCTCCTGCCCCCAATCCCTCCCAGCATCAGAGTCTTTTCCAGTGGGTCAACTCTTCACATGAGGTGGCCAAAGTACTGGAGTTTCACCTTTAGCATCATTCCTTCCAGAGAAATCCCAGGGTTGATCTCCTTCAGAATGGACAGGTTGGATCTCCTTGCAGTCCAAGGGACCCTCAAGAGTCTTCTCCAACACCACAGTTCAAAAGCATCAATTCTTCAGCGCTCAGCCTTCTTCACAGTCCAACTCTCACATCCACATGACCACAGGAAAAACCATAGCCTTGACTAGACGGACCTTAGTCAGCAAATTAATGTCTCTGCTTTTGAATATGCTGTCTAGGTTGGTCATAAGTTTTCTTCCAGTAGTAAGCGTCCTTTAATTTCATGGCTGCAATCACTATCTGCAGTGATTTTGGAGCCCCCCCCAAAATAAAGTCTGACACTGATTCCACTGTTTCCCATCTATTTCCCATGAAGTGATGGGACTGGATGCCAGGATCTTCATTTTCTGAATGTTGAGCTTTAAGCCAACTTTTTCACTCTCCTCTTTCACTTTCATCAAGAGGCTTTTTAGTTCATCTTCACTTTCTGCCGTAAAGGTGGTGTCATCTGCATATCTGAGGTGATTGATATTTCTCCCGATAGTCTTGATTCCAGCTTGTGTTTCTTCCAGTCCAGCGATTCTCATGATGGTCTCTGCATATAAGTTAAATAAGCAGGGTGACAATAGACAGCCTTGATGTACTCCTTTTCCTATTGGGAACCAGTCTGTTGTTCCATGTCCAGTTCTAACTGTTGTTTCCTGGCCTGCATACACATTTCTCAAGAGGCAGGTTAGGTGGTCTTGTATTCCCATCTCTCTCAGAATTTTCCACAGTTTGTTGTGATCCACACAGTCAAAGGCTTTGGCATAGTCAATAAAGCAGAAATAGATGGTTTTCTGGAACTCTCTTGCTTTTTTCGTGATCCAGCGGATGTTGGAAATTTGATCTCTGGTTCCTCTGCCTTTTCTAAAACCAGCTTGAACATCAGGGAGTTCATGGTTCATGTATTGCTGAAGCCTGGCTTGGAAAATTTTGAGCATTACTTTACTAGCGTGTGAGATGAGTATAATTGGGCGGTAGTTTGAGCATTCTTTTGCATTGCCTTTCTTTGGGACTGGAATGAAAACTGACCTTTTCTAGTCCTGCGGCCACTGCTGAGTTTTCCAAATTTGCTGGCATATAGAGTGCAGCACTTTCACAGCATCATCTTTCAGGATTTGAAATAACTCAACTGGAATTCCGTCACCTCCACTAGCTTTGTTCATAGTGATGCTTTCTAAGGCCCACTGACTTCACATTCCAAGATGTCTGGTTCTAGATGAGTGATCACACCGTTGTGATTATCCAGGTCATGAAGATCCTTTTGTACAGTTCTTCTGTGTATTCTTGCCATCTCTTCTTAAAATCTTCTGCTTCTGTTAGCTCCATACCATTTCTGTCCTTTATCGAGCCCATCTTTGCATGAAATGTTCCCTTGATATCTCTAATTTTCTTGAAGAGATCTCTAGTCTTTCCCATTCTGTTCTTTTCCTCTATTTCTTTGCATTGATTGCTGAAGAAGGCTTTCTTATCTCTTCTTGCTATTCTTTGGAACTCTGCATTCAGATGATTATATCTTTCCTTTTCTCCGCTAAATGGCTCTCTGGGGAAGCCTTACAAATAGCTGTGAAGTGACTTAGCAGCAGCAATCTTATCAGAGTTGCAGCTAGCCAGTCCCCATTCTGCGAGTCTCCTCCCCATATCCTATGCCCTAGTCTTATTTATTGACTGTCCTTGATCCTGGCTGTCTTTGGTCTTGTCTTAGTCCGCTCAGATTGTCATAACAAGATACCACAGAAAATTTATTTTCTCACTGATCAGGAAACTGAAGGTCTGAGGTCAAAGTGCCGGCAGATTAGGTTTCTGTTGAGGCTTTTTTTTCTGGACTTGCAAAGAAGCATTCTCTCTATGTCGTCACACGGCCTTTTCTCTGTGCACGTGGCCTGGTGTCTTTTCATATACATATAAGGACTCCACTCCTGTTATATTTGTGTTCCACCTTCATCACCTCATTTAACTTTAATTGCCCTCTCAAAGGCCCTTATCTCCAACTGTGGTCACATTTGAGGTTATGACTGACCTTAAGAGTTTTGGAGGGAAGCACAGTTTAGTCGAAAGACTCTTTAAGCTGTCTGGTGTCTCATGTAACTTTTTCCGTCTTTAACCTGTATTTTCAGTTTTACTTAGAATTGTGTTCTTTGCCTGGACAACTCCTGACTCCCCTCTGTCAAATGTGACGGAGGTACTAGTCCTATGAGTGCTTACCTGCCAGTGTGTCTCTGATCTGCACTTGCCTGTTAATTGTCTTTATACTCCACTGGACTGTGAACTTTTAAAGAGCTAGGAGTGCATCCTTTTTAAGTATAAACCTCTAGGACAGTGATTGCATGTAGGTGTATTAAGCGGTACATAAAAAGTTCTCTAACTAGTTAATGAACAAGTTTAATTTCCTATAACATTTTGTAAAAGAGTAGAAAATTGTGTGTGTTTATCCTTTGTTGTTGCTGTTCAGTCATTAAGTTGTGTTCCACTCGTTCTCACCCCATGGACTGTAGCATGCCAGTCCCCTCTGTCCTCCACTAAGTCTCCCAAAGTTTGCTCAAATTTACATCATTGAGTCGGTGATGCAGTCTATCTCTTTCTCTGCTGCCCCCTTCTCTTTTTGCCATCAGTCTTTTCTAGCATCAGTGTCTTTTCCAGTGAGTCGACTCTTCACATCAGGTGGCCAAAGTATTGGAGCTTCAGCATCAGTCCTTCTAATAAACTTTTAGGGTAGATTTCCTTTAGGATGGATTGATTTGATCTCCTTGCTGTCCAGGGGACTCTCAAGAGTCTTCCAGGGCCACAAGTTGAAATCATCAATTCTTCACTGTTAGCCTTCTTTATGGTCCTGCTCTCACATCTGTACATTACTACTGGAAAAACCCTAGCTTTGACTGTATGGACATTTGCTGGGAAAGTGATGCCTCTCATTTTTATATGCTGTCTAGGTCTGTCATTGCTTTTCTTACAGGGAAATTTCATAGCTGAAGCCATAGTCCACAGTGATTTTGGAGTCCAAGAAAAAAATCTGTCACTCTTATACTTTTTATCCATCTCTTTGCCATGAAGTGATAGGACAGGATGCCATAATCTTAAGTTTTTCAGTGTTGAGTTTCAAGACAGCTTTTTCACTCTCTTCTTTCACCCTCATCAAGAGGCTCTATAGCTCCTCTTCACTATCATTAGAGTAGTGTCATCTGCATATATGAGGTTGTTGATATTTCTCCAGTGGTCTTGACTCCAGCTTGTGATTCATCCAGCCCAGCATTTTGCATGATGTACTCTACATCATAGAGTACATCATTAGAAGTTAAATATGCAGGGTGGCAATATACAGCCTTGTCCTACTTCTTTCTTAATTGTTAACTAGTCAGTTGTTCCATGTCCAGTTCTAAGTGTTGCTTCTTGGCCCACCTACAGGTTGCTCAGGAGACAGGTAAGATAGTCTGATAGTGCCATCTTTTTGAAAATTTTCCACAGTTTGTTGTGATCCACACAGTCAAAAGCTTTAGCATAGTCAGTGAAACAGAAGTAGATGTCTTTCCTGAATTCCCTTGCTTTCTTTATGATCCAATTAATGTTGGCAATTTGATCTCTGATTCCTCTGCCTTTTCTAAATCCAACTTGTACATCTGGAAGTTCTTGGTTCATGTACTGCTGAAGCCCAGCTTGAAGGATTTTTAGCATAACCTTATTATCTTGTGAAATGAATGTAACTGTGTAGTAGTTTGAACATTCTTTAGCATGGCCCTTCTTTGGGATGGGATGAAAACTGACTTTTTCCATCCCTGTGGCCACTGCTGCATTTTCTGAATTTGCTGATATATTGAGTGCAACACTTTAACAGCATCATATTTTACTATTTTAAATAGCCCCACCAGAATTCTGTCACTTCCACTAGCTTTGTTCATAATAATTGTTCCTGAGGACCACTTGACTTCCCACTCCAGGATGTCTTGCTCCAGGTGTGTGATCACATTATTATGGTTATCTGGGCCATTAAGACCTTTCTTGTACAATTCTGTCTATTCTTGCCACCTCTTAATCTCTTCTGCTTCTGTTCGGTCCTTACCATTTCTGGTTTGTTTTGTTTTATGCCTTAATCTCTCCAATTTTTGTGAAGAGATCTCTAGTATTTTCCATTCTATTGTTTTCCTCTATTGTTCATTTAACAAGGCCTTATCTCTCCTTGCTGTTAAGAAGACCTTATCTCTCCTTGCTATTCTCTGGAACTCTGCATTCAGTCGAGTATATCTTTTTCTTTCTCCCTTGCCTTTCATTTCTCTTCTTTCCCCTGCTATTTGGAAAGCCTCGTCAGACAACCACTTTGTCTTCTTGCATTTCTTTTTCTTGGGGACGATTTTGGTCAGTGCCTCCTGTACAAGGTTATGAAGCTCCATCCATAGTTCTTCATGCACTCTGTCTACCAGATCTAATCACCTGAATCTGTTTGTCACCTCTGTTGTATAATCATAAGAGATTTGATTTAGAGCATACCTGAATGACCTAGTGATTTTTCCTATTTTCTTCCATTTAAGGCTGAATTTTGCAATATGGAGCTCATGGTCTGAGCCACAGTCATCTCCAGGTCTTGTTTTTTTTTTTTTTTTTTCTAATTGTATAGAACTTTTCCATCTTCAGCTGTGAAGAATATAATCAGTCTGATTTTGGTATTAACCTTTGGTGATGTCGTTGTGTAGAGATGTATCTTAGGTTTTTGGAAATGTTGTTTGCTATGACCAGTGTGTTCTTTTGACAAAACTCTATTAACCTTTGCTCTGCTTCCCATTCCCGTCTATTTTAGTTCACATATCCCTAAGATGTCGATGTGCAGTCTCACCACCTCCTACTGAACCACATTCAATTTACTTTGATTCATGGACCTAGTAATATTCCTTCCAGGTTCCCATGTAATATTGGCCTTTACAGCATCAGGCTTTACTTTTACCACCAGATACACTCACAAGTGAGTGTCATTTCCGCTTCCACCCAGCCACTCCATTCTTTCTGAAGCTGTTAGTAATTTCTCTTCACTCTTCCCCAGTAGCATATTGGACACCTTCTGACCTAGGGAGCTCATCTTCTGGTGTCATATCTTTTTCCTTTTCATATTGTTCTTGGGATTCTCCTGACAAGAATACTGGATTGGACCACATTTCCTCCTCTGTTGGACCACCACATTTTGTTAACACTCTTCACTATGACCTGTCTTGTCTTGGGTGGCCCTGCAGGGCATGGCTCAGAGCTTCCTTGAGTTAAGCAAGCCCCTTCACCATGACAAGGCTGTGATCCATGAAGGGGCTCTTTATCAAAGACATTAGCAATTTAATTTGTGCCTAATTAAGATCCTTCAACTTTGAATAACATTTATGAAGAGGTTAAAGTACAAGAAGTACTTCAAAACACTTATGGAATAGAAGTGAGAAGTCTCTAAAACAGCATTTTAGAAAAATGGCTACATCAAAGGGCACCGCAGTAAATGAATTAAGTTGGGCTGAAGCAGAGATGAGGAAATAATGTGTCTCTAAGGTGGCATGAGCACCGAATGTGCTTGGTAGCAGGTGTGTTCAGATTGTGAAGCCTGGCTGAACAGCAGCCACCATGGATGAGGGATGCGAGAGGAATAAAATATACAGGAGGCTTCTTTAGGAAGAAAGCAGAAAAGGGTTGTTTCCACTGGTGGTTTATTTCTTCAAGCAATTTCTTGAAACTGCTGGAATGCTTTTCTAAATAATTTGCTTGCTTGGCCTTTTCTTTTTGGTTTTGGACCAAAACTTTTTCCTCCAGATTTTGTAAATCTAGTCTGCTGATCTAGTTCATAATATTCAACTTGACACTGTAAAGAATTCAGTTCCTGAGGCTTCTAAAAAGAAGAAGGAACTGTGGGTATAATTTTTTTTTTCTTATAATGATTTCATGTCATAGCGACTTTTTTTTTTTCTCCTTAGTTTCCAGGAAAAAATACAGCTTGTTATTGGGAGCTGTATTTTCCATGTCTACCTTGTTCTTTTTCTTTAAAAAATTTTTAATTATTTTTTTTTTTTACTTTACAATATTTTATTGGTTTTGCCATACATCAACGTGAATCTGCCACAGGCATACACATGTTCCCCATCCTGAACCCTCCTCCCTCCCCATACCATCCCTCTGGGTCATCCCAGTGCACCAGCCCCAAGCATCCAGTATCCTGCATTGAACCTGGACTGGTGATTCGTTTCATATATGATATTATACATGTTTCAGTGCCATTCTCCTAAATCATCCCACCCTTTCCCTCTCGCACAGAGTCCAAAAGACTCTTCTATACAACTGTGTCTCTTTTGCTGTCTCACATAAAGGGTTATCGTTACCATCCTTCTGAATTCCATATATATGCGTTAGTATACTGTATTGGTGTTTTTCTTTCTGGCTTGCTACTCTGTATAATTGGCTCCAGTTTCATCTACCTCATTTGAACTGATTCAAATGTAATCTTTTTAATGGCTGAGTAATACTCCATTGTGTATATGTACCACAGATAAGGGTTTCTGTGGTACAGCTTTCTTATCCATTCATCTGCTGATGGACATCTAAGTTGCTTCCATGTTCTGGCTATTATAAATGCTGGTGTGGAGAAAAGGTAATCCTCTTACACTGAGGGTAGGAATGCAAACTAGTACAGCTACTATGGAGAATAGTGTGGAGATTCCTTAAAAAAACTGGAAATAGAACTGCCTTATGACCCAGCAATCCCACTGCTGGGCATACACACCAAGGAAACCAGAATTGAAAGAGATATGTGTACCCCAATGTTCATCACAGTGATCTTTTAAAAATTCTTAGTTTAGATAATGTTACTCATCTGTTTAACAGCCCAATGGCTGTCTCCTTTGATTCGTATTAAAAGCAAGAGTCATAAGAATTCCTTTGCAAGGCCCACCATGAGCTGAGCTTCCTTACTTCTCTGACTCAAGTCCTATTGTTCTTTCCCTTCCTTTCTAGCACATCAACCTGCTTTGTTTCATTGTAAAACACTTTTTACTTTCAAACATACTATCTAAACCTGTTTAAGCCTTTTGTGTTGTCTAATCTTTCCCCTTAGAACACAGATTCTATCATGACAGAGTTTGTCTGTTTTGTTAAATCCCTAGTGCATAGAAGAGTGTTTGGCGTGTAATAGACACGACACAGAATATTACTGTTGAATGAAGAAATATGATGCAAAGTAACACTTGGAATTTGTTCTAGAAATAAGATGCTAAATTTAGCAGAGTATTTGCAGATAAGATTGGTTTTAGCATTGGACTTTTTACTTTTGTAAAATCATGTTGAAGAAAGTTGGTTTTGTTTTGCTTTTCTTAGGCTACTTTTCATGTTAATAGGATAGTCCTTGAGGATGTAAGCAATCCATGATCATATTTCTTCACTGAATTTGCATTGGTAATAGTCTCTGTGTTTCTCACAGTAATACCTTCATGTTTTTAAGTCCTGAGGAGTGCAAATAGAAGAGAGGAAGAGGATAGCAGAAAATATAAGGAAAAGAGGAGGAAGATCAGACAAATGTTCTCTGTTACTCTGTTTTACTCATGCCGGCACTCTCTTACTGTCTTTGTAAGGGATGTCTTCCTGTCTCCCTGCTGCAGAAGGTGGGCTGAACTCTACTCCCCTTAATAGAGACTTCAATATGTGAGATACAGGGGAAAGAAAGAGAGGAATGGTGGTTTATAGAGAATGCAGAATCATTTTCCTTTCTGAATTACAATTTGTTATTTTCATCTAGGAAAATAAAACAGTGATTTCACTTAGAATGTTATTTTTCAAGGCATGCTTTTCACAGCTTATGAAAATCTTTTTTCACATGTAACATACGTTTTTATAGAAGCTGGCTTGGAAAGCTCAGCAGGGAGGAAAGACTGGATGCTCTCTCTGTAGGCTTGCTTCTTGTTACTGTAACAAGATGATCGAGGACCAGACAACACAGCAAGGGGCAGGGCATGCCTGGGGGAAAGAACTGCTCAAAGAGAAAAAAGTATAAACCATCAATTATGTATTAGAGCAGGGGGTTCAATTAATGATCACAGCAGTTGAAGGTTTGTTTACACACAAAAATTTAGTCTCCCCACACTGTACCCAACCTTGAAAATAAGGCTCGTTAGTAAGAAAGAATCTCTTCCAATTACTTTTCAAATTATACATTCCTCTGGGAACAGGGGTCATTCCACGTATCTGATAACACACTGCTCAAGAGGGATTTATTGACCCTGACATTGGGAAGCCTCTTGGAGACCCTGTGCTGCCTTGTTAAGAATGCTACTACTCTCAAAGTCCTTTTCCCTGGCACCGGGACATCGTCCAGACACAAATCTCAGATGATCCTTTCCTCATTGTGGAGCTAAAGAGGGAATCAGACGTGAGTGAAAGAAAACAATTGAACCAGTTGGCAACCTCAGCAATCCATAGGCACATCGTAAAGATAGTGTCTGGCAACATTATTGAGTTTACAGTGCTCTTCTCACATGCTTCATTTTTGTCAGTCCTCTAAACAGCACTTTGTGTTAGATACAAGAAAATTATTAAGTAAAGAAATATTCATTGAAACCAGGTTCCTGTCAACCTCTGTAAAATTGTTCAGGTGGTCTTTATATATTGATCATTAAAATATTTTTATAAGTTTAATATAATGTAGTTTAACTTGTAATATATTTTCTTTGATGACAAATATAATTTATTATATTACTCTAAAAATGTACCTTTACACACTCAAATTTTTGTATTTTTATATCCTTTATACTAACTAAGTTAGCTTGCTCTTTATCTCGCTCCTTTTAGCTTCAAGGTCACAAAACTCAAACTTTTTTTTGCCTTTCCTTGAATCTCTTCACCAACTCTATTTTATAAGCCTGCATGTTTATCTGGAAATGAGAGGCCAAACTATATCCATTTTTTCTAATATCATTATTTACTCTTTATCTTTTAAGATCTGTATATTAGCAAATAATAGGATATACATAATTTTTTAAAAATAAAAGTTTCAAACAGATAAGAAATTCTTCTCTACAATTCTACTTTTCAAAAAGCTTAGAAAAACAAAAGAACATGTATACTATCATGTGAACTGAATCGCCAGTCTATGTCTGACGCAGGATGCAGCATGCTTGGGGCTGGTGCATGGGGATGACCCAGAAAGATGTTATGGGGAGGGAGGTGGGAGGGGGTTCATGTTTGGGAATGCATGTAAGAATTAAAGATTTTAAAATTTAAAAATAAAAAACTAAAATTAAAAAAAAAATAAAAACATCAAACTCACAAAAAAAAATAAAAATAAAAACAAATTCCATATTTTGTCTAAAGTTTCAGGGAACCATATGTATATATATAATAGTAGTCCATGAACTGTGGAGAAGGAAATGGCAACCCACTCTGGTGTTCTTGCCTGGAGAATCCCAGGTACAGGGGAGCCTGGCTGCTGTCCATGGGGTCACACGGAGTCAGACATGACTGCAGCGACTTAGCAGCAGCAGAACTGTGAACATTCAAATGGTTTTCTTAAGAAATTTGAATATAGATGTTATAGGGTGCATCCAAAAACTCCGTTGAATATGTTACACAATCGGTATTATACTTGTAACTTGTTGCTTTTTTAAATAGAAAACTTACAAGTTCTGAATCCCCAGTAAATTTGAATGTTTACAGAGACCCAGGCTCTAAAATCATCCTTGAGTTAACGTATTCCCTACTCTTTTACTCACCATTTATGGTTTGTCCCTTCATATATCTAGATATTTTGCTTTATAGTATCAAATTCAAAATTTTGGAGAATACATGTTGACTTAATAAAAAGGTAGATAGGCACTGATTTCCCTCATATCAAACTTTTACTATCCATATTCTAAAAAAAGATTGAGATGATTAAATTTAATGCCTTTATCATTTAGAACTGAGACACATAATGTATTATGCTTTTTGTTCCCTATTATTTTATCGTTTACCTATAGTAAACCTTTTATTATTTGCTGTTTTTTAATATAGCTTTCAACAATTCAATCACAATCTATCAAGGAATCAAAAATATCCTCTGTATATGGTCCAAACCATCAGGTCGTCTATCAGTTTAGTTTTTCTAGGAGCCCTCCTCTTCATCCTTTGCTCTGGAATGGTTTCTTTTTAAACCTTCAAGCTACCAACCATGGAACTTCCTCACATTAGCAACCTTGGAATCATCTAATTGCTTCTTAGACTTATTGGATTTCTTGTATTCTTGTTACAAGGAATTGTAATTGGTCGACTAGACCAGCATTGAGGTCCAGGCCAAGACCCTTTGTCTCAGCCAGGGAGCCTTTCTTTCTGATCAGATTTATGCAGCCAATGATAAAAACTGAGACTGGAACAGCACAAACTTTAATTCAGTGGCCAAAGAATGGAGAAGTGGGAAGTGGATCAAATTCTCAACTCAATTCAGGCAGAGAAATTCAGTATATAGCACAATCTGGTAAAAGGGAGTGGATGGGGTAGAATAGGAATATTCACGAGTTATCTGAGAACAAAGGCATGGTTGGAACTTGGAACTGATCGTTGTTGTTCAGTTGCTAAATAGTGTCCAACTCTTTGCGACCCCATGAACTGCAGCACACCAGGCTTCCCTGTCCTTCTGTCTCCAAACTGTCTTCCAGAGTTTGCTCAGATTCATGTGCATTGAGTCAGTGATGCTGTCTAACCATCTCATCCCCTGCTGCCCTCTTTTCCTTTTGCCTTCAGTGTTTCCTAGCGTCAGTCTTTTCCAGTGAGTCAGCTCTTCGCATCAAGTGGCCAAAGTATTGGAGATTCAGCTTCAGCATCAGTCTGTCCAGTGATTATTTGGGGTTGATTTCCTTTAGGATTGACTGGTTTGGTCTCCTGGAACTGATGCAGCTCTTCTTGTGAGCCCCTGTATGGACTTTTCCGGTTGTGGCAATTGTCAGCTCTTGTGATGCTGGTGGATGTGTCATCTAGCATGCCGATGTATTTGAGTGAACATCTAATGAAGTTCAAGGTCTGCCATCTTAGGCCCTGTTGATTCTAACCAGTTCTTGTTTACTCTCTTTGCAGCTTCCTCCTGAGTCTTAGATTAGAGTGACTGGTTTCCTTTCAAGAGAGGGGCAGGGCTATGACTCTGGAGCAGCAGCCTTGGTACCATTGTGACACCAAATGCTGTACTATAATACTATTCTGATAACTCCTCTAAGTTAACAGAGCCCCCCTCCCCCCCAATTAAAGGACATGATGTCCAGCTGCCCTCACTTCAGATACCAGTTATATTTGGGGGGTCCCCAGGTCACTTGTAACTTTGACTCTCTACAGATTCAGGGGTTCCCAGGATACCCTCAGATTAAATGATTTGCTAGGATCAATCAAAGAATTCAGTAAAGTCCTTTTTGTTAACAACTAAATTTTAATTATAGAGGATAAGATGAGCAAGATTTGGGTGAGCCCAAACCTAGAGCTTCCATGCCCTCTTCCCATGGGATTCCATAGGACTCATTATTTATCACTGTTCAAGCACATCAAAGTGTTCACCAACTGGGAAGTTCCAGAGAGCCTTGGTGTACAGAGTATTTTTTTTCTGGTTTCATTATGTAGACATAATTGATTGAATCACTGACCACATGATTAAATTCACTTTCCAGTACCCTTTCCCTTCTTGGAGTTTGGGCTGTCTCAAAGTTTCAACTCTGATTACATAGTTGGCCTTTTTATTGACCTGCCCCCAGGACTCATCTCATTAGCATAAACTGATGTATGATCTAAGGGTTCATGATTAACATAGGCATTCATAATACTTAAAACTTTCCGAGGATTTAATCTCCCTTTCAGGAACCAGAGAAAAATGTCAAATTCTTTATTGTATACCATCATATCTTTCTTTTTCCTGTTTTTATATTATTTTGGTGGAATGCATCTTCTAGAAGCTTTTCATGGTTCGTGGTTCATACATAGGGTTTTTCTGAGATATTGTCCAAAACTGTATCTCTCTATCATGTTTTATGGATAATTTGGCTGAAAATAGACCTCACGTTTGGAAATAATTTTCCATCAAGATTTTCAAAGCATTGATTCACTGTCTTCTAGCTCTCAGTATTACAGTTAGCTGAGTAGTCTGATGCCTTTCACAAAAGTAATTATTAGTGTGATAGCTATTACCTCTCTGGAAATTTTTTATATCTTTAATTTTATCATTAGATTCTGAAATATTGTGAGTCAAAGTATTGTGAGTTGGTGTGGGTCTGTGTTGTTGTTGTTGGGTTTTTTTTTGGTTGCTGTTCATTTTCTTTTTCTTTTGATTTTTGTTTTTGCAAGTCATATCCTTGTTTCACTTATGCCACTTGTCCAAAGCTGCTCTCGTGTGGCTGCTCAGTGTTGTCTTTACTGTGGTATATAGGCTGATAGGTCTGCCAGATATCCCAACAAAGGAAAAAGAAATATGTTAAATTAGGAAATGACTTGACTTCTGTTGGAGAGTGCTGCCTCTAGTCACTTCTCATTGAACAGGTCAAATCACATCGTCAACATTTCTGTCCACAATATAGGGAGGGCCACAGTGGACAAGATACAGTTTATCATGACAGGTCCTGACATAATCACACTAATTGTAATTTTTTAATTTTATTATGGGTCAGTCAGATATTTTATAAATGTTTCATTTTCCAGCCTGGGATATAAACCTGTCTAGGGAATTGCCTTGGGAATTGGAGGGTTCCCCTGGTAGCTCCGCTGATAAAGAATCCGTGTGCAGTGATGGAGACCTGGATTTGATCCCTGGGTTGGGAAGATCCCCTGGAGAAGGGAATGGCAACCCACTCCAGTATTCCTTCCTGGAGAATCCTGCAGACAGAGGAGGCTGGCTGGCTACAATGTATGGGATCACAAAAAGTCAGGACTGAGCAACTAAGCGCACACATATATAGGGAATTGGAACATTTCCCACTTCATTATCTAGATTTATAATGAATCATCATATTTTAGCACAACTGCTTCACACTCAGTTGTGACCAGTATCTCCAAGTCCAGAAAATTCCTAAATCTAACTTTCACTGATTGAGTTTCTAAGTGTCTTCCATGATGGATGATAAGTAGTCCTGTGCTGGGTGGAGTTGGGGGAAAAAAATCTTATGATGCTTATATGTATATAGGTTTTCAAGAAATTCTGCTTTGAGATAAAACTCACACCATTTCTTCAGAGGTTCAGGAGTGTCCAGCCCCGAATGATGCTGTGGCTATGAGTTTGCTTCTGATTGGCTTACTGATCTCCAAGCCATTATATATATATATATTTTTTTTTTCTATTATGATACACCAGTTATCTCTAGCTATTCTGCTTCTTATTTTCTAAAACTTTAAGCTATCATTTCTTTTAAGAAACTACAAATTATATTTTAAACTTTTTATTATTTATTTACTTATTTTTGACCAGCTGGGTCTTTCTCTGGTTGCTGGGAGCAGGGGCTCCTCTTTGCTGCAGTGCATGGACTTCTCATCATGGTGTCTTCTCTTGTTGTGGAGCACAGGCTCTAGGCACACAGGCTTTGTTGCCGCACGCAGGCTCAGTAGTTGAGGCTTAGTTGCTTCATGGCATGTGGAATCTTTCCAGACCAGTGATTGAACCCATGTCCCCTGCACTTGCAGGCAGATTATTATACACTGTACCACCAGGCAAGTTCTGCTTATTGTTTTTTTGATACCTTTAACTTGCTGTCATTTTGTCATCATTCTTCTTCCTTTTGTCCATAAGACTTTATGTCTTTTAAGTAAATAGTTTTATAAACAGAAGTTTGATCCATCACATTTAATTGAAAGCTTTGTGCTAATAGCTATGTATTATCATTACAATGTTTTTGTATCATGTGACATCACATTTGTATCTAAATCTGTTTGCTTTTTCTTTTTCCTTGCTTTGTATTCTGTGTATCTCTGCTAAGTGTTCAGAAGACATTCATTTATTAGATTACCCAATATATTATGTTCTTTATCCTTCTCTTGGAACCCAGACTTATATCTTTGTTCAAATCTCTACAATACCCATACTTGTCATAGATTCATACAGTAATGAGTTGTTGAAAAGAAAGATTGTAGTTTTGCTTTTATGTACCTCTCATTCTTTACCATAGGATATTTTGTTCTTAGATGCCTTCAGCATAATACTTTATGTTAAAATTGTTCCCTTGACTAATAGAAAGAATAAAATTGTGTTATAAAATCTTTCATTTCCTTGCTAGGTACCATATATAATTTTATGTCATGTTCTAAGGGCAGTAAATTGCAGTGTTTTGAACTGACATTGTTCATAAAAGCAGAACTGTTTGGTTAAAGGATTTTATGAGACAAGGTACTTAATACTCACATGGTACTTAGAAGGTCTGGTTTTTTTTACTATTCTCATATTGAGTAACCGATCCCATAGTAATTGAAGAAACTTTACTGTGAACTATCGAACAGTGAATAACCAATGGCTATGATATACCATGGAGAAGGCAATGGCACCCCACTCCAGTACTCTTGCATTGAAATCCCATGGATGGAGGAGCCTGGTAGGCTGCAGTCCATGGGGTCGCTAAGAGTCAGACACAACTGAGCAACTTCACTTTCACTTTTCACTTTCATGCATTGGAGAAGGACATGGCAACCCACTCCAGTGTTCTTGCCTGGAGAATCCCAGGGATGGGGGAGCCTGGTGGGCTGCCGTCTATGGGGTCGCACAGAGTCAGACATGACTGAAGTGACTTAGCAACAGCAGCAGCAGCATGGTATACCATCACCTTGGTACATGATGATGCTATCATAGCCTTTATTATATAGTCACAGAATAAGCTTTTTCTATTGTTTGAAAATGCAGTGCTACTTCAAGCATGTTTAGATCCCAACCACTGCTCCTTGACTCTTATCTGAGTTTTAGATGACATACATAAATGAATATTTTTTTCTCTCTTTATTTTTTATTTATTTATTTATTTTTTACTTTACAATACTGTATTGGTTTTGCCATACATTGACATGAATCCACCACGGGTGTACAGGAGTTCCCAATCCTGAACCCCCCTCCCAACACTCTCCCCATATCATCTCTCTGGGTCATCCCAGTGCACCAGCCCCACGCATCCTGCACCCTGCATCGAACCTGAACTGGTGATTCGTTTCTTACATGATAGTATACATGTTTCAATGCCATTCTCCCAAATCATCCCACCCTCTCCCTCTCCCACAGAGTCCAAAAGACTGTTTTATACATCTGTGACTCTTGCTGTCTCGCATACAGGGTTATCATTACCATCTTTCTAAATTCCATATATATGCGTTAGTATACTGTATTGGTGTTTTTCTTTCTGGCTTACTTCACTCTGTATAATCGGCTCCAGTTTCATCCACCTCATTAGAACGGATTCAAATGTATTCTTTTTAACGGCTGAATAATACTCCATTGTGTATATGTACCACAGCTTTCTTATCCATTCATCTGCTGATGGGCATCTAGGTTGTTTCCATGTCCTGGCTGCAATGAACTTTGGGGTACACGTGTCTCTTTCAGTTCTGGTTTCCTCAGTGTGTATGCCCAGCAGTGGGATTGCTGGGTCATAAGGCAGTTCTATTTCCAGTTTTTTAAGGAATCGCCACACTGTTCTCCATAGTGGCTGTGCTAGTTTGCATTCCCACCAACAGTGTAAGAGGGTTCCCTTTTCTCCACACCCTCTCCAGCATTTATTGCTTGTAGACTTTTGGATCGAAGCCATTCCGACTGGTGTGAAATGGTACCTCATTGTGGTCTTGATTTGCATTTCTCTGATAATGAGTGATGTTGAGCATCTTTTCATGTGTTTGTTAGCCATCTATATGTCTTCTTTGGAGAAATGTCTGTTTAGTTCTTTGGCCCATTTTTTGATTGGGTCATTTATTTTTCTGGAATTGAGTTGCATAAGTTGCTTGTATATTTTTGAGATTAGTTGTTTGTCAGTTGCTTCATTTGCTATTATTTTCTCCCATTCTGAAGGCTGTCTTTTCACCTTGCTTATAGTTTCCTTTGTTGTGCAGAAGGTTTTAATTTTAATTAGATCCCATTTGTTTATTTTTGCTTTTATTTCCAGTATTCTGAGAGGTGGATCGTAGGTGAATATTTTCAGGGAAATTGCTCCTGGATGTTCTAGAATTCATGATAAATGGGTGGAACAGCAATAAATTCACAATTTTCTTCCTTTCTTGAAGGAGCACACTAAAGCAGTATACATTATAGGGATCCATACTCTGGGCTGGTTGCCTCTATAAAATATATGTATCTATATATACACACACACATATATATACATATGTATACATATATGTGTATCACATTCATGTATACATATATACACATACATATATATGTATTTATATTATATACCTATTTATACATTTATATATAATATATGCATATATATACACACATATATCTATATATTTATATATATATATGTGTGTTCACTACAGATGAAATTTTATATAATATACATATTTATACATATTTATATACATATTTAACATTTATATATAGTGTATGCATATATATACACATATATCTATACATTTTTATATATATATAAATGTTCACTATAGATGAAATTTTATATACATATTTATACATATTTATATATATATACATATTTATATGTTTATATATAATATATGCATATATACACACATATCTATACATTTATATATATAAATGTTCACTATTGATGAAATTTTATATTATATACATATTTATATACATATTTATACATTTATATATAATATATGCATATATACACACACATATCTATACATTTATATATATATAAATGTTCACTATAGATGAAATTTTCCCTGTTTTGAAACAAATATTCTGTAGATCATCTTATAATTGGTTTGAATATTCCAGTTAACTTACTGTCATTCTGTGGGTTATATACTGGTTGGGACAGTTCCCCTGGAGGAGGGTATGACAACCCATTCCAGTATTCCTGTCTGGATAAACCCATGGACAGAGGAGCCTGGTGGGCTACAGTCCATTGGATTACAAAGAGTCAAACATGACTGAAGCGACTTAGCATGCACTTCACATCCCTTAACAGAAAAATTTTCGTTTCTTCTTTAATTAATAAAACTCTAAATCATTATGAGAATTTAGTCTCAATTTGAATTTAAATTTATCTTCTTCTTTTCCTGATCATAGGCTTGCGTTGTATTTCTGCTTAAAGTTGAGCGGGAAAGCATGGACACCTATGATGAATGTACCTCTCATGTTTCAGCTATTACCAGATTTGGAGTCACACAGACCTGAGAAAATATTGTTCTTATTATAAATAAGTTTGTATTGATCATGCCTGCGTATATGTGCTCAGTCATGTCTGACTCTTTGCGACCCCATGGACTGTAGCCTGCCAGGCTCCTCTGTCCATGGAATCTTCCAGGCAAGAATACTGGAGCAGGTTGCCATTTCCTACTCCAGGGAATCTTCTCAACCCAGGGATTGGACCCAAGTATCCTATATCTCCTGCATTGGCAGTCAGATTCTTTACCATTAGTGCCATTGATCATGGGGAAGTATCAATTTGTCAGAGTTTGTCTTCTGCTGATGGGTTCTACCTCCATCAGTGTGATTGATTTTGTGTAGGAAGTTTGTGAGTTTCTTTGGGAATAGTGTTCCATTTCATCCAATTCCCTTTCATTACTGAGGGACATTTCAGAGGGTATTGGTTTGTTCTCCTTCAATCTCACTGGTGGTATATGTTCAAGTCTTTCTTGGGTAAATTGTTTAAACAGTAGACTTGATGCTTCTGGGGTTTTCTAGTGCTTACTGCCTCTTCTGAAGTTTGTGCCCATTTTACAAAAGTGCCAAGTTCATTTTCTGCAGGTTTTGAGGGAAGGCTTCCAATAAATAAGATTGAGATGGGGAGAAGGATTGTATTTTTTCACAAGAATGTTATAATTGTTTCCTTTATTCATTTTTTAATCCAAGCATTTCCAAGAAGTTTCAAGTCCTAGAAATTGATAGATTTGAAATGTATACTGAGCTCACTGTTTACCAGCTGAGCTACCAGGAAGCCCTCAATATTTACATACTACCTCAAATTGCAAGTGTTATATGTCAAGAACTATCTCCCTATGGTCAAACTCCCTCTAATTGTGTTAATATTACAGGGTGGAATTCAGGATTCTACAGCACATGAGTTATCCAGCCAGGGATGAAGTGATCATCTTCCTTTCTTCTTAGCACCTTAGATGTTTATGAGGGCTTAAGCTTGACCTTGGTAGCTCATCTGGTAAAGAATCTGCCTGCAGTGCACGAGACCCCAGCTTAATTCCTGAGTCAGGAAGATCTGCTGGAGAAGGGATAGGCTACCCACTCCAGTATTCTTGAGCTTCCTTGGTGGTCAAACAGTAACAAATCCGCCTTTAGTGCAGGAGACCTGGGTTTGATCCCTGGGTTCAGAAGATCCCCTGGAGAAGGGAAAGGCTACCCACTCCAGTATTATGGCCTGGAGAATTCCATGGACTGTGTAATCCATGGGGTCACAAAGAGTCGGACATGACTGAGCAACTTTCACTTTCAAGCTGGACATTCCTACCACGAACCTTGACCTGAAGAGATGGGAAATGCTTCCTTACCATATCCAGAGGGACACTTTTTCTCACCACTGACATTTAGTTCCCATAAAGTGGAAAGCGTTTATATTTATGTTATATATCTCCTCCTCCTTTATTCCATGTTCCGCTTCAGTTTGTCAGGAAGTGGAGTGTAAAGTAGCAGTGGGGAGTCACGAGGGAGGAAGATGTGGATAACTTTAGTAGAGCAGCTTTTATTGACCTGTGTTAGACCCTTAGGGATTGTGAGTAATTGATTGTGTTTTGGTAGTCTTTATAACTGAAATATTTAATCAACACTTTTGATTTTAATCTTTCATCCCTAGTGAAAGCATTCTAAATTTTAATTATTACAGTTAAATAACTGCAGTGTTCTTGTACATTGTGTCTAAATCGGAGGTCAGTTAACTGTGGCTTGCAGACTAAATCTACTTGACAACTTTTTATTGGAACATGGCCACACTCATTTGTTAATTGTACATGGTTGTTTGAGGTACAGCAACAAACTTGAGTAGTTGTGACAGTGATTGTATGGCTTGCAAAGTCTAATATATGTATTTTTCTGAACCTCTATGAACAAAGTTTGCTGATCTCTGGTCTAAATAATTTCTGTGTGTATATTCTTGAATTTGTCACTATTATTACCACTTTTATAATTCAATACAGCATAAAATTAGAGTATTGTGTGTACCTAGAAGAGACACATATGTGTCTTAGATTAGAGATCTGTGTTGGTAATTTTACAGAGATCACAATACAGAAAGAAGTAGGCTATCAGCATAAAATCAGTGATTGGGACCTGTCTACATAAAGGTAATATTGATGTGAGATGATAATAAATTAGAAATATCTCTCCTTCAATATTACCTTTATGCAACCATTTCAGGTGATGATGACTGAGCATTCAATTTTATTCCCAGATTTTGACACCTATCCCTATGTGGAAACTTAATAGATACTTAGAAAATCTAAAAGTTATGTGAAAACCCATTAGAAGCATACATATTACCCATAAGGAGCTCTACAATCTTCTCAAATTTCACACACAATAGCGATATAGTAGGTCCATGTTTGTTTAAAAAGCACAAAAATTGTCTTCAAAAAGATTACTCTACCAATGATAACCAGTTGTTATGCTGACAATTCACCACTTCCAAATAAGAAACCTATATTCAAAAATAAAATTCTGTCTCTTCCACCAAAAGACCAAATTCAATAGTTTAATAAGATTATCCAGGTCTCCCCTTCTTTTAGCAATTTTATTCTTTTTTAAATTTTTCGAGGGTTTATTTATTTTTTTAATATAAATTTATTTATTTTAATTGGAGGCTAATTACTTTATAATATTATATTGGTTTTGCCATACATTGACATGAATCGTTCCCTGGTGGCTCAGAGGGTAAAGTGTCTGCCTGCAATGCAGGAGACCTGGGTTCAGTCCCTGGGTCATCAAGATCCCCTGGAGAAGAAGATACCAATCCACTCCAGTACTCTTGCCTGGAAAATTCCATGGACAGAAAAGGCTGGTTTACTACAGTCCATGGGATAACAAAGAGTAGGACACGATTGAGCAAATGCTTGCTTGCTTGACATGAATCTACCATGGGTGTACATGTGTTCCCCATCCTGAACCCTCTTCCCACCTCCCTCCCCATACCATCCCTCTGGGTCATCCCAGTGCACCACCAGGCCCGAGCATCCTGTATCATGCATCGAACCTGGACTGGTGATTTGTTTCACATGTGATAATATACATGTTTCAATGCCTTTCTCCCAAATCATCTCACCCTCTCCCTCTCCCACAGAGTCCAAAAGACTGTTCTATACATCTGTGTCTCTTTTGCTGTCTCGCATACAGGGTTATCATTACCATCTTTCTAAATTCCATATATATGCGTTAGTATACTATATTGATGTTTTTATTTCTGGCTTACCTCACTTTGTATAATAGGCTCCAGTTTCATCCACCTCATTAGAACGGATTCAAATGTATTCTTTTTAATGGCTGAGTAATATTCCATTGTGTATATGTACCACAGCTTTCTTATCCATTCGTCTGCTGATGGATATCTTAGTTGCTTCCATGTCCTGGCTATTATAAACACTGCTGCAATGAACATTGGGGTACATGTGTCTCTTTCAATTCTGGTTTCCTCAGTGTGTATGCCCAGCAGTGGGATTGCTGGGTCATAAGGCAGTTCTGTTTCCAGTTTTTAAAGGAATCTCCACACTGTTCTCCATAGTGGCTGTACTAGTTTGCATTCCCACCAACAGGGTAGGAGGTTTCCCTTTTCTCCACACCCTCTCCAGCATTTATTGCTTGTAGACTTTTGGATCGCAGCCATTCTGACTGGCGTGAAATGGTACCTCATTGTGGTTTTGATTTGCATTTCTCTGATAATGAGTGATGTTAAGCATCTTTTCATGTGTTTGTTAGCTATCTGTATGTCTTCTTTGGAGAAATGTCTATTTAGTTCTTTGGCCCATTTTTTGATTGGGTCATTTATTTTTCTGGAATTGAGCTGCAGGAGTTGCTTGTATATTTTTGAGATTAGTTGTTTGTCAGTTGCTTCATTTGCTATTGTTTTCTCCCATTCAGAAGGCTGTCTTTTCACCTTGCTTATAGTTTCCTTTGTTGTGCAGAAGCTTTTAATTTTAATTAGATCCCATTTGTTTATTTTTGCTTTTATTTCCAACATTCTGGGAGGTGGGTCATAGAGGATCCTGCTGTGATTTATGTCGGAGAGTGTTTTATTCTGCTATGATTTTAAGACTCAATGGTTGATCTCTGGTACTGATGATCAGAATCCCAAACATCAATTATTCTCTATTCTCAATACATAATGAGGAAAAATGACCTCATGGTCTGTTTATGGCTTATAAATATCTAGCTCTAATTCTGGTTTCTTGCTGCTGCTGAGTCACTTCAGTCGTGTCCGACTCTGTGCGACCCCATAGACGGCAGCCCACCAGACTCCACCGTCCCTGGGCTAGCCACTGAAAAACACTGCTCTAGTGACCATTGTTAGAATAATGCAGACAATCTTCTGTATGAATGAAGCTGTTATGTGTCAAGTCATACACCTAGGAGCCAGCTGCTAAGGACTTACCAACCAGGCCTATCCTATTCCAAAGTGTGAGTTCATTCAAGCTTCAGTTTTTTTTTGTTTTCTACTGTGCATGTTTCCATGGGAACCATCTTGCCCTGAGGCTTTTGCCTGAAATACAACATGTTATGCCTGACACAGTACTCAGTATTTTATAAGATGGATCTAAAAATGAGATCTATATTGTATCGTATAGTTAAAGAAAATAACTGAAATCACATAGACATGTGTGAGTCCTGCCTGTATGACTGTTGGAAAATTAAATTTCTGTGAGCCTTGCTTTCTTTACCTATAAAATAAAAATGGAAAACTCATGTTATTTTTGGAGTTAAAATGGTTAAGTCAAAGGCCATTATGTGCATAAAGCATTTATCGCAATGTATAATCCATAGTGCACACTCAATATAAGATTAGCTCCCTTTATTCTCATGGAAAAGCGATCTATATTCAGTAAGAACAATCTCATTGTGTAGGCAGTTTGTGCTTTCAGAGTTCGAATAACAAACAAAGGTTTGCAGAACTTTTGAAGATGAGAAATTCTTCTAAGACTTGAAAAGTAAAAATCGTATCTAACATATATTGAGCTTTAGTTAAAAGCTTCTCTCTTGAATTTAATGATATTATAAGGGGCAACTCTGAAGTAGCAAATGACACCCCTCTCCAGTATTCTTGCCCGGAAAATTCTGTGGGCAAAGGAGCCTAGTGGGCTACAGTCCATGGAGCTGCAACGAGTTGGACACAGCTGAGCGACTGCACATAAGGAGCAAAGCCTCAGGTTAATGCATACTGCTATAGCTGGCAGGGATAGTGTAGTTCTCTATAATGCTACCTGGAAAGAATTAGAATTTTTCCTGGTTCTTTTATTTAACAGAATCTACTGTAGTTCAAGTCACAAAGAATTTGATGAAAGGATATTGCATAAGTTACAACATTTCAGGAGTTAAAGAACCAGGCTTAGAGGCTGATGGTATTGGTTTAACAATGAAGAGCCTTTGATGTTGTTGTTCAGTAGCTAAGTCATGTCCAACTCTTTGAAACCCCATGGACTGTAGCATGCCAGATTCCTCTGTTTTGCACTGTATCCTAGAGTTTGCTCAAACTCATATCCACTGAGTCAGTGATGCTATCTAACCATCTAACCCTCTGCCACCCCCTTCTTTTACCTTCAGTCTTTCCCAGAATCAGAGTTGCCCAATGAGTTGGCTCTTCACATGAGCTGGCCAAATTAATGGAGCCACCTCCTTACTGATGGAAGCCATCAGTCCTTCCAGTGAATATTCAAGGTTTATTTCCTTTAGGATTGACTGGTTTGATCTCCTTGCAGTCCAAGGGATTCTCAAGAGTCTTCCCCAGCACCACAACTCAAAAGCAAGCATCAGTTCTTCAGCACTCAGCCTTCTTTTTGCCCAGTTCTCATATCTATACATGACTATTGAAGAAACCATAGCTTTGACTATAGGGACCTTTGTCAGCCTATTACCCCTGAAGAAGAGCCTACTAGCCCCCAAACTTAGAATTTAGAAAATTCTCTAAACATAAAATGGATCTGAATACCCTGGATGACTAAACATGGCAAATATCCAACAGAGGAGTAGTGTGTGCTTGGAAAGCATATGAAGTTAGTCTGGTTTTAAATAAATTATATTATATATACTGAGCCTGTAGACTTTGAAAATTCTTGGCTGCTTAAGACCAGACATCAGCTCAGTGACGACAGTCACAGTAAATTGTATTTTTTTTTCATAAATCTACTTTAGAACGTGCTGGCATTTTGGAGAGAGCAGTAAGTCTTGTCTTCATATTCTACTCTGATTCCCAGAGTTTCAAACACATCGACAAATAAGAAGAGGGGCATGAGAGGGAGAGAAAGAAGTGTAACATTATCTGCTTTACACATATGAAGCCGACTGGAGAATGCAGTTTTAGACAGCACTGACAGCTGGCTTCCTAATGCTTTACTTCTCTCCTAAACATATTCCAACCATTGTATGACTGGATAATTTCAGGTCTTATTTTCTGGAACAGGCTGTTTGCACCAACAAGACTGAGGAGAGTGGAGAAACAGAGGGGCTCTTAGTTGTATTTAAGGTATACTCAGTTTCTTCCTCCAAATTTAACAGTTGGGATTAGAGGCTAGGGATAGGGCAGAGGGGGACAGTAGTATTGCTCTAGAACAATCTCATGAAAGCATGATTCCAAGGTAATGGTGATCACCCTCTAATGTGACACTAATTTTATTTGGTGGTAATTGCTGAGAGATGGGAGAAGGCAGTGGCACCCCACTCCAGTACTCTTGCCTGGCAAGTCCCATGGATGGAAGAGCCTGGTAGGCTGCAGTCCATGGGGCTGCTAAGAGTTGGACGCAACTGAGTGACTTCCCTTTCACTTTTCATTTTCATGCATTGCTGCAGGAAATGGCAACCCACTCCAGTGTTCTTGCCTGGAGAATCCAGGGACGGGGGAGCCTAGCGGGCTTCCGTCTATGGGGTCTCACAGAGTTGGACACGACTGAAGCGACTTAGCAGCAGCAGTAGCAGCTGAGAGATTAATTTGAACTATATTTTATAAACACTTGAATGTCAAAGAAGGGATTCCCTGGTGACTTAGATGGTAAAGAAATCTGCTTGCAATGCAGGAGACCCAGGATTGATCCCTGGGTGGGGAAGATCTCCTGGAGAAGGGAAAGGCTACCCACTCCAGTATTCTTGCTTGGAGATTGCCTGGTGGGCTACAGTCCATGGGGTCGCAAAGAGTTGGACACAACTGAGTGACTAACATGACTACTGAATGTCAAAGAAACTGTCTGAACATCATGGCTACTATAGGTTTTCCTTTAATGCCATGTGCACTCAGCCAGGTATTAATGATAATGATAAATATATGTTGTCCAGAGAGAATGGTCTCAGATTATTAATATTCAGTGTTTCTGGAAATAAAAAGTTGAGTAAATTTAGCTTCCAAAAGGAATAAATTGAGAAGAGAAGGTCACCAAATTTCAGGCCACTTTTGTCAGTAAACTCACTGGAGAGAGAAGTCATGAGTTAAACTTTTTTCCTGACTCTGCTCAGCACTTTGTGAGATCTGTTAAAGTTCCTGATAGTTGTCACACACGTACAGATTTTTAAACTTGTAATAAGTATGTATAACTTACATCTGTAAAAGGAAATAAGAACATTCTCCTTATAAGAATTACCCCTACAGTGCACACTATTTGAGAGTGATTTCTTGGTAAGCTCGTTTGAGATAGAATTTGAGTCGTTGTGAGCCTGAGTGTCAGATAATACTGGGGTTTATGGAGAAGAGCATGAATCTGTGCGCTAGGTGATAAGAATTTCTGTTTTGAATCCTGAGTGGGAGAAGGGTGTAGGAAAGAGAGATGAGTCTGTGTATTTAGAGCGCAGGTGGCTGTAACCACCTTCTCCATACTTTATCTTTGGTAGTAAAATTTACTAAAATGTATCCTTTTTGTAAGCCTTGCAGACCTCTATATTTGAGATGAATATAAAAGCATAAAGTGAAAGAGAAACATATGTGAGACTATAGAAATTGGATGCCGGGGTAATTCTCAGGGCTTAGCAGAAATTTGATGAGGCTTAAGTGTTTCTGCACAGAGTTTCACAATAAGTTTACCTTGCTTTTGAAGTCTGGAAATGCCCCAGTGAACATTTAGGTTGTATGTGTGTATAGGCATACCTATTGTGGTAGAGTTTTCTCTTACCCTCTGATATTGTGTACAAGAAACAAGATGGGTTTGCCTTTTGTAGAATTACTGAACTGGAGCCAGAAACTTAACACAGTCACTGGCCATGGTCCTTGTCTCTGCATCTCTGTAAGACGGACATAGATAATGACTCAGCAGGCATTTATAGCCATTCATCTGCCATTACTAGAATTTGTACAGTCTTCTAATATCACTTGCTGCCACACAGATATCAGTGATGGGCTTGTTGCATGGGGAAATTGCTCTGTGGGCCTGCAGGGCAAGGGAATGAAATGGATTTGATATCAGAGAGTATGCCAAGTTGGAGTTTTGTTTGTTTGGTCTGTTTTCTGATTAAAGAATAAGATTTTTGTGCCTATATTATTTAAAAGATACATGTTTCCAATATGCAAGCTTGCATGGATGGTGTGGATATTGTTACACATGTAGAGGTGAGCACATATGAGCAATGACTGCCTTTGTTCCTCAGTTCTGTACTTAATCTTGTTCAATCTAATCCTCTTTAACCCACTGTTTAACACACTGCCTGTGTTTTCAATTTTCTAATGTGTTTTTTTTTAAAAAATCAGATTTCTTTTTTATATCATTGCCTAGTGAGCCTATAGAATTTCCATGTTTATTGAATTAATAACAATTCTGATTTTAAACTTAACATATAATTTGTAAGTACCATAAAAGCAAAGTTAAAGAGTACTTTTCAAATTATCAACTAGAGCTTCTTTCCTTCAGTTAGCTTTCGCCTTCCCTTCTCCCTCCCTCCCTTCCTCCCTGTCCTTCTTAATTTATTCTTACATCAAAACACTTAGGAAAGAGACTTTTCATGCTACTTGGCATGCAGTGTTGGATTGACACAAAATAATTATTTGTTGAAGTGAGTGACAGGGTAAAATTCATTTTAAAACAATTTTCCTGCTGGTATATGTTTTAAAATTTTTCTTCATGGATTTTCTTAACCTCCACTTTCACTTGTGACAGAATTCATACATGCAAACACTTTAATGGAATATAGTTTTATCATATACATTAAACTAATGGGAATCTATATTTCCATACTTTTCCCACAAAAAGAACAGTGATTATGCTTTAAATAGTACTGATTATTCTCTCCTTAGTCCAGGAAGGAGGGATGGGAGTTGAGACTCTACTATCTCCTAGCCAGTCTCTTATGAAATTTTTTTCTCTAAAGCCACCAAGATAAGTGTTATTCTCCTGTTTAAATATAGAGAGATTAGCCAGCTTTATATAGTCCTCAATCAAAGAAATAATGATATTATTCCTAATTTAAGAAACTGTTTTGTATTATAAAGAATGAAGGAGGGAAGGTCTATATTTTATGCTGTGGCACACACCTTTTTAAGTGCTTTTGAGTCCTTGCTATGGAACCTCATTCATCATAAAGTGAGAATTTATGTCCTCTGTATATATCTCCTGCACGTAGATATACATTACATGTGTAAAAAATGAGTATAAATTTGTGATAGTGTAGATCTGTTGGCGTGCATGCTCAGTCACTTCAGTTGTGTCCAACTCTCTGCGACCCCGTGGACCATGGCCTGCCAGGCTCCTCTGTCCGTGGGATTCTCCAGGCAAGAAAAGTGGAGTGGGTTGCCATTTCCTTTTCCAGTGATAAAGTATAAAGTGAGTGAAGTGAATGAAGTCGCTCAGTCATGTCTGACTCTTTGCGACCCCATGGACTGTAGTCTACCAGCCTCCTCTGTCCATGGGATTTTCCAGGCAAGAGTACTGGAGTGGGTTGCCATTTCCTTCTCCAGATATGTTAGAAATGTATGCATATTAATATTATACACATATGATCAATAATTTCATTGCACAAATGGCATAGGAAGAAAATTTCAATAATTCTTCAAGCACATTTAGAAAAAACTGAAAATTTGAATGAGCAAGATTTACTTTCAGCTTCTTCCCTGGCCTCACCCTCCATCAGGTATGTGTTGCTAGGGCAATCTCATGATGTATGGGGGCCACTTTTTATACAACCCAAGGACTCTAGAGACTTTCTTGACTTTTGGAGATTTAGGGAGACACAATTTCCCACCCTTTGCAAATTTACTGACTTCCTATAACTTCTGTTCCCGAAACAGTTTGGTTCCATTCTTTATCTCTTTTCAGCTTTCCCAGGAACTCACACAACAATAGCACTGCGATCTCTCCTGCCACTTTACTGAATGTCAGTGGCTAACAAGGGAGGGATCTGTTCACAGCCCCACACTGCTCTTCACCCTCATCCCCAGGCCCTCCATCTATTCCTGCTGTCTTTGAGCTCTAGCTCAGACATGTTGCTGCATATTCTCCTGGGAAATGTAGTCATTCTTATGCTCTGAATGTTTTCAGTGGCAAGCAATCCCTTTTATTGCCTGAAAAAAATTGATATCATAATAATTTCTTGCTCAGAGGAGAAACAAAAAGTCATTAAGGACATTTGTTTGTTGTAACTGAGTCTCCTTTGGTTCACAGTATGACCTTGACACTATCCTAATTTCCTGGATAGTTTGTTGGGAATCTTCTCATCTCTGTAGGTGTCTTTGCCTGGTTCATGTTGGCAGTGTTTTCAGGATTATTGGGATTTAGCAGCTAGCTGCAGATATGATGCGGAAGTATCAGGTCTATGTTGGGTCTCTGATCACAATCTTTTAATAGACTTAATTTTAGAAAAGTTTTAAGATCACAGTAAAAGTGAGTAGAAGGCACAGAGCTTTCCCGTATCCCTCTCCCCCTACCACCATGCATAGCCTCCTCCATTATCAATGTCCCCTATGAGAGTGGTACATTAGGGAATTCTATGAACCCACTCTGACAAAGTAACACCCAAAGGCCATCATTTACATTAGCATTCACTTTGGGTGTTGTACATCTACACATTTGGAAAAATGAATAGCATATATCTGATGTCAGTATCATGCAGAGTAGTTTCACTGCTCTATATATCCTCTTTGCCCCATTCATTCATTCTTTCCTCCCCACCAACCCTTTGCAACCACTGGTTATTTTTACTGTCTCCGTATCCAGTACTTTGGCCATCTGATGTGAAAAGCTGACTCATTTGAAAAGAACCTGATGCTGGGAAAGTTTGAGGGCAGGAGGAGAAGGGGATGACAGAGGAGGAGATGGTTGGATGGCATCACCAACTCAATGGACATGAGTTTGAGAAATCTCTGGGAGTTGGTGATGGACGGGGATACCTGGCGTGCTGCAGTCCATAGGATTGCAAAGAGTCAGACACAACCGAGCAACTGAACTGAACTGATTATTACATTTTTCACAATGTCATCAAGTTGGTCTCATAAGTATGTAGAATTTTCAGAGTGTACACTTTCACAGAATAATTAACATTTTGGTTTCTCTATGTTTGTTTTTTTTAATCCTGATCATATTTCTTCATTAGGAGTTACCGTGAAACAGTTAATACTGAGTAAAGAAGATTAATGATACCATAGTTTTAAGGTGTTTTTGTATAACACCACAACTTATTTGAAAAGACCCTGATTCTGGAAAAGATTGAAGGCAGGAGGAGAAGGGAATGACAGAGGATGAGCTGGTTGGATGGCATCACCGATTCAATGGACATGAGTTTGAGTAAACTTTGAGATCTAGTCATGGACAGGGAGGCCTGGCATGCTGCAGTCATGGGGTCACAAAGAGCTGGACATGACTAAAAAACTGAACTGAACAATTATTAATTACCCATTTAATCAAGATAAACGATTTGTCTTTAAATGTCTTTAATTGAGCCAAGTGTTAGCAGTTGAGGCTTTGACTTAAACTCAGGTTCTCCTATATTTTATGTGGCATTAGTCAGATAAATTCTCTGAGCATTATTTCCATGTACAGATTAGAATAATAACTCATAATGTGCACAGATATTATAATTAATAAATGAAAAATATACATACACGTCCAAACATCCCCTACTGTGTTATACAGACTAGTTGTTAAATTGCTGCATGAATAGGTAAAATAAACATAAATAAATACATTAACTGAGTAAACATATAAACTGTTATTAAATCAAAATAGGCTGTTCCACTTTTTAATTAAAAATGGACTCAGAGGGAGAGGGAGAGGGTGGGATGATTTGGGAGAATGACATTCTAACATGTATACTATCATGTGAATTGAATCGCCAGTCTATGTCTGACGCAGGATGCAGCATGCTTGGGGCTGGTGCATGGGGATGACCCAGAAAGATGTTATGGGGAGGGAGGTGGGAGGGGGTTCATGTTTGGGAATGCATGTAAGAATTAAAGATTTTAAAATTTAAAAAATCAAAAAAAAAATGTAAATAGTATATTTACAGTGTTGGGATCATGACCACAACACTGAATTTGGTACCATTTTTAAAAGGAATGCTTGAGATATGCTCAAATTTACAGAAAAGTTGTGAGTACTGTACAAGAACATTTCCTTCCTGAACCATTTGAAAGTAACTGATTTTCTGATGCTCTACCATTTCAGAGTACTCATTGGGAAAATTTATATTGATTCAGCACTGCCCTCCAACCCATAAATCCTATTCAAATGTCATCAGTGATTTCAATAAAGTCACTTTCATGACAAAAGATCCAGTTTAGAATCACATATTGCATTTAGTTGTAAAGTTTCTTTACTATCCTTCAGTCTAGAATAGTTTCTTACCATTTATCTGGCTTTGGTGACTTTGACCCTTCTGAAGATTACAGACCAGTTTATTTATTCTTTCCAGAATGTCCTTCAATTTTTGTTCTTGTCATATTTCCTTAGAACTGGATTCAGGTTATGTACCTTTGGGAAGAATATCACAAGGAGTACTGCTCTGCTATTATTATTTCAGTCTAACAAATGGCATATAATTTTGATTGGCCTTTTAAAATAATACTACTTGATTATTGATTAAGGAAATATTTGCCTGGTTTCTCTATTGAAAAGGGTCTCTTTCCTCCTTCAAAAATGATATGAATTTTGTGGCGAAGTACTTCAAAACTATTTAAATATCTTTTCACACTTTCAGTTCAGTTCATTTCAGTCGCTCAGTCATGTCAGACTCTTTTCGACCCCATGAATCACAGCACACCAGGCCTCCCTGTCCATCATCAACTTCCGGAGTTTACTCAAACTAATGTCCATTGAGTTGGTGATGCCATCCAGTCATCTCATCCTCTGTCGTCCCCTTCTCCTCCTGCCCCCAATCCCTCCCAGCATCAGGGTCTTTTCGAATGAGTCAGCTCTTCGCATGAGATGGCCAAAGTATTGGAGTTTCAGCTTTAGCATCAGTCCTTCTAATGAACACCAGGACTGATCTCCTTTAGGACGGACCTGGATCTCCTTGCAGTCTAATGGACTCTCAAGAGTCTTCTCAAATACAACAGTTCAAAAGCATCAATTCTTTGGTGCTCAGCTTTCTTCATAGTCCAACTTTAACATCTATGCATGGCTACTGGAAAAACCATAGCCTTGACTAGATGGACCTTGTTGGCAAAGTAATGTCTCTCCTTTTGAATATGCTATCTAGGTTGGTCATAACTTTCCTTCCAAGGAGTAAGCATCTTTTAATTTCATGGCTGCAGTCACCATCTGCAGTGATTTTGGAGCCCAAAAAAATAAAGACTGACACTGTTTCCACTGTTTCCCCATCTATTTGCCATGAAATGATGCGACCAGATGCCATGATCTTCATTTTCTGAATGTTCAGCTTTAAGCCAACTTTTTCACTCTTCACTTTCACTTTCATCAAGAGGCTTTTTAGTTCCTCTTCACTTTCTGCCGTAAAGGTGGTGTCATCTGCATATCTGATATTATTGATATTTCTCCCAGCAATCTTGATTCCAGATTGTGCTTCTTCCAGCCCAGCATTTCTCTTGATGTAGTCTGCGTATAAGTTAAATAAGCAGGGTGACAATATACAGCCTTGATTTACTCCTTTCCCTATTTGGAACCAGTCTGTTGTTCCAGGTCCAGTTCTAAATGTTATTCCTGACCTGCATATAGGTTTCTCAAGAGGCAGGTCAGGTGGTCTGGTATTCCCAGCTCTTTCAGAATTTTCATCAGTTTGTTGTGATCCACACAGTCAAAGGCTTTGGCATAGTCAATAAAGCAGAAATAGATGTTTTTCTGGAACTCTCTTGCTTTTTTGATGATCCAGTGGATGCTGGCAATTTGATCTCTGATTCCTCTGCCTTTTCTAAAACTAGCTTGAACATCTGGAAGTTCACAGTTCACATATTGCTGAAGCCTGACTTGGAGAATTTTGAGCATTACTTTACTAGCATGTGAGATGAGTGCAGTTGTGCAATAGTTTGAGCATTCTTTGGCATTGCCTTTCTTTGGAATTGGAATGAAAATTGACCTTTTCCAGTCCTGTGGCCACTACTGGGTTTTGCAAATTTGCTGACATATTGATTGCAGCACTTTCACAGCATCATCTTTCAGGATTTGAGATAGCTCAACTGGAATGCCATCACCTCCACTAGCTTTGTTCATAGTGATGCTTTCTAAGGCTCACTTGACTTCACATTTCAGGATGTCTGGCTCTAGGTGAGTGATCACACCTTCATCATGATTATCTGGGTTGTGACGTTCTTTTTTGTACAGTTCTTCTGTGTATTCTTGCCACCTCTTTTTAATATCTTCTGCTTCTATTAGGTCCATACCACTTCTGTCCTTTATTGAGCCCATCTTTGCATGAGATGTTCCCTTGGTATCTCTAATTTTCTTGAAGAGATCTCTAGTCTTTCCCATTCTGTTCTTTTCTTCTATTTCTTTGCATTGATCGCTGAGGAAGGCTTTCTTATCTCTCCTTGCTATTCTTTGGGACTTTGCATTCAGATGCTTATATGTTTCCTTTTCTCCCTTGCTTTTCACTTCTCTTCTTTTCACAGCTATTTGTAAGACCTCCCCAGACAGCCATTTTGCTTTTTTGCATTTGTTTTCCATAGGGATGGTCTTGATCCCTGTTTCCTGTACAATATCATGAACCTCCGTCCATAGTTCATCATGCACTCTGTCTATCAGATCTGGTCCCTTAAATCTATTTCTCATTTCCACTGTGTAATCAGAAGGGATTTGATTTAGTTCATACCTGAATGGTCTAATGGTTTTTCCTTCTTTCTTCAATTTAAGTCTGAATTTGGCAATAAGGAGTACATGATCTGAGCCATAGTCAGCTCCCAGTCTTGTTTTTGCTGACTGTATAGAGATTCTCCATCTTTGGCTGCAAAGAATATAATCAATCTGATTTTGGTGTTGACCATCTGGTGATGTCCATGTGTAGACTCTTCTCTTGTCTTGTTGGAAGAGGGTGTTTGCTATGACCAGTGTGTTCTGTTGGCAGAACTCTAGTAGTCTTTGCCCTGCTTCGTTCTGTACTCCAAGGCCAAATTTGCCTGTTACTCCAGGTGTTTCTTGACTTCCTACTTTTGCATTCCAGTCCCCTATAATGAAAAGAACATGTTTTGGGGGTGTTAGTTCTAAAAGGTCTTGTAGGTCTTCATAGAACCGTTCAAGTTCATCTTCTTCAGCATTACTGTTTGGGGCATAGACTTGGATTACTGTGATATTGAATGGTTTGCCTTGGAAACAAACAGAGATCATTCTGTTGATTTTGAGATTGCATCCAAGTGCTGCATATCGGACTCTTTTGTTGACCATGATGGCTACTCCATTTCTTCTAAGGGATTTCACACTTTAAGTTTATATATTTTTGTTAATATTTCTATAGATATGGCATCTGATTAAGTGATTTATAATCCTGCGCTTAATTTCTTAAATGATAGTCATGAACTCGCTTCTGTGTTCTTTTGGCATGACTGTCTTTCTCTAAGCACTTGTTTGCTTTCTGGCACAGCAGTGGATTTCAAGTCTATTTCACACTTTCTCTGGTGTAGCAGTGGTATTAGCTGTATATCCAAGGAACCCTACTTCCTTTTAGAGGAGAATATATTCAAAATCCACAAAAATCTAGCCTATCAATATGCTAGATATGGTCTCTGCCTTCAGGGTGTTCCTACTTTCAGGTTCTTAGAGCTCTGAGTAGATGTATGTGTGTGTAGGTGTGTGTGTAAGTGTGTGTAGGTGTGGGTATGGGTGCATACATTTTGTGAGCACTTCCTTTCTTGAGCTACAGTTTGCTTGGGGCAGGTTATATGTCCTTTTAGATGTATTCTATGTCTCTCTTTAAAGATTGTATGGCATGATTTCATGCTGACATTTCTAATTTTAATTTGATACCTTAAGTTTCGTTTCTGTGTTTTTCTCTTTCCGTTTCTTCTCTGAGAATGAGAATCCTGGCCCCTAGTCCCTTAATATATTTAGTCAATCAGTTCCTGTGTATATAAGCAGTCTCCCATCTTCATGGCCACTTCTCCTCCGAACCAGACTTGAAGCAGGCTTTGGCTAGTTTCACCTGTCTTTGGCTCTCACAGCCTTGGGCTTCTACTGCCTTATGAAAATACTTTCCCTCCTCTTCTCAGGCTCTGAAATCTCATTCCAGACTGCCTGCTCATATGAATGCCTTGCTTGTTCCTTATGGGCTCTGAATTCTCTATCTGGCTGCCCCCAAACATAGAATCCTTCCTTACCCTTCTCAGATCCCCCCTAGCTGGTCTGGAATGCATGCCATCCTTATTCTGCTTGGGCTCTGATTCCACACAGAGGGTTGTTCCCTTTGCAGATACCTCTGTGGCTTTACCTTCTGCACTTGGACTTCAGTACTGTGTACAAGGATGCTCTCGAGTACAGACTCTGTCTTCATCTTGCTTAAGATCCAACTTCCTGCCTGGAATGCCCCAGTGCATAGATTCTCTCTTCTAGCTCTGACTTGCCATGTCACACTGCCCAGCTCCTCCCTAACTCTTAGGTAGATGTCTTTGTCATCCTTCTCAAAATTCCAACATCTTGTACTGGGCCCCCATGGCACCCCCAGCCCTAGTGTAGATATACTGTGCTCTGCTTCACTTGGCAGTTGGGCAAGTGATTAATTCAAGAAAGGAAAGAAAATGGAAGAGGAAGAAGAGGAAGAGTCCTCGTACACTTTTAAAACATCTCTTTCCTTTACTAGGTTAATATACAGCAGAAAATATACATGGAAAATACCAAACAATTTCGCAGAAATGTAAGCTCAAAGATATCAAAAATATATATCTCTATATTTTCAGGATCTGGCATATGGCCTGTTATGTGGCAAATACTTACATCTGATGAGTGAAAACTTTAAGAAGGGGATGAGTTTACGATTTGTTTTAAACTCCACTTCTAAATTTTGTATGAGTTTAAAGAACTTTCCCCCTCTTCTTTATTCTTCTAGAAATATATGCATATCCAACTCTTTGCAACCCCATGGACTGTGTAGCCTTCCAGGCTCCTGGTCCATAGGCATTCTCCAGGCAAGAATACTGGAGGGGGTTGCCATGCCTTTCTCCAAGGGATTTTCCCAACCCAGGGATTGAACCCAGGACTCCCACACTGCAGGAGGATTCTTTACCATCTGAGCCACTGGGGAAGCCATATGCTAATTAAATTGTGCAATTTAAATGCTAAAGCACTTTGAATCGATTTCTTCTTGTTTTGCCTCAGCAGTCTCTCTGTTGGATCATTGCTACAGTTTTACAGATGGACTGTAGTATCAATCTTCCCTTTGCTCCAGGTCTGCATGTCCATTCACTCCCTTTCATCCCTCTGCCACTACCCTGCTCTCAGCCACTGTTGTCTCTCATCTGAGGAATAACTTCCTCAAGGGAAATGGGTCATATTGAGTCTCTGCTGACCCTTTTGCTTTCACTATTTCCTCTTCCAGTCTTGTCTCCAGGTAGCAGTGTGAGACTTATTACCTCATCAGTCTTATTTCATGCCTCGTGTTCATGGACATCCACCTCAGACAACTGACCTCTGAATAATTCCTTAAACACGTTAAACTACTTCCATCTGATGCCTTTTCACGGGCTGTCCTCTTGGGATTTGGGTTATGTCCTCAAAGTCTGCCTTTTCTTCCAACTTTATCTCCTTGTTTTCATATTGGAGGTTACTCTGTCTGTGTGAAGTTGTCATGTTTATTTCCTTCACTTTTAATAGTCTGCAATTATTTTGGTTTTTATATCTTTGTTACCACCTCTCAGTCTTATAGGCAAAAGACTCCATCATGGTAGGACCCATGCGGGTCTTATTTTCTGTTCTCTTCTAAGTAGACAGGTTAAATGTTCAGTAAACATCTGCTGAATATATGAATAATAACACCATCACATTTACCCAAATCAAATGAGGTTGGGTGAGCCAGTTTTAAAACTACTTGTGCACTATAGGAATAAATGTTTTGCACGTTTTTGTCAGCCTTTCCAAATAAACCCTTAATGCAAAATTTAAAACATGTCATTTCAAAAAAAAAAAAAAAAGAGTCACTGTACCTCATTTATTTTGACATTTATTTGGGAAATTATGGATTTTAATTTATGAAACAACTATGCTAATCAAATGTTTCCATTTACCTTCCAATATGTCTGCATATACAAAATGCTCGACTGTTTTAGCTTAGTTCAGGGTTTCTCAAGTTTTCCATTAACTTACATATACATAGAAGCCAAACCTAGCACTCAAGTAAGCCTGTAAAATGTCAATGTGTCAGTTCTCACTGTCTGCCAACTGAGTAGGTGCAAAAGATTTTGAATAATTAGCTCATATATGCTTGGGAGAAATGTAAAAAGGAAGCATGCGGAGTTTATATTACCATGCCCAATTATTGTCTGTCTGCCTTTGGAGTGCTTATAGTCCATAGCAATTGATGAGGTCCCAAAGAACATAAATAAAAAATTTATTATAAAGCAGGTATTTGCAAACTATGCCCTGCGGCTCATTTCTATTCAGCTCTCAAGGTAAGAATTGTTTTCACATTTCTAAAGTCCTGTTTTAAAAAATATGAGACAGGATGTATATGATCTTCAAGTTTCAAACTATTTACTCTATGTACTTTACAGAAAAAAGAAAGCTAACTTATGTTCTATAGCATAACTGAGGCAAAATAAGGGGAAAATGGAACAGATGAATCTAATTGTAGATAAGAAAACAAATTTGGGAATGGACTGTTCACAGGTGAATGCTTAATTTTTCGATTCCTTTAGATTGTGAATTTATGGTTATTTTTTCCAAGTTTCCCCTTTGGTTATGATAGTTAGAGGCAACAGTGTCTCAGAAGTTGTTTGTGATGCTTCAGAGATTTAGCTTGAATATTAAAAATGTGTTCCAATTTCTCAGGATAGAAACTTAGGAATATCACTTAGTATATAGGTAATATAGATATCATTATGTTAGGCATAATTTTTTCTAGTATAACACTTATTACCATGTGATAAACTTATAACTCTATTAAACTATAAAATTTAGTAAGGTGCATGTTACATGAAATAAATGAAACATTTTAAGGTGTATAGTTTGATAGCTTGATACATAAATATATACACAATGAAACCATCACCATAGTCAAGACAATAAACATATTCTTTCCCTCCAACCATGATAAGTGAAAAATGACTACTCTAAACCCTAGAGAAACCTAAAAATATTAAAAGAAAAAGCTTGGCTAATAAGTCAAAAGCAAATGTTAAACAAAATGCTAAATAACACTCAGGTAATTAAAAAACAGCAGAAAAGAGGGGAAAAGGAGCAAAGAGCAAATATAAAATACAGAAAATCAGTAGCAAGATGGTAGATTTAAATCAGCCATATTAAGTGATCTTGTAAATGATACAAACTCTCTAATTAAAAGGCAGCAAAGCATGAACTGATAAATGTCTAGACCAACATAAATTTGTTTAAATATAAAAACACAGATGAGTTAAAAGGATGAAAGAAAAACCATGTAAACACTTATCTTAAGGAAGCTGGAGCTGCTATATAAATATAAGAAAAATTAGATTTCATGGCAAGGGATATTCCTAGAGATAGAGATACTTAATAATGATAAAGGGTGATTTTATCATTACATAAAAATCCTAGATAAATAGATACTTAGTAATAGTTTTTTTTTTTTGAAAATACATGAAGAAGGAAAAGGAGAACTAGAATACTGAACAATCATTGCAGCCTCGGCATTCCTGTCTTAGAAATTGATAGAAATAATGCAAAAATTAAGGGTAAAAGAATATTTGAACAGCATTGTCAGTTAACAGGGCTTCCCTGGTGGCTCAGAGGTTAAATCGTCTGCCTGCAATGTGGGAGACCTGGGTTCGATCCCTGGGTTGGGAAGATCCCCTGGAGAGATTTGATTGGCAAATGCTTAGCATTCCATTGAAGAGCAGCAGGAGATATATTATTTTCAAGCACACACTGGAACATTAAGCAGGATAGACCATATTCTGGAAAACAAAATAAGACCTGATATAGTTAAATGAAATAAATAATTTTATTTCTGTATGCTGGTAATGAACAATCTAGAAGTGAAATTAAAACAATTCTATTTATAATAGGGTACACTGAAAACTAGACATTTCTTGATTGCATAGATTTATATCTTTGACCAAATCCATTTAATTTATATAAATAAAATACAATCAATTAGTATATTTAAAACTGATGCATCTTACTTCTGTAAGTTATATTGCAATGAAGTCTGTTTAAAGTAACACAGGGACACTTTGTAACAACTTACTGCTTTTTATAAATATTATATGAATTTTCATCACTAACCCTCTGACATAAGACATTCTAAGGTTTTGAAAGTTTGATTCTCTGGGGATGGGAGGGTAATAGATGAAGCTGAATTCTTAAAGCCATGTGAATTTATAATGATTATACTATTAAAATATATATTTTTAAAATGTATAATATCATGCTTGTGTTTAGCAGAGAGAATGCAGTATGAAATCACAAACAGTGACAGACTGATGCAGCTTCCAGTGGGGCTGGTGTGTGGGAGATTAGCCTGTGCAACATGGTCAAGAGCTGGATTACTCTATATACTGTAAACCCAGGTGCTTTGTCCTTCTAACTGTACTTGGCAAAACCTATGTCAGGACTTGTCTTCTCTTAGTTGATGATTTTCTGTTTCCTTTCTACTCTATACTGCTCCATACCTACTTCTCTCTTCAAGGTGCAGGCTAAGATTTACTTGTAAGCTCTAGACCTTCACAAGTGAGCTGAGCCAGGTATCCTTAAGCACCATTTTGGTGCTTATATCTGTCATTCATACCTCTTTTCATTCAATATCTTTGAAACTTTCTGAGAACACTATTGTTTCAAGAACTCTGGTTTATAGTAAGGATTTTAAAAAAATTGATGCATGTAAATAGATCATACTTTTGTAGGAAGGCCAACAGAGACTAATAACTTCCATGTAATCTGCTCTCATAAACTTTAGAAGTTCTCCTGATGTCAAACTCTTGCTCACATTATTTTGGTGTCTTATTATTCTCTTGAGAATGTTTCTGAACAAGTCTTTGGCCTGGATTCTATATCTTTCTGACTCTTGGTCTTTCTCTGACTTTTATTCCAGATTGATTTCTCCATCTGATTATTGTTATATTCTGATATTAAGCGCTTCCTTGGGAGCCCTGCATGAATTTGGCTGACTGTCCCTGGGTATATTTTGATCAACCTCAGATTTAACTCATTTCTTCTAGTTTTGGTTTAAAATGGATTATAATTGACTATTCCCTGTGGAGTTAAAACTGAAGGCAGTTGTCACTTTCTTATTTTTTTCAAAACATTCTTTTTAGGCTTGTCAGTACATGGAATATTATAATAATCTATGAAGAAGACTGATTTTAATTCTAGGAGTTTTTCTCTCAGGAAACTTTTTATACACTCTGTATTTCATGAAAATGTAATACTTTCTCTCCTAAAAACTGCTCAGCCTGACTGCTGAACACAGTTTAAAAGCCATCTGGAGGGTTTTGGACTGAGAGTGGGTGATTGGTTGTTAAGACTTTATTGATTTTACAACTATAAGAATGATTGGATCTTTTTTTTCCCCTACTCCTAAGGAATCCTATATTTTGTTTTTCTGGACACAAATTGTACCAGAGAAAAGCAATAAAATGAGAGTGTCTAACGTAGTTACTACCAGGATCTTTAAGAAGTCTTTGGAGAATTATGCTCCACGGAGGCATCAGAATACAGTGTTTAGACTGGCTGTCTAGACAGTAGGAAATGAAAATCGAGCAGTCCCAGCAATGTAATAGACTGTTTATGTATATAGAGTTATGGTGTAGCCATGTGCTGCTTAATGTCCACATAGAATGCTAAAATAAAGTTAACTTGTACCACTTTTGCTATACTTACTCACATTCCTGAAGTCAGGACCCATAGTTTCTGACCTTACCTAATGCTCAGAATATTGTTGTGTGCCCATACTTCCATATACCATTGAGTAACTTTGTTCAGAAAAGTCTGACTCTCATAAGGTTAAATAATCAAATGTGCTTAAACATTTTACAGCCATGGAAATCATTTTTTTTCTCTCTTCTTTACACAAATGGAACTGAGATTAATGACCTGAATATATGTGGTGTATTTTAGATTTGAGGTATAGCAAATAATGACTTTGTATGTTTTTATTGTGTAGAGCAACTCACACTAGAAGACAGTGAGTGACTCAGCTATGCAATGTTGTAGAGCTATGTGAATATCCAAGAGAAGTTCTTACTGGATGCCAAGAGAGTTCGTGTAAAACCACGTTTGTATCTTTTACTTTTCTTCTGAATTTCTGTTTCTCTGAAAGGGTTACTTTTGTTTTTTAAATCCAGAGGGATTTGACCTATGTCTATTCTGGGCAGTAAATGTTGAAAAATGAGTAAATAGTCTATCAGTAAATAGTCATCCTGTTGGCTGATAGTTTCTGAGGCTATAAATATTTTTAATAGTGTGACAGCTACATTTTTTAAATAATAAAATTTTAACTTTATTTGCCAATCAAAGTATTGGATTTTCTTTAATTTTGTTATTAAGCCAGATAATCTATGAGTCACTTGCTCCTGGAGTGTGTTTTATAAATCACTTTGTAAAATATTTAAGATTATGAAATTAATCATTCAGAAACAGTTTTCAGGTTATTGACCACAACAAATAAAACAGAAATTTTAAATAAGTAGAACTTTTCAGAACATGAAATCATTTGAACCATCTCACTAAATGAATTTTTCATCCATTTGATATTTTAGCTATAGGAATCACAGATTGCTGATTAAATCTTTGGATTGCCATATAGTTAACTGGGTTTTCTTTAGATAACTTAAACATAGAAATCAGAGGATGGGATGATTTGGGAGAATGGCATTGTAACATGTATACTATCATGTAAGAATCAAATCGCCAGTCTATGTCCGACGCAGGATACAGCATGCTTGGGGCTGGTGCACGGTGATGACCCAGAGAGATATTATGGGGAGGGAGGTGGGAGGGGGGTTCATGTTTGGGAACGCATGTACACCCGTGGTAGATTCATGTCAATGTATGGCAAAGTGAATACAGTATTGTAAAGTAAAATAAATAAAATAAATAAATAAATAATCTGTCAATTAAAAAAAAAGAGAATAACCTAAAATTAAAAAAATAAATAAATAAAATGCAAAAAAAATAGAAATCATATAGGCAGGAGTCTTCCATTTAACTTAAAATGATTATAGTAGACTGTAGTTAATGGAATGATCCAGCCCAGAATACTAGAGTGGGTTGCTGTTTCCTTCTTCAGGGAATGTTCCCAACCCAGGGATTGAACTCAGGTCTCCCATAACGATGGCAGATTCTTTACCAGTTGAGCCATGAGGGAAGACCAAGAATACTGGAGTGGGTAGACTATCCCTTCTCCAGGGGCTCTCCCCAATCCAGGAATTGGTATCTCTCATTTTCTTGAAGAGATCTCTAGTCTTTCCCATTCTGTTGTTTTCCTCTATTTCTTTGCATTGATCGCTGAGGAAGGCTTTCTTATCTCTCCTTGCTAATTCTTTGGAACTCTGCATTCAGATGCTTATATCTTTCCTTTTCTCCTTTGCTTTTCACTTCTCTTCTTTTCATAGCTATTTGTAAGGCCTCCTCAGACAGCCATTTTGTTTTTTGCATTTGTTTTCCATGGGGATGGTCTTGATCCCTGTTTCCTGTACAATGTCAGGAACCTTCGTCCATAGTTCATCAGGCACTCTATTTATCAGATCTAGTCCCTTAAATCTATTTCTCACTTCCACTGTGTAATCATAAGGGATTTGATTTAGGTCATACCTGAATGGTCTAATGGTGTTTCCTACTTTCTCAATTTAAGTCTGAATTTGGCAGTCAGCTCCCAGTCTTGTTTTTGCTGATTGTATAGAGCTTCTCTATCTTTGGCTGCAAAGAATATAATGAATCTGATTTCGGTGTTGACCATCTGGTGATGTCCATGTGTAGAGTCTTCTCTTATGTTGTTGGAGAGGGTGTTTGCTATGACCAGTGTGTTCTCTTGGCAAAACTCTATTAGCTTTTGCCCTGCTTTATTCTGTATTCCAAGGCCAAATTTGCCTTTTACCCCAGGTGTTTCTTGACTTCCTACTTTTGCATTCCATTCCCCTGTAATGAAAAGGACATCATTTTTGGGTGTTAGTTCTAAAAGGTCTTGTACGTCTTCATTCAACTTCAGCTTCTTCAGTGTTAATGGCTCGGGCATAGACTTGGATTACTGTGATATTGAATGGTTTGCCTTGGAAACGAACAGAGATTGTTCTGTCGTTTTTGCGATTCTATCCAAGTACTGCATTTTGGACTCTATTGTTGACCATGATGGCTATTCCATTTCTTCTAAGGGATTCCTGCCTACAGTAGTAGATATAATGGCCATCTGAGTTAAATTCACCCGTTCCAGTCCATTTTAGTTTGCTGATTCCTAGAATGTCGACATTTACTCTCGCCATCTCTTGTTTGACCACTTCCAATATGCCTTGATTCATGGACCTGACATTCCAGGTTCCTATGCAATATTGCTCTTTATAGCATTGGACCTTGCTTCTATCACCAGTCACATCCACAACTGGGTATTGTTTTTGCTTTGGCTCCATCCCTTCATTCTTTCTGGAGTTATTTCTCCACTGATCTCCAGTAGCATATTAGGCACCTACCAACCTGGGGAGTAACTCTTTCAGTATCCTATCATTTTGCCTTTCATACTGTTCATGGAGTTCTCAAGGCAAGAATACTGAAGTGGTTTGCCATTCCCTTCTCCAGTGGACCACATTCTGTCAGACCTCTCCACCATGACCCGACCATCTTAGGTGAAGAGATACCCCACGTCCAAGGTAAGAGAAACCCAAATAAAATGGTAGATGTTGTGGGAGGGCATCAGAAGGCAGACACACTGAAATCATAATCACAGAAAACTATTCAATCTAATCACACGGACCACAGCCTTGTCTAAATCAATGAACTACAGTCCATGGAGTCTCAAAGAGAGTCAGACACAACTCAGTGACTTTCACTTTCACCCACTCTTCACTATTAAATAAAAATGCTGTGATAATTCTTATAGGTTTAAAGCTTATTTTGGGTGACCATACATTCTTGGAAAAGTTTATAAAATTATATATATGTATGTGTATGTAAAAATATATGTACATATATATATTTGCAGATGAAAATAAAATGTTGTGATTCTCATTTTTTTTCTTTTTTTGATGTATTTTGACTCTCATTCATTTGAGAAATTGGGCACACTCCAATTGATAACAGTGTCACCCTCCTGCCAGTGACTCTTGGAGGGCTGTAAAAGAAAAATGCCTGGAATTGTCCATCAGAATCTGTGTATCAGAACTGATTCAAATGAATTCTTTTAACGGCTGAGTAATACTCCATTGTGTATATGTACCACAGCTTTTATCCATTCATCTGCTGATGGACATCTAGGTTGTCCTGGTTCTATTTTGCAATTATATATAGTGGCTACTGCCTCATTGTGCATGAGTGATGTTGAGCATCTTTCATGTGTTTGTTAGCCATCCGTATGTCTATTTAGTTCTTTGGCCCATTTTTGATTGGGTCGTTTATTTTCTGGAGTTGAGCTGCAGAAGTTGCTTGTAGAATTAGATCCCCATTTTGTTTTATTTTTTGCTTTGGATCACCTGCTCTGATGGGGAAAATGACCCTGTATGTGTGTATAACGGACTCTCAGATGCATTCTAACATGAATTGAAAAAATCTCCTGAAATAATTAAGATTTGCTTTCTTGTGTCTCTAATTGTACTACATTCATTTCAATATTTAATAGCTCGCCATCCATCAACAAAGGGGTTGTCTTTGAACAGGTGCTGTTACTATTTATGTATATCTTTTAAGCACCATGGGTGATTTAGTAAGCACTAATTTAAAGATATTTAAAACCAAATAGAACAATTTCTAATACCATACACAAAAATAAACTTGACATGGATTAAAATGTAAGACCTGAAACTGTAAAACTTCTAGAGGAAAACAGGCAGAATGCTCTCTGATGTAAATCACAGCAAGATCCTCCATGACCCACCTTCCATAGTAATGGAAATGAAATAAAAATAAACAAATGGGACATAATTAAACTTAAAAACTTTGCATAATGAAGGAAGCTATAAGCAAGGTGAAAAGACAGCCTTCGGAATGGGAGAAAATAATAGCAAATGAAGCAACTGGCAAAGAATTAATCTCAAAAATATACAGGCAGCTCATGCATCTTAATACCAGAAAAACAAATGACCCAATCAAAAAATGGGCCAAAAAACTAAACAGACATTTCTCCAAAGAAGACATACAGATGGCTATCGAGTGCATGAAAAGATGCCCTACATAATTCATTATCAGAGAAATGCAAATCAAAACCACAATGAGGTACCATCTCAAGCTGGTCAGAATGGCTGCCATCAAAAAGTCTACAAACAATAAATGCTGGAGAGGGTGTGGAGGAAAGGGAACCCTCTAATGCTGTTGGTGGGAATGCAAACTAGTACAGCCACTATCGAGAACAGTGTGAAGATTCCTTAAAAAATTAGAAATAGAACTGCTATACGACCTAGCAATCCAACTGCTGGGCATACACACCAAGGAAACCAGAATTGAAAGAGACACTTGTACCCCAGTATTCATCACAGCACTATTTACAATAGCTAGGACATGGAAGCAGGCAAATGGATAAGAAAGCTGTCGTACATATACACAGTGGAATATTGCTCAGCTATTCAAAAGAGCGCATTTGAATCAGTTCTAGTGAGGTGGATGAAACTGGAGCCTATTATACAGAGTGAAGTAAGTCAAATAAAAAATCAATATAGTATATTAATGTATATATATGGAATTTAGAAAGATGGTAATGGCAACTCTATATGTGAGACAACAAAAGAGGCAGCTATATAAAGAACAGACTTTTGAGCTCTGTGGGAAAAGGCAAGAGTGGGATGATTTGAGAGAACAGCATTGAAACATGTACATTACCATATGTGAAATAGATGACCAGTCTAAGTTTGATGCATGAAACAGGGCACTCAAAGCTGATGCACTGGGACAACCCAGAGGGATGGGATGGGGAGGGAGGTGGGAGGGGATTCGGGATGGGGGACACATGTACATCTGTGGCTGATTCATGTCAGTGTATGGCACATACTGCCACAATATTGCACAGTATTTAGCCTCCAATTAAAATAAATTAAGAGACTAGTTCATCTTCTAAAAGAAGCTTATATAAAAATTAAAGTGAGAAGGACATCCTACGCTAAAAGTAGGTCTGCTAGATACTGTTACTTGTCCAGAAATATCAAGTGCCAGATAGGTCAGGCACAGATAAGATGAAACTGTATGTGTATAAAGTTAGCCTTTAGGAAACTCAAATTACGGTTATACACACACATAAGAAACTAGACTGCTTATAATGTGATCAGTTCTACTGTTTTTATTTGTGAGGTATTAGGTTCTGCTAGTGGTAAAGAACCTGCCTGCCAATGCAGGAGATGCAGGAGACATCAGTTGATCCATGAGTAGGGAGGAACCTCTGCAGGAGGAAATGGCAACCCACTCCAGTATTCTTGCCTGGCGAATCCCATGGACAGAAGAGCCTGGTGGGCTACAGTCCACAGGGTCACAAAGAGTCAGATGACTGAAGAAACTTAGCACACATAGTAGCATACATAGGTTATAATTTTTTTCTCCAGTGTTCTATAGGTTGTTGGTGGCAGAGTGGTAGATGAGGCACAAAATGCTTTGCAGAAGACTTGTTAGTGATTTTATGGTTTGAATCTTATGAGCTATATGTATACATTTAGTTCAGTTCACTTCAGTCGCTCATGTCTGACTCTTTGAGACCCCATGAATTGCAGCACACCATGCTACCCTGTTTACCACCAACTCACAGGGCTTGCTCAAACTCATGTCCATCGAGTTGGTGATGCCATCCTGCAACCCATCCTCTGTCATCCCCTTCTCCTCCCACCTTCAATCTTCCCCAGCATCAGGGTCTTTTCCAATGTCAGTTCTTCACATCAGGTGGAGTTTCAGCTTCAGCATGAGTCCTGCCAGTGAATATTCAGGATTGATTTCCTTTAGGTTTGATGAGTTTCATCTCCTGACTGTGCAAGGGACTCTCAAGAATCTTTGCCAACACCACAGTTCAAATATATAGTCCAGCTCTGACATCCATATTTGACTACCAGAAAAACCATAGCTTTGACTAGAAGGACCTTTGTTGGCAAAGTAATGTCTCTGCTTTTTAATATCCTGTCTAGGTTGGTCATAACTTTTCTCCCAAGGAGCAAGTGTCTTTTAATTTCTGGCCGCTGTCACCATCTGCAGTGATTTTGGAGCCCCCAAATGAAGTCTGTCACTGTTTCCATTGTTTCCCCATCTATTTGCCATGAAGTGATGGGACTGGATGCCATGATCTTAGTTTTCTGAATGTTGAGCTTTAAGTCAACATTTTCACTCTCCTCTTTCATGTTCATCAAGAAGCTCTTTAGTTCTTCATTTTCTTCCATAAGGGTGGTGTCATCTGCATATCTGAGGTTATTGATATTTTTCCTGGCAATCTTGATTCCAGCTTCATCCAGTCCAGCATTTCTCATGATGTACTCTGCATATAAGTTAAATAAGCAGGGTGACAATATACAGCCTTGACGTACTCCTTTCCCAGTCTGGAACCTAGTCTGTCGCTCCATGTCCAGTTCTAACTGTTGCTTCTTGACCTGCATACAGATTTCTCAGGAGACAATGGTGATTTGGTATTTCCATCTCTTTAAGAATTTTCCAGTTTGTGGAAATGCTCAAACTACTGCACAATTGCACTCATCTCACATGCTAGGAAAGTAATGCTCAAAATTCTCCAACCCAGGCTTCAACAGTGTGTGAACCATGAACTTCCAGATGTTCAAGCTGAATTTGGAAAAGGCAGAGGAACCAGAGATCAAATTGCCAACATTCCTTGGCTCATGGAGGCCATGCTCAGTAAATCTTTAATCCAGTTTTCTATGATGGGTAGGGCTGTGTTCCTTCCCTGTAGTTTGGCCTGAGGCCAAACTATGGTAGGGGTAACACTGTTAATCTCCTTCTGAAAGGACTTATTCCAGGACTGTTGTAGTCAGTGCCCCTAACCCCATGGCAGGCCACTGTTTGCCCAAGCCCCCATTGAAGACTCCTGGACACTCACAGGCAAGTCTGGCTCAGTCTCTTGTGGTGTCACTGCTCCTTTCTTCTGGGTTCCTGGTGCACATAAGGTTTTGTGTGTACCCTCCAAGAATCTGTCTCCCCAGTCTTGTGTAAGTTCTGTCATCAAATCCCACTGGCCTTCAAAGTCAAATTCCCCGGAATTCTCAGTCCGTTTGCCAGATCCCCAGGTTGGGAACTCTCTTGTGGGCCCTGGAACTTTCACAACAGTGCAAGAACTTCTTTGGTATAAATTGTTTTCCAGTTTGTGGGGTGTCTGCTTGGTGGCTTTATGTTGGGGCTCAATTGCCATGCCTCCCAGGTCTGCTTCAGTCATAGCACCTGTCCCCACAGCAGGCCACTGCTGACTCATGCCTTCACAGGAGATACTCAAACACTCAAAGGCAGGTCTGGCTCAGCCTCTTGGTCCCTGGGTCCTGGTGCACACAAGGTTTTGGTTGAGCCCTTGGAGCATCTTTGGTGGTTATGGGATTTGATTCTAAATGCTCTTTCACCCCTCCAACTGTCTTGTTAGGGCTTCTCCTTTGCCCTTGGATGTGGGTATATTTTTTTGGTGGGCTCCATCATTCTCCTGTCGATGGTTGTTCAGCAGTTAGTTGTAATTTTGGAGTTCTCATAGGAGAAGATGAGTGCCCATCCTTCTACTCCGTCATCTTGTGGATCCTATGTATATGAATGAATTCATGCTTAACAAGAATCAGTAATGACTTGTATAAATTAATCATATGAACTAAAGTAATTTGCATGCTTGCCCAAAACAATCAAGCTAAGTGTATCCTATATATTCATATACACATAGATACACATATTCATATATATTGGATATACTTAGCTTGATTTCTGGGGGTAAGCACATAGATTACTTTAGTTTTAGTTCATATGATTAATTTATACAAGCTGTTGCTGATTCTTGTTAAACATTATGAATTCATTCATTAAAAGTATATAAGGACTATATTGGAGATTGAGGACTAAACCAGAGACTGTACAAGATTATAAAAGAAAGGAAGACTTAGGATGAAAGATGATGAATAAGAATGTGCACAGGTTGATGTATGGTCCTGTAGAACATCCTGCATATGTGAGTCTGATCATGACAGAATGTGCATGTTAGAGCTTTGATTCATTAGTACATGGGTGGTAGAGTGAAAACCCGGAGCCTGGATAAAACCACAGAGTAAAGAGCACAGGCCAAGGCCTTAATTCTGGGGTCCCAGTGTGAACCCAGCAAATACAAAGGATACTAGCATCCTAAATTCACAAAGGTAAAAAACATCTGGGACCCTCAGGCCTTAGAGAATTTTGATAGTGGACCAATTACAAAAATAAAGTTCTGCCCCCACCAGTTTATTGCATTAGATAATATGGAGCTCCATGATGACCTAAGTCAGAAGAGTGAGGAGAGAGAGGGGAGGATATCAGATTGTAAGGGGTTTTTAATTGAATGCTGAGAGACTGAAGGACACAGAGATGGGGAGTATGAATGATTGTTTCAAGAAATACGGGAAAAACAGGAGGGCAAGAAAATGAGACCCAGGTAGTGAAGCAGAGCCAGGAATCCCAGGGTTGGAATCCCAGAGCACCTTGTATATGCTGGAAAAATAACCAGTAGAAAGAGAGGGAGATGGAAGCAGAAGCAAGAAGGGTTGCTGTTCGTTATCAGACTTGTTACATGCTGAATGGCATATCCTGGTGGGTTTATTTACTAAGTTCAATAGCTTGAAAAGGATACATAACCTTTTCCGAATCTCTCCTCAATGATCTGTTAATTTTGTGAAGGGTTGATATGTTGAGACCAGTCCTGTCTTTCCCAAAGTGGGATGTCTGGGTGAACGCTGAGAGGAAGAGGCAGACCACCACTCTGTGGCCTCTCCTGCTTGGGGAAGCCGTTGCTCCCCTGGTTTGTTCAATTGGAAGTGCACACGAGGGCCACAGCCCAGTGGGGAGGGTGACCAGCTAGGCGACTGGAGACACGTACCACCTCTTCCTCAGCCTCCCTTAAAAGAACTCACACTACTGACCCAGAAAGATGTTTAAAGTGTGTTTTGTTGTTATTTTTAAGTGAACAATCATATCAGCATCTCAGAGCTAAACAAGAGAGTACAGTTACCAGTTGTGGCCTAACTAATTCCTTCTGTGTGCTTCCAAAAGAGTTCAGGAGTGGTGGAAGGAGCACTCAGAGTTTAGGCTCTTAGAGGCTGTGAAACATTCGTGCTTTCACAGCCCTACAGTTTCACTTTGGTCTTCTGTGGCCTATTTTCCTTGGTTCCCCCTTACATATTTCTCATCCTCATCTTTGGTATGAAAAATCTCCTTCCTCAGAAAACTTGAAATATGCCTAATTCTTGAAGGAATCTGAGAACAGTTTCCATCCCTTGCTTCTGCAGACTCAGATTCCCTTAAGCACAGACTTTGCTGAGTCTGCAGAAGTTGCCTCTGTGACAATTACAGAAAGGAACTTTCCATCACAAAGAAAAAAGTTTGCATGTTGCCATGAAATCTGAACAACTACACACTACAGCTCACTTATGAGGTGGAGGAATCATGAGCTCAGGGGGTTACTTGGTATAATTTAGTGTATATTTATGTTAAAGGTCTCTATATGAAAACCCTTTTCTTATCTTTTTAAAAAAACCACTGGACCATAGTTGACTAATAGTGTTGTGTTAGTTTCACATGTACAGTGTGTAAGAAACGCAGCGGGAAGAAGGAACCACCCCTATGGACCGTTGTTCAGGGCCTTTTATTGGGCGGTCGCTCCCGGGCAGAACTCCCGGGGGCGGGTAAGCAAGGGAGCGAGGCGGGGTGGGGGGTCTGCGAAGCAAAGGGAGTCTGCGGAGTCTCCGAGGTGTGAGGGGTGGGGAAGGGGTTTTATAGCCCGGCCGGGGCTCCCATATAAGGAAGAAAACACGGGCTCAGCGGTGATTGGTATCCAAGGGCTCCGTGTCAGCTCCTGATTGGACGGCGAGGGCTTCATGTCGGCTCCTGATTGGTCGGCTTGGTTGCCGGGCCGTCTCCGGGGCTTGTGTGCAGCGCCCTCTGCTGGGACATGTCCCGACATGCCTGACCTTGCCCTGACCTCTCATCCTGACCTTGCCCTGAACCTTTCATCCTGACCTCGCCCTGACCTTACACAGTGTAGTCATTCAGTTAAGCATATTGATATATTCATTCTTTTTCAGATTCTTTCCTATGTAGGGTATGACAGAATATTGAGTAGAGGTCCCTGTTCTCTACAGTAGGACTTGGTTGATTATTTGTTTTATATATTGTAGTGTGTGTATGTTAAGCCCAAGCTCCTAATTTATCTTCCTCCCACCCAATCAAATGAGCAGACAATATTTCTTTTAAGAAATATTTCTTTAAAGAAAACGTTTTAAAAATCCACCATAAGAGCATATGCATTGGACCTTTAAGGATCAGGAAAAGCTTCTAACATGTAATTCCTCTCCTTAGCTGGCTGTGCGTGTACCCTGCCATACCCATAATATGGTGATGGACATTTCAGGTTTGGGAGAAAAAAGCCATCTCAGTGTTCACAAACACTTTGGGGGCTTGGGTGGGACAGGACTCGCTCCCACACTCAAGTGGTAGTGAACATGTGTGCACATTCTCTACTGGAGTGTGTCCATGGCTGCGTGCAGGCTCTGTGTTAGTCTTCTCTTTCTACCAGTGTGATTGCAGTCAGTCTCCTTTCAAGATAATCTCATCTTTGTAATTCCTACAGTTTTGTAGTTTTTACTACCACGCAATTTAGTATTTAGAAAGTGAAAAGGCTTTCTATTTTTTGGCTTTTAGTCTACTGATTGAAGGAAAAATAAACCCTCAGTATTTTACCTAGAATCATTTTGATTTGTTCTTGAGACTAAGATTGCTTTTATTATAAAGTAACACAAAATACGCATTGAATGGCTCTGTTTAAGCCAGAGAAGGGTTGGTCTAACCAGTTTCAAGCAGATCTTTGTCATGTGCAGTTTTAAAAAACAAAACAAAAAAGTGACCAACTTCACAGTCAGAGGCTCAATGCCAAGCTTCACTGTGTGTGATCTCTAGACCCAAGCTTGGTGTTCTGTGTCATAATGATCCTTGTAGCTATTTCTCCCAGGGGAATAAAGCACAGATATTTTTAATAATCTGGGAATATAGTTAATGGAGCTTTAATTAAGTGGAACAAAATAGTGCATGCATTGCATGCATTGATACTAATGTTAATTTAAAATCGGACTGGCTAGGAATTGTTCTGTCCTGTTCTGCCACTATGATGAGGTGAGACAGAACTACTCTCATCACTGAGGAATTATTTAAGGGGTATGGCCATGGATAGAAATGTTCTGTAGAGGGTAGAAATGTTCTTCTAAGATGTAAAATAACAGGCTCTTAGGGGCTCTTCCACATTCCTGAAATTGGCTGCCAGAATCCATATCTGAAAATAAGTTTTATTCCACGCTAATGGGGTTATAACAGTTGGAAACTGGGTTTAAAGCTTCTGTGTAAGTTCTTACGAGCAGAAGGGCGGTCTGCTCAGCTAGAACCAAGGAGAAGAAGAGAGATGTCACAGGAAGTGACTGTAGTGTAGACTTTATTGCTATCCCAGTGTTTGAGTCTTGGATATGAGGGGTTTCCCAGGGAAGCAGAAATCATAAAATATACCTTTATACCTTGGATGAATCACGCTGCAAGCATCCAACCTGAGGAAGCAACTCACTGGACAAATGAGTCCATTAGTGACAGCTGTATGTGAACAGCTATGAATGGAAGAGTTTGAACTAGAACCAGATAACCTACAACAAGAAATTTTGTGGATTCCAGATCCCAAAGTGCATTGCAGAGAAGCCAACCATGTCTTGTTCAAAAGAGTCAACACAGGTTGCACAGAAGCGGTAGCTTTCCAAAAGCACTGGTTTGCAACTCAATTAAGAGGCTTCCACTTTTTAATATTTTTTGCTACTTTATTTTTTTAAATTGAAGGATAAGTGCTTTACAGAATTTTATGGTTTTGTGTCATACATCAATAAGAATCAGCCATAGGTTCACCCATGGCTCCTTCCTCCTGAACCTCCCTCCCATCTCCCTTCCCATCCCACCCTTCTACATTGTCACAGAACCTTGTTTGAATTCCCTGAGTCATACAGCAAATTCCCATTGACTATATATTTTACAGTCCATGCAATTCTGTAGGCCAGAATACTGGAGTGGATAGCCTTTCCCTTCTCCAGGCAATCTTCCCAATCCAGGAATTGAACCCAGGACTCCTGCATTGCAGGCAGATTTTTTATCAGCTGAGCCACAAGGGAAGCTGAAACATGTGGTATTGTAAATTTCCGTGTTACTCTAACCATACATCTTATCCTCTCTCTCCTCCCTTCCCCCCCATATCCATAGGTCTGTTTTCTATGTGTTTCTCCATTGCTGCCCTGAAAATTAATTCATCAGTACCATCTAGATTCCATATATGTGTGTCAGTATACACTATTTGTGTTTCTCTTTCTGACTTACTTCACTCTGTATGATAGGTCCTAGGTTCGTCCCTCTCATTAGAACTGACTCAAATGTGTTCTGTTTTACGGCTGAGTAGAATGGTCCATCTAGTCAAGGCTATGGTTTTTCCTGTGGTCATGTATGGATGTGAGAGTTGGACGGTGAAGAAAGCTGAGCACTGAAGAATTGATGCTTTTGAACTGTGGTGTTGGAGAAGACTCTTGAGAGCCCCTTGGACTGCAAGGAAATCCAACCAGTCCATTCTGAAGGAGATCAGTCCTGGGTGTTCTTTGGAAGGAATGATGCTAAAGCTGAAACTGCAGTACTTTGGCCACCTCATGCAAAGAGTTGACTCATTGGAAAAACTCTGATGCTGGGAGGGATTGGGGGCAGGGGGAGAAGGGGACGACTGAGGATGAGATGGCTGGATGGCATCACTGACTCGATGGACATGAGTCTGGGTGAACTCTGGGAGTTGGTGATGGACAGGGAGGCCTGGAGTGCTGCGATTCATGGGGTTGCAAAGAGTCAGACACGACTGAGCGACTGGACTGAACTGAACTGAACTGAACTGAGGAGAAGGAAATGGCAACCCACTCCAGTGTTCTTGCCTGGAGAATCCCAGGGACAGGGGAGCCTGGTGGGCTCCTGTCTATGGGGTCGCACAGAGTCGGACAGGACTGAAGCGACTTAGCCACTTAGCAGCAGTAATCCATTGCGTGTATGCACCACAGCTTCTCTATCCACTCATCTGTCGATGGACATCTGGGTTGCTTCCATGCTCTAGTTATCGCAGATAGTGCTGCTGTCAACACTGGAGTACATGGGTCTTTTTCAATTTTGATTTCCATTTCCTCAGGGTATATGCCTAGGAGTAGGATTATGGTCATATGGTGGTTTTACTCCTAGCTTTTTAAGGAATCTCCATACCGTCTTCCATAGTGGCCATATCAATTTACATTCCCACCAGCAATGCAAAAGTGTTCCCTTTTCTCCACACCCTCTCCAGTGTTTATTGTTTGCAGACTTCTTGATGATGGCCATTCTGCCTGGTGTGAGGTGGTATCTCATTGTAGTTTTTTGGTTTGCATTTCTCTAATAATGAGTGATGTTGAGCATCTTTTCATGTGTTTATTAGCCATCTGTATGTCTTTGGAGAGATGTTTGTTTAGGTCTTTTTCCTACTTTTTGATTGGGTTGTTTGTTTTTCTGATATTAAATTGTATGAGGTACTTGTATATTTTGGAAATTAATTTTCTGTCAGTTGTTTCATTTGCTATTATTTTCTCCCATTATGAGGGTTGGCTTTTCATCTTGTTTGTAGTTTCCTTTACTGTGCCAAAGCTTTTAAGTATAATTAGGTTCCCCCCCCCCCCGCCTTTTTTTTTTTCCTTTAGTTTCCATTACTCTAGGAGGTGGGTCATAGAAGATTTTGCTTTGGTTTATGTCACTGAGTGTTCTGCCTATGTTTTCCTCTAAGAGTTTTATAGTTTCTTTTGTTACATTTAGATCTTTAATCCATGTTTATCTTTGTGTGTGGTGTTAGAAAGTGTTCTAATTTGAGACTTTCACTCTTTATAATCCTTCCTGTTTTCAACTTAGTAGTAGAGGAAGCATTTGTAAAAGGGAACATAAGTGTTGAGCTTTTCCTTGGACAAGAGATTAGAAGTTTTAAACAGATTACACCTTTTTTTTTTTTTTTTCAATTCACATAACTAGAAAGAGTTGGGCTCAATTAGGATTCCATAGAAAGATGGGGAGTTTATTTCAGTAGAATACAAAAGCAAGATTGAAAGAGGAGAATGGAATCTTTATCCACTTTGTTAATGCACAAGGTTGAGACTCTAGTAATACTAACCAGTCCAGCAGTGTTTTAAAGACAGCAGGTTTGGAAACTTTTGATGACAATGTTCGTTCAGAGGGTCAATTTAATGACAGTAAAATCACAATGCCGAACTCTGGAACATGACTCATTACCTTAATAGAGAAACTTCTAGAAGATTTTCTTCCCTTCCTACTTTTGTACACATGAAATGCCTGCGCATACATATGACTTGACTAAAGCTGGGATCCTAATACCTGAGTTCTTTAAGTTGAAATATAGTTGACATGTAGTATTATATTAGTTTCTGGTGTAATAGTAATATGAAATGCTTGGTAAATCCATCAGCTGCATTTAAAGTCCCTTTATGTCCTATACGACCTAATCTCAGTCATTTTCTTCAGATCATAAACCTTTGAGGAAGCTACATATTTTCTTTGCTTCAAAGCTTTTAAGGCCCAGATACATCTGCAGCTTCACACACAACAAATGACTTAGATCATCATTTGAAGTATGTTTGTGAACCTGGTAAGACTTGAGGCCTGCATGCTGAAACATGATATAATCTAAAACAGCTGAACTGAGCTCTGAAATAGTTATCATGTACTTGCCCTTTCTGAATGTACAAATTGAACTACCTATGTAATATGAAATGATCACCATGATAAGTCTAGTTGCCATCTGTCACCATACAAAGTTATTAAAATTTTGACTATATTCCCAGTGATGTACATTACATCCCCATGGCTTATTTTTATAACTAGAAAGTTGTATCTCTTTATTCCCTTCATCTATTTTGCCTGCACACACGCCCATTTCCTTTGCATCTGGCAATCACCCCTTGTCTGTATCTGTGAGTCTGGTTTTGTTTAGTTTGTTTTGTTTTTAGATTCAACATGTAAGTGAGATCATGTGGGATTTCTCTTTGTCTTCCTCTGTCTTATTTTAGTTAGGTGAATGCCCTCTAGATACATCCATATTATTTCAAATGGCAAGATTTCATTATTTATGGCTAATATTTCATTGTGTATTGTGTGTGTGTGTGTGTACACACATATGTACATACATATGTGAAGAGTGACAGTGTTAGTAGCTCAGTCATTTCTGACTCTCTGTGACCCCATGGACTGTAACCTGCCAGGCTCCTCTGTCCATGGAAATTCTCCAGGCAAGAATACTGGAGTAGGTAGCCATTCTCTCTTCTGAGGGATCTTCCCAACCCAAGGATCGAACCTGGTCTCCTGCACTGGAGGCAGATTCTTGACTATCATCTGAACCACAAGGAAAGCCCACATACGTATGTACATATGTATGTCCTTATGTTTGCTGTTCTCCAGTCACTCAGTCATGTCTGACTGTTTGTGACCCCATGGACTACAGCGTGCCAGGCTTCCCTGCTCCTCACCATCTCCCAGAGCTTGCTCAAACTCTTGTCTATCAAGTTGGTGATGCCATCCAACCATCTCATCCTATGTTATCCCCTTCTCCTCCTGCTTTCTATTTTTCCCAGTATCAAGGTCTGTTTCAGTGATCCAGCTCTTCCCATCAGGTGGCCAAAGTATTGAAGCTTCAGTTTCAGCATCAGTCCTTCCAGTGAATATTCAGGGTTGATTTCCTTTAGGATGGACTGGTTTGATCTTGCAGTCCAAGAGACTCTCAAGAGTCTTACCCAGCACCACAGTTTAAAAGCATTAATTCTTTGACGTTCGGCCTTCTTTATGGTCCAACTCTCAAAGCTATGACAAACCTAGACAGTGTATTAAAAAGCAGAGACATTGCTTTAATGACAAAGGTTTATATAGTCAAAGCTATTCTTTTTCCAGTAGTCATGTACATATACAAGTATATATATTTTCTACATCTTTACCCATTCATCTATCAGTGGATGCTTGTTTCCATATCTTGGCTGTTGTAAATAATGCAGCAGTGAAGACAGAGTTGGGTATATCTTTTTGAATTATGTTTTTGGTTTCTGCAAGTAAATACCCAGAAGTATTATAGAATTGCTGAATTGAGTGGTATTTCTATTTTTGATTTTCTAAGGAGCCTTTATAATGACGTCTGTAGTGGCTGTGCCAATTTATATGCCCACCAACAGTGCACAAAGATTTCATTTTCTCCACACTCTCCCCAACACTTATTTGCTGTCCTTCTGATAACAGCCATTTTGATAGGTGTGAGCTAATGTCTTATTGTGGTTTTGAATTGCATTTCCCTGATGATTAGTCATTTTAAATAGCTTTTTATGTACCTGTTGATCTGTATGTTTTCTTTAGAAAAAGTCTATTCAAGTTCTCAGTCCATTTTTAATTGTTTTGCTTATTTTTGATATTAAGTTGTATAAGTTCTTCATATGTTTCTGATATTAATCCCATATCAGATATAAAATTTGCAAATATTTTCCCCCATTCAGTAGGTTTTCTTTTCATTCTTTTGGTGGTTTCTTCTGCAGAAGGTTGATCTGGTCCCATTTGTTTATGTTCCTTCCTTTCTTTCTTTCCTTCTAATTTTTGGCTTTTGCCAAAGATACAGGTCTAAAAACTTTCACTAAGACTGATCTCAAAGAGCTTCCTGCCTTGTTCTCGTATAGGAATGTTATGATTGCAGATCTTACATTTAAGGTTTTAATCTGTTTTGAATTTATTTCTTTTGGATGTTAGGTAGAGCTCCAAATTTATTCTTTTGCATGTATCTGTTCAATTTCCCCAAAACCATTTATGAAGAAATTGTCTTTTCTATCATGTTTATTCTTGCCTGTTTTGTTAAAAAAATTAATCAACTGTATATGCATGGGTTTATTTCTGGGTTCATTTAGTTCCATTGATCTATGTGTCCATTTTTCTGCCGGTACCATGTTGTTTTAATTACTCTAGTTTTGTAGGATAGGGGAAATCAAAATGTATGATACCTCCAACTTTTTTCTTCTTTTTCAAGATTTCTTTGGCTATTTGAGGTCTTTTGTAGTTCTCATTTAAAAAGTGAGAATTCTTTGATCTATCTAGTTCAGAGGAAAATGCCATTGGTATTTTAAGAGAGATTGCATTGAATCTTTAGATTGATTTGTGTAGTATGAACATTTCAACAGTATTAATTTTTTTAATCAATGAGCATGGTATGTCTATTTGTTTGTGCTATCATCAATTTCTTTCACCAGTGTATCACAGTTTTCAGAGCACATCTCTTTCACTTGCTCAGATAAATTTATTCCTAGGTATCTATTTTTACTGATGCAGTTTCTAACAATATTGTTTTCTTAATTTATCTGATAGCTCATTATTAGTGTAAAAAAACCCCACAGTTTTATTATTAACATATATCATTCTGTTTTCTACAAGTCTACGAAATTCATTTATTAGTTCTAACAGTGTTTGGGTGAAGTCTTTAGGGTTTTATATGTTATAATGTCATTTCATATGCAGACAGTGACAGTTTTGTCTTTCATTCCAATTTCGATGCCTTACCCACCATTTTTATAGCCTAATTTTTCTGGCTAAGACTTCCAATATTATGTTGAATAAGAGTGAGGAGAACAAAAGCTTTTTTCACCATTGAGTATGGTGTTAGCCATTTATGGCCTTTATTATGTTGAGGTGTGTGCCTCAACATACCTCTCATATATGGCCTTTATGATGTTGAGGTGTGTGCCTTTCATACCTACCTTGTTGATAGATCGTATTGTAAATGAAAGTTGGATTTTACCCAGTGCTTTTTCTGACTGTATTGAGATGATTGTATTATGTTTAGCTTTTACTTTGTTAGTGTGATGTGTCACATTGACTTCTGGATTGTGAACTATCCTCACATCATAGGAATGCTGCTGCTAAGTCGCTTCAGTCGTGTCCAACTCTGTGCGACCCCATAGACGGCAGCCCACCAGGCTCCCCCATCCCTGGGATTCTCCAGGCAAGAACACTGGAGTGGGTTGCCATTTCCTTCTCCAAAGCAGGAAAGTGAAAAGTGAAAGTGAAGTCACTCAGTCGTGTCCGACCCTCGGCGACTCCATGGACTGCAGCCTTCCAGGCTCCTCCGTCCATGGGATTTTCCAGGCAAGAGTACTGGAGTGGAGTGTCATTGCCTTCTCTGCATCATAGGAATAATTCTTCCTTAATCAATATATACGATTCTTTCAATGCATCATTGTGCTCAGTTTGCTAATATTTTGTTGAGAATTTTCTCATTTATGTTCATCAGGAATGTCAGCTTGAAATTTTCTTTTCTCTTGGTATTTTTGACTATTTGGATATCAGGATAATGCTGACCTCATAGATGAGTTTGGAAACATTCCCTTCTCTTCTATTTTATGAAAGAGTTTGAGAAATAATGGTATTCTTATTTAAATGTTTGGTAGATATCACCAGTTTGGTCATTTGTTGGGAGGTTTTTGATTATTTATTCAATTGTCTTAGTAGTAATCAGCCTGTTGAGATTTTCTGTTTCTTCATGAATCAGTCTGAGTAGGTTATCAGTTTCTAGGAATTTATCCATTTCTTCTAGGCTGTTCAGTCTGTTGCTACATAATTGTTCATGTGCTTAGTCACTCAGCCGCGATCGACTCTACGACCCTCATGGACTGTAGCCCACCAGCCTCCTCTGTCCATGAGGATTCTCCAGGCAAGAATACTGGAGTGGATTGTCATGCCCTCCTCCGAGGGATCTTCCTGATCCAGGGAAGAACTGGGGTCTCCTGAATTGCAGGCAGATTCTTTACCAGCTGAGCTACAAGGGAAGCCCATACAATTATTCATAGTTGTCTCTTATTATCCTTTCTATTTCTGTGGCATCAGTTGTAACTTATCTTTCATTCTCATATATTTTATCTGGGTTCTTCCTTTTTTTATTAATTGGTTTATTTTAATTGGAGGCTAATAACTGTACAATATTATTGTGGTGGGTTTTGCCATACATTGACATGAATCAATCACGGGTGTGCATGTGTCCCCCCATCCTGGACCCTCTCCCACCTCAATCCCCATCCCACCCCTCTGGGTTGTCCCAATGCACTGGCCTTGAGTACCCTGTTTCATGCATCAGACTTGAATTGGTCATCTATTTCACATATTGTAATGTACATGTTTCAATGCTGTTCTGTTCTCTCAAATCATCCAACCCTCGCCTTCTCCCATAGAGCCCAAAAGTCAGTTCTTTATATTTGTTTCTCTTTTGCTGTCTTGCATATAGAGTTGCTGTTACCATCTTTCTAAATTCCATATATATGCGTTAACATACTATGTTGGTGTTTTTCTTTCTGGCTTACTTCGCTCTGTATAATAGGCTCTGGTTTCATTCCCCTCATTAGAACTGATTCAAATGTATTCTTGTTAATAGCTGAGTAATATTCCATTGTGTATATGTACTACAACTTTCTTATCCATTCATCTGCTGATGGACATCTAAGTTGCTTCCATGTACTAGCTATTGTAAACACTGCTTTAATGAACACTGGGGTATATGTGTCTCTTTCAGTTCTGGTTTCCTTCGTGTGTGTGCCTAACAGTGGGATTGCTGGTTTGTATGGCATTTCTATTTCCAGTTTTTTAAGGAATATCCACACTGTTTTCCATAGTGGCTGTACTAGTTTGCATTCCCACTAGCAGTGTAAGAGGGTTCCCTTTTCTCCATACCTCCTCCAGCATTTATTGTTTGTAGACTTTTTAATAGTAGCCATTCTGACTCACCTATGTGAGGGTTTCCTACCATGTGGAAACTTCTCCTCCATAACTCCCTCCCCAGGATGGGTTTCCATCCCTAACTCTTTTGTCTCTCTTTTTGTCTTATATTTTGTCCCACCTCCTTTCAAAGAGAATGGGCTGCCTTACTGGATGCCTCCACCAGTGTTCAGAAGCTTTGTAGAAGTTGCTCAGCATTCAAATGATCTTTTGATGAATTTGTGGGAGAGAAAGCGGTCTTCCTCTCCTATTCCTCCACTATCTTGAGACTACCCCTCCTTTCTTCTTTTCTTGATGAATCTAGCTAAAGATTTATCTCTAAGTTTCATTGATTTTTTTTGGTCTCTATTTCACTTATTTCTGCTCTGATCTTTATTTTTCCTTCCTTCTGCTAATTTTGAGTTTTGTACTTTTTTTTCTAGTTTAGTGAGGTGTAAATTTGAAGTGTATATCCGAGATTTTTCTTGCTTTTTGAGGTAGGTCTGTGAACGTCCATCTTTGAATTGCTTTTGCTGTGTTTAATATATTTTAGAATGTTGTGTCTCCATTTTTCATTATGTTAAGGTGTATTTCTTTGATTTCCTCTTTGATTTCTTCATTGACCCATTGATTCTTTAGTAGCATGTTGTTTAGTTTCCATGTGTTTGCTTTTTTTCCCCAATTTTCTTTTTGTAATTTCTGGTTTCATACTGTTATAATTGGAAGTGGTTTCAGTCTCATTACATTTATTGAGATGTGTTTTGTACCCATCTGTACTACTTGATTTATTCTTGACATGCCTCTGTGGTTGAGAGTGTGCCAAAACCTGTCAGTGTTCTAAGGAGGGAATCTCATTTAGCACATAATTTCAGGCTAATTGAAAGCTAGATCTTCAGATGGCAGCTTTTAATGTATTTTAAATATATGGTGTCCTATGGGGCTACAATATTAATCCCTAATGTCTTCCAGACCAGGAGCTCTAGAGGTGTCCTGGGTGACATTTGCCAAAACTCAGGTTTTTGATGAATGTACAATCTTCTTTTGAGGGGAGTTTTGTCAAGCTGTAGTAGGTTAAGGGGGTGCTCACAGAGGATGTCTCCTCAGGACTGCCTCTTTAACCTCTAGATGTGTGCAAAGTCTGAAGTCTGACCCTCCTGATGAAACTCCAGACCAAATAAATAAGCCTTTATCACTGGAAGATTGGGGTTGTGTTTCAGTCTGATCTCTGTGCAGTGTGCTGGGAGTAGTGGCCCATGAATAATTCTTTCTGATTGTTAAAATCCCACAGAGCTCAGAAACACCAGTGCTCTTGAGCACCAGTGCCGAGTGATCAAGTGATACCCTTTTGACTGAGCATGCCTGCTGGCTTTAGCTAGGCAGCCTGGGCCTTATGGGAAGGGCTTGCCTTCTTGTTTCAGAAAGACAAAAGGAATATGATTTGTCCCTGTAGGCTCCAGATGTGCAAGAGGAGAGTGCCTTGTCCTTGTATGTGAATCAGCTTAAGGCTAGGAGTGGGAGAATGCTGAGACTGCCTGCAGCCACCAATCTTTGTCAGGGGGCAGGGGATGTCAACTCTGCTTGAGGCTGGGAGAAGAATAGTGCTGTGACTTCTAATGATTCCCAGCCCCAGCCAGGGAGCAGGGGAGTGCTGCAACTACCAGAGCTTTCTGGCATCAGCAGGGTGGCCGCAGAGTACTGCAATCACTTGTCCCTGAGTTTGAGCTCACCCTCCTTTGCTAGCAGGTTAGAGGGGAATGGTGATGGTGGTGTCTGACAATCCCTCAGTCTATGAGGAGCATGGATGAGCATTTTCACTAGTGCTTTCCTCTCTAGCCAATGCTTTTAGCTTTGCAAATGACCTCCTTTCCTACATAGTCTTGGCTCTTTTCATATTGCTGTGATGTTCTTGGTCTTGGCATGAGTGAGACCACATACACCCCTTGAAGGAGTCTCAGTTTCCTACAGCACTTTGGAACTATTGGGCATAAATCCTATTGGTTTTCTAAATTTGATATTTTGAGAGTTTGTCTCTTCAATGTAGATCCTAGGGCCCAGGGTTCATGATGTGGGTCCCAACCCCTCTTTTTTCTGGGAAAAGCACTCATTTGATGAGATCCCTTCCTACTGTGAGACACAATGCTGGGACTGGAAATTTTTGGTGAGAGTAGTTTCTGTTCCTCCTAACCCTCTTGATATGTTTTTTAATTCTTTGTTGTATTCACCTAGTTCTCAGGTTTCTTTCAGAGGGAACTGATCCATATGTAGTTGTATGTTTGATGTGTCCATGGGAGGAGGTAAATTCAGGCTCTTCCTATGCCACCATGTTGAACTACCCCAGTCTGTGAATTCTTTAGTTTGGTAGGCTCAGAGAAGTAAAGGTACATTGTGAGATAGTATTGAGTCATTTGTACCCTACAGTTCTATGTCTGTGAACTTGGGTATATCTCCCCAAAATTCTTTATAGCTGGGACAGAAGCATATATCTTAAGGAACTCAAGTGGACCAATTTGATTTAAACATCACTAAGAGTGTGTGGAAGACCCAAAAGGCTTAAGGTAGCTCTGTCTCTGGAGAGGGGTATATTGGGAGGGAAGAGCCTATGAGGGTTAACTATCCTGGGCAAACCCTGTGGAAGCCCAGTTCTCTCGACTATCCAGAGTTACAATTTAAATATCGGTTGGGCAGAGATCTGTGGCAGACTAGATTTGATTTTGTGTCTCCACAAGCTGCTCACAGGGGGCTAGAATGTCTTAGGGATTCCAGCACACAGTTTCATGACTATGAGAGAGTTTAGTGAGAATGGGTACCCACTGCTGAGAATTATATAGTTAATAAGTACATGACGCTCATCATATGACTGATGCACAAATGTAGTACAGGCTCCTCACATGACTCAGAATAGGTAAGATCATGTAGTGTGGTAGATAGACTCTCTATTTAAAATGGATCAGCTTATCGTTTTTACTTTGGCAGATGATAACTTTTCTGAAAATATTTGAGTAGCCCAGGTAGTTCCATTTGCACATTTAGAAAAGATAGGTACACAGTATCCATTCCAGAGTTCAGTTCACCTGCTTTAGATTAGATTGTATTTCAGCATGCAGGTCTCATGTCTTACTAGCTTTAAAAATAGACTTCAAATGTTGATCTGAGTCATTTGTTGTGTGTGAAGCTGCAGATGTATCTGGGCCTTAACAGCTTTGAAGCAAAGAAATTATGTACCTTCCCCAAAAGGCTTATGATCTGAAGAAAATGATTTAGATTAGTTCACACAGGAAATAAAAGAGGAAGGAGTGTAAATGTCTGTGGCTAATGGATTTACTGAGCAGTGGATTTATAAGAAAAATTGATCATTGAATGTCAGTCAGGAAAGAAGTATGCACACTTGGAAATCTGTATGCACAGTTGTAATATGGAGTTCAGTGGAAATGAAAAATAAGGGCTTCTATTCTTATTTTATCTTAGGTCATAAAATAGGACAAAGCACCATATATAAGGAAAATCGGATAGCTGAGACTAGTAGGATTATAGAGGTCTACATCTGCATAGTGTAGGCAACACTCCTAAAATAATAACAGAAAGGGCAACCTGTGTAATACGTTGAAAGAGTTCTAATTAAAACCACAGTTACATCATTTGAAAGCACAGGATAATACACTAACTTGTTGTTCAGTCACTAAGTTGTGTCCAACTCTTGTCAAGCCCACAGAAGCACACCAGGCTCTTCTGTCTTCTTCTATCTCCCGGAGTTTGCTCAGATTCAAGTCCATTGAGCTGGTGGTACTAGCTAACCATTTCATCTTCTGCTGCCCCCTTCTCCTTTTGCCTTCTGTCTTTCCCAGTGTCAGGGCCCTTTCCAATGAGTAGGCTCTTTGCATTCGATAGCCAAAGTATTGGAATTTCAGGTTCAGCAGTAGTCCTTCGAATGAATATTCAGGGTTGATAAGATTCTTTAGCACTGACTGGTTTGATTTCCTTCCAGTCCAAGGGACTCTCAAGAGTCTTCTCCAGAACCACAGTTTGAAAGGGCTCAGCCTTCTTTATGGTCCAACTCTCACATCCATACATGTCTACTGGAGAAACCATAGCTTTGACCATACAGACCTTTGTTGACACAGTGATGTCTATGCTTTTTAATGCACTATCTAGGTCTGTCATAACTATTCTTCCAAGGAGCAAGTGTCTTTTAATTTCATGGCTGCAGTCACTGTGTTAATTTGAGAGCCCAAGAATATTAAATCTGCCACTACTTGTACTTTCCCCCTTCCTATTTGCCATGAAGTGATGGGACCAGATGCCATGATCTTAGTTTTTCGAATGTTGAATTTCAAGCCAGCTTTTTCATTTTACTCTTCACCTTCATCAAGAGGTTCTTTAGCTCCTCTTCACTTTCTGCCATTAGAGTGGTATCATCTATATATCTGAAGTTGTTGATATTTCTTCTGGCAATCTTGATTCAGCTTATGACTCATCTGGCCTAGCATTACACATGGTGTACTCTGTGTATAAAAGTTAAATAAGCAGGATGGAAATATACAGCCTTCTTATACTCCTTTCCCAATTTTGAACCAGCCTGTTGTTTCATGTCTGGTTCAAAGAGCTGCTTCTTGACCTGCACACAGGTTTTTCAGGAGGCAGATAAGGTGGTTTGGTATTCCCATCTCTTTAAGAACTTTCCACAGTTTGTTTTGATTCACACAGTAAAAGGCTTTAGTGTAGTCAGTGAAGCAGAAGCAGATGATTTTCTGGAACTCCTTTGGTTTTTCATGGTACAACGAATGTTGGCAATTTGATCTCTGGTTCTCCTGCCTCTTTGAAACGCAGCTTGTACATCTGGAATTTCTCAGTTCATGTAGTGCTGAAGCCAGGCATAAAGGATTTTGAGCATAACTTTGCTAGTGTGTGAAATGAGCACAATTGTATAGTAGTTTGAACATTTTGGGGCTTCCTTGGTGGCTCAGAAAAGCCATGGCGGTAAAGAATTTGCCGGCAGTGCAGGAGCCACAGAAGACGTGGATTCAGTCCCTATTTCAGGAGTATCCCATGGAGAAGGACATGGGGGCCCACTCCAGTATTATTGCCTGGAGAATTCCTTGACAGATGAGTCTGGCAGGCTACAGTCCATGGGGTCACAAAGAGTTGGACACGACTGAAGTGACTTAGCACGTAAAAACTGAACATTTTTTTGGCATTGCCCTTCTTTGGGATTGGAATGAAAGCACCTTTTCCAGTCCTGTGGTCACTGTTGGAGTTTTTCAAATTTGCTGACATATTCAGTGCAGCACCTTAACAGCATTATCTTTTAGGATTTGAAATAGCTCAGCTGGAATTTTGCCACCTCCAGCAGCTTTGTTCATAGTAATGCTTCCTAAGGCTCGTTACTTCACACTCCAAGCTGTCCGGCGATAGGTAAGTGATCATACATTGTGATTATCTGGTTCATTAAGACCTTTCTTGTATGGTTGTTTTGTGTAGTCTAATACACAGAATTTACTTTTGTGCTAATATTTTTATCATGGAACCAGTACAGTTATTACTTTTAAAATTAGAAAGGATTAAAAAAGAAAATCTATTATTTCTGTATTTAATTCATGTATGTTTTTTTCTATGTGACTATGGAAAGCAAGTTTAGAATATTTAATATTTTTACACTTCTCTTCTTAATTACTAACACTTAAAATATATTGCACTTAGCCTGTTTCCTTAAAGTGCTGTGCAGAGTCCAATTATAGTCCATTTTACAAATTGTCCAGATTTGTAGCAGTTAACACCATCTAAAAGATCTGAAAGACTCTGTTTGTATATTTTGTTAAATAGGTAATGCTCCATGTACTTGTAATCTGCTTACTTTGCTTTGAACTGAAGTTTTCTTTACATGTGGATAATTCTTTATCATGCATTGATCTGAGGAGGCCCAATCAGTTTCTCTGTCAGAATCCTTTATATCATCTTTAATAAGGACACCTTTAACTGAATGTTCAAAGTGCCATTTTTTAAATCATGTACCTTCTTTGCATTGATGACCTCATATAATAATTCAAGAAGTGAATTTGTTTCACTGCCAACTGAAGCATTTTTTAAAAAATTATTTTCAAAACTCAAATTTTGAGAAAACTTGCTAAGCACATGGCAGTAAAGCTTTAAGGGATAATGATGTGTATCACATCAGTTGATAGGTTCTACATTTAGTATTCTTATTTTTCCTCTTTATTTCTTCTGGACTGGAACTCAGTACAGACAGACCATAATTCCCAGTTTTAAATCTTTCATTCTTATTTCCTCTTACAGTGGACCTGTTAATCAAAATATAAGCATATGGATGTGAGTCAATGAGTTAACAAAAGAGTAACTATTTTTAGAAAGTGGTAAACATAAATATTAAAAATAAACCAATTTAAAGCTTCATAGTTACGATCGTTTTCTTCACTTTTAACATTTGTACTTTCTTCCTTTTTGCATAATGCTAAAATTTTCATGAGGATTTTGGGAAAAACTTCATCAATGTCTAGATAACAATTTATTCATACCATATCTTCTGATATGATGCTCTCTCATTTCATGGTACTGATTTCATTTTATTAGTTTATAAAGATTCTTGGTATTTTACCCATAAGTTTTGACCAAACTGATCTTTTTCATTAAATATTTAAAACTTTTTATTCTAAAGTGATGAAATTTGAACTTTTTTTTAAAGTCATTCACTCAATCACATTGATATATCTACCACGCATGAGTATGAGCCAGAATCTGCTAAGATATCAGATGAATATAGAAATAACTAAATTGGTGTCTCAAAGAGTACTCAGTCTGATGAGTGGCAATGGCACTTGCAATTACTTTATAGCAGTCTCAAAGTTGTAGCAGAATTAACCAGTATGTTTTGTAGAATAGGGAAAAGAAAATACTACTTTTTCACAGGGCAACTGGGGAATGATCTAAGACACAACAGAAGAATTTTATGGGCAAAGAAGGAATTTGATATATTCTAGAGGAAAAGGGCAACATTAACAATGCAAAGAAACAATTATTTTGTAGATAGTAACTAGGTTGACTTAGGCAGCTTCATCTCCCAAATGAAATACTTAGAGTGATTCTCATATTGAGTTGAATAGAAATGACAGAAAGTATCACTAGAGAGATGAATATGTGTACATTTAAAGCCTGATGCCTATCGTTCCTGGGTTCTTCCCATATTTTAACCTTCTTATTCTTCACTCTGACGCCTCTGTGTTATGTGCTATAGTATACAATTTGTACAGATAAGGGAATGAATTTAAGACATTAAATTTAGCCAGAGTTTACTGATGAGTGGGCATGCCCCAGGCATTTGCCACCTCTTAGCCCACACAGTTTCTTCTGTACCAATAAAGGGCATTGATTTCCAGATGAAGTATTTTGGCTTTGTATTAAAGTAAGTGGAAAGCAAGTACTAGTGTGATTAGATCTGAGACTGAGAAAGCTTATCCCAGCAGACAGCCCCGTAGACATTGGCAGAGGAGCAGGGATTAATAGATAAAAAGTCGTTCTAACAGACAAGGCAGAAGATAATAATTGTTCCAAACAGGGCAGAGCATGTGGTTCTCTTTACAGAGTGAGATGGAAAGAGATTATGAGACAGTGAAGAAGGATAACCTTCAATGTAGTGAGCTGATTTATGTGCCAGATTTTGTTTTTGCTTTCATGTATTGTGTCGGTTGACTTCTCATGGTAATCCTATTTCTTCATCTGCTCAATCAACAAATGATTGTGCAATTTTATAAGAAGTAGGAGATATGATAGTGAATGAAAACAGATCTGCTGTCAAGGAGTTTATAGTTTACTTCTGTATATTTCATTTACAAATGTGGGAGGATCAAATCAGAGACTTTATCTCCTCCAAATTCACGCAGTGATCAGCCTTATATTGCTACCTCCCATTCTTCTGACTTTGTTTATCACATCTGTACCAAGGAAGTCCAGTATCTCCACTTATTTCTTGAAGGTCTTTGTTTTGTATTGCTCCAAGAAGTCAAACCAGCAAATGATTAGAACTTGCTCTAGGTGTTGTCAGAACACTGCACAGCAATTTATGAGTAGGTTGGGTACCCAGGTGGCACCAGTGATAAAGAACACACCTGTCAGTGCAGAATATACAAGAGACATGGGTTAAATCCCTGGGTTGGAAAGATCCCCTGGAGGAGGGCATGACAACCCACTCTAGTATTCTTGCCTGGAGAATCCCATGGGCAGGGGAGCCTGGCAGGCCATGGTTCCATAGAGTTGCAAAGAGTCAGACATGACTGAAGCAACTTAGCATGGACACATGCACGAACTCATGATAAAAAATTCTTCTTCATTGAATCTCATATTCTACTTCATCTTCCAGTCTGCCTCTCTACATCCACTTATGTATGTGTATACTTGCTTCCTGATACTACAACTTAGCCAAGTATGGACACTTTTTGGCATGTCAGCTGTTTCTTACTGGAAAAGAGACTTATGTTACCACTTCAGCAGTACTAATGCATGACAATATTGCCTGACTGTAATGTGGGCAACTGGGGAAGATCTGGAAGAGACCATGTATTTTGGTAAGAGGCATCTGCCTCCTCTGAAATCACTGTACAGTTTCCAGTCAAGAAGCTGTTGGTCACTGGATGAAGTGAAGCTATTCCTACAAATGAAAAAGATTCAGATAACAATCTGGAGGGCCAAGATTCTCAGGTTCATCTAACAGACATCCCTAACTTAGACTTCTTAGTTCTCCTCTTTCTCTGTTTAGAGTCTGAATTTGACAAATGACTGTGCATTCAGTGCCCTGTGCATTCAGCCTCCTTTGCAATTCTGTCCTGATTAGGATGGTATCTTGGGCTGATTTTCAGCACAGTCTGCCCTTCAAGAGATGAGAATCTCCTCAGAAGATGGAGGAGAGGCCCTCTGGCTATCAGATTGTAGCTTCAATTGGCAAATGGCTGCCCTGACCCTTTTTTGTCCTCAAGACTTCTAATTCTATTAATAGAAATCAGTCTACTTCACAATATTTGAAATTGGTGAAAATCTTAGTGATTATGGAGCCAGTACCTGTAAGTGGTTAGTGATAGTCACTCAGTCATGTCTGACTCTTTGTGACCCTGTGGACTGTAGCCTGCCATGCTTCTCCAACCACGGAATTCTCCAGGCAGGAATACTGGAGTGGGTTGCCATTTCCTTCTCCAATAAGGGGTTATTATGACCACAAATAGCACCCACAGTGGGGTCTGTTGTCAACTTGTGAGTAAATGGGCCCAAGGCTTGTCTTAGGTTGGTCCATTAGTTACTAAATCCTCATCTCTAAATCTGGAGAAGGAAATGGAAACCCACTCCAGTACTCTTGCCTGGAAAATCCTATGGAGAAAGGAGCCTGGTAGGCTATAGTCCATGGGGTCGCAAAGAGTCGGACATGATTGAGTGACTTCACTTCATCTCTAAATCAAATGTGTGTAAAAGGGGAGACAGAGTGGATGTGTGATTTCAACATCCTGTGTGGTTGATATTTGATCCTGAACTTTTACACTGTGGTGGACTTGAAAGCCTCATGATGCTTTGGAGAAAGATAAACCTCCAAATTCACAAGGTCCAGACTGTGTACATCCTGTATGTCCATGAAGGATATCATCTGATCCATCAGGAGAAACAGTGGATTCTTCATAGAGACCAAACCAAATCACGAGTGCACTCTATTAGGCCTGTATCATCTTTCCTGTGCGATAGAATCTCTGTTGGAATACTAGTGGTTTTGTGTTTCCACACTAGTGACTTCATCTCCAATAACATCACCGACTCAATGAACATTAGTTTGGGTAAACTCCGGGAGTTGGTGATGGACAGGGAGGCCTGGAGTGCTGCAGTCCATGGGGTTGCAAAGAGTCAGACACGACTGAGCAACTGAACTGAACTGAACCATGATGGGAATCAGAATACACAGTGGAGATAGTATATTTGGGCCCCATCAGCACCAAAACCAACCTCAAGCTCTGAAAAGAGGAATGTCTGGAAGACAATCATGATAACTTTAAAGAGCTTTTATTTTATTTTTTTAATATAAATTTATTTATTTTAATTGGAGGTTAATTACTTTACAATATTGTATTGGTTTTGTCATACATCAACATGAATCCACCACAGAATACACGTGTTCCCCATTTAAAAACTTAACACATATCTCGCTTTACCTCCAAGGAAAGGCTTGAAAGCTCTGAAACATATGCCAAGAGTTACGGTGTGTTTTTTCTGCTAAAATCACCTAGGAATTCCAAAAGGAGGGTTGCTGAGTTCAGTCAGTTTGGGGAGAAATTATACAGCACTAGTATTAGCTATTTCTGAACCTATTTTGCTTTCATTTATTTTCTGTATTACTAAATTATTGACTTCGTGATCTTTCACTTTCTTTCTCTGGTCCTTCAAAGTTAGGCCTTGCCCAGGAGTTGAAGCTGGATTCTAACATCTCCGCTCTTTGCTTATCACATTGTTCTTGACATTCCAGCTCTTATCAGGAGATAACTGCTTCCTTAATTCAGACCTTGATTGCAAAGCCCAAGGTCAGTCATTCACTGACAGCATCTGGCTCAGTCACCCAGCTTCAGCAGCACAGAAGGGAATTGGGCAAATAACATCAAATACTTAGAAGAAGTACAGTTAGAGACTGAAATGCACTGTCCTAGTATTTCAATTTGCAAAAGGTGATTTGCTTTAAGAAGGCCAAAATAAGAACAGTTTGGATGTGCAGCAGATAGATGCAAGTGACAACTAGACTATTGCTTCGTTTGGAGTCAAAGCTTTCATTAGGAAAGACGTGCTCCAGCCATGCCAGTCATAGAGCAGTTAGAGTATGCTGCCTGCCTTCCTAATGCACAGCTTATTATTAGCACCCCCTGGCAACAACGTTACTCTCCAAAATATTCCAGAAGTATTTCAGGGTGTAACATTCTATAAGGCCTTTGACTGGACTCATGAGTTTTTATGCTCAGAGAGAATGAATCCAAAGAAAGTTCTGGTTCAAGGCCTTTGCTTAAGATGCTGATAATCTTTGTAGTTACTAGAGATCCGTGACTTAAAGAAAAACTTGAAAAGAAAAACAGGACAGTGATGAATCTTTTCTGTAGGACTTTACCAATTTGCTCTGGCTAGGGGGCACTGAATATTTGATTGACCACCTACAGCAAAATCCTGGATTTCCCACAGATACCATGATTTTCTGAAACACAGAGACAGTGAGTATTAATGAGTGTTTCAACATATAAACAGGTGATTTTATAGTGACAAGTCACGAGTGCTAGCAATTTCAATAACCTACTGGGATGAGTAAGAGAGGAAGGATCCTTTGGATCCTAGAGAGGTAAGTTCAGTGATTAAATACATAATTTAACAGGAAGTTTTTTTCTACAGGTGAGGATATTTCTGTGTTTACTCTCTTGGGACTCAGTTTTAGCCAGGTGAAGCCCTCAGATATTAGATATATCCACATGTATTTCTTCTAGCAGTAATTGTTCTTTTCTTCCCATTCCACTGGATTGTGAAAAGTACTTTCTGTCCAGACATACTTCTAGAAATTCTGCTGCAGAAGGTAAAGAAAAAGCATGTCCCACTGATGCTGAAAACTTGATCTCTGTGCTTTGGAACCAAATCAAATCTCAGAGACAGAGGTTTTGGCGAAGTAGAAAAGAATACTTTTCTTGCTTTGTCAGGCAAAGGGTGACACAGCAGGTGCCTACCCTGAAAAACTATGTCCCAGCCTGGGAGGATTTGATGAGGAGTTTTACAGCAAGTGGCTCAGATGGTAAAAGCATCTGGCTACAATGTGGGAGACCTGGGTTCAATCCCTGGGTCGGGAAGATACCCTGGAGAAGGAAATGGCAACCCACTCCAGTACTCTTGCCTGGAAAATCGCATGGACAGAGGAGCCTGGTGGGCTGCAGTCCATGGGGTCACAAAGAGTCGGACATGACTGAGCAACTTCACTTCACTTCACTTTTACAGCAATGGTTCAAAGGTGGGGTTGCTGGATAAGATTAGAATGTGTGCAGAGCCTGTACTCCTATTATCTGTCCACAGGTATTCTCCAGATAAAGCCTCTCTGGTTCTCAAGAAAGTAAAACCATGACCACCTCTCTAGAATGAGAATTGCCTCATCTTCTATTTATCGGGGGTGGGGACTTCCCCGGTGGCTCAGATGGTAAAGAATTCACCTGCCAATGCAGGAGGCATAAGAGACATGGGTTCAGTCCCTGGGTTGGGAAGATCCCTTGGAGAAGGGAATGGCTATTCATTCCAATATTCTTTGGCTGGAGAATCCCATGGACATAGGAGCCTGGTGAGCTCCAGTCCATGGGGTCACAAAGTGCCGGACTCAACTGAGCTGCTAACACTTTAGTTGCATAAAGAGCTCAAAGGATACTGTTATGTGTGTCCCTTGAGGCAGAAGCAGGATTCTGTGCCAAGGCTGCACTATTGTTTCTTGACTTCTCCCTTCTCTCTGTATCCCCCTCCTTCCCCAATAAGCATCTGTTTGAACATGCCCTTTGGAACTCTGGAAGGTCATGGAGGCTGACAGAAAGGCTCGCATACTCAGGAGCCTGAGTGTCTTCTTCGTTTCCCTATCTCTGCCATTTAATAATTCCTAGCCACCTCATGCGAAGAGTTGACTCATTGGAAAAGACTCTGATGCTGGGAGGGATTGGGGGCAGGAGGAGAAGGGGACGACAGAGGATGAGATGGCTGGATGGCATCACGGACTCGATGGACATGAGTCTGGGTGAACTCCAGGAGTTGGTGATGGACAGGGAGGCCTGGCGTGCTGCAATTCATGGGGTTGTAAACAGTCGGACACAGCTGAGCTACTGAACTGAACTGAACTGAGCACAGTTATTTAGAGTTTCAGGACTTTAGTTGCTTGACTTGTAAAATGGAGACTAGGAGTTCCCTTAATATAGTGTTATTAGTAGAATCACATAACTAGTACATGAAAAACACCTGATATACAGAACACAGTTTAGCCTAAACATATTTCATTTCCTATATTCTAAGTATAAAAATCACAATTGTATTACTTTTGGTAAGATTTCTTTTTCTTTCTGAAGATTTTATTTACCTCCAATTTCAATATTTATTTCAAAGTAGGTTGATCTTTGGTCTTTCTTTAAATATGCCACCATTGGTCATTTAAACCTGTATTGAAAATAAATATATTTATCTTTGCCAGGGAGAGTTCTATTTAGATATTTTTAGTTGAGCCCACTTTAAGATATTTTAAATCATAATCTGTTTCCATTTTAGTTTCTCAATTGAGTGCCTACTTTTGTTAACAATTTTTTCTAAATTAGGGATACAGATCAAGAAAATTGTCTAACTTCTTAGTACTTTAAAGTGCTATTTTAAACCTGCCAATCCTATTTGTTTGGCCCACACATTCACTCTCCCTGGTTTATCTATATGGCATAGCTTGGTACTTAAACAGAAGAGCTGGAATGAGAAGTATGCATCAAGTTGGAAAAGCCAGGACCAAAGTGCCTTGGAGCAATACTGAATTCATCCATCAAGTGCATGTTCACAGGGTCTGGTTATTTGCATTTGATGTCGCTTATGATTGGGTTGCCATTCCCTTCTCCAGGAGCGCTTCCTGACCCAGGGATTAAACCCAGGTCTCCCGCACTGTAGGCAGATGCTTTACCCTCTGAGCCACCAGGGAAGACGAGATAATCATGATGGTGTGATCACTCACTTAGAGCCAGACATCCTGGAATATGAAGTCAAATGGGCCTTAGAAAGCATCACTACGAACAAAGCTAGTGGAGGTGATGGCATTCCAGTTGAGCTCTTTCAAATCCTGAAAGATGATGCTGTCAAAGTGCTGCACTCAATATGCCAGCAAATTTGGAAGACTCAGCAGTGGCCACAGGACTGGAAAAGGTCAGCTGTCATTCCATCCCAAAGAAAGGCAATGCAAAATAATGCTCAAACTACTGCACAATTGCACTCATCTCACATGCTAGTAAGGTAATGCTCAAAATTCTCCAAGCCAGACTTCAGCAATATGTGAAGCATGAACTTCTGAGGTTCAAGCTGGTTTTAGAAAGATACGGGGAGGGAGGAGGGAGGAGGGGTTCAAGATGAGGAACACATGTATACCTGTGGCGGATTCATGTTGATGTATGGCAAAACCAATACAATATTGTAAAGTAGTTAACCTCCAATTAAAATAATAAATTTGGTCTTTTGATGAGAAAAAAAAAAAGGCAGAGGAATCAGAGATCAAATTGCCAACATCCGCTGGATCATTGAAAAAGCAAGAGAGTTCCAGAAAAACATCTATTTCTGCTTTTATTGACTATGCCAAAGCCTTTGACTGTGTGGATCACAATAAACTGTGGAAAATTCTGAAAGAGATGGGAATACCAGACCACCTGACCTGCCTCTTGAGAAATCTGTATGCAGATCAGGAAGCAACAGTTAGAACTGGACATGGAACAACAGACTGATTCCAAATAGGAAAAGGAGTATGTCAAGGCTGTATGTTGTCACCCTGCTTATTTAACTTATATGCAGGGTACATCATGAGAAATGCTGGGCTGGAAGAAGCACAAGCTAGAAATATCAATAACCTCAGATATGCAGATGACACCACCTTTATGGAAGAAAGAGGAGCTAAAAAGCCTCTTGATGAAAGTGAAAGTGAAGAGTGAAAAAGTTGGCTTAAAGCTCAACATTCAGAAAACGAAGATCATGGCATCTGGTCCCATCACTTCATGGGAAATAGATGGGGCAACAGTGGAAACAGGGTCAGACTTTATTTTTGGGGGCTCCAAAATCACTGCAGATGGTGATTGCAGCCATGAAATTAAAAGACGTTTACTCCTTGTAAGGAAAGTTATGACCAACCTAGATAGCATATTGAAAAGCAGAGACATTACTTTGCTAACAAAGGTCCATCTAGTCAAGGCTGTGGTTTTTCCAGTAGTCAAGTATGGATGTGAGAGTTGGACTGTGAAGAAAGCTGAGCACTGAAGAATTGATGCTTTTGAACTGCGGTGTTGGAAAAGACTCTTGAGAGTCCCTTGGGCTGCAAGGAGATCCAACCAGTCCATTCTAAAGGAGATCAGCCCTGGGTGTTCTTTGGAAGGGATGATGCTAAAGCTGAAACTCCAGTACTTTGGTCACCTCATGTGAAGAGTTGACTCATTGGAAAAACTCTGCTGCTGGGAAGGATTGGGGACAGGAGGAGAAGGGGACGACAGAGGATGAGATGTTTGGATGGCATCATTGACTCGGTGGACATGAGTTGAGTGAACTCCGGGAGTTGGTGATGGACAGGGAGGCCTGGCGTGCTGCAATTCATGTGGTTACAAAGAGTCAGACACGACTGAGTGACTGAACTGACTGACTGAACTGATGATTGGGTAGTGATAAGTTATGCAAGTTGTTAAATATTTTAACTATCATCTTCTCAAAAGAGAACTTGAAGCTTCACACAATCTGTGTGGGTTAGAGATAGACACAAGAAAGTCTGGAAACAGAACTGGGGCTGTGGTTTGGGGTAGTAGGACAGTAGTCCACTATGTAGAATTAAATGAAATGTTGGTATAACTTTCATATCTTATATTCTTGATTTTAAAGCCAACATATAAAACATACATTGATTATAATACCTTCTATAATAATTTCAGAGATGTGTTGAATGCTGTCTCTTCTACTCATTGCTATACTAGCTTGAGTAACTTCTGAGATTATTTTTTAATGTGCATTTTGCAATTTTTGTGATATTTATTGAGATTAAACATGAGAAATATTTGTGAGTTTCTAAAACACAATGGGTGCATGGTACTTTTAAAATTCCTTTTCATTTTCCTGGATACCCAACATTGCTCTGAAATGAATCAAGTGTGGTCTACATTGTATGGATACTCATAGGAATATGACCTGCTTCCTCAAATTTGTCACCAATCCTCTCAAAAGGCCTGGTTTAATTTTATCTGGTGCCAAAAATAAAAACTATTTTGAGCTCTAATTTTAGAGTGTATTTATTTTGTTTCTATAAGTAAGCAATACACTAATTATATTTCAACTTTGTTTTAGTTTCTAGAAAGGAGAATTTTAAATGAACTTTATAATTAGTCTATTAAAATTTTCTTATTTACTTTTTTCTTTCTATAACTTTAGACTCATCACTATTTTATATTTCCCTAGTTATTAATTCAGAGAAGGCAATGGTAACTCATTCCAGTACTCTTGCCTGGAAAATCCCATGGGCAGAGGAGCCTGGTAGGCTTCAGTCCATGGTGTCTTTAGAAGTCGGACATGACTGAGCAACTTCACTTTCACTTTCCACTTTCATGCATTGGAGAAGGAAATGGCAACCCACTCCAGTGTTCTTGCCTGGAGAATCCCAGGGACAGGGGAGCCTGGTGGGCTGCCGTCTATGGGGTCGCACAGAGTCGGACACGACTGAAGCGACTTAGCAGCAGCCGTAGCAGAGTTATTAATTATGTTAGTAATATTAAAGTAGCCATTGAGGAATATAAAAAGCTTAGTCACATACAATAATGGAAATTAGTTTTGAACAAGAGTTGCAGTCATTACTAGTTAAAGGATACTAAGTTTTTGAGTTTTGATGTATTTTTAAATTTTTTCATCAGTATTTTCTAGTTTTCTGTGTGCAAGTTTTTCACATCCTTGGTTAGGTTTATTCTTTTTAATGTTATTGTAAATAGTATTATTTTTTATATAGAAATACAACTAATATTTGCATGTTGCTTTTTGGTCCTACAACTTTTAAGAACTTGTTTATTCTATTAGTTTTTTTGTGATGTGTTTAGGGTTTTATATATAGAAGATCATGTCATGTCTTCTGCAACTAGAGATAATTCTACTTCTTCCTCTGTGATTTGGATGTCTTTTATTTCTTTTTCCTGAATAACTGCTCTAAGATTTCTAGTACTGCATTGTATAGAAGTAACAAGAGTAGGTATCCTTACTTATTTTTGATCTTAAAGAAAAAGTTTGAAGTTTGTCATATATAGCCTTTGTTATGCTATGTTGAAGTAAATTTCTTCTATAAGTAATGTGTTGAGAGTGTTTACCAAGAAACTTTTGAATTTTGTAATATACTTTTTCCTGAATCTATTGAGAAGGTCATGTGATTTATATTGTATTTTGCAATTTAGATAACCAAGTTTTGTGGAGGTTAAGTAAAGAGCCCACACTGATATTTCTCCTTGGAGGTAGAGCCGGGACTCATATGCAAGTTTTAGACTATTCAGAGAAAAATAAAGAGAAAATACGTAGTGGCTGATTTCACTTCAGAAATATTATCTATAACTTTGGATTGTGCTGTGTGCTTAGTCACTCAGTCGTGTCTGACTCTTTGCGACCTCATGGACTGTAGCCAACCAGGCTCCTTGAGGAGTCTCCAGGCAAGAGTACTGGAGTGGGTTGCTACATCCTTCTCTAGAGGATCTTCCCAACCTAGGTCTCCTGCTTCACAGGCATATTCTTTACCGTCTGAGCCATCAGGGAAGCCCCATAACTTTGGGTTAGAATTAAAAATTGTGTAGAGGTTATATTTTCTTCAAATCACGTGAATTGCACCCAGTCAATCAGAGAAACATTTCAATACCAGTTTTCGCAATGCAATTCCTGGGGTCAGTTATGATGTTTTACCCTATTCATTTATTAAAGATACAATCCCACAAGTGAAATTTCTTTCCAGGACTGGAAAAAAAAATGATTCTGCCTGTACCTTTGATACTTTGTGTTTCTTCCCTTGAAATTGGCCTTCAGTAATAAATTATAAATTGACAACAAACATCTGAAAGAATGTTCAACCTTACCAAGAATAAAATAAATGCAATAAGACTTTGAAGAATTAGGTACTGCTTTCACTTTTCAGTTTGGTAAATTAAAAAGACCAATGATGCATGTTGTAAGAAAGCAGGCAAGCAGTCTTTGATTATGGGTATGTAAAATCATGACATTGTACAGGAAACAGGGATGAAGACCATCCCCATGGAAAAGAAATGCAAAAAAGCAAAATGGCTGTCTGGGGAGGCCTTACAAATAGCTGTGAAAAGACGAGAGGCAAAAAGCAAAGGAGAAAAGGAAAGATATAAGCATCTGAATGCAGAGTTCCAAAGAATAGCAAGAAGAGATAAGAAAGCCTTCCTCAGCGATCAATGCAAAGAAATAGAGGAAAACAACAGAATGGAAAAGAATAGACATCTCTTGAAGAAAATTAGACATACCAAGGGAACATTTCATGCAAAGATGGGCTCGATAAAGGACAGAAATGGTCTGGACCTAACAGAAGTAGAAGATATTAAGAAGAGATGGCAAGAATACACAGAAGAACTGTACAAAAAAGATCTTCATGACCCAGATAATCATGATGATGTGATCACTCATCTAGAGCCAGACATCTTGGAATATGAAGTCAAGTGGGCCTTAGAAAGCATCACTACGAACAAAGCTAGTGGAGGTGATGGAATTCCAGTTGAGCTGTTTCAAATCCTGAAAGATGATGCTGTGAAAGTGCTGCAGTCAATATGCCAGCAAGTTTGGAAAACTCAGCAGTGGCCACAGGACTGGAAAAGATCAGTTTTCATTCCAATTCCAAAGAAAGGCAATGCCAAAGAATGCTCAAACTACCACACAATTGCACTCATCTCACATGCTAGTAAAGTAATGCTCAAAATTCTCCAAGCCAGGCTTCAGCAAGATCTCCCTGATGTTCAAGCTGGTTTTAGAAAAGGCAGAGGAACCAGAGATCAAATTGCCAACATCCACTGGATCATGGAAAAAGCAAGAGAGTTCCAGAAAAACATCTATTTCTGCTTTATTGACTATGACAAAGCCTTTGACTGTGTGGATCACAATAAACTGTGGAAAATTCTGAAAGAGATGGGAATACCAGACCACCTAACCTGCCTCTTGAGAAACCTATATGCAGGTCAGAAAGCAACAGTTAGAGCTGGACGTGGAACAACAGACTGGTTCCAATAGGAAAAGGAGTACATCAAGGCTGTATATTGTCACCCTGCTTATTTAACTTCTATGCAGAGTACATCATGAGAAACGCTGGGCTGGAAGAAACACAAGCTGGAATTTCTGGGAGAAATATCAATAACCTCAGATATACAGATGACACCACCCTTATGGCAGAAAGTGAAGAGGAGCTAAAAGCCTCTTGATGAAAGTGAAAGAGGAGAGTGAAAAAGTTGGCTTAAAGCTCAACATTCAGAAAACGAAGATCATGGCATCTGGTCCCATCACTTCATGGGAAATAGATGGGGAATCAGTAGAAACAGTGTCAGACTTTATTTTTTTGGGCTCCAAAATCACTGCAGATGGTGACTGCAGCCATGAAATTAAAAGACGCTTACTCCTTGGAAGAAAAGTTGTGACCAGCCTAGATAGTATATTCAAGAGCAGAGACATTACTTTGCCGACTAAGGTCCGTCTAGTCAAGGCTATGGTTTTTCCTGTGGTCATGTATGGATGTGAGAGTTGGACTGTGAAGAAGGCTGAGTGCCAAAGAATTGATGCGTTTGAACTGTGGTGTTGGAGAAGAATGTTGAGGGTCCCTTGGACTGCAAGGAGATCCAACCAGTCCATTCTGAAGGAGATCAGCCCTGGGATTTCTTTGCAAGGAATGATGCTAAAGCTGAAACTCCAGTACTTTGGACACCTCATGTGAAGAGTTGACTCATTGGAAAAGACTCTGATGCTGGGAGAGATTGGGGGCAGGAGGAGAAGGGGACGACTGAGGATGAGGTGGCTGGATGGCATTACGGACTCGATGGACATGAGTCTGAGTGAACTCTGGGAGATGGTGATGGACAGGGATGCCTGGCGTGCTGCAATTCATGGGGTCGCAAAGAGTCAGACACGACTGAGCGACTGAACTGAACTGAACTGACTGAAATGGAATTAAAGTTTTTGGAGGGCCAAAATTGCTGATAACTTAGACAACTAAAATTTATACACTTTGGAGTCAGCCACTCTACTCCAGGAAAATTTCCTTCTTCTCAGTTATGCAAATAGATATCAGAAAGTTTATCTATATACCAACTTTGTGATTTGCTTATTTCCCCTATAAATTGGAACTTTTAAGAGGATCTACCTTATTGAGCGTTGTATGAGGTAATCAACTAAGCAATTTGCATATATCAGTCATAATTTAGTTACAGTCTTAAAACATTTTTTTTATTTAATCAGCTTCATTTTTAAATTGCAAAAATAATATATACTTGTTACAAAGTAGTATGAGATAGAAAAATTCCCCTCTCTGATCCCTGTAAGAAATACTCTGATTTTGATAATTGACCACATGGGAGTTCTTTGATTGGAGCTCTTGAGTGAATTAGATTTATTTCCTGGGCTTTTTAGTTTATTCTTAAGAGCATTAGCTTTTGAGAAATATGTCAAGAAAACTGTTCATTTTATTAGAATATTAGCATTGAATCATAGTCTGCTAATTGACATAGCCTTAAACCATGGAGATAATAACCAATAGCTGGATCAACCTCTCTAAATTGCCAACATTGAAATATAGCACTAATGTCATTTACCCGTACACCAATTCTGTTAAGTAGTAACATCCTTTGGACTTTTCTGCTAAGTGCACATCTTTCTTAAAAAAAGTATTTTAACATGGAAACTTGAAACTATTATTAGATACTCCCTTCAATTCATTGTAATTAAGGAGCATCACAATCATTGAGGGTAATAATTTGATGAAATATTCTAAAAGTGTGTGTACTAAGTCGCTTCAGTTTTGTCTGACTCTGTGCCCCCTATGGACTGTAGCCCACCAGGCTCCTCTGTCCATGGGGATTCTCCAGGTAAGAATACTGGAGTGGGTTGCCATGCCCCACTCCATGCCCTGCCTGACCCAGGGATTGAACCCACATCTCCCAAGTCTCCTGCATTTACAGGCAGATTCTTTACCACTATTGTCCCATGGGAAGGCCTAATTAAGTAAGGAGCATTACAAGATTGGAGATAATAATTTGATGAAATATTTTAGAAGTAGATTGAAGAAATAATTGAAAAAAGACAAAACAGTTTGAGAAGCTTTAAGACCTTAACCATCCCTGCTTTGACAGGGTCATTAATACATTGAAACAATATAACACTAGTCTAGGAATGAAAACATGGACTTAAATTGTAAAATTTTATGGGACACTGCATATTTTCAAGTCAAATTTTAAGATCAGACCGCTAGTGGGATGCAATCTAAGAACTGACTGCATATCTCAAGGCAGGGTTTTTACTAGGGACCACCCATGGTATCTCACTCTGCTTGTTGTTCAGTTGCTAAGTCATGTCCAACTCTGTGACTCCATGGACTGTATCCTTCCAGGCTCCTCTGTCCATGGGATTTCCCAGCAAGAATGCTGGAGTGGGTTGCCATTCCCTTCTCCTGGGGATCTTCCCAACCCAAAGATAAAACCCAGGTCTCTTATATCTCCTGCAATGGCAGGCAGGTTCTTTACCACTAGTGCCACCTGGGAAGCCTCTAGACGTTAGAGCAGTGGTGGGGGATAAAAAAACCACCCTGAAAGTCCCTGCTCTCATGAAGCTTTCCTGCTCTTAGAAGATAATGAGAATATACACCCCACACTTTAGGTCATCACAGAGCACCAGGCTGAGCTCCTTGTGTTATTAATACATAGCAACTTTACCCTAGCTGTCTGTTTTACACATGATAGTATATACATTTTAATGCTACTTCTGCAATTTTGTTCTACCCTCTCCTTCCCTCACTGTGTGTACAAGTCTGTTTTCTACATATGTATCACCATTCTTTCTCTGCAAATAGGTTCACCAGTAAGATTTTTCTAGATTCTATATATATGTGTTAATATATGAGATTTGTCTTTCTCTTTCTGACTTCACTCTATATAATAGGTTCATCTATCTCATTAGAGGAACTAGAGGCCCTAGGTTCATTCACCTCACTAGAACTGACTCAAATGTGTCCCTCTTATGGCTGAGTAATATTCATTGATTATTTGTACCACAGCTTCCTTATCCGTTCATTTGTCAGTGGACATCTAGGTTACAACCATGTCCTGGCTGTTGTAAATAGTGCTGCAGTGAACACTGGGGTACAGGTGTCTTTTTGAATTGTGATTTTCTCAGGGTTTATGCCCAATAGTGGGATTGCTGGGTCATATGGTAGTTTTATTTCTAGCTTTTTAAGGAATCTTCATACTGTTCTTAATAGTGACTGTATCAATTTACATCCCCAACAATAGTAAAGGAAGGTTCCCTTTTCCCTGCATCCTCTCTAGCATTTACTGTTTGTAGGGGCTTCCCTGGTGGCTCAGAGGTTAAAGAGTCTGCCTGGAATGCAGGAGACCCGGGTTTGATCCCTGGGTTGGGAAGATCCCCTGGAGAAGGAAATGGCAACCCACTCCAGTACTCTTGCCTGGAGGCTACAGTCCATGGGGTTCCAAGGAGTCAGACACAACTGAGTGACTGTACTAATGCTGTTTGTAGATTTTTTGCTGATGGTCATTCTGATCTGTGTGAGGTGATATCTCACTGGAGTTTTGATTTGCATTTCTCTAATAATGAATAATGTTGAGCATCTTCTCATGTCAAACATGTCCTTCTAATTACTGTGGTTATGTGAACCAAGTAATTCTTTTAAGCAAAATGGGTTAAAAGATTTAGATGATTTGAAGTCTTCTGTGTAGACTCTTTCTAGTCTTATCCACACTTCAGTATTTCCTTTCCTCTTTTTTTTTTCTAATCACAGAATTTTGTTAGTTTTAAAGTGAGTTGGAATATAAAAAATGTTGTCATGTAGTGTTCAAACTAGATTTTAAATTGTATTATGGGCATTGATACCCAAGAGTTCCAAGTATCTCAAGCACTACTTAAAGGAATTGTAACATACTGGTCATATATAGGACATCTGGAGCCAGACTGTCTGGAGTCTAGATCTCAGGCCTACTGATTGTTATGCAACCTCAGGAAGTTTTTTAGTATCTCAGCTTTCTTATTGATAAAATGGGAACAGTAATGTTAATCCATCATATGAAGTTGTTTTGAAGACTGTTAATGTAGATCATATAGAAAAATACTGGTATGTTTTTATTATGACTTATTTTGTCAAGAAACCAATGAAGCATGGGGAAAAAGAGAGTGCTAAACTAGTAAAACATACCCTCATGAAAGTCAGAAAATCCTCCACACCTGTAGCATTAGCTCTTCCACTGAAAACTGGGCATGGCATGCATTCCTACAAAGTTCCAGCATGGCCTTTCCGTCGGTCCAGTGCTCCAAGCATTACATCAGTAAGTACACTTGAAATGAAACCAGTTTGCCATCCTGAATCTTTTCTGTAGAGAATGTCCCAAAGCTTCATATACAGACACTTTTTTTTTCCTCCTGGAAAAAAAAGAGGTAAATAGGAAGAAATTAAAGTTCACTGTAGTTAAGTTAATTTTGTATGCCAGTTTGTTGGGACAGGTTCAGTTTTTACCCCAGTGTAATTATTATCAATAATACTGATAATATTCACTCTCTCTAAGTTGTCCCACTGTGTATCACAAATTATATGGCCATTTTAACAGAGTTTTGCCAAGAGAACACGATGGTCACAGCAGGCACCCTCTTCCAATGACACAAGAGATGACTAGACACATGGACATCACCAGATGATCAATACTGAAATAAAATTGATTATATTCTTTGTAACCAAATATGGAGAAGCTCTATGCGGGCAGCAAAAACAAGACTGGGAGCTGACTGTGGTTCAGATAATCAGCTCCTTATTGCAAAATTCAGGCTTAAATGGAAGAAAGTAGGGAAAACCACTAGGCCATTCACATATGACCTAAACCAAGTCCCTTATGATTATACAGTGGAGGTGGCAAATAGATTTAAGGGATTAAATATGGTAGACAGCATGCCTGAGAACTATGGACAGAGATTTGTAATATTATACAGGAGGTGGTGACCAAAACCATGCCCAAGAGGAAAGAAACACAAGAAGGCAAAGCGACTGTGTGCGGAGGCCTTCCAAATAGCTGAGAAAGAAGGGAAGCAAAAGGCAAAGGGGAAAAGGAAAGATATACCCAACTAAATGTAGGGTTCCAGAGAATAGCAAGGAGAGATAAAACAGCCTTCTTAAGTGAACAATGCCAAAAAAAAAAACAAAACAAAACAAAAAAAAAACACAAAAAACAAAACAAAAAAACAGGAAAGCAACAGATTGGGAAAGACTAAGATCTCTTCAAGTAAACTAGAGCTATCAAGTGAACATTTCATGCAAAGATGGACACAATAAAGGCCAGAAACAGCAAGGACCTAACAGAAGCAGAAGAAATTAAGAAGATGTGGCAAGAATACATGGAAGAACTGTACAAAAAACTCTTAATGACCTGAATAATCACAATGATGTGATCACTCACCTGGAGCCAGACTTCCTGGGGTGTGAAGTCAAGTGGGCCATAGGAAGCATTACTAAGAACAACAGAAATAAGATTGATTATATTCTTTGCAGCCAAAGATGCAGAAGCTCTATACAGTCAGGGAAAACAAGACTTGGAGCTACTGTGGCTCAGATCATGAACTCCTTATTCAGACTTAAATTGAAGAAAGTAGGGAAAACCACTAGACCATTCAGGTATGACCAAAAGCAAATCCCTTACAGTGAAAATGTATATAATACACTTGAAATACAGTGGAAGTGAGAAATAGATTCAAGGAATTAGACCTGATAGACAGAATGCCTGAAGAACTATGGATGGAGGTTCCTGATATTGTACAAAAGGCAGGGATCAAGACCCTCACCAAGAAAAAATAAATACAGAGAGCAAAATAGTTGTCTGAGGAGGCCTTATAAATAGCTGTGAAAGGAAGAGAAGTGAAAGGCAAAGGAGATAAGGAAAGATACACCCATCTGAATGTAAATTCCAAAGAATAGCAAGAAGAGATAAGAAAACCTTCCTCAGTGATCAATGCAAAGAAATAGAAGAAAACAATAGAATGGGAAAGACTAGAGATTGCTTCAAGAAAATTATAGATACCAAGGGAACTTTTCATGTAAAGATGGGCACCATGAATGACATTAAAGGCTCTTTATGGACCTAACAGAAGCAGAAGATATTAAGAAGAAGTGACAAGAATACACAGAAGAACTATACCAAGGGAACATTTCATGCAAAGATGGGCACAATAATGGACATTACAGAATGCTCTGTATGGAACTTACAGAAGCAGAAGATATTAAGAAGAGATGACAAGAATACACAGAAGAGAATTGTACAGAAAAGATCTTCACGACCCAGATAATCACGATGGTGTGATCGCTCACCTAGAGCCAGACATCCTGGAGTACAAAGTTTAGTGGGCCTTAGGAAGCATCACTACAAACTAAGCTAGTGGAGGTGATGGAATTCCAGTTAAGCTATTTCAAATCCTGAAAGATGATACTTTGAAAGTGCTGCACTCAATATACCAGCAAATTTGGAAAACTCAGCAGTGGCCACAGGACTGGAAAAAGTCAGTTTTCATTCCAATCCCAAAGAAAGGCAATGCAAAACAATGCTCAAACTACCACACACTTGTAGTCATCTCACAAGTCAGCCAAGTAATGCTCAAAATTCCCCAAGCCAGGCTTCAACAGTACATGAACCATGAACTTCCAGATGTTCAAGCTGGTTTTAGAAAAGGCAGAGGAACCAGAGATCAAATTGCCAACATCTGTTGGATCATCAAAAAAGCAAGAGAATTCCAGAAAAATAGTTACTTCTGCTTTATTGACTATGCCAAAGCCTTTGACTGTGTGGATCACAATAAACTGGTCATTTTGAAAAGAAATGGTAAAACCAGACCATCTGACCTGCCTCTTGAGAAATCTGTATGCAGGTCAGGAAGCAACAGTTAGAACTGGACATGAAAAAGACTGGTTCCAAATTGGAAAAGGAGTATTTCAAGGCTGTATATTGTCACCCTGCTTATTTGATTTATATGCAGAGTACATCATGAGAAACACTGGGCTGGATGAAGCACACTCTGGAATCAAGATTGCCAGGAGAAATATCAATAACCTCAGATATGGAGATGACACCTCCCTTATGGCAGAAAGCTAAAAAGAACTAAAAGAGCCTCTTGATGAAAGTGAAAGAGAAGAGTGAAAAAGTTGGCTTAAAGCTCAACATTCAGAAAACTAAGATCATGGCATCTGGTCCTATCACTTCATGGGAAATAGATGGGGAAACAGTGGAAATGGTAGCAGACTTTGTTTTTTAGCTCCAAAATCACTGCAGCCATGAAATTAAAAGACACACTTACTCCTTGAAAGAAAAGTTATGACCCACCTAGACAGCATATTAAAAAGCAGAGACATTTCTTTGCCAACAAGGATCCATTTAGTCAAGCTGTCTAAGGTTTTTTCAGTAGTCATGTATAGATGTGAGAGTTGGACTATAAAGAAAGCTGAGGGCCAAAGAATTGATGCTTTTGAACTGTGGTGTTGGAAAAGACTCTTGAGACTCCATTGGACTGCAAGGAGATCTAACCAGTCCATCCTAAAGGAAATCAGCCTTGAATATTCTCTGGAAGGACTGATGAGCTGAAACTCCCATACTTTGGCCACCTGATGTGAAGAACTGACTCATTTGAAAAGATCCTGATTCTGGGAAAGACTGAAGGCAGAAGCAGAATGGAACTACAGAGGATTAGATGGTTGGATGGCATGACTGACTCAATGGACATGAATTTGAGTAAACTCCAGGAGTTGGTGATGGACAGGGAGGCCTGGTATGCTGCAATCTGTGGGGTCATTAAAAAGAGTCAGACACGACTGAGAAACTGAATTGACTGAACTGATGGCTTTTCCAGTAATCATGTACGGATATGAGATTTGACTGCTGAATGTTGAGCACCGAAGAATTGATGCGTTCGATATGTGGTCAAGAGAAGACACTTGACAGTTCCTTGGACAGCAAGAATATCAAACTAACCAATCCTAAATGAAATAAAACCTGAATATTCATTGGAAGAACCTATGCTGAAGCTGAAGCTCTGGTTCTTTGGCCACTTGATGCAAAGAGCCAACTTATTGGAAAAGACCTTGATGCTAGGAAAAATTGTGGGCAGGAAGAGAAGTGGGTGATAGAGGATGAGATGGTTAGATGGAAACACCAACTCAATGGACATTTCTGTGAGATAGTGAAGGACGAGTCCAGGCAATAGAGAAGAACAAGGAAACCTGGTGTGCTGAAGTTCACAGGGTTGCAAAGAGTCAGACACGACTTAGCAACTGGACAACAGCAACAATAATGGGCACTTTCATTATAATTTATTGTATAGAGCTATAGCATAGATTATTTTAACTATTTTGAACTTGGTGTTTCTACAAGTATCCTTCAGAAGTGGAAACAGACAACACAACTTACTTTTCATGATTCACTTATTGATTGTTAAGTCCAGCTGTAAAGACAGATTTATATGTATGAGGAAATATCTTTATAACTTTTCAAAGGATGAGTCACATCTTGTGCTGCACAACTTCTCAGGTGGCACAGTGGTAAAAAATCCGCCTGCCAATGGGAGAGACACAGGAGGAGCAGGTTGAATCCCTGGGTCTGAAAGATCCCCTGGAAGAAGAAATGACAACCCACTCCAGTATTCTTGCCTGAACAATTCCATTGATAGGGCAACCTGCCAGGCTACTCCATGGAGTCATAAGAATTCAGACACAACTGAGTGCCTAAGCACGCATGCACATCCTGTGTGCTTTTATTTTTCTATAATGTTAAAAATGTTATTGATTCCTGAAATACCTGATTTTTCTGCATGTAACAGTTAGTCACAATTTCAAGAAATAAAACCTTGAAACTTGTAATGAATGTTGTTTGTGAGCCAGCTTCTTTTCAAGTGACCATAACAACTTACCATTCTAAAGAGGTTTAATTTCTTATCTTCAGATGACAATCTTAAAAATCATGCCACATTCATAAATTGTTGTATAGTCTATGAACCAAGGCATATGATTTTGTTTATCTTTTAGTGTGAATTTATTTTTAAACAAAATTAAAAAAATGTCATATTTGCATATCTCAAGTCAAACTCATGTATAAAGTATTTATTTGTATAATTGGAATAGAATGCCTATTTTGATAATAAGTTGTAGTAATAAACATTTTTATTCAACCGTGAATATTGATTGCTAAGGAAATAACTATACTGAACTTTGTCTCTTTGCAAAACACTCATGAATTAATTTACAATAAATAATGTGTTGAAAAGTGTTAATGGTTAAATGATTTTTAATTATTTTAGTTTAGCTTCTTTGAAGCTTTATATCTATATATATATCATATTAACAAAATCAACAGTCTAATATGTCACTAATCAAAGCAGATCTTACTCAAATAACCTCTCACCATTACACATATGCACACACATAGCATTTGCAAATAATTTTTTTTTTAATCCCTAAAACTCGTGCAATATAACCCATTTACTATTTATGACTTTCCCAGTTGAAGTAATATAAAGCCAAGATGATTTTAATGAGAAGTTCAGTTGAAAACCAATGTCATTGGAAAACTCTAAATTTTCATGGACTTCTGATTAAGAATCTGAAAACCAAAGAATAAAAATTATAAATCACTGCAGATGGTGATTGCAGCCATGAAATTAAAAGATGCTTACTCCTTGGAAGAAAAGTTGTGACCAACCTAGATAGCATATTCAAAAGCAGAGACATTGCTTTGCCGACTAAGGTTCATCTAGTCAAGGCTATGGTTTCTCCTGTGGTCATGTATGGATGTAAGAGTTGGACTGTGAAGAAGGCCGAGCACCGAAGAATTGATGCTTTTGAACTGTGGTGTTGGAGAAGACTCTTGAGAATCTCTTGGACTGTAAGGAGATCCAGCCAGTCCATTCTGAAGGAGATCAGCCCTGGGATTTCTTTGGAGGAATGATGCTAAAGCTGAAATTCCAGTACTTTGGCCACCTCATGTGAAGAGTTGACTCATTAGAAAAGACTCTGGTGCTGGGAGGGATTGGGGGCAGGAAGAGAAGGGGACGACCCAGGATGAGATGGCTGGATGGCATCACAGACTCGATGGATGTGAGTCTGAGTGAACTCAGGGAGATGGTGATGAACAGGGAGGCCTGGCGTGCTGCGATTCATGGGGTCCCAAAGAGTCGGACATGACTGAGTGACTGAACTGAACTGAAACAATATAAATATACTAAACTTTTTTTCATTGTTTATATTTTAGGCAGCCATGATAGTATGATTTTTTGATTACATAATGTCAGAAAATGTTTTTGTTACCAATGGGTAAGAATTTTTTCTTATGTACATTTCTTCCACATGCAGCTATTAGTTATGCATTTAAGGATGGTTTTATAATAAGGAGAAGGAAATGGCAACCCACTCCAGTGTTCTTGCCTGGAGAATCCCAGGGACGGGGGACAGAGTCGGACACAACTGAAGCGACTTAGCAGCAGCAGCATAATAAGGTTTGGAGACTACGAGAGTAGAAATATCACTAAAATGTACTAACCAGTGACATAATTCTTGGGTACATTCTTTCTGCTAGAAATGCAGTAAAACTTTTGTAAAAACCTGCTAAAATTAGACCTGCTTATGCTTTATGAAAACTCATGTCCTCATTCTGAATCAAATTGACTGTGAAGAGTTAAGCCATAAATATCAGAGCTATGTTGGAAAGAGCCTGATCTACATTGTCTGTCAGAAGTTGTTGTTCTTGTTTGTTAGAAATGGTTTTATCAAGTATGTTTGTGTATGTCAACAAAATAATATATGTGAAAAATATATAACACTGCCTGACACATAATAATTGGTCAAAGATAGGGGATATTCACTCTCCTTCTCTCTTTATCTCTTTCAATCTCTCTTCCTGATCCTTTCATCTCCGATTTTCTCAGTCTTTGGTCAATCTTAGTCCTGCGTATGACTCCTAGTTTCTCTCTTGCTTGCTTCCCTTTTTCTTTTTCTTTGTTTTTCAAACTGAACTAGAATATCTGGGTTCTAACCCTAGTTTTGTGGACTCAGTAACATCTTAGATTAAACCTCAAAATAAATAAGCTTTTGGAACCCTTAGGTATATTCAATTTCAGAGAAATTTCAAGAGCAGAATGACATCCTATTGGTAATTCTAATTCATTTATAGGCTTTCAATTTCATTTTATCCACTCTTAAAAACCAGCTGCATTATCTCATTCAGTGCTAACCCAATTCAATTAAAAATTTTATTGAGCGTTTATTGTGTGCAAAGCAATTATTTCATTTCTGTGAGGGATGATGTTAATAATTCATTACCTATTAAAAAGGAATAATATAGAATGATAATATATCAGTCATAAATATGTATACATGTTAGTACAGAGTCTCAAAAGCTATAAAACAACAGATTAACTGCAGAAGACAGTTGATAAAAAATAAGTCATTTTATCACACATCTCTCAGACTGATAAATTAAGAAGAAAATTATATTTAGAGGTATCTGAGATATGAACAAGACATAATGAATAAATATTGAGCTGCTAATGATAAAGCTGTTGATACTCAATAAATTAGAACATTAACAAAACAAGCTTAAGGATTGTTGTTGATGTTTAGTCACTCAGTGTGTACAACTCTTTGTGACCTCATGGATTGTAACCCCCAGGTTCTTCTCTATATGAGATTTCTCAGGCAAGAATACTGGAGTGGGTTGCCATTTCCTTCTCCACAGGATCTTCCTGACCCAGGGATCGAACATATGTCTCCTGCATTGGCAGGCAGATTCCTTACCATGGAGCCACCAGGGAGGCCCTTTCATATACCCTAGAAACTGGCAATCTCAGTTCTGGGCATATAGGCCTAAGAAATTCTTGCGTAAATGCTCACAGGAACATACACATGTTGTTTAGTTCAGTGTTGCTTATGGTGTCAGCAGGTTGGAGAGTCTGTGGACATTTGTAACTTCAGGATGAGTAAGGATACTTGTGAGTGCATTCTGTGGAGTACTACAGAGATACACTCGACAATAGACTAGATTACGCATGTTGAAAACAGCATGCTTAGTAGGAAACTAACAACAACTGGCTCTATAGAAAAAAATTGTTCTGTTCTTTAAAGTTAAAAATATAAGAACAAAAACAGTTCAGTGTGTTAGAATACAGAGCAGACCAATATATGCACCAAATGCATTAGACTGGCTTACTATTTTAGGGTGGTAAGGAGTTGGAGTGGGGAAAGGGTAAAATATACTAAAAAACTGACTAGAGAAACAGATCAATGCCATGAATCAAGGTGTATAATTAACTTTTTTTGAAGAGTGAAGGAGAAAGGAGGAGTCAGAATGTATCATGTAAAACATACAAGTCGCTAGTCCCTGTATGCAAGAGTTTTGCAGTCTAACATCAGCATAATATAATTTGGGGAGTAATCCTCTCCCTAACTGTTTTAATATATTTTTCAATGTATTAATATTTTGTACTCTAATCACAAAACTTTTAAGAACCATTGCTATGTTAAAAATATCCTCATAAAATTTTAAATTTTGTTGAGATATATTTAAACCACAATTTAAAAACTGGAGGCTGGAGGGACAAATTGGAGCTGTGACTGTGTTTTGTCTGGCCTTTATGGTATTACCAAATAATTGTGAAGACTTAATATGTGTTAAATTTCACAAGTTATGATTTTTGGTTTATCTAAAATCACAATTTTGGTGATATCAGCTCTGTACTTTTCTATGACAGTGTTTTGGTAGTTCCTGAGGAGCAGTTGTTTAAATTTGGATTATTTATTCTCCAGGTGGGCACACTGTTGCTTGATGCACTGTATCTATTTATGTCACTACCCAAGTCCTAGTCACACTTAATTGGTGAGGCCTTAAAGAACACGTGTGTTGGTACAGACACCCAGGCTGAGCAAAGAAGGTTCATGTCCATGACCATCTCACACTTACCTGCCACATCACCAACTTTAGACCTTCTACAGACCTTTGGGTTGTAGCAGAAGACACTGGGCAGTGAGTAGAGGGCAAATTGGAACACACTGGACAATTAGGAAAGGGTCAGAGTCAGGACACTAAAACTTAACTGTTACCATTTAAGACCAAGTTAAATGTATATGATGCTGTCTTCTATAAATTTATAAAAAAAGTTTCTATTTTTTTCCTCCTCTTAAATTTGTATTTATTCAGTTTTTATCATGAAGTCTTTGACTTTAGGAATATTCTCCATTTTATTAAGTATTATTAATAAGATGTGTTAAAATAATTTATCTTTGTATCCATTCATACATATATACATATATACATATATATATATATCCCTCTCTGGCCATTTATTCAACAATATTAAACAAGTACCAAATACTTGACATGATTCCAGGGTACAGGAGTGTATGAAACTAAGGCCTCTTCTGTGCTCCCAGAAGCTTATGGACTGTAGGAGAAGAAGGTAAGAAATAAAGTATAGGAAGTATGAGATGGTTGTGTCTACCTGTAGAGACTAAGTAGTGGAAAGTTTTTATGGTTTCATGGAGGAAGTGACCAAAACAAGATCTTTTTTCTGTCCCTCATTAACCCTGAGCCTGGCTCCCTTACTTGCTTTATTACTTAATTTCACTCTTTGTTTTTTTACTTGATTAAAATGGCTTCTGAGTGCACTAAGCATTGCTATAATCTAACGAACAGTATTATACTTGTCTAAACAGAGGCACTTGTAGAGAAAAAAGAAAACTAATGTAGGCATAGCTGTTTTCACTACTTCACTGCAATAAAAAGGATAATTACTTTGGCCTTGGAAAATAGCAAGATTTCCATGTAGTTTTCATCACTGAAATTTCTTACTCCTGTATCAATAACTTCCCACATAAAATTATTCCTCTGCAGTCACTATAACTTACTTCATTTCATCATCTAATATGATGGCACACAGGGCATCCGACAATTTTAGCTGGACCCAGAAGGACTCCTCTTTTTTTTTAACTTTTTTGAGCTATAAATGTATAAATTTTAATGCCCATTGTGGGACGGGGGAAATTATATAAACTGCAATTCAAACCTGTGACTTTCTGAAAAGAACTGTATTAGCCCAGGCTAACATGAGTGATTGAGTAATAAAAAACTGGAAATAAATGGGAAGTGAGTAATGTAAAAATGGTATATGGATATTGAAACATTGTGAGGGTGAATCTTACATGAATGAAGTTTTTAAAAATGCTTGACTAAGTGCTTTGCAATGGTCCATTTTTATATCAAAAGCTTGGCCTCTGTGCACTGGTGCTGAAGAGTATCTCAGAGACAGAGTTTCGGGTGAAGTAGAAAAGAAAAACTTTGCACTCCTTCAATCTGGCCTCATGTGTTCTCCTGGTGAGTTTTGAGGTTATCAAACTGTGACTTTCTCTCTAGAACATCTTCCATTTGGTGGGGAGTTCAGTTCTGTAAGAGCTAAAAGATGCTGCTTTGTGTATCCCTGGGGGCAGAAGTAGGACCCTTCCCCACACTACACTACTGTTCCGTTGCTGCTCTTCCCTTGTCTCTGCATGCCATCCCTTCCATGATTAGCAAGTGTTTGGAAAGGTTTGCTTCCTCAGTAGCCCCACAGAGTCCTGCTTGGTTTCACTTTGAGCTTTATTCAGCATTTTCTTGAAATCTTTCCTTCTGTGAGACCCTGAAATCTCTGAGAGACTGAAGTGTATGGGGAGGATGTAGCAAAGAAACCCACATAAGGTTCTACTGAGAAAGCTCAGAAATTAATGTGAAATACAAATTAAGTGTGGCTCAGTTGGTAAAGAATCTGTCTGCAATGCAGGAGATCTGGGTTTGATCCCTGGTTTGGGAAGATCCCCTGGAGAAGGGAAAGGCTACCCACTCCAGTACTCTGGCCTGGAGAATTCGATGGAGTGTATAGCCCTCACAAAGAGTTGAACATGACTGAGCAACTTTCATTTATAAGCTTCCCTGGTGGCTCAGATGGTAAAAGCATTTGCTTGCAATGCAGGAGACCTGGTTTTGATCCCTTGGTCGGGAAGATCCTCTGAAGAAGGAAATGGCAACCCACTCAAGTACTCCTGCCTGGAAAATTCCATGGATGGAGGAACCTCATAGGCTACAATCCATGGGGTCACAAAGAGTCGGACGCGACTGAGTGACTTCACTTTCACTTTTCACAAATTAAGTCCCTTGGATTAATGAGCTTGGCCCTTAGGACATGCATTTACATGCAAGACAGGAGGGTTCTGTTCATGGTGACCAAATGTAAACTACAATTGCTGGGAAAAAATAAATTATCTGAAGTGATATTGAAGCTCCTGGGAAATGAAAACTCTTATCACACAGCTGAACTTTCCAATACAGAAATGAAACAGAAAACACTAAATCATCTTGCTATTCCTCCATAGAAAATAACTTACAAATCATTATTTACTATGGAATTTTCCAGGCAGAAATACTGGAGTGGATTGCCATTTCCTATTCCAGGGGATTTTCTCAACCTGGAGATTGAATCCGCATTTCTTGTATCTCCTGCACTGGTAGGCGGGCCCTTAACCACCAGGCCACCTAAGGCTTTTCCTTCTAAGAGACTTTCAAAGAATAAAGAAAAAGGAAAAAATAGAGGTGTATGTATCAAGTGGTCAATTAATGTAAGCCTTATGTGTGTAGATTTTTGTGACATTTGTTAGTTTTTTACAAGGTGTAATTTGTTGTGATGCATTTCCTAATCTAAATAAACACTTGTGATCAGCTTTTGAGTGTTTTCCTAAGTTTAACATATTTTTCATACTGTAAACCTCTGTGAGATAATATTTAACAATTTCCCTAGAAAGAAAGAACAAGGACTGGATCTTTCTCCCTCTTTGTTGGTTTTTTTCCCTCCATTTTTAAAAATGTAAATTTATTTATTTTAATTGGAGGCTAATTACTTTACAGTATTGTAGTGGTTTTGCCATACATTGAAATGAATCTGCCATAGGTGTACATCTGTTCCCCATGCTGAACCTCCTCCCACCTCCCTCCTCATTCCATCCCTCTGGGTTATCCCAGTGCACCAGCCCCGAGCACCCTACCTCATGCATCGAACCTGGACTGGCAATTTTTTTCACGTATGATAATATACATGTTTCAATGCCATTCTCCCAAATCATACCACCTTTGCCCTCTCCCACAGAGTCCAAAATACTGTTCTATACATCTGTGTCTCTTTTGCTGTCTCAAATACAGGGTTAACGTTACCATCTTTCTAAATTCCATATATATGCATTAATACACTGTATTGGTGTTTTTCTTTCTGGTTTACTTCACTCTGTATAATAGGCTCCAATTTCATCCATGTCATTAGAACTGACTCAAATGTGTTCTTATTATGGCTGAGTAATATTCCATTGTGTATATGTACAACAGCTTTCTTACATTTGTCTGCTGATGGACATCTAGGTTGCTTCCATGTCCTGGCTATTATAAACAGTGCTGCGATGAACATTGGGGTGCATGTCTCTTTCAATTCTGGTTTCCTTGGTGTGTATGCCTAGCAGTGGGATTGCTGGGTCATATGGCAGTTCTATTTGCAATTTTTTAAGGAATCTCCACACTGTTCTCCATAGTGGCTGTACTAGTTTGCATTCCCACCAATACTGTAAGAGGGTTCCCTTTTCTCCACAGCCTCTCCAGCATTTATTGCTTGTAGACTTTTGGATTGCAGCCATTCTGACTGGCGTGAGATGGTCACCTCACTGTGGTTTTGATTTGCATTTCTCTGATAATGAGTGATGTTGAGCATCTTTTCATGTGTTTGTTAGCCATCTGTGTGTCTTCTTTGGAGAAATGTCTATTTAGTTCTTTGGCCCATTTTTTGATTGGGTCATTTATTTTTCTGGAATTGAGCTGCAGGAGTTGCTTGTATATTTTTGAGATTAATTCTTTGTCAGTGCTTTCTTTGCTATTATTTTCTCCCATTCTGAAGGCTGTTTTTTCACCTTGCTTATAGTTTCCTTTGTTATGCAAAAGCTTTTAAGTTTAATTAAGTCCTATTTGTTTATTTTTGCTTTTATTTCCAATACTCTGGGAGGTGGGTCATAGAGGATCCTGCTGTGATTTATGTTGGAGAGTGTTTTGCCTATGTTTTCCTCTAGGAGTTTTATAGTTTCTGGTCTTACATTTAGATCTTTAATTCATTTTGAGTTTATTTTTGTGTGTGGTGTTAGAAAGTGATCTAGTTTCATTCTTTTACAAGTGGTTAACCAGTTTTCCCAGCACCACTTGTTAAAGAGATTGTCTTTTCTCCATTGTTTATTCTTGCCTCCTTATCTCTGGGCTTTCTATTTTGTTCCATTGATCTATATTTCTGTCTTTGTGCCAGTACCATACTGTCTTGATGACTGTGGCTTTGTAGTAGAGCCTGAAGTCAGGCAAGTTGATTCCTCCAGTTCCATTCTTATTTCTCAAGGTTGCTTTGGCTACTCGAGGTTTTTTGTATTTCCATACAAATTGTGAATTTGTTCTAGCTCTGAAAAATACCATTGGTAGCTTGATAGGGATTGCATTGAATCTTCTTTGGGTAGTATACTCATTTTCAATATATTGATTCTTCTGATTCATGAACATGGTATATTTCTCCATTTATTTGTGTCCTCTTTGATGTCTTTCAACAGTGTTTTTATAGTTTTCTATATATAGGTCTTTTGTTTCCTTATATAGATATATTCCTAAGTATTTTATTCTTTTCGTTGCAATGTTGAATGGAATTGTCTCCTTAATTTCTCTTTCTGTTTTCTCATTGTTAGTGTCTAGGAATACAAGGGATTTCTGTGTGTTAATTTTCTATCCTGCAATTTTACTATATTCATTGATTAGCTCTAGTAATTTTCTGATAGAGTCTTTAGGGTTTTCTATGTAGAGGATCGTGTCATCTGCAAACAGTGAGAGTTTTACTTCCTCTTATCTGTTCTGGGTTCCTTTTATTTATTTTTCTGCTCTGATTGCTGTGGCCAAAACTTCCAAAACTATGATGAATAGTAATGGCAAAAGTGGGCACTCTTGTCTTGTTCCTGACTTTAGGGAAATGCTTTCAATTTTTCACCATTGAGGATAATGTTTGCTGTGGGTTTGTCATATATAGCTTTTATTATGTTGAGGTATGTTCCTTCTATCCCTGCTTTCTGGAGGGATTTTATCAGAAATGGATGTTGAATTTTGTCAAAGGCTTTCTCTGCATCTATTAAAATAATCACATGGTTTTTTCTTTCAATTTGTTAATGTGATGTATTACATTGATTTGTGGATATTGAAGAATCCTTGCATTCTTGGGTTAAAGCCCACTTGATCATGATGTATGATCTTTTTAATATGTTGTTGGATTCTGTTTGCTAGAATTTTGTTAAGGATTTTTGTGTTTATGTTCATCAGTGTTATCAGCCTGTAGTTTTCCTTTTTTATGGCATCTTTGTCTGGTTTGGGTATTAGGGTCATGATGGCCTTATAGAATGAGTTTGCAAGTTTACCTTCCTCTGCAATTTTCTGGAAGAGTTTCAGTAGGATAGGTGTTAGCTCTTCCTAAATTTTTGGTAGAATTCAACTGTGAAGCTGTCTGGACCTGGGCTTTTGTTTGCTGGAAGTTTTCTGATTACAGTTTCAATTTCTGTTCTTGTGATGGGTCTGTTACGATTTTCTGTTTCTTCCTGGTTCAGTTTTGGAAAGTTGTACTTTTCTAAGAATTTGTCCATTTCTTATAAGTTGTCCATTTTATTGGCATGTAGTTGCTGATAGTAGTCTCTTATGATCCTTTGTATTTCTGTGTTGTCTGTTGTGATCTCTCCATTTTCATTTCTAATTTTGTTGATTTTATTCTTCTCCCTTTGTTTCTTGATGAGTCTAGCTAATGGTTCGTCAATTTTATTTATCTTCTCAAAGAACCAGCTGTTGGCTTTGTTGATTTCTGCTATGGTCTCTTTTGTTTCCATTGCATTTATTTCTGCCTTAATTTTTAAGATTCCTTTCCTTTTACTAACCCTGGGGTTCTTTATTTCTTCCTTTACTAGTTGCTTTAGGTGTAGAGTTAGGTTATTTATTTGACTTTTTTCTTGTTTCTTGAGGCTAGCCTATATTGCTATAAACCTTCCCCTTAGCACTGCTTTTACAGTGTCCCAGAGATTTTGGGTTGATGTTTTTGCATTTTCATTTGTTTCTATGCATATTTTGATTTCTTTTTTGATTTGTTGGTTATTCAGCAATGTGTTTTTCAGCCTCCATATGTTGGAATTTTTAATAGTTTTTCTCCTGTAATTGACATCTAATCTTACTGCACTGTGATCAGAAAAGATGCTTGGGATGATTTCAGTGTTTTTGAATTTACTAAGGCTAGATTTATGGCCCAGGGTGTGATCTGTCCTGGAGAAGGTTCCATGTGCACTTGAGAAAAAGGTGAAATTCGTTGTTTTGGGGTGAAATGTCCTATAGATATCAATTAGGTCTAACTGGTCTATTGTATCATTTAAAGTTTGTGTTTCCTTGTTAATTTTCTGTTTAGTTGATCTATCCATAGGTGTGAGTTGGGTATTAAAGTCTCCCACTATTATTGTGTTATTGTTAATTTCCCCTTTCATACTTGTTAGTACTTGTCTTACATATTCAGTGTTCCTATGCTGGGTGTATATATATTTATAATTGTATTTTCTTCTTGGATTGATTCTTTGATCATTATGTAGTGTCCTTCTTTGTCTCTTTTCACAGCCTTTATTTTAAAGTCTATTTTATCTGATATGAGTATTGCTACTCCTGCTTTCTTGTGGTCTCTGTTTGCGTGGAATACCTTTTTCCAGTCCTTCACTTTCAGTCTGTATGTGTCCCTTGTTTCGAGGTGAGTCTCTTGTAGACAACTTATATAGGGGTCTTGTTTTTGTATCCATTCAGCCAGTATTTGTCTTTTGGTTGGGGCATTCAACCCATTTACGTTTAAAGTCATTATTGATAAGTATGATTCTGTTGCCATTTACTTTGTTGTTTTGGATTTGAGTTTATACACCCTTCTGTGTTTCCTGTCTAGAGAAGATCCTTTAGCATTTGTTGGAGAGCTGGTTTGGTGGTGCTGAATTCTCTCAGCTTTTGCTTGTCTGTAAAGCTTTTGATTTCTCCTTCATATCTGAATGAGATCCTTGCTGGGTACAGTAATCTGGGCTGTAGGTTTTTCATTTTCATCACGTTAAGTATGTCCTGCCATTCCCTTCTGTCCTGAAGAGTTTCTATTGACCTCAGCTGTTATTCTTATGGGAATCCCCTTGCGTGTTATTTATTGTCTTTCCCTTGCTGCTTTTAATATTTTTTGTGTTTGATCTTTGTTAATATGATTAATATGTGTCTTGGGGTGTTTCTCTTTGGGTTTATCCTGTTTGGGACTCTTTGGGTTTCTTGGACTTGGGTGACTATTTCCTTTGCCATTTTAGGGAAGTTTTCAACTATTATCTCCTCCAGTATTTTCTCATGGTCTTTCTTTTTGTCTTCTTCTTCTGGACTACTCTGATTTGAATGTTGGGGTGTTTAACATTGTCCCAGAGGTCTCTGAGGTTGTCCTCATTTCTTTTAATTCTTTTTTTCTTTTTTCCTCTCTGCTGCATTTATTTCTACCATTCTATCTTCTACCTCAATTACCCTATCTTCTGCCTCCGTTATCCTACTGTTGGTTCCTTCCAGAGTGTTTTTGATCTCATTTATTGTGTTATTCATTATATACTGACTCTTTTTTATTTCTTCTAGATCCTTGTTAAACATTTATTGCATCTTCTCAATCCTTGTCTCCAGGCTATTTATCTGTAACTCCATTTTGTTTTCAAGATTTTGGATCATTTTCACTATCATTATTTGAATTCTTTATCAGGTAGATTCCCTATCTCTTCTTCTTTTGTTTGGTTTGGTGGGCATTTATCCTGTTCCCTTCCCTGCTGGGTATTTCTCTGCCTTTTCATCTTGTTTATATTGCTGTGTTTGGGGTGGCCTTTCTGTATTCTAGCAGTTTGTGGTTCTTCTTTTCTGTGGAGTTTCCTCACTGTGGGTGGGGTTGGACAAGTGGCTTGTCAAAGTTTCCTGGTTAGGGAAGTTTGCGTTTGTGTTCTGGTGATTAGAGCTGGATTTCTTCTCTCTTGAGTACAATGAAGTGTCCAGTAGTGAGTTTTGAGATGTCAGTGGGTTTGGTGTGACTTTGGGCAGCCTGTGTATTGAAGCTCAGGGCTATGTTCCTGTGTTGCTGGAGAATTTGCGTGGTATGTCTTGCTCTGGAACTTGTTGGCCCTTGGGTGGTGCTTGGTTTCAGTGTAGGTATGGAGGCTTTTGATGAGCTCCTATTGATTAACATTCCCTGGAGTCAGGAGTTCTCTGGTGTTATCAGGATTTGGACTTAAGCCCCCCCTCTGGTTTTCAGTCTTATTCTTACAGTAGCCTCAAGACTTCTCTATCTGTACAGCACCAATGATAAAACATCTAAGTTAATGATGAAAAGTTTCTCCACAGTGAGGGACACCCAGAGAGGTACACAGAGTTACATGGAAAAGAGAAGAGGGAGGAGGGAGATAGAGGTGACCAGGAGAAGAGGGGGAATCAAAAGTGGAGAGAGCAAGCTAGCCAGTAATCACCTCCTTATGTGCTCTCCACAGTCTGGACTGCTCAGAGATGTTCATGGAGTTATATAGAGAAGAGAAGAGGGAGGAAGGAGACAGAGGTGGCCAGGAGGATAAAAGGGGGAATCAAAAGAAGTGAGACAGATCCAGCCAGTAATCAGTTCCCTAAGTGTTCTCCACAGCCCATAACACACAAAGAGATTCACAGAGTTGGGTAGAGAAGAGAAGGGGAAAGGAAGTGATAGAGGCGACCTGGTAGAGAAAAAGGAGAGTCAAAAGAGGGAGAGAGCAGTCAAGCCAGTAATCTCACTCCCAGGTAAAAATGGGTATTGAATATTGGGTTGTTAAAGGTACAAAATTGATAACAAATACTGAAAAGCAAAGATTAAAAATCTTGAGTAGAGGTTAGGTTATCAAAAATACAATATTAAAAAAACAAAACAAAGTTACAAAATTATAAAATATATATATATGAAGTTTGCTTTAAAAATATGGGGTTTTTTTGCAAGGTAATAGTAGGTTATAAAAATGAAAATTAAAGGAGTAATAGAGGACTTAAAAATTAAAAAAAATTAATACATGAAAAAATGATAATAGTAAAAATACATCTAGGACTTTCTCTGGAGCTGCTGCAGAAAGTGTGGGGTCAGTTCAGTTTCAGATAGTTCCGTGATCTGGCTTATACTTTTCACGATCTATAGGCCCCTTCCAATGTGGTCGGTGCTAATTACAGGGTTTTAATCTATTGCACCTGTCACTTCCAAAGTGGTTCCCTCTGTTTATTTTAGCTTATTCTGTTTCCTGGTCTCTTCAGTGTCTAATTTCTGCCCTGACACAAGGGAATGGTGGTGGTCACTTTTTTTAGGCTTACTTGTTCAGTCGTGCTGGGGGGAGAGAGGAACACTGCAAACAAATATCACTGGCATGTGTGGGGATTGCTCGCAGTGTTTCAGCCACACTGGGTTTACCCCCGCTCACAGTATGTGTGCTTTCCCAGTCTACAATGCTCAGGCTCTAGGTTGCTCTGCCAGAAACTGTCTGAGGCAGGCCCTGGATTGCGTGCACTTCCCAGTTCTAAGCCACTCGGGTTCAGGTTCTCAGGTACGCCACAAAGGTGCAGACTCAGTTGGGCCTGCATTTTGTGCCCTTCCCAGTTCCAAGCAGCTCAGGTGACCAGGTGCTTGGCTAGTGCAGTCGCCCCCAGTTGGATGATGAGTCTTATTGCCTCCCCAGTCCCAGCCGCTCAGTTTTCTGGGTGTACAACAGGTATGCCTTCTCAGGTGTGCTGTGTGTCTTTTCTGGGGAGCTGATCTCTGGCTGCGACCCTCCCAGCGGATGTCAACCATCCAGAATCCCAAGAACTTTTGGTTAGCAATGAAGCCTGCTTGCAGTTTGGTAGAGGATGCCTCTCTGGGGCCGTGATTGCCCTCTTCCAGCTCTGGCTGCCCTCGCCTGCCTGTCTCTGGTAGGGGATGGGCCGGCCCAGCCAGCTAGCCCTGCTCAGTCCTTTGTCTTGTGAGTGGGCCTGGTGGTGTCTTAGGTTAGGGCTTTTTGCAGGATAGCTATCCCACAGTCTGGGTTGCTTTCTCAAGTTAGTTTCCTCAGGTTGCCCTCAGGGCATTCAGGCCCAGTCCTTACCCTAAGCAATGCAGCCCATGCTTCCCTGTCCAGCCCATGCCTTGATAGTGGCAAATGCAAGCATCTGGGCTGCTATGCCACTGGGAGTTGCCGTTAGGCATTAATTTGTGGGTTTTAATTATTGCCCTCTGAGGTTCCAAGGCTCACCACAGACCCACCAGTGAGAGTGTTTCCTGGTGTTTGGAAACTTCTCTCTTTTTTAAGACTCCCTTCCTGGGATGGATCTCCATCCCTACCTCTTTTGTCTTTCTTTTTATCTTCTATATTTTGTCCTATCTCCTTTCAAAGACAATGGGCTGCCTTTCTTGGTGCCTGATGTCCTCTGCCAGCATTCAGAAGTTGTTTTGTGGAATTTGCTCAGCGTTCAAATGTTCTTTCAATGAATTTGTGGGGGAGAAAGTGGCCTCCCCATCCTATTCCTCCACCATCTTAGGGCCACCCCCTCCCTCTTTGTTTTTCAGTATTTTTAAGATTTATGCATGATCTTAGTAAAAAAAAATTAATCTGGATTAATTATATTCTTTATTATTTTATTACTTATTATATTATTTAATATATTTTAATTATATTATTGGGAAGCCCAAGAATACTGGAGTGGGTAGCTTATCCCTTCTCCAGTGGATCTTCCTGACCCGGGAATCGAATTGGGGTCTCCTGCATTGCAAGCAGATTCTTTACCAACTGAGCTATCAGGGAAGCCCTTTTAATTATATTAGTTTAAATAAACTATAGTAAAACATGTATAACTTAAAATTTTCCTTTTCAATTATTTTTTAGTCAAAAATAATCAATGACATTAATTATATTCACAGTGTAACTATAATCATTATCTATTCCCAAAACTTTTTCATTACTCCAAAGAGCAATTCTGTAACCATTCAGATTTTTATTGTAGGGGGGTGATGAAAAATCATTTAATAACTCCCTAGTGTCTTTTCAACTCAGTCCTTGGTAAACTCTAATCTACATTTTGTCTGTTTGAATGTTTCTATTCTTTATATTTCATATCAGTGAAATCAGAATATTTGTCATTCTGTCTCCAGCTACTTTCACCCATGTTTTCAAGGTTTATCCATTTTATAGCATCATAGATGTCATTTCTTTTTAAGGCTGAATAAAACTCTCCTGTGTGGATATATGCATTTTGTTTACCCATTTATCTGTTGATAGATATTTTAGTTCATTTCAGTCACTCAGTCGTGTCTGATTCTTTGCGACCCCATGAATCGCAGCACGCCAGCCCTCCCTGTCCATCACCAACTCCCAGGTACTTAGGTTGTTTATAATTTTTAATTGTTGTGAATGATGCTGAAATAAACACTGATATAGAAATATCTCCTTCAGTCCCTCTTTTCAATTCTTTTGGGTATATGTCTAGGAATAGAGTTACAGGATTGTGTACTAATTGTATGTTTAACTTTTCAAAGAACCAACTAAACTGTTTTCCACAGTGACTGTACCATTTTATACTTCTAGCAGCAATGTATTAATAGAAGGGCTCTAGATTCTCCACTTCACAGCCAACACCTGTTCTTTTACATTTTTTGTTTACACCTATACTTGTGGAACTTCCCTGATGGCTCAGCAGGTAATGAATCTGCCTGCAATGCAGGAGATACAGGAGACATGGGTTCGATCCCTGGGTCAGCAAGTTCCACTGGAGAAGGGAGGTGACAACCGACTCTGGTATTCTTGCTTAAAAAATCCAATGGATGGAAGAGTCTGGCAGGCTACAGTCCAAAGGGTCACAAAGAGTTGGACATACCTGAATGACTAAGCCAAATAGCAGCCATACTTGTCGTTATGAAATAGTATCTCCTTGTGATTTTGACTTGCATTTTCCTCATGGCTAATGATGTTGAACGTCTTTTCTTGAGCTTTCAGTCATTTGTATATCTTCATTGCTCTAGACAAGTCATTTACCCAGGTTTTTATTGAGTTGTTTTTTGTTGTTGAATTTTATAATTCTTTACAATCCTTGATATTAAGCACTTATCAGTTACATGATCTGCAAATGTTTCCTATTATCACTGTGTCCTAAGTTTCCTTTCAACTTCCTTGATAATGTCTTTTGATGCCCCAAATTTTTCTACACTTTTGGAGTCCAGTTTATCTATTATTTCTCCTGTTGCTCATGCTGTTAGTATCACAGCTAAGACTCTATTGCCAAATCAAAATAATGAAAATTAACCCTTATATCTTATTCTAATAGTTTTATGAATTTAGCTTTTCCATGTAGGTTATTGATTCATTGTGAATTAATTTTTTATATGGTGTAAGAATTCAATTTAATTCTTTTGCGTTTGGAAATCAAGTTGTACCAACACCATTAGCTGAAGAGCCATTCTTTTCCTATTAAATGGACTTGGTACTCTTCTCAAAATCCAACTGGCCATAAGTGTATGATTTTATTTATGAACTATCAATTATATTCTACTCATCTATGTGTATTATATGCCAGTTTTATACTTTATTTCATATTTTTTGCTAAAGTCACCTCTTTGCTAATTGTATTAGTGCATTATTAGGGGTTTTCCTGGTGGCTCACTGGTAAAGAATCCACCTGCAATTCAGGAGACCCAGGTTTGATCCCTTGATTGGGAAGATCCCCTGGAGAAGGGAATGGCAACCCACTCCAGTCTTCTTGCCTGGAGGATTCCATTTACAAAGGAGCCTGATGGGCTATAGTCCACAGGGTCACAAAGAGTTGGATGCAACTGAGCAGTTAACACTTCATACCCCTCATGCCCTGAATCTTTTGGTCATTTTATCTGAGGAGCTTTGAGAATTATTATTTTCTTATTTCTTTTTAAAAATTATTTTAAATCTTATTGAAATATAGTTGATCTACAATGCTGTGTTATTTTCAGGAGTATAGAATAGAGATTCAGTTATACATAGACATATGTCCATTCTCTTCCAGATTCTTTTCCCATATAGGTTATTATAGAATATTGAAATATTGAGTAGAGTTCCCTGTGTAGATCCTTGTCGGTTATCTATTTTATATGTAGTAGTGTGTGTGTGTGTTAATCTCAAGCTCCTAATTTATCCCTACCCTGCCATGTTTTTCCTTTGGTAACTGTATATATGTTTTCAAAATCTGTGAATCTGTTTCTGTTTCTTAAGTAAATTCATTTATATCATGTTTAAATTACACTCCACATAAGAGTAATATCATATTATATTTGTCTTTCTCTGTCTGACTTCACTTAGTATGATAATTTCTAGGTCCGTCAATTTTTACTGTAAATAACATTATTTCATTCTTTTTTTTGTGACTAATATTGCATTGTATATATGTACTGCATCTTCTTTACGCATTCCTCTGCCTATGGACATTTAGGTTGCTTCCATGATTTGGCTGTTGCAAATAGCATAGCAATAAACAGTGGGGTGAACGTATATTTTCAAATTACAGTTTTCTCTGGCAAAAAGAAATTTGTGTGTGTGTGTGGGATTTTGAGTGGGATTACTGGATCAAATGGTAGTTCTGTTTTTAGTTCTAAGGAAATTTTAGTTCTAAGGAACCTCCATACTGTTCTCCATAGTGGTTGTACCAGTTTATATTCCCACCAACAATGCAGGAGAATTCCCTTTCCTGTGTGCCCTTTTCAGCTTTGTAGATTTTTTAATGATGGCCATTCTGACCAGTGAAAGACGATACCTCTTTGTAGTTTTGATTGACAGCTTTCTGATCATTAGTGATGTTGAGCATCTTTTCATGTCCTTTTTGGCCATGTATATGTCTTCTACCCATTTTTTGATTGAGTTGTTTCATTTCTTTCTTGTGTTTCAGTTTGTCTCCTTTAAAGACATCAGCAGTGCCGTCTGTCTTATCATTTTTTTTGCATAAACATTAATATATTTATACAAACCACTGACAACCAGCTTTGTAGGATGCTTATCCTTAAGTTTGAAGTCTTCCCCAATCTCAGATTTTCTGCATTGGACTCAGCAGTTCTCAGCAATTATAAGAAGTATAATTTTTAGAGAGTAACTGGAAAAACAATTCAGAAATGCTGCTGCTGCTAAGTCACTTCAGTCGCGTCCAACTCTGTGTGACCCCGTAGACAGCAGCCCACCAGGCTCCCACCCCTGGGATTCTCCAGGCAAGAACACTAGAGTGGGTTGCCATCTCCTTCTCCAGTGCATGAAAGTGAAAGTGAAGTTGCTCAGTCATGTCCGACTCTTCGCGACCCCATGGACTGTAGCCTACCAGGCTCCTCCATCCATGGAATTTTCCAGGCAAGAGTACTGGAGTGGGTTGCCATTACCTTCCTCATCAGAACTGCTAGGAGATGTCTATTCTCATGGATAGGAGAGAGAAACTCCTGTTTGAGTTAACTGGAAAATTGTGCAAAGCAGAGAAGAATAATACTATTGTACTGGCCCTTTCTGACAAAGGACATGGGGATCATAATTTCATTTGACTAGTAGTAGCAAGAAGGTGGAACTGTCCTGACTGTCTAAGTTATCTTACCTACCAAGAACTGTCTGAGGAAAGAACAGGAAGGTTACCAAACACTCTGATAAAATTGAAATAACAGAGGATGATAAAGTGTAAATGTTACAATGAAATACCTTCATAAATATGTTCATGTAGACTAAAACTAACAGGTACCATAATTACTCCCTTCTGTTATTTATTAAAAAAAAAATTCTTGGTGACATATTATGTGCTTGGTATCCTAAGAGCTGGGGATCATAATTATGAACTTAATGTAAATACTTTAGATAATGAGATAACCACAAAATGTATAATTATAGGAATAATTAGTTAATTATTATTGCAACAAGTATTACAAAAGCAAAAAATAGAGTATGCAATAAAGGAGTAAAAATAGGTGCCAAGATTAACTTTAGAATTTGGAGAAAACTGTTCTGAAAAAGAAAATTTATGCTAAAACTTGAAAAAAAAGAGTAGGGGAAGCCCAGTAAAAATGGGAGAAGGGTCTTGAAGATCCTGAAATGGGAAGGAGCTTACCATGTTAAAGAAGGAAAAAATGCTCAACGTAGTCTTTATTTTTATATAAAGAGAACACATAGCTAGACTCCACTATATTGCAAAATAGGAACAGACTATCCTTAACATAAAAAGGAAATATTTTTGAGCATACAAAAAACAAAGTACTAATCTGAAATACACAATAGGTGTGTGTGTATATCTGTTGTGTCTATGTTCTACATATTATGTCTATAGTCAAATAGGATTCTAGCATGAAAGACTCTTGGCTTAAATATACTATATCCTGTTTAAGAATCTCTAGATCTCCGAGACTTATTTGTGAAGAAGAGCTACCATTCAAGATCAATCTTTTAACTACCTATATGTTTGTAAGGGGCAGTTTTCAGGAAGTTGTTTATCTGCACCTGGATTCCACTACCTTAAAAGTGTTTTTTATTTTAAAAATATTATTTGGTATTACATAGCTTATTTGCTCAAACTGTGCCATTTAACTTGATAAGGTCCAATTCTGTTGGTTGTTAAGTCTTCATCATAGTCCATTTTTATATGGTCTCTTCTATTTTGTATAGGAAAAAATCTCCAGGTGAGTGACAAAGAAAGAGTTGGCTATTTTAATACCTATAAAATAAGGAAAGCTTTCAAAGGTCTTTGTTTAACTTTATGTATTGGTGGAAAATCTCTGAGTCACTGTAGCCTATGCTTATTGGATATGAAGGAATTAAAACCACAGTTTTCTCTAAGTCTGTAATTCAGAATACTGGCTCTGCTCTGAATACTATCTTCTTGTTAATAGTATACCTTTTGAATAGTTTGCATGTAACAGGCCAATAATCAAGAGTTGCAGCTGTTCAAGAGATTAGAATCTGAGATAGTATTTACTGTCACTATCTTTCCCTAAGATTTTCATGTGTGTTATGGAAAATAATTATAATCAAATAAATTTGATCAGTATGTGTTTATATAGCAATTTTACTTCTTCTTAATTTTAATTTTCTGAGAAACATAAATCTTTAATGGAGAATGTATATGGTGACTCTCTAAGAGAGCAGAGTCTAGAATTTAGCCTTTCCTAACTCAGATCTAAAAGAGGAGAATCTAGAATTCAGTCTTTCCTAACTGAGATCTCAGAACTAATCTGCATAGGACAGCTTTATCACATCATTTTGGATAATGCTGATGTAGAAGGATATATCTAGAGGATTGAAGAACAGTTGTCATATTAAGAGGTGAACAGCATTGTGGAAACCCAGAAAGAATGAATTCTGTTTGTTTTTTTTTTTTTAATAAAACAAGCAGAGCACTCAAAAGTTATGAAATATGGATGGAATATGGTCTAAAAGCCAAGGAAAAAATGAAAAAAATATGTGGGGTTGGACCTAAAGTGACTCATGATCTTCATAAAGTTTGAGCTGTCATACACCTCTGTAGAAATAGAGGAAAACATGGTTCTCAGCCATGAAAGTATCCCCTTTCCTATCCCTCCAGCTTACAGTGATTCGAAACGAAGGAAATGCAACACAGTTTTAATGGTTGTCACAGTACATAAGTTTGGTTTGTCTTCAGGCATATATTTTTAATGTTCATATGTTTAGTTGCTGAATCTGTATGCAACTCCAGTATTAAAGTGTATTATGCATGGAAGGTTCTGATGAAAGAAAAGGTCACAGTGGGGCCTAATTCAATGTATTCCCTAAGGCTCTTTTGATAGTAAACTCAAAATACCATATAGGGCAAAACATAAGTTGTGTGACTTTATTGTAAAACTAGGAATGCCTCCAAAAAGAGCAGATGACTGTGTTCCTGAAACCTGCTTTTGTACAGCAAAAATATAGCACATAATTTCATCTCAGGCTTACAAGCAATATTTGTTTGAAAATTTACTGCTTTTCCCTTTAAAATTTCAAAATAGTGAATTTCTTGGAATTTCAAGCAAGCCTCATGCATCTCTGGCTGATTAGCATCTAAAAAGACTTTCAGTGTTGTATTCTCTGTGAATGTCATTCAAAATTACAGGTTTCAGGTAGCTGTAAGATTAGCTTATAGTCTTTTTAGGATGCAAAATAATAATAGTTATAAGCTCTTTACCAGCTCTGCTTATATGATACATATACATTATAATACAATATTTTTTTGTAACATGAACAACTCAATTTGTGTACTTGTGAAAATTCATGACAGTGTCTGTTGTCTTTTCTTTCCTTGCTTGATGATTCAGTATAAAAATACGATCTACATCTGTACTGTTTTATAGACCATGTCAGTTTTGGAAATTTCCACTATGAATACAGGGGAAAGAAAAAATAAGTCATTGTAGTATAGCACTTTTCCTCTTACCATTCCAAACAAAATATCAGGAATTAAATTTTTTAATCAGGTATTTTTAAAATTTAACCATTCAATTGTAGCATAATAAAAAATATTAGTGCACAATGGTGATTTTCCTTTAAGTCTTCCTCTTAATCAACTTAGGAAGTAGTCAAACCACCCACCTGTAAGATACATTGCCATTTTTCACATCAGTGGGGTCCCTTTCTCCCCATTGCTCAGACCTTCCCTGTCACCAGTTTCTTTTCTCCACTGGCCCTACTGTTAGGAATCAATCTGTAACTTGGAATTCAGCTAAAACCTAAACAAATTTTAACAGCACAAAATATTACAGAGCATCAAGCCAACAGAGTTGATTTGTTTTGGAGAACTTTGACGCATCAGCCAGACCAGTTTAGGCGTATATTTGGTAACCTATTTCTGAAATATTATTTATAAATACTTCATTCATTTGTAGAATTCCAGCGATCTGTAAAGCCCGGACACCTGATTTGAGATTTGAGAAAATCTTAGGTCTTTCTGATAGCCATCTCTATAGCTCTAAAGACTTAATGGCCACATTGTAATGACCATGATCATTTCTGAACCTCAAACATAATTTCTAATCTTCTAGAAATATCTTGTTTTCCCTTTAGCCTCCATAGGCTCTGGTCCCTATTGCCCTTTCACCATGGCAGGCTGAATTCTGTATTGTGATATTATTAATTTATCAATATAATATTTTTTAAGCTGTGAAAACCTGTTGTATTTGGTTTGCAGTTATTTAAAACATATGTATTATATTTATTCATTCTGGAATTTTTTTTTTTTTTCCTGTGCTGGGTCTTTGTTGCAGCATGTGGACTCTCTGTTGCAGTGTGCAGTCTTCTCTAGTTGTGACGTGGAGGCTTAGTTCGCCAACCAGGGGATCCCCTATAGTATGTGGCATCTTCGTTCCCCAACCAGGGATGAAACCCATATTCCCTACATTGGAAGACTGATTCTTTACCACTGGACCACCCAGGATGTCTCTGGGAAACATTTTTTAAGTATAAAGAAATTTTTTTTTTTTCTGTAGATATGCAGAAAGCAAATTAGCCTTGTGGCCAATATAATTAGAGTCTTGCTTTCTCAGAATTCAGGATTCTCTGGAAGGAGAACAGTGGAGAAAGCCTGTTAGTGGTAAAGAATTGACCTGGAATACAAGAAGCCTGGAAAGAAAGTTAGTTCTTTGTATAATTTCTCATCCTAACACTCATTACTTGCATCGGATCATGCTAGCAACATTTTCTTTTCCCTCCTGACAGCTCAGCCTGTTTTTCTTCCTTGAGACACATCACATTTGAATTTTAAGCATGAAGCATAGAAAATGAGAATAAGAGGAAGGAGAATAATGGCTTAATTTGAAGAGTAGGTGATGGCAAAGGAAAGAAACAGCTGAATACTACTTTTCCTTAATTACTTGTATTCTTTCTTATCTCTTTCCTGAGGTTCTGTTTACAAAAATCCTTTCTGTCCTTGGTCAATAGCAGCTTGATGCTGATGCTGTTAATCATCAGGAATAATTTGAGTCTTCCTGCCTTCTGTTGGTCGGTGTTTATTTTTACCTGAACGCTAGATTTATTCTCAATAATTTCCTCTCTGGGATTACTGCTTAGAAAGCAAAAGTAAGTACCATCTTGATTCAAGTGGAATTTAATCATCTGAGTTCTTCCAAGGCAATACCTGGCTCATTGCAACCTGTTTTACCCAAACTCTAGGATGGCAAGTTGAACAAGTTGGAAGAGATTGTTAAGTTTCTAAAACCTAAATGATCCAAGTGTAATTGATTTGTCCCAGATAGCTCAAAGCCTTGTGAACAAAGGCATATACTATTCTAGTGGTACTTGCCTGATTTTAGGAGATCAACCACCAGAAAGAAAATTGTTAAGAAAAAAGCAAAAGTTTTAGAAACAACAGTTTAAGTCAACCATGGAAAAGTAGCAAATGAACAAATGATACCATAATGATTTAATCAGCAGTGGCTCCTGAACTCAGGACACTAAATAAAACATATATATCTTAGGAAAATCAAGCAGCCATAAATAGTAAAATTATTTTTGTCGCATTCACTTTTTCTTTTTTTTCATGAGCATATATATTAAAAGTTCAAACTCTGGTTATATCTGTCAGCTGAATGAATATACCTGAGTTTTTGCTAGGGTAATAGTGATGGAAAACTCTTAATAGATTTAAGAAGAGAAATAGTATAAAGGTCAAGAGAAGATTTTTTTGAATGGGCCTATAGAAATTCTGTCTTTAACCAAAGTTTTCAATGTCAAAGTCTAAGTCAGCTGAAAGTGTAAGTGAAAGTCTTTCAGTCATGTCCAACTCTCTGGGGCCCCATGGGCTATACAGTCCACGGAATTCTCCAGGCTAGAATACTGGAGTGGGCAGCCTTTCCTTTCTTCAGGGGATCTTCCCAACCCAGGGACTGAACCCAGGTCTCCTGCATTGCGAGCAGATTCTTTACCAGCTGAGCCACTAGGAAAGCCCAGGAATACTGGAGTGGGTAGTTTATCCTTCTTCAGGGGATCTTCCCGACCCAGGAATTGAACTGGGATCTCCTGCATTGCAGGTAGGTTCTTTACCTACTGAGCTATTAGGGAGGACCTTTAAGTCAGTTAAACACCTGAAAAATGCTACTTTCTACTGACTTTCAGTTCAGTTGCTCAGTCATTTCTGACTCTTTGCGACCCCATGAATTGTAGCACGCCAGGCCTCCCAGTCCATCACCAACTCCCAGAGTTCACTCAAACTCATGTCCATCAGGTCGGTTATGCCACCCAGCCATCTCATCCTCTGTCATCCCCTTCTCCTCCTGCCCCCAATCCCTCCCAGCATCAGAGTCTTTTCTAATGAGTCAACTCTTTGCATGAGGTGGCCAAAGTACTGGAGTTTCAGCTTTAGCATCATTCCTTCCAAAGAACACCCAGGATGAATCTCCTTTAGAATGGACTGGTTGGATCTCCTTGCAGTCCAAGGGACTCTCAAGAGTCTTCTCCAACACCACAGTTCAAAAGCATCAATTCTTCAGCACCCAGCTTTCTTCACGGTCTAATTCTCACATCCATACATGACTACTGGGAAAACCACAGCCTTGACTAGAAGGACCTTTGTTGGCAAAGTAATGTCTCTGCTTTTGAATATGCTATCTAGGTTGGTCATAACTTTCTTTCCAAGGAGTAAACGTCTTTTAATTTCATGGCTGCAATCACTATATGCAGTGATTTTGGAGCCCCCCAAAAATAAAGTCTGACACTGTATCCACTGTTTCCCTATCTATTTCCCATGAAGTGATGGGACCAGATGCCATGATCTTCGTTTTCTGAATGTTGAGCTTTAAGCCAACTTTTTCACTCTCCTCTTTCACTCTCATCAAGAGGCATTTTAGTTCCTCTTCACTTTCTGCCATAAGGGTGGTGTCATCTGCATATCTGAGGTTATTGATATTTCTCCTGGCAATCTTGCTTCCAGCTTGTGTTTCTTCCAGCCCAGCGTTTCTCATGATGTACTCTGCATAGAATGAGTACAATCAAGTTATGCCTGTGTTCAATGATAAATGAATTTTATTGGTTGTAGAACTTCAAGTGATGGTAACATCGCTCTCTGAGCCCTTTTCCTTACCTACAAAATGAGAATTATAATTATAATTATAATTATAATACCTTCCTCTTAAATTTATATGAAAGGTTATAAGGGTAATTTAAAATAGCATATGAAAGAATTTGGACAGAAACTCCAAGTAAATGCCATTCTTGAGAAACTTTATTTAATTTTACAGTTGTAAACTTTAAAATATTAAAAAAATACAAAGAAAAAGAATTCTCAGAAAAAAATCAATTAGCACCATGGTCCAACAAAATCTAATAAAAATAGCTGCTATTAATAATAATAAATTTTAGAAACAGCCATTTTAAAGTCTCAATGCATAGCTAAACTAGTATTTTATATTTTCCAATGAGTTCTTGATCATTTGCAATAATTTAAAATATTACATATGCTTTCAAAGGAGATGCTGAGGAGAAATGCATTCATCTTATTAGATGAAGATCTTTCTACATAGGGTTTGATAATTTCCATCAAGTCTCAGATGTTTCTCATTGTTCATGGAAACTTATGGGTTCTCATTGTTCAGGTGAAGCAGGACAATATACAAGAAGAATCCTGTTTTGTCTCAGAAGCTCTCTGATTCATACTTTACTCAACCATATATTGATTTACAAAATGTATTGTTCTAGAGATAAATAGAGGCTTCCCTGGTGGCTCAGATGAGATAAATAGATGTCTTATCCAATGATGGTTAATTTGATTTAGAATTCTTGAGAAATGAATTACCTTTGTAAGCATAGCAGTTCTTACTTTGCAAATCTACTCTCATTTTAAATGTTGATTCATTTTAAAGAAGTATTTGGAAGTACCATTTTGTAATTCCTTCTTGCCACATTGGATGTCAAGAGAAAGAAAAACAAGCTTGAAATACCTGCTTTTAATACTGAAAACAAAAACACCCAACAGATACAATAAAAATGTATGGTTAGCATGCCTCTAGCATCTTTATCAGCTAAGGACTACTTAGAACTGAACATTCTCACAGTCTATCCTGGCCTATTGATTCAGGAATTCTGAAAATGGGTCATGACACAATGTGTTTTAACACAAGCTCCAGGTGCATGCTAAACGCATCCTAAAGTTTATGAATGATTGTACTAAAGCACAGACATTCTATAATAATCAAAATTGGGAAAATATGATTACCTGATAAATACTTGAAGTATGTAAAAGAGATGAGGGTATTGACTGAACTGTAGAAAATTAATAATTATTATGAAGTTTATTCTTATGTGCCTTAGGCTGAGAGTCAATCAAAATCCCAATGTAGTTTATTATCTATATCCATTAACTGGCTGCTCATGAAATAAACATAAGTATTATACAATCCTATCATGGACACATATGCACATACACATATATGCATACGCACATGCATGATTCAAATGAGAGAGATAAAACGAATACAAATAGAGGTTACTTTTGGACTCTGTTGTTCTGGATTAGCTGTGTAATTCTTGTCTTGATTTATTAAAAACATAATTCAATATCAAGCCTTGTTTCATAAATTTTGTTTCATCAGCAGCTGTTTCTCAAAGTGAAATATTGTGTTCATAAATAGGATAAAGAAAAAATTGCTAAAGACATGATCATTGTCATTTAATTCTATAGGTTTTCTGTTTATTTTATGCAAGCAGATATTTTTATTAACTCCAGAAATATGTGTCAGTTATTTAGAAAAAAATATTGTAATTTCATTTAAAAAAATCCCTAAAAACAAAGCATTCAATAAATTTTATAGCCCTGTTAAAGAATTCTCATTTGATGGGAAGATAGGTTGTATAAGGAGGTCATATTTCACATACTGTAATTCTACTAAATAAACATGTTTGCTGACACTGTTTCTACACAAATGACTTAGGTAAAAAGAAGATTCACATTTTATATAATTCATCACTAGCTTTTCTTACAAATAAAGTAAAAGAAGAGAGTAAAAGTGCTGCCTTAAAACTCTGCATTCAAAAAACTAAGATTATGGCATCTGGTCCCATCACTTCATGGCAAATAGATGGGGAAACAATGGAAACAGAGACAAACTTTATTTTCTTGGGCTCCAAGGTCACTGCCAATGATGACTGCAACCAATGAAATTTAAAAAGACACTTGCTCCTTGGAAGAAAAGCTATTACCAACCTAGACAGCATATTAAAAAGCAGAGACATTACTTCCTGACAAAGGTCTGTCTAGTCAAAGCTATGGTTTTTCTAATAGTCATGTATGGATATGAGAGTTGGACCATAAAGAAAGCTGGGAACTGAAGAACTGATGCTTTTGAACTATGGTGTTGGAGAAGACTCTTGAGACTCCTTTGGACACCAAGGAGGTCCAATCAGTCCATCCTAAAGGAAATCAGTCCTGAATATTCATTGGAAGGACTGATGCTGAAGCTTCAATACTTTTACCACCTGATGCGAAGAACTGACTCCTTAGAAAAGACCCCGATGCTGGGAAAGGTTGAAGGCAGGAGGAGAAGGGGCTGACAGTATGAGATGGTTGGATGGCATCAGTGACTTGATGGGCATGAGTTTGAGCAAGCTCTGAGAGTTGGTGATGGCCAGGGTAGCCTGGCTTGCTGCAGTCCATGGGGTTGCAGAATCAGACACTGCTGTGAAACTTGATTGATTGACTGTCTTACATTTAGAGGAAATGAGGAACACAGAGTTTCGTAAAATTTAAACCAAGTTGTTTCAACTTAGTTTAATCTGAAATAATTTTAAATTTAGGGACAAATTGCAAAGATAGCACAAAAATTTCCAGTGTACTGTTTATACAGCATCGCTTAGTGTTAATACTTTATGTAATTATGCAATTATGCCATCTTTATCAAAACTAAGAAATTAACATTGGCACGAGTCTGCTAACTTAAACCACAGACTTTATTTGGATTTCATCAGTTTTATGCTAACATCCTTTTGCTATTCCAAGATTCATTTCTTGATAATGCAGTGCATTTAGATGGTGTGTGTGTTTAGTCTCTTAAGATCTGTGGAGGCTTCTCAATGTTTCCTTGTTTTTCATAGCATCGATGCTTTTTAGAATTGATATTTTTGAGTCGCTCAATGTAGATTTTTGTGATACTTCCTCATGCATATAATCATAAGCTTTAGTGAATACTGTTATCTCTGACTCTCTTTAAGTCACTTCAGTCATGTCTGACTCTGTGTGGATGGCAGCCCACCAGGCTCCCTCATCCCTGGGATTCTCCAGGCAAGAACACTGGAGTGGGTTGCCATTTCCTTCTCCAGTGCATGAAAGTGAAAAGTGAAAGCGAAGTCGCTCAGTCGTGTCCGACTCTTAGCGACCCCATGGACTGCAGCCTACCAGGCTCCTCCATCCATGGGATTTCCCAGGCAAGAGTACTGGAGTGGGGTGCCATTGCCTTCTCCAATCTCTGACTCTAATTCACCCCCAAAAGTCATCTTATCCTCCTTCACCTCCCCTTTGCTTATGTGTAGCTTCTTTATCTGTTAATGATAAACTGATTCCACACACCTAAAAATGTTTTGTTCCAACCTTAGTATAGACATACAGTAGTTCTAGAAATGTTACCTCTTGCCCCTGTGAAAAGTAAATTTATCCTGTAGAGTCCAATGGTTATGTACTGTTCTCTTTGTCTTTAGTCTTATGGCATAATGTGAAAATACTGTTTGCCAAAGTTATTAAATCAGCTCTTTTTTGCCTAACCTTTCTTGTGTTATATGATTGTTACATGGTTGCTTGTTTTTGTAAAGTAAAACAGTAATCCAACTTTACTGTTTCCACTTTTCTAGCATTACTTATTTGTAACACCAGCATCCATCTACAAAGCTTCTAAAAATGACTGAACATTTATTTTATCCATTGGTATATGTATTTATATTTATGTCAGTAGCATATAGTTTAAAACGACAAAAATTTTGATATAAAATGTACTTTTCTTTCTTCTCGGTATTTTATGTTTATGAATTTGGAGAACATTTTTAATTTTATGAAAACCTCAATTCAGATGTTGATAGAATTAATTTTATAAACATTGCTATGTTTATTATATTGTTTTTCCATCCATTAAATATAGCTTGGTAGTGGTGTTAGTCACGCAGTCATGTCTGACTCTTTGTGACTCAATGGACTACAGTCTGCCAGGCTCCTCTGTCTATAGAATTCTCCAGGCAAGAACACTGGAGTGGATTGACATTCCCTTCTCCAGGGATCTTCCTGACCCAGGAATCAAATCCAGATCTCCTGCATTGCAGTCAGGTTCTTTACCATTTGAGTCACCAGGGAAATCCTTAAAGATAGTATATTCCTTAAAAATATTCCTATGTTTTAAGTCTTTCTTGGTGTCTTTCCATAACATTTAAAAAGTTTTTCATTATTCTTTCATGACTTCTGTTCATTTTACAGTTTTTATTTCTATTTTAATAACCTTAAAATATCTATTTCCTGGAGGCATTTTTTTTATAGAGAAATGATTGGTTTTTGTGTAATAAACTTACATATGCATAAAGTTGAAGTCACTTGCTATTTGTAATAATTTGTGGGTTCTCATGGTTTGATGTATGAATATATAATATATTTAAGTGAGCAAAACCTTTATTTTGATTTATTCTAATTCTTAATCTCTCTCTCATTCTCTCTATCTTATTGTATTACCAAAGTGTCAGGGAATGTTTAGCAGGAGGATTCCTGCCTGCTGTTTCTCATAAATCCTCTGTTCCTTATCAGTTTCTGTTGCCAGAAACCAGTGGGACTGGCACACCACTCCCAGGACTGAGGTCATAGGATGAGACAGGCTTGAATCTCCTTCAGTAAACATTCTCCTTATGACAAAACTGCTTAGTCTCGATCCTCTTTCTTGCGATACAGATTGTCTCCTGACCTTGTGACTATTATTAATCCCGTGTTCCTTTGGTAATGGTTGCTGTACGTTTGGTTTTCTGATCTTTATCATTGTCGAAAGAAATTTCTTGTACAGCCGCCTATATATACTCACAGAAAGATTATTAAAGCACCTTTGCTCCATCAGATCTTTGGGCCCTGTGTCTTTCTTTTCTTTCTTTCTCTCTCTTTCTCTCTCCTGACATTACCATTATATGATTTTTTTGACAAGTATCTTTTATCAAAGAAAATAAATTTCTTCCTTATTCACTATGATGTTTTAAAAATTCTGAATTACCAAACTTTAACCACGATCTTTATACACATATTAATATGGTCATTTATTAGGCATTAAAATTTTGTGGCTATTTGCTGAATTACATAAAGCACTTGTCTAGGGAGGGATTGGAGGCAGGAGAAAAAGGGGATGACAGAAGATGAGATTACTGGATGGCATCACTGACTCGATGAACGTGGGTTTGGGTGAACTCCGGGAGTTGGTGATGGACAGGGAGGCCTGGTGTGCTGCAATTCATGGGGTCACAAAGAGTCGGACACGACTGAGCAACTGAGCTGACCTGAACTGAATTGAAGGTTAAAACATCTGTTATATTGCTGGGATTAAATTATACTTGGTAATGATTTTCCCTAATTATTTCTATAGTCTCTTGAATTCAATTTGATAATAATTTATTTGACTTTTGCATTAAAATTCAAGAGTAAAATTATCCAACAATTTTTTCTGTGGAAATGTATACCTGATTTAGCATCAAGATAATATAGATTTCACAAAATTGCTTACATCGCTATTAATTTCAAAGAGCAAAATCAGTTATTTTTCTTTTAGGGACTCAAAAATAGGGAAGACGGGGGCAGAGCTAGAGTAAGAAAAATACCACATTAGGATGGTGTGTTCCTGGACCCAGTTCTTGGTATTATCAAAATTTATATCCTACTTTTTGAAAGAGAGAAGATAGTTATAAAGAAAGCAAGTGAATGTGGATTTTTTTATATGCCTGTGTTTGTAAACTTACAGGTCTGTAACTGATACATAACTGGAGGAGTGAGTATGTATATATGTGTATAAGAGACAGAGGGAGAGTGAAGAGCTGATTTAGGAAGGCATGAAATGATGCAAGAAATATTGGAAACATTGTAGAAATAAAGGAAAGAATGATTCAGAGAAAAAGAAAGCAATGTTTATTCAATACAATCATGCAGGAATCATTTTTAAGTGAATTCTGGGTTCATTACCTACTGAAGGAACATTGGTGTGTCTGTGTGTGTGAATTCAGTGGTGTGTGACTCTGTGCAACAACATAAACAATAGCCCACCATGTTCCTCTGTCCATGGAATTTTCCAGGAAACAGTACTGGAATGGGTTGCCATTTCTTCCTCAAGGGGATCTTCTAGACCTGGAGACTGAACTTGCATCTTCTGAATTGCAGGTGGATTCTTTACCATTGTACCATCTGGGAAGCCCACTGAAGGAACACCATGATTTGCTGTTGTTGTTCAGTCACTAAATCATGTCCAATTCTTTGCAACCCCATGGATTACAGCATGCCAGGCTTCCCTGTTCTTCACTAACTCCTGGAGTTTGCTCAAATATGTGTCCATTGGGTCAGTGATGCTATCTAACCATTTCATCCTCTGCAGCCTTCTTCTCCTTTTGACTTCAATTTTTCCCAGCGTTAGGTGGCCAAAGTATTGGATCTTCAGCATCAGTCTTTCCCATGAATATTCAAAATTGATCTCCTTTAGGATTGACTGGTTTGATCTCCTTGCAGTCCAAGGGACAAGAGTCATCTCCAGTACCACAATTTGAAAGCATCAATTGTTCGGCACACAACCATCTTTATGGCCCAACTCTCAAATCTGTCCTGGAAAAAACATAGGTTTGACCATACAGACCCTTGCTGGCAAAGTGATATCTTTGCTTTTTAATAGGCTAAGTTTTTCCCTTGTATTTGCATGAAATGATGGGACCAGATGCTAAGATCTTAGTTTATTGAATGTTGAATTTTAAGTCAGCTTTTTCACTCTCCTCTTTCATGCTCATCAAGAGGTGCCTTAGTTCCTCTTCACTCTCCGATTAGATTGGTGTCATCTGCATATCTGAGATTGTTGATATTTCTCCCAGCATTCTTTATTCCAGCCTGTGAGTCATCCAGCCCAGCATTTTGCATGATATGCTCTGTATATCAGTTAAACAAGCAGGGTGGCAATACACAGCCTTGTTGTATTCCTTTTCCAAGTTTGAACCAGTTCATTGCTTCATGTTGGGTTCTAATTGCTGCTTCTTGACCCACATACAGGTTTTTCAGGAGACAGATAAGGTGGTCTGCTATCCCCATCTCTTTAAGAATATTCAAAAGTTTGTTGTGATCCACACAGTCAGTGGCTTTAGCATAGTCATTGAAGCAGAAGTACATGTTTTCCTGGGATCCTTGCTTTCTCTATGATCCAGCGAATGTTGGCAATTTGATCTAATCCCTCTGCCTTCCCCAGGTGCGGGTTGGACATCTTGAAGTTCTTGATCCATGTACTGCTGAAGCCTAGCTTGGAGGATTTTGAGCATAACCTTCCGTTTAGTTCAGTTCAGTCGCTCAGTCATGTGCAAATCTTTGTGACCCATGAATTGCAGCATGCCAGGCCTCCCTGTCCATCACCAACTCTCAGAGTTCACTCAGACTCATGTCCATCGAGTCGGTGATGCAATCCAGCTATCTCATCCTCTGTCGTCCCCTTCTCCTCCTGCCCCCAATCCCTCCCAACATCAGAGTCTTTTCCAATGAGTTAGCTCTTCATATGAAGTGGCCAAAGTACTAGAGTTTCAACTTTAGCATCAGTCCTTCCAAAGAACACCCAGGACTGATCTCCTTTAGAATGGACTGGTTGGATCTCCTTGCAAGTCCAAGGGACTCTCAAGAGTCTTCTCCAACACCACAGTTCAAAAGCATCAGATCGTCGGCGCTCAGCTTTCTTCACAGTCCAACGCTCACATCCATACATGACTACTGGAAAAACCATAGCCTTGACTAGACGGACCTTTGTTGGCAAAGTAATGTCTCTGCTTGAATATACTGTCTAGGTTGGTCATAACTTTTCTTCCAAGGAGTAAGTGTCTTTTAGTTTCATGGCTGCAATCACCATCTGCAGTGATTTTGGAACCCCCAAAAATAAAGTCTGACACTGTTTCCACTGTTTCCCCATCTATTTCCCATGAAGTGATGGGAGCAGATGCCATGATCTTCGTTTTCTGAATGCTGAGCTTTAAGCCAACTTTTTCACTCTCCTCTTTCACTTTCATCAAGAGGCTTTTTAGTTCCTCTTCACTTTCTGCCATAACGGTGGTGTCATCTGCATATCTGAGGTTATTGATATTTCTCTCAGCCAATCTTGATTCCAGCTAGTGTTTCTTCCAGTCCAGCGTTTCTCATGATGTACTCTGCATAGAAGTTAAATAAGCAGGGTGACAATATACAGCCTTGACATACTCCTTTTCCTATTTGGAACCAGTCTGTTGTTCCATGTCCAGTTCTAACTGTTGCCTCCTGACCTGCATATAGGTTTCTCAAGAGGCAGGTCAGGTATTCCCATCTCTTCAGAATTTTCCACAGTTTATTGTGATCCATACAGTCAAAGGCTTTGTCATAGTCAATAAAGCAGAAATAGATGTTTTTCTGGAACTTTCTTCCTTTTCGATGATCCAGCAGATGTTGGCAATTTGATCTCTGGTTCCTCTCCTTTTTCTAAAACCAACTTGAACATCTGGAAGTTCACCGTTCACATACTGCTGAAACCTGGCTTGGAGAATTTTGAGCATTATGTTATTAGTGTGTGAGATGAGTGCAATTGTGGGGTAGTTTGAGCATTCTTTGGCATTGCCTTTCTTTGGGACTGGAATGAAAACTGACCTTTTCCAGTCTTGTGGCCACTGCTGAATTTTCCAAATTTGCTGGCATACCTCAGTAGCATGAAAAATGAGTGCACTTGTCTGGCAGTTTGAACATCCTATGGCATTTCCCTTCTTTCGGATGGGAATGAAAACTGACAATTTCCAGTCCTGTGACCATTGCTAAGTTTTCCAAATTTGCTGACATATTGAGTGCAACAATCTTAACAGCATCATCTTTAAGATTTGAAATAGCTCAGCTGGAATTCCATCACCTCCACTAGCTTTGTTTGTAGTGATGCTTCTTAAGAACCACTTGCTTTCACACTCCAGGATGTCTGGCTGTAGATGAGTGACAACCATTATAGAAGAGAAAATCTTACCAAGCAATCACACTGGGGGATACATTGCCTGAGAACATTTTATTTATTTATTTATATAAATTTATTTATTTTAATTGGAGGCTAATTACTTTACAATATTGTATTGGTTTTGCCATACATCAACATGAATCCACCACAGGTATACACGTGTTCCCCATCCTGAACACCCCTCCTTCCTCCCTCCCAGTACCAGCCCTCTGGGTCATCCCAATGCACCAGCCCCAATCATCTAGTGTCATGCATCGAACCTGGACTGGTGATTCATTTCATATATGATATTATACATGTTTCAATGCCATTCTCCCAAACCATCCCACCCTCTCCCTCTCCCACAGAGTCCAAAAGACTGTTCTATACATCTGTGTCTCTTTGCTGTCTCACATACAGAGTTATCACTACCATCTTTCTAAATTCCATATATATGCATTAGTATACTGTATTGGTGTTTTCCTTTCTGGCTTACTTCACTCTGTATAATAGGCTCCAGTTTCATCCACCTCATTAGAAATTATTCAAATGTATTTTTTTAATGGCTGAGTAATACTCCATTGTGTATATGTACCACAGCTTTCTTATCCATTCATCTGCTGATGGACATCTAGGTTGCTTCCATGTCCTGGCTATTATAAACAGTGCTGAGATGAACATCAAAGTACACATGTCTCTTTCAATTCTGGTTTCCTTGGTGTGTATGCCCAGCAGGGGATTGCTGGGTCATAAGGTAGTTCTATTTGCAGTTTTTAAGGAATCTCCACACTGTTCTCCATAGTGGCTGTACTAGTTTGCATTCCCACTAAAAGTGTAAGAGGGTTCCCCTTTCTCCACACTCTCTCCAGCATTTATTGCTTGTAGACTTTTGGATCGCAGCCATTCTGACTGGTGTGAAGTGGTACGTCACTGTGGTTTTGGTTTGCATTTCTCTGATAATGAGTGATGTTGCGCATCTTTTCATGTATTTGTTAGCCATCTGTATGTCTTCTTTGGAGAAATGTCTGTTTAGTTCTTTGGCCCATGTTTGATTGGGTCATTTATTTTTTTTGAATTGAGCTGCAGGTGTTGCTTGTATATTTTTGAGATTAATTCTTTGTCAGTTGCTTCATTTGCTATTTTTTTCTCCCATTCTGAAGGCTGTCTTTTCACCTTGCTTATAGTTTCCTTTGTTGTGCAGAAGGTTTTAATTTTAATTAGATCCCATTTGTTTATTTCTGCTTTTATTTCCAATATTCTGGGAAGTGGGTCATAGAGGATCCTGCTGTGATTTATGTCTGAGAGTGTTTTGCCTATATTCTCCTCTAGAAGTTTTATAGTTTCTGGTCTTACATTTAGATCTTTAATCCATTTTGAGTTTATTTTTGTGTATGGTGTTAGAAAGTGTTCTAGTTTCATTCTTTTACAAGTGGTTGACCAGTTTTCCCAGCACCACTTGTTAAAGAGATTGTCTTTTCTCCATTGTATATTCTTGCCTCCTTTGTCAAAGATAAGGTGTCTGTAGGTGTGTGGATTTATCTCTGGGCTTTCTATTTTGTTCCATTGATCTATATGTCTGTCTTTGTGCCAGTACCATACTGTCTTGATGACTGTGGCTTTGTAGTAGAGCCTGAAGTCAGGCAATTTGATTCCTCCAGTTCCATTCTTCTTTCTCAAGATTGCTTCTTCCACAATGAGTAGAACTATCTCATAAATGACATATTAGTTTTGCTTTAGTTACTATTTTAAAACTGTAGTTGTTCCTTTTTAGAACTTTTTGGTGAAAATCCATTATTACCTCTTTGAATTTGTACCTGGTCAACTCCCAGTGACTTTGTAACTATCTGTTTCTGGTGATTTGCTAAAAATATAGTGACCTAAGATCAGTCTTGGGTGTTCATTGGAAGGACTGATGCTAAAGCTGAAACGCCAATACTTTGGCCACCTCATGCGAAGAGTTGACTCATTGGAAAAGACCCTGATGCTAGGAGGGATTGGGGGCAGGAGGAGAAGGGGACGACAGAGGATGAGATGATTGGATGGCATCACTGACTCGATGGACATGAGTTTGGGTGAACTCTGGGAGTTGGTAATGGACAGGGAGGCCTGGCATGCTGCGGTTCATGGGCTTGCAAAGAGTTGGACATGACTGTGTGACTGAACTGAACTGAAGGATCATTTATCTCCTAATTACCCACAGCATAAATTGAGGTCGAAAGACATTGCCTTGAATTCCATTATTTTGGAAAAGAAGGAAAGAAAGATGAGGCAGAACGGATGAAACATAGAAACAAAATGTGTACCTTTGACTTGAAACTGATATGTCTTTCTTTACAAATTTTATTTCTGTATTTTGATGGTGCTGGGTCTTCATTGCTGCACAAGCTTTTCTCTGTTTGTGGAAGAGTGGGGGCTAATTCTAGTTACGGTGCACAGGCGTCTCTTCCCAGTGACTTCTCTTGATGCAGAACACAGGCTCTAGTTGCTCATGAGCTTCAGTAGTTACAGCGCATCACCTGAGTAATTAACGCTTCCAGGCTTAGAGCACAAACTAACTAGTTGTGGCGCATGGCCTTAGCTGCTCTGGGGCAGGTGGGATCTTCCCAGACCAAGGACTGAATCCATGTCTCCTGCACCGATAGGTGGATTCTTTTCCATTGAGCTACCAGGGAAGCCAGAAACTAATATATCTAAAAATATAGAAAGAGAATAATAGCAAATAATAAAGTTGTTTAACCTTAAAAAAAAAAAAAACCTTCCCTAAAATTACTAAAGTCTTGGTTTAATCAAATGGATTCTTGTCTATCATTATCATATACTATTCTTGAAGAAGAACGTATAGGAAATATTTTTTTTTATTTTCTACCAGTGATTAACACACCTGGGCATAGTATCTATATTTGGCCACTTGAAAGAAATATGTATTGATATCAATCTGGTATGCATTGAATGCCCAAAAACCAACAGAAAATTCAAACACTGTCCCATAATTCACAGTTGGTTTAGACATTCACAATTAGAAAATAAGAAGTACAACAGACACAAGAAATGTTTGGAGGTCACAGAATAGGCTTTTTTCCCCTTGCAGTTATTTTATTTCAATCCTATAATCATATTTCTGAAGTCTTTAATATGCAATAGAGATTTCTCACAATGAAGTAATGCTAATAGCTGATGTTCACTTTTCTCTGAAAATTTGACTGCTGAGTGCTATCACTTGTATGTATAAATGGGGCATACTATAATAAAAGCTACTTTAAAATCTTAATGGAAAACAATCGTCTGCCCTTTGGAGGTCCCTTTGCATACATGAGCCATTATATGATTACTATGTATGTAAGAACAGTATATGCAACGACATTATATGTAGCCACAAAATTAAAAGGTGCTTGCTCCTTGAAAGAATAGCTATGTCAAACTTAGACAGTGTTTTAAAAAGCATAGACTTTACTTTCCTGACAAAGGTCCATGTAGTCAAATCTATGGTTTTTCTGGTAGCCATATACAGATATGAGAGTTGGACCATAAAGAAGGTTGAGTGCCAAATAATTGGTGCTTTCGAATTGTGGTTTTGGAGAAGACTCTTGAGAGTCTCTTGGACTGCAAGGAGATCCAACCAGTCCATTCTGAAGGAAATCAGTCCTGAATATTTATTGAAGGACTGATGCTGAAGCCAAAACTCAATACTTTGGCGACCTAATGTGAAGAACTGACTCATTGGAAAAGACTCTGACACTGGTAAAGATTGAGGGCAAGAGGAGAATGGGGTTATAGAGGATGAGATATAGTTTGATGGCATCACCGACTTGATGGACATGAGTTTGAGGAAACTCAGGGAGATAGTGATAGAGAGGTCTGGCATCCTGCACTTCATGGGGTCTAAAAGAGTTGGACATGACTTAGTGACTGAACAATATACAACAGAGATACCACGAGAGAGCAAAGAGGAGCAATTCTTGTTATATCAGCAACTGAAGTTTTATTAGTAAAAATAAGAAATGTACGATGTTAGGTATTATGTAGAAGAATGTATAATATTTCCTGCTATACTATGCTGCTGCCGCTGCTAAGTCACTTCAGTCGTGTTCAACTTCATGTGACCTCATAGATGGCAGCCCACCAGGCTCCTGCGTCCGTGGGATTCTCCAGGCAAGAATGCTGGAGTGGGTTGCCATTTCCTTCTGCAATGCATGCATGCATGCTAAGTCACTTCAGTCATATCTGACTCTTTGTGACCCTATGGACAGCAGCCCACCAGGCTCCTCTGCCCTCAGGATTCTCTAGGCAAGAATACTGGAGTGGGTTGCCATTACCTTCTCTGCTGCTATACTACAGAGAGAAAAAAAAGTGAGAAAAAAGTTAAAAATAGGTAAGCAAAGATTTATAACATCCTATGTTGGATTTGAATAGTTAACATTAAAATAAATACCACAAATACATCTATGATTTCTAATATGCTTCACCTAATGATTAAAACACAAGTTTATTATCAGACTCCTAAGCTGGTTTGCTTGGCCATTTTTATATAATAAAAATGTAATTTTTGAACAATAATTTGGTTATATTTAAGACATGGAAACAAAGTAGATGTACATTTAATATTTTAAATGTTCAGTATTACATTGCATATTTTCACATGAAGTAATGAAGAAAATAAAAATGGAGCCAACAGTGTTATCTCATGGAAATAACCTTTTTTAGTGCAGAGGGTGCCTACATTGCTTTTCATTCTTAAATGTTCTTTAGTAAAGGATGTCAGTCAAAAGACCCAAGTCAAAGGGAAAAATAGGAGCACCGCAGTCCTTTAGTTAGTTCCACAGGACAGGTTCTGTAGCACCTCAGTATGCATGAGCATTCTCAGTTGCTCAGTCATGTCTGACCCTGCAACCACAAGGACGGTAGCTTCCTCTGTCCATGGGATTTTCCAGACTTGAATACTGAAGTAGGTTGCCATTTTCTCCTCCAAGGGCTCTTCCCAACCCAGGAACTGAACTCCCATCTTCTTCATTGGCAGGCAGGTTCTTTATCACTGCGTCACCTGGGAAGCCCTTAGTGGAGGTTTGTTTATATGGTACACTCATAAGATTTGGTTTCTTTTATGTTTCTGTGCATGTTTGGGTCTTTTATATTTCAAGATTGCAAATTATGACTAAGATTCATTTCTTAAAAATGTGATAATGACATAGCTTTGGTAAGTATGTAATAATGTGACTAGCAGCTGTAAGGTGACATTAAAGTAAAATGATGCATTTTAAAACCTTATATTATATGAATTACCTTCCTCACACAGTGATCATATAAACTTTCATGTATAAAAAGCTGTTTACCTCTTAAAGAATATAGACTGCTATAAAATAGTATTTGAATTTAAATATCAAGTCTGCAAATCTCTGTGAATAGAAAGATCTGAGACACAGTCCTGTTTCTTTCATAATTTCTCATCTTGAAATAATGCCATTTGCAGCAGCATGGATGCACCTAGAGATTGTCATCCTAAATGAAGTGCTGCTGCTGCTGCTAAGTCGCTTCAGCCTTGTCTGACTCTGTGCAGCCCCATAGACGATAGCCCACCAGGCTCCTCTGTCCCTGGGATTCTCCAAGCAAGAATACTCAAGTGGGTTGCCATTTCCTTCTCCTAAATGAAGTGAGTCAAAGACAAATATTGTATCACTTATACATAGACTCTAAAAAGTAATAAATGAGCTTATTTACAAAACAGGAGCAGACTCACAGGCATAGAAAACAAACTTATGGCTACCAAAGGGGAAAGGGGAAGGAGGGATAAATTAGGAGTTTGAGATTAACAGATACACCTTACTATATATAAAATACATAAACAGTAACACTGTGAGCTAGGTGTGCTACCGTAATCAAAGTGATAGTAATTGGTAGTTTCTGTTTACTTTTCTATCTTGAATTTAACCCAGCTACCCTCTTATCACATTTGGCAGAATACGCAATATTAGTAATTTCTCAGAGTCACCTTTCCAACACAAAGATTGGGATTAGGTAATGCAGGAAATGTGGGAGAACTTCAGTTGTTCAGTCCATTATGGTCACTGATGAGGGGCTCAAGCCAAGTGAATCTGTTCCAAAGCAGGAGCCCCAGCAATGTGAATTTGTCAATGTCATTGCTATGCCAGGTTGCTGACCCTTGGTCATGGCTCTTAAGAGTAAGGAGCATAGTATTCAGGTTGCAGGTATCTATCTTTTTCCTCACAGGTACTCTGCGTTCTTTGGGCACAGTGAGGGAATTTTTTTAAAGATATTTGCTTTTCTAGAAATCTTCTTAGGAGAAGGCAATGGCATCTCACTCCAGTACTCTTGCCTGGAAACTCCATGGACGGAGGAGCCTGGTGGGCTGCAGTCCATGGAGTCACTAAGAGTCGGACACGACAGAGCGACTTCACTTTCACTTTTCACTTTCATGCATTGGAGAAGGAAATGGCAACCCACTCCAGTGTTCTTGCCTGGAGAATCCCAGGGACGATGGAGCCTGGTGAGCTGCCATCTATGGGGTCGCACAGAGTTGGACACGACTGAAGCGACTTAGTAGCAGCAGGAATCTTATTACTTCCTCTTTAATCTTGACATTTAGTTCTCTTTCTTTCTGTAGTTAAATTATTCCCTCCTCTGAAGTACTAAAGCCATTCTAGGATATCCCAGAACTCCAAATACTCCCTTCAGGTTCTAGGGAAGTCCAGATATCCAAGACCAAAAATGTGGCTGCTCTGAGGAGACATAAGATGTGAAAGAAAAAAAAATGTTATGCACAATAAAAAGAACCAAATACAGCGTTTTCAGAATATTTTCTACAAAATTTAGTCAGCAAATATTGCTTACCTATTTTTGTCAGTAAGCAGTCAAAGTGAACAGTCTCAGGCCCTAACGAGGGAATAAATGTCCTTTATAGAAAGAATGGTAACATCAAGAAGGTTCATCAAAAATATGGAAAAGAGATGCAGAGGTATTCAGATTGTCATTGAAAGAAAATGCACACTATTACCATCAGTTAGGTGATCTAAACAGCAGGCATTTATTTCTCATACTCCTGCAGGTGGGAAGTCCAAGGTCAACCTGAAGGTGTACAGTTTCTTACAGACAGCTGTTTCTCTCTGTGTGCTCACTTGGCCTTTACTCAGTGTGTGCTTCTAGAGAGAGTGCTCCTGTCCCTTTCTATTCTTTTTTGTCCTTTTTTTAAAGTTGCAGTTGATATACAATATGTCAGGTGTACAACAGGGATTCAGTATTTTTATAGATTATACTCCATTTAAAGTTATTATAAAATGTTAACTATATTCCTTATACTATGCAATATCCTTATAGCTTATTTATTTTATAATTAATATTCTGTACCTCCTTATCTTTTATCCAATTTTGCCCCTCCCTCATAACTCTTCCCACTGGTATTCCACTGATATTTCATTATTTATATCAGTGTGTCTATCTCTATTTTATCATATATGTGGTAATATAAAATATTTCCTCCTCTGCCTGACTTATTTCGCTAAGCACAGTTCCCTCCAAGTCCATCCATGTTGTTTTAAGTAGAAAAATTTCATTATTTGACATCATGGACTATAGCCTACCAAGCTCCTCTGTCTGTGGAATTTTCCAGGCAAGAATATTGGAGTGGAGCTCTTCTTCAGGGGATCTTCCAGACCCAGGGATCTTCCAGACCCAGGGATCAAACCTGCATCTCTTATGTCTACCTGTATTGGCAATCAGATTCTTTACCACTAGTGCTACCTGGGAAGCTCCCCCACCACCACCACTACCATTAATTGACAGCTGAGTAATGTTCCATCTGGATGTATATGTGTGTGTGTACACACACACACATACACACACACACACACATACCTTCTTTATCCATCCATCTGTTGATGGGTACTGAGGTTGCTTTCATATTCAGCTATGGGAAATAATTCTGCTATAAATATTGAGGTGCATATGTCTTTTTGAATGAGTGTTTTTATTTTCTTCGGAAATATACTAAGGAGTGGATACACCTAGGAGTGAATATACCAAGGAGAGGAGTTGCTGGATCTTATAGTAGTTCTATTTAGTTTTGTGAGAACCCACCATATTATTTTTCATGGTGGCTGCACCAGTTTACATTGGTAGCAACAGTGCACAAGGGTTGCCTTTTGTCCATGTCCTCACCAATATTTTTTATTTGTGGTCTTTTTGAAGATAGCCTTTCTGATAGGCGTGAGACAATATCTCACTGTGGTTCTTGATTTGCATTTCTCTAATGATTAATGATCTTGAACATCTTTTCCTGTGTCCATTGTTCATCTGTGGGTCTTTGGAAATGCCTATTCTGGTCTTCTGCCCATTTTTAAATTGTGTGTGTGTATCTATATATATATACACATGTATATATGGATGAAAGTAAAAGTGGAGAGTGAAAAAGTTGACTTAAAGCTCAGCATTCAGAAAACGAAGATCATGGCATCTGGTCCCATCCCTTCATGGGAAATAGATGGGGAAACAGTGGATACAGTGTCAGACTTTACTTTTGGGGGCTCCAAAATCACTGCAGATGGTGACTGCAGCCATGAAATTAAAAGACGCTTACTCCTTGGAAGAAAAGTTATGACCAACCTAGACAGCATATTCAAAAGCAGAGACATCATTTAACAAATGTCAGTCTAGTCAAGGCTACGGTTTTGCCAATGGTCATGTATGGATGTGAGAGCTGGACTGTGAAGAAAGCTGAGTGCTGAAGAATTGATGCATTTGAACTGTGGTGTTGGAGAAGACTCTTGAGAGTCCCTTGGGCTGCAAGAAGATCCAACCAGTCCATTCTGAAGGAGATCAGCCCTGGGATTGCTTTGCAAGGAATGATGCTAAAGCTGAAACTCCAGTACTTTGGCCACCTCATGTGACTCATTGGAAAAGACTCTGATGCTGGGAGGGATTGGGGGCAGGAGGAGAAGGGGCGACAGAGGATGAGAGGGCTGGATGGCATCACTGACTTGATGGTCGTGAGTCTGAGTGAACTCTGAGAGTTGGTGATGGACAGGGAGGCCTGTCGTGCTGCGATTCATGGGGTCGCAAAGAGTCAGACACGACTGAGCGACTGAACTGAACAGAACCCAACTGATGTATATATATGTTTGCTTTTGGGTGTTTGTTGTTGTTATTTGGCAGCAAGCAGTTTGCAGGATCTCATTTGCCCAACCAGGGCTTGCACCTGGGCTGTGATGGTGAAAGCCTGGAACCTAACCACTAAGCCACCAAGAAACTGCCAGTTTTTTATATTGAGTTGAGTTCTTTGTATGTTTTATATATTAGCTCCTTATCAGATAAATCATTTGTAGACACTTTCCTACTCAGTAGCTTGTCTTTACATTTTGTCATTAGTTTTCTCTGCTGTGCAAAATTTAATTAGAGTCTGCTTATTTATTTTTGTTTTTGTTTGTTTTGCCTGAGAAGATAGAGTAAAAATGTATCGCTATATCTTATGTCAAAGTGTGTTCTGCCTGTGTTTTTTTCTTCTATGAGTTTTAAGGTTTCCAGTCTTATATTTAGGTCATCAATCTATTTTGAGTTTATTCTTGTATGAGAAAATGTTCTAACCTCATTCTTTTACATGAAGCTGTTGACTTTTCCAAGCACCACAAGAAACTGTATTTTTCCAATTGTGTAGTTTGCATCCTTTGTCATAAATTAATTGGCCATATGTGTGTGAGTTTTTCTAGCCTCTATTCTGTTGCACTGATCTGTGTGCCTGTTTTTTTCCAATATTATACTCTTTGGATTACTGTAACTTTGTAGTATATTTTGAAGATAGGGAGTCTGACACCTTTAGCTTTGTTGTTTTTCTCACGGTTGTTTTGTCAGTTTGGGGTCTTTTGTGGTCCCATATAAATATTAGGATTATTCATTCTAATGCTATGAAAAATGTTATGGATATTTTGATAAGGATTACATTAAATCTTAAGGTTGCTTTGTGTGGTATGGACATTTAAACATTATCCTTCCAATTTAAGAAAATGGGGTATCTTCCCATTTCTTTTCATCATCTTCAGTTTCTTTCAGCAGTGTATTATAGTTCTCAGAGTATGGGTTCTTAATCTCTCCAAGGCCCTCCATGCAGTCCCATAGCTCTGAATCTTGCAAATACATGAATTTCTCTTCAAACTATTATTTCTGACAAGAGTTTTTAAAATATGTCTTATATATTAAGTCCAAGTAATTATTATTTTTTTCTTCTAAGCATCACATTCTCTCTTCCTGATCAATAGATACTGCTGGCTCTATGTGTTCAGAGATCACATTGCAGTGAAAAATTCTTTTAGAATTACAAACCTCATTCAGTGGAAATCATCTGGTCCTCTAATAGAGGAATGAAAAATAAATTATGATACATATTCAGCAGTTAAAATAAGTGAAATCTATCTTTATCTCAACATAGACATGTAAATGTCTAATGTTTAGTGAAATTATACTTCTGAGGAGACAAATACAGTTTTAGCTGCATGGTGAATTTATGGACATTTTTCTTTTTTTATATTATTGTCAGTGTTCTCAATGTTTGAAATCTTTCACAATATTTTTTAAAGGAAAAATTAACCTCAATTTAATGTTCAGAATATTACCCCTCTACACAGGGTAGATATTTGACTTGGGAACTAAAATGTAGTCTCTTGAGCAAGGTCTGTCCATATGATTGGTCTTCTTCATATTACTAAATAGGTATCATGCATTTCATAGTTTCCTGCTTTATTCATTCAATAAACATTCATCAAATTGTTGGTATAAAGATGCCACATTGATAGTGCATGATCAGCATAGTTGTACTTATTTGTATAAATAAGCATTCACTAATTTAATAACAAGGCAATGGCACCCCACTCCAGTACTCTTGCCTGGAAAATCCCGTGGGCAGAGGAGCCTGGTAGGCTGCAGTCCATGGGGTTGCTAAGAGTCGGACATGACTGAGCGACTTCACTTTCACTTTTCACCTTCATGCATTGGAGGAGGAAATGGCAACCCACTCCAGTGTTCTTGCCTGGAGAATCCCAGGGACGGGGAAGCCTGGTGGGCTGCCATCTATGGTATCGCACAGAGTTGGATACGACTGAAGTGACTTAGCAGCAATTTAATAATGTTTTACCTTGAAAAATAACTTCAGTGAATCTCATTTTGTGTTAATTTTTCTGCTCAGTTTTAAAGATCTTAAATCACTAGTGTTTTGTTTAAAAATCTATGGCAGTTAGACAGTTTGATAGTGTTGTTGTTGTTTTTTTTTAGAGGAATGAGAAAGAAGTTTATTCACAGAGATCAAAATAAAAGAGAGGGAGTTGGTTCTCACAAATAAATTATCGTGTCTGCTGCTGTTCCAAAACCCTGCCTCCTTCTCACTTATAATCAAATCATATGTATGTCTCATTACATATCAGTCACACAGGGTAATAATTGCTAAAATGAAGCTGTAATCAGAATTCCTGAGTACTTCAGTAAAGAGAATTTAATTTTTCTTCTGTAGGTGAAGGAATACTTTTCAAATAGGACATTATCGGCCCTCAGAATTGGGGATGGTTTTAACAGGAAAGGTAAAAGCTTTTCTTTTTCCTCTGTTGTCATTGATGACGACATGAGCACTAAAGCAGAGAACGGATGACCCATTTCCTTCATGGTTTTCATCAGGCCCTATCGTTTCTTCCCACCCTGCACCCCCAAGATTCTGCTATGAGTTAAAACTGACTTTTCTTAAAGCCCAGTCAAGAGTAACAATGTAAAGATGGATGTCTGCTCCACTGGGATCATACTTTGGGATGTGCAAGTCAGAAAGAAGGAAAATTAGTATTTAACTGCATTGAGTTCAGAGTGACTTGTCAGTGACTACTTGTAGCTGACTTTTAGTTTTCTTGAAGCCATGAATGACTCAGTATGTGTCCATATGTGTGTGTGTGTGGTGATTAGAGGTGGCTGTAAGTGGTAGAGCCCTGAATGGTGATGACAACTTCTGCAGACTTCTTCAGACCTGGCCCTACACCCCAACCAACGTGCTTCCCTCACACTCGTGCACTGAGGCAGAAAAAGAGATCTGCCTGTTAGGTAGATTGTCATTCTATCCTAGGCTTTTTTTCTTCTCATATCTCTGTGAACGGTGGAATCATACCACTTTCCAGGGCCTGGCTCAATAATTCTGTCATTTCCACTGGAAAACCCTTAAAGGACAACTACTCAACAAGAGAGAGTTTTGACTTTCTTTTAAAAAAAATTACTCATGATATGCAATTTTGAGACAGCTTCCCCATTCATACACCTAATATTACCAGTGCAGCGGGCAAGAATGTGGTTTCTTATTTAAATACACTTAACAAAAACTATTGAGTAATAATCCAGATAGTCTAAGTTAATTTTATACCCTATCAATTAAAGCATATTTCCCCAAATTAATAATCATGATGATTTGGCTTTATTTTATGAAAACATAAGAAAAAAAATGTAAAAACTAAGAAGGAAGTGGTTCTAATTCTAACAACTCTCCAATGAAGCACAATGGAAGAATGACAGTATAATTAACGCATTTTTTTCACTGACAAATTATTATACTTCATTTTGTTGTAGAAATCTCAGCCTATGATAAAAATTTCTTAGCATATACTCATGATTACTCCTCTACACAAGATGAATTTTTTTCATGAAAGAGCAAATTTAATTTTGGCTCAGGGCGATAGGACTTGTTAATCATTCACTGTCAGCAAATTCAGATACAATTTTTGGAAACTGATGATGGTGTTCCGAAAGCTGCCTGGCAAACAGAAACCATCCCAGCGTTTTCAGAATAAACATATCAATATCTGACAATGCAGGCTCTTAAGACTCTCTCTGGCTTTGGTTTTAGAAAATTCTGTTAAAGCGAGCAATAGCCTTAGTCTTATTCTCCCATGCGTTCTTGGTAAATGCATTCACAGCAATTAGCCTATGTGCCTTTATTTGGGGAAGGAATAAGAGCATGTCCTCTTTCTGATTTGAAAAGCAAGGAGCTAGAGACCAGAATTTCCCTTTCCCAGATCATCTACCCCAACCAGGCAAAACTATTAAAGTATTTCTTCATTGAGAATTGGCAAATATTTTCTCTTTATAAAGGGCCTGACAGTGAATATATAGACTTTAATAGGCCATTTTGTCTGGGTCACAACTACGCAAAGATGTGTGCTGTTATAGTGCAAAAACAGCTATTGACAATATGTAAATGAATTGGCAGGGCATTGTTCCAATAAAACTATTTACAACATCAGAATGTTGGCTGGCCGAGGTTTACTGACCTCTACTCTAGACAAATGGCTTGTCTTTTAGGTCCTCTCTCAAGTTAGCTCTGTAAATGATTTCCTAAAAAATAGAGGGAAAAAAAAGTGAAGAATTCTTTACTACCCACATTTTACACTCTTTTTCCTAGATTAGATTTCCAGCTAACATGATAACATCAAGGTGGGAAGTACTGCTCACTCTGGCAAGCAATAGTCCCATGTTCTTTCTAGATGTGAATATGAGTTAAATTTAAAAAATAACAGTGAGATAAAGCTAGCTCTCAGCAGGGGCTGCCCGGGAAAGTAAATGTTTGGTTCAAGAAGGAACTGGGAATAATCCTGAGAATAACTATTTTGATAGGTACTACTTAATGAACAACTCTATTAGGCATTGTATGAACATCACCTTATTTAATTTCAGAATTGCTCTTTCAGGTTAATATTTGGAGACCTCATTTATATGAAGAAAAGAGGACTTAAGATACCGAAGACTTGATTTTAATAAACCAGAGGGAGGTGATGAACTTAGGCTGTGTGTATCTGAATTACAACAAATACGAAGTGAAGAGTAGAAAACTGTGCTATTCAAAATCTGACGGTGTCTGGGACCATGACAATAATTTATCTTACAGAGTCTATCATCCTAGCAAACAGCTGGGGCAGAGGACAGGAGTACTGAGGGGAAAGGAATTTGTAAGCACTCTAAATTCAGAGGAAGAATCCAGTTTTATTAGTGACGAGACAGTTAACATAACAATTTTGGATAGTCCATGGGTTAGGATAACCAACTGTCCCAGTTTGCCTATGACTAAAGAGTTTCTTGGAATCTGGGACTTTCAGTGGTAAAATCTGGGAAGTTCCTAGCAAACCAGGAAGGGTGTTATGGGTGTAAAGGTGTTTGGGACTTACTAGAAGCTCATGAGCAGTACTGTGCTAAAGCTGGTTCACAAGCGCTCTTGAAAGCTGATTGTTAAATTTTCAGGAATTTTGCAAGGCATTTTTAAAACAACTATCATTAAAAATTAAATTATAGAAGTTATAATTAACTCAAAATTACTGCTTTCTGATTTTAGGGTGGTTTTCTCTCATCTGTGATTGTGAAGTTATTTATATTCATTGCATCAATCCATTTGGTAGTTCTTGTTGTTCTCACTAAATCATGTCCGACTCTTTGTGACCCCATGGGCTGCAGCACGCCAGGCTTCCCTATCCTTCACCATCTCCTGGAGCTTGCTCAAACTCATGTCCATTGAGTCAGTGATACCGTTCAACCTGCTCAAATTCATGCATATTGAGTTGATGATACCATACAACCATCTTGTCCTCTACCTCTTCTCCTGCCTTCAATCTTTCCAGGTCTTCTCCAGTGGATCATCTCTTTACGTCAGGTGGCCAAAGTACTGGAGCTTCAGCTTCAGCATCAGTCCTTCCAATTAATATTCGGGGTTGATTCCCTTCAGGATTGAGTGGTTTGATCTCTTTGCAGTCCAAAAGACTGTCAAGAGTCTTCTCAACATCACAGTTCAAAAACATCAGTTTTTTGATGCTCAGCTTTCTTTATATTCCAATTGTCACATTTGTACATGAAAACTGGAAAAACCATAGCTTTGACTCGATGGACATTTATTGGCAAAGTAATGTCTCTGCTTTTTAATATGCTGTCTAGGTTTGTCATAGTTTTTCTTCTAAGAAGCAAGGGTCTTTTAATTTCATGGCTGTAGTCACTATCTATATGATTTTGGAGTCTAAGAAAATAAAGTCTGTCACTGTTTCCACGGTTTTCCCATCTATTTGCCATGAAGTGATGGGACCGGATGCCATGATCTTAGGGTTTTGAATGTTGAGTTTGAGGCCAGCTTCTCCTCTTTCACCTTCATCAAGAGACTCTTTGGTTCCTCTTTGCTTTCTGCCAGTAGGGTGGTATCATCTGCACATCTGAGGTTATTGATATTTCTCCCAACAATCTTGATTCCAGCTTGTGCTTCATACAGCCTGGCATTTGGCATGATGTACTCTGCATATAGGTTAAATAGATAGGTTAAAAATATATTACATAAGCAGGGTAAGAATATACAGCCTTGACGTACTCCTTTCCCATTTTGGAACCAATGTCTTGTTAACATGTCCGATTCTAACTGTTGCTTCCTGACCTGTATATAGGTTTTGCAGGAGGCAGGTCAGGTGGTCCGGTATTCCCATCTCTTTCAGAATTGTCCATGGTTTGTTGTGATCCACACAGTCAAAGGGTTTAGTGTAGTCAATGAAGCAGAAGTAGATATTTTTCTGGAATTCTCTTGCTTTTTCAATGATCCAATTTGATCTCTGGTTCCTCTGTCTTTTCTAAATTCAGCTTGTACATTTGGATGTTCTCAGTTCATGTACTGTTTAGGCCTAGCTTGGAGGATTTGAACATTACTTTGCTAGCATGTGAAATGAATTCTATTGTGCAGCAGTTTGCATATTCTTTGGCATTGCCCTTCTTTGGGATTAGATGAAAACTGACCTTTTCCAGTCCTGTGGCTACTGCTGAATTTTCAAAATTTGCTGGCATATTGAGTGAGGCACTTTCACAGCATCATCTTTTAGGATTTCAAATAGCTCAGCTGGAATTCCATCACCTCCATTAGCTTTGTTCTTGGTGATGCTTCCTAAGGCCCACTTGACTTTGCACTTCAGGATGTCTGGCTGTATTGAGTGATTACACCATCATGGTTCTCTGGGTCATGAAGATCTTTTTTGTATAGTTCTTCTGTGTATTCTTGTTACCTCTTCTTAGTATCTTCTGCCTCTGTTAAGCCCATACCGTTTCTGTCCTTTATTGTGCCCATCTTTGTATGAAATGTTCCCTTGGTATCTCTAATTCTCTTGAAGAGATCTCTAGTCTTCCTATTTTATTCTTTTCCTCTATTCCTTTGCATTTTCACTTAGGAAGAAATACTGCAAAATTGTGAGTAGCTGTATCTTTTCCCAACAAACTGTGATTCAGTGACATCATGCTATATACTTGAAATAGGAAGAAAGGTGCTTTGTTTTTTTCTCTAGAAAATGACAGGAACAATGTTAATAATGCAGATTAAACTCTCTAGTGCATGGTGTCTATAAGTGTTACATTATGTATTGTTGCTGTTCAGTCTGTAGGTCATATCCAACTCTTTGAGACCCCATGGACTGCAGCACACCAGTCTCTGCTGTTCTTCACTATCTCCCAGATTTGGCTTAGATTCATGTCCATTGAGTCGATGATGCTATCTAACTATTTCATTCTCTGCCACCCCCTTCTCCTTTCGCCTTCAATCTTTCCCAGCATCAAGGTCTTTTTTGAATGAGTCGGCTATTTGCATCAGGTGGCTAAAGTATTGAAACTTCAGCTTCAGCATCAGTCCCCTTCCAGTGATTATTCAGGGTTGATATCTTTTGGGATTGGCTGGTTTGACCTCCTTGCAGTCCAAAGGACTCTTAAGAGTCTTCTCCAGCCCCACAATTTGAAAATGTCAATTCTTCAGCACTCAACCTTCTTAATGGTGCAGCTCTCACATCTGTACATGACTCTAGGAAAAACCATAGCTTGACTGTGTGGACCTTTGTCAGCAAAGTGATGTCTCTTCTTTTTAATATACTGTCTGTATTTGTCATAGTTTCTCTTATAGCACACACGAAAAAGAGGAAATGTTATTCAATGTTTGAGAACTCTTCAGCAAACAGTAGCTTACATCATTGACAAATGAGTGAAGTTCCAACATGTATATGATGTCACTTTCATTTTACTCATTAAAGAAAAACATCAACCAGCATTCATGTTGCAACTACACTGGTTCATCAGCTGAAGCTATAAATTGGCAACAATTCTAAGGGGTTGGGAAAAATCAACTAAAACATTCTGAGAATTAATTGTCTATATGGACATTACAATAATGAATATATTTTATTATTGTAGATTGTGCACTTTATATCCTTTACATTGATACACTTTTGTAATATATCTCTATAAATCTATATCTGTAGGTCTATAGCTATGTACCTTTTCCCCCAGAGAGCTAGTTGTTAACTATTGACTAGTATACTACTGCTCATAAATTCAGAAATGTATAGTAGCAGCAAGAAAAACCCAGACTCTAATAGCTGGTGAGTTTGAGCTTGTACTATCTGCTTTATTCAGAATGTGTGTAGCTGTGTCTGGCATTACACATGTCTGAGAAGAAAGGGTCTTGCAGAGAAAGTCCTGATAGTAAATAACATAAGAAACAGCATTCTTTGTGAAACTCATGATCCTCTTTCTCCCCAGATACATAATTATATTCTGAAGTGGCACTTAACTGACTGAAAGTCTTCTGTGATTATATCCCTTTATGCCACAGTATAGGAAACTTAGAATGTAAGTTCTATGAAAAGAGAGCTCAAGATTATTTTTTTCCTTGCAAAATTCACAAGATACATAGATTCTCAGCACCTATGCATTGGGTGCAGGAATACATAATTGAATGAGTAAATTAAATTTCATTATCCCTTCTTAATGCTGCAGCCAATGATGTCTCATTTCCTAAGACTTATTTAAGAGGATAGGGGTATCAATAATATTACCATTATTATTTTCCTCTCATATTAAAGCTAGGCTCCCTTCCTACCTATAAGGACAGAGCCAGGAGCTTGGTCTGGGATTGGAAGTGTCCTGCTTTGAAAATAACATTTATTTGCACTTTTGTATTTACCCTTAAAATCTTTGCATTTTTCTCCAGAGAGCAACACATTTTATTACCCTAATATATCCATCAAGAGGTTTTTATAAAGTACATCAACTTTTTCTCTGTAAATCTTTGAATAAGACTCATGTTCTAATTAAATATGCTTTGCTTGTCATATAAGAACTTATGCACATATACTTGACACATACTCCAAAGTTTCATGTAACTCAATTTGAGAAGTTTTACACAACTAATACTAAAATCCTCTCTGAATAATTTATGCAAATAATAGAATATTATTCTGAAAAGTCTTATATTTTAGTTAAAAACATAAGCCAATAGATAGTCCTTTTTCTATTACTGTTAAAGATCAAAACAGTAATAAAAATACAAAATATTTTAATGAAATGTCTATATCTTAGGGTATTTGAGGACCCAACTGTGAATTATATTATGTTTTAATTTATTCAAAGAAGTTAATTATAATATCCTGAGGGGTCAATTAGTTATATATTAAAATAACATTTTACATTCCTTGAATGCTTTATATTATTTTATTATTTACTCAATTGCCTAAAAATTTAAACAACTAAAGAAAGAGTATGATATAGAGTTACTATGATGCTATATTCCAGAGCCAGTTACTGACATTTTTGATGATGCAATTAAGCAATATGGCTGTAATACTCTTAGGCTCTTGTCAGTTTAGTAATCGTGATTTTCTAAATGATTTTTGGAAGCAAGTTGTGCCAAGAATAGTAGACATCCTCACAAACACAAGTGGCCTATATTATTTCTTGGCAGATATTTTCTTTTCTCCTTTAACTTGCTCGTGTGAGGTTGTAGGCAACTAGATCACTTAGGGCATCTCCATGTCATCCAGCAGAATTTCCCTTTAAACATGTTTTAGAGGACTGTTAATTTTTTGTGTGTTTTTAAGGCACAAGAATTAATAATGTCTCAGAATCACAGGACCTACTGAAGTGCAAAGACCTAAAACTGTCCTCAGCTCACTGATGAGTCCATATGTATGATTTTTAAATATCATTAAAACTGGGTAAGCATGTTTTAAAGTGTTAGCTGCTCAGTCATGTCCAACTCTTTGTGACCTCATGGACTGTAGCTGCCAGGCTCCTCTGTCCATGGGGATTCTCCAGGCCAGAATACTGGAATAAGATGCCATGCCCTCCGCCAGGGGATCTTCCCAACCCAGGGATCAAACCCAGGTCTCCCTCATTGCAGGCAGATTCTTTAACCTCTGAGCCAACAGAGAAGCTCTTTTCATAATTTACCTGACATGTTTTTGACTGAAAGTTACCTGGAATCATTTGCCCCATAGGATGAGTGAGAAATACCATCCACTCTCAAATAAATTACCCCAAAAATACTGAAAACACTGTGAACCAATAATCTGTTAATTTAGAGCAATTTCAACAAATGACATAAAATTTCAACTAGAAACAAATTGGTTATGAAAGTTAAATTTTAAGTTGAAAGCTCTTTTGAAAAATATTGCGAAACGACAGTCCTCTCCATTTCTTTCTAAATACCCAGTTCTGGGGCTTCCAGGGTGACTCAGTCAGTGAAGAATCCATCTGCAGTGCGGTAGCCCCAGGTTTGATCCCTGGGTCAGGAAGAACTCCTGGAGAAGGAAATGGCAACCCGCTCCAGTATTCTTGCCTGGAGAATCCCAAGGACAAACGAGCCTGGCAGGCTACAGTCCACGGGATCAGAAAGAGTCAGACACGATGTAGTGACTGAACCACCACCACCACCCATTCCTGATGAAAACCTCAGAGGCAGGGTATTTATATAATGACTTCTGTAAATTATAAATAAATCTCTATTTCCTGAACTGTTTGTAGAATCACTGAAAGAGATATATAGAATCTGGAGAGGCCAGTTCCTTTTATTTATTTTTAAAATTAATTGACTTTACTTTTTAGAATAGTTTTAGAATTTAGAGTTATATATTTACACACTGGTTATACTTTATTTCTGTGGCTCAGAGGTTAAAGCGTTTGCCTGGAATGTGGGAGACCCAGGTTCGATCCCTGGGTCAGGAAGATCCCATGGAGAAGGAAAATGGCAACCCACTCCAGTATTCTTGCCTGGAGAATCCCATGGAGGTAGGTGCCTGGTAGGCTACAGTCCATGGGGTGGCAAAGAGTTGGACACGACTGAGTGATTTTACTATACTTTTTAGAAAACCAAGTTTTTTGTTGCTTTTTGTTATTTTTCCCCTTTGAAACTGTAACACTGAGAACTACTAAATGATTTCTGAAGATTTTTTTATTTGTAGCATCTGCTGTTATTTTCCCTAAAATTAGTTGGTATTTCCAGGACCCTTTTTTTCTGTTTACCATCATCACCATCCAACCACCGCTGGAAACTCAGAAAAAGCTGATAATTTGCCAGAAATGTCACAAAAGAAAATCACAGCACCTTTGGAGCTGCCCTGATCCACTTAAATAAAATTCACACTTTCTGATTCTAAAATGTTTTGCCCGGAGCCTTGCCAAAGCCAGAACACAGTGAAATCAGTCTAAATTTAATGTGATGTTTATAAATGTAATGTGATGTTTCTTAGCAGTTGATGAGCAGAGAAATATTTGCAATCAACTTTTAAAAATGCATATATTTCTATACTTACAAGATTCCTCTGAGGAACACATAAATTAAATATTTAATTATTTAATTATGTATCTGTGTTTATATATGATAGAAAAAGAGGGAAATAGTATTTGTATTATCTATAAATAATCATAATGATTGTCTTTTTATATAATATTTTCAATAACAGAATCAAACCAAGTTTTACAATAAAATTCTTTTTTGGAAGATATGTTACTATTTTTTCTAACTAGTAAAAAATATTGCAAAATTTAAGTAATGATTGATTTCCAAAAATTTAAACACAATTCAAAGCAAATGCTGTCAAATTTTATTAATATAAAATTAATATACCTCAAGGAAGAAATGATTAATGTTCCTTAGCTCCAAACTTCTTATGCAACCCTCTTCTTCACTGTGACTCTTTCATCTCTAGATTCAACTCTGTCTAGGCCATCCCCATTTTTGTCCATTCTTACACTCCCCTGCTTCTACTCATTTGAGACTCCTTCAACTTTGTCATAAGAAACACTTTCGTCAACACAAATAAAAATATGCAAAATAAAAGTTGTGAGTTAAGTTTTACTCGGTAATTTTATGAGGCCCAGGAAACAACTGCTCAGTAATATTGAGAAAACTGCTTCAAAGAACTAGGGGAGTGATGTGTGTGTACTTTTTTTTTTTTGAACATACATGTTATCAAACATACATTTGATTTAAAAATTACTACTAAGCACAAAGAATAGAAATCTCAAGTTAATGATTATGATGGTTTTCTATGTATTGGAAGATACAAGAATTTGGAATCAAATTCTTCCTTAGATATGCATTTCAACTACCTTGGGGTCTGTATATTCAAAGCACAGAAAGTTCATCTTGAATTTACCTCGGATTGCACCAGTGGTGGAAATGGGAGACTGCAGTGGGTTGTGACTTAACTGTTTGTATAATGGAATGATGAGTGACACTCTTTGTTATTTTGTTTACAGTTACCCCTCTTTTGGTCTTAAATTTGACTAAGGTTTAGGAGACATTTCATCACCAATTTTCCTATGGCATTAGGAAGGTTTATTCCTAAATCAGGGGAGAATTTAGTTGATAGGCCATCCATCTGCTATATTTGGATTAAGCCCTGTTAATAACCTAAAAATTCTCTAAATCCTATCTTGCTAGTCTTTTATGATCCAGAAAATGTTGTCTCTTTATGCCTCTTCCCATGTATAGAGTTGTCCTATTGCAATTTTATATAGAGCTATTTGTTGTTGTTCAGTCACTAAGTTGTGTCTGACTCTTTGCGACCCCATGGCCTGCATCTTGCCGGGCTTCACTGTGCCTCAGTATCTTCCGAAGTTTGCTCAAACTCATGTCCTTTGAGTTGGTGATGCTATCTAACCATCTCATCCTCTACCACTCCCTTCTCTTTTTACCTGGATTCTTTCCCAGCTCTGGGGTCTTTTCCAATGAGTCAGCTGTCCACATCAGCAGATAAAGAATCTGACAGCAATGCAGGAGACACAGAGGGAGGAAATGACAGTCCTCTCCAGTACTGCCTGAAAAATACCATGGACAGAGGAGCCTGGTGGGCTGCAGTCCAGAAGCTCTCAAAAAGTTGGATGATATGTCTATAGTATATGTATAGTCTATATATGACTATGCAATCCATATAGAGCTATATGTGTGATTAATGACTTCAAGATGTTTAGCCATCATTGATTTTGTCCGAGACCTAGTTACACAATAGATAATGCAAGAAACAACAGTTCTGTCTTATAAAATTGACAGGACATAAGGAACATAGCTAGTAGCGTTAATGAGATCATAACTAGAGATTTAAACCATGAGATTCCAGAACCAAACCAGCTCCTTTAAAGATCAAAAAATCACCAAGACTGGAAAGTGAATCACTGCAGGCAGAAATGTTTCCATGTGGGTCATTAAATAGGTCATATCAGAATATTCATCTGGTGTAGAGCACAGCAATTAATTTGAATTGTGGTGCTGATGTCTCCTTGAGTGTTGAGGCCCTTTAATGGACCAGAACCTGGTGGTCCGAAGTCGACGATAAGAAAGTAAAGGAGAGAAAGAAGCTGATATTCCTTGGTTTACACAGAAAGCCAATAAAGCCCCTGCACAGGGCTTGCTCTGTTCTCGAAGGCCTCAGGTGCCTTCTCTATGGGGTGAAGGCACAGAGCACCTTCTTGAGGGGGTCTTAGAAGCCCGGGCAGGAAAGTGAACTCAGAGAGCCTTTGTGCTCCAGGGGATCAGCCTGAAAGAGAGAGATAGAGAGAGAGAGAGAGAGACACGGGGACCAGAGCTCTGATGGAGCAAAGATGGTTTATTCAACATTGTGTAGGTATTTATACTGTCTTACAAGATAGCTATTTTCGGCAGAGATAAAATAAAAACTTACAAGTTGTCAAGAAAACATGAGGTCATCCATATGAAAGAGAGAGTTGTAAATAACCACTTTTACCATATGTTTCATTAAAAGAAAGAGGGTACTTATCACTGTATAGAAAAACTAATGAAGGAAATGCCTGGATTCCTCAGTCCCAGGAGAGGCTTGCCTCTCCTCTCAATTCCTGAATGTTCAGGAATTAATAAGGAACAGAGAATTCCCGACAGATCCAAAACAACACACAGGAAGCCTCCTGTTAAATGCTTCCTGACACTTGAGATGCTGTTAAGGATATTAAGGGCCATGGAATTTTGTAATAATGCTTTCCTTATCATAAAGAAGTCAGAATTCAGTAGGTTAATAGCCTGATTACTATCATTTAAGGCCTGTTGGCTGAATTTTATTAAGACTTTGATGTGGGTAATTACATCTTCCAATTCTACAGAAGGCAACATTTAAAAATAGCTAGCTGCTAAATGGTCATACAAATGGAATACAGAATTCTTGATCCATCAGGCTTGTACTAAAGGTAAATTTGTTGGAGTCATATCTGAAGTGGCACACTTGTTGTTTTAAACTCAAGGGAATCCTAAGGTGTATCTTCCTATCCATAGTGGTGGAACAGGGTGACAAAGCCACTGAGTTCCTTTAGGTGTGACCTGGTATATCCCTGGTGATCTAACCCAGTCTGTTCCATACTGACTGCTTTCTTTAAGGGAAATGACATGTTGGTGTTTTCATAAAGCATCAGACTAATCAGAGGATGAGATTGTTGGATGGCATCACTGACTCAGTGGACATGATTTTGAGCAAACTCCGGGAGATGGTGAAAGACAGGGGAACCTGGAGTGCTGCACTCCAGTTCAGTTTAGTTCAGTTCAGTCCCCCAGTCTTGTCTGACTCTTTGCAACCCTATGGACTGCAGCATACCAGGTTTCCCAGTCCATCTTAAAGCTTGCTCAAATTCATGTCCATCAAGTCGGTGATGTCATCTAACCATCTCATCCTCTGTCATCCCCTTCGCCTCCTGCCTTCAATCTTTCCCACATCTGGGTCTTTTCTAAGGAGTCAGTTCTTCACATCAGGTGGCCAAAATATTGGAGTTTCAGCTTCAACATCAGTTCTTCCAGTGAATATTCAGGACTGATTTCCTTTAGGATTGACTTGTTTTATCTCCTTGCAGTCCAGGGGACTCTCAGGAGTCTTCTCCAACACCACAGTTCAAAAGCATTAATTCTTTGGCATTCAACTTTATTTATAGTCCAACTCTCACATCCATACATGACTACTGGGAAAAAAACATAGCTTTGACTAGATGGACCTTTGTTGGCAAAATAGTCTCTGCTTTTTAATATGCTGTCGAGGTTAGTCATAGCTTTTCTTCCAAGGAGTAAGCGTCTTTTAATTTTATGGCTGCACTCACCATGTGCAGTTATTTTTGAGCCCCCCAAAATAAAGTCTCTCACTGTTTCCACTGTTTCCCCATCTATTTGCCCTGAAGTGATGGGCCCGGATGCCATAATCTTAGTTTTTTGAATGTTGAGTTTTAAGCCAGCTTTTTCATTCTCTTCTTTCACTTTCAAGAGGCTCTTTATTTCTTCTTTGCTTTCTGCTATAAGTGAAGGGAAGTGAAAGTTGGTTTGAAAAAAAAAAAACTACAGCTTCTTTCTTCCAGTGTAAACTTTCTAAGGGTCATCCAAACAGCCTGAGAGAAGTACAATCTACAAAGATAAGCCAGAAAGTAAAGGATTAGATCTGGTAGGTGAGGTGAAGTCGCTCAGTCGTGTCCAACTCTTTGTGTCCCCACAGACTGTAGCCTACCAGGCTCTTCCATCCATGGGATTCTCCAGGCAAGGGTACTGGAGTGGGTTGCCATTTCCTTCTCCAGAGGATCTTCCCGACCCAGGGATCGAACCCAGGTCTCCCGCATTGTAGGCAGACGCTTTACCGTCTGAGCCACCAGGGAAGTCTAGATTGAGTAGACAGAACTACAATTACTCTTAATCCTGGCAATTCCATTTCCCATACAGTATAAGCCTAAATAAGGAGTCTTCCACTATCACCTTAACTTAAGTGAGAAGCAAGGAGGCTTATCTAGTCTTTACTATTAATTTTTAGATATTACATCATTAACATTTTCACAGAATTAAATTTCCTCTTGAAACAAGTCATCACACTCTTTTTAGATCTTTTCCCAAGGATTTCTGTATTTGTCTCATATTTTCATTTCTTCTACACCATGAGCTGTAGCCCACCCAGGATCCTCTTTCTATGGGATTTCCCAGGCATGAGTACTGGAGTGGTTTACCATTTCCTTCTCCAGGGGATCTTCTCACCCAGCTCAGGGATTGAACCTGTGTCTGCTGCATTGGCAGGTGGGTTCTTTAACACTGAGCCACAAGGAAGACCATTCAGTTGTCTAATTTTCTCTAAAATGATGTTCTTCACCTAAGATTATTTTGATTTATCCTACTATTTCCTTGGCTAGTTCTTCAAACTATGCTCTTGCTTGCCTGCTATTATGCACTTTAAGAAAATCTGTTCCATCACTTTGTCTTATCTCTTCATTAATTCATCCTTCTATGATATAGTGATTCTCAGAACTTTGCTATCCTAAAAATTTAATCACAGGTATAAGTGATAGAAAGACCAGAACGAGAGAAGAAAAGATTTCATTAGGTTGATGTTTATATTGTATGGCTGGATATATATTCCGTGTGTCACCAATTAACCTTATGACCTAAAATCTTATATATCTACATATGAATATATTTTGTAGATTTGGGTAATATTTTCATTAATCAAAATTATATGTTTGGCTTCATTTTTTTTTCAGTAAAAGCATGTAGATGTAAAATTTGAAGGAACAAAATATTTCAGCTTTATAGGCTCCACTGGGTTGTTCTCTGCTATACCATAAGGACAGATGCCACCAAAATCTTTCCTTTACAAACTGTATCAGAAGAAAGGATTTATTGAGAAAAAGATAAATCTGTTTCGGAATATGACTCTGTCAATTAACCCTAATATATTTGTCCTTTTATATCCACTAGTTCCTATGTAATATGGAAATATATAGATCTGAGGCAGGGACCTTCATCAGAGCTGGTTTTCATTTGACAACCTGCTTTCAGTTTAGTTATTTGGGATATCTGCTTTGAGTTTTGCTATGTTTGGTCCATAAATATTTTTAGATTTCATAATGATACAGGCAAATAAAAATGGCAATTATTTTTTATTATAGAGCCTTCAAATAAAAATTTGAAAACAATTTCGATGTTGCTTGTAGGTATAAAGTTAAATTTGGAAAACTAATTATCCAAGGACACTAATTATATCTTTATCTTTCACAAATTTTCTTTAGCTTTTAATCTTTCAAGTCAAATATTGGGCCAATTTTTAAAAAGGATTCCATTTTTTTTCTAGTTGAATTTTGATAGGCCTTTGGTTAGTAGCAGGCTTTGTGTGTATGGTGTGTATGGGTGTGTGGGTGTGTGGGTGTGTGTGTGTGTATGTGGTGGGGAAGCTATTTAACAAGCTCTGGGACCAGCACTATACTTGTAATTTTGAATTCACAGATTATATCACAGATATTGTCTTCAATAGAAAAGATGCTCTGGATAGAGTTCAATAATACACCAAATACTTCAGAAAAAAAGATATAATCCTCTGTCTTTGCTGTAAATTTAACAATTTATCAAAGTATTATGGTTACTTCAAAAGGTGAATTGATTTTATCTTTAAAATGGCATAAGGGGAATGATTTATGCTAGTATATATAGAGCTGAGTTCCATGTACTCTCTCCCTTAGGGCAAAGGGAAATCTGTACTATAAAATCCTTATAGTGGAGACGTCACCTGTAAAGGTAGTGGAGTGTGTGGAGTGAATTCAAAGGAAGAAAGGAAAAGACAAATAGTGTATGGGCACATGAGATAAAGAGTTGAGATATATCTGTGAGAAGCAGGAGCTTCTATTATTAATCTCAAATATTATGAGATTGAAGGTTTTAATATATAAAGACAGAGTTAGAAACCCCCGGTTTAGGAAAAGTTATTTAACACATGTTTCTGAGTGTTTTTTTTTTTTAATCTGTAAAATATAAGTAATAGGTTTGCTATGGTGATTTATAAAAATAAGGATTTTGTATCATCTTCTTTGTGGGTTTATGGAAAGTACAATTGAGAAGAGTGGCCCCAAATCATTTTGGGCACAGTAGGGGGGCTTGAAATTTTGGAGCAGCTTCCTGTGTTGTAAATATTTACATTTCACATTTTTAGATACTTCACAGTTCTTCATCAACTGTCATTAAATTTATGTGTGTTTTCCAAAGATAGCATGAGTCATTTCTAATTCATTGTTTCTTCTTACTTGAATCTAATTATCCTTTCCTCATTTCCTTTGATGGAAGGCTCACTACATCATAAGCAGGTGAGGGTATTAAGAGAATTTTATAAAAATCTTCCTTTTATCTTTTCTCTAAACTTTTACAAAAGAATGTTTTGGGCCAGATGGAAAATCAATGAGAAAGTCAACAGGTGAGTGAAGCAAATGTGAGGCAGCAGTTATCTTGGTCTGAGATAACTTGTACTGTTTCTAGGGAAATAAGAAAATAATATGCAAAAAAAAAAAAGCAGAAAGTGAAGGACTACATCTGTGTAGATTATGTTAATGCAAATCATATTTTTAGGAAGCAAGACTTTTATTAAGGTCTTGTGAATTTCATTTTTGGTTTAAATTTTTACTATATGTTGTTCCATTTAACATATAGCCTATTTCACTTATATTCTTAAGCTATGTGTTAAAGAAAATACTCTAAAAGTTATAAATTCTAATTTTTTCAATGTTATTAATTTATGAAACACAGATTATGTAAGCATACTAATTTTTCTTTACTGATAACAAAATACTTTCCTTTTAAAGGAAATATCAATTGAGAAAGGTGATATTTACCATTTGTCATCACAGAAGGATACAGTGTATGGCTAAGGAGGCAGTAGTAGAGAATATTGATAACTCATTTTCATAATTACTGCAAAAAAGATTATCTAACTCCATAGTATTGATGTATACTTTTAAACTCTGCTCTCTGATCCAATCATTATGAAAATGATCTTTATATGTTATTGTTATAAATTGCATATATCTTTGACTGTCTACCAGTAAGAAGATATTTATACTATAATTATAGGATTATTCTCCCTCTAAAATTTACTTACTAATCTTAGAATAGTTTCAATCACTTTTCTATTAATCTTGAAAATAGAACTGAATTTTATTTTTTTAATTGAAGGAGTATTGCTTTACAATATTGATTTCATTTCTGCCATACAGCAACATGAATTAGTACCGCCCTCCCACCGCCCACTCTTTCCCGCTGCCTTAGATTGTCACAGAGCCCCAGTTTGATTTCCCTGAGTCATACAGCAAATGTCTATTGGCTGTCTATTTCACACATGGTAGTATATATGCTTCTCTGCTACCCTCTCCATTCATCTCACTCTACCCTTCCCCTAATCTCACCCTTGTCCACAGTCTGTTCTCTATGTCTGTGTCTCCACTGATGCCCTGCAGATAGGTTCATCAGTACCATCTTTCTAAATTCCATATATATGCATTAATACGCAATATTTGTTTTTTCTCTGACTTACTTCACTCTGTATAATAGGCTCTAGGTTAATTCACCTCATTAGGACTGACTCAAATGCATTTCAAAAAAGGAGCTGAATTTTCTGGGGAAAAAAATGGCTCAAACCATAGCTAAGAATGATGAAGCAAACTCAGTTTTCCTCTTCCTCAACTCTCCACTGATGTTTCACTATCTCTCATTCCAGATATCGTCATTTAGATTTTACCTCTTTATTCAGTTTTACTATTTTTCCATTAGAACTTTCAAATTTTAGTCAGGGTATTACTCATCATTGTATAATATCATTAATACTACTCTTTGAAGTAAGTTGATTGGATTGACTTTTAATATTAAAAAAGAGTTCTTTCAAAACTCATTTTAGGATAAAGTATAACTAAAATCTACCCTAGGTTAAATCATTTAAGATGCTGCAACAAATATGGTTTTATAGGACATTTGTTTCTTGGTATAGACTGGCTCAAATGTCATAGATTTATCTCTATGATTGAACCAATCATGAAAATGAGTATAAACAATGGGTTAAATAAATATCAAATAAATATTTTATCTTTAGATGTAATGCTCAAAATCCTTCAAGCTATGCTTCAGCAGTAAGTGAACCAAGAAATTCCAGATGTACAAGCTGGATTTAGAAAAGGCAGAGGAACCAGAAATCAAATTGCTAACATCCAGTGGATCATAGAAAAAGCAAGGGAATTCCAGGAAAACATCTACTTTTGCTTCATAGACTACAGTAGAGCTTTTGACTATATGTATCATAAGAAATTGGAAAATTCTTAAGGAGATGGGAATAGCAGACCACCTTACCCGCCTCCTGTGAAACCTGTATGCAGGTCAAGAGGCAACAGTTAGAACTGGACATGGAACAATGAACTGGTTTAAAATTGGGGAAGGAGTACATCAAGGCTGTATACTGTCACCCTGCTTATTTGACTATTCAGAGTACATGATGTGAAATGCTGGGCTGGATGAAGCTCAAGTTGGAATCAAGGTCACCGAGAAAAATATCAATAACCTCAATATGTGGATGACACCATGCTAATGGCAGAAAATGAAGAGGAAATTAAAAGCCTCTTGATGAGGGTGAAAGAGAAGAATGATATAGCTAGCTTAAAACTCAGCATTCAGAAAACTAAGATCATGGCATCTGGTCCCATCTTTGTGGCAAACAAATGGGGATAAAATGGAAACTGTGAGAGACTTTATTTTCTTGGGCTCCAAAATCACTGTGGATGGTGACTGCTGTCATGAAATTCAAAAATTCTTACTCCTTGGAAGAAATGCTTTGACAAACAGCATATTAAAAAGAGACATCAGTTTGCCAACAAAGGTCCATATAGTCAAAGCTATGGTTTTTCCAGTAATCATGTACAGGTGTGAGAGTTAGGTCATAAAGAAGGCTGAGTATGAAAGAATTGATTCTTTCAAACTTTGGTGCTGGAGAAGACTCTTGAGAGTCCCTTGGACAGCAAAAAGATCAAACTGCTGCTGCTAAGTCGCTTCAGTCGTGTCCAACTCTGTGCGACCCCAGAGTCGGCAGCCCACCAGGCTCCCCCGTCCCTGGGATTCTCCAGGCAAGAACAATGGACTGGGTTGCCATTTCCTTCTCCAATACATGAAAGTGAAAAGTGAAAGTGAAGTTGCTCAGTCGTGTCCGACTCTTAGCGAGCCCACGGACTGCAGCCTACCAGGCTCCTCCGTCCATGGGATTTTCCAGGCAATAGTTACTGGGGTGGGGTGCCATTGCCATCAAATTAGTTAATCCTAAAGGAAATCAACCCTGTATTCATTGGAAGGGCTAATGGTGAAGAAAAATTCTAACACTTTGGCCCACTTGATGCAAAGAGCTGACTCACTGGGACCCTGTGTGTCAAAAGACCCTGATGCTGGGAAAGATTAAAGGCAGCAGGAGAAGAGGACTGCAGAGGATGAAATGGCATCATTAACACAATGAACATGAGTCTGAGGAAACTCCAGGAGATAGTGAGGAACAGGGAATCTCACATGCTGCAGTCTCTGGGGCTGCAAACAGTTGGCCACAACTGAGTGACTGAAAAACAAGATGTATTCTTTGGAAAATTATGGAGTAGGCAGAGGGTAAACATGTTCAAGCTGTTCATTAGAATTACCTTTTAAAGAAGACTGATTAAATGATTTTAGGATGCACTTTTGATTTTGGGGCTCCTTCGATTGCTCAGTTGGTAAGGAATCTGTCTGCAGTGCAGGAGAACCCTATTCAATTCCTGGGTTAAGATCTGCTGGAAAAGGGATACCCACTCTGGTATTCTTGGGCTTCCCTTGTGGCTCAGCTGGTAAAGCATCTGCCTGCAATGCAGGAGACCTGGGTTTGATCACTGACTGGGTTGGAAAGATCCCCTGGAGAAGGAAAGGCTACACACTCCAGTATTCTGGGCTGGAAAATTCCATGAACAATATAGCCCATGACGATTTCCCTGGTGGCTCAGACGGTAAAGCGTCTGTTTACAGTGCAGGAGACCTGGGTTTGATCCATGAGTTGGGAAGATTCCCTGGAGAAGGAAATGGCAACCTACTCCAGTACTCTTGCCTAGAAAATCCCATGGATGGAGGAGCCTAGTGCAGGCTACCATCCATGGGGTCACACAGAGTCGGACACAACTGAGCAACTTCTCTTCCTTCCTTCCTTCCTTCCATCCTTCCTTCCTTCCGTCCTTCCTTCTTCTGTCCTTTTTCCTTCCTTCTGTCTCTCTTTCTTTCTGTCTTTCTTTCATCTTTCTTTCTGTCTTTCTTTCATCTTTCTTTCTGTCTTTCTTTCTGTCTTTCTGTCTTTCTTTCTGTAGCCCATGAGGTCCCAAAGAGTTGGACAAGACTGAGTGACTTTCATTTTTGATTTTTGATGTCCACCCCCCACCCCCACACTTAACTTCAGCTCAACTCTCAGTAGCTCCTGTGGACAGTAAACATATGGGACAATACATTTCTATATCAACCCTCTAAATCTTTCTGTTCTTTTTCCTGAGGGCTTTCCCCACCACACCAAGGTGGTTGTAAAGGAAGTGGCCCAACCAAACAGAATTGTGAAATATTATTCTGGAGTTGACTTATTCATTAGTTGGATGGTAACAAGGAACCTTTTTCAGTAGTATGGGGAAAGAGAGGCAATAATCAGTGACTGTTTCTGGACCATCTTTACCATCTTTCTTGCCATGAACTCCATTAGTAGTAAACTGGGATGATGTTTAAACAGAAGATTAATTAGCAGTTTATGCAATAGCTCTGGTAATTGAAAGATGTAAGGGCAGTGGTGATTTTAAAGCCTTGGCTGGCTTTTGTTCACTGCCATCACAGTTTTGAAGACAAATAATGCAAAATTGGTGCAGTCAAGCCTTTACTCATAGCAAGCTCTAAAAGCCAGAAGGTATCTATGGAAACATTTAAGGATAGTCTCATCTCCTAAAGCAAGAGAGAAGATCATGCTAAAAAATTAGGTCCAGAATTTGATTGAAAGAATGGTGCAACTATAATGTAGATGGAATGCCATAACCTTGTATGCTTCCTATATTAAAGCAGATGCCCTGATAGGGAAATAAATAAAACCCTATAACATTGGCCCAAAGAGAAGATACTTAGTATAAATGAATATTCTGAGGTGGCAGGAGGAGACCATAGTAAACACACACATCCACTTTCATCATTGCTTTGGAAGATTATTATTTTTCCTGGAAAAACCTGACAGTGATTACTTGTCAGTTGCAAGCTGAATGTAAAAGCTGGAAGTCCTCCTTGGTAGCACATACAGAGGCTAATGTCTTCCGTAGTAGGAGAGAAGAGCAAGCTGAGAATAGGTCCCAGGTCCTAATTATCAGAAAAGCCAGTTTCCAAAAGAGATTAAATTCTCAACAAAGCAAGTCTCAGGATTTGCTTTCTAAGATCAGAACACTGGTTGGGGAAAAAAATGGGACTCAGATATAAAGAATGGGAATGGATTGATGTCCACCAAAATAACAAGTTATCAGATTCCTCTGAGTTCTCTGAGCCTGAAGAAGTGGTATAAACTTTCCTATTAAGAGGTAGAATTCTTTCATTGCCTTAAAATGGTGTAAATACTTCTTTGCTACAAGTCGTATATGGCACTTAAGATTAAACTCCACCTTTCTTTCTGACCTTTAGGCCTTAAACTAGGATTAAATTATAACCTAAGATATCTTATACGCTATAAGAATTGTAAACTAACCAGCAAGAGCCAGTAGAGTATAAGTGGGATTGTATTCTGAGTTTATTTATTTGGGACCAATCTCCAAGGATATAAGTCTAAATACCCTGGTAAGTTCAGTTCAGTTCAATCACTCAGTCGTGTCCGACTCTTTGCGACCCCATGAACTGCAGCACGCCAGGCCTCCCTGTCCAGCTCTAACTCCCAGAGTTTACTCAAACTCATGTCCATTGAGTCGGTGATGCCATCACACCATCTCATCCTCCGTCGTCCCCTTCTCTTCCCGCCTTCAATTTTTCCCAGTATCAGGTTCTTTTCCAATGAGTCAGTTCTTTGCATCATGTGGCCAAAGTATTGGAGTTTCAGCTTAAACATCAGTCCTCCCAATGAACACCCAGGACTGATCTCCTTTAGGATGTACTGGTTGGATCTCCTTGCAGTCCAAGGGACTCTCAAGAGCCTTCTCCAACACCACAGTTCAAAAGCATTAATTCTTCAGCACTCAGCTTTCTTTATAGTCCAATTCTCACATCCATATGTGACTACTGGAAAAACCATGGCTTTGACTAGATGGGTCTTTGTTGGCAAAATAATGTCTCTGCTTTTTAATATGCTGTCTAGGTTGGTCATAACTTTCCTTCCGAGGAGCAAGCAATTTTAATTTCATGGCTGCAGTCACCATCTATAGTGATTTTGAAGCCAAAAAATTAAAAAAAAATTAAGTCAACCACTGTTTCCACTGTTTCCCCATCTATTTGCCCTGAAGTGATGGGACCAGATGCCATGATCTTAGTTTTCTGACTGTTGAGCTTTAAGCCAACTTTTTCACTCTTCTCTTTCACTTTCATCAAGAGGCTTTTTATTTCTTGTTTACCTTCTGCCACAAGGATGGTGTCATCTACATATCTGAGATATTTATATTCCTTCTGGCAATCTTGATTTCAGCTTGTGCTTCCTCCAGCCCAGCGTTTCTCATGATATACTCTGCATATAAGTCAAATAAGCATGGTGACAATATACAGCTTTGACATACTCCTTTTCCTATTTAGAACCAGGCTGTTGTTCCATGTCGAGTTCCAACTGTTGCTTCCTGACCTGCATACAGATTTCTCAAGTAGCAAGTAAGGTAGTCTGGTATTCCCATCTCTTTCAGAAATTTCCAGTTTATTGTGATCCACACAGTCAAAGGCTTTGGCATAGTCAATAAAGCAGAAATAGATGTTTTTCTGGAACTCTCTTGCCTTTTCAATGATCCAGCGGATGTTGTCAATTTGATCTCTGGTTTCTCTGCATTTTCTAAAGCCAGATGTTTTGAACATCTGGAAGTTCATGGTTCACATATTGTTGAAGCCTGGCTTAGAGAATTTTGAGCATTTCTTTACTGTCATGTGAGATGAGTACAGTTGTGCAGTAGTCTGAGCATTCTTTGGCATTTCCTTTCTTTGGGATTGGAATGAAAACTGACCTTTTCCAGTCCTGTGGCCACTGCTGAGTTTTCCAAATTTGCTGGCATGTTGAGTTCAGCACTTTCACAGCATCATCTTTTAGGGCCCTGGTAAGGACATATGGAAAAACTGATGGTTCATGATAAGTGAGGTAGAAATGGCAGAATTGCAGTGACACTTGGTGGAAGAAAGTATTAAAAGTTTCAGAGAAGTGGGCAAGCTGGAGTAAATACTAAATTTGGAAAACCTATCAGATTATGATATTCATGGGGAGGTCAAGGGGGTATACACAGGCTGATAAATAACATTGGGTGTGATGGAATCATGAAAGAAACGGGCCAGATAGGAGCATTTAACCTCTAAGAACTGGGTGGATACCGTTATAAAAGAGTGGTAGGGTAGGAATGGAAACTAGACGAATTTGACCAGAGTGCTATGGAGATGGTTAACAGAGTATACCATCACTAAGGGAAAAAGAAATGAGCAGTCACCAAGGGTGCTGTTCAGTTTGCACCAGCAGAAGGAGGTAAGTCGAGTGCTGGCTTTCCAATGAAAAGTTACTTTTTCCCTTGTCCCATTTCAGAACTGAGCAAGTGTTTCAACCCAAAACTAAAGTGGCGATGGTGGCAGAGAGGAGGCTATGTGTAGGCCCCAAAGCATGGGCTCCCTTTCAGAAAGGTTCATTTAGTTGCTGCTGAAACTATGTTAATTGCTCAGTTGTGTTTGACTCTTTGTGATACCCTATTTGCAGCCTAATAGGATCCTAAGTCCACAGAATTCTTCAGGCAAGAATACTGGAGTGGATAGCCACTTTATTCCTCTGGAATTCCTATTGCCCACTTAGTGGCAAGTTTATTATTTGAATCCTTTCATTCTGGAAAGGTCATATATTTATTCTAACAGGAAAGATATATTCTGACTGTGAGTTTGCTTTCCATCTTTACAGGGCTTCAGTTAGCACCATTATCCAGACAGGATGTTTAGTGTGTCACCATGGGATATCATATAAGGCCTGATCAGCGAACCAGCTTTCCCTCTAAGGAAGTGTACCTAGAATCATGGAATCTACTTTTCTGGCACATACTCCACTACTCAAAAGTTCCTAATGTATTGGAATTAACAACAGAAGACCAAGTTAAAACACCAATTTACAGGCAGTACTCTGCAAGTTTAGGAAATCCTTCTCAGTTATGCAGTATATAAATTGCAGCAAGTACTTTAATACTACACTTTGTCTCAAATAGGAAGAATACAAGGTGCAGAGCAGAAGCTGTCCCACTTAGCACCATTCCTCTTGACTTACCACAGGATGTTTCATTTCTTGTCTCTGAAACTCTGTACTTTGCATGATTAGTGGTCCTGGCCCCAAACCAATCAGGGAATGCTTAAACAGTTCCACTGAACTCTCACCTATGGCTGCGGCCTGGCTCTTTTGGTGTGTGTGCTGTGTGCTCAGTTGTGTTCGACTCTTTGTGACCCTGTGGACTGTAGCCCGCCAGGCTCCTCTGTCCATGGAATCTCCCAGGCCAGAATACTGGAGTGGCTTGCCATTTCCTTCTCCAGGGGATCTTCCCAACTCAGGGACTGAAGCCTTCAGCTCCTGCATTGGCAGGCAAATTATTTATCACTTGATCCACTTGAAAAGGGCTTTATTAACTAAATATGCATAAAAATCTGATATAAATGTTTTAGAAATTTAACTCTTCAAAACATATTAATAAATGTCAAATATGATTTTAAAGAGTCCCATAAATATAGTCTATAATATCTAGTCCTCTCATTTGTAGCTCTTAGACTTTGACAAAATATTCCTTTGACTTTGGAATACATTCTTCTCTGCCACAGTCTGAGGCTATTAAGCTTGTGCCTGTTGGTTTTAAAGGATGACTCTGGCTTAGAGCACAGATGGTTGTGGTAATGATATCCTTGGAGCAATTTGGAACAATAAGGTCTATAAAGTTAAACCATCCTGAAATTAAAATATTTTAGGTAGAATGTTAAATCCACTACCCTTAAAAAAGAAATATCCTGAATTTTATTAATTTTATTCATGAGTATTTACCATCACTGCTTTTTTTTCCCTCTCAACAATCAAATTGTATAATGGCTTTCACAAGGGAAAATATAAAGGTGACATTTTAAGTATAAGTTTTTACCCAAATGAATGAATCTCAGAAGCAGAGAGATTATTTGCCTACCCTGTGTTTTGAATTTTATTATCACAGACACCATTTCTCTCCATCACTCCGTAAAATACTGTAGTAATTTACTTGCAAGCTTCAGTTCAGTTCAGTTCACTTCAGTTGCTCAGTCGTGTCCGACTCTTTGTGACCGCATGAATCACAGCACGCCAGGCCTCTCTGTCCATCACCAACTCCCAGAGTTTACTCAGACTCATGTCCATTGAGTTGGTGATGCCATCTAGCCATCTCATCGTCTGTCCTCCCCTTCTCCTCCTGCCCCCAATCCCTCCCATCATCAGGGTCTTTTCCAATGAGTCAGCTCTTCACATCAGGTGGCCAAAGTATTGGAGTTTCAGCTTCAGCGTCAGTCTTTCCAGTGAAAACCCAGGACTGATCTCCTTTAGGATGGACTGATTGGATCTTACTTACCTGCAACCTAGTAAGTCAGAAAAAATTACCTTTATGTCTAATTAAAATCAGTTCTACCACAATTACCAATTTTTGTTTCCTTTCAGAGTTTTGATTTACCTGATGATTTTCATTGTAATACTCTTTAATACTTTTCCAGAGTTTTTTTAAAATGAATTTCCAGATAACAATTACATGTGGGTGAATAATCAAACTCTATTAGCCTTTGCCCTGCTTCATTCCATATTCCAAGGCCAAAATTGCCTGTTACCCTAGCTCTTTCTTGACTTTGTACTTTTGCATTCCAGTCCCCTATAATGAAAAGGACATCTTTTTTGGGATGTTAGTTCTAAAAGGCCTTGCAGGTCTTCATAGAATCATTCAACTTCAGCTTCTTCAGCATTACTAATTGGGGCATAGACTCAGATTACTGTGATATTGAATGGTTTGCCTTGGAAATGAACGGAGATCATTCTGTTGTTTTTGAGATTGCATCCAAATACTGCATTTCGGACTCTTTTGTTGACCATGATGGCTACTCCATATCTTCTAAGGGATTCTTGACCACAGTAGTAGATATAATGGTCATCTGAGTTAAATTCACCCATTCCAGTCCATCTTAGTTCTCTGATTCCTAGAATGTTGACATTCACTCTTGCCATCTCCTGTTTAACCACTTCCAATTTGCCTTGATTCATGGACCTGACATTCCAGGTTTCTAGCTAATATTGCTCTTTATAGCATCGGACCTTGCTTCTATCACCAGTCACATCCACAACTGGGTATTGTTTTTGCTTTGGCTCGATCCCTTCATTCTTTTGGGAGTTATTTCTCCACTGACCTCCAGTAGCATATTGGGCACCTACTGACCTGGGGAGTTCCTCTTTCAGTATCCTATCATTTTGCCTTTTCATACTGTTCATAGAGTTCTCAAGGCAAGAATACTGGAGTGATTTGCCATTCCCTTCTCCAGTGGACCACATTCTGTCAGACCTCTCCACCACAACCCATCCGTCTTGGGTGGCCCCACACATCATGGCTTAGTTTCATTGAGTTAGACAAGGCTGTGGTAGGTGTGATCAGATTGACTAGTTTTCTGTGATTATGGTTTCAGTATGTCTGTCCTCTGATGCCCTCTCCCAACACCTACCATCTTACTTGGGTTTCTCTTACCTTGGATTGGGGTATCTCTTCACGGCTGCTCCAGAAAAGTGCAGCCACTGCTTCTTACCTTGGACGAGGGGTGTCTCCTCAGGGCTGCCCCTCCTGACCTTGAATGTGGAATAGCTCTACACATGGACATCACCAGATGGTCAACACTGAAATCAGATTGATTATATTCTTTGCATCCAAAGATGGAGAAGCTCTATACAGTCAGCAAAAACAAGACTGGGAGCTGACTGTGGCTCAGATCATGAACTCCTTATTGACAAATTCAGACCATTCAGATATGACTTAAATCAAATCCCTTATGATTATACAATGGAAGTGAGAAATAGATTTAAGGGACTAGATCCGATAGATAGAATGTCTGATGAACTATGGACTGAGGTTCTTGACATTGTACAGGAGACAGGGATCAAGACCATCCCCATGGAAAAGAAAGGCAGAAAAGCAAAATGGCTGTCTGGGGAGGCCTTACAAATAGCTGTGAAAAGGAGGGAAGTGAAAAGCAAAGGAGAAAAGGAACAATATAATCATCTGAATGCAGAGTTCCAAAAGAATAGCAAGGAGAGATAAGAAAGCCTTCCTCAGTGATCAATGCAAAGAAATAGAGGAAAACAAGAGAATGGAAAAGACTAGAGATCTCTTCAAGAAAATTAGAGATACCAAGGGAACATTTCATGCAAAGATGGGCTCAATAGAGGACAGAAATGGTATGGACCTAACAGAAGCAGAAGATATTAAGAAGAGGTGGCAAGAATACACAGAAGAACTGTACAAAAAAGAGCTTCATGACCCAGATAAGCATGATAATCACGATGGTATGCTCACTCACCTAGAGCCAGACATCCTAGAATGTGAAGTCAAATGGGCCTTAGAAAGGATCACTATGAACAACCCTAGTGGAGGTGATGGAATTCCAGTGGAGCTATTTCAAATCCTTAAAGATGATGCTGTGAAAGTGCTACATTCAATATGCCAGCAAAATTGGAAAACTCAGCAGTGGCCACAGGACTGGAAAGGTCAGTTTTTATTCCAATCCCAAAGAAAGGCAATGTCAAAGAATGCTCAAACTACTGCACGATTCCACTCATCTCACATGCTAGTAAAATAATGGTCAAAATCTCCAAGCCAGGCTTCAGCAATACATGAACTGTGAACTTCCTGATGTTCAAGCTGGTTTTAGAAAAGGCAGAGGAACCAGAGATCAAATTGCCAACATCTGCTGGATCATGGAAAACCAAGAGAGTTCCAGAAAAACATCTATTTCTGCTTTACTGACTGTTCCAAAGCCTTTGACTGTGTTCAGTTCAGTTCAGTTCAGTCGCTCAGTCATGTCTGACTCTGCTACCCCATGAATTGCAGCACGCCAAGCCTCCCTGTTCATCACCATCTCCCGGAGTTCACTCATGTTCACGTCCATTGAGTCCGTGATGCCATCCAGCCATCTCATTCTCGATCGTCCCCTTCTCCTCCTGCCCTCAATCCCTCCCAGCATCAGAGTCTTTTCCAATGAGTCACCTCTTCTCATGAGATGGCCAAAGTACTGGAGTTTCAGCTTTAGCATCATTCCTTCCAAAGAAATCCCAGGGCTAATCTCCTTCAGAATGGACTGGTTGGATCTCCTTGCAGTCCAAGGGACTCTCAAGAGTCTTCTCCAACACCACAGTTCAAAAGCATCAATTCTTCGGTGCTCAGCCTTCTTCACAGTCCAAATCTCACATCCACACATGACCACAGGAAAAACCATAGCCTTGACTAGACAGACCTTAGTCGGCAAAGTAATGTCTCTGATTTTGAATATACTATCTAGGTTGGTCATAACTTTTCTTCCAAGGAGTAAGCATCTTTTAATTTCATGGCTGCAGTCACTATCTGCAGTGATTCTGGAGCCCCCCAAAATAAAGTCTGACACTGTCTCCACTGTTTCCCCATCTATTTCAAGAGATGGGAATACTAGACCACCTGGCCTTCCTCTTGAAAAATCTATAAGCAGGTCAAGAAGCAACAGTTAGAACTGGATATGGAACAACAGACTGGTTCCAAGTAGAAAAAGCAGTACGTCAAGGCTGTATATTGTCACCCTGCTTCTTTAACTTCTATGCAGAATACATCATGAGAAACACTGGGCTGGAAGAAGCACAAGGTGGAATCAAGATTGCCAGGAGATACATTAATAACCTCACATATGCAGATGACACCACCCTTATGGCAGAAAGTGAAGAGAAACTAAAAAGTGTCTTGATGAAAGTGAAAGAGGAGAGTGAAAAAATTGGCTTAAAGCTCAACATTCAGAAAACAAAGATCATGGCATCTGGTCCCATCACTTCATGGGAAATAGATGGGGAAACAGTGGAAACAGTGTCAGACTTTATTTTGGGGGGCTCCAAAATCACCTCAGATGGTGACTGCAGCCATGAAATTAAAAGACACTTACTCCTTGGAAGGAAAGTTATGATCAACCTTTACAGCATATTCAAAAGCAGAGACATTACTTTGCCAACAAAGGTCCATCTAGTCAAGGCTGTGATTTTTCCAGTGGTCATGTATGGATGTGAGAATTGGACTGTGAAGAGAGCTGAGTGCCAAAGAATTGATGCTTTTGAACTGTGGTGTTGGAGAAGTCTTGAACTGCAAGGAAATCCAACCAGTCTATTCTAAAGGAGAGCAGTCCTGGCTGTTCTTTAGAAGGACTGATGCTAAAGCTAAAACTCCAGTACTTTGGCCACCTCCTGCTAAGAGTTGACTCATTGGAAAAGATTCTGATGATGGGAGGGATTGGTGGCAGAAGGAAAAGGGGACGATAGAGGATGAGATGGCTGGATGGCATCATCGACTTGATGGACGTGAATTTGTGTGAACTCCAAGAGTCGGTGATAGACAGGGACACCTGGCATGCTGCAGTTCATGGGAGTGCAAAGAGTCGGACTCGACCTAGTGAACTGAACTGAGTAACCAAGGAACATTTTAAGAATTCTTGTATGTGTCGTGCAATGGCCTGTTGCAAAGTGTTTTTCTTTCCCATTTTCATTGAAGCATATTGAAAATGGTTATATTCTACAACCTACTAGGATAAAGAGAATTGGAGAAGGAAATGGCAACCCACTCCAGTGTTCATGCCTGAAGAATCCTAGGGACGGGTAAGCCTGTGGGCTGCCTTCTTGGGGTCGCACAGAGTCAAACACAACTGAAGCAACTTAGCAGCAGCAGCATGATAAAGAGAAAAGAGTGATCACTGTTGGATGGAGAAAACCCCTTGGAGAGTCTGGCTAGTTCAGCCCCTTGCTGAACACATAAAACCTGATGGGATTAATATCTCAGTCTGCCTGGAGAATCCCAGGGATGGAGGAGCCTGGTGGGCTGCCATCTATGTGGTCGCAGAGTTGGACATGACTTAAGCAACATAGCAGCAGCAGCAGCAGCAGCTGCTGCCTGTAAATCATTAGCATTATAAGAGTGTACTCTGACACATTTGTTGGGAAGTTCTTGCTATATCATTGTATAAGACTTGCTAACTAATCCACGTTTCATATTTTGACTCACATTCAGTTTAAGATGCAGGATAATCTAACTCTGGAGGGTATTTTTAATTTTTTCACTTTTAATGGAAAAGGCCTACTTCTTTTATGTTATCTATTATTTCTGTTCAGTGAAAAACATTAAAGAAATTTTTTCCTCCCCTTGTCTCTTCTTGTCTCTGCCACCTAATATTAGATAATAATGCTATATTTCTAGAATGATTTTCTTGAAATTGTTAACTGTTAGTATATCTTTAATTTTTTAAATTATAAATGGTATACTTTGACTTCTCACTGTTACATTTGCTTATAAGAAATTAGCAACAGTTAATCAACACTTGTTATCTAAAAATAACTTTTCATTCTTTTCTTTCCAAGTTCTTAATATTGTCATATAAATTGTTGTACCATATTTGTATTCTTTGTTTTAATTCTAATACTTACATTTGTTTTATACATAGTCCTATACTTAAATGCAATGATCCTTGTCAGTCCTTTTGCAGTGATTTTCAAATCAATTTTTATTGTCTGAAATTTATTCTCTAGTAGTCTTTTTGAGAAAAACTTATAAAAATGAATTCTTACATACTCAAAACTCTCTGAAGCTCCTAAATTTGAAGGGCAGACATGTGAAAATAAGCTACTTGACTTATGTTTTATTTCCTTGAGTATCTTGTTGGATTATTATTCTTACTAGTTTGGATATTACTGAGTGGAACTCTGAGGCCATCTTACCATTTGCACTTTTCTAGGTCAAACAGGTTTTGCCAAGTTATTCCCCAAATCCTTTATTTTTAGATTCCACTGACTTTTTTTTAAAAGAATATGTTTCTGCATTAACCATTCTGAATCCATTTTGTTTAGAACATAGTGTACCTTTTAATATGTATATTTTAATCTTCTTTTCTTCCTTTTTTATTTCTAGAAAGTTATTTTTTTCTAAAAGATATATATCCCGTATTCTGTTTTGTTTTGTTTTTTACAGATGAGGTGGGGAAGAGCTCTGAATTTGCAATTATTGAATTTCCTTTGCCGCTTTTCTGTATCTAAATTTTTTCTCTAATCCTTGTAATATTTTTAAAATTATTTGTTTATTTATTTTTGCCTGTGCTGAGTCTTCATTGCTGCATAGACTTTTCTCTAGTTGCAGAGTAAGGGGCTTCTCTTTGTTGTAGTTAATGGAGTTTTCACTGTTGTCATTTCTCTTGTTGCGGAGTATGGGCTTTAAGGCACTCAGGCTCAGTAGTTGTAGCTCCTGGACTCTGGAGCACAGGCTTAATAGCTATGCTGCATGGATTTAGTTGCTCCTCGGTGTGTGGAGTCTTCCCAGACCAAGGATTGAACCTGTGTCTTCTGCATTGGCAGGAAGTTTCTTAACCACTGAGCCACCAGGGAAGCCCCCTTATACTATTTAGATCTATTACTTTTTTGCTGTGCTCAGTCACTTAGTCATGTTCGATTCTTTATGACCCCTTGGCTTGCAGCCCACCAGGCTCCTCTTTCCCTTGGGATTCTCCAAGCAAGAATACTGAAATGGATTGCCATGCCCTCTTCCAGGAGATCATCCCAACTCAGGGATCAAATGTTCCCACATTACAGGTGGATTCTTTACTGTCTGGCCACCAGGGAAGCCCCGTTACTTTTTAGTTGCTTTTTAGATCATATTTGCACAATGTCTATTTCCTTTATGTGCTGGCCATTATTTTTTTCAATTTTGTGAGAGATTTGCTTTCCATTTCTAACTTCTGACTGTCTCTGATTATCTGTCTGTTCAGAACCCACTCATCTTGATTTCTCAGATCTTACATAGCCATGCTGTTCTTTACCTCCTTGACTTAATTTCCTACTCCTCTTCTTTGATTTTCTCAGCTCCACTACACTTGAGTGACTTGGCTGTTCTCTCTTGCCATAGTATGTTTTCCCCTATTTGTCAACATCACTAGCTGCCTCTGTTTGTTCAGATCTTTTACTCACAAGAAGCTTTCCCTGGCTAATCCACCTATAACTTCAATCCTATTCCAGAAATATCATATTGTTGTTCTGCTTTTTTCCATTTAACTGCTATCATGGCTGGTGCACTGTTTTATTTATTTACCTTGACTATGACTTTCCTAATAGAGTAAAACAACAACAACAACAAGAACAACTCTTTACAAGATTGTTGTCTCTTTACTATCACATCTTCAGCACCTGGCAGAGATGTCATTTCTTACAAAAACAACAAAATGTTATCATCAGAAGAAAATGCTTACTGAAACATCAAAGACTGTTTTGTTTAGATTTGTTCAGTTATTAGAATTAGAGTAAAGAAATAATACCACTTTAGCATGTTTACTCTCAGAATTTGATCACTTGCCAATTGAATATAATATAAAATGATTTTGCAAAAAGCAAATCTTCACGAGTAGATATTTTCAATGGTAAGATACAAGCTACTAGCACCAGGTTAAGGAGGGAGGAATTTAGTTTCTTAAGGAGAATGTGCTTTATGACATGATTTATCAGAGTATAGCTCTTCTCTGTAGACAGTGATACTCCTTTGGGAAATGTCTTTCATGTATCTTTTTAAGTAAATAATAAATTCCCTGTGTAATATCAAGAATGGCAATTAAAATGGTAGATTAGGAAATAAGATGCATCAATAAACCTACTCATTTTCATTAAATGTCTAGTAAGCTCTGTGACACAGGGAGCTCAACCCGGTGCCCTATGACAACCCAGAGGACTGGGATGGGTTGGAAGATGGGAGGAAGGTTCAAGGGAGAGGGGACATATGTATACCTATGGCTGATTTATGTTGATATATGGCAAAAACCAGCACAATGTGGTAAAGCAATTATATTTTAATAAAAAAATGTAAATGTCTATTAGGTACCTAGTTAGATTTTGCAGTTTCAATAAAAAGAGCTTTCCCATTTATGAAGTTTTTGCAATAAATTTCTTAAATGCCTAAATTCATTTGGTCTTGACAGTATTTCTCCTGATGATAGATTCTACTCCTCGAAGTTAGGAGAAAAGTACTTCTATAACAGAGATGAAAATGTGATCCTGCCAACCCTGTTTTTTCTTTAAAGATTTTAGAGATAGGTGTTCATCTAAACCATAAATAAAACTTTTCAGTAAAATACAAAAATAAAGATTAATAATTATAAAGTTATTTTACATTTTGAAATTTTAAATCAATCCCATTGGATCATAGGACTCACAGCTTAATATTGACACAAAAGTTGTAGAATGTTCTTAAGTGTTTCCTTCTGTGATGTGGCTCTAAAGATATGATTTAAGTAAGTCTTCTCTATTTCATTTTTATTTACTTTTGTTTCTATAGTTTTGCTACTTTCAGCTTTGTAACAGTACATTTTTCTCTTAGCCTTCACTATTGTGAAACAGGAAGCCTCTCTCTCTTTCTTCTTAAAAATAAGTGATTTCTCACTAACATTACAAGTCTAACCAAAGGGTCTAACAGAACTTCGAAGTTAAAAGGGTCATAGGAAAGCAGACGAAAGACATGATAGCTGCTACAACTTATCCTTGCTCAGCATATTTCATGGATGTTATTCAGTGGCTTTTCTTTTTCTAACCTTATGTTTTACTGTTGTTCAGTCACTAAGTCATGTACAACTCCTTGCAACCCTGTGAACTGCGTTGTACTAGGCTCCCTGTCCTTCACTGTCTCCTGGAGTTTGCTCAGATTCATGTCCGTTGAGTTGATGATCCTCTCAAACCATCTCATCTGCTGCTATCCCCTTCTTCTCCTGCCCCCAGTCTTTCCCAACATCAGGGTCTTTTCCAATGAGATGGCTCTTCACATCAGGTGACCAAAGTATTGGTGCCTCAGCATCAGTCCTTCCAATGAATATTTAGGGTTGATTTCTTTTAGAATTGACTGGTTTGATCTTCTTATAGTCCAAGGGACTCTCAAGAGATTTGAAAGCATTAATTTTCTGATGCTCAACCTTGACTGTCCAATTCTCACATCTGTGCAGGACATCTTTTAGGATTTGTTAAATTTCTTTGTTCAGATACAAATATGGTCCAAATACTAAAATATAGATACTTTCAGAGTGGGGAATGGGGAAGATTATTACTAAAGAAAAGAGAAATCCAGGTTGATTTGTCGGAGGTCCTAGGAGACTTTTATGTGTATAAGCAATCTTTGGCAGTGAAGGTAGCATCTTCACTAGGTTAATGCAGTTTTGTGGCTATACTGATGAAGGAGGCCAAACTGTGGAAAATTCTTCACTCCTGTGTACCAGCTTCTCATTTCTTCCTCCAAAAAATATTGATTTTAAAAAGAAAATGTCCATGCAAAAAGAATCAAAGGTAGCCTTCAAAGGAAGTGTTTATATGCAGCATATGATCTGAGTGGTATGTGAAAATGCAGATTTCTTAATACTGGATTTTTTTTTTTTAATATCCTGTTCCATTTAGATTCCATCCACATTTTTTTTTTTAACCTTTCATGCCAGCAGAGTCCACAAGTATTTGATCCCCAGGAGCTAATGTTTCTTTGGTATACTTTCTGTATATTATTTAGTACCATCTAGTGGAGGAAGAAATGGCAGCCCACTCAGGTGTTTTTGCCTGGAGAATCCCACGGACGAGGGAGCCTGGTGGGCTGCCGTCTATGGGGTTGCACAGAGTCAGACACGACTGAAGTGACTAAGCAGCAGCAGCAAAACTGAATGGTTTTATGAGATCTACAAGAGCTTCTAGAATTAACACCCAAAAAAAGATGTCCTTTTCATCATAAGGAATTGAATGCAAAAGTAGGAAGTCAGGAGATACCTGGAGTAACAGGCAAGTTTATCCTTGGAGTACAAAATGAAGCAGGTCAAAAGCTAACAGAGTTTCACCAAGAGAATGCACTGGTCATAGCAAACACCCACTCCAGCAACACAAGAGACAGCTCTACACATGGACATCAACAGATGGTCAATGCTGAAATCAGATTGATTATATTCTTTGCAGCCACAGATGGAGAAGCTCTATACAGTCAGCAAAAACAAGGCCTACGAGATGACTGTGGCTCAGATCATGAATTCCTTATTACCAAATTCATACTTAAATTGAAGAAAGTAGGGAAAACCACTAGACCATTCAGGTATGACCTAAGTAAAATTCCTTATGATTATACAGTGGAAGTGACAAATAGATTCAAGGGATTAGATCTGATAGACAGAGTGCCTGAAGAACTATGGATGGAGATTCATGACATTGTACAGGAGGCAGGGATCAAGACCATCCTCAAGAAAAAGAAATGCAAAAAAGCAAAATGGTTGCCTGAGGAAGCCTTACAAAGGGCTGAGAAAAGAAGAGAGGCGAAAGGCAAAGGAGAAAAGGAAAAGTACATCCATCTGAATGCAGAGTTCCAAAGAATAGCAAGGAGAGATAAGAAAGACTTCCTCAGTGATCAATGCAAAGAAATAGAGGAAAGCAATAGAATGGGAAAGATTAGAAATCTCTTCAAGAAAATTAGAGATACCAAGGGAACATTTCAGGCAAAAATGGGTAGAATAAAGGACAGAAATGGTATGGACTTGACAAAAGCAGAAGATACTAAGAAGAGGTGACAAGAATACACAGAAAAACTATACAGAAAAGATCTTATAACTCAGACAATCATGATTGGTGTGATCACTCACCTAGAGCCAGACATCCTGGATTGTGAAGTCAAGTGGGCCTTAGGAAGCAGCTCTACAAACAAAGCTAGTGGGGGTGTTAGAATTCCAGTTGAGCTATTTCAAATCCTAAAAGATGGTACTGTTAAAGTGCCACGTTTAGTATGCCAGTGAATTTGAAAAACTCAGCAGCGGCCCCAGGACTGGAAAAGTTCGGTTTTCATTCCAGCCCTAATGAAGGGCAATGCGAAAGAATGTTAAATTACCATACAGTTGCACTCATTCCACATGCCAGCAACATTATGCTCATTTGTTTTACTTATTTTTATTTTTTAGGGGAAAAGTGTTATATTATTTGGAAATTTATCCAGACCTGTCAAAGACTGTTTAATTAAGATAGCTCTGCTGAAAATCAGCAAGAATCGCTGGGCTGTTATCAAATAAAGACTTCAGGGATTGGGCAAATACATCTGCATGCTTGGCAGTTTCTTGGTATTTCTGATATACATGGAGTAGGAAGACTATAAACCAGGTTAAAAAAACAGGCTAAATAGGGACCTAGATGTTGGAGCATGATGAGATGTGAAAAAGAGAAAACATTTCCGTATATTTGACTCTTTACAATATTGTCCATTGGTTTTATAAATTTCTCAAATTAAGAGGAACATATGAAAGTGAGACTGTGGTGCTTATTGCTGATTTTTAGAAAATGTAAGATTAGAAAATTGTGTATATTCTAAAGTTAAGTGCTATATAAAATAATACATATATGAATAAGGCATATGATCTTTTTCTCAAACAGTAATACACACCTAAATACATTAACTACTTTTAAACTCATACATCTGAAAAGATTTACCTCAGTGAATAAAATGAACTTAATAGAATTATAAAGGTGAGATATTTCTTTCATTGCTTTTATATTTCTTTCCTTTTTCTATATAGAAGGAAACAGCTTATAGAAATTGAAAACATGCTTTACTATAAAACCAAGCAAGATATTTCAAGTTTAGTGTGTGCATATATGTATACTTGGTTCTATGTACTTGAATGTGTAGGAAGGTTGAGCTAGCTAAATGGTGCCATGGGCAGGGGATTTTTATTATCACAATAGCTGGAGAGAGAGATGGGCTCAGGGAATAACTTCTCTTTTAAAATTTGTCTCTAAGTGTCATAATTTTCCTGAAATGTCGTTATTATACATTTGGAAGTTAGTAAAAACGTTAGGGGTACTCTCAGAAGCAATAACTCACTTTTCACTGTTTCAGGATTGTTCATTGATTGGTTCCACTGTTAGACTTGTCTTTTATTTTTCTTTTGAACAAAGTGCATTTGCTGAGTCACTTTTGCTCTGAAGCATTTATCTTTGTTTGAAGATACATTGATATCCCTCATATAATGCTGGCATATCTTTACATTTACTGAAATATAAGTAAATTTGAAATTATATTTAATTGCAGCAATTTTTATACAATAGCTATGTATGTTTATTTTGTAATTATAAATATTATGTATGTTTGTGTGTATATATATATATATATATATATATATATATGTGTGTGTGTGTGTGTGTGTGTTAAGAATTATAGTTTCCCTCATGTGGCAGTAAACATAGAAAAGTGTTCTCTCATTCTTCTTCTTTCTTCCTCTTTCTTCCTCTTTCTCCTTCATTTTTTTCCCTCTATCTCTCTATTACTATTGTTATTGCAGCTCATCAGGCAATAGAAAACAAATTGATCATTTGCAGTGTCTACGTTTCTTATGACCTAGTGGGATAGCTAATCTTAAAGAAAACTTTAAGGGGATGACAAATATATTAAACAAGCTTATCTAAGACTGAAGCTTCCTGGGAAACTAGACTTTGAATTCTAAAACAGAGATAGTCCAGGGAAAACAGTCTTTCTGGCAATATATTGCAAGCTTTTATGGAAAAAAAAAACAGTTTTTTTTAAACATATTTTTCCAGAAAATAGAAAACTTTGTTTTATGAAAACTTAAGTGATTGTTTCCCTCCAATCATTGCACAGCACAAAACAACCAGCATATTAAAAAAAAAGAGAGATTTGTGTACATGAAATTAATTGAACAAGCTCATCAGAAATCAGTGTTTTTAGGTGGATAACTCTCTTCATGGAAATACCACAAAAAATTATAAACAAATTTAGTAACAAAATTTCATATATATTTAGAATAATCATACTATTGGTTTAAGAAAAAAAATGGCAAAAAGATTGCAGAGAATAAACAGATTCAGTTCAGTTCAGTTCAGTCACTCAGTCTTGTCCAGCTCTTTGTGACCCCATGGACTTCAGCATGCCAGGCCTCCCTGTCCATAACCAACTCCTAGAGCTTACTCAAACTCATGTCCATTGAGTCAGTGCTGCCATCCAACCATCTCATCCTCTGTCATCACCTTCTCCTCCTGCCTTCAATCTATCCCAGCATCAGAGTCTTTTCCAATGAGTCAGTTCTTCACCTCACAGATTACCAGTGTAATTTATTACCAGTGTAAAAATTACCATTAACTTTGTTAAAGAAAAAAATTCACTGGACTGAGTTAAACAGATGAAGAAAACTTTATTCAATACTACTGTAATAAGGGAGAGAGTGACTTCAAATTGCCTCAGACAAAAAGCAGAAGAATTTTTAAGCACTAGCATGAGTTAGTGGAAAGAGTGGGAGAAGTTAGGAAGGATACTGGCCAATAAATTTGGACATCTGTGTTTGAACCTTCTATGATAGGCTCCAACCCTCCCATAGGGAGGGCGCTGTCTCAGTCTGCTCAGACTGCCATAAAAAAATACCAGAGGCTGGGCTGCTTAAACAACAGAAATTTATTTTCTCACAGTTCTGGATGCTAGGAAATCGAAAATCAAGGTGTCAGCAGAGGTGGATTCTAGAGAGGACTCTCATTTTTGCTTGCAGATGATGACCATGAGAGAGAGAGAGATCTCTGGTGTATTTTTTTTTTTTTTTTCATAAGGACACCAGTTATATTGTATCAAAGCTTCATGATTATGATTCTGCTTAACCCTAATAACCTCCTTAAAGGGCTTATGTTTAATACAGGCCCATGGAGGGAAGATTAGGGTTTCAACATATAAATTTTGGAAGGACACAATCAGTCCATAGCAGGTACTTTCTTACTTGATGATTACATTTCAAAGAGAGTTTCCAAGTCCTTGAGAAAAATACTTCTGAGTTGTAATATGGCAAGAGGCCGAGAAAAGATTTATATCTCAGAAGGTTAGGAAAAAAATTATAATTACAAGTTTTCTAAAGTAAATGTTCTATGACCCAGAAAGATGTTATGGGAGGGAGGTGGGAGGGGGTTCATGTTTGGGAATGCATGTAAGAATTAAAGATTTTAAAATTTAAAAAATAAAAACTAAAATTAAAAAAAATAAAGTAAATGTTCTGAGAAAAGAGACGTTAGGAACTTTAGTTAGGAAAAAAAGACTGTCTAAAGCTGAGCAAATTAAGAGGAATGTTAAGGCTGTTAGGGCCAACCTGTGGGTCATTATTTCATAGTACTGTCTAAAATAGAAATTGCCATAAGTCCTTGTCTTTTCATTCGTTCATGGTAAAGCTGGCCATGTAATATCCTGTACGTTAGCTGCTGCTGCTGCTGCTGTTGCTTCAGTCGTGTCCAACTCTGTGCGACCCCACAGGTGGCAGCCCACCAGGCTCCCCCCGTCCCTGGGATTCTCCAGGCAAAAACACTGGAGTGGGTTCCATTTCCTTCTCTAAGTACATTAGCTAAGCCATTTGAAATGCTGCATAGCACAGTAAATGGTAACATTTTAACTAATATACATAGATTCCTTTGCTACTTGTTAGCTAAAGGGGAAAAAAGTGAGGTCCATGATAAACTTTTTATGTCACTTGGGATTTCACTGTCCTTGGACCAATTATCCAATTAAAAATAACCACTAACAAAAGACTAAGAGCCTAGGTCTAAGAGCAGAGGTCATGCCTTGATTTATCTCTGAATATAAAGGGCAAGATCAGATTTGTTTATTTGTGTCTTGAGGGAGAAAATGTCAAGGGAATATAAAGAGAAGGAAGGGAGGTGGGAAATGGAGAAAAAACAGAAAGAAGGAATGTCCTCTTTTAGACTGATAGTATCAATATCAACTACTTTTGCTATTGTTGGCAAACTGCCCAAGGTTCTCTTACCCTGTTGAAAGTCAACTGCGCACAAAGGGGCTTTTCAACTTATTTACCATCTGATGAATTTTGAGCTAACTAGCAAAAACAGTGGTGGGATGAGGATGAGGTAAGGGATGCACCTGCCTCTGGATGCAAAATTTAAATGGACAAAAAAGTCAAAATTAATTCAAAAGAGAAGATTGATGTTATTAATTTTTCCTTTGGTTCAGGGTCTAATATGGCTCTACGAGGCACTGTTACTGATCTTTATTGGAAATCTTGATATTTTGTTTCCCATGGATTTTTGCATCAGTTTTAGTTTTTTAAACTATCACCTTAAGCATTATTTATCTTGATTGCCAAGCTTTTTGGCATACCCTTAAATTTTACAGCCAAGGCAGATGCCTCACTGTATCATCTCAGTCCCTACTCTGCTAGAGGAAAAAAAAAAAAAAAAAGGCAAACAAAACAGTATTATCCTCTAGATTTTTGAATTTGTTTTCATTCTTTCTAGATGGGTGAAGTCTGTCTAGAAAGTCTTATAGAAGAATTGCGTTCCCGCTGGTCTAGTTAAGAACAGTATTGTCCTGTCCTTGTATATGTCACTCAAAGACACTCAGAAAGATGCGAGTTTGGCTAAGAGAGAATTTGATGAAACACCAGTGAGAGTGTGCAGATAGTTCAAACCACACAATTTCATGTCATTAATAGAACATATTAATAAGCTATTGATTAAAAGGAACATAACAATAAATGCAACAATTTCATCATATCATATGTGTGAATCTCTGAAATCTAAGTGTCTTTAGTCTTCTAAAGGGGGGGATTTAATCTTTGTCTCTTAGCCTCATAAGGAGAAAAATGAATGTACTTTAACAGTCTGTAAAAACTTACATTTGTAATTTCCTGTAGGTTTAACTGAATATACTTTTCATTGTTTGATTAGCTGAGTAGTTGTTGTTCAGTCACTCAGTCGTGTCCAATTCTTTGCAATGCAATGCACTCTTCAGAAAACTAAGATCATGGCATCTGGTCCCATCACTTCATGGCAAATAGATGGGGAAACAATGGAAACAGTGAGACTGAATTTTTTCATTTCCAAAATCACTGCAGATGGTGATCACAGCCATGAAATTAAAAGATGCTTGCTCCTTGGAAGAAAAGCTATGACCAACATAGACAGAATATTAAAAAGCAGAGATATTACTTTGCCAACAAAGGTCTGTCTAGTCAAAGCTATGGTTTTTCTAGTAGTCATGTGTGGATGAGAGAGTTGGACTATAAAGAAACCTGAGCACTGAAGAATTGATGCTTTTGAACTGTGGTGTTGGAGAAGATTCTTGAAAGTCCCCTGGACTGCATGGAGATCAAACCAGCCAATCTTAAAGGAAATCAGTCCTGAATACTCATTGGAAGGACTGATGCTGAAGCTGAAACTAATACTTGGGGCAACTGATGCGAAGAACTGACTCATTGGAAAAGACCCTGATGCTGGGAAAGATTGAAGGTTGGAGGAGAAGGGGGTGATGGAGGATGAGATGGTTGGATGGCATCACCGACTCGATGGACATGAGTTTAAGCAAGCTTCGGGAGTTGGTGATGGACAGACTGCAGCGTGGCACTGCAGTCCATGGGGTCACAGAGTTGGACATGACTGAGTGAATGAACTGAACTGGACTGCAACAATCCAGGCTTTCCTATCCTTCACCATCTTCCAAAGCTTGCTCAAAATCATTTCCATTGAGTTGGTGATGCCATCCAACCATCTCATCTTCTGTTTTCCCCTTCTCCTCCAACCGTCAATCTTTCCTAGCATTAGGGTCTTTTCTAATGAGTCAGCTCTTTGCATCAGGTGACCAAAGTATTCAGTTTAAGCTTCAGCATCATTTAACTGGGTACCTGATAGCAGTTAATATTATCTGCTACTTATTTAAATGATCTTTTTTCTTTTTATTAAATCATAATTATTCTATGTGTAATTAAAACATACAGAATTTTGATTATAAAGATAAAATAATCTATCAGCTAGAGAAGAGAAATATAGTATTTTTGTTGACTTGGGAGAGCTCTTTTACCAACAAAACAAACCAAAATATGGTGGTTCACCTAACTCTCCTGTATTTTTCATGGATCACAATTAAATTAGCATGAATTAATGCACCATGTCAGAAATGGTAAATTTTTGTAAAGGGCCAGTTTTGCAGACTTTCAGCTTTGCTTGGTATTGTTCATCTGATAATCTAATATGCCTGATCATATTTCTAAGATGCCATGATTTATATGTTTTCCAATGTAAAGCATTCATGACTCATGATAATAATGGGTTTTTTTTCCCTGTTATAAAAATTTTAAGTTATAAAAGTTTTAATTTTTTAAATTTTTATTGTATTTTTTTCCAGGTTTATCTAGCTACAATTGATATAAGGTACTATAAAAACTTAAGGTGTACAGTATAATTTTATGATTTATATACACCATGAAATTTTTACCACAAGAAATTTGTTAAATAACCAACAACTCATATAGATACAAAACTGAAGAAATACAAAAAGTTATTTATTTTGTAATGAAAAATTTTAGGATTCACTCAATAATTTTCATATATAATATGATGCAATACTGATTGTATTTATCATATTATATGTATACATCCCTAGTACTTATTTTTCTTATAACTGGAAGTTTGTACCTTTCCATTGCTTTCATCCAATTTTCCTTCCCTCTGTTGACCACAAATATCATCTATATTTCTTTGCATTTATTTCTTTTTGAAATAAAATTGACCCATATAGCCCATTAGTTCTTGTTACACATCATAGTGATACAATATTTCCATCCATTTCAAAATGATCACCAGGATGTCTAGTTCCCCTCTGTCAGCATACAAAGATGTTACAATTATTGACTATATTTTCCCCTGGATATTTCATACCTGTGACTCATTTATTTTGAAACTAGAAGTTTGTACCTCTTCACCTGTCTCACCTATTTCTTTCCTTCCCTCTCTGCCAGCCAACTGTCTTCTGTGTCTTTAACTCTGTTTCTGTTCATTTATCTTTTTATATTTCATGTATAAGTGAAATCATACATATTTGTCTTTTTTTTGTCAGACATATTTCATTTAGCACAATACCCTATAGTTCATTCATGTCACAAATGGCAAGACTGAGTCCTTCTTTTGGCTGAGTAATATTCCATTGTATGTGTATGTCACATCTTTCTCTATTCGTCTCTTGATGAGCACTTACATTGCTTCCATGTCTTGGCTATTGTAGATAATCTTGCAGTGAACATAGAGATGTGTATATCTTTTCTAATGAGTACTTTTGTTTTCTTTGGATAAATGCTAAGGAGTGGAAGTGCTGGATATAATAATAGTTATTTTTATAATTTTTTGAAGCATCTCCATACTATTTTCCACAGAGGCTGCATCTATTTACATTACTACCAATAGTGCATGCAAGTTCCCTTTTCTCCACATCCTTGAACACTTGTTGTTTGTAGAATTATTGTAATAACCATTCTCACTGGTGTGAGGTGATACCTCATTGTAATTTTGATTTGCACTTCCCTGATAGCTCAGCTAGTAAAGAGTCCACCTGCAATGCAGGAGACCCCAGTTCAATTCCTAGGTTGGGAAGATCCTCTGAAGAAAGGGACAGTTAACCCACTTCAGTATTAGGCTTTCCTGGTGGTTCAGGTGGTAAAGAATCCACCTGCAATGCAAGAGACCTGGGTTCAGTCACTGGTTTTGGAAGATCCCCTGGAGAAGGGAAAGGCTACTCCAGTATTCTTGCCTGGAGAATCCCATGGACAGAGGAGCCTTGCAGGCTACAGTCCATGGGGTCGCAAAGAGTTGGACATAACTGAGTGACTTTAATCAGGCTTCCCTGGTAAGCTAGTAAAACTCTGCCTGCAATGCAGGAACCCCAGTTTGATTTCTTGGTCAGGAAGATCCCCTAGAGAAGGGATAGGCTACCACACCTGTATTATTGGGCTTCCTGGTGGCACAGATGGTAAAGAATCTGCCTGCAATGATGCTGAACATCTTTTCATGTTTTTGTTAGCCGTCTCTATGTCTTCCTTGAAAGAATTTCTATTCAGATCCTTTTCCCATTTTTATCTTTTTTTTTTTTTGGATGTTGAATTGTATTTGTCCTTTGTGTAGCTTGTGTACAAACCCCTTATTTGATATGTTTTTTGCAAATAACTTTTTAGTAACAAAGTGTATGTGTGTGTGTGTGTGTGTGTGTGTGTGTAAGCGTAAAATCTAAGTTTCTTTGAGCAAATCTGGCATTGATTTTGTCTAGTTTTAGTTCAAGAATTTTGTGGCTTCCTTTTTTTGCCATCAGTTCTTTAGCACAGATTTCTTACTTAATTCCTATGTTTATTGTCTATTGTGGGGAATACAAAGTACACACTTCTTAAATGCAGCATCTGTGCTCCAGCTATAGTTGTTCATTTTGGCTGGAAGTATATGATCCAGTTTGAATCAATGAAAGAGTAGTCTGCATAAAGCAAATATAGTCTCTTCATCACCTAATAGTTCATATTGCAAATTGCCTTGTAAAAGATTACCCTGTGAGAGAAATGGCTGGATGTTATCTCATTTATGTATCAGGGCAGCACAATAATAAATATATATGTATTCCCTTGCTATCGAAGACCATCAAGGCCAAGAACATACAGTCATTCTGTGGTAAAAAGTTCAAACACAACCCTGACTCCAAAGATCAATCTTAAATTCAACTATACAACTCATGAGGTCAGCATACTCATTTATTTTCAGAGCACTTAACATTTTTTTTTAATGGTTGTAAAATACACATCACATAAAACTTTCTACCTTAGGCATTGGTGAGTGTGCATTCCAGTGGCATTGCTACATTAACACGGTTACGCTGCTGTCACCACCTTCCATCCACAGAACGTTTTCATCTTTTAAAAGTGAAACTACACACTGAACAGTAACTCCTTATCCCCCTCCCTCCAGCCCCTGGCAACTACCATTCTATTTTTCATTTCTGAATTTGACTACTGTATGTCCTTCATAGAAATTTTTATTATAATTGATATATTTTATATAAATAAATATCTACAAGTTTCATCTATGGTATAGCATATGTCCTGATTGCCTTCTTCTTTATGACTTAATATGCCATTATATATATATATGTGTGTGTGTGTGTGTGTGTGTATACACACACACACACACACCACATCTGTTTGTTTATTCATCCATCTGTGGACACATGGGTTGCTTCCAGTTTTTACCATGTTTATTTATATGCCCACCATGGTGGTGAAAGCAACTTTGCTGTACATATTTTTAAAGTAACATTCTAAATTAAATAATCAACACTAATCTTAGCAAACAGAGAATGAAATAATAAGTTAACCTTAGCACAACCATAGAATTACTTCATGTGTTCATGATAAGTGGTAGAAAACTTTTTGGAAATCAGTAGAAGTATATTAAAGAAAGAAAAAAGGACCATGGATATTTTGCTCTGTGTGAAGGAAAACAGCACATGCTTCCATTTTACCACAAAAAGAAAAATGGTTATGCCTCCCTGCAGCAGTGTTTGCAAGAGTCTTGGCGGTTTTGGTCGTAAAATATACTGTATATTTATGCTCATTTTTTTCCTCCTTCTGGTAAACCAGTATAAGTGAACACATTATTGTTTAAGTATCCTTAGGGAAAACAGTAAGAAAGAATAAGCAAACACCAGAAGGACATTTTAATTCAGAACAAATGCAGCACATATTTTCTAAAATTCACTATTATTAGAATGAATCAATCTCTTTGGAATGAGTTATTGATGTCATTTAAAAAAAATAAAATTACTTGTTGATTCCAAGAATGGTGTGTATAACATGCATTTTGAGTGTCTGTAAAGACTTTTTAGCTTAGGGTTTATACTATGAACTCAACATAAAAGGTCAGAGATACACCATAACAGTTTAGTACCCAAAGTGTGTAAAATGCTAATAAAATAGTAATTTTTTGTAAATGACTATAAAGCTGCATAATAATATTTTACTTGACATTTTTAAAAGAGTTATATACTTAAGAAGATAATTCTAGACTGTAAATGTTTAATTTTAGCATGCCCTGCTGTATTAATTTATAATATCCTAGAAAATATTTAAAATAGATTTAATACTGTTTTCATGAGTTTTTTTAATGTCCAGAGTTAATCACTATTAAGTTGTTTCACTTATAAGCATTTCATATTTTGGTGTAAGGAAATGATTATGAAAATTCAATCTAAATTATTATAACTTTCCTTTTTTGTTGGAAATACTCAACGTGAATTTCTTTCTTCTTTCTCCTGGTTTTATGAGTATGTAAAATACTTTGATATCCACAACTTGCATTTGTGAATTATATGAACATGAATTACTTCACATTATATTTTTCTTCCTTTCTTTGCTTTTTTCCTTTTCAGGTAATTTGTTAATTTTTCCATGAAAAGACGGTTTTCCTGAAGGAGTTTAATTTTATTGTTTTAAGTTTTATACAATTTTAATGGTTATTTTCAATTTATAGTTATTACACATGATTAGTTGTATTCCCCATGTTGTAAAGTACATACTTGAGCATATTTTATACCCAGGAGTTTGAATCTCCCACTTCCCCACCCCTATAGTGCCCCTCCCCCTCCCCACTGGTAACCACTAATTTGTCTTTGTATCTGTAAGTCTGCTCCTTTTTTTTGTTATATTCATTAGTTGTTGTCTTTTTTAGCTTCCACATATGAGTGATAACATACAGTATTTGTTTTTTTCCATTTGACCTATTTCACTTAGGAGAATGCTCTCCTAGTCCATCCATGCTGCTGCAGATGGCAGGAATTCCTCCTTTTTATGGCTGAGCAGTATTCCATTATACGTATCACATCTTCCTTACCCATTCACTTGTTGATGGATGCTCAGGTTGTTTCCATGTCCTAGCAGTTGTAAATAATGCTGCATGAACATTGGGATGTATGTATCTTTTCCAGTTAGTGCTTTTGTTCTTTTGGATATATATCCCAAAGTGGAGTTGTTGGCTCGTATGGTACTTCTATTTGTCATTTTTTTGAGAAAACTTCATACTGTTTTCTACAGTGGCTGCAACAATTTACATCCCCACCAGTAATGTATTTTTCTCCACCAAATACTAGCAATACTAGCAAACCTAATCCAGCAATACATTAAAAGGATCATAAAATATGATCAAGTGTAATTTATCCCAACAGTGTAAGGATTTTTCAATATTCTCAAATCAATCAATGTGACATATCATGCTAACTAATTTAAAAATAAAACTGTATGATCATCTCCATAGATGCAACAACAGCTTTTGATAAAAATTCAACATTTATTTCTAATAAATATTCTCCAGAAAGTAGGCATGATGGGACTAAACCTCAACATATTAAAGCCCAAATGTGACAAATTCACAGCCAATATCATACTCAATGGTGAAATGCTGAAAGCATTTCCTCTAAGTTCAGGAATATGACAGGGGTTTTATTCAACATAATTTTAGAAGCCCTAGTCATAATCATCAGAGAAGAAAAAAGAATAAAAGATGTATAAATTGAAAAGGAAGAAGTGAAATGGTTACCGTTTGCAAATAACATGATAATACATATAGAAAACCTTAAAGATACTATCAGAAAACTACTAGAGTGCATCAGTGAATTCAGTGAAGTTGCAGGACTCAAAATTAATATACAGAAATCTCTTAAAAGACATATTTTTAAAGATACCTTTCATGTAGTTGTTAAAACTATCCAATCATCCCATTTCCTAATAAGTTCCTGGTAACAGAATATGTTATTTCTTCTTTATTAAACATGATATTTTTAAAGAATTCAAATTTAGAAAATAATTGGTATATTTTCTCTTATAAAAACTAGAATTCAAGTGACTAAATTTGCCACTGTGCTAAAGTTAGGAAAAAAAATTCATTATCTCTTTAGGTTTACCCTGGGAAACACACTTTTAACACAAGGTGGATCTATGGCATTTGGTACAGGTATTTTTATTGTCTGGTTTGTTACTTTATATTAAATTTCTACACGAAGATACGCCTTGTTTCTTATAAGAAAAACTTTTCCTATGGAACTGTGTTTGGATAGACATTTAAAACATATGTCTACCATATAAGAAGAAAAAAAAAATTAACCCCTGAGATTTGGTTCAAATTATTGGTATGGGAAATGAAAGAGACGTTTCCATTTCTTTCTCACAATGTCATGCCTTACTGTGTTTCTAAGTTTTCTTTACTCCTTTCCTTCTACATTTTGTGAAAGAGAAAGTGAAAGTTATTCACACAGTTCTGTTTGACTCTTTCCAATCCCGTGGACTGTAGCCTGCCAAGCTCCTCTGTCCATGGAATTCTCCAGGCAAGAGTACTGAAGTGGGTTTCCATTTCCTTCTCCAGGGGATTTTCCCACACCAAGGATCGCACCCCATTCTGCATTGCAGGCAGATTCTTTACCAACTGAGCTACTAGGGAAGCCCTACTTTTTACCTTTTTGTGTAGTTAAACAGGTAAAAAGTAGAAGTTAAATGTGGTTAAGAAAAGTTAGCTTCACTAAGTTCAGTTCAGTCACTCAGTAATGTCCGACTCTTTGCGACCCCATGAATTGCACCACGCCAGGCCTCCCTGTCCATCACCATCTCCCAGAGTTCACTCAGACTCACATCCATCGAGTCCGGGATACCATCCAGCAATCTCATCCTCGGCTGTCCCTTTCTCCTGCCTCCAATCCCTCCTAGCATCAGAGTCTTTTCCAATGAGTCAACCCTTCACATGAGGTGGCCAAAGTACTGGAGCTTCAGCTTTAGCATCATTCCCTCCAAAGAAATCCCAGGATTGATCTCCTTCAGAATGGACTGGTTGGATCTCCTTGCAATCCAAGGGACTCTCAAGAGTCTTCTCCAACACCACAGTTCAAAAGCATCAATTCTTCGGTGCTCAGCCTTCTTCACAGTCCAAATCTCACATCCATACGTGACCACAGGAAAAACCATAGCCTTGACTAGACGGACCTTAGTTGGCAAAGTAATGTCTCTGTTTTGAATATGCTGTCGAGGTTGGTCATAACTTTTCTTCCAAGGAGTAAGCGTCTTTTAATTTCATGACTGCAGTCACCATCTGCAGTGATTTTGGAGCCCAAAAAGATAAAGTCTGACACTGTTTCCACTGTTTCCCTATCTATTTCCCATGAAGTGATGGGACTGGATGCCATGATCTTTGTTTTCTGAATGTTGAATTTTAAGCCAGCATTTTTGCTCTCCTCTTTCACTTTCATCCAGAGGCTTTTTAGCTCCTCTTTACTCTCTGCCATGAGGGAGGTGTTATCTGCATATCTGAGGTTATTGATGTTTCTCCTGGCAATCTTGATTTCAGCTTGTGTTTCTTCCAGTCCAGCATTTCTCATGATGTACTCTGCATAGAAGTTAAATAAACAGGGTGACAATATACAGCCTTGACGTACTCCTTTTCCTATTTGGAACCAGTTTGTTGTTCCATGTCCAGTTCTAACTGTTGCTTCCTGACCTGCATACAGATTTCTCAAGAGGCAGGTCAGGTGGTCTGGTATTCCCATCTCTTTCAGAATTTTCCACAGTTTATTGTGATCCACACAGTCAAAGGCTTTGGCATAGTCAATAAAGCAAAAATAGATGTTTTTCTGGAAACTCTTGCTTCTTCCATGATCCAGCGGATGTTGGCAGTTTGATCTCTGGTTTCTCTGCCTTTTCTAAAACCAGCTTGAACATCAGGGAGTTCACGGTTCACGTATTGCTGAAGCCTGGCTTGGAGAATTTTGAGCATTACTTTTGCAATTGTATGCAATTGTGTGGTAGTTTGAGCATTCTTTGGCATTGCCTTTCTTTGGAATTGAAGTGAAAACTGACCTTTTCCAGTCCTGTGGCCACTGCTGAGTTTTCCAAACTTGCTAGCATCTTGAGTGCTGCACTTTCACAGCATCATCTTTCAGGATTTGAAACAGCTCAACTGGAATTCCATCACCTCCACTAGCTTTGTTCATAGTGATGCTTTCTAAGGCCCACTTGTCTTCACATTCCAAGATGTCTGGCTCTAGATGAGTGATCACATCATCATGATTATCTGGGTCGTGAAGATCTTTTTGGTACAGTTCTTCCGTGTATTCTTGCCACCTCTTCTTAATATCTCCTGCTTCTGTTAGGTCCATACCATTTCTGTCCTTTATCGAGCTCATCTTTGCATGAAATGTTCCCTTGGCATCTCTAATTTTCTTGAAGAGATCTCTAGTCTTTCCCATTCTGTTGTTTTCCTCTATTTCTTTGCATTGATCGCTGAAGAAGGCTTTCTTATCTCTTCTTGCTATTCTTTGGAACTCTGCATTCAGATGCTTATATCTTTCCTTTTCTCCTTTGCTTTTCACCTCTCTTCTTTTCATGGCTATTTGTAAGGCCTCCCCAGACAGCCATTTTGCTTTTTTGCATTTCTTTTCCATGGGGATCGTCTTGATCCTCTCTCCTGTACAATGTCATGAACCTCACTCCATAGTTCATCAGGCACTCTATCTATCATATCTAGGCCCTTAAATCTATTTCTCATTTCCACTGTATAATCATAAGGGATTTGATTTAGGTCATACCTGAATGGTCTAGCGGTTTTCCCTACTTTCTTTAATTTGAGTCTGAATTTGGTAATAAGGAGTTCATGATCTGAGCCACAATCAGCTCTCAGTCTTGTTTTGGCTGACTGTATAGAGCTTCTCCATTTTGGCTGCAAAGAATATAATCAATCTGATTTCAGTGTTGACCATCTGTTCATGTCCGTGTGTAGAGTCTTCTCTGGTGTTGTTGGAAGAGGGTGTTTGCTATGACCAGTGCATTTTCTTAGGAGAACTCTATTAGTCTTTGCCCTGCTTCATTCTGCATTCCAAGGCCAAATTTGCCTGTTACTCCAGGTGTTTGTTGACTTCCTACTTTTGCATTCCAGTCCCCTAGAATGAAAAGGACATCTTTTTTGGGTGTTAGTTCTAAAAGGTCTTGTAGGTCTTTATAAAACCATTCAACTTCATAAAGCCTTGAGAACCCCATGAACAGTATGAAAAGGCAAAATGATAGGATACCAAAAGAGGAACTCCCCAGGTCATTAGGTGCCCAATATGCTACTGGAGATCAGTGGAGAGATAACTCCAGAAAGAATGAAGGGATGGAGCCAAAGCAAAAACAATACCCAGCTGTGGATGTGACTGGTGATAGAAGAAAGATCCGATGCTGTAAAGACCAATATTGCATAGGAACCTGGAATGTCAGGTCCATGAATCAAGGCAAATTGAAAGTGGTCAAACAAAAGATGGCAAGGGTGAACGTCGACATTCTAGGAATCAGCGAACTAAAATGGACTGGAGTGGGTGAACTTAACTCAGATGACCCTTATATCTACTCTTGCAGGCAGGAATCCCTCCGAAGAAATGGAGTAGCCATCACGGTCAACAAAAGAGTCCAAAATGCAGTACTTGGATGCAATCTCAAAAATGACAGAATAATCTCTGTTCATCTCCAAGGCAAACCATTCAATATCACAGTTATCCAATCTATGCCCCAACCAGTAACGCTGAAGAAACTGAAGCTTCACTATGTTTATTCCAAATTCATGAGTATATTTACTTCAAATAATTCTTCAGAATTGACAAACTGTTCAACTTTTCACATATCCAACAACACCCACTTTTACTGAATGCTGAGTGATAGGGTCACAGCATTGCATTCAGCATAATTAGGGACAAAATGACTATACATGGCTTGTGCAATGATTTTGCCTGTGGGATTAAGCATTCTAGTTGGTGTGACAAGAGTGCATATATTTGTTGTTGTTCAGTCTCTTTACCATTTCCTGGAGCTTGCTCAAACTCATGTCTATTTCGTGATGCCATCCAACCATCTCATCCTCTGTCATCCTCTTCTCCCCCTGACTTCAGTCTTTCCCAGCATCACGGTCTTTTCCAATGAGTCAGATCTTTCCATCATATAAACTTCGCATGTATTAAACCATTCATATACCTTTTATATTTATTTTTTAACATGTACAAATGAGTGATTTAACAGGATAGAATACACGTATCTGTATGTATGTGTGTATATATATATATATATGTATATACACGCACACACCAGCAGAATCAATAATAGGGAGAAAAGTTCAGAAGAAAAAATAGGTTAGATTCCATTAGGAAAAACTTTACTTATGCATTGCATTTGAGCTTGACCTTGAAGAATTGAAAGAACATGCTTAAAAAGAGAGAAAAGAACTATTTCAGCAATCGTATCAGCAAGGGGATTGCCCTACATCTACCAGAATCACATTAACCTGTTAGGCTCACTATTATACATTTCACATTAGCAGGCCTTTATTTTCCTTTTCAGTGTGTTCTTGCTGAGCCTCTGGCGGCTGAATTCCCAGAGATTTTATATCTGCATGTCATATAAACTTCAGCTCCAATGCAGAAGATTAAAGTCTTCCTGAGATCCAGAATGAGCAGGCTTCTCCCATTTTAATTGGCATAGCACTCTATCACAGTGATGTTGGCTCCTTCCCCACTCACTGAGTATTGTAAATCCTCCGCATGCCGCAAGGTCAGCTGAGTATTAAGATGCACGGACCTGTCAGAGGTGCTGACAGCTCCATCTTTCTGAGGGAAAGGAAATGCTAGGTCCTGAAATTCAGTTCCAAGCCTGACCCCAGAGTCAAAACTGCTTTCATCTTGAAGGATGTGATGATTATTATGGAGTATGTTTCTATGATTCTTGTATCTCTTTCCAGACATGAATCCTATGTTGTCCCTTACTTAAGTTATTGGAAGGTACAGGGAAGGGGAGGGAGTATAATTGAAATGGGCAAGTGTGGAAAGAGGAAAATTAGTCCCGAAAGTCATACAGAATTTTGTATACATGTTAAGTAACTAGTAGTTACCTTATACTTCATATTTCTTTAGCACACAATGGGAGACTTGTTTTAAGAATAACCGTGGCGTATATAAGAACAACTTTAGGATCATTTTCTCATTCTCTTTGTCCTGGTTAATTTTCATGTCAAAAAGTATGCTTTCATTGCTTAAATGTAACAGGTTACATTAAAATAAGATCAAAATTGCAAAAATATCCTCTGGGTAAAAATGTGGAAAAGCTATACTGTTAAGTGAAGTGAAGTGGAGTGAGCTTGCTCAGTCATGTCCGACTCTTTGCGACCCCATGGACTGTAGCCCACCAGGCTCTTTCATCCATGGGATTTTCCAGGCAAGAATACTGGAGTGGGTTGCCATTTCCTTCTCCAGGGGAACTTCCCGACCCAGGGATTGAACCTGGGTCTCCTGCATTGCGGGCAGGCGCTTTACCCTCTGAGCCACCGGGGAAGCCCAAAAATATCCCTAAAATTTCCTAGTAATGACCGAATAAGAAAAAGAGGACAATAACACTTAAGAAAGTGGCTGTCCAAGGAAAGAGATAGAAGATACTACCACAATTCAAGTTGCTTTTAATACCACCTTTAGCAACCAGATCAGGTAGGGTCGGGGGGGGGGGGGAGGTGCAGAATAATGCAATCATAATAATAGATGAGTAGACAAAGAGCCTGAGTAGGGAAGCAGAGAAGTATGGAAGAAAAAATACAAACCAAAAGAGGGAAACCTCTTAAGTATTACCACTAGATTTCAGGCAGGACTAGCTTAATTAATGCCCTGTGACCAAGGCCCCATGCCTAGAAGGAAACCATGCTTGACTCCATACTCTGTTTCCATAGTCTTGAAATTCTTAACAGTTTTCAAAAAGGGGTTCCATATTTTAATTTTGCACAGTACACCACTATTTATGTAGTTGGTTCTGACCTCTGCGAAAGAACCTACATCTGGCCTCACAACTGGGTTTAGATGCAGATTGGAAGAAAAACTTAGTGAGGCACTAGACACCCTGAACATTAGAATCATCTGGTGGGTGGGTTTTTTTTAAATTGAGATGCTCAGGTCATGTTGCAGACCAATTAAATAAGAGTCTTGGTGGGGTTAAAGGCAGGAATAGTGGGGGAAGGTGGGAGAAGACCACCAGTATCATGTAAATATCCCCAGATATTACAGCAAACAAGAATGATGACCACTGAAGGGGAGAAAAATGAGGACACAAACCTGGAACTAGCAAAGGCAGGTACATCATGACTTGCAAGTGAAGTCCTCAAACTCACCTGTGAATTCATATTAACATGCCATTATTTTTTGTGCTTCTTTTTGACCTGGAAATTGTTGCTGGTGGAAGAGGGAAAGAGGCCAACTTGAATGACAGAGCATGATCTTAAGAGATCTGCTCTGAATTAAAGGAAGGGAACACCATCCCATATCTTATCCCCAGTATGTGGGGAGAACCCTGGGAGAGGATATTTCAATTTTAGGTGAGAGAATAGAACTCAAGTCATCCAGAATGGGCCCAGCTGATATTTGTTAGTAAACACCCCACTATCAATTATACCTCATAAGAAAACACAGATTCCAATAAGCTGTGTATTAGACTAATTATAAATGAACTGTAGCAGTAGAAATAGAAATTAAATGAGTGGACATATAGACTGATATTTAAAAATTATATATACATAATATGTATATTTATAAATTATAAATGATTTATAACTGATTTTTAAACTATAGATTAAGTTTTAATGCTCCCTCACTGACAGTGTGGAGAAGGAAGAAGGCACTCCCTAGTCAAATAGGGTCTAGAAAGCAACATATGTGCAACGTTCTAGGGAGGGCAGAACAACTATGAAAACAGATAAAGTGTGTCGGGAATGATATTCTAACAGCCCGTGAGCCACCAAGAAACCTGGATACTTTTTTTTTTTTTTTGTCTACCACATGACATGTAGGATCTTGGTTCCTGATCAGGGATTGGACCTATATTTCCTACAGTGGAAGCTCAGAGTCTTAACCACTGGTCTGGCAGGGAAGTCCTGCAAACTGGATACTTGTATTTGGGGAGAAAAAGTACTTCCATCAGAGAATGTTAGTAAATGCGATAGAAGCAATGTGAACTTAGTACATTTTCCTTAGATATTTAGGAAAGATAGCCATTAGGGGCTATCTGAAGGCTATCTGGAAACCAAATGAGCTTATTTATGGCTCTTACGGAGTGTGGCTAGATATTCTGAAATTGTATAGTTCTGATCTTATCTTTTTAGACCTCGTAAAATACTAAACTAAGTCACTCTTTACTTTAAACATAGAAGTAGTGCTTAAATTCAAGTGCTAGGAGTTTCATTACATTGCCTAAATCAGTTTTCATAATTCAATTGCTTTGGATCAGTATAATGATTAAAAAATTACTAGTATAAAAAGTGCATCGAGGTTTCTGATTCCTCAAAATATGGTAAGCTGGCTTGAATATAATTTTTTTTTCCTCACACTGTCTCCATTATTGACGTGATGCAGAAGGCCTAAGGAGGCTGATGGTTTGTTAAACTCATAAAAATGAGAAACACCAAGGGTGACAAATACAAGGTGTTAGGTAATAGTGTGCTTGCTAAAACAGCATCCAGGAGTGGAACAGGGCAAAGGATATGTGTATGTATGGTTGGAAAAAGGTTTTAAAGTATGTCCTTGTCTTCCTATCCAGAGATCAAATCGCCAACATCAGTGGGATCATTGGAAAAGCAAGGAGTTCCAGAAAAATATCTACTTCTGCTTTATTGACTACACCAAACCTTTTGATTGTGAGGATCACAACAAACTGTGGAAAATTCTTAAAGAGATGGGAATACCAGACCATCTGATGTGCCTCCTGAGAAATCTGTATGCAGGTCAAGAAGCAACAGTTAGAGCTTGGGATGGAACAAAAGACTGATTCCAAATTGGAAAAGGAATACATCAAGGCTGTATATTGTCACCCTACTTATTTAACTTCTATGCAGAGTACATCATAAGAAAAGCTGGGCTGGATGAAGCACAAGCTGGAATCAAGACTGCCAGGAGAAATATCAATAATATCAGATACGCTGATGACAGCACCCTTATGGCAGAAAGCGAAGAAAAACTAAAGAGCCTCTTGATGAAAGTGAAAGAGGAGAGCGAAAAAGTTGGCTTAAAGCTCAACATTCAGAAAACTAAGATCATGGCATCTGGCCCCATCACTTCGTGGAAAATAGATGGGGAAACAGTGTCAACAGTGACAGTGACATTTTTGGGGCTCCAAAATCATTGCAGATGGTGACTGCAGCCACGAAATTAAAAGATGCTTGCTCCTTGGAAGAAAAGCTATGACCAACCTATTAAAAAGCATATTAAAAAGCAGAGACATTACTTTGCCAACGAAGGTCCACCTAGTCAAGGTTATAGTTTTCCAGTAGTCATGTATGGATGTGAGAGTTGGACTATAAAGAAAGCTGAGTGCCAAAGAACGGATGCTTTTGAAGTGTGGTGTTGGAGAAGACTCTTGAGAGTCCCTTGGACTGCAAGGAGATCCACCAGTCCATCCTAAAGAAATCAGTCCTGAATTGGAAGGACTGATGCTGAAGCTGAAATTCCAATATTTTGGCCACCTGATGCAAAAACTGACTCATCAGAAAAGACCCTGATGCTGGGAAAGATTGAAGGTAGAAGGAGAAGGGAACAACAGAGGATAAGATGGTTGGATGGCATCACCAACTCAGTGGACATGTTTTTGAGTAGACTCCGGGAGTTGGTGATGGACATGGAGGCCTGGGCCGTGGCAGTCCATGGGGTCACAAAGAGTCAGACGTGACTGAATGACTGAAATGAACTGAACTGAACTGTCTTATCATTGAGTTTTGTGGATTGGTGCCACAGTGCTTTCTGTCTAATGAAGAAAATAATATCATCCAGCCTAGTGCTGACTAGGAATAGTGGGGCAACATCAGGATTATTCTGGGACCCCCAACTATGGTGTGCACAGCAGAACGAGGGATAGTGACCGCCTCATGGGCAACCCTCTTTTTCTGGAGGTCTCTCTTCCTTTGGAAACCACCTCATCTTCAAATTACTAGGCCAACCAGCCAGTGTCCCCAGGAAAAAATACATTAAGATATAAATAAATAAATAAGGTGTTGTAGCATAGCAACTACTATAACTGAAAGGTAATAAAATGAGCAATCTTAAAGTAAATTTATAGGACCAGAACAAATATAGGGAATAATATGAAAAATTTTAATGAAGAAAAATAAGACAATAATAGTGTTGACTGAAAATGTCAAGTAAAAAAAAAAAATAGATGATGAAAGGATAAGAACCAATGAGCTAAATTATATAATGGATACAGATGAACAAAAATGCATGCACTAAGAGGAAAGGTCAGGCACTCTATCATTTCAAAGATCAATACATTATGACCAGGTGGGATTATTCCAAGAAAACAAGTGTTATTCAGTCTTAAAAGTGTGGCAGGAAAATCCACCCTATTGTATCCAAAGATAAGGCCCATATGATCACCATGACTACATAAAATTAAAAGTTGCAAAAAGCTGGACACGACTAAGAGGCTGAGCACATATGCACAGTCAGTATATTGAAAAGCACACCCTGTTTAAGACAGCGATGTAACAGAAAATACCTTTGAATCAACAAAGATGCAAAATCTATATGAAAAAAATTAAAATGCTCTGACAGAACCAAAGGAGACTTTAAAAAATGAAAATTCTTTTGATATTTTTGGCTATGTAGATTTAATATAAAAAGGTATTAATTATCCATGGGTTAATTTATAAATGTAATATTAACCTGATAAATATGCTGTCAGAAAGCTTTTATTTTTCCCCTGGAACTATTCAAGCTATAGGAACTTCAGTTATGAAAGAAAAAGCAACTACTTAAGAGAACACAGGGGAAGCAGTGTCATCAGGGTGATGAACACAGGACAGATTAAAAAGAATCTGAGGTTGCATAGGGAGTTGCGGGTAACAGAGCATTCTAGAAGGCACAATGAAAGGGGTTTTAGGAATGTAAAGAGGTTGGGACAGAAAAAAAGCGATTACAAAGCAGGATATGGATGTTGGCTAGTACATTGTAGAGTGAGATATCTGACTGTACAAAAGTATTTTGGAGTTAATATTCCCTTGGAGATGTTTTAGCAGTCTTCCAAAATCGAAAGTTATTGTATAAGTAACAGTGATTGACACAAAGAGCGTAGAGAGTAAGAAAGTGCCAATCATTTTTCTCAAGCATACATTGCATGCTTCTATTTGGAGTGCTTTTTGATCAAGGGCAATCACTTCAAAGATCCCCTGAGTGGCTGCTGGTCAGAATTTCTGATCATTTAGTAATATTACTGTTGAGAACGGAGAAGCTAGAAAAATGAAATATTTTAATGAAGTAAAATAGTAGTCCATGAGGTAAAACAGAAATTGATATTTGTTTTGGCAGTGTTGAACTTTACCTGATCCCCGTGCACCTGGAAAGCAGTGATGATTAAGAATTCCCTCCCTCTTTTTGTTCCAGGAAAACACCTTACTTCATATGACTTAGCTACACCCCTGGCGATGACCCCTTTGATTACCATGACAATGCCAGAGACGGATGCTCTAAATAGGGATCCACAAGCTTCGGACCATGGACGCTACCCATCCATGGCCTGTTACGAACCAGGCTCACAGCAGGAGATGAGCGGCGGGCAAGTGAGTGAAGTTTTATCTGTATTTATAGCCTCTCCACTGGTTCTGCATTATGGTGAGTTGTACAATTATTTTATTATATATCATAAGTTAATAATAGAAATAAAGTGCACAGTAAACGTAATGCACTTGAATCATACTGAAACCATCCCCTCCTGCAGCAAAATTGTCTTCAATGAAACCAGTCCCCGATGCCAAAAATTTGGGGACTGATGCGCTAAAATTTTCCCCTAAAGAATATGAATATTATTTGCTTAATAAGAAATTAATATCACTGTTCATTCTCACCAGTTTAAGCAAAATGCCTACTAATATGACTTATTCAACATTTAATTAGGCTTTTCTTTTTCCCTTTGAACTTTGACTTGCTCTTCAGCTTATGCAAGCACTGTAACAAGAAATGTCTCTTCCTTTATTCTCTCTCCCAAGAGTAGGAATTACAAAGAAAAACATTTGCTGCTCAACTCTCTGATTTTGCCACTGCCTCATCCCACTCCCTCACACCTAGCTCCTTCTAGTTTTGTTGATTCTTACTGAAAAAAAAAAAAAAAAAAACCTCCCTTTCTATCTGACTTTTAAGATACTTATAAATTTGATGGTAAGAGCATTTCTCTGTTGTAATAGTTCCCCTTAATGAAATCTTTTATTATTTGTTCTCATACTTGCATGTTTTATCTGACAGCATATATATTTTGCTTTGTTTTGCCCATTAACATCTCTTGTGATACTTGCTCACTTAAATTAGAATTTCAAAGAGAAACTAGAGCTCTGAGTGCTGGAGATATAAACTTGTGACTCCTTTGCATGAATGTGGGAGGTGACAGGAGAAAGCTGAAGTAAAGAAATAAATGAAGATTTTCAGAAGAGCTTGTATGTGTGTGTGTGCATATATATATATATGTGTATATATATATACATGTATATATATATATATATATATATATATATATATATATATATAGAGAGAGAGAGAGAGAGAGAGAGAGAGAGAGTTATGGCTAGAAAGTGTTAATCACTCAGTCATGTCCAGCTGCTTGTGAGCTCATGCACTGTAGCTCTCCAGGCTCTTTTGTCAATCAGATTCTCCAGGCAACAGTAGTGGAGTGTGTAGCCATTCCCTTCTCCAGGGGATCTTCCTAACCCAGGGACTGAACTCATGTCTCCTGCATTGCAGGCGGATACTTTACCATCTGAGCCAACAGGGAAGCCCCTAGAAATTTTAGGCGTATGTAAAAATTTTAAAAATTAAGAAACTGTAGTACAGGAAAAGCAAAAGGCAAGAAAACGTTGCCTCTTTTTCAGAGAAATTAAAGTGTTTGGAATCTCCTCCAAGTTTGTCAACAATCATCTCTTCAACTCTAAAACTAATTTACTTTGTACTTGTATTATATACAAAGTTTACAAATATCTTCAAGTTATTATCAGACTAAAAATCTATGAATTAAAAAAGGTTTGTCTTCTTTTCAACAAAATTTGATGGATTTTGTCAAAAAAAAAAAAAAAAAAGAAAAAGATAAAAGCTACAGTCAAAGGTCCAGAAGTTACAAAATGTAATTGAAGTAAATTCATCAGAGAATGTTTTATTAGAAAATCATTCCAAAGACACTTTATTTTTAAGTGATAGTGTCAGTAAGATAGAGAGCATGAAGGAACTATTATCAATGAGCAAAAAGAGAAAGAAGCCAAAATATTAACAAAGAAAGCAGTGAATAGTCTGAAAGAAAGCATCAAGATAGAGCATGGTCCCAAGTTCAGTTCAATTGCTCAGTCCTGTCTGACCCTTTGCAATCCCATGGACTGCAGCACGCCAGGCTTCCCTGTCCATCACCAACTCTTAGAGCTTGCTCAAACTCATGTCCACTGAGTCGGTGATACCATTCAGTCATCTCATCCTCTGTCATTCCCTTCTCTTCCTGCCTTCAATCTTTCCCAGCAACAGGGTCTTTTCCAATGAATCAGTTCTTCGCATCGGGTGGTCAAAGTATTGGAGTTTCAGCTTGAGCATCAGTCCTCCCAATGAATATCCAGGACTGATTTCCCCTAGGATGGACTGGTTGGATCTCCTTGCAGTCCAAGGGACTCTCAAGAGTCGTCTCCAACACCACAGTTCAAAAGCATCAATTCTTTGGCACTCAGCTTTCTTTATAGTCCAACTCTCACATCCATAGATGATTACTGGAAAACCATAGCTTTGGCTAGATGGACATTTGTGGGAAGGTAATGTCTCTGCTTTTTAATATGTTATCTGGGTTGGTCATAGCTTTTCTTCCAAGGAGCAAGTGTCTTTTAATTTCATGGCTGCTGTTACCATCTGCAGTGATTTTGGAGCCCAAGAAAGTAAAGTCAGTCATTGTTTCCCCATCTATTTGCCATGAAGTGACGGGACCAGATGCCATGATCTTAGTTTTGTGAATGTTGAGTTGTAAGCCAACTTTTCACTCTCTTCTTTCACTTTCATCAAGAAGCTCTTCAGTTCCTTTCTGCTTTCTACCATACGAGTGGTGTCATCGGCATATCTGAGTTTATTGATATTTCTCCCACCAATCTTGATTGCAGCTTGTGCTTCATCCAGCCCAGGATAAAAAAAATTCCCAACTATCAAAAACTCCAAGACCAGGTCACTTCACAAGTGAATTCTACCAAACATTTATCAAAGAGTTAATGCCAATACTTCTCTAACTATTCCAAAAACTGTATAGGAACAAATGCTTCATAACTCATTGTACAGGGTCAGCATTTTTATGATACCAAACCAAAGATATAAAAACTAAAGGAAGTTGCAGGCCACTATCACTGAGAAACATAAGTGTAAAAATCTTCAAAAAAAATATCACCATGCCAAATTCAAAGATATTTTAAAAGGATCATACACCTTGATCAAATGTATTCATACCAGAAATGCAAGGATAGCTCCATAAGCAAAAATCAATCAATGTAATAAAAGACATTAACAAGTTGAAGAATAAAACAAATACAATCATCTCAATAAATATGAAATGTTTTTGACAAAATTCAACATCCATTTGTGATTAAAAAAATAAAGTCAGTACAAACAGAATATGCCTCAAGATTATATAGAACATTGCAATAAGCCCAGAGCTATCACCATACTCAAAATTGAAAAGCTGAAAGCATTTCCTATAAAACCAGGATCTAGACACCGATGCCTATCTTGCCACTTTTCTTCAACAGAGTATTGGAAGTCCTAGCCACAGCAGAAGTAGATGTTTTTCTGGAATTCTCTTGGTTGTTTGATGAAAAAGTTGGCTTAAAACTCAACATTTAGAAAACGAAGATCATGGCATCTGGCCCATCACTTCATAGCAAATAGATGGGGAAACATGGAAACAGTTATTTTCTTGGGCTCTAAAATCACTTCAGATGGTTACTGCAGCCATGAAATTAAAAGACACTTGCTCCTTGGAAGAAAAGCTATGACCAACATAGACAGCATTACAAAAAGCAGAGACATTACTTTGCCAATAAAGGTCCCTCTAATCAAAGCTATGATTTTTCCAACAATCATGTATGGATGTGAGAATTGGACTATAAAGAAAGCACCGATGAGTGTCGAAGAATTTATGCTTTTGATCAGTGTTGTTGGAGAAGACTCTTGAGAGTCCCTTGGACTGCAAGGAGATCCAACCAGTCCATCCTAGGGGAAATCAGTCCTGAATATTCATCGGAAGGACTGATGCTGAACCTGGAACTCCAATACTTCAGCCACCTGATGTGAAGAACTGACTCATTGGAAAAGACTCTGATGCTGGGAAAGACTGAAGGCAGGAGGAGAAGGGGACGACAGAGGATGAGATGGTTGGATGGCATCTCCGACTCGATGGACATGAGTGTGAGCACGCTCTGAGAGTTGGTGATTGCCAGGGAAGCCTGGCATGCTGCAGTCCATGGGGTTGCAAAAAGTCAGACATGACTGAGTGGCTGAACTGCACTGAATTGAGTCACAGTGGTCAGACAAGAAAAAGAAATAACCCAAATTGGAAAGGAGAAATATAAGTGTCACTGTTTGCAGGTGATATGATACTATAAAAAGATCCTCTTAAACCCTACAAATGTATAAAAACTCATCAATGACTTCAGTAAAATTACAGGATGCAAAATTAATATATAGAAATCTGTCATGTATTTACTGAATATATATTAAAGTAAAATAGCAGAACAAGAAATTTTAAAAATATTATATATAATTACATCAAAAGAATTAAAATACCTTGGAATAAGTTTAATTAAAGTGATAAAAAAATCCATACTTGGAAAATTAAAAGACACTGATGAAAGTACTTGAAAATAACACATACATATGAAACAATATACTGTGCTCATGGATTAGAATAACTAATATTGTTAAAATGAGAATACTATCCAAGGCAAGCTAGAGATTCAATGCAGCTCTAATCAAAATAACAATGATATTTTCCAGAGAACTAAAACAAATAATTTTAAAACTTAAGTGGAAGCAAAAAATATCCCACAGACCAAAAAATTCTTGAGAAAGAACATCGCTGGAAGAATCAGGTTCCCTGACTTCAGACTGTACTACAAAGCTATAGTAATAAAAAACAGTGTGGTATTGGTACAAAATCAGACATTTAATCAACGGAACAGAATGGAGAGTCCAGAAATAAATCTATGTACTTATGGTCAATTAATCTACAATAAAAAAGGCAAGAATCCACAATGAAGAAAAGACAGTTTTTTTAAACTGTGCTCAGAAAACTGGAAACCTATATGTAAAAGAATGACATTAGAACATTTTCTCATACTATATACAAAAATAAACTGACAATTAAAGTTCTAAATATAAGATGCCATAAAACTCCCAGCCCAGAACATAGGCAGAAAACTCTTGGACATAAATCATAGCCTTTTTGTTTGGATCTATCTCCTATGGCATAAGAAATAAAAGCAAAAATAAACAAATGTGACCTAATTTAACTTAAAGGTGTTTGCATAGCAAAATAAGCCATCAACAAAATGAAAAGGCAATCTACTGAATGAAAATTAATTGTAAATGACATGACCAATAAGGAGTTAATCTATCATATTTAAGCAGCTCATACAAGTCAAACATGCAAACATATGACCCAATTAAAAAATGATAGAACAAATGAATAGACATTTTCCCAAAGAAGACATACAGATAACCAACAGGCACATGGAAAGATGCGTGATATCAGTAATCATCAAATCAAAATCAGCAAACCAAAATCAAAATGAATTATCTTCTCCCCCTTCTCAGAATGACTATCATCAAAAACCAAAAATAACAAATGTTGAGGAGGATATGACAAAAAAAGAACACTTGTATGCTATTGATGGTAATGTAAATTGGTGCAATCACTACAGCAAACCTTATAGTTTCCTCAAAAAAACTGAAAAGATAAAGTACCATGTGATTCACCAATTCCACTTCTGTATATGTATCTGAATTTAAAAAATTACCTAATTCATGTTTGGGAATGCCTGTAAGAATTAAAGATTTTAAAATTAAAAAAATAAAAAACTAAAAAAAAAATTACCTAATTCAAACATGCATACACCAATGTTCATAGCACCATTATTTATAATAGTCAAAATATGGAAGCACCCTAAGTGCAGATGAATGTATAAAGAAGATATATATATATATATATATATACACATATATATATACACACACACACACACATATACAGTAGCATAGTACTCAGCCATATGAAAGAATGAAATCTTGCCATTTACAGCAATATGGATGGACTGACAGTATTATGCTAAGTGAAATGTCAGACAAAGCCAAATAGTGCATGATTTTACTTATATGTGACATCTAAAACCCAAAATAAATGAACAAACATAATTAAACAGAAACAGATACAGAGAACAAATAGGTGATTGCCAGAGAGCAGGGGTGGTGGGGAGAGAAATAGGCAGATTAAGAAGTATGAAATTTCAATTAATAGTCATAGGTATGAAATGTACAATATGGGGAATATAGTTTCTTTGTATGTTGAAAAACTATAACGACTTATCATGGTGATCATTTTGTATAGCTAGAATTATCAGATTAATACATGGTAACTAGGAGATAACTTAGTGTTGTAGGTCAATTATACTTCACAAGAAAGAAAGAAAAATTTCAGAGGTGGCGACGGCTATGGCTGGAAGAGCCGGGCTGGGGCCCATGGCGGAGGTGGAGGCTTGTATTGGGAGGGTGGCGGGGAGTGAAGGGCGAGAAAGATGGTGACGTCTGGAGCGAATGGGCTGGTTCGGCCACAGCCTCAGCTTCCAATCCACTTAAGTTTAGTGAGAAGATCGCACTGCAGAAGTAGTGTCAGGCCGAGGAGACGGTGGCCTTCAAGGAGGTGATGATGGACATCAGCTCCACCCAGTTGCAGGCCCAAAAACTGCAGCTGGCATACACAAGGAGCTCCCACTATGGTGGCTCTCTGCCCAACGTGAACCAGATTGGCTGTGGCCTGGCTGAGTTCCAGGGTCCCTTCCACTCCCCTCTGGATTCATCTCAGAGCACTCGGCACCACTGGCTGGGAGAACAGGTGCAGGGAGATCCCCGAAGAATGGTATCCCCATTCACCGCTACCCTCACCACATTGACAGCTCTCCCTATTGTCCTATTTATCTCTTTCTCCAGAGTCCAGTTAGTGGAGGACAATGCTCTGGAGCAATTTCCCTGCAGAGAAGGGGCAGTTGTTTCAACTACCATCTGCACTTAAGAGAACAAGCTCTGACTCTGTCCTTCACACAAGCACGATGTACCCCAGCCCTCTGGACACTTATCCAGGCCCTGCACCCACCAGGGTCCTGCCAATCAGCCATGAAGGTTTTCTGGATGGCGAGATGGGCTCCAAAGTCCCTTCTATTGAGGAGAACTTGCTAAACGGTAAGCACTTGCTGAAACCATGGGATGCTAAGAAGCTGTCCTCATCCTCCTCCCGACTTCAGTCCTGTGAAGTCTCTCAAGTTAACATCTCCCTGTCTCCTGACCAGCCTGCTACTGTGCCTGTCCTCCTACCTGCCATGAACACAGGTGGCTCCCTACCTGACTTCATCACCCTGCACTTTCCTCCACCACTGCCCACCTCATGGACCCAGAGGAGACAGCCTATCTCAGCCTGAGTGGGGGCAACAGTCCCTCCAGTTTGACCCACACCATGACCCATCTGGGCATCAGTGGGGGTCTGGGCTATGGTGTACCAGGACATCATTCACCTCTCAGCCACCCATCCTTGCCATCTTCCCTAAGCAATCCCAACCTCCAGGCTTCCCTGAGAAGTCCTCAGCCCCAGCTCTAGGGCTCCCACAGTCACCCCTCATGACTGCTTGCTGCCTTCTTGGCCCACCAGACACTGCCCACCACCTCCCTGGGTCACCCCTTGCTCAGTGCCCCCACCCTCTCCTCCTCCTCTTCCTCCTCTTCTGCTTCATCTCTGGTTCTGCCCTCCCCGCCAACCCCCCACCTCTACCTCTGCCTTACTCAGCTTCTGCCCTGAGGGCCTTCCGCTGCCACCGCTATGTGCCCCTCAGTCCCCATAGTTTGCCGGCCCAGCCAATGCCAGAAGGTCCCAACAGCAACTGCCCAAACAGTTTTTGCCAACAATGTCACCCACTTTGTCTTCCATCACTCAGGGCGTCCCCCTGGATACCATTAAGCTGCCCACCATATCCGCTACAGCCCCCAAGGTTTCATTCTGCCCATTCAGCCACCCACCCCAAAGCCCCTGCAGGAGCCAGGGCTGCCCTCTCATGCCTGCTCAGTGCAGCTCTCAGGGTGTCAGCCCCTGGGCAGGCAGCTACAGTAATGGACACTGTACTCAGCCAGCCCCAGTGAGCATGGACAACAGTCTTACCACCGATCAATGAGTGACTGCAGCCTCGGGAACCTGGGGCAGTTCAGCATGGAGAGCCCATTGACCAGCTGGTGCTGGATCTCCCTGGCTTTTCCAAAGGGCCTGGATTGTTAGGGGGTGAGAGGACAGTGAGTGGGCCCCAGGACCCTCATGCCCTCAACCACCAGAATGTAACCCACTGTTCTCACTATGGCTCAGGGCCTAACATCATCCTCACAGGAGACGCCTCCCCAGGCTTCCACAAGGAGTTTGCAGCAGCCCTGGCCTGAGTGCTGGGCTTTGAGGTGTCAGCAGCTGGGCTGGGGCTAGGGCTGGGACTGGGGCTGGAGGAGGAGCTGCACATGGAGCCACTGGGCCTGGAGGGGCTCAGCATGCTGAGCAACCCCTGCACCTTGCTGCCTGACCTGGCTATGGAGGACTTGTTCCGCAGTGACCGGCTGCAGTGAGGCCAGCTCAGCGCCATCCCTCTTCTCGGCCCTGTCCCTCATCATTGTCCCTTTCCTCCATTCCCCCTAGCCATTAGAGATGTCACTCTCTGTCCCCAGATCCTCTTTCTGACATGAATGAAGTTTCCCAAGAATCAGAAAAGGCAAGGGGTTTTTTTCCTATGTGGCCCCTGAATTCTGCCCACGGCGGGGGGTTGGGGGAGCTCAAGGGAGGGCCTAAAGCACTTGTAACTTTGAACCATCTGTCTGGAAGTCACAGCCTGTTGGAAAGTGGCAGGTAGAGAGGAGCCTTGGAAGCAGGGCTTGTCCGGATGCCTAGGGGTGGGCAGAGTGCCAGCCCTCTCATGACTCTTCCCCTTACAATGGAGAAGAGAGCCAGAGTAGATATTATTTTTTATTAAATGTATGTTAATAGAAAATCTTACTAAAAATTAAAAAAAAAACAAAAAGTCATGGAAAAAGATTAATTTTTAGGTTACCAGGAATGAAGATTAGGGAAAGGGGGAATTAGGTGAAGACAGTCAAAATATACGAACTTCCATTTATAAGGTAATACCAGGGTTGTAATGCAAAGAGTCAGACACGACTGAGCGACTAAACTGAATGTACAACATGATAAATATAATTAACACTGCTTTAAGTTATTTATGAAAATTGTTAAAAGAGTAAATCCTAAGAGTTCTCATCAAAAGAAAAAAACTTTTTTCTATTTTTTTTTTTACAATTTTGTGTCTCTATGTGATAATGGATATTCACCAAACTTATTGTGCTAATCATTTCATGATATATGTAAATCAAATCATTATGCTGTATACATTAAATTTATCCAGTTCTCTTTGTCAATTACATCTTGATAGAATTGGAAGAATAAAATAGTATCACCTTTGTTAGAAGTTATTCTTAGCAAAACTAAGGTAGTAACTCATTATGGGTATACAGATAAAAATTATACAAATAAAATTGTTTTCATTACAGTTTAAAAATAAAGTAAAATAAAAATAAAATAGATTCCTAAGAAATCTTTGGTTTTAACACCAGGCCTTTAGTAATGATTTCTCTTTTAAAAGATGTATATTTTGAAATCATCTGTTAGTTAGTAACTACTCCTGTGGTGATTTAGATGATTAAAAACTTGTTCAGCATTACTTTTTCCTGTTTTGCAAACTCTCATAAAGAGACTTAACTACAGGTGATATGAGACAATTAAATGCTAAATATCTTTTTATCTCCACAGAAAGAGATGTTTTTAGCACCAAAGATAGTAAAACACAGCCATTGCCAGATAACAGATAAAACATTTTGCATCTGATTTCTCAAAGCACCTATTTTAAAGTGCATTTAAATGAAAACAGAAACATATTCATCAAAGTAGCACAATGCCAATTTTCAAGAGAATTTTAGAAATGCCGTTCTTTCATAAGATTGTAAAAGGCAAATGAGAATTGTCATTTTGGATTAATATAGGAGAACAAAGAAAGGAAATTGAGTAAAATGACTTCCATCTTTAAAATTAAGCAGGATGTGAAAATATTTAAACAGAGTAAGTGCTGAAAGTAAATCAGCTACTTTTAATGTCCTCTGTTTTGTCAGTCAGTCGTGTCCAATTCTTTATTACCCCATGGACTGCACCCTGCCAAGCTTCTCTGTCCTTCACCATCTCCCAGAGCTTGCTGAAATTCATGTCCATTAGTCGGTGATGCCATCCAACCATCTCATCCTCTGTCATCCCCTTTTTCTCCTGCCTTCAATCTTTCCCAGCATCAGGGCCTTTTTCAAAGAATCGGCTTTTCACATCAGGTGACCAAAGTATTGGAGCTTCAGCATCAGTCCTTCCAATGAGTATTCAGGACTGATTCCTTTTAGGATGGACTGGTTGGATCTCCTTGCTGTCCAAGGGACTCTGGAGAGTCTTCTCCAACACCACAGTTCAAAAATATCAATTCTTTGAGGCTCAGCCTTCTTGATGGTTCAATTCTCATTTCTGTGCATGACTACTGGAAGAACCATAGCTTTGACTAGACGAACCTTTGTTGGCAAAGTAATGCCTCTGCTTTTTAATAGGCTCTCTATGTTTATCATAGCTTTTCTTCCAAGTAGCAAGTGTCCTCTGTTAGGATTTACCAGATTTTTTTGTGTTAAACCAGACATTTTGATTTAATTTAGATTTATCATTTCTTATACTATTTTATGTGTAAATAATGCTCAAAATTCTCCAAGCCAGGCTTCAGCAATAGGTGAACGGTGAACTTCCAGATGTTCAAACTGGTTTTAGAAAAGGCAGAAGAACCAGAGATCAAATTGCCAACATCGGCTGGATCATGGAAAAAGCAAGGGAGTTCCAGAAAAATATCTATTTCTGCTTTATTGACTAAGCCAAAGCCTTTGACTGTACAGATCACAATAAACTATGGAAAATTCTGAAAGAGTTGGGAATACCAGACCACCTGACTTGCCTCTTCAGAAACCTATATGCAGGTTAGGAAGCAACAGTTAGAACTGGACATGGAACAACAGACTGGTTCCAAATAGGAAAAGGAGTACGTCAAGGCTGTATACTGTCACCCTGCTTATTTAACTTATATGCAAAGTACATAATGAAAAATGTTGGGCTGGAAGAAGCACAAGCTGGAATCAAGACTGCTAGGAGAAATAGCAGTAATCTCAGATATGCAGATGACACCACCCTTATGGCAGAAAATGAAGAGGAACTAAAAAACCTCTTGATGAAAGTGAAAGAGGAGAGTGAAAAAGTTGGCTTAAAGCTCAACATTCAGAACCATCACTTCATGGGAAATAGATGGGGAAACAGTGGAAACAGTGTCAGACTTTATTTTTGAGGGCTCCAAAATCACTGCAGATGGTGACTGCATCCATGAAATTAAAAGACACTTACTCCTTGGAAGGAAAGTTATGACCAACCTAGATAGCATATTGAAAAGCAAAGACATTACTTTGCCAACAGAGGTCCGTCTAGTCAAGGCTATGGTTTTTCCAGTGGTCATGTATGGATGTGAGAGTTGGATTGTGAAGAAAGCTGAGCACCAAAGAATTGATGCTTTTGAACTGTGGTGTTGGAGAAGACTCTTGAGAGTCCCTTGGACTGCAAGGAGATCCAACCAGTCCATCCTAAAGGAGAGCAGTCCTGGGTGTTTTTTGAAAGGACTGATGCTAAAGCTGAAACTCCAGTATTTGGCCACCTCATGCGAAGAGTTGACTCATTGGAAAAGACTCTGATGCTGGGAGGCATTGCGGGCAGGAGGAGAAGGGGACAACAGAGGATGAGATGGCTTGATGGCATCACTGACTCAATGGATGTGAGTTTGAGTGAACTCCAGGATTTGGTGATGGACAGGGAGGCCTGGCATGCTGCAATTCATGGGGTCGCAGAGTTGGACATGACTGAGTCACTGAACTGAACTGAACTGATACCATCTTATGTGAAAATGCTCAACACAGTGTCACCTTTACAACATAATTATCAAGTGCTAACACTCATCCAGGATGTATATTAAGATTTTTATCACATAATCTTCAACTCTATAGATTGCCATCATTCTATGATGAAAAAGTTGGAGCATAGGAAATTCAGTGTTCTTGCCCAGTCTCCAATAGGTACTTAACGACATATTTGGAGTTTCAACTAAGAGCTTTCTCCAAAGCCCATGCTCTTTACTCTATTTTATATTCATAAAACTGACGCAGGTCATGTCATTGCACAAACTAACCTCGCTTGTCTGTTTCCTTTCAAGCTACCCATTCAGTATAGAAATGTGGCAGAATTATAAACAGAAGATTGAAAGAAGGGTTATGGATATTAGCCCTATCTATGTTCCTTGCTAGGAGAAGGCAATGGCAACCCACTCCAGTCCTCTTGCCTGGAAAATCCCATGGACGGAGGAGCCTGGTAGGCTGCAGTCCACGGGGTCGCACAGAGTCGCACACAACTGAAGTGACTTAGCAGCATGTTCCTTGCTGACCCAGTCCTCTGTCTCTGTTCTACCTTCCACCAGTTGTCCTAGGTAAAAATCATGTGGAACAATTGAGTCTTCAGTGAAGAAACTCATAGCTTTCTTGGCACTTTCTGTTTTTCTTGTACTCAGCCTCACACCTCTCTGCAGACAGCTTTGCTTCAGTAGAGAGACTTGATAAAGATTGGATATTACAGTAGAGTGTGAAGTTTGTTATTTGAGCTTCCTCTTGAGAGCTGGCATCAAGCAGGTGCTATTCTAGTCAGTGTTGTTGACCTCTACAAAATCTGCTGTTTGGGAGTGATAAAAAGTTAAGGATTATTAAAAATCTCAGAGCTGATTTATTGAGTCAAAATTTCCACTGCTATATTAACCTAATAAGGAATGGCTCTATGTAACACTGTATTATTAAGGTCAGCATCCAAAACAGAATACAGTTTCTCCTAGGTCAAGGGAAGACAAATTTCATTTCACTTTATGTTAACTAAGTATAGAAATTCCATAGTTACAAGTCATATAGCCAAGAAGATTGCTTAACTGTCTGAGGCTTTCTTAATGTTTCCTCTTTATAAATCATAACCAGTAGCACTCATTTCGGAAAAGGCAATGGCACTCCACTCCAGTACTCTTGCCTAGAAAATCCCATGGACAGAGGAGCCTGTTGGGCTGCAGTCCACGGGGTCGCTAAGAGTCAGACATGACTGAGTGACTTCACTTTCACTTTTCACTTTCATGGACTGGAGAAGGAAATGGCAACCCACTCCAGTGTTCTTGCCTGGAGAATCCCAGGGATGGTGGAGCCTGGTGGGCTGCTGTCTCTGGGGTCATACAGAGTCGGACACGACTGAAGCGGCTTAGCAGCAGCAGCAGCACTCTTTTATGAGAAGAAATGATGTGTCTAAATGAATTTCAAAGCTGTTGTTAGAAGGATATTATGAGATACATTGTTTCTTCACGTAATGTAAGTTAACTAATTAAAGTCAGAAAAGCTAACCACATTTTTGACCATGAATTCATTCATCTTTACTCATTTGTGGGTTAATACATATCTTTGTGTAATATATTCCTATTGTTACAATGAAATGTCTATTGCTGCTAATACTAGAAATACAGCAATTAACAAGGTAGATCATAAATATAGCCTTTACAGGGGCTACATTTTGGTTTACATATTAAAGAGGGCTTCTTTTCCTATTAAAAATTTAATAGGAAGCAATTTATTACTGACTTAGATCAATTCAATATGTAATTGTAGCTGTCCATATAGAAGAATTTATACCATGGCCTGAGTTACCTTTAAATGTTACAGGGCGTATGTGAAAAATACATAAATACCTTGACCTACCTGTGAGAATGTCTTCAGGATAGAGTACCTCATTAGGCAGTCATAAGTTATATAATTATATACATATGCATTTCACTGTAATTGGATGGTGTACCAAATTAAATAGATCAGTAATGTTGTTTAATATATTTCACTACTTTCAGAACAGGAAAGTGCAGAAAGACATTCTGGTTGTGTTTTTGGCCGATTAGTGTTATACATAATTATAATCTAATTAGTTATCACTTAAATTCCACCTGGCATTTTACAACAGGATAATCACATGAAAGTGTTTATCAAGACTTACATTTCTTTTAAAAGCAGAAACTTTCAAAAATGTAACAATTTATTATTAAACATAAATATTTTAAAAAGAAAAGATACTCAGAGAAAGAAATGCCAAACTGTTATAAAGTCTTAGTTACTCAGTTGTGTCCAGCTCTTTGCGACACCATGGACTATGACCTGCCAGGCTCCTCTGTCCTGGAATTTTCCAGGCAAGAATATTGGATTAGATTGCCATTCCCTTCTCTAGGGGATCTTCCTGACCCAGGGATCGAACCCAGGTCTCCTGCATTGCAGGCAAATTCTTTACTGTCTGAGCCACCAGGGAAGCCCTCTTTAACATTTAGCATAATTTTAGTGTTTTTATATAAGTAATACAAAATAAAACTGAAATTACACACACACACACACACACACACACACACACACATATATATATATATATATATATATATATATATATTTACTTGAAGAGGATTCTGAGCACTCACTACCATGCTAAACTGGGTGTACAGTGATGTATACATTGAATTTCCTGACCTAGAAAACTTCCAGCTTGAACCATCAACCATTCAATGTACTAAATGACTAAATGCAGTAACAGTCAAGCCCAGATGTTGTATTAATTTTTAAAACAGGAAGAAGAAATGGACCAAAGCAGAGAGATGAGTCATCATACAGATGTAATATCAAAATTTAGGTAGTGCCGGGGCAGGTGGTAAGACAGAACAAGTGACAAAGGCTAGAGCAGTTAAACTCGACCAGTGCTTGAAAGCTCTCAAATCCAAACTGATTCACAGAGAATCAGTTCACTTCAGTTCAGTTCAGTCACTCAGTCGTGTCTGACTCTTCACGACCCTGTGAATCACAGCACATCAGGCCTCCCTGTCCATCACCAACTCCTGGAATTCACTCAAACTCATGTCCATCGAGTCTGTGATGCCATCCAGCCATCTCATCCTCTGTCGTCCCCCTTCTCCTCCCACCCCCAATGCCTCCCAGCATCAGGGACTTTTCCAGTGAGTCAACTCTTCTCATGAGGTGGTCAAAGACTGGAGTTTCAGCTTTAGCATCATTCCTTCCAAAGAAATCCCAGGGTTGGTCTCCTTTACAATGGACTGGTTGGATCTCCTTGCAGTCCAAGGGACTCTCAAGAGTCTTCTCCAACACCACACTTCAAAAGCTTCAATTCTTTGGTGCTCAGCTTTATTCACAGCACAACTCTCACATCCATACATGACCACTGGAAAAACCATAGCCTTGACTATATGGACCCTTGTTGGCAAAGTAATATCTCTGCTTTTGAATATGCTATCTAGGTTGGTCACAACTTTCCTTCCAAGCAGTAAGCATCTTTTAATTTCATGGCTGCAATCACCATCTGCAGTGATTTTGGAGCCCAAACAAAAAGAAAGTCTGACACTGTTTCCACTGTTTCCCCAACTATTTCCCATGAAGTGATGGGACCAGATGCCATGATCTTTGTTTTCTGAATGTTGAGCTTTAAGCCAACTTTTTCACTCTCCTCTTTTACTTTCGTCAAGACACTTTTTAGTTCCTCTTCACTTTCTCCCATAAGGGTGGTGTCATCTGCATATCTGAGATTATTGATATTTCTCCTGGCAATCTTGATTCCAGCTTGTGTTTCTTCCAGACCAGCGTTTCTCATGATGTACTCTGTGTAAAAGTTAAATAAGCAGGGTGACAATATACAGCCTTGACGTACTCCTTTTCCTATTTGGAAGCACTCTGTTGTTCCATGTCCAGTTCTAACTGTTGCTTCCTGACCTGCATATAGGTTTCTCAAGAGGCAGGTCAGGTGGTCTGATATTCCCATCTGTTTCAGAATTTTCCACAGTTTATTGTGATCCACACAGTCAAAGGCTTTGGAATATTCAATAAAGCAGAAACAGATATTTTCTGGAACTCTTTTGCTTTTTTGATGATCCAGCAGATGTTGGCAATTTGATCTCTGGTTCTTCTGCCTTCTCTAAAACCAGCTTGAACATCTGGAAGTTCACAGTTCACGTAACTGAAGCCTGGCTTGGAGAATTTTGAACATTACCTACTAGCATGTGAGATGAGTGCAATTGTGAGGTAGATTGAGCATTCTTTGGCATTGCCTTTCTTTGAAAACTGACCTTTTCCAGTCCTGTGGCCACTGCTGAGTTTTCCAAATTTGCTGGCATATTGAGTGCAGTACTTTCATAGCGTCATCTTCCAGGATTTGAAATAGCTCCACTGGAATTCCATCACTTCCATTAGCTTTGTTTGTAGTGATGCTTTCTAAGGCCCACTTGACTTCACAATTCAGGATGTCTGGCTCTAGTTGAGTAATGACACCATCGTGATTATCTGGGTCATGAAGCTCTTTTTTGTACAGTTCTTTTGTGTATTCTTGCCACCTCTTTTTAATATGTTCTGCTTCTGTTAGGTCCGTACCATTTCTGTCCTCCTTCAAGCCCATCTTTGCATGAAATGTTCCCTTGATATCTCTAATTTTCTTGAAGAGATCTCTAGTCTTTCCCATTCTGCTGTTTTCCTCTATTTCTTTGCATTGATCGCTGAGGAAGGCTTTCTTATCTCTTCTTGCTATTCTTTGGAACTCTGCATTCAGATGCTTATATCTTTCCTTTTCTCCTTTGCTTTTTGCTTCTCTTCTATTCATGGCTATTTGTAAGGCCTTCCCAGACAGCTGTTTTGTTTTTTTTTGCATTTCTTTTCCATGGGGATGGTCTTGATCCTTGTCTCCTGTACAATGTCAAGAACCTCCATCCATAGTTCATCAGGCACTCTGTCTATCTGACCTAGGTCCCTTAAATCTATTTCTCACTTCCACTGTATAATTGTAAGCGGTTTGATTTAGGTCATACCTGAATGGTCAATTGTTTTCCCTACCTTCTTCAATTTAAGTCTGAATTTGGTAATAAGGAGTTCATGATCTGAGCCACAATCAGCTCTCAGTCTTATTTTGGCTGACTGTATAGAGCTTCTCCATTTTGGCTGCAAAGAATATAATCAATCTGATTTTGGTGTTGACCATCTGGTGATGTCCATGTGTAGAGTCTTCTCTTGTGTTGTTAGAAGAGGGTATTTGCTATGACCAGTGCATTCTCTTGGCAAAACTCTGTTAGCCTTGCCGTGCTTCATTCTGTACTTGAAGGCCAAATTTGCCTGTTATAACAAGTGTTTCCTGACTTCCTACTTTTGCATTCCTTTGACCTGTAATGAAAAGGAAATCTTTTTTGGGTGTTAGTTCTAAAAGGTCTTGTAAGGCTTCATAGAACCATTCAACTTCAGCTTCTTCAGCATTACTGGTTGGGGCATAGACTTGGATTACCATGATATTGAATGATTTGCTTTGGAAATGAACAGAGATCATTCTGTCATTTTTGATATTGCATCCAAGTACTGCATTTTGGACTCTTTTGTTGACCATGATGGCTGCTCCATTTCTTCTAAGGGATTCCTGCCCACAGTAGTAGATATAATGGTCATCTGAGTTAAATTCACCCATTCCAGTCCATTTTAGTTCACTGTTTCCTAGAATGTCATATTTCACTCTTGCCATCTTCTGTTTGACCACTTCCAATTTGCCTTGATTCATCGACCTGACATTCCAGGTTCCTATGCAATTTTGCTCTCTTACAGCATCAGCCCTTGCTTCTGTCACCAGTCACATCCACAACTGGGTATTGTTTTTGCTTTGGCTCCATCCCTTCATTCTTTCTGGAGTTATTTCTCCACTGATCTCCAGTAGCATATTGGGCCCCTAACCGACCGACCTGGGGAGTTCTCTTTCAGTATCCTATCATTTTACCTTTTCATACTGTCCATGGGGTTCTCAAGGCAAGAATACTGAAGTGGTTTGCCATTCCCTTCTCCAGTGGACCACATTCTGTCTGACCTCTCCACCATGACCCTTCCGTCTTGGGTGGCCCCACAGGGCATGGCTTAGTTTCATTGAGTTAGACAAGGCTGTGGTTCATGTGCTCAGATCATTGGCTAGTTTTCTGTGATTATGGTTTCAGTGTGTCTGCCCTCTGATGCCCTCTTGCAACACCTACCGTCCTACTTGGGTTTCTCTTACCTTGGGCGTGGGGTATCTCTTCACAGCCGCTCCAGCAAAGCGCAGCTGCTGCTCCTTACCTTGGATGAAGGGTATCTCCTCACAGCCACCCCTCCTAACCTTGAGCGTGGAGTAGCTCCTCTCGGCCCTCCTGCACCTGTGCAGCCACCGCTCCTTGGACATGGGGTTGCTCCTATAGGCTGCTGCCCCTAACCTCGGGCCTGTGGTAGCTCCTCTCGGCTGCTGCCCTGTCCTCAGGCATGAGGTAGCTCCTCCCAGCTGCTGCCTCTGACCTCGGGTGTGAGGTAGCCCCTCTTGTCTGCCCGCCCCCCGACCTCGGATGTGGGGTAGCTCCTCTAGGCTGCTCCTGTGCCATCACAGCCTGGCACTCTCAGTCGCCACCCCTGATGTTGGGCGAGGGGTAGCTCCTCTCGGCCACGCTTCTGCAGCGGTCCATAGCAGCTGGACTATTCATAGACAATAGTATAATATAATTGGAAATATAATTGGTCAGTCCCCATTCCACTCTCACCTCCACCACTGGATATTTGCTACCAAGATTCTACTGTTCTTTGGCATAAAGTATTGCATTTTTAAAATATTTTCATAGTATTTTCATTCATTTTTTAAATTGTGTTACAGAGTTGAGACTTTTTTTCAAGAATCTCTCATATAACGCATATTCTCTGAAAATTTTTTGACACATTTGACAGTGTCTGCCTACACAACTTGACTGCAAATAATAAAGCAATGTGACACCTTCTTTGTTTCAGTATCTGTGGATACTTCTCCACTATCATCAAGTATAGATGTTGCTTTGTGGAAGGGTAAAGCAAGCTTTGCCCTGGTCCTGGTGGTGCTAGAGAAGATTTGAAAGTCCCTTGGACTGCAAGGATATCAAACGAGTCAATCCTAAAGAAATCAACCCTGAATTTTCATTGGAAGGACTGATGCTAAAATTGAAGCTCCAGTACTTTTTGACCACCTGATGCAAAAAGCCAAGTCATTGAGAAAGACCCTCATGCTGGGAAAGATTAAAGGTAAAAGGAGAAGGGGATGGCAGAGGATGAGATGGTTAGAGAGAGACAGCATCACCAACTCAATGTACATGAATTTGAGCAAACTCTGGGAGGCAGTGGAGGACAGAGGAACCTGGAGTGCTACTGTCCATAGGGTTGCAAAGAGTCAGTTATGACTTAGTGACTGAACAACAACAAAGCCAGTTGTAAAATATTTACCACTTGAAAATGACTTGTTTCTTCTCTTAAAATACTTGAATTTTGCTTTATTCTTTACAATTTAAAAAAATGTAATGAGGTTATACATTTCTGGAAGTTGTACTATATTATGTTTTTTCCTGAAAACAGATGAATACCCTGTTCATTTGTAATTTCAGTTTTTCCTTTATCCTAGGGATATTTTACTGTATCCTATCTTGAAGAATTCTGGTTCATTTGTTCATTTCATTATTGTGTTACATCAGTTGGCCTTTTTAAAAAATTATTGTCTTCTAATTATATGCTAATCTCTTGCTTTAAACTTAAATCACTATGCCAGTTTTTCAACTTGAAACTTTATTCTGGCTTTTCTGGTTATGATTTATTTATCCTGTTTTGACATTTTAGAGACATTTTATTTTTTTCTGCTCTTAATTCTCCATTTTTATTTCTTTTCATTGACTCATCAGCTTGTCTTAAGAGTTCTTAATTTACTGTATGTAGTTGCTTAAATTCTATAGCATGAAAGATTCTCATGTAGTTGTTCTTCTGTTCCTTGGACTATGTTAAATTTCAAAGAAAGTTTCTTTATTCATTCTGCTTTGTTTTACTCGATATATCTACATTTTTCCCCTATTGTTTTTTGTTCAATTTGAGACTTATATTTGTACCTTAGTATATTTTGCTATAGGTGAATTTACTCTAGCAGTCTGTTTCTCCCTTGGTTTCTTGGTAGCTAAAGAACTCCCTCTTCCTCATCTGCTTTGGAAAAAAAAGTCAACCTCCTAATCTCTGGAACCTCTGAATATGTTATCTTAAGTATTAAAATGTGGAAAGAGTTTTTGCAGATGGGATTAAGTTAAGGATTTTAAAATGAGAAGATTATCATGAATTACATTCGGGGGTTGATATAATAATAACAAGGATCCTTCCTTATCAGAGGGGAGTGGGAGAGTAATAGAGTGGAGATGTTAACAGTGGATGTAGAATGTAGAGTTATATGTTTTGAAGTTGAAGGAAGGAGACAATAGCAAAGGAATGCAGGCGACCTCTAAAGCCTGGAAAGTGGCAAAGGAACAGATTCTCCCCTAAAGCCTCCAGATAAAATGAACCCTGCTAACATCCTGATTTTAAGCTATAAAACTCATTTTGGACTACTGACCTCCACTATTTTAAGATAATTTGTATTTTAAGCCACTGAGTTGTGATAGTTTGCTACAACAGCAATAAGAAACTAATACAGTAAGGAATCTTTAGAACAATCTTTCTCTTAAATCTAGACCTGATCTGACCTATTCCACTTGGGGAACAGATTATTTTTTCTATTTTTCCTTTTTTAAAAATGACTGACTCTTGAGTTTAATTCTCCTTAGTCACTAGCCTGTTTAAGATTACTTGTAATTATTTTGCTGAATTATACTTTCTTTTTATCTGTGATCAACAGTTCCTTCTTGATGTCCCACTCTACAGGCATATATCTTAATGGGCTTGATTTCTATTCTTGAAATTCTAAAGATAGAAGTAAGAAAGTATATATCTACCATGTTTTTCTTATCCATTCTTAAGTTGGAGACTAAACTAAAATTTAAACTCCCTACTGGTTGAATGCTGTGATTATTATCCTTGTAAAGATTCCTATATGGAATGAGATTACAGTATCATGGGTTATAGCTTATTTGATTTTATAAGATGTTGACTATTTATTCTCCAACACAAGTACACAGGTCAGTACCTTATTTTAGGTCATAAAATTTGCTTTTTCACCAAGTACTTAGCAATTATTTGTATAGTTTGATTTTTTTTTATCAATTTGATGTATGTAAAATAGTATCTAACCTTTGTTTTCCCTTTTTCTGATAGTTAACAAAACTAGGAATTTCTTGGTAAATGTGCCTACTGTTCCGTGGTAATGAGAAGGCTGAGCCCATGGTAAGTGAGAGAACTCTCAGGGGTATGGTTTACTGGGGGCAAAGAACACAGAAGGGAGGTTTGATTCTGGGCTGATTCTGTTGTAACTGCTGAACTTGGAAGTAAACATTTATTGTCTCTAGGAGAAGAGGCATGTTCAGAGGTGAGCAGGAGGTAGAATGGAGCTCATTCTAGAGTTCAAATCCTGTACAGAGCCCAGTCATTTCCAGAAGACATAGACTGAGGCCTGCAACAAGAAGCCAAGAACATGAGACCTTGAGGCTTCACAAGGACATGATTCATGGGGTGAGAAGACAGGGGCTTCCTCTTTCTCCATACCTCTGGGAAAGTGAAAAAAGAAAAGAGTGTCATGAGACAGTAGCTTTTAAAAATTCATGAGAGTATTCTCAATAGCGCAGTAAATGTATTAATATTAGAATTGTGTGTAATTATGAGATATTCTCACATCTATACCTACATTGCAACATACACCACACATATAACTTATATTTGTACATAAGTTCAGTAGTACACTAATACAATATGTATTAGTAGACATATCTGTGAGACAGGCATGGTTCTAAGCCTAGTACTCTCAGATACTGCGTTATCCTCAGCTCTGGAAAAATTCAGTAATGTAGTTATCACCCTGGACACATAAAGTGTTTTCTTCATTTAATCCATGTCATCTATCCTCTAGCTTTGATATCAGGTGCAAGAAATAAAAATTCAAGTTAATGGTAGAGTTTTTGTTGGATAAGAGGAATCACCCTAGTCAATGGGCTCCCTCAGTCTTGCCATCTTGTGAATACTAGCTGAGCCCTGGAGTGTAAGGATGCAACCCATAGGTCATAGAATCCTGCTGAGATCCTAGTGACTTATGACTTACATCATAATGCCTCTGAAGTACTGGTCAGGACAGTGATTTGATAAGGAGACAGACTTTCAAATGAGTTGTTCTTGAATGTACTAATTTGATTCTTTGTCATTATCAGCTGACTCTCTGGCTACAGAATTTCAGGAAGAAAGTTACCTGATTTGAATCACTCTCCAAAGAGTTGAACCATGAAACAGAAACAAAAAAGGAGACGTGGAAAGAACATACTTCTCTAGGCTTGCAAAGATGTCAAGAGGTATGTGTTAAGCCTATTTACTGAGCATAGGGAACTGCCTTCTGAAGAAAGAAAGGAAACATTTCCTATTTGTGGTGAGGGAGGAAGGGAAAGAAGGAGAGGAAGATGCATATAAGCTGGTCTTTCTGGGATTCCAGGTGGTCTGAGACTTAAGAGAAATGTTAGATGATCAGGTCTTTGTCTCTGCTGCTTTAGACTTGAGCTATCTATACCATCTCACTCTTGAGGTACTGTCACATATGTAGTGATTGATTAGTATAATTTTTTTTCAAAAATGTTTTCCCCTTTATTTGACTTCTACCTAAGAGTGAGGGTTAAATAAGTGATGTTCTTATACATTTCCCAATAGTACTTTCTCTTGTTAATAAACAAAAAAGTGTGACTATAAAGTAGAGGGGAAAATTAGGGGAAACTATTTAAACATTAAATCTGGTTGTGCAGGAATGAGAGAATAAAGTCATATAAAATTTACTCAGGAATAAAGACAAATTGTTTTCTCAGATTATGAAAATGTAATATGGGGGCATTCCTCTGTGAAATATAAGGAAATAAAACAGAATCCACACAACACATGTAAAACACCATTAAACCAAATGGTTGCCTTTAAGAGCAAGTTGGACTCTTTCTTTAAAAAAAAAAAAAAGAGGGGAAGAGAAATTGAAATAGTTCTGGTTACTATGCAGGTTCACAGTAGACAGGTAACTACTATGAGAAGTAATCATTGCTCAATGAGAGGAGAAAGACAAATTGGAGCCTACCCTAAAGCTTTGAGCGATAGCTCATACCCATGAAAGGAATTTAATATTTCCAAGGGCATGTTACATCATGAGGAAGGTGTGAAAGCAATAACAGTTTAAAACAGATAAGTAAATGGACATTTCTCCAAAGAAGACATACAAATGATCAATAAACACATGAAAAATGTTCAACATCATTCATTATTAGAGAAATGCAAGTCAAAACTACAATGAGATATCACCTCACACAGGTCAGAATGGCCAACGTAAAAAAAAATCTAGTAACAATAAATGCTGGAGAGGGTGTGGAGAAAAGGAAACTCTCTTGTACAGTTGGTGGGAGTGTAAATTGATACAGCCACTCTGGGGAACTTAAAACACTAAGAATAAAGCTACCATATGACTCAGCAATCTTACTACTGGGCATATACCCTGAGGATATCACAATTCAGAAAGACACATGTACCTCCAGTGTTTATTGCATCACTATTTACAATAGCTCGGACATGGAAGCAACCTAGATGGCCATTGACAGATGAATGGTTAAAGAAGTTGTGGTATATGTATATTTATATGTGTGCATTTAGCATTACTTAGCCATAAAAAGGAATGAATGTGAGTTGGTTCTAGTGAGGTATATGAACCTAGAGCCTGTTATACAGAGTGAAGTAAGTCAAAGAGAAAAACAAATATCGTATATTAATGTATATATATGGTATCTAGAAAACTGTACTGATGAACCTGTTTGCAGGGCAGCAGTAGAGATGTCAACAGAGGACATACTTGTGGGCACAGAGAGGGGGAAGGCAGAGGGTGGGACGAATTGAAAGAGCAGCATTGAAACATATATATTACCATATGTAAACTAGATACTAGTGAGAAGATGCTGTATAACACAGGGAGCTCAAACCTGTGCTCTGTGACAACATAGAGGGCTAGAATGTGGTGGAGAGTGGGAAGGAGGTTCAGTGGGGAGGGGACGTATGTATACTTATATCTGATTTCCACTGTCGTACAGCGGAACCCAACACAATATTGTAAAGCAATCATTCTCCAAATGCAAATGAATAAAACAGGCAAAACATAGTGATATCCTCAAGATCTAGTCTTGAGATGAGGTCATCTAGTTCAGGACCACATCACATCCATCACATCTAGGGCTCGCACGTTCATCCATATACAGACCCATCTGCACTAGCTATCCTCCTCATTCATTTCCTTACAATATTCCACATGCACCCAAAGTCTCTGTGCTCTATTTTTGTCCTGGTAGGTACAAAGAGAGATAATTTCTCTGACTTCTAAAACTCTAGACTAATTATCTTTGTTTATTTAAATCATGTAAATAAAAGTGTACAATTTAGGTTTCACTCATTTCTATATTTGTGAACTTCATGTTGCCTGGGATTTTAGTTTCTTCATTCTTAATGTATATCTTCCATTGAAGCATTTGGGTTCTTTTCATTATGGGGCTACTATAAACAGTGATATAATATTATATTATATATATTTTGCCCTTATGACATATTTCTGGTTGGTAAATATTTGAGAGTTAAACTGCTAAGCAATTTTGCATAGGAACCTGGAATGTTAGGTCCATGAATCAAGGTAAACTGGAAGTGGTCAAACAGGAGATAGAAAGAGTGAAAGTCGACATTTTAGGAATCAGTGAGCTAAAAGGGACTGGAATGGATGAATTTAACTCAGATGACCATTATATCTACTACTGTAGGCAAGAATCCCTTAGAAGAAACAGAGTAGCCATCCTGGTCAACAAGAGTCTGCAGTACTTGGATGCAATCTCAAAAATGACAGAATGATCTCTATTCATTTTGAAGGCAAACTATTCAATATCAGAATAATCCAAGTGTATGCCCTGACCAGTAATGCTGAAGAAGCAAAGTTGAATGGTTCTATGAGGACCTACAAGACCTTTTAGAACTAACACCCAAAAAAGATTTCCTTTTCATTATAGGGGACTGGAATGCAAAAGTAGGAAGTCAAGAAACACCTGGAGTAACAGACAATTTGTCTGTGGAGTAGAGAATGAAGCAGGATGAAGGCTAAGAGAGTTTTGCCAAGAGAACGCACTGGTCATAGCAAACACCCTCTTCCGACAACACAAGAGAAGACTCTACACATGGACATCACCAGATGGTCAACACCGAAATCAGATTGATTATATTCTTTGCAGCCACAGATGGAAAAGCTCTATACAGACAGCAAAAACAAGTCCAAGAGCTGACTGTGGCTCAGATCATGAACTCCTTATTGCCAAATTCAGACTTAAATTGAAGAAAGTAGGGAAAAACCCTAGACCATTAAGGTAAATGGTCTAAATCAAACCCCTTACGATTATACAGTGGAAGTGAGAAATAGATTTGAAGGAGTAGATCTGATAGAGTACCTGATGAACTATGGATGGAGTTCATGACATGTATAGGAAACAGGGATCAAAACCATCCCCATGGAAAAGAAATGCAAAAGAGCAAAATGACTGTCTGCGGAGGCCTTACAAATAGCTGTGAAAGGAAGAGAAGCGAAAAGCAAAGGAGAAAAGGAAAGATATACCCATTTGAATGCAGAGTTCCAAAGAATAGCAAGGAGAGATAAGAAAGCCTTCCTCAGTGATCAGTGCAAAGAAATAGAGGAAAACAATAGAATGGGAAAGACTAGAGATCTCTTCAAGAAAATTAGAAATACCAAGGGAACATTTCATGCAAAGATGGGCAAAATAAAGGACAGAAATGGTATTGACCTAACAGAAGGAGAAGATATTAAGAAGTGGCAATAATACACAGAACTGTACAAAAAAGATCTTCACGACCCAGATAATCATGATGGTGTGATTACTCACCTAGAGCCAGACATCCAGGAATGTGAAGTCAATGGGCCTTAGGAAGCATCACTATGAACAAAGTGAGTGAAGGTGATGGTATTCCAATTGAGCTATTTCAAATCCTAAAAGATGATGCTGTGAAAGTGCTACACTCAATATGCCAGCAAATTCATTGGTGGCCACAGGACTAGAAAAGGTCAGTTTTCATTCTAGTCCCAAAGAAAGGTAATGCTATGAATGCTCAAACTACCACACAATTGCACTCATCTCACATGCTAGTAAAGTAATGCTCAAAATTCTCCAAGCCAGGCTTCAGCAGTACATGAACCGTGAACTTCCAGATGTCCAAGCTGGCTTTAGAAAAGGCAGAAGAACCAGAGATCAAATTGCCAACATCCGCTGGATCATCGAGAAAGCAAGAAAGTTTCAGAAAAACATCTATTTCTGCTTTATTGACTATGCCAAAGCCTTTGACTGTGTGGATCACAATAAACTGTGGAAAATTCTGAAAGTGATGGAATACCAGACCACCTGACCTGCCTCTTAAGAAATCTGTATGCAGGTCAGGAAGCAACTGAACATGGAACAACAGACTGGTTCCAAATAGGAAACGGAGTACATCAAGGCTATATACGGTCACTCTGCTTATTTAACTTACCTGCAGAGTAAGATGAGAAATGAGCTAGATAAAGCACAGCTGGAATGAAGATGATCAGCAGAAATGTCAATAACCTCAGATATGCAGATAACACCACCCTTATGGCAGAAAGTGAAGAACTAAAGAGCCTTTTGATGAAAGTGAAAGAAGAAAGTGAAAAAGTTGCTTAAAACTCAACATTCAGAAAACGAAGATCATGGCATCCAGCCCCATCACTTCATGGCAAATAGATGGGGAAACAATGGAAACAGTGACAGACTTTCTTTTGGGGGGCTCTAAAATCACTGCAGATGGTGATTGCAGCCATGAAATTGAAAGGTGCTTACTCCTTGGAAGGAAAATTTTGAACAACCTAGGTAGCATATTCAAAAGCAGAGACATTACTTTACCAAAAAGTTATGTCTAGTCAAAGCTATGGTTTTCCCAGTAGTCATGTATGGATGTGAGAGTTGGACTATAAAGAAAGCTGAGCGCTGAAGAATTGATGCTTTCAAACTGTGGTGTTGGAGAAGACTCTTGAGAGTCCCTTGGACTGCAAGGCGATCCAACCAGTTCATCCTAAAGTAAATCAGTCCTGAATATTCATTGGAAGGACTGATGTTGAAGCTGAAACTTCAATACTTTTGCCACCGCTTTCGAAGAACTGACTCGCTTGAAAAGACCCTGATGCTGGGAAAGATTGAAGGCAGGAGAAGAAGGGGATGACAAAGGATGAGATGGTTGCATTGCATCACTGACTCAGTGAACATGAATTTGAATAAACTCTGGGAGTTGGTGATGGATAGGGAGGCCTGGTGTGCTGCAGTCCATGGGGTCACAAAGAGTTGGACACAACTGAGCTACTGAACTGAAATGAAGCCACCTGGCTTCTCAGGTCGTACTAGTGGTAAAGAATCTGCCTGATAGTGCAGGAGATTAAGAGATGCAAGTTCCATCCTTGAATCAGGAAGATCCCCTAGAGAAGCTCCTGGCAACCCACTCAGTATTCTTTCCTGGAGAATCCCATGGACACAGGAGCCTGGGGGCTACACTCCATTGGGTCACAAAGAGTCTGACATGCCTAAGGTGACTTAGCATACACACACGTTAACCAATGGCACTGAGGTTGGTTAATGTTGAAACAGTGACAAAATAATTGAATATAGTTAATTTAAAAAAACTTGCCTACTGTTTCATTTGAGTTTGTACATCTCTATGAGATAGAATCCATAGGTAAATATAGAGGGAGATAAATGATACCAAAAATCTTAACCAAGGTAAACGAATATGTGGTGCCTTGCTGTCAGGAGCCAGATGGAAGCACAGATTACTGAAATATGGCAATTATCCATCCATGTTAAAGATTCAGTACAGATAAGTATCTCCATGGAGCTGGTGGGGAAAATAGATTAGGGAGAAGAATGTATAAGAACAGAATGGAACTAATATTCTTATGACTTTTATTCCATGTTCTAGAAATCTCAGAATTACACGAATATGATCTACCATCAGTGTACTCTTTGGAGTCCAATGCCATGAACCCTGAAGGAAGAGACATGTCCTCTGAATCAGAATACTTCTCCTGTGACTCCTTTTTTTATACTCCCTTCTTTGCTGATAAGGATGAAGGAAGAATGTTAGCGTCTAGGCAAATCAGAGCAATGGGTGTTTGAGCAGCTCAACATTTCTACATAGCCCCTGCGGAAAGATGTACTTGAGATCCAGTCATAGTCTTTTCTTTCTTATTTGGGAGTCTAGGTCTCTCTGTTCCATCATAGGAACTCATCAAAAATACTTCTCACTTTTTTGGGAGTTAGGTGAGGAACCCTGTGCATATCTTTAGGGGAAAAAGTCATTTATCAAGGCACAGTGTTCACTATTATTATATAATTAGTTAAACCTCAGAATGAAGAATTAATATAATACTAAGTTGTTGCTAATAATATACCGGTAACATCCGACAGCTGAAAATGTAAGAGTTCTGGATTGTCAGTCCACCAAATTGAAGAGTCCTATAGATAATGACTTGCTGAAAATGAGCTCACACTCTAAAGCTATAAAATATAACTCTAAGGTAGATTCTAATATGAACAGCAAGTTTTAACCATAAAGATAATTTAATTGAACAATGTTATAAGAATAGTAACTAACAATGTTCAAAATTATTAAGACTGTAAGAATATAAAACCTAATCAAGAAAAAAAAAACACAAAATAGCCACGTAGTTGTAGAAATTAAAAAATGTTGTTCTAAAACATATAAAGTATGAATATGAGTTAAACAGCAAATTAGACATAGATGAAAACTGATGAACAGGATGATAGAGCTGAAGGATTACCTACAAGATAAGTCAGAGAAATAGATGGAATTATAAAGGAAGGATTCAGACAAAAGAGGATAAAATGTGAAAATATGATGCATTGAGGTTTCTCAATAAAATTTTATAAGTAAAACAAAGAAAATAAGACAGATAATCAAAGGGATGATGGCTAAGCACTTTTCAGAACTGATGAAAGACCTAAATCCTTGGGAATCAAACATTATTAGAGAGCTCATTACAAAAGAGGAAAAAGAAAAATCCACACTTGGTATACTGTACCACAAATTCAGAATCCCAATAGCACAGACCTTAGCAAAACTAGAGAGGAACACAGAATAATTACACAAGAATGATGATATTATCAGACTTTAAGCTTCTCAGAGTAGTTCAGATGATAGAAATAAAAACCTAATGTCAACAATGTAAAATAGTGTGTTTAAGAAACAGTCACTCTTCAACAAAAAAGGGTGAAATTGAGACTTTTTAAAGTAAAAAACTATGAAAAATAAAGTATTAAATATTCAAAGCATCATATGATACCTTCTAAAATTCCTGTCTGTTCCCAAGCCCTTATCCCAAGTCCTTCACATAATTCCACAACCTAGGGGCTCACATGATCTCCCTCACATGTATCCTTCATATGGTCAGTGTGTAACACTTTCATGGTCTCAGCAGGATTCACAAAATTACTCATACCTCACACTCTCTCATATAAATCAAACAGATAGATAACTGCTTGATCTTTAATAGTACATGACACATAGATCACTCATGATACAGGAGAGATGTACTGCCTTTCTGGTTCAATCACTCAGTTGTGTCTGACTCTCTGTGACCCCATGAACTGCAGCATGCCAGGCTTCCCCGTCCTTTACAATCTCCCGGAGTTTGCTCAAGCTCATGTCCATTAAGTCAGTAATGCTATCCAACCATCTCATCCTCTGTTATCCCCTTCTCCTCCTGCCTTCAGTCTTCCCCAGAATCAGGGTCTTGTCCAATGAGTCTGGTCTTTGTGTCAGGTGGGCAAAGTATTAGAGCTTCAGCCTCAGCATCAGTCCCTCCAATGAATATTCAGTGTTGATTTCCTTTAGGATTGATTGGTTTGATTTCCTTGCAGTCCAGGTGACTCTCAAGAGTCCTCTCCAACACTGCCGTTCAAAAGCATTAATTCTTCAGTGCTCAGCTTTCTTTATGGTTCAACTTTAACATCCATACATGACTACTAGAAAAACTATAGTTTTGACTAGATGGACCTTTGTCAGCAAAGTAATGTCTCTGCTTTTTAATAGGCTGTCTAGGTTTGTCATAGATTTTCTTTCAAGGATCAAGTGTCTTTTAATGTCATGGCTGCAGTCACTGTCTGTTGCAGTGTGACCCAAAGCATCATGCTCATGCTACTTTCATATACAATGACCATCTCATCCCCACATTCACTATGTAAAATTGTTGAAAAAGGTAAACTGTGCTCCGTAAATATGACATACAAGGCAATTCTAAAAATTATCGCATACACACCACATTTTCCCATTCCCACACTAACATGACCCACCAGACATCCTCAGTAGATATATTTGAGAAATAAAATTCTGTTGTAATCTTAATTAAAACTTTTAAACAGAGGGAGTGATTCAATGTGTTTGTTATTTTATCTGGAACAAGAATTTACCTATTTGCTGAAGCTTGTGAATTTAAAGATATAGTCCTTCCATTGGAAACTTAGATTAAGAGGAAGTAAGAAAAGTGACTGGGTATATTTTTGATATGTTTAGATCATTGATAGAGGTGATTCAAGAAATACAAAGTTTATTTGAGGAAATTCCAAGAACCTAGAATTCACCTGTAAATTGATGAGATTTCAAGATAGGTTATGATTATGGTGAGTATAAATGAAAAGCTGAGTCAGAGCCCTGTCTGCAGAGGTCACTGAGAAAGGTGACATCACTGACTAGGCCAAGGGATGACCTGTCACCGACTAGGCCAAGGGATGACCTGTTAGTTGATGACCAAGTTAGTTCCTGAGAAGGGAGCTGTAGCCAATGTTGGGAGTTAAAAGTCTGGAGTCAACCCTGGATATCCTGCTGCAGTCTCCTACTCAACCATAGGACCCAGCAGTTCCCTCAAAGTTCTGGCAACTCAGGTCTCTGAGTAAGGTTCCACAAGAACAAATAAGTGAAAGGTGGAGCTGGGGACTAGAAATAGATGTCAGTAGATTCTTTTCTGTGAATTCTAACTCTTTCAGGAAGCAATAAGATTTTTATATGATAATCCATAGCTGACAATCTGATGCACTTTACCTATGTACATACACTGAATTTATTCTTCTGGTAAATAGAGTAGGAATAACAACATGTACCTGACAGTGTGCAAGAAATGGAGCCTCTCATAAAGTGAATAGTATAGGCCACTTATAGGTAATCAGCCACATGATTCCAGCAAATATATTTGTATACCTGGGTTTTGGAACTTTGGACAAAAACCAGACCATAAATTGCATGACGATAAGTGCCATGTATGTTATTGTACATGGTATTTCTTCAGTTTTTGTTGAAGGGAAATGATATCGTGGGCTCAGAAGAAGAAACTCTGCTGTCTGGAGTTTGACCCATGCCCACAGCCAGACAGCAGAGGATTCAGATTGAGACGACATCTCCTGTGCCTTTTCTGTAGACAGACTTATTCACAGTGGTGTAGGTGTGGGAAAGAGGAGGTGCTGAGAAGGAATCAGGGCAGTGGGTCAGCACGATGGTCTAGAATTGGGACTGAGCTCCATTGCCCAACCATGGCCATGAAAAGTGAAAGTGAAAGCCGCTCAGTCATGTCTGACTCTGCGACCCTATGGACTGTATAGTTGATGGAATTCCTAGGCCAGAATACTGGAGTAGGTAGCCTTTCCCTTCTCCAGGGGAATCTTCCCAATCCAGGGATCCAACCCAGGTCTCCCACATTGCAGGCAGATTCTTTACCAGCTGAGCCAGCAGGGAAGCCAGTCATGGCCTTTGGTCATCCATTTTCTCTACGGGTACTTAAGGCCTCTATTTCTGATCAGTGGGAAGAAATGTACCAAATAGGCGTCCCCTGTCTTCTTTGAAAGAGACTCTTAAAGGATATGAATGGAAAGGTTACAAACTGAAGAGAAATGTAGAAATGCATTTTCAGGAGTCTAGGGCAAGTCTATGAAGTCTTCATTTGAACATCTCCAACACCATGGCCAATTCCTAGGGAACCTGAAAAAAAAAATGACATTGTTAGCAGAAAGAAAAAAAAGCACAACAACTGACAACATGTGAGTTGTTTTCCTGGGGCCTTCCTGAGAACTATAGATCAGGAGACAGATAACTCTGAGGGACTGCTCCGAAGAGGTGGAGGATGGTCATTATATATGTGCTTTTGATGAAGAGGATACATACATGTCAAACAAACATCTTGGTAAAAAGTTTCTTCCTGTCACAAGAAGGTTGCTACTAGTCGTGAGGAGCGCATATCTCTATGAAAGATTTTAGTGCCTTTCTAGGTATGAGAAGATGCAAGACACTGGATTTGTAAAATTTTGTCATTAAAATAACTGTGTGAGGACCTGCAGCACAGAGTGTCTCTTTTCTGATCTCCACTGTGAACCCCTTTCAGGATATGTTAAAGGTCAGCAACTGCAGTGGCTAATGTCCTAATCCTTATAGGGTTAGATGGTGAGAGAGATTCTTTAGTTTACAATATCTATATGTATCTGTCTCTCTTTCCATATATATGTGTATGTGTGTGTGTATCTCACTGTATATGTATATCAATATAGATTTCAATGTAAATATAGTTAGATATATATGCAGAATAATTAAAAATGTATATCCTGTATCCCCTAATGGAATAATTTCTGATGAGGAAAATTGAGTTAATAATATCCAAATTTTCATGACTAAATGCTATATTTCAGGCATGGGCCCAAGTTTTTGATGTTCTGTATACATCTCTAGAAATATTGTATACAAGATATGCAACATCCCTGACATGTACCACACACACCATTTTGATAATTGTTTATTTACATTTTGGAGTAAGTGGAGTTTCACACAGGAGAGTCACCCCAATATCTATGAAAGCAAGACTCATCTGTGGTAGAAATGTTTGACATATAATATCCAGTCAATGTGTCCTTTTTGGAATGGACACAGATCCCAGAAAATGTCACTTCTCATTTTTTTTTTTTAATTCAATCCCATAGAATCCTGGAAGACTCAGGAGGATGCTCCTCAGCTGGAGTCGTTTGTGATGGTCCCAGCCTGTAGTCAGATAATAGGAGAAACATCCTCTGCCTCCACAGGATATTTTGCTTGTGTCTCCTTTGAATGTGAGCTTGTCTTTTCTGATGAGGATGGTAAGGAAGATGCAAAGGTGGACTCTGAACTTGGAAAGGGGGTGCAGTTGAATTGCTTAGCCTACTTCCTATTTACTTTACTTTCTCTTTGAAAACAAGAAAAATCAGGGCAGAGGGACCAGAACTGAAGTCTCTGCCCAGGGAAACATAGGAGGTGTACCTTCAAGAATAAGACCAAGTTTCTCAGCACTGATTTTCATCATATGAACCCTGGGATAGCTGTGAGTGAGGTAGGGGGCAGTGCTGATATGCACATGGGTACTTAATCAGAACCTTCCCCCTTAGATCAGCACAAACTCATATCCTCATACCCACTCAAACAGTGTGCACAGAGTCCTTCATACCAAGTATGGCCCTGCTTCTCCTTCCTTTCTCTTTTGCTCTCAAATACACACAACTTCATTCCTCCGTCTGTCTTTCCCATTCTCTAATAGCGTTACACAGCTATACATTTATACCTCATTCTTTCACCCAGTCATTTTCAGATTCATCAATCCCATAAATAATTCACATCCATTTACACATATGACCTCTTTTAACTCACTATATGCTAGGTCAAATTCAAGAAAATTCATATGCCCTGAAGGGAATACACTTTTCTATAGTCTTTCTAATCTAATCACTTCACCCACAAAACCTTCAGTCCTTCCTAGAAAGACATTCTGAGAAGTCACATACACTTCCTCAAAGTCTTATTATCTCATGATAAGAACGTGTACCACTCTTGAACTTGTTTATGTATACTGAAACACATCATACTACACATAGACACCCATTCACCATCCCCTTTCACCATTGGACATGCCATGTATTCCCCAGAACATACATACATCATACCCTCATTCCCATATTTATAGCATTCATGAAGTGCAAATATAACATACCACAAATAGAATTCTGAAATATCCCATATATATGTACTTTCACTCCAGATGCCCTGATAGAAGTATTTGCACAGCCATCTCAACGTCTATAGACTTCACATACTTCATCCTAGTTTTCTTATGTTTGAAATTTTCTCTCCTGGGAGTCCAACAATCGTGTCAAGATGTTTCTTGTCTTGAATCCACTGAGATGCCTCCAGTCCTGGATTTGGAGCAAGGAGAGACTTCTTCCCCTTTCCCACAAGTCTCTTCTCCACTTCATTTGGTTAATAGTAATAAGTCATTGTCATCAGTACATACAAGAAAGAAAAGAGTCATGAAAATTTACTACACGCATGTTCAAACAAAAAAGGGTGTGGCTTCCTTGCAGGATACAGAGGAAGAACTGGAGTCTCCCACAAAGAAGATACAGATGGAAGAAATGACCTCTCCTGAAAAAATACGTACATTCACCCCCGCTCAAGTGACTACAACGGAGCTCCTGACTGACAGTGAATCCAATTTGGATATCCAAGCCAAAGATGAAAGGGAGAGGGCTGAAAGTCCACCAGAACCTCGAGCTTTGGAGGAATGTTCCAGGGCCAAGACACCTGAATGGCTGGCAGCCCTGGACAGTGGCTTCCAGTGCATGAGCTGCTACCGGATCTTCCCGAGCTTAGAGGACCTTCAGAAGCACATGGAACATGGGATCAGTGAGGGCTTTAGCTGCTATGTTTTCCATCTTGCTTTGGCTTGGCTAAAGCGAAAGCGGAACAGAAAAGGGGAAAACAGGAGGAGGAAGAAGATTATCAAGACGGCCACATCTGGTTGCCACAAAGAAAAACATTTTGGCATGAAGATATACTCATGCAAAGACACTGACTCTCACCCCTAAAAAGAGGAAATGAAAGAGGCCAGCCTCTATTGAGGAGGCTTCATCTCTAAGCAGCCATCGTACCTACCCTTGTTTATGCATCTTTGTCAGCACACCACCCAAAGAGCAGAGAACCCATTCTAATATTATCCACTGCTCCCCTGAGGAGAGCGGAGAGGAAGGCAGATCTCACCATACAGAAGAGCAAGATGTCCTCAAGCAAACTAAAGAAAAATGAACAACAGTATATCATCTCCACCACTACAAGTGAAGAAAGGACGAAAGTGAAACTGCTATGGACTAGATCACAGAAGGGGCGAGAACTGGAAGGGTAAGAGATCATGTCAAGAATATTTAGGATGCAGGATTCTGAGAAAAGGCATCCATCACTAATGCCTCCCAAGGTCCCATAATCACTGTAATGAATAATTTCCTTCAGAATAATGTATTCTTGGAAGTGGAATATTTTTTTGTTGTTTAGTTACTCGGTCATACATGACTCTTTACAACCCCATGGACCTGCAGCATGCCAGGTTTCCCTGTCCTTCAGTAACTCCTGGATAGTTTGGGACACTAAACTCATGTCCATTGAGTCAATGATGCCATCCAACCATCTCACACTCTGTCACCCCCATCTCCTTCTGCCCTCGATCTTTCCCAGCATCAATTTCTTTTCCAGTGGGTTGGCTGTTCACATCAGGTGGCCAAGTACTGGGGAGCTTTAGTTTCAGCATCAATCTTTCCAATGAATATTCAGGGTTGATTTCCTTTAGGATTGACTGGTTTGATTTCCTTGCTGTTTTTGCTGTGGAATATTTGGTTGATGACAAATTAATGAGAATGTCTCCTGTCCACCCCCTTGGAAGGGATAGGAAAAAATAACCGACTAGGAATTCTGCTACTCACTGGAAAAGACCCTGATGCTGGGGAATATTGCAGGCAAGAGGAGAAGGGGGCCACAGAGGATGAGATGGTTGGATGGCATCACCAACTCAATGTACATAAATTTGAGCAAACTCCAGGAGACAGTGAAGGACAGCAAAGCCTGTCATGATGCAGTCCATGGGATCACAAAGAGTCAGACATGACTGAGTGACTGAATGGCAAGCGGTTCAGCAGGGCAGAGAAGGCCTGGCCAACAATTCCTAGATAAACCAGAGGTCACCAGTGTCCCATCCCCTCTAGGTTTATTCCCTGGCCTGCCTCCCTCTCAGAAGGCACAGGGTAGGACAGAGACAGGCCCTCTATCTTGAGGAAGTGGTGTTGTGCAGGCCCGTCATGGTTCTACCCTTTCTCTGGGTGTGAGTGAGATCTCCGTATCTGTCTAGTGATTTCATACCTGGGAGGGGACTAGTGAGGAGGTGTAACTACTTGAAATAAACAACTAATCAAATCCTTTTTAATTTTTTTTTTTCTGGAAAGAGTTTCCCTTCTTGTATACTATGAGCCAGTATTTCTGGCTGTCTCTTCAAAAGTGTCAGATATCACTGACACTTATGCCATGAACCATTTTTGAAAACTTTTAATGCATTGCTTCTTGGAAGACCTCCATATCTTTTTATGAAGGGTCACCATTCTTGCATCTTATTCTTTGTTACAGCATCAGTCATGTTATTCTAATTGAACAGCAGAGGAATTGAATACAGACAAAGCCGCAAAGCCAGGTTCATACTACAGTAAATGAGAGTGTGTCTTTTTAGTTAATGGAGTAAATGAAGGACTCTTCTCTCATGCTCCAAAAGTCACAATTAGAATGGAACCTATCAATTTTCCTGAATTTTCTGTATCATGCAGGAAATATTGAGACAATATTTTAATTTAATATTGAGACAACAATATTGTCACCATAGTGACAATAAACACTTGTCACTAAAGTATGAAAAGCTGCTTTCTTCACTGAGTGGGTTCCCTTCTCTGATTCACTTTTCATACAGTGACACACACTCAGTGGCCTGAAGATTTCAAACAATGATGTCCAGCACATTCCTGTGATCTCGTGAGAGCCCCGCAGTCCCTGTGAACACCACAGCATCAAGGTAGGGTTGGCCGGAAGGCATATGTACCTGATTCTCTGTGGCTCCTTTCAGTTGTCCTGGTAAATGTGACACCAAACTCTGGAGAAAATGTTCACATACAGCGGGGCTTGAACACCTGGCTGATAGCCAGATAATTGTCCTTAACTCCAATTTTATTACCTCCCCCCACGTATAAATGCATGAACACATACGTGATGCAAACAAGTATGGACACTGCTGAATTTAGTATAGACTGCAGTACCCCTTTTCCCATGTACTCATGTCCATGCATTTATCTCGAGGTTATTTTTCCATATCTTTTTCTTTAAATAAACTTTCCTCATATCTCCCTTTTAAATACTCACTTGCACAGTTACTTGGCTGAAAGACAGACATTCTTACTATTGAGAGAGGAAAAGATATTGGATAAAGCCCAAGGCAATTAAAACACACCCCTTGGCTTCTCTGGACTTGTGTAGGTGTAGGTGCACAAACACTTTTTATATTAGAAATGATAAAATGTGTAACATCTGAGACAATCAATATGTGTATATACAGATCGTAATTCAGTTTTAAGCTTAATAACTTTAGAGCTATAAAAGCTACCAATTTTTGGAAAATGTAATTTGCATGTTTAATTATTTGTATGTGATTTACATGGATAATTTTTGCACTTTCAAAAATTAATTTTAATCTTTCTTTGTCACTCCAGCGTCTTCAATCATAAGGGCAGAAACAAAAAATAAAACTTTAAAAGATAATATGGAAAATTTACAAAACTATATAGGAAAAGGGAAATTAAAATATTAGTTTGATTTTCAAATGTTCTTCCTTATTTCTAGCTTTTATCCTCCTGAAATTATTAAAGCTTGAGATTGCATAAATAAATAATATGTATAACAACTGTATGTATACCTGTGTGTGTATAAGTTCATAGAAGACAAGGGATGGGTTAAGTTGCTTTTGCTTTGATCTGCCAAAGACTTTCTTTCTTCCCTTGATAAGAGGCTCTGCCTTCAAAACAAATATAAGGGCAAGTCAGGCTAGCCAAATGAAGTCAGTACTTCACTGACTGGCTCCCTCATTGACCTACAGGTAAACATTTGCCTATGTTGGATCAATCTGCACTAATAACTTGGAGAAATCAAAACAGAAGAGTTTGTGGTGGTTAGTGGGGGTTTTCCTTTGCAACTCACATTAAGGCCCATGAGCCTCTACCACTGGACTTGTTTCAGTTCCTCTCTTTTGAAAGGCCTGGCTGTTTTACCTGGTTTTTTTATTTTTTTTTAAGCATCCCCACTAACCATTCAATAAATTCTTGGTTTGCCTCAGGTAGCCTGAGACATTTACTGCTGTTTGTAACCTAATGTACCTTTATTGATACAAATTAGCTTCAACATGATAATTTCTTCCATTTTAACAATTGAAATGATACAGTCCAGAAAGGAGTAACATATTACATTCCTCTGATTTTATATGGAAACAATAAGGGATAAAATTATACTCAGTATGTATATGATGTCCTTGATTAATTAAGAAAGTGCATTGAAAATGTATGGGTATATAAACAAAATTACTTATTTGGACAAAACGGACTTCAGTACATTAGGCCTGGTAAATCCCTTATTGCTAGTTAGCAACTTTGAGTATTTTCTGAGTCTGCTCTCCCATCTTGAAAAACAGAGATCATAATACCTAAAATGATGGAGATTGTGAGAGTAAGAAGACATGGGTAAATGAACCCAACATAGCCTCTGACATAAATAGCAAAATAATTTATCGCTCACTTTTGAAATTTACTTTCTTTACCAATGAGCATCTTCAGTTTGATTATGATGTGTTAGTAGGATTCTTTTTTTTTTTTTTTTTAATTTATGTTGTTTGATACTAGCTGAGCTAAGCTTTTAAAAAAAAATCTTTTGGATTTTGAAAAAATTATAAACTCACAAGAAGTTTCAAAAACAGGCCGCAGTCCAGAGGGGTCCCATGTACACATCATGCATCTTCCCCAACATAATTCTAGTACATTATCGAACAAGGGGACTGATGAGAACAATAGGATAAATCAGACTACAGAACAGACCTTGCTCGGATTTCGCTGTTTTCTTAAGTGCTCACATTTTGCCTGTTTTTGTGCATAATGCCATATTTTACACGTGTTGATTTTTGTATGTCCATCACTGAAGTCATGGTACATAAATGTTCTGTCCCACAGAGCAGTTCTTTCTTTCTGCCTTTGACAGGCACATATACCCTGTTTCCCTAACTTCTGGAAATAGCTGTGTACTCTTTTCTTCATTCCAAGAATTTTATACAAAATGAATCATATAGTATGTAAACTTTTGAGATTGGCATTTTCAGCTAAGCCTGATTCTCATAAAATTGAGCCAAATTGTTGCATATATCGCAATTTATTACTTTTATTGCTGAGGAGTATTCCGTTGTATGATGTGGAACAGTTAAATGTGTTATGTGTTTAAGGGCATTTGGATTATTTCAAGTTATTGGGACTGAAAATAAAGCTTCCAGGACATTAGTGTGCAGATTTTATGTGAACGTGTTTTCATCTTTCTAGTATAAATGCCTGAGAGTATTATTGTTTGGTTAGATGGTAAATGTGTTATCTTCTTAAAACAACTGCAGGCTAATTTCCATAGTGGTTGAACCATTTTTATATCCCCACTAATGTATGAGAAGTGTAGTTTCCCTGCATCCTCAGCAGTATTTGATAGTATAAGTATTTTTAAGAGCCTTTAGTAGGTATGTGGTAGACTCCTGTGGCTGTTTAAGTATTCATTACCCTAGGGATTTGTGATGCTGAACATCTTTTCATGTAGATGTCATTTGCATGTCTTTTTTGGTTTACCTATGTAATTCATGGGGTCGCAAAGAGTCGGACATGACTGACCAACTGAACTGAACTGATGTTAAGTCTTTTGCCCATATAGAAATTAGATTATTTTCTTTTTATCCAGAGTGTTATTTGTATGTTTGAGATGTAAGTTAGTTGTTGGATGTATAATTTGCAAATATTTTCTCCCAGTTGGTGGCTTGTCATTTCATTCTCTTAACAGGGTCCTGGGTAGATTAAAAGGTTTTAAATATTCATGAAACCAAATATATCAGCTATTTTCTTTTACGGATGGTGCCTTTTGTGTCACATCTAGGAATGTGGCACTTAACTCTGGGTCTCAAAGATTTTCTCCTATGTTTTCTTCTAAAGGTTTTAGAGCTTTACATTTAGATTTATCTGTGATTCTGTTTAATTTTTGCACAAGGTGTAAGGTTCAAATGGATTTTTGGTCACTGCTGTCCAGTTGTTCCAGCACAGTTTTATAAAAATGTTATTCTTCCTCTATTGAGTTGCTTTTGAATTATTTCAAAAGAAGCTTATCTCACTTGTTTGGGTCTATGTGTGGTCTCCTCATTCTGTTCCATTGATTTACTCTTTATCCCTCTGATATCATATGCTGTATTGATTGTTGTAGATATTGACTATGTCTTAAAAATAGGTGGTGCGATTTCTCTGGCTTGATGCTTCTTTTTCAATATTGTTTAAGCCATTCTAATTAATCTGTGTCTCCACATAAATTTGAAGATAAGCTTGTCCATATTTATTTTTAAAATTTTACTGGGATTTTAACAGGGTTTACACAAAATGTACAGATCATTTTGTTAAGAACTAGCATCTTCAGTTGGAGAAATAACTCCAGAAAGAATGAAGAGATAGAGCCAAAGCAAAAATAGCACCCAGTTGTGGATGTGACTGGTAATAGAAACAAGGTCCTATTATTGCAAAGAGCAATATTGGATAGGAACCTGGAATGTTAGGTCCATTAATCAAGACAAACTGGAAGTGGTCAAACAGGAGACGGAAAGAGTGAATGTTGATATTTTAGGAATCAGCAAATTAAAATGTACTAGAATGGGTGAATTTAACTCAGATGACCATTATATCTACTACTGTAGATATAATATCTATTACTGTGGACAAGAATCCCTTAGAAGAAATGGAGTAGCCATCATAGTCAACAAAAGAGTCCAAAATGCAGTACGTGGATGCAATCTCAAAAATGATAGAATGATCTCCGTTTGTTTCCAAGCCAAACCATTTAATATCACAATAATCCAAGTCTATGTCCCAACCAGTAACACTGAAGAAGTTGATTGAACGGTCTATGAAGACCTAAAAGACCATTTAGACCCAAAAAAGATGTCCTTTTCATTATAGGAGACTGGAATGCAAAAGTAGGAAGTCAAGAAACACCTGGAGTAACAGGCAAATTTGGCCTTGGAGTACAGAATAAAGCAGGGCAAAGGCTAATAGAATTTTGTCAAGAGAACACACTGGTCATAGGAAACACCCTCTTGCAATGACATAAGAGAAGACTCTACATGTGGACCTCACAAGATGGCCATCACCAAAATCAGACTGATTATATTCTTTGCAGCCAAAGGTGGAGAAGCTCTATACAGTCAGCAAAAGCAAGACTGGGAGCTGACTGTGGCTCAGATCATGAACTCATTATTTCCAAATTCAGACTTAAGTTGAAGAAAGTAGGAAAAACCACTCAACAATTCAGATATGACCTAAATCAAATCCCTTATGATTATACAGTGGAAATGAGAAATAGATTTAAAAAATTTTATATTTTGGCCACATCATGGGGCCTGTGGGATCCTAGTTTCCCAACCATGGATCGAACCCTCATCCTTGGCAGTGGAAGCACAGAGTCTCAACCATTGGACCACTGGGGCATTCCCTTTTTGTTATTTAAAAATGAAAAAGTTTATTTATTTACATTTTTGGCTGTGCTGGGTCTTTGTGGCTGTACCAGCTTTTCTCTGGTTGCAGTGAGCCAGGGCTATTTTTAGTTGCAGTGCACTGGCTTCTCACTGCGATGTCTCTTCTTGTTGCAGAGTGCAGGCTCTAGGGCATATAGGCTTCAGTAGTTGCTGCGTGTGGGCTCAGCAGTTGTGGTTTCCGAGCTCTAAGCACAGGCTCAATAGTTGTGGTGTAGGAGCATGTGGAATCTTCCCAGACCAGGGATCGAATCTATGTCTCCTGCATTGGCAGGCAGACTCTTTACCACTGAGCCACCAGGGAAGCCTCTTTTTTGTTGTTGTTGTTATTTTTAAATGAACTTTTAATCCATTTAATGGTTTCCTAAAATTTCACCAAATGGGCATATATTAATGTAGTTAATCATTGCCCTGTTGTTCAACATTGGGTTGTTTTCAATCTTTTGTTTTTATAGATCACATTGTGATCAGCATCATCTTCTGTTTCTTTATAATGTCTTTTTAAAATGGAATCCTGAGTCCCAAGGGTATGCACAGGTTTAAGGTTCTGCTTTGACTAGCTTCTCTTTCTACTGTTCGTGTGTACTGATCTAACCTGTCCCTGAAGCTTCAATTACTCTCAATGTACTGAAGACCCACAAGTCTTTTGTTCAGACTAGACCCCTTTCAATGCTCCAAGCCTGTATCCAGCTACCTGCCGTACATCTTTCCCTAGATTCCCATAAGCATTTGAGATCCGTTGCCCCAAACTGGACTCTGATTTTCCACCAAATCCTCACCTCTTGGTAGATGCCAAATCTTGGCAGGTGATACCCCATCCACCAGCCAGACGCTCTAACCAGAAATGGAATCATCCCAGGCTGCCCTCTTTTCCCTCTGACTTCATCATCTACATCTCACTGGGGTCCAGTGAGTGCCTGTTTCCTCATTTCTCGTGTGTGCGTTTCCTCTCCATTCTTGCCACTCCCCCCAGGGCAATGGTCCTGCTGTAGTTTTGTGACTGGTCCTCTGTCTGACACTCCTGCTCAACTGACACTCAGAGATCAGTCATTTCCTTCCGAGCTTTAAAAGCTCCCAGTGATCTTTCCTTTAAAAGGCCCCCAATTATCCAATGTTGGCCAAACTTTTCCATCCAAATGCTCCGAGGAGGCAAAATCAACATAGCCTCTAAGTCCATGACTTCTTTGAAATCTTTGTTTTATGTTCAAAATTCGTGTGACTTGTCTGGTTGACTCAATTATGAATTTGTGTTTGTTCTAACATAAAATAATAATTCCCCTTCTGAAATCTTCAAATAAAATTGATATGGCCTGAAGGGGTCCTATGGCTTTTTCTTTTTCTTTTTCTTTTCTTTTTTTTAATTTTATTTTTACTTTATTTTACTTTACAATACTGCATTGGTTTTGCCGTACATTGACATGAATCTGCCACGGGTGTATACGAGCTCCCAATCCTGGATCCCCCTCCCACCTCCCATCCTATATCATCTCTCTGGATCATCCCTGTGCACCAGCCCCAAGCATCCTGTATCCTGTATCAAACATAGACTGGCGCTTCGTTTCTTACATGATAATATACATGTTTCAATGCCATTCTCCCAAATCATCCCACCCTCTCCCTCTCCCTCAGAGTCCAAAAGTCTGTTCTGTACCTCTGTGTCTCTTTTGCTGTCTCGCATACAGGGTCATCATTACCATCTTTCTAAATTCCGTATATATGTGTCAGTATACTGTATTGGTGTTTTTCTTTCTGGCTTACTTCACTCTGTATAATAGGCTCCAGTTTTATCCAACTCATTAGAACTGATTCAAATTTATTCTTTTTAATGGTTGAGTAATACTCTGTTGTGTTTATGTACCACAGCTTTCTTATCCATTCATCTGCTGATGGACATCTAGGTTGTTTCCATGTCCTGGCTGTTATAAACAGTGCTGCGATGAACATTGGGGTACACGTGTCTCTTTCAGTTCTGGATTCCTAGGTGTGTATGCCCAGCAGTGGGATTGCTGGGTCATAAAGCAGTTCTATTTGCAATTTTTAAGGAATCTCCACACTGTTCTCCATAGTGGCTGTACTAGTTTCCATTCCCGCCAACAGTGTAAGAGGGTTCCCTTTTCTCCACACCCTCTCCAGCATTTATTGCTTGTAGACTTTTGGATCGCAGCCATTCTGACTGGTGTGAAATGGTACCTCATTGTGGTCTTGATTTGCATATCTCTGATGATGAAAGATGTTGAGCATCTTTTCATGTGTTTGTTAGCCATCCGTATGTCTTCTTTGGAGAAATGTCTATTTAGTTCTTTGGCCCATTTTTTGATTGGGTCGTTTATATTTAAGGGACTAGATCTGATAGACAGAGTGCCAGATGAACTATGGACGGAGGTTCATGACACTGTACAGGAGACAGGGATCGAGACCATCCCCAAGAAAAGAAAAATGCAAAAAAGCACAATGGCCATCTGAGGAGGCCTTACAAATAGCTGTGAAAAGAAGAGAAGCAAAAAGCAAAGGAGAAAAGTAATGATATACCCATTGAATGCAGAATTCCAAAAATAGCTAGGAGAGATAAGAAAGCCTTCCTCAGTGATCAGTGCAAAGTAATAGAGGAAAACAATAGAATGGGAAAGACTAGAGATCTATTCAAGAAAATTAGAGATAACATTAAAATTAAAGGGAACATTAAAGGGAACATTTCATGCAAAGATGGGCTCAATAAAGGACAGAAATTTTATAGACCTAAGAGAAGCAGGAGATATTAAGAAGAGGTGGCAAGAATACACAGAAGAACTGTACAAAGAAGATCTTCATGACCCAGATAATCACCATGGTTTGATAACTCACCCAGAATGAGACACCTTGGAATGTGAAGTCAAATGGGCCTTAGAAAGCATCACTATGAGTAAAGCTAGTGGTCGTGATGGAATTCCAGTTGAGCTATTTCAAATCTGAAAAGATGGTGTTGTGAAAGTGCTGCATTCTCTATGCCAACAGATTTGGAAAACTCAGCAGTGGCCATAGGATTGGAGATGATCAGTTTCATTCTAGTCCCAAAGAAAGGCAATGCCAAAGAATTCTCAAACTACTACGCAAATTGCACTCATCTCGCACACTAGTAAAGTAATGCTCAAAATTCTCCAAGCCAGGCTTCAGCAATATGTGAACCTGCAATTCCAGATGTTGAAGCTGGTTTTAGAAAAGGCGGAGGAACCAGAGATCAAATTGTCAACATCCACTGCATCATCAAAAAGGCAAGAGAGTTCCAGTAAAAAACATCTATTTCTGCTTTATTGACTTTGCCAAAGTTTTGACTGTGTGGATCACAACAAACTTGGAAGATTCTGAAAGAACTGGTAATACCAGACCACCTGCCCTACCTCTTGAGAAATCTGTATGCAGGTCAGGAAGCAACAGTTAGAACTGGATATGGAACAACAGACTTATTCCAAATTAAAAATGGAGTACGTCAAGGCTGTATATTGTCACCCTGCTTATTTAACTTATATCCAGAGTACATCATGAGAAATGCTGGGCTGGATGAAGCACAAACTGGAATCAGGATTTCTGGGAGAAATATCAATAACTTCAGATATGCAGATGACACCACTCTTATGGCAGAAAATGAAGAAAAACTAAAGAGTTTCTTGATGAAAGTAGAAGAGGAGAGTGAAAAGGTTGGCTTAAAGCTCAGGGTTCGGAAAACGAAGATCATGGCATCCAGTCCAATCACTTCATGGGAAATAGATGGGAAACAGTGGAAACAGTGTCTGACTTTATTTTTTGGGCTCCAAAATCACTGCAGATGGTGACTTCATGCATGAAATTAAGGCACTTACTCCTTGGTAGGAAAGTCATGACCAACCTAGACAGCATATAAAAGCAGAGACATTACTTTACCAGCAAAGGTCCATCTATGGGTTTTCCAGGATTCATGTATGGATGTAAGAATTGGAGTATAAATAAAGCTGAGCACCCAATTATTGATCCTTTTGAACTGCGGTGTTGGAGAAGAGTCTTTAGAGTCCCCTGGACTGCAAGGAGATCCATCCAGTCCATCCTAGAGGAGATCAATCCTGAATTTCATTGGAAGAACTGATGTTGAAGCTGAAACTCCAAAACTTTGGCCACCTGATGTGAAGAGCTAACTCATTTGAAATGAAATGACCCTGATTCTGGAAATGATTGAAGGCAGGAGGAGAAGGGGACAACAACGGATGAGATAGTTGGATGACATCATCGACTCAATGGACATGAGTTTGTGTAAACTCCGAGAGTTGGTGATGGACAGGGAGGCCTGGCATGTTGCGGTCCGTGGTGTCACAGAATTGGACATGACTGAGCAACTGAACTGAACTGAACATCTTCCAGGTGCTAACTCTTCCAAACTTTGAACATTATATTTAATACATTTTACTTGCATATTTTTTATTTAAAATGTATTTGTGTTTTTCATTTTATAAATTCTTCAAATTTTTATAAAATTCATTCACCAGTCTTCTTGAATCTATAAATTTGTCATTCACAAAATTTGGAAAATCTTTGGCTGTTATTTCTTCAAATATTTTCTGCACTTATTTATTCTCCTTGCTTTCTGGGATACCAAAGTGATATATATTAGAACTGTTGATATTGTTTCATGGTTCCTTGAGGTTCTGTTCATTATATTTCACGATTTTTTTTCTCTCTTCTTCAGATTGAAATTCTATTTATCTAGTTTTAAATTTACTGAATCTTTCCTTTGCCATCACCATTCTGCTCTTTGTGACTCTACTGTGACTTTTTATATCCATCAGAGGGCAGACAGAGTGAGAACCACAATCACAGATAACTAACCAAACTTATCACATGGACCACAGCCTTGTCTAACTCAGTGAAACTATGATCTATGCCATGTAGGGTGACCCAGGACAGATGGGTCATAGCGGAGAGTTCTCACCAAACATGGTCCACTCGAGAAGGGAATGGAAAACTACTTCAGTATTCTTGTCTTGAGAACTCCATGAACAGCATGAAAAGACAAAAAGATATGACACTCAAAGATGAATGCCCCAGGTCAGTAGGTGCCCGACGTGCACTGGAGAAAAGTGGAGAAATAACTGTAGAAAGAATGAAAAGATGGAGCCAAAGTGAAAACAATGCCCAGTTGTATATGTGACTGTTGGTGAGGATAAAGTCTGATGCTATAAAGAACAATATTGCATAGGAACCTGGAATGTTAAGCCCATGAATCAAGGTAAATAGGAAGTGGTCAAATAGAAGATGGTAAGAGTGAACATCAACATTTTAGGAATCAGTGAACTAAAATGGACCATATTGGGTGGATTAAATTCCCTTAGATGAAATGGAGTAACCATCATAGTCAATGAAAGATTCTGAAATGTAGTACTTGGGTGCAATCTCAAAAATGTCAGAATGATCTCTGTTCATTTCCAAGCCTAACCATTCAGTGTCACGGTATTCCAAGTCTATGCCCCAACCACTAATGCCAAAGAAGCTGAAGTTGAATGGTTCTATGAAGACCTACAAGACCTTCTAGAACTAACACCCAAAAGTCCTTTTCATTATAGGGGACTGGAATGCAAAAGTTATGAAGTCAAGAAACACCTGGAGTAACAGAAAATTTGGCCTTAGAGTACAGAATGAAGCAGGGCAAAGGCTAACTTTGCCAAGAGAATGCACTGTTCATAGCAAACACCCTCTTCCAACAACACAAGAGATGACACTGCACATCACCAGATGGTCAACACCGAAATCAGATTGATTATATTCTTTACAGCCACAGATGGAGAAGCTCTATACAGTCAGCAAAAACAAGACCAGGAGCTGACTGTGACTCAGATCATGAACTCCTTAGTGCCAAATTCAGGCTTAAAATGACACAAGTAGGAAAACTACTAGACCATTCAGATATGACCTAAATCAAGTCTCTTATGATTATATAGTGGAGGTGACAAATAGATTTGAGGGATTAAATTTGATACACAGAGTGCCTGAGGAAAGATGCATGGAGAATCATGATATTGTACAGGAGGCAGTGATCAAGACCATCCCCAGGAAAAAGGAATACAAAAAGGCAAAATGACTGTCTGGGGAGGCCTTACAAATAGTTGAGAAGAGAAGAGAAGCTAAAGGCAAAGGAGAAAAGGAAAGATATACGCATCTGAATGCAGAGTTCCAAAGAATAGCAAGAGAGATAAGAAAACCTTCCTAAGTGATCAATACAAAGAAATAGAGTAAAACAATAGAATGGGGAAGACTAGAGATCTCTTCAAGAAAATTACAGATACCAAAGGAATATTTCATGCAAAGATTAGCACAATAAAGGACAGAAATGTTATGGACCTAACAGAAGCAGAAGATATTAAGAAGAGCTGGCAAGAATGCACAGAAGAATTCTACAAAGAAGATTTTCATGACCAAGATAATCATGATGGTGTGATCCCTCACCTAGAGGCAGACATCCTGGAATGTGAAGTCAAGTGGGCCTTTGAAAGCATCACTATGAACAAAGCTAGTGGTGGTGATGGAATTCCAGTGGAGCTATTTCAAATCCTGAAAGATGATGCTGTGAAAGTGCTACACTCAATATCCCAGAAAATTTGGAAAACTCAGCAGTGACCACAGGACTGGAAAAGGTCAGTTTTCATTCCAATCCTAAAGAAAGGCAATGCCAAAGAATGTTCAAACTACCACACAATTGCACTCATCTCACGTGCTAGCAAAGTAATGCTCAAAATTCTCCAAGCCAGGCTTCAACAATATGTGAATCCAGAACTTCCAGATATTCAAGCTGGGTTTATAAAAGGCAGAGGAACCAGAAATCAAAGTACCAACACCCACTGAATCATGGTAAAAACAAGAGAATTAAAGAAAATAAACACATCTACGTTTGCTTTCTTCACTGCACCAAAAGCCTTTGATTGTGTGGATCCTAACAAACTATGGAAAATTCTTAAAGAGATGGGAATACAGATCATCTGACCTGCCTCCTGTGAAATCTGTATGAATGTCAGGAAGCAACATTTAGAACCAGACATGGAACAAAAGACTGGTTCCACATTGGGAAAGAAATCATCAAGGCTGTATATTGTTACCCTGTTTATTTAACTTATATACAGAGCACATCATGCAAAATGCCAGGTTGGTTGAAGCACAAGCTGGAATAAGATTGCTGGGAGAAATATCAATAACCTCAGATATGCAGATGACCCCACCCTTATGGCAGGAAGTGAAGAAATGGCCACCTACTCCATTATTCTTGCCTGGAGAATCCCCTGGACAGAGGAGCCTGGTGGGGGTACTCTTCATAGCGTTGCAGAGAGTCGGACACGACTGAGCAGCTAACACACACATCATCCCACTCATTTAGTGTTTATCTTCACCTCATAGATCAGTTATAATAGCTGCATTAAGGTCTTTTTCTGAAAATTTGACCATCTGTGTCATCATAAGATTGGCATCTGTGGGTTATCTGCTTCCTTGAGAAATAGTTCTTTTTGGTAATTTAAATTGTATTTGACATACTTTTAATCCAAAGAATGATTCTGGCTTCTGTTAAAATCATATGGGAGATATTTATTTTGTGTTTTTACATGCAATCAGCTGAATTTCAGAGTGCAAATTCTGTACCATTTTCTGCAATGATGGTTTGTTTTCATGTCAGTTCAGTTTTCAGTGCCTTTGTTTGGCTTCTTTGGGTCTACCTCGCAAATAGAGACTTGATACACAATGGATACTCAAAACATTTTTTTCTTTCATTTTCAGTTTTTAGTACAGCTTGTTTGAAGCTGAATCATATGGAAATAATAAGCTTTGACAGTCTGTTACTTGTTAAAAAATATACCTTATCTCTCCAATAACAGGTATGTTTCTTCAGGGAATGGAGCATAACATGTATTTTGCAAAGTGATATATTTAAAGAGCACCCAGTGGATTTTGTTAAATGTTTAAAGAGAGTAAAACTTCTAACATGCTACCAATTTCATTTTTGGTATTTGTTTCTTACTCTCATTTTCCATATAATGGCTAATAATTCTAATATCTGTGACATATATTGACTTGATTTTTTTATTTGCCTATAGAAGTACATGTTTTTTTTTGTTTTTATTTATTTATTTATTTATTTAGTTTTTTATTTTTTAAATTTTAAAATCTTTAATTCTTACAGGAGTACGTATTATATGCTTCTGAGATTCAAAATCATATGCTTCCCATTTTCTTCCTCAATCCCAGCATAACTAAGTTCACTATGAAATAAAATTTTTTAAAAATCTACTTTTACAACTATAATAGTTTAATACTTTTGCTATAAAATTCTAGTCCTTTTACAGACTAATACATACCAACTTAAATATGGAAAATTATCTGTTTAGTGTGATAAGGACAGCTCTTTAGTTTTAAACATGTTGAAAATTGAATCTCATATTACAGTGTTGTGCCTTTGTTTTAAATTCATGCTATTTTTATATTGTGTAACTTTCTCATTCATGGCAGTTTTTAAAATGTTCTCCATTATAGATAGAGTGACTTAAAATAGTTTGTCATTTAAAATTTTTAATTGAAAATCCAAAGAACTTATCAATGCTAAAAAGAAATGAATTATTGAACCATGAAAAGACATGGAGGAAACTTAGATGCATATTGCTAACTGAAAGGAAGCAATCTGAAAAAGCTACATGCTATGTGATTCCAACTCTATGACATTCAGGAAATGGTGAAACTTTGGAGATATTAAACATATTAGTTATTGCCGAGGGTGAGATAGAGGAGAGAGGAATGAATACTCAGCACAGAGAATTTTCAAGGCAGTGAAAATACTTTTAGGATGCTATAATGATGGATATAAAACCCATAAAATGTACATCAAGAGGTAAGGTACACTGGGAACTTTGAGTAATTATGACATGTCAGTGTATGTTCATCCATTGTGAGGAATGTACCACTCTGCTGGGGAATGTGGCTAATGGGGAGGCTCTGTATACATGTGTGGGGGATGGGATATACGTGAAATCTCTGTACCTTTCTCTGAGTTTTATTGTGAATATAAAATTTCTCTAAAAAATCTTGTCTATCTAAAAAAAAAATGAATCAGCATTTCATATAGTACGAATAAATGAAATCAAACTTTATATCCTCAAGTTTAATATGCTTTGCATAATTAAAAAGATTTTGAAGTCGTGACATATATTATAATTATTAATAAGAAATTTAGAAACAATTTGCTAAAATACTGCAGAACTACAGGACCTGTAGTTGGTTGAATCTCTGGATACAGAACTGCAGATATGGAAGAACCAAGTGTACTGGAATGTAGACTATGAATAATTCCTGGATTTGTGACTTGCTGGAGGGTCAGTGCCCGTAACTACAGCATTATTCTGTGTTAGCATGCTCTTGTTTGCAAGAAAGCATATTCATATCATTACTGTTATACTACTACCGAGACTTGAGGACATAAAATACATAAAATAGTTCCATCCTGGCACGGTCAGTCTGTTTGTGTTTCTTTTGTGTGATTTCAAGTAGAAAAAATGGACACATTTGTGTTTGTTCTGAATATAGGTAAGTAGTCATCTACCTAGGTAATCTCAATACCTCTAAATTCTTTAAGATATTCCTGCAGTTATCTCAGAGACAGGTATTGATAGTCCCCATATTTGAGAACCATAGGATGAACTTATTTTTAAGCCCCACTTTCCTTTATTTTGTTGGCTTCTTTAGAAGGCTAGAAACATAGTAGAGTTTTTTTTTTTTTTATTGTACTTTGTTCAGATTACATTTAGAACACATTTAAGGGTACTACCTAGAGATGGAAATGGCAGCCCACTCCAGTAGTCTTCCCTGGAGAATTCCAGGGACAGAGGAGCCTGGAGGGCTACAGTCCATGGGGTTGCAAAGAGTCAGACATGGACTGAAGCAGCTTAGCATGCACACATGCAAGGATCCTTCAGTGGAATTTTTGTATAGCATTTGAAGAAAACTATATTGTGAATAGTATTTGAGATTGTCATATATGTGCTTTTAAAAATTAGGTTTATCTTTTATACATAAAGAGCTTGCATGAATCATACACACTCTCAGGCAAATTAATAATGGCCTTCATGATGAAACAAAACAAGCCTTTGTTAAAATATCTTGCAATGTCACCAATTCAACTAAAAAGTAAACACCTGATAAGATTTAAATTTTGTTTTTAGGACAAGTTGACTCAATTAAGAGCCTATGAACAGTAGTTTAATTTCCTTTTAGTGACTAAGTTACTCTCCTTAGTAGAGTTTTAAAGATGTATATGTTTTGGTGATGATATGAGTATAATAAAATACATTCAGAGATGCAGGTCATACCCTTACTGCAATAGGACACTTCTGTTAGCTCAGCTGGTAAAGAATCTGCCTGTAATTCAGGAGACCCCAATTCAATTCCTGGGTTGGGAAGATCCCCTGGAGAAAGGCTGGCTACCCACTCCAGTATTCTTGGGTTTCCCTGGTGGCTGGCCTGGGTTCCATCCCTGGATTGGGAAGATCCCCGAGAGGAGGGCATGACAACCCACTCCAGTATTCTTTCCTGGAGAATCCCACGGGCAGAGGAGCCTGGTGGGCTACATTCCATGGGGTTGCAAAAAGTCAGACACAACTGAGCTACTAAGCGCACAGAAGATGCTGCATTTCATCCACAGCCGCAAGAATAGCACCTGAGCATTTATCATTTATCACATAGTTTACTCTAAAAAGGAGTTTTTAGCTTTACCAGGCTGTCATTATTAAGTTCTATCTGAAATTTTTTAAACATATCTCAGCACCAAGTACAAGAGCATATGATTTCTACCAATCTATTTAATAGAACAATGTACGAATCTCACTTTATTACATGTGTTTTAATATAATAATGATTGTGATCATTAAAGTGCATCTGCTTATTATTGAATGAACAATTCAAAAATACTATTCCTAATATCCTCTTCATTTCAAAATCACAAATAATAGAGAAGAATTTTAGAAACCAGAAGTCCTTATCTTCTCCACATTTATAGGAAATTACATTTTTAGATGACAGCTCAATAAGTTGAAAGTTACCATGGTAACTTTCATAATAGTTACAAGTCATAGAAAATTACCTTAGTAATCAAAAACTGATTACACATTGTGGGAACCAAACAGGAAAAGCAAACAGTATGCCCTAACCTGCCTGTTTCCTCTATTCTTCTGGCACTGCCAATCTCACACAAGATATAGGCAGTACTCTGTTTCACAAACTAAGTTCAGTGCAAGTAGAACTTTGAAAATATTGAACCAATATATGTCAGTGTCCATCTGTACCTCATCCCCACCCAGAATCTGCAGCCATTCCATCTATAACAGGAGAGAACATCATCCTAGGAAGAAAAAAAGAATGAAAGTGATATTCTTTACACATTAGAAGAGGTAGGAAGATGTGGCTTTCCAGTTGGTGAAATATTGGAAGAGGAATATCAGAAAGAAAAGGAAAGGTCAGGTATCAGTGTTTGCTTCTCTCATACATTGCTAAGAACAGAAGGGTTAATGGAATCATCCAGAAGTGTATGGAAGAAACCACTGGTATGACTATGAGTCCTTTTATATAGAAGTAGCAAGGCCTGGGGGTTGGGATTTAGAAGCAGGGATCTGCAGGCCTTTTTAATCTCCTTTACTTCTGTGACCCATTCAATAGGCTTTATGAGTGATTTTGGATGACTTTAGTTGAAAGAAGTGTTTAAGCCAATTACCATATTGATTCAGTTATCTATTCATATTATAAATAATGCTTTTATAAAAGCATTGTGCCTATATTCTCTCTTCTTTGAGAATGTGTACTTTTGGATTATAATCCTAGAAGGTCAAACACATAAGTGTATCTAATTTTACTTGATATACCAAATTATACTGTTTAGAGTCTTAATTGTTACATATTCCCACCAGCCATAATCTGAAATAATTTACTTTCTCCAGTCTCACCAATAGAATATATTATTGAATTTAGTATTTTTGCCAACCACATGGGTAAGAAATAATGCATCTGTTGTTTTAGTTTTTCTTAGTCTTAGAATGGACATATATTTTTTCCACTTAAGGGTTTTTTGCATTCTTTTTTGGTGAGTGGTCCATATATTTTGACTTTTTCTCAGCTCTGGTCTCAATTTTTAAGAGCCCGTATATATAAAAGAAAGATTTTCTTACAATTTAATGTTTGCCTGTTGACTTTTTATGAAAACGTTTAAAGTCCTGGAAGTGAAAGTAACTCATGTATAAACTTCATTTTTGACCATTTCAGTAATTTTCAATGTGTAATCAATTGAGTCTTCCCAGTGGAAGTGTTAGTGCTTAATTCTATTATTTGAGGTAGATTATCTCAAAATCTTCTTGGGCAAAATTCTGGCTTATCCTGCCTTCTGAGGTTGGCCTTTTTGATCACTTAACGAGCCTATCATTCAGTTTCTAGTGTTTCATTGGAAGAGTGATTTACATTGAGTCATTCATCCTGGATATCATCATCTTCTTCCTGACAAAGGCTTCTGGATTGATAGGTTTTCTTTCGCAGTACTTTTGAGATAACTGCTTCTCCCTCTTCTACTTTGTATTGTTGGCTACAAGAAAAATGCTGTTATCCTCATTCTTATTCCTTTATACTTAATGTCACATTTTTTCAGTAGTCATGATTTTTCTGTTTAGTACTGTCATTAAGCAATTTGTTTATGGTATGTCTTCATGAAGTTCCCTTTTGCTTTCTTATAGATGGAGTATATTAAATTTCTCATATTTGCACATGTATAGATTTTTATCAAATCAATAAAAAAGGTAACCATGATTTGTCACTCCACCCCAGGTTTCCATCATTTTCTTGGTATTTACACATGAATTTGACTCCATGAAACTGCGAATTTTTTATCTTTTATATTTTTGAATTTTAATTTCTTATTATTTTCACTTTACTTTTTTTAATTGAAGTATAATTGCTTTGCGGAATTTTGTTGTTTACTGTCAAACCTCAACATGAATCAACCGTAGGTATACACATATCCCCTCCCTTTTGAAACTCCCTCCCATCTCCATCCCCATCCCACCCCTCTAGGTTGATACAGAGCCCCTGTTTGAGTTTTCTGAGCCATACAGCAAATTCCCACTAGCTGTCTATTTTATATATGGTAATGTAAGTTTCCATGTTACTCTTTCCATACATCTCACCCTCTGCTCCTCTTTCCCCATGTCCAAAAGTGTATTCTCTATGTCTCTCCATTGCTGCCTTGTAAATAAATTCTTCAGTTCCATTTTTCTAGATTCTGTATATGTGCATTAGAATATGATATTTATCTTTCTATTTCTGACTCACTTCACTCTGTATAATAGGTTCTAGGTCCATCTGCATCATCAGAACTGACTCAAATGCTTTCCATTTTATGGCTGAGTAATATTCTATTGTGTATATGTATCACAACTTCTTTATCCATTCACCTGTGGATGGACATCTAGGTTGCTTCCATGTTCTAGCTATTGTATGTAGTGTTGCAATGAGCAATCGGATACATGTGTCTTTTTCAACCCTGCTTTCCTCAGGGTATATGCCTAGGAGTGGGAATGCAGGGACATATGATGGTTTTATTCCTGCTGCTTCTGCTGCTAACTCGCTTCAGTTGTGTCCGACTCTGTGCGACCACATAGATGGCAGCCCACCAGGCTCCCCCATCCCTGGGATTCTCCAGGCAAGAACACTGGAGTGGGTTGCCATTTCCTTCTCCAATGCATGAAAGTGAAAAGTGAAAGTGAAGTCGCTCAGTCGTGTCCGACTCTTAGCGACTTCATGGATTGCAGCCCACCAGGCTCTTCCACCCATAGGAACTTCCAGGCAAGAGTACTGGAGTGGGGTGCCATTGCCTTCTCCAGGTTTTATTCCTGGTTTTTAAAATAAATCTCCATACCGTCTTCCATAGTGGCTGTATCAATTTACATTCCCACTAACTATGCAAGAGCATTCCCTTTTCTCCACACCCTATGCAGCCTTTATTGTTTGTAGACATTTTGATGATGGCCATTCTGACTGGTGTGAGGTGATATCTCTGTAGTTTTGATTTACATTTCTCTAATAATGAGTGATGTTGAGCATCCTTACATGTGTTTGTTAGCCATCTGTATGTCTTCTTTGGAGAAATGTCTGCTTAGGTCTTTTTCCCACTCTTTGATTGGCTTGTTTGTTTTTCTGGTATTGAGTTTTATGAGCTGTTTGTATGTTTTGGAAATTAATCCTTTGTCAGTTGTTTCATTTGCTATTGTTTTCTCTTAATCTGAGGGTTGTCTTTTCACCTTCCTTATGGTTTCCTTTGCTGTGCAAAAGCTTCTAGGTTTAATCAGGTCCCACTTATTCACTTTTGTTTTTATTTCCATTACTCTAGGAGGTGGGTCATAGAGGATCTTGCTTTGATTTATGTCAAGTGTTCTGTCTATGTTTTCCTTTAAGAGTTTTATAGTTTCTGGTCTTACATTTAGGTCTTTAATCCATTTTGGGTTTATCTTTGTATACGGTATTAGGAAGTGTTCTAATTTCTTTCTTTTACATGTAGCTGTCCAGTTTTCCCAGCACCATTTATTGAAGAAGCTGTCCTTGCCCCATTGTATATTCTTGCCTTTTTTGTCAAAAATAAGGTACCCATAGGTGCATAGGTTTATTTCTGGGCTTTCTATCTTGTTCCATTGGTCTATATTTCTATTTTTGTGCCAATACCATACTGTCTTGATGACTGTAGCTTTGTAGTATAATCCAAAGTCAGGAAGGTTGATTCCTCCAATTCCATTCTTCTTCCTCAAGACTTCTTTGGCTATTCAGGGTCCTTTGTGTTTCCATATGAATTGTGAAATTTTTTGTTCTAGTTCTGTGAAAAAAAAAAAAAAGACATGGTAATTTGATAGGGATCACATTGAATCCATAGACTGCATTTGGTAGTATTTCATTTTCACAACATTGATTCTTCCTACCCAGGAACATGGAATATCTCTCCGTTTGTTTATGTGATCTTTGATTTCTTTCATCAGTGTCTTATAATTATCTTTGTCTCCTTAGATAGGTTTATTCCTAGATATTTAATTATTTTTGTTGCAATGGTGAATAGGGTTGATTCCTTGATTTCTATTTTTGATTTTTCATTGTTAGTATATAGAAATGCAAGTGATTTCATGTATTGATTTTGTATGTTGCAACCTTGCTAAATTCACTGATTAGCTCTAATAATTTTTTGATACTATCTTTATGGTTTTTTAGGTATAATATCATGTCATATGCAAACAGTGAGAGCTTTACTTCTTCTTTTCCAATCTGGATTATTTTTTTTTTCTTCTCTGAATACTGTAGCTAGGGCTTCCAGAACTATGTTGAATAATAGTCACAAAAGTGGACACCCTTGTGTTGTTCCTAATCTTTGGGGGAATGCTTTCAGTTTTTCACCATTGAGAATAATGTTTGCTGTAGGCTTAGAAAGCTGAGTTCCAAAGATTTGATGCTTTTGAACTGTGGTATTGGAGAAGACTCTTGAGAGTCCCTTGGACTGCAAGGAGATCCAACCAGTCCATCCTAAAGGAGATCAGTCCTGGGTGTCCATTGGAAGGACTGATGTTGAAGCTGAAACTGCAATACTTTGGCCACCTGATGCAAAGAGCTGACTTATTTGAATAGACCCTGATGCTGGGAGAGATTGGGGCAGAAGGAGAAGGGGATGACATAGTATGAGATGGTTGGATGGTATCACTGACTCAATGGACATGAGTTTGGGTAAACTCTGGGATTTGATGATGGACAGGGAAGCCTGGTGTGCTGCAGTTCATGGGGTTGCAAAGAGTAGGACATGACTGAGAAACTGAACTGAACTGAACTGTGGGTTTATCATATATGGCCTTTACTATGTTGAAGTAGCTTCCTTCTATGCCCATTTTTTGAAGGATTTCAATCATAATTGGGTGGTGAATTTTGTCCAAGGCTTTTACTGCATCTATTGAGATTATCATATGGTTTTTATCTTTCAATTTGTTAATATGGTGTATCACATTGTTTGATTTTGCATATATTAATGAATCCTTGCATTCCTGGAATAAACCCAACTTGATCATGGTGTATGAGCTTTTTGAGTGTTGCTAAATTCTGTTTGCTAAAATTTTGTTGAGGATTTTTGCATCTATGTTCGTTAGTGATATTGGCCTGTAGTTTTCTTTTTTTGTGTTGTCTTTGTCTGGTTTTAGTATCAGGGATGGTGGCTTCATAGAATGAATTTGGAAGTGTTCCTTCCTCTGCAGTTTTTTGAAAGAATTTTAGAAGGATAGGCATTAGCTATTTTCTAAATGTGTGATAGAACTCTTCTGTGAAGCCCTCTGGTCCTGGGCTTTTGTTGTTTTGGGAGATTTTTGATCACAGCTTTAATTTCAGTGCTTGTAGTTGGGTTGTTCATAATTTCTATTTCTTCCTGGTTCAGTCTTGGAAGATTGAACTTTTCTAAGAATCTGTCCATTTCTTCCTAGTTATCCATTTTATTGCCATACAGTTGTTCATAATAGTCTCTTATAATCCTTTGTATTTCTGTATTGTCTGTTGTAACCTTTCCTTTTTCATTTTTAATTTTGTTGATTTGATTCTTCTCCTTTTTTTCTTGATGAGTTGAAGAGCCTAAGCTCTTCCATCTTGTAAAAGAACTCCATTTTGTAAAGGTTCCGGGCAAACAGACTTAGACATTGGATATTGCCTAAACTTGCCCCACTGTGCACGAGCCAATCAGCCCTTAGGTTAAACCTCCTGACTTTAAGTTCAAGAATTTGTGATTTACCTTGGAAGTAAGGAGTTACATTTGTGATTTACCTTGGAAGTAATGAGTAACCGTGGAAATAAGAAAACCAATCAGAACCCAACACCTAACCCTTCCAAAGAAGGTAACCAATTAGAATCTCCCAACCCAGAAAGTCCCATTTTTTGAATTTTTCATGTGAGAATACCCTATATAAGCAATGTAACCCGAGACTCGGGGCTCCTCTCCTTAGCCGCCACATCGGTAACAGTGGGAGCCCCAGCTCGAGCTTGGTAATAAAAGCTCTCTTGCTTTTGCATCAGATACCAGCTCCCTGGTGGTCATTGGGAGATTTCACGACTTGGGCATAACAGAGTCTGGCTAAAGTTTTGTCAATTTTGTTTATTTTCTCAAAGAACCAGCTTTTTGTTTTATCAGTCTTTACTGTTGTTTCTTTCGTTTCTCTTTTTGCTTATTTCTGCTCATATCTTTGTGGTTTCTTTACTTCTACTAATCTTGGTTTTTGTTGTTGTTGTTGTTCCAGTTGTTTTAGGTGTAAAGTTAGGTTGTCTATTTGATGCTTTTCTTGTTTCTTGAGGTAGGATTGTGTTGCTATAAACTTCCCTCTTAGAACTGCTTTTGCTGCATCCCATAGGTTTTGAGTTGTCATGTTTTCATTGTCCTTTGTTTCTAGAAATTTTTTTATTTCCCTTTTGATTTATTCAGTAACCTGTTGGTTATTTAGAAACGTGTTATTTAATCTCCATGTGTTTGTGTTTCTTACATTTTTTTTTTCCTTGTAATTGATATCTAGTCTCATAGCGTTGTGGTCAGAGAAGATGCTTGATATGATTTCAATTTTTTTACATCTACTGAGGTTTGATTTGTGACCTAATATATGCTCCATCCTGGAGAATGTTTCATGTGCACTTGAGAAGAAGGTGTATTCTTCTGCATTTGGATGGAATGTTCTGAAGAAATCAATGAAATCCATCTCATCTAATGTATCATTTAAGACTTGTGCTTCCTTATTAATTTTCTGTTTTGATAATCTGTCCATTGGCATGAGTGGGGTGTTAAAGTCTCCTACTATTATTGTGTTACTTTCAATTTCTCCTTTTATGTCTGATAGTATTTGTCTTATGTTTTGAGATGCTCCTATGTTGGGTGTATAGATATTTATACTTGTTATGTCTTCTCTTGGATTGATCCCTTGATCATTATGTAATGTCCTTCCTTATCTCTTGTAACCTTCTTTATTTTAAGGTCTATTTTGTCTCTTATGAGGATTGCTACTTCAGCTTTCTTTTGCTTCCCATTTGCATGGAATATATTTTTCCATCCTCTCACTTTCAATCTATATGTCTCTTTAGATCTGAAGTGCATTTCTTGTAGGCAGCATATATATGGATCTTGTTTTTGTATCCATACACCAGTCTGTGTCTTTTGGTTGGGGCATGTAATCCATTTACACTTAAGTTAATTATTGATATATATGCTCCTATTGCCATTTTCCTAATTCTTTGGGGTTGACTTTGTAGATATTTTTTCTTCTCTTGTATTTCTTAACTATATTAAGTCCATTTAATATTTGTTGTAAAGCTGGTTTGGTGGTACTGAATTCTAAGTTTTGCTTCTCTGAAAAGCTTTTTATTTCTCCATCAATTTTGAATTAGATCCTTGCTTGGTACAGTAATCTTGGTTGTAGATTTTTCCCTTTCAGTACTTTAAATATATCCTGCCATTCCCTTCTGGCCTGCAGAGTAGGCTGAAAGATCAGCTGTCAAGTTATGGGGTTTCCCTTTTATGTTACTTGTTGCTTCTCCCTGCTGCTGCTGCTGCTAAGTCACTTCAGTCGTGTCCGACTCTGTGTGACCCCATAGACGGCAGCCCATCAGGCTCCTGCATCCCTGGGATTCTCCAGGCAAGAAAACTGCTTCTCCCTAGCTGCTTTTAATATGTGTTTAGTCTTTGTTAGTTTGATTAGTATTTGTCTTGGCATATTTTGCCTTGGGTTTATCCTGTATGGGACTCTTTGTGCCTCTTGGACTTGACTGATTATTTGATTTTCTATGTTGGGGGAATTTTGAAGTATAATCTCTACAAAAATTCTCTCATACCCTTTCTTTTTCTCTTCTTCTTCTGGGACCACTATAATTCAAATGTTGGTGTGTTCAGTACTGTCCCAGAGGTCTCTGAGACTATCCTCCATTCTTTTCACTCTTTTTACTTTATTCTGCTCTTCAGCAGTTATTTCCACCATTTTATCTTCCAGCTCACTGATTCATTCTTCTGCTTCAGATATTCTGTTATTGATTCCATCTAGAGTATTTTTAATTTCAGTAATTATGTTGTCTCTTCATGTTTATTCTTTAATTCTTCTAGGTCTTTGTTAATTGGTTCTTGCATTTTCTCCATTTTGATTTCAAGGTTTTTGATCATCTTTACTATCATTATTCTGAATTCTTTTGCAGGTACGTTGCCTATTTCCTCTTCATTTATTTGGACTTCTAGTTTCTTCTTTCATTTGTGTAATATTTCTCTGCCTTTTCGTTATTATTTCTTTTAACTTATTGTATTTGAGATCTCCTTCCCCCAGGCTTCATGGTTAAATTCTTTCTTCCTTTTGGTTTCTGCCTTCTAAAGTTGGTCCAGTGGTTTGTGTAAGCTTCTTATAGGGTGATACTTGTGCTGAGTTTTTGTTGGTTTGTTTGTTTGTTTTTCCTCTGATGGGCAAGGCTGAGTGAGGTGGTAATCCTATCTGCTAATGATTTGCTTTGCAGTTTTGGTTCCTTTGTTGTTTAGGTGAGAAGTCCTGCACAGGGTGCTATTGCTGGTTGGATGATGCCAGGTCTTGTATTCCAGTGGTTTCCATTATGTGAGTTATCACTCTTTGATACTCTCTAGGGTTAGTTCTCTTGTAGTCTAGGATCTTGGAGTCAGTGCTCCCACCCCAAAGGTTCAGTCAGGCTTGATCACTGGTCAGGAAGGAAGATTCCACAAGTGGTTTGTTATGGCATTAAGTGAGATTAAAAGAAATATCCAAAAATGAGAAACCAAAGATGAACCCCAGACAAATGGCAGTTACAAAATCAGGCAAATAATAATTAAAATAATGGTATATACACATATACATATACACCCATGAGAAAGTCAAAACGGTTCAACAAAAATAAAGTACAATAAATTGACCTGGCAAACAAAGAAGTCAAAAATTATACTTACCAGTTAAGAACAAAACTAAAGCACAAACTGGAAAACCAAACTAAAGCAAGGTGCCAAATGGGGAATAAAGCAAACTAAGAAATATGTTGAGAGGAGAGGAAAGAAAAGAAAGAAAGATTAGATATGCAAAGTTAGAGGTAAATGAAGAAGATATATATATATATATATATATATATACACATATATACATATATAAAAGATTAACTGCAAAGGGAACAGAGCAGTAGGAAAAGCAAACAAAGGAATAAATATAGATAAATATAATAGGTTTTAAAGAATTAAAAGTTAAAATTATGGAAAAAAAGAGGAAAATTCCACAGAACTGCAAAAGCCCAACATAGATGCAAAGGTTTATAACAACAATAAAAAGTGTGACTGAATATACACATATACATATACACCCAGAAGCAAAACCAAAACAGCCCACAAAAATAAAATACAGTAGATTGACCTGGTGAACAAAAGAAACCAAAAATTATATCTAACAGAACAAAACTAATTAAAGCACAAACTGGAAAACAAAACTAAAGCAATGTGCCAATTGGAGAATAAAGCAATGAAAATAAAATTAACAAATATGTTGAGAGGAAGGGAAATAAAGAAAAGAAAGGAGGAATAGATAGGCAAAGTTAAATAGAGGTAGATGAATAAGATTTATATACATTAAAAATTAAGTACAAGGGAAGAGAACAGTAGGAAAGGCAAACAAAGGAATAAATGTAGAAAAATATACTAGGTTTTAAAAAATTAAAATTATAAAAAGGGAAAAAAACATGGAAGAAGAAAGAGAAAAGGATAAAAAAAAAAGGGTGGGGGAACTCCACAGAACTGCAATGGCCCAAGTTAGAGGAAGAGGTTTGTAACAGCAATAAAAAGTGTGACTGAATATATACATATACACCCCTAAGCAAAATCAAAATAGTCCAAGAAAAGTAAAGTACAGTTGACTGACCCAGCAAACAAAAGGAACCAAAAATTACATTTACTAGAACAAAACTAAAGCACAAATTGGAAAACAAAACTAAAGCAAGGTACTGATTGGAGAATAAAACAATGAAAATAAAACTAACAAATATATTGAGAGAAAGGGAAAAAAAAGAGTAGATATGCAAAGTTAAATAGAGGTAGATAAAGAAGATTTATATATATATTAAAGATTAACTACAAGGGGAAAAGAACAAAGGAATAAATGTAGAAAAAATAATAATAGGTTTAAAAAATTAAAAATTAAATTAAAAAAGAGAAAAACATAAAAAAAAAAAAAAACCCAACCCCAGAACTGCAAAAAGCATAGAGGCAGAGGTTTTTAGCAACAATAAAAAATGTCATTGAGGAAAAAAAGAAGAAAGCTCAAAAGATTAATTGGATTTCATAGTGCCAGTAAAATTGACAACAACAGAGGAGGGAGAAAAAGAAAAAAAAAAAAAGAAAATCCAAAAAAATCTATAGAACAAGTCAAACCATAAGAGTAATAAATGTTTTTCTTGAGTCACTCCTATCAGAGTCCTTTCTCTCACTGGGAGTCACAGTCCACTTCATCTCCCTGGGATGCCCTTTAACACTGTGCTGAACTCTGGACCCACTGTAGGGGCATTTCAGATTCTAATCTGGTCCTACTCCTCTGTGTTGTTGCCTTCATGCCCATAGCTATCAGAACTAGTGTTTTTTCTTTTGTGGGAGCTCTCAATGACCTTTTACATATTCCATAGACACAGGGTCTGCCTAGTTGATTGGATTTAACCTGTAGCTTGTACAGCTGGTGGGAGGGTTTTGGGTCTTCCTTAATCACACTGTCCCTGGGTTTCAACTGTGATTTTATTTCCACTTCTACATGTGAGATATGTCAAGAAGTTAGCAATGAGAAAATTATCACTTTGTAAATATCGAGAGTAACAGTAAAATGTCCAGCAAAATAGTAAATATAACCTCAATTTTTTGAATTAATATTTATTCTAGCCTATATTAAGAAATTCAGTATATGTAAAATGGTCTTTAAAAAATTGGGCCTGAATAATATAAAAAAAAATTTTCCTTTGAACAAAAGATGCTATTTTCTTGAAAGATCTGTTTTGGTTATATATATCATGACTACTAAATTTAAATTTCAGTTCAGTTCAGTCACTCAGTTGTGTCTGACTCTTTGCGACCCCATAAATCGCAGCATGCCAGGCCTCCCTGTCCATCATCAACTCCCAGAATACACCCAAACCCATGTCCATTGAGTTGGTGATGCCATCCAGCCATTTCATCCTCTGCTGTCCCCTTCTCCTTCTGCCCTCAATCTTTCCCAGCATCAGGGTCTTTTCAAATGAATCAGCTCTTCCCACCAGGTGGCCAAAGTATTGGAGTTTCAGCTTCAACATCAGTCCTTTCAATGAATACCCAGGACTGACCTCCTTTAGGATGGACTGGTTGGATTTCCTTGCAGTCCAAGGGACTCTCAAGAGTCTTCTCCAACACCACAGTTCAAAAGCATCAATTCTTTGGTGCTCAGCTTTCTTTATAGTCCAACTCTCACATCCATACATGACTACTGGAAAAACCATAGCCTTGAATAGATGGACCTTTGTTGACAAAGTAATGCCTCTGCTTTTTAATATGTTGTCTAGGTTAGTCATAACTTTCCTTCCAAGGAGTAAGTGTCTTTTAATTTCATGGTTGCAATCACCATCTGCAAGAATTTTGGAGCCCAGAAAAATAAAGTCAGCCACTGTTTCCACTGTTTCCCCATCTATTTCCCATGAAGTGATGGGACTGGATGCCATGATCTTAGTTTTCTGAATGTTGAGCTTTAAGCCGACTTTTTCAGTCTCCTCTTTCATTTTCATCAAGAGGCTCTTTAGTTCTTCACTTTCTGCCATAATGGTGGTGTTACCTGCATATCTGAGGCTATTGCTATTTCTCCCGGCAATCTTGATTCCAGCTTGTGCTTCCTCCAGCCCAGCGTTTTGCATGATGAACTCTGCATATAAATTAAATAACCAGGGTGACAATATACAGCCTTGATGTACTCCTTTTCCTATTTGGAACCAGTCTATTGTTTCATGTTCAGTTCTAACTGTTGCTTCCTGACCTGCATACAGGTTTCTTTTTTTTTTTTTTTTTTTTTAACATTTTTCTTTTTTTTTTTTTTTAAATTTTAAAATCTTTAATTCTTACATGCATTCCCAAACATGAACCCCCCTCCCACCTCCCTCCCCATAACATCTTTCTGGGTCATCCCCATGCACCAGCCCCAAGCATGCTGCATCCTGCGTCAGACATAGACTGGCGATTCAATTCACATGATAGTATACATGTTAGAATGTCATTCTCCCAAATCATCCCACCCTCTCCCTCTCCCTCTGAGTCCAAAAGTCCGTTATACACATCTGTGTCTCTTTCCCTGTCTTGCATACAGGGTCGTCATTGCCATCTTCCTAAATTCCATATATATGTGTTAGTATACTGTATTGGTGTTTTTCTTTCTGGCTTACTTCACTCTGTATAATCGGCTCCAGTTTCATCCATCTCATCAGAACTGATTCAAATGAATTCTTTTTAACTGCTGAGTAATACTCCATTGTGTATATGTACCAAAGCTTTCTTATCCATTCATCTGCTGATGGACATCTAGGTTGTTTCCATGTTCTGGCTATTATAAACAGTGCTGCGATGAACATTGGGGTACATGTGTCTCTTTCAATTCTGGTTTCCTTGGTGTGTATGCCCAGAAGTGGGATTGCTGGGTCATAAGGTAGTTCTATTTGCAATTTTTTAAGGAATCTCCACACTGTTCTCCATAGTGGCTGTACTAGTTTGCATTCCCACCAACAGTGTAGGAGGGTTCCCTTTTCTCCACACCCTCTCCAGCATTTATTGCTTGCAGATTTTTGGATCGCAGCCATTCTGACTGGTGTGAAGTGGTACCTCATTGTGGTTTTGATTTGCATTTCTCTAATAATGAGTGATGTTGAGCATCTTTTCATGTGTTTGTTAGCCATCTGTATGTCTTCTTTGGAGAAATGTCTATTTAGTTCTTTGGCCCATTTTTTGATTGGGTCGTTTATTTTTCTGGAGTTGAGCTGCAGAAGTTGCTTGTATATTTTTGAGATTAGTTGTTTGTCAGTTGCTTCATTTGCTATGATTTTCTCCCATTCAGAAGGCTGTCTTTTCACCTTGCTTATATTTTCCTTTGTTGTGCAGAAGCTTTTAATTTTAATTAGATCCCATTTGTTTATTTTTGCTTTTATTTCCAGCATTCTGGGAGGTGGATCATAGAGGATCCTGCTGTGATTTATGTCTGAGAGTGTTTTGCCTATGTTCTCCTCTAGGAGTTTTATAGTTTCTGATCTTACATTTAGATCTTTAATCCATTTTGAGTTTATTTTTGTGTGCGGTGTTAGAAAGTGATCTAGAAATACAAAGGATCATAAGAGACTACTATCAGCAGTTGTATGCCAATAAAATGGACAACGTGGAAGAAATGGACAAATTCTTAGAAAATTACAATTTTCCAAAACTGAACCAGGAAGAAATCGAAAATCTTAACAGACCCATCACAAGCATGGAAATTGATACTGTAATCAGAAATCTTCCAGCAAACAAAAGCCCAGGTCCAGATGGCTTCACAGCTGAATTCTACCAAAAATTTCGAGAAGAGCTAACACCTATCCTACTCAAACTCTTCCAGAAAATTGCAGAGGAAGGTAAACTTCCAAACTCATTCTATGAGGCCACCATCACCCTAATACCAAAACCTGACAAAGATGTCACAAAAAAAGAAAACTACAGGCCAATATCTCTGATGAACATAGATGCAAAAATCCTCAACAAAATTCTAGCAATCAGAATCCAACAACACATTAAAAAGATCATACACCATGACCAAGTGGGCTTTATCCCAGGGATGCAAGGATTCTTCAATATCCGCAAATCAATCAATGTAATTCACCACATTAACAAATTGAAAAATAAAAACCATATGATTATCTCAATAGATGCAGAGAAGGCCTTTGACAAAATTCAGCATCCATTTATGATAAAAACTCTCCAGAAAGCAGGAATAGAAGGAACATATCTCAACATAATAAAAGCTATCTATGACAAACCCACAGCAAACATTATCCTCAATGCATACAGGTTTCTTAAGAGGCAGGTCAGGTGGTCTGGAATGCCCATCTCTTTCAGAATTTTCCACAGTTTATTGTGATCCACATAGTAGAAGGCTTTGGCATAGTCAATAAAGCAGAAAACGATGTTTTTCTGGAACTCTCTTGCTTTTTCGATGATCCAGCAGATGTTGGGAATTTGGTCTCTTGTTCCTCTGCCTTTTCTAAAAGCAGCTTGAACATCTGGAAGTTCATGGTTCACGTATTGCTGAAGCCTGGCTTGGAGAATTTTAAGCATTACTTTACTAGCATGTGAGATGAGTGCAATTGTGTGGTAGTTTGATCATTCTTTGGCATTGCCTTTCTTTGAGATTGGAACGAAAACTGACCTTTTCCAGTCCTGTGGCCACTGCTGAGTTTTCAAAATTTGCTGGCATATTGAGTGTAACACTTTCACAGCATCATCTTTTAGGATTTGAAATAGTTCAACTCGAATTCCATCACCCCCACTAGCTTTGTTCGTAGTGATGCTTCCTAATGCCCACTTGACTTCACATTCCAGGATGTCTGGCTCTAGGTGAGTGATCACACCATCGTGATTATCTGGGTCCTGATATTCTTTTTTGGTACAGTTCTTCTGTGTATTCTTGCCATCTCTTCTTAATATCATCTGCTTCTGTTAGGTCCATACTATTTCTGTCCTTTATTGAGACTATCTTTGCATGAAATATTCCCTAATAAAAATGGGCTACCATTAAAAGAGAAAAAAATTTAGATCTCGAAACTTTGCAATTCAGTGGCAGATGTAAAACATTCAATAAAATATACCTCAGTATAAATATACCTTAGAAAAACATTTTTAATAAAAAAGTTAAAGGAATATTATTGAGCTGAAATATTGATCTAATGAAATAATAAAATTTGAATTAGAAGTTTTGTGGTACAAGTTTCAAATGAAGAGAGTATACCTGAATAAAAAGAACAAAAGTGTTAAATGATTAAAGAAAATGTTTTAAAACTTAAGTAAAACATGTTGAGAGGATTCACACCAGCCATTAAGAAGTAATAAAAAACATTTTCTGCAATATTGAAATGGGGCCTCCCAGATGGTTCAATGGTAAAGAACCTGCCTGCCAACACAGGTGACTCAGGGGACTCAATCCTTGGGTTTGGTAAGATCCCCTGGAAAACAGAACAGCAGCCCACTCTGGTATCCTTGTCTGAAAAATCCCGTGGACAGTGAGGCCTGGTGAGCTATGAGATCTGGTGGGCTATGGTCCTTGAGGTTGCAAAGAGTTGGGAACAACTAAGAGAGCAAGCACGCATGATAATGAAAGTAACATTGTTGTTACATTCTGAGCATATTTTCAGAAATCTGAAGAAATAATAGATCTTAAAAGCAAACCTCAGAAAAGGATCAGGACAGTTTCAAAGTTTCTGTTACTATTACTAGATCCTAAGAAAAGCTTCTAGATCCATAGCTTTTAAAAAAGGGTATGTAAACCAGATAACACGAAGTAATTGTTTAAAAACGGTCTATCTTGATTACAGGTATATTATTAAAGCATAATAATTGTTAGTGTGATAAATTTGAAAGTTCCTTGTACAGTTTAAAGTATGTATTACTTTTTCCTTTGCCCTAATACAAAAGAGAAAAATATTTCCGTTTTCGTTTAATTATAGCAATGCAGGATTCAGACTCCTTTTTCTTTATTTCTACCTTTATTCCTCACATCTGGTATGGATTAAACAACTCTAGGCCCCTGGGCTTTAACTATGACTTGCTGAACAGAAATCTGATAGCTCATTCTTTGAATTCCTCAATTCTAGAAAGGAAAGAAAAATACCCAATTTCGACATTTTAGCAGGCTTTCCTCTGCTTTCTGCTAAAATGTTACAGTTCCCTGATGTTTACATACATTAACTATCACATAGTTACACAACTGAGGTGGTCAGAGTACTAAAGTTACAGTCCTTCCTAGATCAGGCATATAAAAATCAGAATACAAACAACTTTGTAAAGAAACATGAAGCTCAGAAGGAGATAAAAGGAGTTGGGTTTATTACCTTTATATCTCAAGGAAAGTATATAATGGGTTTTAAAAATTCATTTCATCAGGTAATGTATTGGTTTTCCATAAATTTTGATGATTATAATTACTGTTATATGAAATCTGTTTTTTTTCCTTGTGGAAATGAATCATTTATAAAAATGAAAAGGTTCTGCCTTGATAATGATTTGACATGGTTTATGAAATGAAACCTCTATTCTTTCAAAACTTTGGTTGAATACTAGAGCTGTTTTGGTAACAAATTATTGCTAAATTGTTAGTTAAAACTTAGTAGAAGAGAATAGTCATTGCCACTCACAGGTTTTTCTTGTGGCTTTTGGCAATGATGTTGGAAAATTAAGGCCGCCAGTGTGTTCTTGTTAATCATCCTTGTTATTTCTCCAGAAAACCTCCTCATAACCATTGTGGTTTCAGTTGGACCATGTGTATCACAGTTTCCCAGGCTCTCACTCTTCACTAGGAATCTGAGGCTTGGTGTTCATGATCATTGTGGCCTCCCTGAGATAAATATGCAATAAGAAGCATTGAACCTAACCATTTTATTATCATCAAGGACTTTTGCTGCTTTTGTAAAATTTGCCATTCCACTGTTTTTATTGTTCATGTCTGTTTTTCAGATTTCTCTTTTCCTCATCCCATGTGGCAACATAATTTAGTTTCTAAAAAACATGTGGGTTATCATTTATGCTGATTAGTGCCTAGATTGAATCACAGAGCCCAAATGTATAAAGAACTTAGGCTCTTCCACTTACCTGAGTCACTGTGATCATGTTTCCAGAATCTGTGATACCTAGTGGAGTGTACAATGAAAAGGCACTTATGAAACCTCTTGAGACTTGTCTGAAGAATAGACTGATACTTATAGATTTTGTCTTTTCTTTTTGCTTAACATTTTAATGCAGTGGAACAAATAGGAACACTCTTGGTTTTATCTTACACTAGAAATTTTGAATGTTGTTTTTGATCCAGTACTTGAGGAGCAGCCTTTATAATAACTATGCTAATGCTTCTTGCTTTTATAAGATCACAAGCAAATGATAATATGACCAAGATAAATTAGTCTTTGCACTTTTATCTCTAAAGAGTTCGTTTTCCTATCAGTTCATTTTCCAGCAGAGAACAGTGCACTAAAAAGGGGGCAATTGGCATAAGTTTAATAACGTATTTTTAAAAGATAACAAAACCAAGTCAATATTGTTAATTTAAAAAATAATAATAATAGAAACCAACAGGGAAGAATGAATAGGCCCAGGGCTAACAGTATGGGAAGTTAGGCTTGAAGGAGCCAGTGGGGAGAGCTATAGGATGGTTATACAGGGTTCCTAGCCTTTGGTAGACTAACACTAGTAACACTTGCACTGACAACTAGCTACCTCAGCAGGAGGGGAGTTGTACCCCAACAGCTCTCTCTTCCTACCCTTTGAATCCTAAGAACTCGTTTTTCAAACATAACCAAATCTAAAGGGTAAATTATTTTTGTATTTGTTTATAGAAAGCAACATCCTGAGTTTTGGAACAAGGTAAAGAAGACTGGAAGAGGGACATAAAGAGACAAATGGGGAATGACCAATACATCTGTAACTTGAAGCTTTTTAACCAGAAGATCTCAAAGTTCCTTTCTGCTTAGCAGTTCTGCCTGACTCTTACCTATAGCTCTTTGCCACACCTCAAATATATTTATGCAATTTTATATGGCCTTATTGCAGTATATCAATTGTGATTTATCATTTCCATAATGCTTTACTTAGAGCATGTTTTACAGTCCCTTTTGTTATTGCAGTTTTTTTTTTTTTTCACTCTTAATAATATAATGATACAAAGGGGAATAATAGACTGTGAGAAGCTCGGTGATAAAGAATCCTCCTGTAATTCAGGGGACCCAGGAGATGAGGGTTCGATCTCTGGGTAAGGAAGATCCCCTCAGGAGGAAATGACAACCCACTCCAGTATTCTTGCTTGAAAATTCCATGGACAGAGGAGCCTGGCAATCTACAGTCCAAAAGAGGTCCCAAAGAATCAGACATAACTAAGCATGCATGCACAAATGAGAATATCACACTAATATCTTGAGTACTACACAAAGCTAATCCAATAAATTGAAATTTATGATTGTTCAAGTTTTTCTATGTAGACAGAGAGTACACTGAGGATACAATTGATTCTCTGATAGGATTAAGAATTATGCCTTGTTATATTTTATTTTCTATAAATACATCGAATAAGGCAGGGAATAGGTTTCAATTCTGGGAATTTTAGATGATATTTGTTCATGTGTTTATAAAATATAGTGCCATAGAAATGTACAACATGGAATGTCTGGAGAGAATAGATATTTTTACCTTCTATCACAGATATGTCTCTATGAGAAATGGCTATAATTCCCGTGATTTTCTGAAAGATGACTAAAACTACTCACTATTACTGACAACTTTCTCATGGAGCATGTTTCTCTATATTACTAGGAAGGATAGAGCTAGAAAGTTCAAAATCATAGTTCAATGAAAAATTGTTTGGAAATGAATAAGGAACTATGTTTGAAATAGCAAGAACATATGAGCAACTATCAAAATCATTGATATGCAATGTATTAGTTTGCTTGGGCTGCCTTAACAAAACACCACCGTGGTTTACAGGACAGAAATTTACTTTGTCACACTTCTGAAAATCATAATTATAGTGCCACCAAATTCAATTTCTGAGATGGGCTCTCTTCTTCATTTATATAATGCAGCCTTCTCATCATGTCCTCAGTTCAGTTCATTTCAGTCACTCAGTCGTGTCCGAGTCTTTGCGACCCCATGAATCACAGCACGCCAGGCCTCCCTGTCTATCCAACTCCCGGAGTTCACACAAACTCACGTTCATCAAGTCGGTGATGCCATCTGGCCATCTCATCCTCTGTCGTCCCCTTTTCCTCCTGCCCCCAATCCATCCCAGCATCAGAGTTTTCCAGTGAGTCAGCTCTTTGCATGAGGTGGCCAAAGTACTGGAGTTTCAGCTTTAGCATCATTCCTTCCAAAGAAACCCTAGGGTTGATCTTCAGAATGGACTGGCTGGATCTCCTTGCAGTCCAAGGGACTCTCAAGAGTCGTCTCCAACACCACAGCCCAAAAGCATCAATTCTTCAGCACTCAGCTTTCTTCACAGTCCAACTCTAACATCCATACATGAGTACTGGAAAACCATAGCCTTGACTCATCATGTCCTCACATGGATATTTATTTACTGCATAGATAATCATACATCCACACACAAAAAATGTCCTCTGGTATCTCTTATCTTTTGAGTCAGGGCCCCACTTATGACCTCACTTAATGTTAGTTACTTCTCTAGAAGCCCTTCTCTAAATAGAGTCACGTACAGCCTGGGGATTCAGGGTTTCAACATATGAGTCAGTGCTTTTTAAAATTAATTTTATTTTTAATTTTATCATTTTATATTAGAATATAGTTGATTAACAATACTGTGTTAGTTTCAGGTGTATAGCCAAGTGATTCAGCTATACATGTACATGTATCAAGTCTTTTTCAAATTATTTTTCCCATTTAGGTTATTACAGAATATTTAGAAGAGTTCCCTGTGCTATACAGAAGGTCCTTGTTATCTACTTTAAATATAGTAGTATCTGTATGTCAGTTCCAAACTCCCAATTCATCCATCCTCTCAACGTTTCCTCTTTGGTAACTTTAAGTGTGTTCTCTAAGCCTGTGAGTCTATTTTTGTTTCATAAACAAGTCCATTTGTATCATTTTTTAAAGATTTCATATGTAAGCAGTATCATATGATATTTGTCTTTCTCTATCCAACTTACCTCACTTAGTATAGTATCCAAGTACATCCATGTTGTTGCAAATGGCATTATTTCATTCTTTTTAGAGGCTGAGTAATACTCCATTTTATATATGTACCACATCTTTACTCATTCATATGTTGATGCACATTTAGTTTGCTTCCATGTCTTGACTATTGTGAACAGCACTGCAGTGAACATTGGGAGCATGTATCTTTTTGAACAATGATTTTCTCTGAATATATGCCAAGGAGTGGAATTGCTGGATGATACAATAGTTCTGTGTTTAGTTTTTTTAAGGAGCCTCCAGGCTGTTCTCCATAGTGGCTGTACTGATTTACATTCCCACAACAGTGTAGGAAGCTTCCCTTGTCTCCACACCCTCTCCAACATTTATTGTATGTAGACTTTTTGATGGCTATACTGATTGGTGTGAGGTGATATCTCATTCTAGTTTTGATTTTCATTTCTCAGTTAGTGATGTTGAGCATCTTTTTGTGTGCCTCTTGGCCATTTGTATATCTTCTTCAGAGACATGTCTATTTAGGTCCTCCATCCATTTTTTAATTTTTTTTTTCTTTTTGATATTGAGTTTCATGAGGTGTTTGTATATGTTAGAGATTAGTCTCTTGTCAGTTACTTTGTTATAATTTTTCCCCCATTCTGTGGGTTGTCTTTTCATCTGTTTATGTTTGTTTGCTTTTGCTGTGGAGAAGCTTTTAAATTTAATCAGGCCCTATTTGTTTACTTTTATTTTTATTACCCTAGAAGGTGGGTCAAAAGAGATCTTGCTGTAGTTTATGTAAAGGTGTATTCTTCCTATGCTTTCCTCTAAGAGTTTTCTAGTATCCAGTCTTAACATTACGTCTTTAATTCATTTTGAGTTTATTTTTGTGTATGGTGCTAGAAAGTAAAGTAAAGTCGCTCAGTTGTGTCCGACTCTTTGTGACCCGGTGGACTGTAGCCCACCAGGCTCCTCTGTCCATGAGATTCTCCAGGCAAGAATACTGGAGTGGGTTGCCATTTCCTTCTCCAGGGGATCTTCCCAACCCAGGGATCAAACCCAGGTCTTCTGCATTGCAGGCAGATGCTTTAACCTCTGAGCCACCAGGAAGGCTGGGCAAGTTCCCCATAACTCAGAATCCAAATGTGACAGTAACCTGTGATTCCCCCAAATCCTCTCAACTGTCTTAAAGTCATAGGTAGGGGATGATTTAGTATAGGTTTAATTCTCTCGGGGCCTATGGCCCTAGTCCCTTCTGATATGATTAGGCCCAGATATCTAACCGATTGTTGACAAAGCTGAGCCTTTCCTGTTGATGCCTTGTAACCACAGCCTGCCAGAAAGTTTAAGAAATCTTCTGAGGCTTACGAACAAGTTTCCTCTGTCTCAGCACAGAGCAGAATATCATCTACATATTGTAATACCAGCACTTCAGAGCTATTAAAGTTTTGTAGATCCCATGACAAACTTTGTCCAAATAAGTGAGGATGGTGCTAGGAAGTGCTCTAATTTCATTATTTTAGACATAGCTGTCCAGTTTTCCCAATGAAATAGAAATCTGAGTTCTTGTTTGCCAAGCTAAAGAATGAACTTTGCAAACACACAAACACTCATGGTAGCAGGCAAATAGGATATATTTCAGAGAGAAAGTACATAACTTTCAGCATAGATACTGAGAGGGAGTGAAGTTCCCCCAAAAGGCAGGACTTACAGCAGTTTATATCCTTACTAGTATTGATTTTTACACTTTTGATTGGTTCTTACTTTTAACATATGTCATTTATAACCAATCTACTTAAAGGTCACTATGTTTAACTTCACATCTTTATGGCTTCTTTTGATCCTCAGATTCTTAGTTTTCTTAGACATTAAGTCACCATCCCACAACCCTTTCTCATGATTCCTGGGCCATTTTACAGTGGACCAGATGTATGGGCTAAAGAATAATGATCACCAGTTGTTTCTCCCTCAGGCATATGGAACAGAAGTTAATTACTACCCTTTCCTGGATCTGAATGCTGATAATTTATCAGACAACGGACATGTTCCTCTGCGAGCCAGGAATTAGGACAAAGGGTATGGAACAGGTTAATGGAATAGGATGTTTATTGAAACTGGCCAAGGTCTCAGAGTTCCCGCACTAACTGCCTAACAATTTCTACCTCACCAGCACCACTTATTAAAGAGACTGTCTTTTCTCCATTTATATTGTTACCTCCTTTGTCATAGATTAGATGATTATAGGTGTGTGGTTTTATCTCTAGGCTTTTTATCCTAGTCCATTTATTTATATTTATATATATATATATATATATATATTTATATTTTTGTTTTTGTGCCAGTACCATACTGTCTTAATGACTAGCTCTCTCAGAAGATGAGCGTGGTCCTGAAATATAGCATGGTTAATTTTAATGGGCTAGGTAATTTCATAGGCTAATTAATGGGAGGATTATTCCACCTATTTCAGGGAGGGGTCTGGGTTTTCCAGGAATTAGGCCACCAACCACCTTTTGGCTTTTGTTTGACCTCAGAACTGTCATGGTGCTAATGGTGTGTCATTCAGATGCTAACGTATTTACAGTGAGTGCATAATGAGGTTCAAAGTCCACTGGAGAGCTAATCTTCCACCATTTTGAACCTTGTTGTTTCTAACCAGTCTTGATCATGTCCTATGGTTATGTCATTCTTTTAAAGGTTATGCCCTGCCCCTTCTGTCCTGTTTCACATACATAAAATTTGTGTGTGTGTGTCTGTAACATAGCAAGCTACATACTGTTTCTCATTAGTCATAGTAGCAGGTAGAGATTTATTTTATGGTATTTACAAGAGCATTTTGCTACATTACTGTCTAATTGAAATGAGAGTATTGGACCAATTACATTTATGATTAGTGTAGGATGTTCCAATGGATATTTGGTGTATATATAAAGAATGTTATTGAACCCAAATTTGTGTTTTCCATGCACAGTAAGGCCAAACAAACCAAAACCTCCATGTTTAGAGCAGAGAAAGGTTTATTGCAAGGGCCAAGCAAGGAGTACAGTTGGCTCATGCTCAAATGATCTAAACTCCCAGTGGTTTTCAGGGATGAGTTTTCAAAGTTAAAATTTGGATGAGGTTTGCAGGGTGCATGTGTTTCTTCTGATTGATTGGTGATGAGGTAACAGGACAGTGTTCCAGGAAATTTGTGCTTGACCTAAAGTTGTCATTTTGCACTTGGGTGGGGGCCTTTGTTCTTATAGGTGAACTAAAAGATAGGTGTCAGAATGCCATGTATAACCACTGAGGAGGAATTTGGACCCTATTTTATCATTGCACTGTTGTTTGTGACTGCTTTCTTTTTATTTCTGCATTTCCTCACTTTTCTAATTAGTAATTATTTGAATCTGCCCCTTGAAACTCTAGAAGGCTGGAGCCATTTTTGCATAAGAAAGAAATGGGGGACACATAAAGGCTTGACAGCTGGGAGGATCCTGCAGGGCCCAGCTTGGTTTCAAGAATATGGGCCTAAAGAGAAGGTAATAGCAAAATGCTTAATTATATAGGGATTTCCTGGCCAATTCAAACTATGATTACTTTTTTGGTTTTAATTGATATCCATACAGCTTTTATTTTCAACTCAGAAATTTCCTCAGAATCACAGTCTGATGAAGACATGATGGGAATTTTAGCTGAAATTTTATGATTTGTTTCTATTGGATCTGGATATTAAGGCCCATTAAATATGTGGCTGTCTGTTGTATCAGTTTTCACCACATTGTGACTCACGCAACTTCTCCTCAGAATTCTTCAATTTGTATTGTTTTGTCAGGCCTGTCTGTGAGATTTTCAAACATTGAAAAATAGCAATTGTTAGGATTAATTTTCATTTAGGAGTTGTACCATATGTTAGAAATTTTCACCTTGTTATAATGATGTGGTATTGGAAGCAAGTCTAACTTTCTAAACATCCTTTAAATCTGGAGTTTCCAAATTTAGTAATAGTTCTTCCTGGTTATGACAGCTGAACTAGTTATTTAAAAAAATGCAAACTTTCACACAAAGTCTCAGTTATGGCTCCTGAAACACCAGAGTAAAATTTTATTAACTCATAGTTTGTATTTCCTCTGTCAAAGTAGTGTTTTCTGACCACTAAGTGAAAACTGCCTTGGTCTACAATTATTGAAATACTTTTGTATTAAAGCTATTTTACTTTATAATGGATTTATCACTAATTTTAAATGGTAGCATTTTCTTTTGTATTTCATCAACATATACTCAATCTTCAACATTGAAACCAAGCAAGAACCTATGGGGCCCTCACAGTTACAGATCTTTTCATGTCCCCTGATTCTTGTTCATTCATTCTCCTTGACCTTCCCTGAGCTCCAAAGGGCAGATTCAAACAGTTGCCTGTAAGAGAAGGGAGGGAATGCAGAAACAATGGAGGAGGAATCATAAAAGAGGGTCCTGGTTCCTCCTCAAGATATACATAATAATATTTTTGAGTCCTTTGGCACAAACTAAGGCCGCCTGAGAAGACTCCTGAGAGTCCCTTGGACTCTCGCAAGGAGATCAAACCAGTCAATCTTAAGGGAAATCAACCCTCAATACTAGTTGGAAGGACTGATGCTGAAGCTGAAGTGCCAGTATTTTGGTCATCTGATGCGAAGAGCTGACTCACTGAAAAAGTCCTTGATGCTGGGAAAGATTGAAGGCAGAAGTAGAAGAGGGCATCAGAGGATGCAGTGGCTGGATGGCATCACCAATGCAATAGGCATGAACTTGGGCAAACTCTGGGAGATGGTAAGGGAGAGGGAGATGCTGGGCTGTAGTCCTTGGTGTCACAAAGAGTCAGACATGACTGAGTGACTGAACAACAGCAAAAGGTCCCCACATAAGCAGAGGATAGTAACTTTAGGCTGAGTATGAGATTCTTGGAACACTGCCCTGTTACCTCACCACCAACCAATCAGAAGAAATTCTCCACATGGTGGAAGATAAGGAAGACTCTGACTCCCTCCTCCCCCCTCAAATGATTGACTGCAATTAACTTCCCCTTTCTCCCTTTAAAAGTACTTTCATAGTCAAGCTCTTTGAAGCTGATTCTTGGGCATGCATCTATCTGCCTTCTACCCTTGCTGCCAACCTCCTACCTTTCCTTTCCATCAGCACTTGTCTCTTGAGTGGCGAGCAGCCAAGCATGAGTTTAGTGGCAATATGATAAATGCCTCTTAGCAAAAACATAAGTAAACATTTGTTGAATAAATAACGATTAGTGATTTAAAAAATAATGAATTTGGCTAAAAATAATATGCTTTATGTTTTTTTCCCCAAACACCAGAACAGTGAATGATTTGTTGTTGTTCAGTCACTCAGTCGTGTCTGATTCTTTGCGACCCCATGGACTGCACACCAGGCTTCCCTGTCTTTCACTATCTCCCAGAGCTTGCTCAAACTCATGTCTATTGAGTCAGTGATGCCATCCAACCATTTCACCCTCTGTTGTCCCCTTCTCCTCCTGCCTTCAAACTTTTCCAGAACCAGGATCTTTTCTAATGAGTTGGCTCTTCGCATCAGGCAGCCAAATTATTGGAAATTCAGCTTCACCATCTGTCCTTCTAATGAATATTTAGGATTGATTTCCTTTAGGACTGACTGGTTTGATCTCCTTGCAGTCCAAGGGACTCTCAAGAGTCTTCGCCAAGACCACAGTTCAAAAGCATCAATTCTTCAGTGTTCAGCCTTCTTTGTGTTCCAACTTTCTCATCCATACATGACTACTGGAAAAATCATAGCTTTGACTACTGAATGATTAGGAAATTTGTAAGCTTAAGACAACATGATCATTAAAATTGAGCAGCCTAGTAAGATTTAGAAAATGCTCTAAAAATTTCAGTATAACTATTTTTCATAAACATACCTTACAATTTAAGCTAAAGTTGGATTTGATGTTTGTTCTTATCTACTATAAAAACATAATGGATATAATTACAGTGTATATAATCTTCACTCAAAATTGATAAACTAATGAGAATTTAAATGATCAACCCATAAAAAATGAATGGTATGCATTTTCCTGATTATTTTCTTCAGAACAAATACGGAGGTATAACATTTACCTTGAACTCTGTTTTTCTCATTATTCATATTTACTATTTTGGTTAATGGGCTTCCCAGGTGGCTCTAGGGGTAAAGAACCTGCCTGCCAAAGCAAGAGATATAGACACAGGTTTGATCCCTAGGTCAGGAGGATCTCTGGTGGAAAGCATGGTAACACACTCCAGTATTCCTATATGGAGAATCCCATGGACAGAGGTGCCTTGAAGACAATAGTCCATAGGGTCACACTGAGTAAAACACGACTGAAGTGATTTAGCACGCACTGCCAATGCAGGAGACATGAGAGGTGGGTTCAGTCCCTGGGTCTGGAAGATTCCCTGGAGGAGAGCATGACAGCTTACTCCAGTATTGTTGCCTGGAGAATCTCCATGAACGGAGGAGGTTGGCAGGCTATAGTCCGTACGTTTTCAAAGAGTCTGGACCTGCCTATAGCGACTTAGCATATACAGACGCACTTTAGTTAATATTAGTGTGATTTTTTTCTGCACTTTTCTTAATTCGGACAATATCTGAGCTCAGTCAGTCAGTTCAGTCACTCAGTCATGTCCAGCTCTTTGTGACACCATGAACCACAGCAGGCCAGGCCTCCCCGTCCATCACCAACTCCCAGAGTCCACCCAAACCCATGTCCAGTGAGTCAGTGATGCCATCCAACCATCTCATCCTCTGTCATCCTCTTCTCTTCCCGCCCTCAATCTTTACCAGCATCAGGGTCTTTTCCAAAGAGTCAGCTCTTCACATCAGGTGGCCAAAGTATTGGAATTTCGGCTTCAACATCCATCCTTCCAATGATCACCCAGGACTGATCTCCTTTAGATGGACTGGTTGGATCTCCTTGCAGTCCAAGGGACTCTCAAGAGTCCTCTCCAGCACTACAGTTCAAAAGCATCAATTCTTCAGCGCTCAGCTTTCTTTATAGTCCAACTCTTAAATCCATACATGACCACTGGAAAAACCATAGCTTTGACTAGATGGACCTTTGTTGACAAAGTAATGTCTCTGCTTTTGAATATGCTATCTAGGTTGGTCATAACTTTCCTTCCAAGGAGTAAGCGTCTTTTAATTTCACAGCTGCAATCACTATCTGTAGTGATTTTGGAGCCCAGAAAAATAAAGTCAGCCACTGTTTCCCCGTCTATCTGCCATGAAGTGATGGGACCAGATGCCATGATCTTAGTTTTCTGAATTGCCAGGAGCCAGCGTGAGGAACTCTGCCCATGGCAAAGGTCATGAGGAAGGAGGCTTTGGCATATGCAAAGGCGGGATCGAGCCTCAGGAAACTCCCTGTTCCCGAGCATCTACCCCCAAAACCAGAGTCTACCTACTTTACTGTTTCATGCTCTCACCTACACCTCTGACTTTATGGGGGGCTGTTCCCCACCGGTTCTCTCAGAGAAGGAGTAAACCTGCAGCTCCAGTCAATAAAAATTCCTGGGTGTGATAAGGGTGTCTCAGGTCAAACCTCTCTGCTGGCAGACTAGCTTGTGTGACAGGATTATCCACACTCCTGCCACTATGCACATGATTGTTTACTGCCTCTCAACCATAAACAGCACAGAGAGTTTGGAGTATTTTGAAAATCTTAATTAGCATAGGGCTTTTCTCATTGTTGAGTCAATGATTGCCACCAGGCCTCCATATCCTTAGGCACCTGCGAATATATTAATGTATTTGGAATATAGAAAAGGAAATATAGTAGTTTTTGATGTTAGCAATACTAGACTTTTTGAGTTAATGAATTTTCTCTTTTGTTATAGATCACTGTACTTTATTATAAATCACTGTGTCCTTGCTATGTAAAAATGTAACTTTGTTACTATCTTAAGACAAAATAGATCTTAAGGGGAACATTGGTGAAGGGTTTTCATTTGTTGGGCTGATGTTTGCTGCTAAATCTCCATATTTCCTGCCCTTATAATGAATATAATTAGCATATAGGAGAAATAAGTGTTAACTTTTAAGATTAATCATGTTAACCTTAGGTTAAATAAATTTCTTTCTTAGTTGTAACCCACTACACCCTCACCCTATAGGAATGCAACTTTATCTGGTATCTTCAGAGGGTGGTGCCTGGTTTAAGGAAAAATACCCTTGGAAAAAATAAGTTTTCTGGTTAACTGACCATTATCAGAAAGAAAGGGTCATAAAATGTCAGCAGGCCTCATGGCCAGAAGATGATGTAAAACCCCTAAGACCTTTACGTATACTTTTATATGAAGCACCTGATTTTGATAAAGGTCAGGACTGCTAACCCCCGCGTGATTTAAAATTTCCATTTGTCTCTATGTGTAACAAAAGGTATATAAGCAAACCTAAAAAATAAAGAAAACGGATCAGTTTCTAGAAAGACTGATTCTCCCGTGTTGTTTGTTCTTGTTCTCCATTTTTCTGGCTGAATTCCCATCTGGAGCATGGGGGCTTGCCAAGCCTGCTAATTTTGCCCTGGTATTTAAGTTCCACATGAGAGGGAGCCCAAGGCAGGGCACCCTCAGATATTCAAGTGGGTGCCGGTGGCCTAGGTAGGTGGTGCGAGCTTCTTGTCTCGAAGCTTTATTGGTATGCCACGTAAACCAAGTTATTCAGTCTCTTTTTTCCCACTAATTTTCCTAGTATGCTATTTCTAATCTCCCTCTATATCTTTAATTAAGCAATTAATTCCTAGGATGCTGACTCCATCCCGGCTTTGAATTACCCTGGATCCACCAGGGCTGGACCCTAGCACTGAATGTTGAGCTTTAAGCCAACTTTTTCACTCTCCTCTTTCACTTTCATCAAAAGGCTCTTTAGTTCTTCACTTTCTACCAAAAGGGTGGTGTCATCTGCATATGTGAGGTTATTGTTATTTTTCCTGGCAATCTTGATTCCAGCTTGTGCTTCCTCCAGCCCAGTGTTTTTCATGATGCATTCTGCGTATAAGTTAAATATGCAGGGTGACAACATACAGCCTTGACCTACTCCTTTTCCTATTTGGAACCAGTCTGTTGTTCCATGTCCAGTTTTAACTGCTGCTTCCTGACCTGCATACAGGTTTCTTAAGAGGCAGGTCAGGTGGTCTGGAATGCCCATCTCTTCCAGAATTTTCCACAGTTTATTGTGATCCATACAGTCAAAGTTTTCGGCATAGTCAATAAAGCAGAAATAGATGTTTTTCTGGAACTCTCTTGCTTTTTCTATGATCCAGCAGATGTTGGCAGTTTGATCTCTGGCTACTCTGCCTTTTCTAAAACCAGCTTGAATATCTGGAAGTTCACAGTTCACATATTGCTGAAGCCTGGCTTGGAGAATTCTGTCCATCACTTTACTAGCATGTGAGATGAATGCAATTGTGCGGTAGTTTGAGCATTCTTTTGCATTGCCTTTCTTTCGGATTGGAATGAAAACTGACCTCTTCCAGTCCTGTGGCCACTGCTGAGTTTTCCAAATTTGCTGGCATATTGAGTGTAGCACTTTCACAGCATCATCTTTCAGGATTTGAAATAGATCAACTGGAATTCCATCACCTCTACTAGCTTTGTTCGTAGCGATGCTTTCTAAGGCACATTTGACTTCACATTCCAGGATGTCTGGCTCTAGGTGAGTGATAACACCATCGTGATTATCTTGGTCATAAAGATCTTTTTTGTACAGTTCTTCTGTGTTCCTGATATTTGTCCTGCTGCTGCTAAGTCACTTCAGTCGTGTCTGACTCTGTGTGACCCCATAGATGGCAGCCCACCATGCTCCCCCATCCCTGGGATTCTCCAGGCAAGAACACTGGAGTGGGTTGCTATTGCCTTCTCCAATGCATGAAAGTGAGAATTGAAAGTGAAGTCGCTCAGTTGTGTCCGACTCTTAGCGACCCCATTGACTGCAGCCTACCAGGTTCCTCCATCCATGGGATTTTCCAGGCAGGAGTACTGGAGTGGAGTGCCATTGTCTTCTCCAGATAATTGTCCTAGTGGTACTTAAAAAGTTAAAATATCTCAAAGTAAACATTATAAAAGGAGAATTTAAGTGGATTTTCAGTGTAATTACCAACATTGTTTTTTCTTTCTTTCAGTGTTCTGTCATGTTTTCTTTAACATTTTAACTAAGTACCATTTATAACGTTGTCTTTTCACAGGATAGATAACAAAGTGGTCCATAGTGAAGAAAAATGAAAACAAGAAAGTCTGTACCATGTTACACTCTTACAAGAGAGATAATTACCAAAAATCATAAAATGCTATCCAGAGAGTACCACTTTTTCATGATTGTGACAAGGGGTTTTATCAAAATAGAACAAAATCTGCTAAAGTACACACTAAAAATCTTAGTAGTAAAATAAACCACAAAAATACCACTGCTACACGTAGGTTTTCAGCTCACTTGATTGTACCCTTACCTGTTGCATTGGAAAATGAAAATGGCTATTTTTCTATATATAAAACATTTTTAGTAAAGTCAATATGGAACCAAAAATAGAACTTTTCCAAACCTATGACTTCACTGAATTTATTTGATTTGTGCTTTATAGATAGGCATAATTGTGTATTTTGTAAAACTGCTAGCCAGTTAAACACTAATAAAGAAAAAGCTAGAGCATCAAAAAAAAAGAGTTTCCACCTTTATAAGAAAAGCAAGACTTGGGTCATTAGACTTTAATAGGTTTAAATGTCTTGGGACAATGAAACAATTACCACTTGGAGAAAATGATTTAGCTAGCTGTGAAAGCTATTCCGGAGTGGCTAAATACTTACAAATGTTTTTCAGATTTGGTCTATGAGTTTAATGGCCATCTTATATGATCAAACTTAATATTGAAACTGCTCTGCATAGTGTGGAACTTGTCCTAAAAAGCAGGAAAAATCTTCTGGTGCTCTCACCACATATAAAAATAATAAGCAGTGTGTCCAATCACTGTCTCATGTGGGCACATATTCAAAATATAAGAAACACAGAAACACAATTTCATTTGTTAATAAATGTGATTCTAAGTCTTTAAAAGACCACCTTCAGGCTTCTCTCTTTGTACATGAGTCTTTCCAAACAACCATGCTGGTTAAGTAAAAATATGTTATCTAATGTGTCTTTGGAGAAAATACTTCCTAATAATTCTAAGCCTTCTTGCTCTTGTGTTATCAGCACAATCGTTTTTCAAAACCTTTGATAGTGCAGTAGCTTTCTGCAGATTTCTATATCTCACTGAAATTCACATGCCTCAGTTCAGTTCAGCTGCTCAGTTATGTCTGACTGCAGCATGCCAGGCTTCCCTGTCCATCACCAACTCCTGGAGCTTACTCAAACTCATGTGCATCCAGTTGGTGATGTCATCCAAACATCTCATCCTCTGTCGTCCCCTTCTCCTCCTGCCTTCAGCCTTTCCCAGCATCAGGGTCTTTTCCAGTGGATCAGTTCTTCGCATCAGGTGTTCAAAGTACTGGAGTTTCAGCTTCAGTGTCAGTCCTTCCAATGAATATTCAGGACTGATTTTCTTTAGGATTGACTGATTTGATCTTACTCCAATGCCACTGAAATGGTTCTTAGGAAAATTACTCAGGTTATTTTAACCTCTAGATCAAAAGCTCTGAGAATCATTAGAAGATCTTCTACACATGGGGCCAGTGCCAGTAAGTTGTATATCAGGACCCAGAAAATGGAGGCTGTCCCAGAATCTGTGTTTATGGTAAACACCTGCCAAAAACCTAATCTATGCCAATCAGAATACATCTCAGCTGTGGCTAGCTTACCTTCTTCTGGGAAATAGGACCTGCTGACCTTCTCATGAAACTTCTGACCTTCTAGGCAATGATGCCCTATTTCCATATTTCATTGTAACCACTTTAAAACTTTCTGTTGCCCCCAAATCCTGGAGAACAGAGCTCTACTATGCTGCTTGTGAGCATTGTACTCCCTTAGTTTATGAATAAATGAGTAAAGGACCTGAAGACAGCTGCTACAGAGTCTGGGGTAGGCTCCTACACACAGCTTTAGATACTGCATAGCCCTTCGGTTGACTGCCTCTTCAGCTGCTCTTTGGAATCTCCAGTACCCTTTCTTATTTTGTATTCGTAGTTCTTCTAGTTTGTTTGTTGTAGTCCTTCCAGGTATAAGATTTGATGCAAGAGACCCTAGAATTTTCACCGAGTAAATATTGATGTGTGAGAGACTCTAGGATTTTACAGTGATTCTTAGCTAAAATTGGGATTTTGGTAGGACTAGTCTGCAAGGCAAGTGCCTTTGGGAGGTAGGTCATGACAGGTCTCAGGAACTGTGCTCAGACATCTAGAAACTGTATATCTGATTGAATTCAGGAGGATTAACTCAAGAGAAAATAATGGGTACTCCTTAGTCTTGGGCCTCCCTGGTGGCTCAGATGGTAAAAAAATTCTGCCTGCAGTGCAGGGTTTGATCCCTGGGTGGGGAAGATCCCCTGAAAAAGGGAATGGCAATCCACTCCAGGATTCTTGCCTGGAGAATTCCATGGACAGAGGAACTTGACAAGCTATGATTCTTGGGGTCTCAAAGAGCTGGACACAACTGAACAACTTTCACTTTCACCCCTCAGTCTAAAGCAAGCAAGATAGCAGCTGTGAGAAGACCCACAAATCTTGGAGGTAAGTCTACAGCATAAACTGCTAGGAAACTCAAGGAAATGAGACAAGAAGTTTGGCATCTTTTTGACCAATGACACATTAAAATCCAAGTAGACCTGAGTTTGATTATTAGAAATGAGTAGGAAGTCTTCTTCTATGATGAAATCTGCTCATGAAAGTAATAACACATCTATTGCTTATAAGATTCTTAGAAACCAAAGACAAGATTGACGAGCACTAGTTGAGCACTTAAGAGCTGTTATACATTTTTTGTAGGTGATAACTCTTAAGACTCCTTTGCTCTGTTAAGTTGGTCACTGAATGAGTTAGATTTGCACTACCTTATCAATCCCTTGGAAAAGGAAATGGAAACCCACTCCAGTATTCTTGCCTGGAAAATTCCATGGACAGAGGAGCCTGCTGGGCTACAGTCCAAACCCTAGGTTAGGAAGATCCCCTGGAGTAGGAAATGGCAACCCACTCCAGTATTCTTGGCTAGGCACTTTCACTTCATTTTCATCCACCAACCTAAAGAAAATTTCCCTGCAGCTAGGTACATTGGGAACCACCACAAAATTCCCTAACCAATGGCATTAATCCTCCAGGAGATCCAAAGCTTAGCTAAAGAAATAGAATCCTTAGTTTATAAAGAATAAGGTGTGTAACCTCCTGCATACTGGCATGTTTTCTGCCTAAGAACTGGGGTCTTAGAAAAACCGTCTGTACATGCTCAATCACTCAGCCATGTCTGACTCTTTGCAATGACATGGACTGTAGCCCACCAGGCTCCTCTGTCCATGGGATTTTTCCAGGCAAGAATCCTGGAATGGGTTGCCATTATCTACACCATTAGAAGTTGTAGATATCTGCAAAAATTGCAAAATCTTACTAAGACAGCCTAGAATTGCAATGGTTGTGATGGGGAATGTTCCAGTTAAGAGAAGATTATTCATTGAAGAAGTTCACTTGAAAGCAAGTATTCCCCAATCAAACAGAATGGGATGCCTGTTTTAATTGACAAGCTAGAGCCTTCAAAAGACTTCAAGATTCCAAACTAGAGTCATTGGAAGATTTATTGCAAAAAGCTAACAAAACATAAGAGGTACCTAAAACTAAAAATCTGATATGACTGTTACTACTCTACTCTCTCTCTCTTTACCCGAATACTCACAATCTATTAGTACTTTATCTAAGTTTTGTTATACTCCGAAGAGGCTATAAGACTGTAAACAAAAGTTCACCAAGTTAGTGGTGCCCTTGTTGGCACCTTCCGGATGTAATGAGATTCCAGGGCTTCTCCAGTAAGCTAGTACCAGTTATTCTCTTTAAGCAGCCAAGGAAAAACTGAAAACCTAGTAGGGGAAAAAAAGTGAAAGGCTACTTGGAAACTAGATGAATGAAAAGTCCTTAAAAATCTACAACAAAAGTATTTGTAAAACATTTAAGCCATCTGAGAAGGTAACCTTAACTGATTCCATCTGCCAGAAGCACAATTCATATGCAGATGTTCTTTCCTAAACTCAGTTTTGCATTATCGTACCTGTCTCACGGCTGTGATTTTTAAAAGAAAAGCTGTTATGTTCTCTGTGTTTGTTTATGTATACCTATGTAGATGTGTTACAGATTTGTGATATTTTTCTATCTCTGAATGGTATTGCCAATTTGGTATTGCTCTTAATTTGTAAAGAGCTCTATTTAATTGACTTAAAGCAGTGCTATATAAACTAAGTATACTCTCAGAGTTATAAAAACTAATGCAAATGTTTTAAAAGTTCATGTGGTTTAGAATAATCTTTGATAAACAAAAGCTAGTTTAAGTTTCTTGGCTTAATTAAAATAGGCATGCTTTTAGTGTTATCAATAATAAATGTAATGTTAATATACAACTTTTATTTTACCTAGGTTTACTAAAAGTCAAATAAGCTCATGTTATGTCTGCTATAAAATTTGTCAGCAAGAAAGACAATGGTTAACTGTGAACCTTAATGAATACACACAATTGTTAATAAGTAAATATATGTAAGATAAAAGTTTATAAATGAGCATTTCAAAAGTAATTATGCCTTATGTTATATCTATATAGAAATAGTTTCCAGTCTTTTTGGTAATTTGAAATTTGAAAGTTTAACTGAACTAAATTAAATGAGTGTCTTTGAATATATAGGTCATTTTCAAATAAGATAAAATATTGACACATTAACTACTTAATATAGTTTTATCCACCTCTGATTCCATTTACATAGGAATTAAAACATTTGATTTTATTAGTAAACATGTTTTCTGTACATAAGAAAATTTGCTATGAGGAAGAATATATTTTTGCAAATTATGAAATATATTTATGAATTTGCAAATTCACAGAATGCTAATGTAACAGTCTACAGTTATTTACTTCTTAGTTTTCACTAGGAATTAAGGATTCTAAGGATTAAGAGTTCTAGTAAATACCTAGTTAAAACTATTAGAAATTATAGGGTAAAAGAAGTGACCATGTATAAACAGTAAGGTAAATAAAATGACTGTTTCAGAATGTCGAAGATGTAAAACATAGGACAAAATCTGAAAGGATATTTTAAAAAGTTGTAGGTTTGTGCAAAAAGAATCTTGGGAAAGGCATTTTATGTGTGGTCAAACTGGCTCAGATTTGAATGGATTTATTTAAATTTTAGAAAAATTAGAATTTTGTTTTTTCTCTGTTAAACAAAGTTTTATTAGTTTATGATAGGTTCTTAACATGAAATTGTACACAAAGGTTTTTCTTTACCTTTTAAGTAATCTGCCTGGACAGCAAAGATGTTCTTACCAAAATAATTTACTGTGCTTCATGTTGTCTTTATCATACTTGGTTTACTTGAGAAAATCCAGTATTTTCACTATTAAGAGTTAAGTTTTGTTCACAACTACATACTCTTCAGCATTTGCCTTTATCATCTTCTCTTGTCTCTTTGGTGACTTGAATTTTCCATAACAGTCAAAATAGTTACTAGAAGCCCTATTTTCCAGCAAGCATATCAATAACTTTTAAAGATGTAACCTAGATGTCCATCAGCAGATGAATGGATAAGAAAGCTGTGGTATATATACACAATGGAGTATTATGCAGCCATTAAGAAGAATACATTTGAATCAGTTCTAATGAGGTGAATGAAACTGGAGCCGATTATACAGAGTGAAGTAAGCCAGAAAGAAAAACACCAATACAGTATACTAACACATTTATATGGAATTTAGAAAGATGGTAACGATAACCCTGTATGCGAGACAGCAAAAGAGACACAGAAGTATAGAACAGTCTTTTGGACTCTGTGGGAGAGGGCGAGGGTGGGATGATTTGGGAGAATGGCATCGAAACATGTATAATATCATATAAGAAACGAATCTCCAGTCTAGATTTGATGCATGATACTGGATGCTTGGGGCTGGTGCACTGGGATGACCCAGAGAGATGGTATGGGGAAGGAGGTGGGAGGGGGGTTCAGGATGGGGAACACGTGTACACCTGTGGCAGATTCATGTTGATGTATGGCAAAACCAATACAGTATTATAAAGTAAAATAAAGTAAATTAAAAAAAAAAAGAAAGAATAAAAAACTTTTGTATTTGTTCCAGGCTTGTACATAGAAGGAAAAAATAATAACCAAGACCTGTGTCAATCTTGAGTCACTTGTTTTGGGGTCTGTGGTAACAGGATTGTACTGTCCTGTCACTTCATGAGAAATTATTTCTGGGGCACATGTTACCACAAATCTCAGGATTATGGCAATGCAGGGCCTTATCATCCCCTGTGACTCTGTACTTTAAAGACTGATATATTGAAGCTGTTACTGAGGGCAGCATAAACAGGCCTAAAAGAAAACCAAGAGTGGAAATATACTCCTGGTGACAGCAGATTTATGCAGACCCTGCATTTCCCTTGGGACACATTTTAGTTCTGACCCCAGCAGCAAGTAATGGGAGAACCCAAAACAGACTCCTTGAAGCAGATAAGAGCAGTGTTTTCTTTCTTAATTTGCCCTAAGCACTTCTGCAGCTCTCAAAGGGAAGCTTGAGGAAATGAAAGTAAGTTTTCTCCCTTAAGAGCTGTTTGGCAGACTGACCAAAACTTTCAGATGGTTATGTGACAATTACATAATTAATTGTCATAAATCTTATGAATTGAATACGCAGATCATAGATTCTTATTCTTAAACTGTTGAAAGTTTTAGTATGTTAGAAGAAATGGCTTCTTGAGTTAAAGAAATAGGGCTTCTGAGTTCTAAACATTTGAACATTATATTTTGTTTTGGGTTTTTTTGATACTTCAAGATAGTAAATTATACAGTTCTATATTATTATGAGACTCAGATTAATTACTTAGTATCTTGAAATTTTCCATTTTGGAAGAAGCTATTAATATTCTTTGTATAATCAAACCCAACATAAAATATGTTGGATTTAGATGTGTGTGTTTGTATATTCTCTTATAATGAAAGAATAATTTTTAGCTAAAATCAAATCCATATTTTCACCTGACTCTCATTTAGCCTTCAAATTAAAACATAATAGAATTTAGCAAAAATATTGCAGTGCGTTGAGTTTAATAAGGGAGTTTCAGTTCACTAGTGGTTCAGTTCTTAAATGTATACATTTTAATGTTTCAGGTATACAGCAAAATGAATCAGTTAAACATATATAGCTATCCATTGTTTTTCAGATTATTTTTCCATATTGGTTATTATAGAATGTTGAGTAAAAGTTCCTGTACTATACAGTAGATCCTTATAGTTACCTATATCTTAAATATAGCAGTGTGTATAAATTAATCCCAATCTTCTAATTCATTCCTTCTCCTAATGTTTTCCCTTTGATAACTATAAGTTTGATTTCAAGATCTGAGAATCTGTATTTGTTTTGTAAATAAGCTCACTTGTGTCATTTTTTATTAGGTTCCTCATATAAGTGGTATCATATGGTATTTTTCTTTTTCTTTCTGACTTACTACTTAGTATCATAATATTTTGGTCCATCCATATTGCTGCAAATGTCATTATTTCATTCTTTTTTCGTGGATGAATAGTATTTCATTGTATACATGTACCACATCTTTATTCACTCCTCTTTTGGTGGAAATTTAGATTGCTTCCATGTCTTGGCCATTGCAAAGAGTGCTCTGATGAACACTGAGGTACATGTGTCCTTTTGAAGTATGGTTTTCTCCTGATATATATTCCCAGGAGTGGGAATGTTGAATCATATAGTATCTATGTTTAGTTTTTTAAAGGAACCTCCGTTTTGTTTTTGACAATAGTTGTACCAGTTTTCATTCCCATCATCCATGCTGGAAGGTTTCCTTTTTTCCATACCCTCTCTAACATTTATTGTTTGTACATATTTTGATGATGACCTTTCTGACTGGTGTGAAGTGATAAAATTTGGCAAAATCTGACAAACTTACATTATTTGTTATCTCTAATTATCAAATGCCACAAATAAAGTACAGGAATGTCCTGCCTTGTCTATGGAAGGGTTGGCTACTATCATTACTGTTATTTCCAATGAGAGCTGTCTTCTGGAAACTAAAGTCATTAAGACTCAAAATCATAAGAATGATAGTGAAAGTGAAGGTTGCTCAGTCGGGTCCGACTCTTTGCAACCCCATGGACTATAGAGTCCATGGAATTCTGGAATGGGTAGAATACTGGAGTGGGTAGCTTTTCCCTTCTTCAGGGGATCTTCCCAATCCAGGGATCGAACCCAGGTCTCCCACATTTCAGGCAGATTCTTTACCAGCTGAACCACAGGGGAAGCCCAAGAATTCTGGAGTGGGTAGCCTATCCATTCTCCAGTGGATCTTTCTGACCCAGGAATCAAACCAGGGTCTCCTGTATTGCAGGCGGATTCTTTACCAACTGAGCTATCAGGGAGTACCCCACATCATAAGAATAAAACACTTCAAATTATAGCCTAAATGGTCATTAACTTTATATAATAATGTACTTTTAAAAACCATATTTTATTAAATATTCATTATAAGTAGATTAGCAACTTTGTTAGGGTTATCTTTCATTATAAATGAATTTGATTGGACTGTTTATTAGTCCAAATAGTAAAATAGTAATTAGTAAATAGTAATAGTAATTAGTAAATAGTGAAATAATAATTAGTAAAATACATGATATATCACAAAATTAGAATCTTAGAACTTGATTTTTAGCTAAAGTAATTTATGAGTGGGCTTCCCTGGTAACTCAGTGATAATCTGCCTTCCAATGCAGGAAATGTGGGTTGGATCCCTAGGTTGGGAAGATCCCCTAGAGAAGGAAATGACAACCCACTGCAGTATTCTTGTCTGGAAAATCCTATGGATAGAGGAGCATAGCGGGCTACAGTCCATGGGGTTTCAAAAGAGTTGGACATAACTTAGCAACTGAAAAACAAGAAACAACAAAAGCAATATATGAGTAGCTTTAAAAGAAGTCCTTTATTATCAAGAATGCCTATGTAATCCATATTCCTTTTCAAATGTGTGCATGATTTTCTAGTCTTGTACATTCATAGAATTTATTTGTAGAAATTATAATAGGCTAATGATTTATGAGGTTTATTTAAAAATCATATTTAGATATTTTATGCAAATATAAAATCTATCTGAAGAAATAAAGTTTTCTATTTTGTTTTCTCTTCCAGCAACTAGATTCTATTTTAGAATCAATTTTATATTTTGAAATTTTCATATCTTTTATTTTAGTTTATTTTGTAGAACGGATTGAAGTCACATTTCTCCCTTGGTAGCCTTACTTTATCAATCTACTTCCTGAGAAATCTCACCTGTTCATAGGTTTGCAATCAAAATTTTACTCAGAATTAATGTGTGATAAAAAGATGCCATAGGATTAGCATTTTCTTTTGTCCTTGAGATTCATTTTACTCAATGTTGTGCTGCATATTACAATTCCAGATCTTATAAGGAGATGAAAATCAACACCTCCAAAGGATACTTCATTATCTTTCCTCCAGTGTAATGCTATATCCACTTTTTGTCCCTTATAACAGTGATTCCTAACTTGTGGTTACTCTGGACTGTTAAATATCTCCATCTATCTATCTATATATACACACACATATTTTCATATTATTTTCCATTATGATTTATTATAGAATATTGAATATAGTTTTCTGTGCTATGAAGGCTCTCGAAGTTATCTATTTTATATATATAGTCGTTTGAATCTTGGAGAAGGCAGTGGCAACCCACTCCAGTGTTCTTGCCTGGAGAATCCCAGGGGCGGTGGAGCCTGGTGGGCTGCCATCCGTGGGGTCACACAGAATCAGACACAACTGAAGCGACTTAGCAGCAGCAGCAGCAGCAGCATCAGCAGCAGCAGTTTGAATCTACTAATCCCAAACTCCAAATTTTTTCATCCCTTATACCCTCCCCCTTGGTAAACATGTTTGTTTTCTATTTCTGTGAGTCTCTATTTTATAAATTCATTCATATTATTTTTTAAATTGCATGTATGAGTGATATCATATGATATTTGTCTTTCTCTGTCTGAGTTACCTTACTTAAAATGATAATCTCTAGGTCCAGGTCGCTACAAATGGCATAATTTCTTTTTTATGGATAGACAGTATTCCATTATGTTTATATATACCACGTCTTTATCTATTTAGCCATCAAAGGACATTTGGGCTGCTTCCTTGTCTTGGCCAGATAATCATAACCCAGATAATCACGATGGTATGATCACTCAGCTACAGCCAGACATCCTGGAATGGGAAGTCAAATGGGCCTTAGAAGCATCACTATGAACAAAGTTAGTGGAGGTGATTGGAATTCCAGTTGACCTGTTTCCAATCCTAAAAGATGATGCTGTAAAAGTGCTGCATTCAATATGCCAGCAAATTTGGAAAACTCATCAGTGGCCACAGGACTGGAAAAGGTCAGTTTTCATTCTAATCCCAAATAAAGGCAATGCCAAAGAAAGTTCAAACTACTGCACAATTGCACTCATCTCACATGCTAGTAAAGTAATGCTCAAAATTCTCCAAGCCAGGCTTCAATAGTACACGAACTGTGTACTTCTAGTTTTTCAAGCTGGTTTTAGAAAAGGCAGACGAACCAGAGACCAAACTGCCAACATCTGCTGGATCATTGTAAAAGCAAGAGAGTTCCAGAAAAACATCAACTTCTGCTTTATTGACTATGCCAAAGCCTTTGACTGTGTGGATCAGAAACAGCTGTGGAAAATTCTTCAAGAGATGGGAATACCAGACCACATTATGTGGCTCCTGAGAAATGTATATGCAGGTAAAGAAGCAACAGTTAGAACTGGACATGGAGTAAATGGCTGGTTCCAAATTGGGAAAGGAGTACATTAAGGCTGTATATTATCACCCTGCTTATTTAACTTAAATGCAGAGTACATCATGAGAAATGCTGGACTAGATGAAGCACAAGTTGGAATCAAGATTGCCAGGAGAAATATCAATAACTTCAGATATGCAGATGATACCACCCTTATGGCAGAAAGCAAAGGAACTAAAGAGCCTCTTGATAAAAGAGAAAGAAGAGAGTGAAACATTGGCTTAAAATCAACATTCAGAAAGCTAAGATCATGACATCTGATCTCAATACTTCATGGCAAATAGATGGGGAGACAGTCAAAACAGTGAGAGACTTTATTTTTTCGGGCTCCAAAATCACTGCAGATGGTGACTGAGGCCATGAAATTAAAAAATGCTTGCTCTTTGGAAGAAAAGTTATGACCAATCTAGACAACATATTAAAAAGCAGAGACATTACTTTGTCAACAAAGGTCCGTCTAGTCAAAACTATGGTTTTTCCAGTGGTCATGTATGGATATGAAAGTTGGACTATAAAGAAAGCTAAGGACTGAAGAATTGATGCTTTTAAGCTGCAGTGTTGGAGAAGAGTCCTGAGGGTCCCTTGGACTGCAAGGAGATCCAACCAGTCCATCCTAAAGGAAATCCGTCCTGAATATTCATTGGAAGGACTGATGCTGAAGCTGCAACTCAAATACTTTGGCCACCTGATGCAAAGAACTGATTCACTGGAAAAGACCCTGATGCTGGGAATGATTGAAGGCAGGAGCAGAAGGGGATGACAGAGGATGAGATAGTTGGATGGCATCACTGACTTGATGCACATGATTTTGAGTCAACTCCGGGAGTTGGTGATTGACAGGGAGGCCTGGCATGCACAGTCCATGGGGCTACAAAGAGTTGGATGTGACTGAGCAACTGAACTGAACTGAGTTGTCTTGACTATTTTGAATAGTGGTGCTATAAACACTGGTGTACATGTATCATTTTCAATTAGAGTTTTCTCTGGATATATGATCAAGAGTAGGATTGTTGGATCATTCGGTAACTCTGTTTTTGTTTTTTTAAGGAATTTCTGTACTATTCTCCATAGTATCCATACTAATTTATATTCCTACTGACAGTGTAGGAGTGTTCCTTTTTCTGCATACCCTCTTCAGCATTTGTTACCTGTAGGCTTTCTAATGATGACTATGAGTTCTTTATATATTTTAATATTAACTCTTTCCAGATGTATGATTTACAATTATTTTCTCTCATTCAGTAAATTTTTATTTTGTTGATGATTTCCTTTGCTGTGAAAAAGTTTCTAAGTTTGATGTAATCTCATTTATTTTTGTTCTTATTGCCATTGCAACAAATCTTTTATGTTGCCATTAAAATGTTGAATATTTTTTATAAAGGATGAGTTTGAAAATATATTGACTTTTAAAGCAAAATATAATAATGGAAACTTATTAAGTGTAAGATGTGAAAGCAAGTATGTGACTTCTAATGTTATGATTATTTAATTCAAATAACATCAAATTGATGAATAAAATGAAAGTGCCCTTTTAGTAGACAAATGAAAAATATACTCTGGTATATTCTGGAAATAATGTTCAGGACTAAAAAGGTAAGCTATTAAGCCATAAAAATATGTAGTAAATTCTTTCATTTGAAGAAACTATGATTTAAAATTCTGTGTTAATTTCAGTTGTACAACATAATGATTTTTTGAAGATTATATTTCACTATAACTCAGCAGTGGCCACAGGACTGGAAAAGGTCAGTTTTCATTCGATTCCCAAAGAAAGGCAATGGCAAAGAATGCTCAAACTACTGCACAATTGCACTCATCTCACACGCTAGTAAAGTAATGCTCAAAATTCTCCAAGCCAGGCTTCAGCAGTGTGTGAACTGTGAACTTCCTGATGTTTAAGCTGGTTGTAGAAAAGGCAGAGGAACCAGAGATCAAATTGCCAACATCCGCTGGATCATGGAAAAACCAAGAGAGTTCCAGAAAAACATCTATTTCTGCTTTATTGACTATGCCAAAGCCTTTGACTATGTGGATCACAGTCAACTGTGGAAAATTCTTCAAGAGATGGGAATACCAGACCACCTCACCTGCCTCCTGAGAAATCTGTATGCAGGCCAGGAAGCAACAGTTAGAACTGGACATGGAACAACAGACTGGTTCCAAATAGGAAAAGGAGTATGTCAAGGCTGTCTATTGTCACCCTGCTTATTTACCTTCTATGCAGAGTACATCATGAGAAACGCTGGACTGGAAGAAACACAAGCTGGAATCAAGATTGCCGGGAGAAATATCAATCACCTCAGATATGCAGATGACACCACCCTTATGGCAGAAAGTGAAGAGAAACTAAAAAGCCTCCTGATGAAAGTGAAAGAGGAGAGTGAAAAAGTTGGCTTAAAGCTCAACATTCAGAAAACGAAGTTCATGGCAACTGGTCCCATCACTTCATGGGAAATAGATGGGGAAACAGTGGAAAGAGTGTCAGACTTTATTTTTTGGGGCTCCAAAATCACTACAGATGGTGACTGCAGCCATGAAAGTAAAAGATGCTTACTCCTTGGAAGAAAAGTTGTGACCAACCTAGATAGCATATTCAAAAGCAGAGACATTACTTTGCCGACTTAGGTCCGTCTAGTCAAGGCTGTGGTTTTTCCTGTGGTCATGTATGGATGTGAGAGTTGGACTGTGAAGAAGGCTGAGCGCCAAAGAGTTGATGCTTTTGAACTGTGGTGTTGGAGAAGACTCTTCAGGGTCCCTTGGACTGCAAGGAGATCCAACCAATCCATTCTGAAGGAGACCAGCCCTGGGATTTCTTTGGAGGGAATGATGCTAAAGCTGAAACTCCAGTACTTTGGCCACCTCATGCGAAGAGTTGACTCATTGGAAAAGACTCTGATGCTGGGAGGGATTGGGGGCAGGAGGAGAAGGGGACGACAGAGGATGAGATGGCTGGATGGCATCACTGATTCGATGGCCATGAGTCTGAGTGAACTCCTGGAGTTGGTGATGGACAGGGAGGCCTGGCGTGCTGCGATTCATGGGGTCGCAGAGAGTCGGTCATGACTGAACAACTGAACTGAACTGATAGGTTATTATAAGATATTAAATAAAATTGTCTGGGCTACATTGTAGAGAAAACAACAACAACAAAAACAAATAACATCAAATTAATTTTAAATGATCTTTGAATAAAACAGAAAAGACAGAATAAATATGGCAAAGGAAACATATTGGCATATTTTGTCATAATTAATTATTCAACAGCTTCTCAGATATTAATGTTTTTTTTGTGTAACATTTTATAAATAAAAGCTTAATTTGGGGACAAAATCCTTGAGAAGCCTTGGAAATATTTTATTTTATTTTGTTTTTCTAAGTGTCAGGATTTAACTTTAACTTCATATCAGTTAGCTATCTTATCAGGATAACCCACTGATATGAAAATAAAATGAAAATTTGTTTCTTCCAATTACATTCTTTACTGTGCTTCACCTCCCTAAATTTTTTTAAAATATTTATATATTTTAAAATATTTCTGGAGTTAATTGATTTACAAATGTTGTTGATTTCAGGTGTAAATTATTCTCTGAAAATTACATAAACTACTGGAACCATTTTTCATTTCATAACAATTGTTTTTTAAAATTGTAGTGCTACACCTCATATGATCAGTACAACTTTGAAGGATTAAAAATTTTCTAACTCACGCTAGAGTCTGAGACTAGTTTTGGGAACAGAACAACAAAGTTTTGCACATGTGTTGTGGAGGAAAAGGAGAATTAGCCTCATATACTTAATGAAAACACAGTAGTTACTCTAGGAATTGTTTACCCCTAATAAATGCTACAAGATCTGTAGCTTAAAGCAACACAAATTTATTATGTTAAAATTCTGGAGGTCAGAAATGACAGGGTTTACTGGACTAGTATCAAGATAGCTTATGAATTCTTTGTGAATGCTGTAGGAAAATGGTCCCCAACCTTTTGGGCACCAGAGACCCATTTTGTGAGACAGTATTTCTTGGATAGGGGCGGAAGGATAGTTTCAGTTTCACCCACTGCTCACCCCCTTCTGTGCAGCCTGATTCCAAACAGGCCAGGGACAGGTACTGGTCCATGGCATGGGGGTTGGGGATCCTTGCTCTAGAGAGAATTTGTTCTTTTGTCTTGTCAGCCTCTGGAGGGCACCTGCATCCCTTAGCTCTTAGCCACTTCATCCCATGTGTAGCATTTTCAAATCTTTCTAACCCTGGACCTCTTGTTTCTCTTTTATAAAAAACCTCATGATTGCAAAATTTCAATTCCACAAGAATATATGTGGAAATATTTGGTTGGTTCCAGCATCTTCTCTATGGTGGTTGTTCAACAGCTAGTTGTGATTTTGATTGGAGGAGGTAAGCACATGCCTTCTGCTCTGCCATCCTGAACCAATCTATGTGTATAGTATTTGAAGAAGCCACATTTGGATTCTAGAGGAGCAATAAAAAGTGGTGAAAAGTATACAGGCTTTGGTGCTGTTTACAGCAGGTTCAGACCCTATAGCTACTACTTGCCAGCTAATGAATAATTTTCCACAAGTTCTATAGTATTCATTCTCTCTCTAATTCAGTTTCATCATTTATTGAATGGAGATATAAGAACCCTTCAATTTATGTTTTTTTTTTTTTAATGAGAGCTACAAATATTTTACCTAGTATGTTGCCATGAAATTAAAAGATGCTTGCACCTTGGAAGGAAAACTATGACAAACCTACACAGCATATTAAAAAGCAGAGACATCACTTTGCCAGTAAAGGTTCATCTAGCCAAAGCTATAGTTTTTCCAGTAGTCACGTACAGATGTGAGAGTTGGACCATAAAGAAAGCTGAACGTGAAAGAATTGATGCTTTCAAATTGTGGTGTTGGAGAAGACTCTTGAGAATCCCTTGGATGGCAAGGAGATCCATCCAGTCAATCCTAAAGGAAATCAGTCCTGAACATTCATTGGAAGGACTGATACTGAAGCTGAAGCTCCAATACTTTGGCCACCTGATGCAAAGAGTTAACTCATTGGAAAGGACCCTATTGCTGGGAAATACTGAAGCCAAGAGGAGAAATGGCTGACAGAGGATAAGATAGTTAGGTGGCATGACTGACTCAGTGGGCATGTGTGTATGTTCTAAGTCACTTTAGCCATGTCCGACTCTTTGCAACTCCATGGAACATAAGCCCTCCAGGCTTCTCTGTTCATGGGATTCTCCAGGCAAGAATGCTGGAGTGGGTTGCCATTTCCTACTCCAGGTAATCTTCTCAACCCAGGGATCAAACCCGAGTCTCCTACATTTCTTGCATTGGCAAGCGGGTTCTTTACCACTAGCCTCACCTGGGAAATTTGAGCAAACTCCAGGAGATAAGGATAGGGAATCCTGGCATGCTGCAGCTTATGGCATTACAAAGAGTTGGACATGACTTGGTGAATGAAGATGTTGCAAAGTGCTTGTTGTTAGTGATACTATTGTTATATAAATTAATTTATATGTATACTTGGAAGTCCTAAAATTAAATTATTTTCCAGATACTTTTCTCCTAAATTCTATGCCAGACACTATTGTTGCTGAACATTTAAACACATATGTAAAACTTAAAGTGACAAAAACTGTTTAGAGTTTAAATATGAAAATCAAGGGAGGGTCAGGGAAATCTATGAATTTTAGATTTTGAGACTCACCTTTAAATTTTGAGTAGGGTTTTAGTTGCCATGTTAGGTGGGAAAGGGAATTCCAGAAAGGTGACACAACGTGAAAGGGGCATGCGCATGCATGAATGTACACGTGTAATTAGTTTATTTCAGATTATACAATTTGTGGGTTTTTTAAAAATGATATCTAGAACATAAACCCATGTAATTATGAGCTTAATAACTCTTTTAGTGAGAGTGTTAACTATAATATCCAACAGTGTAGTAGTTCAGCTTTTATGTGAGATCTAATTAAAACATAAAGATGTTTTCAAAGTGCAATAACATTGCTTTAGAAATTCATTTTTCTCTCATTTTTAACATATTTTTATTTCATAAATATTCCCTAATGAAAATGAGAATTTCAGCTTAATTATTAAGTATATTACTTAAAGTAAGGACCATCCACACAGAAAATAAAAAGAGGGAAAAGAAGAAAATAAAGAGTACTCTTGCACTTGTATTCATACTTATATTCATCTAACCATCCATTCATTGCAGGCCTATCCTGTATGCCACCCACACTGTCCTAGACATGGAAGGACTTAGTCATCACATAGATTTGAGAGAAGGAAATGTCCATAGTTGTAGAAGAGGGAGTATTTTGGAAGGGATTGCTACCTGAATTAGAGAACCACATGAAGAGAGGCAGAGAGGGAAGGAATGGCCTGCCATTTGTCATTTAGCAGGAATAAGGCCAAGGCACCCTATAGGAGTTCAGCTGCAGAGGTAGTTGGGATCCATACTACAGAAAGTACTCAAGTCTTGCTAACATTTCTATACATTTCCTCCTCATTGAGAGCTCTTGTCATTGGATGATTCATCCCAGTTGTTTCCTTTCTTTCCTCTCTGGTCTAGCCCAGTCAGGTCACTTTAATAACCCTCCTTGTCTTATCCATTAATATTCCAGAGCACCTGTCTTTACCTATTCGGCTTTGCATCAATACAAACATTAGTCTTACATTCCTTATGTAAGAAGTGCTGAGCAGTGCAAGAGAAAGCCACACATTCAGAGAAGAAAAAAAAATCTACAAAATCTTACAGAATTATGCCACTGAAAATCTATGGTCTCTAGTGACAGCTGGTTCCTAAATGTCCTGATAAGTTGGGTTAGTCCAATCAAATCAGGGCTATCCTGACTCAAGTCCCTTGCTCTAGAGTTACTGCCCATATTTTATATATGTTTTACTGGGCATGTTAAAAAAAAAATGTGTGTACTTTTTAATCTGTGTATATACATAGAGCTCAATTCTATTATCATTGAATAGTTTGTTCCTGAACTTCATATAAATAAGTTTCACAATATAAATACTCTTCCTGATTTTCAAAAATTTATGTTGATGGTAATAGTCATCCATGAATGTTTGAAAAAACTCACTAGTTTAGAATGAACTGGACTATTTGTGTCTGGAGCTTTCTTTCTGAGAAGTTTTAAATTATAAATTCAGAATCTTTAGTAGATAAAATGCTATTTGGACTTTACTCTTATAATTATTTTTTTCAAGGAATGTGTACATTTCATTTCTGTTTTCAAATTGGCAAAAGGTTTGAAATATATGCTTTCAAAGACATGCTTTCATTTCTGTATTTGCATGCTTTTTTTAAAAAAAATCTAATTTCTTTTTTTAAACCATTTAAATAGCTGTTTGTTTTTTTTAATATAAATATTTATTTTAATTGAGGCTAATTACTTTACAATATTGTATTGGTTTTGCCATACATCAACATGAATCCACCACGGGTGTGTTAAACATGGTTACTTTGAAATCTTTAACTGCTAACTTTAAAGTTTGCACTCTATCTGGGTCTGTTTATATTCATGATTTTGCCTCTCAATTACTAGTCACTTCTCTTTTTCATTCCATGTCAAGATAGTATTATTATTACAAATATTTATTATATTCCTGTCATTGCAAAGAATGGAGATTCTAGATTATGTGACCTTTAGTTCAGTTCAGTCTCTCAGTTCTGTCCAACTCTTTATGACCCCGTGGGCTGAAGCATGCCAGGCTTCCTGTCCATCACCAACTCCATGAGCATGCTCAAACTCATGTCCATCGAGTTAGTGATGCCATCCAACCATCTCATCCTCTGTTGTCCCCTTCTCCTTCTGCCTTCAATCTTCGCCACATCAGGGTCTTTTCCAATGAGTCAGTTCTTTGCCTCAGGTGGCCAAAGTATTGGAGCTTTAGTATCAGTCCTTCTAATGAATATTCTGGACTGATGTGAAGAACTGACTCACTGTAAAAGACCCTCATGCTGGGAAAGACATAAATCAAGGGAAAGACAGCTTTCATCTTTTTATGTAATTTCTATGTTATGCTTTTTAAGGTATTCAGCTAGTTCACTGACATTTCAAATTTTTTTGGCATAAAGTTTTTCATAAAGTACTGTTGCTATCTGTTCAATATGTATTTGAAAAATCTGTAGTGATGATCTTCCTTCAATCCTAATATTGTTTCTATCTACCTTTTGTCTTTTTGTCTTTATCATTCTTACTAGAGAATTAATAATTTTATTAGCTTTTTTAAAGAAATAACATTGATTTGGGGGATTTTCTCAGTATTTCTTTTTAATGTTACAGATTTTTGCCATTTTCTTTATTTTTCCATGTTTTCTAACTCCTTGTACTCTATTATAAACCATTGATATTCTCCTTTTCTAAAATGTACATTTAGTACTATACATTTTCCTGTAAACTTTGCTTTAGATGTTTCCCACATGTATTAAAACTGTTTTTAGTACCATTCAGTAAAAAAAATATAATTACTACTTTTAATTATTATTTGCTCATCATTTATTTAGAAGTATACTGTTGATTTGCAATGTAGGAGAACTTTCTGTTTGTCTTTAAAATATTCAATCCTAGCTTAAATATAATATAATCAGAGGACAGTTCTTTATATTTTCAATTCTTTGAACTATGGTAAAACATTTTATAGCCTAGTATATGGCTTATCTTGGTAAATATTCAAATTTCACATAAAGATAATGGGTATTCTACAGTTATCTGGTGTTCTACATATATCAATTAAATTAAAATCTCTTTATACCTTCAAATACATCTTTCTAAATTGATATTTTATCTGTGTAGACTATAATTTACTATGAAAAAGTACTAATATCTACTTCTATCATTATGAATTTTACTTTTTTCTTTTTCCTGTCAGTTTTAGCTTCATGTATTTTGAAATTGATCATTTTTATATATTACTTCCTAGTATTTTTAACTTACAAAAATATGTTTGTTTTCTTTTTTCCTTTAAAATCTAATTAAAATACTTTATCAACTTTTTTGGTATATATTTTTCCAACTAGTCATGTTTTAATTTCTTTTTTTTTTCTTTTTTTTACATTTAAGTGAGTCTCTTCTAAGATGTATATACTTGCATTGTTGGAGGAGGGCATGGCAATTCACTCCAGTATTTCTGCCTGAAGAATCCCACTGACAGAGGTGCCTGTGGGGCTACAGTCCATGTGGTAACAAAGAGTTGGACAAGGCTGATGAGACTTAGGACAGCACAGCATAGTTGCATTGTTAAATTGATTCTGTTGCCAAAACTCAGCATCTGTTCGCTGGTGCCAAATAGAAATGCAGAGACAGACTTTTGGGTGAAGCAGAAAAAAAGTAGCTTTATTGCTTTGCCAGGCAAAAAAGGCCACAGCAGGAGAACCTCAAAACTGTGTGTCCTGACTTGGATGGGTAGTGAAGAGTCTTATGGTGTTCAAAGTACATGGCATGATCAGCTTGTGGACATTTTTCTGATTGGTTGGTGCTTAGGTAATCTAGAGTCAGCATCATCAGCTTTCTGGTTTCAGCTGGGCTGGCGTCTATGTGCTTGTGGGTAGCATATGGTTAACTTCTACCGATATGAGTTTAACTATCTACAAAACAGCTCAAAGGACTTGACTCAGAATATTGTCTATAGTTCTTGAAAGAAAGTAAAAGTGAAGTCGCTCAGTCATGTCCATCTCTTGACAATCCCATGGACTATAGCCCACCAGGCTCCTCCATCCATGGGATTTTCCAGGCAAGAATACTGAAGTGGGTTGCCATTATCTTCTCTAGGTGATCTTCTGACCCAGGGATCGAAGCCAGGCCTCCCGCATTACAGCCGGATTCTTTACAATTGTTCTTGAGGAGGAACTAAATATTTGACTAGTGGTTTTCTACAGATGGAAGGCAAGTGAATAGCATCAATGGGAGTATTCTGAGAAGGCCTCATAGGGTCCTGCTCAGTTACAACTCCAACATTGTTTGAATTTCAATTGGCTTATTATTCACCTTACATGTAGCACATTATCTGATATATCTACAATGTTAAAACTGCTCCTTATATATATATTTTTAAACCAACCATAATTATTCAAGGAAATATTTTTGCATGCTCAGTTCAGTTCAGTCTCTCAGTCATGTCTAACTCTTTGTTACCCCATGAATTGCAGCACACCAGGACTCCTTGTCCATCACTAACTCCCAAGGTTCCCTCAAACTCATGTCCATCGAGTCTGTGATGCCATCCAGCCATTTCATCCTCTGTTGTCCCCTTCTCCTCCTGCCCACAATCCCTCCCAGCATCAGAGTCTTTTCCAATGAGTCAGCTCTTCTCATGAGGTGGCCAAAGTACTGGAGTTTCAGCTTTAGCATCACTTCTTCCAAAGAACACGCAGGACTGATCTCCTTTACAATGGACTGGTTGGATCTCCTTGCAGTCCAAGGGTCTCTCAAGAGTCTTCTCCAACACCACAGTTCAAAAACATCAATCTTCAGTGCTCAGCTTTCTTCACAGTCCAACTCTCACAGCCATACATGATTACTGGAAAAACCATAGCCTTGATTAGGTAGACCTTTATTGACAAAGTAATGTCTCTGCTTTTGAATATGCTGTCTAGGTTGGTCATAACTTTCCTTCCAAGGAGTAAGTGTGTTTAGTTTCATGGCTGCAATCACCATCTGCAGTGATTTTGGAGCCCAAAATAAGAAAGTCTGACATTATTTCCACTGTTTCCCCATCTATTTCCCATGAAGTGATAGGACCAGATGCCATATTCTTAGTTTTATGAATATTGAGCTTCAAGCCAACTTTTTCACTCTCCTTTTTTACTTTCATCAAGAGGCTTTTGAGTTCCTCTTCACTTTCTGCCATAGGGTGGTGTCATCTGCATATCTGAGGTTATTGATATTTCTCCCAGCAATCTTGACTCGCTTGTGCCTCTAACAGTCCAGTATTTCTCATGATGTACTCTGAATATAAGTTAAATAAGCAGGGTGACAATATACAGCCTTGACGTACTCCTTTTCCTATTTAGAAACAGTCTGTTGTTCCCCATGTCCAGTTCTAACTGTTGCTTCCTGACCTGCATACAGATTTCTCAAGAGGCAGATCAGGTGGTCTGCAATGCCCATCTCTTTCAGAATTTTCCACAGTTTATTGTGATCCGCACAGTCAAAGGCTTTGGCATAGTCAATAATACAGAAATAGATGTTTTCCTGGAACTCTGTTGCTTTTTCGATGATCCAGCAGATGCTGGCAATTTGATCTCTGGTTCCTCTGCCTTTTCTAAAACTAGCTTAAACATCAGGAAGTTCACGGTTCATGTATGCTGAAGCCTGGCTTGGAGAATTTTAAGCATTGCTTTACTAGCGTGTGAGATGAGTATAATTGTGCAGTAGTTTGAGCATTCTTTGGCATTGTCCTTCTTTGGGATTGGAATGAAAACTGACCTTTTCCAGTCCTGTGGCCACTGCTGAGTTTCCCAAATTTGATGACATATTGAGTGCAGCATTTCACAGCATCATCTTTCAGGATTTTATATGCTACCTTAATCTTAATTCTGCCTTCAATAATTTAAGTTATGGTTAATCAATTGTATCAGTTATATTTATTGAATATCATTTTTTTTTGTCAGTTGTAGTGTGTGCTAAGTTACTTCAGTCATGTCTGACTCTTTGGTATCCTATGGAATGTAGCCCACAGGCTCCTCTGTCCATGGGATTCTCCAGGAAAGAATACTGGAGTGGATTGCTATTTCCTCTTCTAGAGGATTTTTCTGGGATCAAACCCACGTCTCTTGCATCTCCTATATTGGCAGATGGGTTCTTTACCACTAGCACCACTGGGAAAGCCTGTTATTTGTCAAGAAATAACAATTATTTTTATTAGACAGTATTAGTTTTCACAACAACCTGAAAGAGCATTTGTTAGCATAATTCATTTTGCAGATTAGAAAGCTTAGTTTCGAAAGTAAAGTAGCATACTGATAAATAGTATCTATAGACATTTCATATGGAGGCAAACCCCTTTATTTTTCCACTTTTTCATTCTGAAAGGTATCATTGCAAAGACATCCTTGAGGAACAATAATGCGTTTAACCATGATTAGAACTTTTAATTAATGTCATGACTTCTAGTGTCTTTTTAAAAAAGTGAATAAGTTATACTCATAAGTATATACTCAATCTTTTTTAAAAAGATATTTATAGATACTTATTTTTGCAGCACTTGGTCTTAGCTGTAGCACGGGCTTGCTCCAATAGTGACAAATGGGGCCACTCTTCGTTGTGCTGTGCAGGCCTCTCACTGCTGCATAGCATGGGCTCCAGGGCATGCAGGCTTCAGTAGCTCTAGCATGCAAACTCTGTAGCTGTGGCTTGTAGTCTCCAGAGCTCAAGCTCAGTAGTTTGGTGCACCGACCCAGTTACTCCATGACATGTGGCATCTTCCTGGACCAGGGATGGAAACTGTGTCTCCTGCATTGGCAGGTGGATTATTATCCACTGTCTCACCAGGGAAGCCCCCTTCTAGTGTCTTTTACATCATGTCCTACTGATGTGACAGTATGAGTAGTTTATATCTTTCTGTTTACTCCATCTATTTTTATAACTAATCTTGATATAGAAGAGTAGAGCTTTTCAAAATCCAAGACTAAATGCAAATTGTTAATCATTGAGGTAAGCTACCCAAATAGAGAATCCTTTTATTATTTTTTTATTCATCCCACCCTCTCCCTCTCCCTCAGAGTCCAAAAGTCCGTTCTATACATCTGTGTCTCTTTTGCTGTCTCGCATACAGGGTTATCATTACCATCCTTCTAAATTCCATATATATGTGTTAGTATACTGTATTGGTGTTTTTCTTTCTGGCTTACTAAACACACCTTCAGTGTGTGTGTGAGGAAAGCATGCACACGCATGAGAGAGAGTGACTATACATGGTACCCTATTACCATAGATTAAAATTTTAGGTGCAAAATGGAAAAAAAGACAAGTGTCATTGGGGCACGAGAGGCATAGAGCTGGAATTATATATAAGAAAACAATGGAGGAATTTAACAAGACCATGGCATAATACAGGTTGCATCTTTGATAAAGTATTCTGCCAATGTTATGGAATGGGTTGGCACATCAGTTAGAGATACTGCAATAGTCAAGATTAAAAAAAATGGTAGGAATATGGAATCTATCTCATATATCTAATCATTGTTTACAACAGGTCCTAACAAGGTATAGTCTATTCCCTGAAAAGTCAGCCTTTTAAAAAACATTTGAAGAGAAAATAGGAAGATGGTATTGAGTTCTTATCCAAAAGGAAAAATAAAATTTGGCCTTGGATATTTCAGATTCTTGTTGCTTTGCTCTTAAATTTGACAGACTGAAAAGTATGTCTGTAAACAAGAAAAGATGTGGATCAGAGGAAACTTACATGTGCTTTTTAAAAATAGGGTAGTTTGCCAGTTACCTCCCAGGAGATACATAGGCAGTAAAATTAATGCAGTGCTTGCCAGGCATAAATTGTCACTTGTCCCCTGGGATGTAGAGAGTTGCTACGTTTTCATAGGCAGCAGTTTATTTCCCAGCATTACTTAATATTCATTATACCATCGAGGGCACCACCATTTGCTTTTAAACACAAGAATGTGACATTCAATATAAGATTTACAGCAGTACCTTACTTTTGAAGAAACTTTTAATACACTGTGTTATTTCACGGCCCTGTGTATTTAGGGGTGACAGATTTTAAGCAGGCACATTTCTCCTCCTCAAAACTGGTAGTAATAAAATCATTGTGTTGAACAAAAGTCAAATATAACATCTATTGCTTAAAATGAACTTCTCCAGTAAAATATTGTCTAATGCACTAAAATAGTCTACTGCAACATTTTTATTAGATATAATAAGACAAGCAAAATTAAGTTGAAGACTGGGAGAAAGGGAAAAAGGAAAGACAAGGAGTTCTCACATATGTGTAATTATGTAAATTGATAGAAAGTCAAAGTTATATTTTCTATCTTAGAATTGACAAAACAGGCTTATATTTTCTATAATGGAATTTAATTTAATTTATCAGAATTTCTAAAAAAGGGTTGATTTGAATGTTGGTTCTAGTCCAATATCTTTTTCTTGACACAGACTAATTGCCATTGATAGCTAAATAGGAGATTCAGGGCTTGAGATGTTATGGGAGTCCGCAAATGAGAATCTATCCCAGTGACAAACATACATGAATGTTTCTAATTCTCTCTTCTATTATTCTTAATATAAATGTTGTAATTTTCTGTATAAAGCCATGTGTGTGTGTTATGTCACTTCAGTCATATCCCACTGTGTGACCCTATGGACTGTAGCCCACCCATGGGCTCTTCTGTCCATGAGATTCTCCAGGTACGACTATTGGGGTGGGTTGCCATGCCCTTTTCCAGGGTAAATAAAGCTGTAGTTCATGCTAAATATCATTCTTTGATTCTTTAAAACCATTATCATTTTTTTTACTAATATAATGCCCAGTTTGTGTTTTGACACATTTTACTATGAAATGTTTCCAGTGTTTCCAAATGTTTCCAAATCTAATGCAAGCTTTATTAATGAAGTTTGCTTGATTTTAATACATTTTCTTGTCAAAGCATTTTTGTGGATTCTATTTGAATATACAATTTATCTGATTCAGTTATTCATTGAAACATCTAGTGAAAGGCTTAGTGTTGTTCTCCAAGATTCAATCTTTATTTAAGGGCATGATTCAAGCAAATATACTGATGTTATTTTAGAATTACAGGTTGTAATTTCAGAATTAGGTTATGAAGGAAGACAGAATCAGAGTTCAGATAAATTTCAGATAGTTAAAATGAATAAAGATTAACAGGTTCAGTTCAAGTGAGAAATAGATTTAAGGGTCTAGATCTGATAGATAGAGTGCCTGATGAACTATGGATGGAGATTTGTGACATTGTACAGGAGACACGGATCAAGACCATCCCCGTGTAAAAGAAATGCAGAAAAGCAAAATGGCTGTCTGGGGAGGCCTTACAAATAGCTGTGAAAAGAAGAGAAGTGAAAAGCAAAAGAGAAAAGGAAAGACATAAGCATCTGAATGCAGAGTTCCAAAGAATAGCAAGGAGAGATAAGAAAGCCTTCCTCAGTGATCAGTGCAAAGAAATAGAGGAAAAGAACAGAATGGGAAAGACTAGAGATCTCTTCAAGAAAATTAGAGATACCAAGGGAACATTTCATGCAAAGATGGGCTCCATAAACGACAGAAATGGTATGGACCTAACAGAAGCAGGAGATATTAAGAAGAGGTGGCAAGAATATAAAGAAGAACTGTACAAAAAAGATATTCATGACCCAGATAATCATGATGGTGTGATCACTCACACTCACCTAGAGCCAGACATCCTGGAATGTGAAGTCAAGTGAGCCTTAGAAAGCATCACTATAAACAAAGCTAGTGGAGGTGATGGAATTCCAGTTGAGCTGTTACAAATCCTGGAAGATGATGGTGTGAAAGTGCTGCACTCACTATGCCAGCAAATTTGGAAAACTCAGCAGTGGCCACAGGACTGGAAAGGTCAGTTCTCATTCTAATCCCAAAGAAAGGCAATGCCAAAGATTGCTCAAACTACCACACAATTGCACTCATCTCACATGCTAGTAAAGTAATGCTCAAAAATCTCCAAGGCAGGCTTCAGCAATATGTGAACCATAAACTCCCAGATGTTCAAGCTGGTTTTAGAAAAGGCAGAGGAACCAGAGATCAAATTGCCAGCATCCACTGTATCATTGAAAAAGCAAGAGAGTTCCAGAAAAATATCTATTTCTGTATTATTGACTATGTCAAAGCCTTTGACTATGTGGATCACAGTAAACTGTGGAAAATTCTGAGAGAGTTGGGAATACCAGACCACCTGACCTGCCTCTTGAGAAACCTATATGCAGGTCAGGAAGCAACAGATGGAACTGGACATAGAACAACAGAGTGCTTCCAAATAGGAAAAGGAGTACGTCAAGGCCGTATATTGTCACCCTGCTCATTTAACTTCTATGCAGAGTACATCATGAGAAACGCTGGGCTGGAAGAAGTACAAGCTGGAATCAAGATTGCCAGGAGAAATATCAATAACTTCAGCTTTGAAGATGACACCACCCTTATGGCAGAAAAGAAGAGAAACTAAAAAGCCTCTTGATGAAAGTGAAAGAGGAGAGTGAAAAAGTTGGCTTGAAGCTCAACATTCATAAAACAAAGATCATGGCATCTGGTCCCATCACTTCATGGGAAATAGATGGGGAAACAGTGGAAACAGTGTGAGACTTTATTTTTTGGGGCTCAAAAATCACTGCAGATGGTGACTGCAGAAACGAAATTAAAAGACACTTACTCCTTGGAAGGAAAGTTATGACCAACCTAGATAGCATATTGAAAAGCAGAGATATTACTTTGCCAACAAAGCTCCGTCTAGTCAAGGCTATGGTTTTTCTAGTGGTCATGTATGGATGTGAGAGTTGGACTGTGAAGAAAGGTGAGTGCTGAAGAACTGATGTTTTTGAACTCTGGTGTTGGAGAGACTCTTGAGAGTCCCTTGGACTGCAAGGAGATCCAATCAGTCCATTCTAAAGGAGATTAGGCCTGGGTGTTCTTTGGAAGGACTGATGCTAAAGCTGAAACTCCAGTACTTTGGCCACCTCATGTGAAGAGTTGACTCATTGGAAAAGACCCTGATGCTGGATGGGATTGGGAGCAGGAGGAGAAGGGGACAACAGAGGATGAGATGGCTGGATGGCATCACCGATTCCATAGACATGAGTTTGGGTTAACTACCGGAGTTGGTGATGGACAGGGAGGCCTGGCATGCTGCAATTCATGGGGTCGCAAAGAATTGGACACCACTGAGAAACTGGACTGAACTGAACTGAAAGTCCCACATTCATGTTTTAAAAATAAAATTCCGAAATTGTAATATATCTGATATAAAAATGTGAAAATAAATCGTTAAAAATTTCAGTTAACTGAAAATAGAAGTGTTATCTGAATTCTTTTAATGGTCATGTGAGTATATTTTCTGTCTATTTCATCTGTATATCAACCCTTTTAAATAACCTTTCACATGGCATTGATGGGTAAAAATAAGCAGTGAAAAGAGAGGAAAGAGATTGGTCTTCTTAACTTCTGCCTGTAAAAGGTGCATGACCTTTGGTTTCACACATCTGGAATTCAGTGTCTTCCTCTGTCAAAAGAAGAGCTGGTGTAATCAATCACTAAGATTTCTTTTAGCTTTATTTTCCAATAGTGAATATGAATTTATGTAACAGCTCTTATGTAGTAAGACTTATGTGTATCAAAGTAGTCAACTAGGATATTGTTGTGGTTTTATGTTGCATACACCATTTGGAAAACTTTCATATAATAAAGAAAGTAGATATATCTCAGAAGCCAAAATGTGAATCAATGGATATAGCCAAAATTTTTATTTTACTAAACAGAGAAGTGTCACTTTTAGCATTCAAAAAGTCTGACTATCTGCCAGAGAAATTTTAGAGAAAAGGTCTATGGTCAGTAGAAGATAGAAATAATCCAGGTTCACCTTTGGATATAAGTTGGGCCTTTATATTATGCATAATACAAGTGTTTTCTAAGTAGAATTACAGTCAGTTGAAATACCTTGAAAAGATTTGAAACAATTTTTTTTCCTTTAAGTCTATTATGCTAAAAAACTTCAAAAAATAGAAAAACACTTCATGATAATATGTTTTCTCCAAGGAGCCCTTAATATGTATAGGCATGCTCCGATAATGATACACAGTTTATTTCATAATTCACTTGACTACCATCTCCCTTATAACCCCATTGTCCCTGTCTAATAGGTCTTTGTGTCATATCCGTTTCACCCTCTGTAAGTGCTAGAATTCATTAATCTGATCTACATAAAATCGATCGAAAGATTCTGTTTTTTATTTCTCTCTTCTGCATGAGGTTTTCAACAATGCCGTAGAAAAAGATGCATTAGAGTGGATGTAGTAGAATGATGATATGAAGAAAGGGAAATTCCTAGATTATCATCACAGAGTTATCAAGAATGAGCGTAATCTAGTGGCCTCATGAAGTAGTTGTTCTAGATCTTTAAGAACCTACGCAACACTCAGTATACTTCAGAAACGCAAGCTGAAAAAGACTCATAAAATATGAAGCTTCTTCTCAGTGTTAAATTTAACCCTTAATAATGATAATTCTGTTACCTATTAATAATGTTATTGAAGTATTTAAATAGTAACTGCCAAAGTTAGTGTTTACTCAACGTGCATTTTTAGGATCTTCAAACTATATCTTCAATGCATATCATCATTTCCTCAATTTTAAAGTGAGGGAAACTGATACTCAGAAATGCTGAGTGTTGCCACCAAGTCAATAACCAGAAAATATTGGAAATGAAATGCAAATGCTGAATTTGGGGTTATAGAGTCTAATCTTTTGAATACAGTTTGCTAAATCTTATTTAAAGACCTGCTTTACCACCTTCAACAATACTGCAGAATTTAGAAATATAAGACTACAGAATATTTAATCTAGGATTCAATCCTTAGAATCCTGTTCAAATCAAATGACTTACTAAAATACCACAGCTAATTGATGGAAAGGCCAAAACTCCTGCTTTTGTACCAAAGCCATGTAACTATTAAATGGTCAGGATAATTGAGAAATGAAAGAGTGTGAATTTCATTGCATGTTTTAGATGTTTTCCCGCTCTTTGGGATTCTAATAGAGTGGTAGATTGCTTATCTCTTTATGGCCTGGGCAACTTGGTTATCCATTACCAATGAAGGAATCATAAAATTAATACATACGTACTTTTAAGAAAATTGCTTTGACACACAGCAAGTGAATCATATTTGTCTGCCAGCCTTCTAGTACAGACTTCTTATTAATGTGTCCTTAAAGAAGTTTTCAGTGTTTCTTGTATAAACCAGCTTGAAAATCTGAGTTCGGATTTCTTTGAAAAGGAGCAAGTTTCTAAAGATTTGTGTGGAGCAATGTAACTGTAGAGTTTTTCTGTGTGATCCTTTCCCCAGATTTAGAGTTCCATCTCCTACATGTGTTAATAAAACTATTACAGACTTGAAAATACACGGAGGTGGCATGTTCTTTCAGTGTCATACTACGATTCCAATTATAGGCCCTGTCCCAGTATTAATTAATTCTTAGGAACATGTGCTTTGGTTTTTTGCTGTTTATTATTTAATTAAAACCTGAAAGTGAAAGTGGAGTCGCTCAGTTGTGTCTGACTCTTTGTGACCCCGTGAACTGCAGAATACCAGGCTCCTCTGTCCATGGGATTTTCCAGGCAAGACTGCTGGAGTGGACTGCCATTTCCTTCTCCAGGGGATAGTCCCAACCCAGAGATCAAACCCAGGTCTCCTGCATTGCAGACAGGCGCTTTACCATCTGAGCCACCAGGGAAGCCCTAGATATTGTAAAATTGCATATTAACTTGGAAATTTCTGGCAAAAGATTATGATCTTAATGTGCCTTAAGAAGCTGACTCTGTTTTATAGCTTACCTAGTAATCTTATACCAACTTTATCTTCTTAATACTCGCAAAATTTTTTGTAGTATTCTTGGAAACAGTCTTGTCAACATACTAGTGCCTCATTACTGAATTAAGTAACAAGTGGTTTCTGTTCATTTTATATTTTTGCAAAAGTCATGTTAGAAACTTGTGTACATTAACATACGTAATTCAACAGATAGTTTTCATTTTACTATTTTAAGTGACTTACCTTTGTACAGTCCTTTTAAAGCATTTAATTTTACTTTCATTCAAAGGATCTGTTTTTCTTTTTATAATCATATTTCATATGTTTATATAAAATTCAGAGAAGGTGATGTCACCCCACTCCAGTACTCTTGCCTGGAAAATCCCATGGACAGAGGAGCCTGGTAGGCTGCAGTCCATGGGGTCGTGAAGAGTTGGACACGACAGAGTGGCTTCACTTTCATTTTTCACTTTCATGCATTGGAGAAGGAAATGGCAACCCACTCCAGTGTTCTTGCCTGGAGAATCCCAGGGACGGGGGAGCCTGGTGGGCTGCCATCTATGGGGTCGCACAGAGTTGGACACAACTGAAGGGACTTAGCTGTAGCAGCAGCAGCATATAAAATTATAATTACCCTAACAAACTGAAACAATCAATGTTGAGATAAGCACTTAACTACAGGAACAAAAATCCATGGGATGATATGAAAATAGAAAGATAGTACTGAGAATTCTGTGTGCCATGGCTCTCATTGTTATGTTTTAAAATGAGGATGATAAAAACGTTTACTTGGTGACCCAGTGATTTGTGGTTGGTTAAGGAAAGTATCTTAACTGTGGCAACTTCCATCAGCGTATTCATAGACATAATAAGGTCTCTGTACACCTGCTTTTCAAATCTCTAAGGAAAAGGTCCTATTAATTCATTTGCTCAGATTGATTTATCTTAATGTGCCAAACCTTGCCACTGCTTGAGTTATCTGAGGTTGCATGCTGTATTAAAATTTATACTTATGTTTCTGTCTAGAGGATTTGTTTATTTTCTAGTGGAAGTGATGAAAAGCAGGGAGTGAAAAGTCTATCAATGAACTTTATGAGAATCAATTGTCACCAATTGGCAGAAAAAATTCCTATAGAAAAAGGGTAAGAGAGCCAACTGTGTTTCAAAATTGAAGCACTATGAAAGCATAATCAAGGCCTATTTTCCAGAGAAAAAGAAGTACCAGCTCTTTGAATTTAGGATTTCAAGATACGTTGTTGTGTAGAATTAGAAAATAATACAGATAGCACATGTTTGCTGCAAATCTGCCCAAGGAAATTTATGCCATGAGTGTGGTATAGCTTTTCATACCCTAAATGTCATCCTTGGACAAAAACCCTTACACAAAACAAGTCAATGACATTGTTAGAACTTCAGGCATGAGTGAAGGTGAAGAAACTTATTTTAGAATTAAGTGCTAGACCCAATCTCTTCACAGATATATTATAACACTATTTTAACTGTGAGAGATCAGCTTTATAAGTAGGCATACTTAGGTTATAAAATATGTAATAAATAATAATATATGGTCTATCATGGGGGCTACTGTCTAAGGAGAAGTAAGATTTATTGAAATTCTCTTGTTTCAGTGTATTTAAGAAATATAGGAAGTGACAGTTTAAATCCCTTGCATGCTCTATATTAAATTTCTTGGAAAGATTTTACAAATCCCAGATTTTAAAAAGTTGGTCTCCAACTGCACTGATTTGTTGCCTTCAGCAAGAATGAGATGATGAATCCTTTCCTCTTTATTTTTTTTCCAAATATTTTAGGAATTTTAAAGTGAACACAACTGATTATATCAAAGGTATTGACTGTCTAATGCAGGGATGTTGTGTGTTCCAACTTCTAAATGCATAAAAAAATGCAGTCTTGAAATTAGAAGTCCTCACCTAGGATGTCTAATTGGTATGGAAATGAATGTGCTTAAGGGATAAACAAACAGAACTTTTTCATTGTTGTGTTGTTCCCCTTCGCATGCACAGAAGACAGGAAATACATTCCAGCACGGTTCTATTCAGTCAATCATCTTGTTCAGTACTGTAACTTCCTCTATGCCTTTCTCAGTTTTGTCCGACTCCTTATGACCCTATGGACTGAAACCCACCAGGCTTCTCTGTCCATGGGATTCTCCAGGCAAGAATACTAAAGTGGATTGCCATGCTCTCCTCCAGGGGATCTTCCTGACCCAGGGATCAAAACTGTGTCTCCTGTGTCTCCTGTATTGGCAGATGGATTCTTTACCACCTATACAAAATGGCTAATAATTTGGTACACATTCTTAGATATCATCTAATTTCTTCTCATTAATAAAGTCAGAACAACATGTGAATAAAATGTATAAAGTGCATTGAATCAACAGACTAATTCTGTGAATGTTTTGATTTATCAAACATCAGTGTTCTGTCAAACCTCTGGTTTTTTCCACGCTATATATTCAAGTCATACCTCATTTTCTTTCCTACTACCACTATATTAAAAGTTGTTGAAATAAACTAGATTATGTATTTTCTAACTGCAAAAAATAATGGCTATCTAGCTAGAAAAATTGGAGAAGGCAATGGCAACCCATTCCAGTGTTCTTGCCTGGACAATCCCAGGAGCGGCGGAGCCTGATGTGCTGCTGTCTATGGGGTCACACAGAGCTGGACACAACTGAAGCAACTTAGCAGCAGCAGCAGCAGCTAGAAAAATAAGTCTTTTTAATAGATAATGCCATCTTATTCATGTTGAAATTTAATGACAAAAGCAGCAGACCTTGAAAGAATGCTGGTCTTCAGGCAATTTTCTTAAACTGGAATCTTAATCTGACTATAAATTATTTAGGGGAAGCACTGATATGCAGGGTACCTACCTGTTAGAAAGTTGTCAGTCCATGCATTCTGTGGGGAACTTTAAAAAAGAAAAGGAGGGATATCCCTGACCATGTACAATTGATTATGTGTCTAAAGAACTCAATGAAATCATCAAATAATGTATCAAAATATTATGTATTATACAATAGCAAGAGAATTACTCTAAATAAGAGCATACTTACTGTTATGGGTACATCTGTACTCAGAAGCTACATAGTGTCTAAGTCTTTGGAACTCCATGGAGTGTAGCCTACCAGGCTTCTCTGTCCATGGGATTTCCCAGGCAAGAATACTGGAGTGGGTTGCCATTTCCTTCTCCAGTGAATCTTCTTGACCAGGGATCGAACATGTGTCTCCTGCATTGGTAGGCAAATTCTTTACTGCTGAGCCACCAGGGAAGCTCAACTGTTACTGGGCAGTCAGCCAAATGTTAAGTTTTCCTTTTACTCTCTAACTATGAAAATAGTATCTTTAGTTTGTATGAATTTAGATGATAAATTCTTAAAATTCAGAGTCTGTTTCCAGAGAGTATTCCCAAAATACAAAACAAAAGCTGCATAACAGCTCTAGTTTATGGTGTCCAAAATTCTAAAAGATGAGTCTACTAAGCTAAATGATTAGCCTGCATACATAAAGTCAAAGGATGTATTTATTGCTCAAAACCATTATGGGAGAGGTACAATAAATATTGACATGCTACAGTTAATGTATAAACAAGAGAGAACATACCACATAAGGTATGAACATACCACACATTCCAGAGAGCCTACTCTTTCACCAGCAGGGAGGTAACAAGTGCCTCCCCTATTATCCTCCCACAGGATGGCAAACGCCACCAGAACATTTTAGGCTATGATGACACATCCAGTTTGTTTAGCTCTAAAACAAACAGAGGCCCAGTTAGCTGCTGTGGCTTTGGCTCGAGAAGGATTTTTTTTTCAATGGTTTTGATGATGGTTACACTGATGTTCACAGAACTGATGATGGGTGTCTGAGAACTCTGCAAAACAGGGATTTTGGCCTGATTTCCACTTTCCCAGTAGGCTCCTTCTGGGAACTATTAAGAAAATCAAATAACAGCTCATTGTCAAGTTCTGATGTTTTTCTTTGAACAAACTGGGATGAAAGCCTAGGGGCAGATGCATTTTCAACAGGATGGGAGGTCTCCCCCAAAGTCCTAGATCCTACTTCTACATTTGCAGTCCCGGATAAGATGGTGGATTTTTGATTTCTAGTGTTATCAGCTGCTGAGGAAATGTAAGTAGCTTTAGATCCATCTGATAACTCTGTATTTTGCTGGTGAAGTTCAGAATAGTCAGTATTTTTGCTATAAATGATGTTTCTGGTGTTCTCTTTTCCACTGAGAGCTGTTGCAGCCCTTTGATCAACTCTGTTTAAAAGATCTGCCTTTGCAGCTAGATCAGCAAACCAGGACATGATGGGAGCAGAATAATCCTGTTGGTGAACCTGAGGAATCTGAAGTGGCTGCACTGCAGCCTGATCACCCTTCCTCAGCAGCTGGCTGGGAGAGGGCCCAAGTTCAGCAGACCTGGTCCTCAATCTACCATGGCCCAGTTACTGTAACATGTCAATGGTATGAACAATGGAGACAGCATGGAACATTATTAGTCAATATACAGTTATAGAAGGGACCTTTGAATATTGTCTGTGGGTAACTTTACCCAGAACATATTGAAATCTGGAAGAAAACATAATTTAGGATTTGGAACTGTCTCAAATTCATTTCTTTTTGTCATTTGTATTATAAAAATGACAGGAGGCTATACTTCACTTATATTCTGGATTGAGTTTTTTGGTGTGTTTTACCCCCTGCCTTCCCTGAAAGTAGAGCGTAAGAAACTGAACTTTGATCCAAGTTGGAGAGTTGAAGGCATTGACCTAGTAGTGAACTAAAAACTTAGAATTCTGGTTTTCAGTTGTTTGATTTGCTATGAAATTATGTAAAAAATATACACCTTCTCACCCGCAAAAAAAGATACATGATGATTTGGCTAATTTGTGTACCTAGGAAACCTTTAAAAACCTCAATGAACATGATAAGTTCTTGCAAGGATTCTTTATAGAGCTGATAATTCATGGTAGCTTGTTGTGTTCTTAAATGTCATAGCCTCTTACACAGTCTTGAGCTTCCCTCATAGCTCAGTTGGTAAAGAATCTGCCTTCAATGCAGGAGATCTGGGTTTGATTCCTGGGTTTGATTCAGGGAATCGCCAAGATCCTTTGGATAAGGAAATGGCAACCCACTCCAGTATTCTTGCCTGGAGAATCCCATGGACATGGGGTCTTAAGAGTCAGACACAACTTACTGACTAAACCACCATAGTTAACGTAAGACCGAGGGGAGTAAAATGAGTAACCTAAGACTCCCACCGCTAGAAACTGGCAGGACGGGGATTAGACTCAACCATCTTGACTCCAATGTTCATGCTTTTACCATTGCAATAAACTTCACAGAGCTGAGAGAAACACATTTTTCCTCATGGAATCCCAAACCTAGCTAAACAAACAAAACAGTAAACTGCAGATACAGTTTCACGTATCTCAAGACTGAGGCAATTCACCATCCATGAACTTTTTTAAAGTTTTGACATTGTACTGCAGCAAGATGACAAATGGATGCAAATATGAATTATGAAAAGAAATTGTTGTTTGCATTTACCAAATGTTTTTAACTGGTACTATCAGCTATAAAAAGGAAAACAATACAAATAAAAATCCAAGGGACAGTTGAAATTATAAAATAAAAATAATGATTGCAACCTAAGAATCTCATAAAATATATAATAAATAGAAAAAAATCATGATTATAAAATTCACATAAATGAAAAAGTTATAATGAAAATTAATGAAAATAGACCATTCTCATTTTATAAAGTCTTCCAGGATTGAGATGTTAGAAGATGTGGATAGTGATAAATATACAAAAATCCACCCCAGTTTTTTAATCAGACAATACTAATTAAGTTTTTATGTATAGTCAAGACTGTAAACTTAAAATGAATGATAGTATCTACGTTACAGAAAATATTTTAGAGCAGAGAGAAAGGGAGAAGGCATTTTAAATCATTAAGTTACTTTTTTTGGCACTAAGAACAAACAAAAATAAGTTAATAAGGGAAAAAATTTTAGAGAAATCTCAATTGTGAAAACAGGATGCAGAAACACTGAGTAAATATATACTCATTGAAATGCCTTCTCCTGTACTCAAGGTTTGAAGTCCAAAAGCAAAGAAACTTATCATATTATAGCACTCCTGAAAATGCTGGGTGCAATATTAGCTACATTTGTAAATGCTTCTCAGTGATAGATATAGTATATATTTTAAAAATCAATTTTGGAGGAAGATAGGAAATGTATAACTTACTTTCAGGGTTTCAAGATAGTTTCAAGGTAAACAAAGCAGAAACTGATAGAATTATTGAAATTTGACAACTTCACTATCAAATTATACATCTTAAAACATCTTATTACCAAACAGGTAGAGCAGACAAAAAATTCATTAATAGTGTAGTCAACTTGAATTATACAATTAAAAATTTGTCACTGTACCCAACAACTAAGTAATACATATTTTTAATTAAGTTCAGTTCAGTCACTCAGTCATATCTGACTCTTTGTGACCCCATGGACTGCAGCACACCAGGCATCCCTATCACAAAATCCCATAGCTTACTCACACTTGTGTGCATGAAGTCAGTGATGCCATCCAACCATCTCATACTCTGTCATTCCGTCCTCCCCCCACCTTCAATCTTTCCCAGGATCAGGGTCTTTTCTAGTGAGTCAGTTCTTTGCATCAGGTGGCCAAATTATTGAAGTTTCAGCTTCAACATCAGTCCTTCTAATGAATATTCAGGACTGATTTCCTTTAGGATGGATTGGTTGGATCTCCTTGCAGTCCAAGGAACTCTCAAGAGTCTTCTCCAACACCATAGTTCAGAAGCATCAATTCTTTGGTGCACAGCTTTCGCTATGGTCCAACTCTTACATCCATACATGACTACTGGAAAAGCCATAGCTTTGACTAGATGGACCTTTGTCAACAAAGTAATATCTCTGCTTTTTAATATGCTGTCTAGACTGGCCATAGCTCTTCTTCCAAGGAGCAAGTGTCTTTTAAGTTCATGGCTGCAGTCACCATTGGCAGTGACTTTGGAGCCCAAGAAAATAAAGTCTGTCACTGTTACCATTGTTTCTCCATCTATTTGCCATGAAGTGATGGGACCAGAAGCCATGATCTTTGTTTTTTGAATGTTGAGTTTTAAGCCAGCTTTTTCACTCTCCTCTTTCACTTTCATGAAAACTCTCTTCAGTTCCTCTTCACTTTTGCCATAATGGTGGTGTCATCTGCATATATATGAGGTTATTGATATTTCTCCCAGCAATCTTGACTCAGCTTGTGCTTCATCCATCCAGGCATTTCACATGATGTACTCTTCATAGAAGTAAATAAACAGTGGGACAATATATAGACTTGTACTCCCTTCCCAATTTGGAAGCAGTATGTTGTTCCATGTCCCGTTCTAACTGTTGCTTCTTGACCTGCATACACGTTTCTCAGGAGGCAGGCAAGGTGGTCTGATATTCCCATCTTTTGAAGAATTGTCCATAGTTTGTTGTGATCCACACTTGTCAAAGGCCTTGGCATAGTCAATAAAGCAGAAGTAGAAGTTTTTCTGGAACTCTCTTGCTTTTCCAGTGATCCAGCTGATGTAGGCAATTTGATCTCTGGTTCTTCTGCCTTTTCTACATCCAGCTTGAACAACTGGAAGTTTTTAGTTCATGTTCTGTTGAAGCCTCACTTGGAGAAATTTTGAGCATTACTTTGCTAGCATGTGAGATGAGTACTATTGTGCAGTAGTTTGAGCATTCTTTGGCATTGCCTTTCTTTGGGATTGGAATGAAATCTGACTTTTTCCAGTCCTGTGGTCACTGCTGAGTTTTCCAAATTTGCTGACATATTGAGTACATCTTTTAGGATTTGAAATAGCTCAGCTAGAATTCCATCACCTCCACTAGCCTTGTTCGTAGTGATGCTTCCTAAGTGCCACTTGTCTTCACATTCCAAGATGTCTGGCTCTAGGTGAGTGATCACACCATCATAATTATCTGGGTGATTAAGTGTTTTTTTTTTTGTACAGTTCTTCTGTGTATTCTTGCCACCTCTTCTTAATATCTTCTGCTTCTGTTAGGTCCATACCATTTCTGTCTTTTATTGTTCCCATCTTAGCATGAAATGTTCCCTTGGTATCTGTAATTTTCTTGAGATCTCTAGTCTTTCCTATTTTATTGTTTTCCTCCATTTTTTGCATTGATCACTTTACCTCTACTTGCTATTCTTTGGAACTCTACATTCAGATGAATATATCTTGCATTTTCTCTTTTGCCTTTTATTTATCTTCTTTTCTCAGCTATTTGTAAGTCCTCCTCAGGACAAACATTTTTGCCTTTTTGCATTTCTTTTTCTTGGGGATGCTATTGGTCGCCACTAATTTCCTCTGCCCATATTTCTTCAGACACTCCATCTATCAAATCTAATCCCTTGAATCTATTTGTCACTTCACTGTATAATCATAAGGGATTCGACTTAGATCATACCTGAATGGTCTAGTAGTTTTCCCTGCTTTCTTCAATTTAAGTCTGAATTTTTCATTAACATAAAAGAAAGGGTAAAAACTCATAAGTTAAGCATCCATATTAAGTTAGAAAAGAACAACACAGTAAATCCAAAAGCAGAAGAAAGTTAATTAAAGATAAATAAACCAAGGAAACAATAGAGAACCATAGTAATGCCAAAGATGTGGTTGTCTTTTGCAAAGATTAATGAAACTGACTAATATCAGGAATGATTAATAGAAAAAGAGGTAAGGGGAGAAAAAACAGAAAAGCGAGCATTGTTATATTATACAATTGGAAGAATGAAGACAAGATATATGGAATCTTTTGTGCCTTTTGGCAGTTTTTTTTTCCCCCTGAGTTGAAGTTACTTCAAATTTTTAAAAGTTTAAAAATTACACATTTTTAGAAAGGACTATATTTTATAATTTTAATTTACCTGAATTTTGCATTTCATCCTAGTGGTTCACGAAAATGCATCAATTAGAAAGTTTCATAGTCATAAAAAAAGAACCTGAAGACATTAATTAAAAATTAAATCACAATATGTTAAGATCTGGTCAAGTAAGATCACAGCATATGCAGTCTTGTTCAAGGATAATATTCAAAAAATTTCAGATATTAAACATTGCTCAGTGACATTTTGTCAAAGATTTCCTCATTTGTAAAATAAGATTCATATAATACTATATGAGAGGAAAGTAATTTGCTTTACATTTAGTTTACATAAGCTGAGTTGTTTCTTAGGAGTATTATGAAAGAAGTTTTCTGACAATGTCAGGAATACATAGATTAGTATTTGAACATGTATTTCCAAATTCCTTTGTGCTTTGCCAACTGTTGACTGGTATCTATCCAATATCTCTCAGATAAAATATCTAGAAACTCATTAAGAACTTGACCATGAATAGTGAAGGTTTCAATGTGACTTTTGGTATTTACTTTTTCTTTTCATGAGGAAGCTTTCTAAATTTGTATATCTAAATGTCATCCTCTAAGAGTGTGTCAAAAGAACAAATCAAATAGTCTGAGTGTAGAATAATCATGAAAAAAATAAAAAAGTTTTAATGTGATTATGAAGACAGCCACATATATTAACTTAAACCTCTTCCATATCTAGGTTACTGTGGGTCTATGTTAAGAGACTAATGCATTTGAGGTTAAAAATACCTTTCTTTTCAACTGCCATGGACAAAAAATACAATAGCATAATTATATGGTTATATCATAACCTGAAGTGAATTGCAATTTTTCTGGACAGTTTTAATTTGAATGTATATACATCCTAATATGGACCAGATGAATATTATCTTGTTACTCTTTATTATACTAAAAAGGTTACTTGCTCACTTTTAAAATCAGATGTGTGTTTTTTGTTTTTTTTTTTTAATTGAATTTATCATGGAGATGTTGGAGGCAGTTGACTCAGATTAATAATCTGAAGGTCACAAAGCCGCTATGTCCAGTAAATATCCCATTTGCTTAAACACCTAACTGTCCATATATTTACTCTTTTAAAATAGATAAGTCATGACCTCTATCAAAATGCAGATATGTTCTGAGAAGTTAAGTACCTTTCAGCTGTTAGTCTCTGTGCCCTATTTAGAATGATGAGTCAACAAAATAATAACCCAATAAGTTTGAATGATGGTTTACAGAAAACATGTAGTTTGATAATTTGAAGAAGCCCTCACATGTCGAGTGCTTTCAAAAGGATATATGGCCTCTTATTTTAATTCTGCTTCTAATACCTACCTACTGAACATGCTATTCAAATTTGCAGCGATGTGCCTTGCCAGCTGAACATAGTCCGCTATACCAAATAAATAATGTTAATTAGTAAAGTTTGTTTTTTTTAATTTTTTATTTTCTTTTGCAATATTCCACCTGAACTGTGAGAATTTCAGTGTTAATATTATAAAGCATCTCAAGTATCCTGCCAGATTTACTATTCTCTTTAGTGTTATTTCGTATATATTTCCTTACATCAAATATTACTGATACATTATTTCAGGATGACTGTAATATGTCTTATATAAATTGATTTCAATAATGCTTTCATTATGAAAATGTGGGGTTTTTTTTCCAAAAAAAAAGACATTTAAATTTTAAGCCAAATGACAAATGCTGGATACTCTAAACAGGATTTCATGATGTCGGTATAAAATTTGTTTGTATAATTGGATGAAGGTATTCCATTATATCTCTTCTATTCTGCTAAAACCACAGATCCTGCATTCAGATTATATCAGACTTTAATTGTTTAACATTTGGTGGATTATATTTCTTCTCTGTTTTTCAAGTTGTTTTTCTCTAAAATGGATGTGTGAATTATACCAACTTCATAGGATAGCTATTGATATTAAAATAAGCTAATGTTTACAAGATACTTTGAAGAGTTTTAATGCAGAGTAAACAATATACAAGTAATACCTTTATAGTATCACTATTGCTTATTGATTTTTTAAAAACTTCAAAGTTGTGTAATGCTGACCTTTAAAATATTTTCTACCTAAAAGTAGAGTTCATGGTCTAAATAGCGCTCAGATGCCAGATAACTTCCAATGTAGCTTGTCTTCAGCTTTCTCTTTTCTCTTTCAAGTGAGCAGATAATTGGAGATATTTAAATGTGTTTTAAGCCATTGAAAATGAGGAAAGTATGAAAAGATGCCAAGTAATTGAGCAGAGTGGCCAAAGGTGTTTTTTCCTGTTAATTTTTTTTTTTTTTTAGAGTAAATGTGAGGTCTCAGTAACAGCCACATCAGTAGTGATTTATGACAGAGGAATTTTAGCCTAACCAAAAAAAACCAGAGTTTGTATTTCCAAGAAAATAGATAAAGACAGTGATGAAATTATATTCCAAGCAACATCTATTCCAGTCTAGAATAGGACAAACATGGAATTAATCAGCATTTGCTTGTTCACTCTCACAGGTAGTGAGATCCGATGATTAGTTTTGTATTCTTTCAGCATTGAGGAAATAGTGATATAGAAGACAGAAAGTGTCCTTTCTCTCTTGCAGCTTACATGTCAGAAGATAGAAGAACACAATAATCATACAAATAAAAATTCTAAATCAGATAGAAATAAGTTATATATTGTTGTTGTGTTCAGTCACTAAATCATGTCTAACTCTTTGTGATCCCATGGTCTGTAGCCCGCCAGGCTCCTCTCTTCATGGGATTTCCCAGGCAAGAAAACTGGAGTGTATTGCCATTTCCTCCTCCAGGAGATCTTCCCAACCAAACCTGCGTCTCCTGCATCTGCAGCATCAGTAGGCAGATTCTTCACCACTGAGCCACTGGCGTATCCCCTACGTTATATACAGGAATTTTTTAATCAGGGTAATTTGATAGTTAATGGGGCTTCCCTTGTGGCTCAGCTGGTAGAATCCACCTGCAACATGGGAGACCTGAGTTCGATCCCTGGGTTGGGAAGATCCCCTGGAGAAGGGAAAGGCTACCCACTCCAGTATTCTGGCCTGGAGAATTCCATGGACTGTATAGTCCATGGGGTCGCAAAGAGTTGACATGACTGAGTGATCTTCTGGAAAACTCCTTTACACTGGATTATAAAGATTGGATTATAAGATTATAAACCTCCTCCTAAAAGAGATCATTTAAGCCGATGTCTAAAATATAATGAGTCAGATATAAGATGTAAAAGGTTTTTCCTCTTTGAAATAAATTAGGGAGATATTCAAAGACTTATAAGGAGGTTCAGTTAGTTTAAACATCATTTGCTTTCAACTGTTTTCAGTGTGTATAATCTACATAAATGAAATAGATTTTTTCCTTCCTCAAAAAGGAAATGCACACAGGCACTAACCATGCTAGTTAAGATAGTCTACTGATAGGCTAATGGCTCAAAATTTCCCCACACCTTCTTTTCCAGTTTTGAGGTTGTGGATGAGTATTCTAAAGTTATATTTAATTATAGAATATGAATATATAAGTTCCAATCTAAATATTTAAACAAAAAAGAATAAAATCAACTCTTAAAGTCATCCAGTTTCTACAGGTTAGAATATTTTATTAATTTGTTATCCATTTAGTCTGCACTAGTTCTAAAGATGTTTATAAGAGCTATCAAAAATGTTCAGGGTATAGTTAGATCTAATCTAAATAACAATGAAAGTGAGTAAATCATATACTCTAAGAGGGCAGAAACATAACATAATATGGTATTAAAATGTGATTTAACTATTATTATTGAATAAAAAAATAGTTTCACTGGCATAACTCAATCTCTTGCAGGATGATATAGACCTATTCTATGTTAAAAGCCAGTGCTGTCCTGAATACTTGACTGAGTTAAATTCAGAGATAATAAGAAACGGTAGAGACTTTGACTAAGGAATAAAACATAAGTTCTTTAACATGGAGAATGATGTGTGATAATGAAGCTAATGCATAAGAGGGAAATTTTCAAATGTCACATGGATGAACTTGTTCTTGATATTTTGGGGGCTAAATTTTCTTTGTAACATACATTCAGATGTGATTCAAACAAATATTTAATGATTAGTAATTTTACAGAGCTATTATATGTATGATATTTTGCACTCATTATTTCAGAGAATATTTTGTTTACTTGGAAACTTAGGACAATGGTTTGCCCTATATATGCTACTACTGCATATGTTAGCAATGATGATTATTTGAGTCAACACATTATTTTTCTGATTGTAGATCTCAAATGCAAGATGATATATCCCTTGTATGGATATCTTTTTCTTCATTGTCATTAAATGATCTGATTTAAGAATAGCATTAGTAAAACAAACTCTGCAGATGTTTGTACTTTTTCTACCTAAATAGTTAGCTAAGGCTCTTTAACACTATGTTTATGTCGTATTTTGGCTGAAGTCCCAGAAAATGTATTGATAATACACATTTCATTTGAGGTTATGTAGCTGAACAATGTTAAAATTAATACTTAATAAAAAGTAGATGATTGTTTGGTTTATAGAGATGTTGTGTGTGAATGTGTGTTTGTATGTGCTTGAGGGAAAGAAAGAATCTGTGTAAGTGTCTATAAAATGTATGTGTGTGGTAGGATTCAGTATAAATTAGTGATTCAGTATAAATTAGCCAAAATACCACTGGCTAATCACATTTCAAAGTCTGAACCTAAGACATCTACATAAGCTAGTGAATCTCTTTGAGTGTCCTCATCTGTAACATGGGGATAAAATAGGACATACTTATGGAATTACTGTAAGTGCTAAATGAGGTAATATAAATGTCATCAAGATTGTAGGGAGAAATATCAGTAACCTTAGGTATGCATACGACACCACTCTTATGGCAGAAAGTGAAGAGACACTAAAGAACCTCTTGGTGAAAGTAAAAGAGGAGAGTGAAAAAGCGGGCTTAAAACTCAACATTCAAAAAACAAAGATCATGGCATCTGGTACCATTACTTCATGGCAAACAGATGGGGAAACAATGAAAACAATGACAGACTTTATCTTCTTGAGCTCCAAAATCACTGCGTATGGTGACTGCAGCCATGAAATTAAAAGATGCTCGCTTCTTGGGAGAAAAGCTATGACCAACCTAGACAGCATATTAAAAAGCAGTGACATTACTTTGCCGACAAAGGTCCATATAATCAAGCTATGGGTTTTTCCAGTAGTCATGTATGAATGTGAGAGTTGGACTATAAAGAAAACTGAGCACTGAAGAATTGATGCTTTTGAACTGTGATGTTGGAGAAGACTCTTGAGAGTTCCTTTGATTTCAAGGAGATCCAACCAGTCCATCCTAAAGGAAATCAGTCCTGAATATTCATTGAAAGACTGATACTGAAGCTGAAACTCCAATACTTTGGTGACCTGATGGGAAGACCTGACTCACTGGAAAAGTCCCTGATGCTGGGAAAGACTGTAGGCAGGAGAAGAAGGGGACAATGGAGGATGAGATGGTTGGATGGCATCACCAACTCTATGGACATGATTTTGAGTAAACTCTGGGAGTTGGTGATGGACAGGAAAGCCTGGTGTACTGCAGTCCATACATTACAAAGAGTCGGACACGACTGAATGAATGAACTGATATTTAAGTAAGGAGATTAAAAACCTGTAAGGAGGTTAAAAACATATAGAAAGCTATATGATACTGATGAAAGAAATTAAAGATTAAACAGAAAAAATGGAAAAATATATTTCTTTTCATGGATTGGAAGAATTAATATTGTTAAAGTGACCATTGTAAGGGGAGGCCTTACAAATAGCTGTGAAAAGAAGAGAGGCGAAAAGCAAAGGAGAAAAGGAAAAATATAAGCATCTGAATGCAGAGTTCCAAAAGAATAGCAAGAAGAGATAAGGAAGCCTTCTTCAGCAATCAATGCAAAGAAATAGAGGAAAACAACAGAATGGAAAAGACTAGAGATCTCAAGAAAATTGGAGATACCAAGGAAATATTTCATGCAAAGATGGGCTCAATAAAGGACAGAAATTGTATGGACCTAACAGAAGAAGAAGATATTAAGAAGAGGTGGCAAGAATACACGGAAGAATTGTACAAAAAAGACCTTCACGACCCAGATAATCATGATGATGTGATCACTAATCTAGTGCCAGACATCTTGGAATATGAAGTCAAGTGGGCCTTAGAAAGCATCACTATGAACAAAGCTAGTGGAGGTGATGGAATTCCAGTGGAGCTGTTTCAAATCCTGAAAGATGATGCTGTGAAAGTGCTGCACTCAATATGCCAGCAAATTTGGAAAACTCAGCAGTGGCCACAGGACTGGAAAAGGTCAGTTTTCATTCCAATTCCAAGAAAGGCAATGCTAAAGAATGCTTAAATTACCACACAATTGCACTCATCTCACATGTTAGTAAAGTAATGCCCAAAATTCGCCAAGCCAGGCTTCAGCAATACATGAACCGTGAACTCCCTGATGTTCAAGCTGGTTTTAGAAAAGGCAGAAGAACCAGAGATCAAATTGCCAACGTCTGCTGGATCATGGAAAAACCAAGAGAGTTCCTGAAAAACATCTATTTCTGCTTTATTGACTATGCCAAAGCCTTTGACTGTGTGGATCACAATAAACTGTGGAAGATTCTGAAAGAGATGGGAATACCAGACCACCTAACCTGCCTCTTGAGAAATCTGTATGCAGGTCAGGAAGCAACAGTTAGAACTGGACATAGAACAACAGACTGGTTCCAAATAGGAAAAGGAGTATGTCAAGGCTGTATATTGTCACCCTGCTTATTTAACTTCTATGCAGAGTACATCATGAGAAACACTGGACTGGAAGAAACACAAGCTGGAATCAAGATTGCCGGGAGAAATCTCAATAACCTCAGATATGCAGATGACACCACCCCTATGGCAGAAAGTGAAGAGGAACTAAAAAGCCTCTTAATGAAAGTGAAAGAGGAGAGTGAAAAAGTTGGCTTGAAGCTCAACATTCAGAAAACGAAGTTCATGGCATCTGGTCCCATCACTTCGTGGGAAATAGATGGGAAACAGTAGAAACAGTGTCAGACTTAATCTTTTTTGGTTCCAAAATCACTGCAGATGGTGACTGCAGAAATGAAATTAAAAGACGCTTACTCCTTGGAAGAAAAGTTATGACCAACCTAGATAGTGTATTCAAAAGCAGAGACATTACTTTGCCAACTAAGGTCCATCTAGTCAAGGCTATGGTTTTTCCAGTTGTCATGACTGTGAAGAAGGCTGAGTGCTGAAGAATTGATGTTTTTGAACTGTGGTGTTGGAGAAGACTCTTGAGGATCCCTTGGACTGCAAGGAGATACAACCAGTCCATTCTGAAGGAGATCAGCCCTGGGATTTCTTTGGAGGGAATGATGCTAAAGCTGAAACTCCAGTACTTTGGCCACCTCATGCGAAGTGTTGACTCATTGGAAAAGACTGATGCTGGGAGGGACTGGGGGCAGGAGGAGAAGGGGACGACCGAGAATGAGATGGCTGGATGGCATCACTGACTCGATGTACGTGAGTCTGAGTAAACTCTGGGAGATGGTGATGAACAGGGAGGCCTGGCGTGCTGATTCATGGGGTCGCAAAGAGTCGGACACGACTGAACAACTGAACTGAACGGAAAATGACCATACTGCCCAAGACAATCTACACATTCAGTGCAATTCCTTCCAAAATAACACTGGCATACTTCAGAGACCTGGAGCAAGGAATTCTAAAATTTTAATGGAAGCACAAAGAATCCTGAATAGTCAGAAGAATCTTGAGAAAGAAGATACCTGGATATGTCACACTCCCTAATTTCAAACTGTACTTCAAACCTACAGTAATCAAATGGAACTGACATAATATTAGATGCATAAGGCAGTGTAAAAGGATAGAGAGTCCAGAAATAAACCCATACTTATATGGGCAATTAAACCCCAACGTAACTTTATATATATATGTGGATATATTATGAAAATAATAAAGCAAATTTTAGCCTAAAAAAGAAGTTATTACTGGCATAGGCTTATATAATATAATCAGTCATATTAACAAATTAAAGGAAATCATAGTTTAATAAAACTTTTTTATATATTTATTTTTAAAAACATCAATATATGAATGCTACTCTAATCCAATAATACTGCAAATATTATTCTTTGCTTCTATGATATCTAAAATCATTATTTTGAATAATGCAAATTTTATGAATTTTAATTAAGTTTAGATTTACCTATGAATTTTACTTTAGTTTTTAAAGTTAGAACTTAACCATGTCTCAATTTGATCAATATATTTAAAATCTTTTTAAAATATATAAGGCCCTATGAAAACTTTAACTCTGATCACTCACTTGTTTTATTTAATCTATAATAGACTTTTGTCTAGGAATGCTTGTTTTATATTTTACTTCTCTCTTGCTTTTTAAATATCCTTTGCTGTCAGTTTCCTTGGATATAGCTTTTGGCTCTTTCTGTGTCTCAGAACTTTATCAAATGATTTTTGTTCTTTACAAATTTGGAACTTCTTTTAGCTGAGATCTCTTGGTAGTAAACTTCCTTAACTTTTGTTGGTCTAAAGTTGTAGTTACCTTATTGTCATTTTTGAAATTGCTTCACTGGGAATTTAATTTTGTACTGAAAAGTGTATTTAAGGTGGCAGTCCTGTGTATTAAAGCTTTCTGTTTTACTTTAGAATATCTGTATTAGCCAACTTCTCATTTTGTGGATTTCTTTCTATCTGATAGAATTTAATGTTTTCTCTCTACATTTAGTGCTTTTGGTTTTATTCCAAACTAGGTTTTTATTATCTCATTTGGGATTTAACAGACTTACTGAATCTAAGGCTGGATGTCTTTCAGCAATTTTAAGCATATTTCAGGTACTATTCTAAATATCGCTTCTTTCCCATCCTTTTAATTTTCCCTTCTGGAAACCTTATTAGACATATGGTAGATGTCTTGAACTTTATCTCAGCTCATTTTCCTTCTCTCATTCAGTTTCATCTCTCTTTGTGCCTTTATCTGGATAATTTCAGATTTGTTAAGAAATTCACACGTATTCTAAGTTGCTTGTCCTGGCTACTTCCTAGTTCACTGGATTTCCAATTTAAATATTACATATTTAATTTTTACAGTTTCCTTTGGGTTCTTTCTCAAACTAGATTGCTTATTTTTGATGCTTATTCTTTTGGTGCAGTACAAGCATTCTGAATCTTTTATTTTTCTTATCATATGTAAAAGTCTTATAAAAGACATATCTGATCATTTCAATATGTATGCAGTTTCCTACATAAAAATCTGATATTTGTTTTGCTAATATTGTGTCAGCTGTGTTTCTTTGCGTGTTTACTAATTTTTGACAGTTTCTGAGAGTCCCTTGGACTGCAAAGAGATCCAACCAGTCCATCCTAAAGGAGATCAGTCCTGAGTGTTCATTGCAAGGACTGATGTTGAAGCTGAAATTCCAATACTTTGGCCACCTGATGTGAAGAGCTTACTCATTTGGAAAGACCTTGATGCTGGGAAAGATTGAAGGCAGGAGGAGAAGGGGACAACAGAGGATGAGAGGGTTGGATGGCATCACCAACTCATTGGAGATGAGTTTGAGTAGACTCTGGGAGTTGGTGAAGGACAGGGAGGCCTGATGTGCTGTGGTCCATGGGGTTGTGAAGAGTCAGACACGACTGAGCAACTGAACTGAACTGAGCTCCTGATCTGAACTTATCTGGTCTCAAACTTAATATGTGCAGGTTGTTTTAGGACTCAAGGTTCATTTCTCCAAATGTGATTTGCATTTCTGCCAACTACCTAGGGACACTGCTAACACAGATCAATTGAAATTGTTCCATCCTCTCTGTATTGGCTTTTATTACTCTCATTTGACTTGTGTTGTTTCTGTTATTTTAAATACATATGAAGAGAATTTTAGCTCCTAAGAGGAATGCTAGTGAATTTGTGATTACATTTTTTTTTTTTCCCTTTTGCTGTGCTCTATTCAGGCTAAGGAGAAGGCAGTGGCAACCCACTCTTGCCTGGAAAATCCCATGGATGGAGGAGCCTGGTAGGCTGCAGTCGCTGGTAGTCTGGGGTCGCTGAGAGTTGGACACCACTGAGCAACTTCGCTTTCACTTTTCACTTTCATGCATTGGAGAAGACAATGGCAACCCACTCCAGTGTTCTTGCCTGGAGAATCCCAGGGACGGGGGAGCCTGGTGGACTGCCGTCTCTGGGATCGCACAGAGTCAGACACGACTGAAGCGACTTAGCAGCAGCAGCAGCAGCAGCAGCAGCAGCATTTGGGCTAAATCTGAAACAAGTAAGTATATCCATTATCTGTAAACTGACTTTGATTTCACTCCATGACATAGTCATCTCTGCAGATCTGTGCTTCATTGTGAAATCTTTAGCTGGGCAAACTTTCTTGGGTGTGTCAAAGTCTATTTCCTGGCTTATGGTAAAGTTTTAGTCCTATTAAGTCCAAATCCTAGGTTCTCTGGAATGAGTGCTAGCTCCACTGCTGTCTTCGAATTCCTATTTTCTCGTGGTTTCAGTACTCTAGTATTTCTCTTAGTTGCCCACCAATGCAATCATGACTTGTAAAAAATATTTTTGATATTTCTGTCTCTACCTGTAGCTATTTTGAGAACATCTTTCAACTATATCTCGTACATAACATTTATAGAAAAAGCTTCTGAATTTTGTGTTTTAAAATTTTTATATATTTTTTTGCAGTAGGTCCTTGTTTATCTGTAAATATAGCACTATGTGCCTGTCAATTCCAAATTCCTTATATTGGCTTTTCTGAAAGTTTCAAGGGGAAGCTGGAGAAGGAGAACTACTTCTCCAAAGTCCCTTTGTCTTACTTTAGCTCTCTCACCATCACAGATTCGTAGCTGAGTATATGGGTAGAATTAGTTGGCGTTGGCCAAAGAGGAGGCCAGGAGCTGATAATATGAATAAGTCAAAGGTAGAGCCCATGAGCTCTTCCATATGCAAATCTACCCTTACTATATGCTTTTAAATACAAAATGCACTTTTTAAGCTAATGGTCTCTACTGCAGAAGAAGTGATATAAATGGATACTGTTGTAGTTATTGTATTTTGTCATTATTTTCTGTGACTAATTAGAATCAAATGGAAATTGAAAGTATTGCAGATTCTCAGCTGAGTAAGTGGGTAGAATTAACTGACACTGGCTGAAGATAAGGTCTGGCCTGGGGGTGATAATTTTAAAAAATATTTTAATATATTTTAAATGTTTTACATATTTTAAATGAATTTCTTGCAGATATATATCTTTTGTAAAAATGAACTTAGGTTTCTTATTTAGTCAGAGACAAAGGAAGCCTTTAATACTAAACTTAAAAGCCTGAGTATCCAAGGATTTTATCTGTGAGCATTAAGATAATGTTTCAAGTTATGTCAGGGACTTGGCTTCTTCAAAATGATTTCACTGCTTTGATATGGAGAAGAGAGGATCTGAAAATAAAATTTACAACACATGGGACATATTTTATTAAATACATGGGGCATCTTAAAAATGTATCTATGGAGTTTGTATTTTTTTTTCTCATGATTCTAGAACATGGGTATTGAAACTTTCTATTTAGCACAAAAAATAAGGTTTAAATACACACTACACATAGAGTACTATTTTTAATGAGAAATGTAGTAACAGAACTCCTCAATGACTAAATGTACTTTATAGATGATGATCACATCATCTATTAGCAGAAAAAAAAAAAGAAAGATATATATCTTGGAATTTAATTCTACCTTTCAAGGAAAATGCTGGCTCACAAGAGTCCCTCACACTTTTCCAAAGGCACTTTCCAGGTGTCCAGGGTCTGTTACTAACAATAAATTTGGCACTCCAGTCACTGTAAACCAGCTCTCGAGGGCTTTTAAAGATATGGACTAGAGAGTTCCTTTGGCATTAGGTAAATAATAGGTGGTGATGTCTATCAGATTAAGAAGCAGCCTCTCAACCACTCACTCTTCCTATTATTGAGAATGGCAGGGAGTTTATTATTCTGTTGTTGCTGTGGAGTGAGACGCCTTTTCCAAGATGACAAGGCCTGGCTTGCTGCGGTCGCTAAATGACACCAGCAAGTCTGGCAAGCCTCCTCCCAGTCCCTGAGGATCCTTGAGCATTCTGCTCTCTTCCCCTGCCTTGTATTAATCTTTCTATGGACTCTCCAGACAGGCCTGGATGGAAGGACAGGCTCCTCAATGCTCAGAATTGCTTTCTGGAACATCTGACAGGAATCAGTACTATTGTCTCACCCGTGAAGTCAATCAGGAACAGATATGCCACAGTATAGAGAAGCCATGAAGATTTTATTCATCTTCACACCTGTCAGAGAAGCACACCAAATGTAGTAACACTATATATACATATTTTTTTCTTAGTAAAGAGTTCCTAAAAATTGATTGTAATCATATCAGTGGTGTCCGACTCTGTGTGACGCTATGGACTGTAAGCTGCTCTGTCTATGGGATTCTCCAGGCAAGAATACTGGAGTGGGTTGCCATGTTCTTCTCCAGGGGATCTTCCCAACCCAGGGATTGAACCCTCATCTCTTATGTCTCCTGCATTGGCAGGCAGGTTCTTTTCCACTAGTGCCAACTGGGAAGCTCAACCCAATATAATCTTTTGCAAAAAATAGTTTCTGACTCAGTTTTAGCCCAAGAAAATCAAATTAGATTTGTAGGTAATTTAATTTGACATTGGTTAGAATTGCATTATGAATAAACCTAGATATGTAGACAGTTGTTTTTATTTAAATGAGAATTTCTGAGACACTAATGTTATAATCTTTAATTTGAGCTATGTAGGTGTTATAGTACAATAAACTCATAAATTCAGATCAGTTGAATGAAAAGATAAGCTAATATATGTATTTTGATAATTATGTAAAGGAATACTAGGTTAAAGTATATCATTATGTGTGTGCTTAGTCGCTTTCATCTCTTTGCAGCCTCAGGTACTGTAGCCTGCCAGGGTCCTCTGTTCATGGAATTTTCTAGGCAAGAATACTAGAGTGAATTGCCATTTCCTTCTCCAGGGGATCTTCCTGACCCAGAAGTCAAAGCCCCATCTTTTATATCTCCTGTCTTGGCGGGCAGATTCTTCACCACTGTGCCATCTGGGAAGCCCCTATACTATCATAGACCAATTTGATATCATTTTATAAAATATAAAACTTAATCTGGGCTGTAATTAAGATGCCAACTGTTTACTTGAATACCAGCACAAAAATTTGGTTAAAATTATTTGAAGAAATTTTATTCCAGAATAAAGATGAACAAGGTGTTAAATCCCTGACAGAAAATTCATACCCATCGCTGAGGCTGTCAGGACTAATATAGCCTTACCACACTCTTTTGCTCCACTGTTCTTTGGGTTTTCCTAAAATATATGTCAGATGGCACTGCCTCGGTCTTTCATGCACTTGTCATGCATGTTTCCATCACCACATTGCGATTCTGTTTTCTCTCTCTATAGCAATGGAAGGACAAGAGATGAGACTCAATTTTATGTGCTGCCTTGACATCTGGTGAATCCAGGAGGGGTCTCAGATGGACTAACTGCACGTTCATCTCTCCATTATGCTCGTACCTGTAAAGGCCTATAGTCAGATAACCTCCTTATCAAACAGATTGAGCACCATTTTTACTTATTCCAAAGCAGCGGGGTTAAGTTTTCTGCCAACCCACAGAACTATCTAAATAAATCAACCGTACCTTGCCACAGGAGCCAGGGGTCCCCTCACCCTCTTGATGCCACAAAGCCTGCCTTCCACAGCTCCCAGTAGGTCACTCTGTTCCCGAGTGTAACCTTTGTGTGGTTCCAGGGTATGGACATGGTTTGGACACACGTAGATATACAAACACATGGTTTGAATCCTTTCCCCCAAGTTCTGAGTATATGTGATTACCAACCCATTGCTGATGATCTTCCCTGGTGGCTCAAGCAGTAAAGAATCTGCCTGCAAAGCAGGAACCACAGGAAAACAGAGGTTCTGTCTCTGGATGGGGAAGATCCCTTGGAGGAGGAAATAGCAACCCACTTCAGTGTTCTTCCTTGGAGAAATCCCATCAACAGCGGAGCTTGGGGGGCTATAGTCCATGGGGTCACAAAGAACTGGACACAACTGAAGTGACTTAGCCCAACCTGCTGTTTCTTCTGTGCACTGTTGGATATCATGTATTTGGTCATCCCCGTCACCCTAGGGGGTGTATCCCTCGTTCACTAAATGCACGGATAGGAAGTGATTAAAACATCCATGCATTCCTCTCCACACATTGTTTATGCTCAGTTCTAGTTCTTCCTTTTAAAAAGTCTTCCTCATACAGTGTAAGACACTTTAATCATTTGCTCATATCCCAACTTAACTTCCATGCCCCTAATTTCAGCCCTTCTAATATAGTGCTTCATCCTACTATAGAAACAATATGACCTCGTGTCTCCTTATGGCATGAGATTGTAATATCTTTAGCCACTGTGTCTGTTGCTCTTGTTCTGTACAGTCCATAAACTGAATATTTAGTCAGCAATTGCAGAACCAAACCAATGTGGGGATAATAAAGCCAGATGGTTTATTTCTACCCTAGACCTCACCTTCACTTCTAATCTAGCGCATCTTTTTTGAGTCTTGCTTTTGAATCATGAGTGGAATGAGTGTGTATTCCCCATGACTACAAGAATAAAACAAATTATTGAAAGTATATGTTCCATTGATAGTGAGTTCATTGTATTATTTTTGAATAGTGGGGAGAGAATAGTTTAATATTATGTGTTAATATTAATTTCATTATTGTTTTCTGCTTTTTCTCTAGATACAATTTTTTTTCCCTCTTGCTGGCTCCAGATCTCAATATTTAATTACATGCAAACAGTAAGCTGAGTTTTTTAATTACAGCTATTCCTTTTCTGTATTCTCCTTGTTGGTAAACAGATCATGTATTAAGTCTGAGCTTACTTTATAGTTTATACTACTATATACTATAGTTTTTGTACTATAAGTTATAGTTTATATAGTTTTTCCTACTCTATAGTGAGAAACCCCAGCCTCTTACTGAAACAGTAGTTCCATGTTTATTTTGCGCATAAATTTATGCAAGGGTGTAACACCATCACTTCAAACTCTTTATTTCAAAACTTAACTCATATTTTCTTTTCAACAGCTTGTTTCTTACCTTATTTTTTAAAACAATATAAACACTCCACTACTTATTTAGCCTAAAGCCTTGGAGTCATGTTAAAACTATTTTCTCTTCCGTTTTTGTATAATCACATAACTAGTAAAATTTCTTGGCTCAAAATACAAAGATTGGACTGACTGGAAAACAAAAATTCTATATGAAAGAGGACGTTTTTAATGGCTTAACAAATAGTAGTTATTGGAAAGTAGAACATGTATTTTATATATTTACATGCAGCATTTTCATTTACCCACATTTGATTGCTATTGTGAGCAAAAGGGACAAGTTATCAATTTTTTGTTAGTTTTTCTTCTCAAGTAAGCTTGCTCAACTTGATGAGTGAGCCAATTCCTAGGCAGATTGACGAGAAGTCCGGAGTCCCCAAAGAGGAGGAAGGGGTCTGGGGCTCCTGAAGTGGAGATAGGGGTCTGGAATTCTCGAGGAAGAAGGACAAATGTTTTTTTTTTTTCCCTCCATATTCCTTAGTCTTAGTCACATAAAACATTTTTATCTTTAAGCCTGGAATGGATGATTACACAACTAACAACTTGGTTGGGACTCTGTTCAGTTCAGCTCAGTTCAGTTCAGTCGCTCAGTCATGTCCGACTCTTTGCAACCCCATGAATCGCAGCACGCCAGGTCTCCCTGTCCATCACCAACTCCCAGAGTTTGCCCAAACCCATGTCCATTGAGTTGGTGACGCCATCCAGCTATCTCATCCTCTGTCGGCACCTCCCCTCCTGCCCCCAATCCCTTCTAGCATCAGGGTCTTTCCCAATGAGTCAACTCTTTGTATGAGGTGGCCAAAGTATTGGAGTTTCAGCTTCAGCATTAGTCATTCCAATGCACAACCAGGACAGATCTCCTTTAGGATGGACTGGTTGGATCTCCTTGCAGTCCAAGGGATTCTCAAGAGTCTTCTCCAACATCACAGTTCAAAAGCATCAAACCTTCGGCACTCAGCTTTCTTTACAGTCCAACTCTCAGATCCATACATGACCACTGGAAAACCATAGCCTTGACTATATGGACCTTTGTTGGCAAAGTAATGTCTCTGCTTTTTAATATGCTATCTAGGTTGGTCATAACTTTCCTTTCAAGGAGTAAGCGTCTTTTAATTTCATGGCTGCAATCACCATCTGCAGTGATTTTGGAGACCAGAAAAATAAAATCAGCCACTGTTTTCACTGTTTCCCCATCTATTTGCTATGAAGTGATGGGAACAGTTGCCATAATCTTAGTTTTATGAAAGTTGAGCTTCAAGCCAATTTTTTCACTCTCCTGTTTTACTTTCATCAAGAGGCTTTTAGTTCCTCTTCACTTTCTGCCATAAGGGTGGTGTCATCTGCATATCTGAAGTTATTAATATTTCTCCCGGCAATCTTGATCCCAGCTTGTGCTTCCTCCAGCCTAGCATTTCTCATGATGTACTCTGCGTATAAGTTAAATAAACAGGGTGACAATATACAGCCTTGATGTACTCATTTTCCTATTTGGAACCAGTCTGTTGTTCCATGTCCAGTTCTAACTGTTGCTTTCTGACCTGCATACAGGTTTCTCAAGAGGCAGATCAGGCGGTCTGGTATTTCCAACTCTCAGAATTTTCCACCATTCATTGTGATCCACACAGTCAAAGGCTTTGGCATAGTCAGTAAAGCAGAAAACAATGTTTTTCTGGAACTCTCTTGCTTTTTTTGATGATTCAGTGGATGTTGGCAATTTGATCTCTGGTTCCTCTGCCTTTTCTAAAACTAGCTTGAACATCTGGAAGTTCATGATTCACATATTGCTGAAACCTGGTTTGGAGAATTTTGAACATTACTAGCATGTGAGATGAGTGCAATTGTGTGGTAGTTTGAGCATTCTTTGGCATTGCCTTTCTTTGGGATTAGAATGAAAACTAACATTTTCCAGTCCTGTGGCCACTGCTGAGTTTTCCAAATTTGCTGGCATCTTGAGTGCAGCACTTTCACATCATCATCTTTCAGGATTTGAAATAGCTCAACTGGAATTCCATCACCTCCACTAGCTTTGTTCATAGTGATGCTTTCTAAGGCCCACTTGACTTCACATTCCAGGATGTCTGGCTCTAGGTGAGTGATCACATCATCGTGATTATCTGGGTCGTGAATATCTTTTTTGTACAGTTCTTCTGTGTATTCTTGCCACCTCTTCTTAATATCTTCTGCTTCTGTTAGGTCCATATCATTTCTGTCCTTAATCGAGCCCATCTTTGCATGAAATGTTCCCTTGGTATCTCCAATTTTCTTGAAGAGATCTCTAGTATTTTCCATTCTGTTGTTTTCCTCTATTTCTTTGTCTTAGACCGTTCAGGTATGACCTAAATCAAATCCCTTATGATTGTACAGTAGAAGTGAGGAATAGATTTAAGGGATTAAATCTTGGACTTTGTACTAAGGATTATATAGCAGCAATGTATCCTGTTTGAGGACAGTTTCTCCTTCATGAGGGCCTTCTGGCTAATCCTGTTATCTTGAAATTTGGACTGTGGGAGTGGGTAGTAAGATCTTTGCAACCTCTGGACATTCTTTTGATTCATTGTAATAACTAGTTGGACAGTATATAACTCCATTGCTAACACTAGCAAGGGGGTTACTCTTTCTGCCCCCTTCTGATGTTTGTCAGAAGCTATATCTATCCCTTTTATACTTTAATAAAACTCTATTGCACAAAAGCTCTAAGGGATCGAGCCTCCTCTCTGGCCCCGGATTGAATTCTTCTCCTCTGGAGGCCAACAATTCCGGCATCTTTCATGGTTCAGCAACAACCTTTCATTGATATTGTTTACAAAGCAATTTATATCAAATATGCAAATAAATTTTATAAGCTTAGTCTCCATAAAATTAATTATGACCTAAAGAAAAGTAGCAGTATATGTAAGCAATGTTTATTAATACCACAAGGGAAAAAAAAGAGAAAGAATAAGCATGACTTTGGTTTATTTTCTTTCTTTAATTAATTAATTAATTTTAATTAGAGGTTGATTACTTCACAATATTTTGAAATGATTGGGGAAAATCCTTCATACAATCACTTTTGGTATCCTTTTTCTCTTTTTTGTTCATGTCCAGAGAGCTGTCAACTTTAAAGCATGCATAGAATATGGAAAGATGCTTAATGTAACAATGTTATATCTGTGAAATGCAATATAAAGTGTTGAATTGTTTCTCCTACTTGTCCTCTCAGAAGCAAACACAAATATGCCAATTGTATAGACTTTTGTCTATGGCAAATGTCATAAGTAACCCATGATGTATCTCAAAAGAAAACTAATGATTTTTAATATGATTTGATTGGAAAATATTTGCAACAATGTTTCCATATGTCAGCTGTGACTTGTTTCTCTATTTTAATACTGACAAGTATCTGCAGCATGTAAACTATATAATAGACATGACTTGTTCTGAGGTTAGGCTTATACCTGAATGCAAATTAACATAATAAATTCTGAAGTGACATGTAAATTACAGCTTCCCACAAGTAGAAACCATCAAGGATATCTAATTCCTGTGATTGCATGATGATAATTAGTTAAGTACAGAAAGCTGTTATTTGTTATGCACCATTAGCATTATTTTTTTACTTTATAATTGAATCATGGAGTTTGGTGTAGCATGTTTTCAAGGAAAATAAGATAGACCTTTTTAAAGGAAATGTCTACAAAATCTTTTAAGGAATATTAAAAATAACAAATATAAACACAATAAAATTGAATCAAAGAACAGTCCTTTAATATAGTTTAGATTGAAGTGAAGTTGCTCAGTCATGTCTGACTCTTTGCGATCCCATGGGCGGTAGTCTATCAGGCTTTTCTGTCCATGGGATTTTCCAGGCAAGAGTACTGGAGTGGGTTGCCATTTCCTTCTCCAGGGGATCTTCCTGACTCAGGGATTGAACCCAGGTCTCCTGCATTGCAGGCAGATGCTTTACCCTATTGAATACAAAATGGAAACTGGACTTGAGAATTTTCCGAATAGAAAAGAACATTTTGAACACATACACAAAACTAAATCTATCTTGTTTCATGTACAGGAACATAATTTATGTTATTCCTGGTAAAAAAACCTCTGAAAAATCATAAAGTAGACTTTTCTTCCCCAAATTGGTATGAGATGATCACTTTTAACTGATCCCCTGCTGTCTGGAGAGCTCCATTTTAATAACCAATCATTGGAAAGGGTAAACAACTTCCTCATTTTCACTCTATAACCCTCTTATAACTTCATGCCCTTGAGGTGATGAAGTTTTTATTTTTGAAGGCTCCTCATTCACAAACTGTTCTTATATGCACAGTAAACGTTCACTAAATACTATTCCTTAAATTGGGGGTTTTAATTTTGCCTTTTCTGGATTTTTGACAGTTTCTGGCATCAGAAATGGGATTTAAAGGAGACCCCCAATGACTCAGAGGACAGTGAGCAACCAGGTGCCTATGCGCTCAGAGCCCGTTCATCTCACTGCTTTCTCACCAACCCTGGAATTGGAGGGTAAGTCTCTCTTCAATCAGAGATCCACTCTCCTTGTGTTTAGAGCTCTCTGATTTCAATGAGCATACCTGTGTTTTTTTTTTTTTTTTAATTTTAGTTTTTATTTTTTAAATTTTACAATCTTTAATTCTTACATGCATTCCCAAACATGAACCCCCTCCACCTCCCTCCCCATAACATCTTTCTGGGTCATCCCCATGCACCAGCCCCAAGCATGCTGCATCCTGCGTCAGACATAGACTGGCGATTCAATTCTTACATGATAGTATACATGTTAGAATGTCATTCTCCCAAATCATCCCACCCTCTCCCTCTCCCTCTGAGTCCAAAAGTCCGTTATACACATCTGTGTCTCTTTCCCTGTCTTGCATACAGGGTCGTCATTGCCATCTTCCTAAATTCCATATATATGTGTTAGTATACTGTATTGGTGTTTTTCTTTCTGGCTTACTTCACTCTGTATAATCGGCTCCAGTTTCATCCATCTCATCAGAACTGATTCAAATGAATTCTTTTAACGGCTGAGTAATACTCCATTGTGTATATGTACCAAAGCTTTCTTATCCATTCATCTGCTGATGAACATCTAGGTTGTTTCCATGTCCTGGCTATTATAAACAGTGCTGCGATGAACATTGGGGTACATGTGTCTCTTTCCATTCTGGTTTCCTCGGTGTGTATGCCCAGAAGTGGGATTGCTGGGTCATAAGGTAGTTCTATTTGCAATTTTTAAGGAATCTCCACACTGTTCTCCATAGTGGCTGTACTAGTTTGCATTCCCACCAACAGTGTAGGAGGGTTCCCTTTTCTCCACACCCTCTCCAGCATTTATTGCTTGCAGATTTTTGGATCGCAGCCATTCTGACTGGTGTGAAGTGGTACCTCATTGTGGTTTTGACTTGCATTTCTCTAATAATGAGTGATGTTGAGCATCTTTTCATGTGTTTGTTAGCCATCCGTATGTCTTCTTTGGAGAAATGTCTATTTAGTTCTTTGGCCCATTTTTTGATTGGGTCGTTTATTTTTCTGGAATTGAGCTGCATAAGTTGCTTGTATATTTTTGAGATTAGTTGGAGAAATATACCATGTTCATGGATTGGAAGAATCAATATAGTGAAAATGAGTATACTACCCAAAGCAATTTACAAATTCAATGCAATCCCTATCAAGCTACCAGCCACATTTTTCACAGAACTAGAACAAATAATTTCAAGATTTGTATGGAAATACAAAAACCTCGAATAGCCAAAGCAATCTTGAGAAAGAAGAATGGAACTGGAGGAATCAACTTGCCTGACTTCAGGCTCTACTACAAAGCCACAGTCATCAAGACAGTATGGTACTGGCACAAAGACAGACATATAGATCAATGGAACAAAATAGAAAGCCCAGAGATAAATCCACACACATATGGACACCTTATCTTTGACAAAGGAGGCAAGAATATACAATGGAGTAAAGACAATCTCTTTAACAAGTGGTGCTGGGAAAACTGGTCAACCACTTGTAAAAGAATGAAACTAGATCACTTTCTAACACCACACACAAAAATAAACTCAAAATGGATTAAAGATCTAAATGTAAGATCAGAAACTATAAAACTCCTAGAGGAGAACATAGGCAAAACACTCTCAGACATAAATCACAGCAGGATCCTCTATGATCCACCTCCCAGAATTCTGGAAATAAAAGCAAAAATAAACAAATGGGATCTAATTAAAATTAAAAGCTTCTGCACAACAAAGGAAACTATAAGCAAGGTGAAAAGACAGCCTTCTGAATGGGAGAAAATAATAGCAAATGAAGCAACTGTGTTTTGTTTGTTGAAGTTTCTTTTTATCCTGTCCTAAAGGTGGTCTGGGAAACACGTGATTCCCTATGTCTTGGGACAGCTATTGAAAAACATGTGCCCTCATGGATAAGATGTCTAGGGATTCTAAAGGCGAAAATGGATTTCACTGAGTCTAAGACTGCTTTTTTTTTTTCCATCTCTTTCAAAAACAACTGCTTCCTAGAGGTATACCTATTATGGACCAGAATCTTGTGCTTCTTTGGAATATGGGTAAACTTCTGGATAATTTGCAGTTATAACAGCCACTTTTGGGAAACTTGAATTTAGATTGGCCCACTTTAAGGGGCATCTTTGTAAAGAGACATCTCGAACTTCTAGGAGACAGTGTGGAATGCAATCTTGGAAAGATAGAGGTTTCTAAAAGACAAATGACTCCAAAAATAGTTTCTCTCTAAAAGAATCTTTACAATGTGTAGATAAAGAATCTTCAGTTACAGGACTTTGGTCAAAACATATACACTACTATATTTAAAATAGATAACCAAAAAGGACCTACTGTATAGCATAGGGAACTCAGCTCAATATTCTATAATAACCTAAATAGGAAAAGGTTTTGAGAGAGAATGTATGTGTATATATATATATATATATATATATATATATATACACACACACACATATATAAACTGAACCACATTTCTGTACATCTAAAGGTAACACATCATTGTAAATCAACTATAGTCCAATATAAACAAAACAAAACAAAACAAAACACTTTGGCCATCTGAGCAGTTAGTCTTAACTTGTTAGTCTGTCAACCAGAAGCACACTTTAAATCCAGCTATTCTTTTGAGTTTTGTATTATTGAACCTCAGTTCAGTTCAGTTCAGTCGCTCAGTCCTGTCCGACTCTTTGCGACCCCATGAATCGCAGCACGCCTGGACTCCCTGTCCGTCACCAACTCCCAGAGTTCACTCAGACTCATGTCCATCGAGTCCGTGATGCCATCCAGCCATCTCATCCTCGGTCATCCCCTTCTCTTCCTGCCCCCAATCCCTCCCATCATCAAAGTCTTTTCCAATGAGTCAACTCTTCGCATGAGGTGGCCAAAGTACTGGAGCTTCAGCTTCAGCATCATTCCCTCCAAAAGAAATCCCAGGGCTGATCTCCTTCAGAATGGACTGGTTGGATCTCCTTGCAGTCCAAGGGACTCTCAAGAGTCTTCTCCAACACCACAGTTCAAAAGCATTAATTCTTCGGCTCTCAGCTTTCTTTACAGTCCAACTCTCACATCCATACATGACCGCTGGAAAAACCATAGCCTTGACTAGATGGACCTTTGTTGGCAAAGTAATGTCTCTGCTTTTCAATATGCTATCTAGGTTGGTCATAACTTTTCTTCCAAGGAGTAAGCGTCTTTTAATTTCCTGGCTGCAGTCACCATCTGCAGTCAGACATGACTAAAATTTAAAGATGAAGGCTCTAAAATTTTAGCTTATGTCTGCTATATGTTTTGTGTATTTATATACATATGTATATTATATATAATCATATTTTAAAATCAGTTCCATTGAATTGGCTTAAAAATAAATACCTATGTAGATTAAGTATTCCTAAAACACCCAGAAATATGGAAACTAACCCAAATTTTTCTCAGGTTCACATGACTTGGTATAATCTTTGATGAATAAAAGCTAATTTAAGTTTGTTGATTTAATATTGACACTCATTCTCAATATTAAATATAATACAAATATACAACTTTTTCTACCCGGGTTTACTAGTCAAAAATAAACTCATGTTGAGGCTTCCCTGGTGGCTCAGATGGTAAAGAATCTGCCTGCAGTATGACAAGGCAGAGTTTGATCCCTGGATTGGAAGATCCCCTGGAGGAGGAAAATGGCTATCCATTCCAGTATTCTTGCTTGGGAAATCCATGGACAGAGGAGCTTGGCAGTCTCCAATCCATGGGTGACAGAGTCGGACATGACTAAGCAACTAACACTTTCACTTTCATTTTTATGTTACAAAATTTGTCAACGAGAAAGCTAAGATGATGGCTAACTGATATCTAATCTAAGCATTGTTGTTAAAAATATGTAATGTAAATAAATGTAATAAAGTAAAGGTTTATATTAAGTTAAACTGAAAAAATGAATATTCATTGAATATCTAGATTATTTCCAAATAAGACAATATACTATGATTTCAGAGGCATTAATTACTGAACATAAATTTAAATTTGTCTACTTTTGACTTCTCGATATTTATAGAGAAACAAAAGATATGTGTCTATTAATAAACATACACTTTTAAAGTTATATTATTTTAAAAAGTCCTTAAAATGTTTTATAATTAATGTATTTATCAAACTTGCTTTTTTTTTTAATCTATTGTAGGATGCTAACATATGATAGTTCACAATTCCCTACTTCCTAGCTTTAACTGGAAAGTGAAGTACATATAGTTAAAACATGTTATCAATTTGTAAAAATATAGCTGTTGTTGTTCAGTTGCTCAGTAATATCTGACTCTGTGACCCCATGGACTACAGCACTCCAGGCTTCCCTATCCTTCACTATCTCCCAGAGTTTGCTCAAACTCATGTCCATTGAGTCAGTGATGCCATCCAACCATCTCATCCTTTTTCACCTCCTTTTCCTCCTTCCCTCAGTCTTTCCCAGCATCAGGGTCTTTTCCAGTGAAGTTGGCTCTTTGCATCAGGTGGTCAGAATATGGGAGCTTCAACGTCAGCATCAGTCCTTCCAATGAATAGTCAAGGTTGATTTCCTTTAGGATTGACTGGTTTGATCTCCTTGCTATCCAAGGGACTCTCAGGAGTCTACTCCAGCACCACAGTTAGAAAGCATCCATTCTTCGGCACTCAGCCTAGAAAGAGTAAGGGTGAAGGGAAACCACTTTGTATACAAGGTAAGGGAAGAAAATAAGAAGTATATTTTTCATATAAAGGGTATGCAAAGAATATAGAATGCTTTTTTGTCAAGGAAAAGAGTAGTGTTATCTAAAGTAAAATGACTCATTGTTCTAGAAATAGAAAGCAAAAGAATAAGACAAAACTCATATGGATACAGAAACTTGGAGAATATTATACAAATTTAGTGTTAGCAAACTGGCCCACAGGCCAAATCCGGTCCACCCTGGGTTTTTGTAGACAGAATTTTATTGGAAAAGAGACACACATTCATTGGCTACTTACTGTCTATGGCTGGTTTCGCAGTGGAATGGCGGAGTTAAGTAGTCGTGATGGACAAGAAATGGCTGGCAACACCTGAAGTTTTGACTAGGTAGCTGTTTACAGAAAAGGTATATGACTCTTCATCCAGACTCCACAAGAGCCAAGTCATGGCAGACACAAAAACATTTCACTTCAGTAACTTTAGGGGTAAATTCTTATTTCCAGTTTCATTGGTAATCCGTTAATAGCTTCACAAGAAATTTCAGGTTTTAGGTGATATTTAGAGACTTCACTTTTACATAGTCGCTCACTTCACTTTAGAGACTTCAGTTTTACATATTACATACATGTTTAGGAAGCTATAGCTTTTTCAGGACAATACGGTTATCTATGAATTTTATGAATTCAATATGTTATATCCCTGTCCTCAAAAGAAGAGCATTTTTTCTAGGTTACCAGGCCCATAAAGTTCAGAAAGATCCCTGTAAAAGGGATATGGTTTTACCAATATCCAAACATACTGGTTGGATTTTAGTAATTTATTTAAAAAAAAAACAAACTTTTTTTTTTTTTTTGGAGAGGTGGTATAGTTGGAGGAAGAGACTATACTGTGTGTGGTTTTCAATAAGTTTACCTCAACTATTAGTGTTTATGGTACATATTTTATTAGCACATGTATTCCTTAATGGGAATGCTATAATCAAAGCTTTTGCATAGAAAGAGGCTCTTTAGTTCTTCTTCACTTTCTGCCATAAGGGTGGTGTCATCTGCATATCTGAGGTTATTGATGTTTCTCCCAGCAATCTTGATTCCAGTTTGTGCTTCCTCCAGCCCAGTCTTTCTCATGATGTAATTGCATATAAGTTAAATAAGTAGGGTGACAATATACAGCCTTGAAGTACTCCTATTTCTATTTGGAACCAGTGTGTTGCTCCATGTCCAGTTCTAACTGTTGCTTCCTGACCTGCGTACAGGTTTCTCAAGAGGCAGGTCAGGTGATCTGATATTCCCATCTCTTTCAGAATTTTCCACAATTTATTGTGATTCACACAGTCAAAGGCTTTGGCATAGTCAATAAAGCAGAAATGGATGTTTTTTCTGGAACTCTCTTGCTTTTTCGATGACCCAGCGGATGTTGGCGATTTGATCTCTGGTTCCTCTGCCTTTTCTAAAACCAGCTTGAACATCTGGAAGTCACAGTTAACATATTGCTAAAGCCTGGCTTGGAGAACTTTGAGCATTACTTTACTAGCGTGTGAGATGAGTGCAATTGTGCAGTAGTTTGAGCATTCTTTGGTATTGCCTTTCTTTGGGATTATAGGACAAAGTATTGTTAAAAATACAAGGTTGCAACTGAAACACAGTGAGAAACACCAGTCAGTAATTCATATGGACAGAGGGATCAATTTATAAAAGACTTCATAAAGGAGATGAGATTTAAGAATAAAAGCCAGTTGCTTGAATTTCAACATTCTTTGACTAGAAGCTGATAGTAATAAAACTGAGGAGTTTTGTAACTTTTAGCTCTAGATTTCTTGTGCTATATAATCTATTTGTTTCTTTGTTTACTATTTTATTCTGTTGTGTTCATGTCCTGTGTTGTCTAGCTCTGTCATCTGCATTCTGAAATAATATCCTTGAGGCTAAAAATCTTAGTTATGAAACTTATTTTCACATGATGCTACATAAAAATATCCATGTGATAAATTAATGTGTAAAAACCATGAAAAGGCATGCAAACATCTATATTTCATATGTTCAGAAGAGGCTATTAAAGCTATTGTGTGTGCGTTATTTAGCATAATTTAAACCATTGTAATATACAGAACCAAATTGTGTATGGGCTCAAACACACTAAACCTTTATTTGCAACACAAGACTCTAAGTTTTTCTGCAATTGTCTTTTAAGGACTAGGGTTTTTTTTTTTTTTTTTTTTTTTTTATCATGGGCCTTCACCATTCCCTTGGTGATCATCATTTTCTTTATCAAATAGAAGCATGATGAAAAAAGTAAGAAGGGCTACTTGTTGTAAGTCTTGCAAAGAAGTTGTACTTTCCACTTCCACTCACATTCTATTGGCTAGAATTATGCCACACAACCAAGTTTATCTACAAGAAAGGCTGTGAATGTCTTTAATTGGATATTCAAGAAGAAGAGGTGATGAATTTGTACTAAACAGGTAAGCGTTTTTCCCTTAGCCACCATCAGTGCAGTTAATTTTTCAAGTCTAAATCTCTGCACTTATTGACACTATTATCTCTGAGAAATACCTGTACTCTAGCTACTGCTGAGACAAAAATAGGCTTGTGTTGACAGCCATGTAATAGCTTTCAAAGCCTCAACTGAAAGAAATACTATTTGTGGAGGATTTTGTGTAATCATTCTGTTCATCTCGGGCAGTGCTTCTTAATCATGGGTGAGTTTGCCTTCCTCCACAGGGAATATTTGGCAATATTTAGGTACATTTTAGGTTGTCACAATTGGGAAAGTGAAGCTGCTGGCATCTAGCGGGTTGAGGCCAGAAATGCTGATAAACATTTAGGGCACAGATCTTCCCAGCAAATAAATGCCAAGCTCAATATGTTAATAGTACTGAAGTTGAGAAGCCCTACTCTACATATTCTGGCTCTTCACTCAAAGTGAAGCTATGCCATTAGAAATGTATAAGTTGTCTTATAACAGTGTATTAGTACACTGTGTATACTCTGCCATATTGACTACTCCACGATTTACTCCAGGGGTTCCCAGGTAGTGCTAGTGGTAAAGAACCCACCTGCTAGTGCACGGGATATAAAGACGTGGGTTCAATCCCTAGGTCAGAAAGGTACCCTGGAGGAAGGCATGGCAACCCGCTCCAGTATTCTTGCCTGGAGAATCCCGTGATCAAAGGAGCCTGGCAGGCTACAGTCCACAGGATTGCAGAGTCAGACACAGCTGAAGGGACTTACTACAGCACATGGTTTCTATGCCAATATGATACCTTTGGACTATCCTGGCAGATGTGACAAGAAATTATGCAGTTTGCTGCTGCTGCTGCTAAGTCGCTTCAGTCGTGTCCGACTCTGTGCCACCCCATAGATGGCAGCCCACTAGGCTCCTCTGTCCCTGGGATTCTCCAGGCAAGAACACTGGAGTGGGTTGCCATTTCCAGTCGTGCCTGACTCTTAGCGACCCCATAGACTGCAGCCTACCAGGCTCTTCTATCCTTGGGATTTTCCAGGCAAGAGTACTGGAGTGGGTTGCCATTGCCTTCTCATCATGCAGTTTACCTGTATATTTATTATAAAGGAGGTGTATTGCATAGGGTTAATTCTTTGAGGAGTTGTAGTAAGGATCTCTCTTTTTATGAGTTTCAAAAATAAAATCAGAGACATGAAATTCTTCTGCTTTTATGTCCTGGATGTTGTATATAGTGCTTCAGTGAACACTGGGGTACATGAATCTTTTCAAATTGTTGTTTTTTTCCAGATATATGCCCAGTAGTGGGATTGAAGAGTAATATTTTAATTCTGTTTTTGTTTTTTTTTGATGAAACTCCATTCTGTTGAAAATAATTTTTAAAGCAGTGTGGGTTAAAAAGTAAGTGAATGAATTAAATAGTAATGATAAAGAGACCTTATTGTCACAGAATTTGTACTTCCTAATAAACAGTGTTCAGTGTGGAAGCATTCAAATTAACTTGTCTAATGTTGCATGATATATAGCAGGATTGGGAAATAAGAAAAAATAAATCAAGTCAACACATGATTTTACTTTTTTTTGCTAAGTCACTTCAGTCGTGTCTGACTCTGTGGAACCCCATAGACAGCAGCCCACCAGGCTCCCCTGTCCCTGGGACTCTTCAGGCAAGAACACTGGAGTGGGTTGCCATTGCCTTCTCCAATGCATGAAAGTGAAAAGTGAAAGTGAAATCACTCAGTCATGTCAGACTCTTAGTGACCCTGTGGACTGCAGCCCACCAGGCTCCTCCGCCCATGGGATTTTCCAGGCAAGAGTACTGGAGTAGGGTGCCATTGCCTTCTCCTGATTTTACTTTGGACCTGGCTAAATTGGTAAATCGAAATCTGGATTATATATACCTTGTTGGTTAGGGATAGATTTCCTTTCATGTGAAATATAGTAATATATATCCCAAAAGGCAGCAGAGACAATACCTATTATTCCCAACTACTCTCTTTTTCTGCTTTTATTGAGTGAAACATCCAAGCTTTAATCAAATCAATATTTACTTTAATCATCATTCTCTTTAGAATATGCTAAATTAGGGTTAAATATCTTTTCAAACATATACTCTTGCATCATTGTAATTATCAGATAATGTTTCAATATTCTCCAGAGTAGCTGATTTTCATTCTTTCCTCCAACATTGCATAGACTTGTGTAACCTAATGAATTATTGAATGTATATATGGCTATACAAATACAAATATTTTAAGCTCTTCATGATTTGCTGTGCAGTTTAAATCCAAGTGCTATTTTCAAAATGTTCTAGGTTTTATTTAAAAAACACAAGCTGTCCTTTGGAATATTTATATACATTTTAAACTAAAATTCACAGACTGGCAGGCTGTTTTCTTTGGGCTGCATAGCACTTTAATTTTTAAAATACTTTTTAAATTATTTGATATCTTTTAAAAATTGGCATATTTCTGACAGGATAATCAGCCATGTTAGGGTTCTTTTTTCCAGATGGCATCAATCACCCAAAGATCAATTTTAACCTGAACACTTTCCACTTAACCACAGACTCTGCCAAGTTTACTTATTTCGTTACCTTACGGGACCCTGTAAGTACCTCTTCTTAATGACTCACTCCCCACCCCCATGTCCACAAATTAAAAAAAAAAAAAAGATAAATTTTGAGTATTTGGTTTTTATTAATGTTATTGGATGGAACAATGGCAGTACTGAGTCTGGTAACATGTGACTGCAAAAGTAAAAGATGATCCGGATACTGTGTCATTATTTCATCTGGCCTGCATGTGAGGACAGATGAGTGCTAGTAGTCATGGAGGAGGAGGCAACCCACTCTAGTGCTCTCGCCTGGAGAATCCCAGGGACGGGGGAGCCTGGTGGGCTGCCGTCTATGGGGTCGCACAGAGTCGGACATGACTGAAGCGACTTAGCAGCAGCAGCAGCAGTCATGGAGAGCTTTGTTTCTATTTCAGATTTGTCTGTTCTAAACATAGTGTTCAGCCTGGGTATCATGTGCTTAGCTCACCAAGCTATCTCAGAAAAGCATCTTTCTGACCGCAAATGACAAATTCTCCTTCCTTGTCTACCTTTCTCTCTCAGAATTAACATCTACCAAATGAAAGTGGAGCTCTAGAGTTTATGGATGGCCTCTGATCATGAACCTTGTCACCCTTTGATAGGAATTTTAGAAAGCATCATGGAAAATCAGTCTAGATGCCTCAGAGAAGAATTCACAGCTATTGAAGAGGATGAAGTTAGGAATTTTAGATTGATGAGAACTTTGTGATCAAATCCGTTGACAGATTGTAAAATAAGATCATGATGGCACTTGACTTGATATCCTATACACATATGCAGGAAAAATAGCACTTTAAAAGAGTACATAACATGCAAGATTTCAAAGAGTAGAGTTAGTCATTTAAAAAAATGATGGCTGTTTATAGTGGAATCCAGAGGAAATGCTTAATAATCGTGTCATGATGACCCATATGCTCTGATGTGTGAGCCAAAAATTAGGCTTTCACATTCTCACAGGCAATCAAAAAAAGGAGAAACCTTCCCAGGGATGTAACCCAGAGCCTCTAAAAGATATAAACAAAGTGATTGCGCAGAAAAACTCATATTTGTTTTTGTACAGGGAATTTATCCCAGTGGTCTCTGTAAACAAAATATGTTGCAATGAATGTAAGGAAAGGAGCAATGACTACTGGTAGAAGAAGGGCCTGCATTGTCCCAGCTTCTAACTGGGCTTTCACCCCTGGATGCATCACCCTACCGTGGGCCACAGAGGAGAGCTGGCCTCAGGTACCTCCTCTCCAAACATCCTGGCTAGTGTCATCTCCCCTGATGGGGGAGTTATTGGCTACCCCTCCTTATGCGTTCTCCTGTTCAGTGCTGACCCCAGCAGAGGGCTGAGCAACAGAGGTTCCTCACACTTTGCTTCTCTACCCTAGGACACTCCAAAGCTTATGGTTTTCCTACAGGTTTCCAGAGGGGGCCACAGAGAGGGGACCTGACAACAAAGAGATTAGATTCTCCCCTTAAAAAATCCATATGGTATATTTACGTACTCATTTCATGGTATCATTGCTTATTCTGACTTTTAGCATGGAAAATCCCATGGACGGAGGAGCCTGGTAGCCTGCAGTCCATGAGGTTGCTAAAAGTCGGACACGACTGAGTGACTTCACTTTCACTTTTCACTGTCATACATTGGAGAAGGCAATGGCAACCCACTCCAGTGTTCTTGCCTGGAAAATCCCAGGGACGGCGGAGCCTGGTGGGCTGCCATCTATGGGGTCGCACAGAGTCAGACACGACTGAAGCAACTTAGCAGCAGCAGTGCCATAACATCAAAGTGATTAGTAATGCTTCCAGTGGCTGAGACAATGATAGTTTTGCCCTTCTGACGATCTGAATAGGTACAATGTAAAACATTTCAAGCTATCTACTTTCAAGATGATTTCTCTCAACTGAACCTGGGATAAGATGGGGTAACAGGTGACTGAGAAGCAGCTCTTCTGTTGAGTAAAAGCACACACCCTTCAATTGACTATTGACTGGAGTTGAGGTCAGTGATCCCTTGTGTAAGTGGGAGATCAAGAAAACTGTGCTAAAGACCACTGTCAACTCTATAAAGAGGAGGAAAGGATAGGGTCAGTATTCTCTTCAAGTAATTATATAGAATCTGCTTATATGCATAGGTGAAATTATGATAAAAGTGCTATGCCGTATAGCTTAGCCAGGAATGATTTCAGTTTTCAGAAAAACATAAAGGTTGTTATAGTCATACATCTTCCTTCATAATAATAATACTGCCAACAAAATTCATATTAAATATTGATATTTTGATATTTTAATTAGAAAGCATCTACTAGAAATAATTGATTAACTTTTAGAATAGCTCATCTGTGTTCTTTCCTTATGAAATAATTACCTGGCAGGATTGTCTGTCTAAGACATTTCTGGGTTAAGACAACAATACAATATAATTTGTTAATAAATAACATTTATGTTCTTTTCCTTTGATAATGGGGTGAACAGCTTATACATAGACTATCTAAAATGGTATGTTAAATTATGGAAAGACAAAAATGAAAAGTAGAGAGACACATTAATGAGATTTAGAAGTATTGGTGGCCTTTCAAAATCCTTTTTAAATGGTATTATAATACAGTTATAAAGTTACAACTCACTCCCCATAAGAGAAATAGAGGAAATATTATACCCATTGGAAACTGCTTGCTAACTATCCAGAACTTAATATCTTAACTTTTTGGTTATTTTGAAAGGCATAAAAATCTTATTGGAATTGATTTTTTTACTTAAAGTGGTGTTTGTTGAGTCAGCTCACTCATTTCTGAAGTCATAGTCCTAATGATCTTGAAATCAGATTTTGATTCCATCTGACAAATTTTTCATGTTCTTCAGGATTCAAGATACTGTGCCAGATGCTGAACACAATAGATATGTCATGATCTTAAATGAGTCTTCCCTTTTAGCAAACAAAATAAATCTGTATTGCATGGTGACTCATAGAATAGCCCTCTCATCAGAATACCTGTTTTCACTTCTGACCACTTCCATTTAGCTGTTTGACTTTGGAAAATTAGTTTGAAATCTCTTTGATTTCAATGTCTTCATCAAAAACATGAAGATAATAATAATGTACTTCTCTTAAGCAATAATCCCTGTAAGTAAAAGTGAAAGTCACTCATTCATGTCAACACTTTGTGACCCCATGGACTATGCAGTCCATGGAATTATTCAGGCCAGAATACTGGAGTGGGTAGCCATTCCCTTCTTCAGGTATCTTCCCAACCCAGAGATTGAATCTTGGTCTCCTGCAATGTGGTGGGTTCTTTACCAGCTAAATCACCAGGGGAAGCCCAATCCCTGTAAAGCCTCTGTACATTTCAACTATTGATTATTTATTATTACTATTATTGTAATTGCTGACCTGTTACAACTAGCTTTCCATACTTTGGTGTGTGTTCACAATACATAATTGTTATGCAGTATAACATTTAAAACACAAATAATTAACAACCAAGCATTCAATCAGTGGGGATGTCTTGAGTCTCCTGGGGAAGAACAGCTGACTGTCTCATAAGACCCATTTTGTGGTATTGCCTTGGTGAATATGTCATAATTTTGGGTCTAACTCAAAATACATGTGTATCTGCAAACTGAACACTTTCTCAGAAGTCTGGTCATGTCAACCAAGTTCTCAAGGGTTATGAAGAAAAACAAAATGCCACTCTAAATTAAACAATGGGAAATGTAACTATTGTATAGTCTAAAATACTGGGCTTTGCTTGGCCAACGTATCAGTTCATGGGAAATCAGATCTAATAAAGTTCCAAGCTTAAGTGAAAACTGTATTTGAAAATATGGGCATTTTATGATTACAAATTTAAATATCTTCCCGTTTAAGAGAATAATCATTTTGCCAATAGGATGGAAATAACCATGTCCACTGTCTAAAATGCCCTTTCTTTTACATTATTGAGTTAGACAAGGCTGTGGTCCTAGTGTGATTAGACTGACTAGTTTTCTGTGAGTACGGTTTCAGTGTGTCTGCCCTCTGATGCCCTCTTAAAACATCTACCATCTTACTTGGGTTTCTCTTACTTTGGGCGTGGGGTATCTCTTCATGGCTGCTCTAGCAAGGCACAGCCACTGCTCCTTAACTTGGATGAGGGGTATCTCCTCACAGCCGCCCTTCCTAACCTTCAATGTGGGATGGCTCCTCTAGGCCCTCCTGCGCCCATGCAGCCACCGTTCCTTGAACCTGGGGTCACTCCTCCTGGCCACTGCCCCTGGCCTTGGATGCAGGGTGGCTCCTCCCAACTATCGCCCCTGACCTTGGAAAGCCTTGTCTAACTCAACGAAACTAAGCCATGCCTGTGGGGCAACCCAAGATGTGCAGGTTATGGTGGAGAAGTCTGACAGAATGTGGTCCACTCGAGAAGGGAATGGCAAACCACTTGAGTATTCTAGCCTTGAGAACCCCATGAACAGTAGGAAAAGGCAAAATGATAGGATACTGAAAGAGGAACTCCCCAGGTCAGTAGGTGCCAAACATGCTACTGGAGATCAATGGAGAAATAACTCTAGAAAGAATGAAGGGATGGAGCAAAGCAAAAACAATACCCACCTGTGGATGTGACTGGTGATAGAAGCAAGGTCCGATGCTGTAAAGAGCAATACTGCGTAGGAACCTGGAATGTCAGGTCCATGAATCAAGGCAAATTGGAAGTGGTCAAATAAGAGATGGCAGGAGTGAACGTCGACATTCTAAGAATCAGCGAACTAAAATGGACTGGAATGGGTGAATTTAACTCAGATGACCATTATATCCACTACTGCAGGCAGGAATCCCTCAGAAGAAATGGAGTAGCCATCAGGGTCAACAAAAGAGTACAAAATGCAGTACTTGGATGCAATCTCAAACACGACACAATGATCTCTGTTTGTCTCCAAGGCAAACCATTCAATATCACAGTAATCCAAGTCTATGCCCCAACCAGTAATGCTGAAGAAGCTGAAGCTGAATGGTTCTATGAAGACCTACAAGACCTTTTAGAACTAACATCCCAAAAAGATGTCCTTTTCATTCTAGGGGACTGGAATGCAAAAGTAGGAAGTCAAGAAACACCTGGAGTAACAGGCAAATTTAGCCTTGGAATGTGGAATGAACCACAGCAAAGACTAATAGAATTTTGCCTAGAAAACGTACTGGTCATAGCAAACACCCTGTTCCAACAACACCAGAGAAGACTCTACACATGGACATGACCAGATGGTCAACACTGAATTCAGATTGATTATATTCTTTGCAGCCAAAGATGGAGAAGCTCTATATAGTCAACAAAAATAGGAGCTGACTGTGGCTCAGATCATGAACTCCTTATTACCAAATTCAGACTTAAATTGAAGAAAGTAGGGAAAACCGTTAGACCATTCAGGTATGACCTAAATCAAATCCCTTATGATTATACAGTAGAAGTGAGAAATAGATTTGAGGGCCTAGATCTGATAGATAGAGTGCCTGATGAACTATGGACAGAGGTCCGTGACATTGTACAGGAGACAGGGATCAAGACGATCCCCATGGAAAAGAAATGCAAAAAAAGCACAATGGCTGTCTGGGGAGGCCTTACTAATAGCTGAGAAAAGAAGCGAAAAGCAAAGGAGAAAAGGAAAGATATAAGCATCTGAATGCAGAGTTCCAAAGAATAGCAAGAAGAGATAAGAAAGCCTTCCTCAGCAATCAATGCAAAGAAATAGAGGAAAACAACAGATTGAGAAAGACTAGAGATCTCTTCAAGAAAATTAGAGATACCAAGGGAACATTTCATGCAAAGATGGGCTCAATGAAGGACAGAAATGGTATGGACCTAACAGAAGCAGAAGATATTAAGAAGAGGTGGCAAGAATACACGGAAGAACTGTACAAAAAAGATCTTCATGACCCAGATAATCACAATGGTGTGATCACTCACCTAGAGCCAGACATCCTGGAATGTGAAGTAGAGTGGGCCTTAGAAAGCATCACTATGAACAAAGCTAGTGGAGGTGATGGCATTCCAGTTGAGCTATTTCAAATCCTGAAAGATGATGCTGTGAAAGTGCTGCACTCAATATGCCAGCAAATTTGGAAAACTCAGCAGCGGCCACAGGACTGGAAAAGATCAGTTTTCATTCCAATTCCAAAAAAAGGCATTGCCAAAGAATGCTCAAACTACCGCAAAATTGCACTCATCTCACATGCTAGTAAAGTAATGCTCAAAACTCTCTAAGCCAGGCTTCAGCAATACATGAACCGTGAACTTCTTGATGTTCAAGCTAGTTTTAGAAAAGGCAGAAGAACCAGAGATCAAATTGCCAACATCTGCTGGATTATGGAAAAAGCAAGAGAGTTCCAGAAAAACATCTATTTCTGCTTTATTGACTATGCCAAAGCCTTTGACTGTGTGGATCACAATAAACAGTGGAAAATTCTGAAAGAGATGGGAATACCAGACCACCTGACCTGCCTCTTGAGAAATTTGTATGAAGGTCAGGAAGCAACAGTTAGAACTGGACAACAGACTGGTTCCAAATAGGAAAAGGAGTATGTCAAGGCTGTATATTGTCACCCTGCTTATTTAACTTCTATGCAGAGTACATCATGAGAAATGCTGGACTGGAAGAAACACAAGCTGGAATCAAGATTGCCGGGAAAAATATCAATCACCTCAGATATGCAGATGACATCACCCTTATGACAGAAAGTGAAGAGAAACTAAAAAGCCTCTTGATGAAAGTGAAAGTGGAGAGTGTAAAAGTTGGCTTAAAGCTCAACATTCAGAAAACAAAGATCATGGCATCTGGTCCCATCACTTCATGGGAAATAAATGGGGAAACAGTGGAAACAGTGTCAGACTTTATTTTTTGGGGCTCCAAAATCACTGCAGATGGTGATTGCAGCCATGAAATTAAAAGATGCTTACTCCTTGGAGAAAAGTTATAACCAAACTAGATAGCATATTCAAAAGCAGAGACATTACTTTGCCAACTAAGGTCCATCTAGTCAAGGCTATGGTTTTTCCAGTAGTCATGTATGGATGTGAGAGTTGGACTGTGAAGAAGGCTGAGTGTCAAAGAATTGATGCTTTTGAACTGTGGTGTTGGAGAAGACTCTTGAGAGTCCCTTGGACTGCAAGGAGATCCAACCAGTCCATTCTGAAGGAGATCAACCCTGGGATTTCTTTGGAAGGAATGATGCTGGAGCTGAAATTCCAGTACTTTGGCCACCTCATGCGAAGAGTTGACTCATTGGAAAAGACTTTGATGTTAGGAGGGATTGTGGGCAGGAGGAGAAGGGGACGACAGAGGATGAGATGGCTGGATGGCATATGGACTCTATAGACATGAATCTGAGGGAACTCCAGGAGTTGATGATGGACAGGGAGGCCTGGCGTGCCGCGACTCATGGGGTCGCAATGAGTCGGTCACGACTGAGTGACTGAACTGAACTGAATCATCTCTCTCCTTGCTTCCCACCCCAGTATATATAGTCCTTTAAGACTTGTTGATGTATCAGTTAGGTAATAAATAGAAACTCTCAATCTGTCTCTTTAATAGGACTTGGGATTTATCACTTAAATTATTTGGTGTGATTGCTAAAGTTAATAATATTTGAAATTGAATCCTGTTCTTACTGTCATTTAGTACTTTGCATAGAGGAACAATGTTGGTTACAGAAGGTAGGTACTGAAAAAAAGAAAATAAAATAGTGAGCACTGCCATTACATTGCTTTTTCAATCAGGAGGTTAAAAAAAAAGTTTTTAATGGTATTTAAGAAAAAAAGTCAACTGACTCTCTGAAAGTATTATCAATGTAGCCTAGACTTTCATTATTTTATAACACAGTTGTTTCCTTACTGCTTTCAGAGAAAATAAGAGTATATTTCTGAAAAAGCAGTTTCAATGAAAGATCTATTAAAATGTAAATATTATGAACTTTCATATTGCTGTGACTGAAAAATACTTATGTTTTATAGTGAAGTCTCCAGAATGAATTAGGTTTGATGGTTTTACTTTTGTGTGTTCAGTTCAGTCACTCAGTTGTATACGACTCTTTGCGACCCCTTGAACCACGGCACGCCAGGCCTCCCTATCCATCACCAACTCCCAGAGTTCACCCAAACCCATGTCCATTGAGTCGGTGATGTCATCCAAACATCTCATCCTCTGTCGTCCCCTTCTCCTCTTGCCCTCAATCTTTTCCAGCATCAGGGTCTTTTCCAGTGAGTTAGCTCTTTGCATCAGGTGGCCAAAGTATTGGAGTTTCAGCTTCAACATCAGTCCTACAACTGAACACCCAGGTCTGATCTCCTTTAGGATGGACTGGTTGGATCTCCTTGCAGTCCAAGCAACTGTCAAGAATCTTTTCCAACAACACAGTTCAAAAGCATAAATTATTTGGTGCTCAGTTTTCTTTATAGTCCAACTCTCCCATCCACACATGACCACTGGAAAAACCATAGCCTTGACTAGATAGACCTTTGTTGGCAAAGTAATGTCTCTGCTTTTTAATATGCTATCTAGTTTGGTCATAACTTTCCTTCCAAGGAATAAGCATCTTTTAATTTCATGGCTGCAATCACCATCTGCAGTGATTTTGGAGCCCAGAAAAATAAAGTCTGACACTGTTTCTACTGTTTTCCAATCTATTTGCCCTGAAGTGATGGGACCAGATGCCATGATCTTAGTTTTCTGAATGTTGAGCTTTAAGCCAACTTTTTCACTCTCTTCTTTCACTATCATCAAGAGGCTCTTTAGTTCTTCTTTACTTTCTGCCATAAGGGTGGTGTCGTCTGCATATCTGAGGTTGTTGATATTTCTCCCAGCATTCTTGATTCCAGCTTGTGCTTCCTCCAGCCCAGCATTTTCTATGATGTACTCTGCATATAAGTTAAATAAGCAGGGTGATAATATACAGCCTTGATGTACTCCTTTTCCTATTTGGAACTAGTCTGTTGTTTCATGTTCAGTTCTAACTGTTGCTTCCTGACCTGCATATAGGTTTCTCAAGAGGCAGGTCAGGTGGTCTGGTATTCCCATCTCTTTCAGAATTTTCTATAATTTATTGTGATCCACACAGTCAAAGGTTTTGGCATAGTCAATAAAGCAGAAATAGATGTATCTCTGGAACTCTCTTGCTTTTTAGATGAAGAAAAACTCTCTTCTGTGTTTGATTATATCATGATTTGTATGTGTTTGATTAAATACACATAGTCACATACACCTATTAAACTTTACAAAATATATACATAGACTTTGTGAATCAATTTTCTGCTTTCATTTAAAAATGTTTTTATTATATAGACCAATTGGTTGATTATATTGAATATAATTTCTGTAATTTCAAGATTGGTAACATGTTGCCATATTAGGAAAAAGTCCTATATTAGAATCTTCCAGTGAAATTTATTATTGTCTATTCACAGTGCTTAGTTTTACTCGCAGCTGGAAAAAGCAACCTACCACCTGGCAAGTCCTTAATGTATACTTAGACTCTACTGATCCTACATAGTATCCTATATTTTTCTCCACATTTCTTTTACAGTATAAGTAGTAAAAGATTGATTCTTAAATTGTAACCCATATCTGGTAAGTGAAATTTATTAAGCCATTAGCAACTATAAATATTGTATGAATTAATTTCTTGGAATATGTTTAAGTTTTTATTGCAGATTGACAGTTTAGATTATATCTCTTGATAGGTTTTGATAAGAGGAAACAGATAAATATCCTTAATATTTATCTCATGAAAAATAAGGCACCAAAAAAGTACACATTTCACAACAGGTAGATGCCAAGAAATAGTATAACATCTCAATCATAATTTGTATTATATATTAATAGGTAATTTTTATTAGCATGTTTTATGTGTCATGAATCCTTCTAAGCATTTTTTGTTTGTACTATTTAATTTTTCCAATAGTGCTATAATAAAAATTATGCTCCTCTGCTTATTTACACACAGTAATCCAAGGCACAGAGAGGTTCTGCAATTTTCCCAAGGTAACCTAGCTACTAGATGACAGAATCGGAGAAGGCAATGGCACCCCACTCCAGTACTCTTGCCTGGAAAATCCCATGGACGGAGGAGCCTGGTAGGCTGCAGTCCATGGGGTCGCGAAGAGTCGGACAGGACTGAGCGACTTCACTTTCACTTTTCACTTTCATGCATTGGAGAAGGAAATGGCAACCCACTCCATTGTTCTTGCCTGGAGAATCCCAGGGACAGGGGAGCCTCGTGGGCTGCCGTCTATGGGGTCGCACAGAGTTGGAGATGACTAAAGCAACTTAGCAACAGCAGCAGATGACAGAATACTGATTAGGGACACACAAAGTCTGGCTTGTGAAAGCACATTCTTATCTTTGCTAATACCTGAGCCAGGCACTGTACTAATTGCACTAACTTTACTATACAAATTGTACTATACTTGTATTTTATTAGAATTGTCCTGATTTCATGGGCTTCCATCATAGCTCAGTTGGTAAAGAATCTACCTGTAGTGCAGGAATCCCTGGTTTGATTCCTGGGTCAGGAAGATCCCCTGGAGAAGGGAAAGGCAACCCACTCCAGTATTCTTGGGCTTCCCTTGTGGCTTAGCTGGTAAAGAAGCCGCCTGCAGTGCAGAAGACCTGGGTTTGATCCCTGGGTTGGGAAGATCCCCTGGAGAAGGGAAGGGATACCTGCTCCAGTACTCTGGCCTAGAGAATTCCATGGACTGTATAGTTTCCCAAAAAGTGGAACATGACAGAGCGACTTTCACTTTCAAGGTGTTAAATTCTTGCCCTTTCATTTTTATCTATATGCCCCAGGGAAAATCATTAATTATAATTGTCTTCAGTGTTTTTTTTTTTTTTTTTTCCTGTGGATGAAGGGCTAGTACTTCATTCTTTCTAAGAATCCTTCCATTGCTGATTTTCTGCTTCTATGCCAGTAATGCAATAAATTGTTTCTTGTTTCATGTTTAACTTGAAACTTGTTTTGCCTATATCTGACTTTTCAGCTCTCTTTTTTCAGTCTTCATATATGATACCCTTTATATTCTGATTGTGGAAAAATAATGCTGTTTGTGTATCAATTTCTGTGGTATCAAACCACTTGCTCACCTTAGATTTGTGTCATTTAAAATAAATCGGCTGGCAAAAGTATTATCTTATATAGAAAATCAAAGCAGTTTCTAGACTGAAACTTCTACAATTTGGTTTAAAATTTAAGGGTCACCTATATACTTGGATCTGACAAGAAGTAGTTGTTTTTTAACTGAAAAATGTGATGTAGAGCAAGCATCTGAAAGAGTTTAATGTTTTTCATGCTGCGCAGTAAATTCCCAATGGCTGCTAAGTCTAAATATAATCACACGGCCTAGTGAAGTGTGTCCACAGGAGGTCTAGGTGAATTTTGACCCCAATTTTCCAATAAAGACAGTTCTCAAGTTGTTTCTTACTACAAATTTAGTCCAGGGCACTAATAGGGAGAAAGGAAAAAAAAAAAAAAACCCACCAGAGACAAATAGATCTCCCAGTAAACCTTAATCTCATATCCAACTTCGTTAGAAGAAAACATTTCTATGTTTCTTAAAGTAGTGAAAGCAAAAGGAGAGGAAATATTTTTAAAATATTTCTTTTCATACATGCACACACACACACACTTAAGAGAGTTAGGAGTTCTTGCATAGTTATTTTCTTTATAAATAATGTTTTCTGATTTTTCTGAATATTAGATGTATGACCCATTTGTTTAAATAAATAGCAAATGCCAATTATTGAGTTCTAGGTAAAGCACTAAGTTTAATTTGTAAGGAAACAGGACTCTTTCTTAAAGAGACAGCCAATGCCTTCTAGGATATTTATCACAATATAGTTGAAAAAGGAGTGAGAATGGGAAAAGTTTTAAAGTATTTCTTTAAGGATATAAACTGTTAACAACCGTACATGGGATGTCATAAAGCACTGATACAAATAGGGAATGTTTTATAATGGATGATGTATTTAAACTGATGCTAAAGAATTTAAAGGATATACATAGGAACAATCAGTTTGATGGATAGATCATAAGGAGTCATTTTCCGTTAGTGTTCATTCATAAAGTTAAGAATCTTTGTCATCAGACCCAGCAAAGTAATGGATGCTTTATTGACTCTTCACAATTTATTTATCAGATCATAATCCAGCAAAATGCACCATTCACTATTCATTGCACAGGCATTTCACTAAGATTTCTGTGTTCATAGTACTCCCCAGGAGCACAAGGGAGGAAGTATGCAAACAACCATAGCAACGTGATAAGTTCAAATGGATGAATGCATAAAGTGTTCCTGAAGAACAGACAAAGGAGAATGTGAATAATGTAAAAGAAAAAAAAAATTCTGTTGTCTTTTGGGATGAAAATGAATTTTTCAGGCAAAGGGGAATATATCACAGCAAACTCTGGAAAATTCTTAAAGAGATGGGAATACCAGCGCTCCTGACCAGCCTCTTGAGAAACCTATATGCAGGTCAGGAAGCAACAGTTAGAACTGGACATGGAACAACAGACTGATTCCGAATCAGGAAAGGAGTATGTCAAGGCTATATATTGTCACCCTGCTTATTTAACTTATATGCAGAGTACATCATGAGAAACACTGGGCTGGATGAAGCACAAGCTGAAATCAAGATTGCCGGAAGAAATATCAATAACCTCAGATATGCAGATGATACTACCCTTATGTCAGAAAGCGAAGAACTAAAGAGCCTCTTAAGGAAAGTGAAAGAAGAGAATGAAAAAGTTGGCTTAAAGCTCAACATTCAGAAAACTAAGATCATGGCATCTGGTCCCATCACTTCATGGCCAGTAGATGGGGAAACAGTGGAAACAGTGAGAGACATTACTTTACCAACAAAGGTCTGTCTAGTCAGAGCTATGGATTTTCCAGTGGTCATGTATGGATGTGAGAGTTGGACCATAAAGAAAGCTGAGCACCGAATAATTGATGCTTTTGAACTGTGGTGTTGGAGAAGACTCTTGAGAGTCCCTTGGGCCACAGGAAGATCCAACCAGTCCATCCTAAAGGAAATCAGTCCTGAATATTCATTGGGAGGGCTGATGCTGTAGCTGAAACTCCTATACTTTGGCCACCTCATGCAAAGAACCAACTCACTGGAAAAGACCCTGATGTTGGGAAAGATTGACGGTGGGAGAAGAAGGGGAAAACAAAGCGTGAGATGGTTGGATGGCATAACCAACAAGATGGACATGAATTTGAGTAGGCTCCAGGAGTTGGTGATGGACAGAGAAGCCTGGCGTGCTGCAGTCCATGGGGTCACAAAGAGTTGGACATGACTGAGCAAGTAAACTTAACTGATATTCAGTACATTAAATTTTATATTTTTATTGAGTGTTAATTACTTTTTTCATTTTTCTATATAAAATACTTTACTTCAATCCTCCAAAATACCAGTTTAGAATGCATTCCTTTCACTTTAGCTATTTCCTTATTATTTCATAATTTTCACTTACCAAACCGACTACATGGAATGTAGTTGAGTAAGTTTCCTTTAATGATAAGTGTTTCTTCATCTGCTTTTCTCCAAAGTTGTTTCTTTTTTTTTCTCTGCTAGCTGTTGTCATCTGAAGTTTCTCTTGCCTGCTTAAAAGAAACATTGCTTCTGTTCTGCTTGTTTTTAAGAATATAATTTACATTTTTATTAAAATCCTTACCTACCAGTCACTGTAATTTTTCACATATGGATGCATATCTTAATCCATATGCTGGCAGGAAAATCAACTTTCTCATCAAAGGCCTAGGTTCCCCACATTTCCAGGTTTTAAATTTGAAGGAGATGTCTTTTAAAAATTATGTTTACAGAGTATTGTATTATTCCCAAGCTCATCTACTTCTCTCACTGCCTTATTCGTTTATTATTTAGCACTGGCCTCTTTGCAAGGGTTGTTGCAGCTTTGTCTTGGTACTATGTTCTGTGACAAGGCATTTTTTGCCTTCATGTTTGAATAGCTCTTTATCATCTCAACTCATATTTATTATTTTGCCTTTTGCCTCCCATTTTTCTTCTCCTTACAAAGCTTATTTTCTTTAATAATAAATGTATAGTTTATGATCCTGGAGAATCTAGTGATGCATTTTATGAATGAAGAGTGAATGGGAATGAAGTAAGTTCTGATCTGGTTTATGGTTACAATCTTTTGTCTCTCTTACAGTGTTTAAGATGCTCCTCATTACTGAAGCGACTTAGCAGCAGCAGCATTAGTTAATTGTTCGTGCCTTTTCCATATAACCTAATAAAGCTTACATATTATTTCACATTACTCTCTGTATGTTCAAGACAGAAACCCTAGTTTGAAACACCCATTATTAGACTTTGTGAAGAAGGACATAGAAATTAGATAGGGTGAGATAGTAATACTATGTAAAAAAATAGTAATAATAATAATCAGGAGTTGAAGCCCTTGCAAAGAAATAAATGAGCCAAATGAGACTATTACTACTTGGGTTGTATAGCTTCTATTCCCATTACCTATCATTCTGAAGTTGGCAGTGGTAGTGGTTTCATCATTTTGGGCCGTGCCTAACCATTTATTTTCTCTTCCATGGTGTGTCTTCTCCAATCATTTCTAGGTCCTTTCTTTTACTGTTCAGTGTCTGTAGATATCACCAGTCACTGATGTACTAGTCCACTAAGTTATCTCTGCTGAAAGCCCCATTTCAGTTAGAGAAAGTGATGCCAGAGCTGAGGGGCCAAGCTGGGAGTTATTCTGGGTGTGTGACACCTGCAGTGTTTGAATGATAGAAAGTATAATTCTGAAAGGGATGGGAACAATAACTGGGTTAATTAAGAAGAAGTCTAATAGAGAGTCTGAGGAGAGAAATGATTCTCTAGACTACTCTTCAGCAATAATGCACATTACATTCTCAGATATGTGTGAGAAGATCATTATTTCCATAACAGATATACCCCCTCACCAGAAATATTGCTTTCATTTCCAGGAAGCATTGTATTCTGTTACTCCATCAAAATGACTGTTTTCATAATTTTAAAACATACCTATGATGTATGAGAAGATATATAACATCATATATTTTGTTTTTTGGTTTTTTTTTTTTTTCCTCAGTTAGATGAGTTTGACTTTCTTCCGGCTTTGTAGTTATTTAATCTGGATGGTAATCATGGAGATGACCTCACTTAATAGTCCTTCAGTTGTACAATTATGAATTATTTGTTTTTGTTTAGTTACTAAATCTTGTCTGACTCTTTGTGACTCCATGGACTGTAGCTTGCCAGGCTCCTCTGTGCATGGAATTTCCCAGGCAAGAATACTGGAGTGGATTGTCATTTCCTTCTTCAGGGTATCTTCCAAACCCTGGGATGGAACCCACGTCTCCTGTTTTGCAGGCAGATTTTTTTACCACTGAGCCAGGAGGGAAGCCCATACAGAAACCATGTGTGTGTGTGTTAGTCACTCAGTCATGTCCAACTTTTGCGGCCCCATGGACTTTAAAGCCCACCGGGCTCCTCTGTCCATGGAATTCTCCATGGAATACTGGAGTAGATTGCCATTTCCTTCTCCAGTGGATCCTCTTGACCCTGGGATTGAACCTGGGTCTCCTGCTTTACAGGTGGATTCTTTCACAGTTGCCATCTTTATAGTTGCCTGACCAAGGAAAGACAAAATTCAGGAAAGGAGTACAAATATTTTGGTAAGCATTAAGAAAAGGTAAAAACACACAATTCAGAAACATGTCCATATGAACCAAATAATTTCTACCATTTGTTGTAAATAATATTCAATCAATGTATCCTGAAAGCTTATTCACAGTAAAGTGAAGTAAAGTAAAGCGAAAGTCCCTCAGTTGTGTCCGACTCTTGGCAACCCCATGGACTGTCCATGGAATTCTGCAGGCCAGAATACTGGAGTGGGTAGCGTTTCCCTTCTCCAGATCTTCCCAAAAGTAAAGTAAAGTGAATTCGCTCAGTCATGTCTGACTCTTCACGACCCCATAGACTATAGCCTCCCAGGCTCCTCTGTCCATGGGATTTTCCAGGCAAGAGTACTGGAGTGGGTTGCCATTTCCTTCTCCAGGGGATCTTCCTGACTCAGGGATTGAACCCGGGTCTCCCGCATTGCAGGTAGACGCTTTACCAGCTAAGCCACCAGTGAAGCCCTGATCTTCCCAAACCAGGGATGAAATCCAGGTCTCCTGCATTGCAGGTGGATTCTTTACCAGCTGAGCCACAAGGGAAGCCCTTATTCACAGTAACCCTGTTAAATTTGTTTTGAAATCTCTTTGATTTCGTAGAACAACAAACTGAAGGACATAGATTAATTTATTCACCAGCTTTCCATTATCAAGTGTTGGAGTCAGTTTGAAAGATAGATCTGGACTCAGAGCATGAACTGTTTCCCATGTATCATGCTGTCTCTGAATTCCATTTCCAAAATTCTCATATTGTATATTAAACCTTATTGGAGAAGGCAATGGCAACCTACTCTAGTACTCTTGCCTGGAAAATCCTGTGGATGGAGGAGGCTGGTAGGCTGCCATCCATGGGGTCACTAAGAATCGGATACGACTGAGCGAATGATTTTCACTTTTCACTTTCATGCATTAGAGAAGGAAATGGAAACCCACTTCAGTGTTCTTGCCTGGAGAATCCCCAGGAACAGGGGAGCCTGGAGGGCTGCCTCCTATGGGGTCGCACAGAGTTGGACACGACTAAAGCGACTTAGCAGCAGCAGCAGCATATTAGATTACAGTTTTTAAGATTCTGCCTTTCCCTTTATAAATTCTAAGTTCCTTTATTTCAGAAAGCATATTATAATAACTTCTCAGAAAGTAGATATTCATAAACATTTGCTGAATTAATAGTAGGATATATGCAATAAACCTTCATAAAAATATCCTCACACAGCCACAGCACATACATACTATTATTCTCTTATTGGTAAAAGCTAATTTAAATCACAAACCTTTCCAAAGGAAAAACACCAGCCTAAGTTTGTCATGATCTACAGAATTGTGTTTATAACTTTGGAACTCATTTTTTTTTTAAAAATTAATGTTTCTTTTGCTATTCAATTAATTTTTGATTCAGCATTTTTTATAGGTGTCTTCATTTATTTTCTTATCAATATTAATTATTTGATCATATAATGATAGAAAATAATATCAAATATATCTGTTGTAATAAATAATATTGAAATCAAAACAGTGAAAAGACTAGGGTTGTTTTTGTGTGTCCTTTTGCTGTTGTCTTTGATATGTTGTTTTTCCAGTAGCCAATGCATATTTAAATGATGGGCCTTCTTTATTTTCAGATCAAATATATGATCAAAACTTTCCCAAATGAAATATGAATGTTGACAGGGGATCAATAATTCTCATTTTAAAATAAATTATATAAATCAAGTGGAATGAGCCATTTCTCCTAACTAATGAAATAAAATGAGGTATTCTATTTTCTAGATGTCTGCTCTTATAAGTGTTAGATCTAAAATAAAATAGATGAGTATTTTGACTAAATATTAGAAAGTATTCATGGTAGTGCCATTTCTAATATAATATGTTGAAACATTGACTTGCTATATCCATTAAAAAATATGGGGTACTCTAGTGAATAACTTACCTAATTCTTTCTATTGGTTTGAAAAAACTCCTTCTGTAACAAAAAAGGAAAATCACATACTTCAGTTCACTCCTCTAAATTCAATCTAAACTTACAACTCTATCTGCTTTTGAAAATGATTTTTGTCTTATATTTTTCTCCTGAGTACAGCCTTATAACAAAGTAGAAAAATTCTCACATATTGTTCTTAGACAGACTCTGCTTTTTCCAGAGTTTTGAATGTTTCTGGAAAGAAAAGCACATTAATTTAAAACAAATAGAATTCATATCTAAGGCTGTTTTTTTTTCTTTTCTTTTGAAGAGAAGAAATCTGGAATGTCTGCCAAGTTATTCCAATTCATATTTATTTAACATCTAATATATTTCTGTCCTCTCTTCCAGATATACCTAAAAAAAAGAAAAAAAATGTTTACCATATTTTCCCATAGGCAGTGTAAAGCTCAGAATTAGGAGGAAGAAGGAAAAAAAGAATAAACTTATAAAAGCACTTTCCAAAATCACATCATAGAAATTTAAAATTAGTATGACTATGGAATGCCTATCTTTCGAGTAAGGGAAAAAAAGAGAAAACCCATGCTGTCTGTCAGACAAAGAGCAACACGTCTCAGGCTGGACCTCAATTCCTTCTTTTTGAAATTCAGATTTTCCCTTCTTTCCTTCTCTGTAGCTTCATCTCTCTCCAAGATTTTAGAGTTTCTTCTGCCCTTTAATTATCTGTTGAAGTCGGCAAGATCCGCTGGAGAAGGGATAGGCTACCCACTCCAATGTTCTGGGACTTCCCTGGTGGCTCAGCTGGTAAAGAATCTACCTGCGATGCAGGACACCTGGGTTCGATCCCTGGGTTGGGAAGATCCCCTGGAGAAGGGAAAGGCTACCCACTCCAGTATTCTGGCCTGGAGAATTCCATGGACTGTATAGTCCATGGGATCGCAAAGGGTCAGACATGACTGACTTTCACTTCACAACAAATTTTTGCCTAGCTCATTCTTCACCTTTCTCCGAGGGGACAAAAAAAAAAAAAAAGAGAGAGAGAGAGAGAAAGCTTTTTAACTATTCTATTACAATTGTGGAAAAATAAGTAATGCATAACAAAATTCGACACATATGAAAACATTTTAAAATTTCCAGTTAGGTTAGAGATTCCGCATTGTCACCATGTCTTGGTTTATTTATTTATTTTTAAAGGTTAATGTGTGTTTAGGCCCATTGTGTGTTTTGTATCAGAATCCTTCATTTATTCAGCTATGTTTTGCAGATTTGTTGTTGTCTCTGGGTGGGGAGGTATATCTTGTGAAAAAGGGAGCAAAGCTGAGGAAGCCTCTATCCTTTAGGAACTCACATTCTCGTGTGACAGCCTGCCTGCCCCCACCTGCAAACGTGAAAATCAACTTCAGTATTTAGTGGTTGAGTGTTTCGGAGGCAGTACCACATTGTTAACTAGATATCATATGCGTGTGTTTCTCTGTGTGTCAAGGGGTTGTCTGAGAGATCTTCTAAAGAAATAAAAAGAGGGAATATTTGACACATAATCTCAATAGTTTTCCTGCAGTTCTGAATATTTTTCCCACTCTGTCTTGTCTGGTGAACTTCTTTGTACTTGAGAATGAGACGAGATAAACCTGTAACGAGGCCATCCAAATTAAGGGCAAGTTGAGTCAAGAGCTGAGTGAGAAAACTGATGTCCTTAGACCAAAAAGAATTTGAAAACATTTGCCCAAAGTGAAGGCGCTAGAAGCAGCTGTCAAAATATGAAGTAGGGTGTCAGGTGCCACACTTTAGAGAAATGAGCAGAGAGGGCATGAACTGGAGCAGACCCAGGTGAATTTAGGGAAGGACGCTTCCAGCGTCTGTGTTGCCATTCATATGTCTGAGCACGTGGGGTTAGCTGGCCGTGGTCAAAGGCTGCTGTTGGATAGCCATGAAATCTAGGCCTCCAGAACTGTATGTAAACAGTTCTTTTACACAGGTGAGAGAACCAGCTTCGTATTTAATACCTCAATGCAGCATGTTTTTAAAAGAGAACTTAATAATGAAATTGATAATATACCAAAGCAGATATACTTAATTTAGTTAAATATAATTCCGTGGCAGCATATTTAATGTTTTATGAGAAAAAGGTAGGTTAATATAGATGAGTTTGTTGGGAGGCTGTGTGGGGTACAAAACGACAGGATGGTAAAACAAACAGAAGAAAGATATTTCCATAATGAAATTACGTAGTCCACTGGGAGTTTGTAATGAAGGATCAGAGCTCTGGTGTAACAGATACTATCTTCAAAATCTGATAGTGGATGGAAAACAATGTTGGTGATCCATTGTTGAAATATAAGCTCACACTTTTTAGTAATCACAGCAAGTATGTTAGTTTGATTTTCATTGATACAGGCTACCCATTGCCATGAAACAAAACCATAACTCAGCTCCGTCCTTGTCAGAGTCTTTTCCCTTTTGTAAGTATTATTTTTTCATAAAGTGAAAGTAGCTCAGTCGTGTCCACCTGTTTGTGACTCCATGGACTATACAGTCCATGGAATTCTCCAGGCCAGAATACTGGAATGGGTAGCCTTTCCCTTCTCCAGGGTATCCTTCCAATCCAGGAATCGAACCCAGGTCTCCTGCATCGCAGGTGATTTCTTTACCAGCTGAGACACCAAGGAATCCCTGTTTTTTCATAAACACTGCATTATGCATGTGACTAATGAAGACTATTGGCAGTTATTTTATTTTGCTTTGCTTTATTTTTGTGCTGTCAGTGAAACAAACTTGGTTTACGTTTGATTCCTTTTACCCAGTTTGAGAGTCCTGCAGATTTCAACTTATCCTGGTTACTGAGATAGATTGCAACTTGCAGTATGTTAGTGGTGTCTTACGTAATTTGGAGTAGAAAGAGTAAAGTGATTAAAACGTATGTTTTGAAAAAAAAAAACAAACACTCCTAGGTAAGTCAGCAATTCCCAAGGTAAATAGGTTATGCACACTTCTTGCTAAGTTATAGGAACATTTCTGGGTTCACAAATCATTTCAAAGCTGTGGGTGGGCAAGAGTGCTTTGGTCTAAGGTGCATCTGGTAAGAGCACATTTAGGCTCGGGGCTCTGAAAGGCACTGTAGAGTTTTAGTACATCCTTCCTACCATGAGAAGATACCCTGGAAGAGTAAACAGATGGCAAAGGGAAGATATTGGTGAGAATAACAGTTCAGAGACTGAGGGAAAATTTGTCAGTGGTACAATATTTATTGTTATCAGTCATGATAGGAACTACAGGGGAGAGGTCTCTTTGATGAGATTCTAGCATAGGCTTGTCATGTAAAACCACTCCTGACCCCTTCTTCTTTTATCCCTGCTTCTTATCCTACTGTATAAGACACAAATAGAAAGTACAGCCTAAACATAAGACATACATGTTTATATAAAACAAATATGTTTGCATGCATGAGAGAAAGACAGAATTCTTTATCCTTTCTAAAAGGTCCATCAGATTAAATGGCATTCTTCACTTCCTCTATAAAACACACTAATGCCCGCAACACACTGATAACTCATGGCTTATAGCCCATTCTCCAGCATACCTGAGCACTTCCACTGTAGTAATTGAGCTGTGTCTTTGTCCATACTTGTTTTTTCCTAAACACTTGTATGCCTGGAGGACTTGTAATTAAATGATACATTTAAGTGTAATGAAAGTCAACTTATATTTGCATATTCCAAATATTTGTATTCACAGACAAGTGTAAAATCAGCTTGTTATTTCTACGAGAAAGATATGGAATATCCTTATTGCACTCTGTTTCTGATTCAGTGACATTTTCACAGCTTTTATGTGTTGATATTGGACTGAGGTAGTACTCTGCACTCGTGCTGAACTGAACCTTTGAGACAGAATTTTGGGCAAAGTGGAAAGAAATACTTTTATTGCTTTGCCTGGCAGGGGAACATCTTGTGCCCTTTGTAAAGTGTCCCAACCTGTGGGATTTGGTAAGGAGTTTTATAGCAGTGGTTGAAGGGCTTGGTTGCTGATAAGGATCAGAGTTTGTGCAGATACCAGTAGTCTTTGAGTCTGGCCTCAGGTGATCTGATGAGCTTCTGTGTTTCCTTGAATCTAGCCTCAGGTGGTCTCCCTATCTCCCCTGAAGAATTCTTCATTAGGTAGTTAGCATGGTCTATATATTGGGGGGTCTAGTTCTGCAGAAGAGCTCGAAGATTTTCTGTTGAGACTAAACCTGATCCTGTCCCTAGTCTGCACTATTCATTTTTGACTGCTCCCCCCTTGTCAGTGCACCTCTCTCCTTCCTTGATTAGCAACTGTTTGAACCTGCCCTTTGGAGCTCAGGGAAGGTCATGGAGGCTGAACAGAAAATCTTCTGTGTACAGAAGCCCCACAGGCTCCTGCTGAGTTTCAGTGCTCATATTTTACAGGTAGATTCTTTACTTCTTCATGATAATGTGTCTTGTTATTTGGCTCACAGTACTTTTTTCCCCTTGTGTATCTTGATGTTTACACTTTTTTTTAATACTCTCATCTTAGGATGAGGTACTTGAGATATATAACACTGAGGGATACAACCTTGCTGTTGGCCATCACTTCATTGTTTTGTTGTTTATGTAGAAAGCTCTATTCCATTTCTAATGGATTAAGTATCTAGGTTCTTATTTGCTTCCATTTCCTGCTTCTGTGATCCCTTAATATACTAGAAATTTATATTTCAGTCTCCAGAATGTACTATCAAGAGGTTCATCTTGTCTCTACTTGTACATAAATCCCCTACTTTATTCAGTATAAAATATTTCCCATTAATGGTCTCCTCCTGGTATCATTTGCTACCATATTTATTAACAAATATAAAGAGAAATAAAAAGGAGTAGAAACATCTTTATTGTGTTGCTCTTTTTGTAGGTGATTGGCAAAAGTTGATTCAGAGTCAGCTAACTGTCCAGTTTACACCAGATGACCCTCTGGTCTTTTGTTGGTGTTTTGTTTAACTCACTGATTAATATAATATATAACACTTATGTTTTTGTGTTATATAGTATAGATTATGTCTTTTTTGCTATCTAAAAACTATGTAATTCTAAGAATCAAAAATTAATTTTACAATTCTGGGAACTTGTTTACCTTTGACTATCTATATTGACAGTATTCTTTATTTAAGTTCTTTATTATATTTAAAGGGCAAAATAATATACTGTTTGACAGCTAAAAGTAAATTATGTTATTAATATATAAGTATATGCTTGGTTGGTGAATAACATCATTGAGGCTTAAGATATATTATGACATAATATCTTTACTCTTTATTAAGGAAAAAAGTGTTTTTAACTGATATGTAAGGAAGGTCAATGCTATCAATTGTGTATTGCCACATTAACTGGTGCTAATTCTTTACATTACACTTTTTTGCAGAACTTTGGTGGATGACCTAGACCAAGTACTAATCCTCCTCAACTAGAAACATCAGCAGTGGCTTAACTCTTAACACATAATAAATATTTAGATCATACTGCTGTGAGTTGTTCAGTAATTTGGGGAGGGATTCAGAACATCTAATCCAAAGTAAAATAATTGCAGTGATTTTTATGGGAATCTTGAGTTTAATTACTGATGTTCTTAAGGTTATATGCTTTTTGGCAATTATTATAAGTGTCCTGAGGAATAAATGTATAATTATAGAAAGCTGCTACATCCTTATTTAAGAACATTAAAGGACATAATGACACCTAAAATCTAGACTGTTACCTTCAACTCAAATGTATACAAACTTCCTGCATGCACTATCTTAGTTTCCATTTCTCACTCTTACTGATAAGAATACTCTCCACAGTTTTAGCAGGAAGGTGGCACCGGTGGAACAGTCTTTCACCTAAACAAGTGAATAAAAAGATAGGCACATGAAGCACAAAATATGTAGCTCTCTGAAAATCACTGTGTTTGGTAAAGATTTTCTGTATATTCCAGGAATTTTGAGTACAAAGAATGTGTTCCTGTATTTTCAGAAAAGGAAAGTTGTAAGTTATTTTAAAACAACTAATGTGCTTGATGCTATTCTCTAGTTCTACAAATTTTGTTTGTAAACTTTAAAAGCTTTGGCTACTTCAGAAACAACTTGGGATTCTAAAACCATGATTTAGTGAAGCTTCAAGCTGATGTCTAGACTTTCTGACATTCATGATGTCAGCAGAGTCTTGTAAAAGAATCATGAGGCATTAGCCAAAGGGAGAGACAGAAGAGGAGAGAAAGAATCACTTGAGATGTAATTAACCTCCTGTACCTTCCAAGACATTGCTAGTGATGCCTAGGGGATGGGGAGGGAAATGAGAGCTCTGGAAGAATTGCTGCAGGGTTTTCCAGGGCATCTCTTCAGCTACTTCTGTTCAATACACTGAATTTCTATTCTACGGTTCATTGAAGGCAATGCATATGTTTCTGTGATTATGTGTGTCAAGCTGTTCCTATGTTCCTTTGTAACTTCTTCTAGGAAAAATCAAATGAGAATTTCAAAAGGTCAATGATCCAAGGTGTGTTACATTAATACCTATGGGAAGGTTAAGAAATACTAAAGAAGCTATTCTGTGTTGCTGGATAACTGGAGAATACTGCACACTCAATTTTTAAATCTAAAAATATTTTTAAAGAGAAGAATTTAAAATGCTTAGTTAGAAGATTAAAACCTAGAAAGTCCCTGAATGTTCTATGCGTGCTTGAAAAGATGTATTCTGACATTGGCTTCAGTGTTTTATAAATGTCAGCTAACTCAATTTGGTTGGTTAGTACTTAAATTATCACCTTCCACCCTTTGTACTATTGTGATTAATAGTATATAGTTCACTTCTATATACCCAATATTATTTTCATTTTTATGTTAAAAATTAGTAATGCTTAAATAGATTTTAAATAAGTCCTTTATGTTTATCAGCAAATCTATTCATTTTCATGTTCTCCATTATTACCATAATACTTGATTTTTAACTAGAGCTTTTGTTTCAACCAACATAAAAATTTATTTAGTATTTCTTATAGGGCAAGTATTTTTAAATTTCTGAATGCCTTTATTTAAATTCAGAGGTTTTCCTTTTGATAATTCTGCTAAGAAAAATTTCTTGATTGACAGAATTTACACTTCTTGATCCCTGGGTTGGGAAGATGCCCTGGAGAATGGCAAGGCCATCCACTCTAGTATTCTGGCCTGGAGAATTCAGTCCATGGGGTCACAAAGAATCGGACACTATTGAGCGACATTCACTTTCACTCACACGTCTTTCTATCTCTAAAATGTTTAATTCTTTTGTCTTTTGCCTTAGCCATACTTTTTAAGATTTTTTTCACTGTATCTACTATATTTTTTCACTGAATCTGATATATTTTTCTTTCTCTTTCTGTCTGTTCCAAAGGTTTTATTTTTTAGCAGTGTGATTATTTTGTGCTAGGTATAGTTTTTTAAATTTGTTTTTGTTACTTTTGTGGTTGTTTGCATTGATCGTGCTTGGACAGCCATGAGCTCTTTGGATAGATGGGTTGACATGTATTTATTCTGCCACGTTTTATGTTGGCACTTCATTAACCCATATTGGATTGTTTGATATTATCTTGCAGATCTCAGACTTTGAAAATATTTTTGCACTCTTTTTCTACATTTTGTTTCAGTTTGCATTGTTTCTATTGACATGTCCTAAAATTCACTATTGTCTCATGTCTAACATAATAATATACCCATTGAGTGAATTTTTTATCCCTGATAATCATAATTTCACATCTAGCATTTATGTTTCATTCTTTTCTTTAGATTTCTACCTGACTAAATCTCCCTGTTCATATATATTGTCTAAATTTTTCACTGCTGCTGCTGCTGCTAAGTCGCAGCAGTCGTGTCCGACTCTGTGCGACCCCATAGACGGCAGCCCAACAGGCTCCTCCGTCCCTGGGATTCTCCAGGCAAGAATACTGGAGTGGGTTGCCATTTCCTTCTCCAATGCATGGAAGTGAAAAGTGAAGGTGAAGTCATTCAGTTGTGTCCGACTCTTAGCAACCCCATGGACTGTAGCCTTCCAAGCAAGAGTACTGGAGTGGGTTGCCATTGCCTTCTCCAAAATTTTCCACTAGCTATTTTAATGCTCTGGTCTAATAGTTCTAAATCTGAGTCTTTTCTGAGTCTAGCTGTATTGACTGATCACTTTGTGTTGACTATTCATTCTCTTAACAATGGGTCACATTTTCTTGCCTTTTTCACATGTTTTATACTTTTTGATTATATACTGGTCATTTTGTGGGTAGGGGTGAGATAAATAATACTGAGGCCCCAGAGTCATGCTTATTCTTACTAGAGTGGGGATTTCAGTCACATCTATTCTCTAATTTAGCTGGGTCTAGATTTTGTTGTTGCTTTAGTTATATTTTTTGTGCAGCTTAGTTTATTTTTGAACATAGGATTATAAGCTCTGTTTATCAACGCTGAGCTCTGAGGGCTGAATGTTTTGCCTCAGGTTTTCTGCCCTATATTCCTGCTTTACTCCACCACCCCCATTCCTGTCCCTAGGACGGTCACTTCCAGTTGCTCTATCTCTGCTCCAAAGGTCAATGGTATTTTGGTTGACCCTAAAGGGACCTCCCCAGAGTCACCTCTCACTTCATAATCTGTGAATTTACCAGATGACGATGGCAAGCACCAAACGTAAACAATATGAATGCATCAATGTCTCACATAAGCGGAGACTCCGGGAGGAGGGACTTCACAATCCTGAGGTTGACGGTGGCAGGATAATTGGAGAAGAGGCAGGATTACAGAAGGGAAAGTATTTATACATTAATTACAGAAGGATTACACTGCATGTGAGTTGTCAACCAGTTTGTTATATTTGACCTATGACTGGCTGTTGAAGGTCTGCCAGAAAGAGAACTTCTTTTTCTAAATTTATTATAGCATATCCTAAGTATTGCTTATACATGGGGTTATTTGAGATGTCAGTTAACGACAGAGGGAATTAGGAAGAGGCAGATGAAGGAACTTGATGGGGTGTCCTTGGCTCAGAAAGGGCTAGTGTCAAACAGTTGTCACTTAGACATCACAAACTGGTTGCCATTCTCACTGCAGATTGTCAATAACCTCACACCAAGTGTAAGGCATGGAATGTAGAGTGTTTTCATATTCTTGCTCTGGCCTCACATGATATACAAAGGAGCCATTTGACTCTCAGGAGAGCCTTCACTCAGTCATCTGCCATACCATGAATACCTTAAAACTTTACTTGGTTTTCCTGTTCTCCTCTAGAACTCTATCCTGCCTGGTGCACCTGTGTGTCAGCAGGATGCTTTCTTGATTCTCTTCCCCTTCCCACAATTTTTGAGCTTCACTGAAGCCTATGAAAGAGTTGGCAGGAGGGTACAAACCTGCCTTACATCTGAGGCACTTGGGTATTTCATACTCTCAAGGGAGCTCTCATTCATCCTTTTCTAATGCACTGAAACTTAATCATGTCTTATTTTCTGCATCTTTGGTGGTTTCCTCCTCCTTTTTCTGATCGGTCAGAAGAAAGCAACTTGTGTCCATCACAACTTAGCTTGCTTTGCAATATCAAATCTTTAGTCCTAAAATGATCAGGATTTGATAGGTATTGCATTTTGTTTTCATTGTTAAAATGACTTTTTATTTCTCTAGTGAGACGCCCTAAATATAGATAACACTTTTTCTGCCAGCCTTTTAATTTTTGCTTGAAAGTACACATTCGAGACAATGTGTTGTGGCAATTGTGGATTCTGAATTTTCTTTCTGAATTTCTGTCTCCTCCTTGGTGTGTGTATATTGCTTATGTCTATGCTTTTTGTTTTTTTAATTCTTAGTTTTTTTTTTTTTTTGCTTTGCTTCTCAGGAGTTTCCCACATCATAGGGGCAAGCCAATTATTTGGGGCAGAATTTATGTTAGTATATTTTCTGAAACTGGAAGGATTCCACTCTCTACTGTTGAATCTCTGAGAGGCTTGGAGACTGCACCCAGAGTTCAACCATATTGAAATTCTGTCTTGGCTTTTACTTTGTTCTTAGTCCTTTCAGATCCTCCTTGTACACATACAGAATTTTCCAGCAAAATGTATGAGAATGGCTTATTTTGCCTTTTGCAGTTTCCTTCCTTTACTGGAAACCCCATTAAAATTCTGGATGCTTGTCACTTACCCCATGCCATTTGTATCCCAAGTTCGAAGGTGATCCCATGGCAGAGTTACATGTTTCCCTCATTCCTTTCCTAGTGAGTTTGCTGTTTATACATACTGAGCTCTCCATGGCAAATTAATTCTTCCTCCTCTGGTAGTAAGGCTGTTGAGTTTTCCTCCCAGATTTGTGATTTATGATAGTATACCAAATAAAGTTTTTGTTTAGTGATGTCTAATTTTATTGATTAGAGCTCTGTACTTTTGAACTTTATATATAAACAGAAACATAGAATTTATTAGTGTCTGAATTCACTTATATTGTTACATGTGAGAGTATTTTGTTATTTTTTCTTGCTGTATAGTACTGTTATGGAAACATACCATGCAGTTTACCCCCTGAGATTTCCTAGTGCATATACTGTGAAGAGGAACTAAAAAGCCTCTTGATGAAAGTGAAAGAGGAGAGTGAAAAAGTTGGCTTAAAGCTCAACATTCAGAAAACGAAGATCATGGCATCCGGTCCCATCACTTCATGGGAAATAGATGGGGAAACAGTGGAAACAGTGTCAGACTTTATTTTGGGGGGCTCCAAAATCACTGCAGATGGTGATTGTAGCCATGAAATTAAAAGACACTTACTCCTTGGAAGGAAAGTTATGACCAACATAGATAGCATATTGAAAAGCAGAGACATTACTTTGCCAACAAAGGCCCGTCTAGTCAAGGCTATGGTTTTTCCAGTGGTCCTGTATGGATGTGAGAGTTGGACTGTAAGAAAGCTGAGCACCAAAGAATTGATGCTTTTGAACTGTGGTGTTGGAGAAGACTCTTGAGAGTTCCATGGACTGCAAAGAGATCCAACCAGTGCATTCTAAACGAGATCAGCCCTGGGATTTCTTTGGAAGGAATGATGCAAAAGCTGAAACATCAGTACGTTGGTCACCTCATGCGAAGAGTTGTTCAATTCAGTTCAGTCGCTCAGTGGTGTCCAACTCTTTGTGACCCCATGAATCGCAGCACGCCAGGCCTCCCTGTCCATCACCAACTCCCAGAGTTCACTCAGACTCACGTCCATCGAGTCAGTGATGCCATCCAGCCATCTCATTCCCTATCGTCCCCTTCTCCTCCTGCCCCCCAATCCCTCCCAGCATCATAATATTTTCCAATGAGTCAACTCTTCGCATGAGGTGGCCAAAGTACTGGAGTTTCAGCTTTAGCATCATTCCCTCCAAAGAAATCCCAGGGCTGATCTCCTTCAGAATGGACTGGTTGGATCTCCTTGCAGTCCAAGGGACTCTCAAGAGTCTTCTCCAACACCACAGTTCAAAAGCATCAATTCTTCAGCACTCAGCCTTCTTCACAGTCCAACTCTCACATCCATACATGACTACTGGAAAACCATAGCCTTGACTAGATGGACCTTAGTCAGCAAAGTAATGTCTCTGCTTTTGAATATACTATCTAGGTTGGTCATAACTTTTCTTCCAAGGAGTAAGTGTCTTTTAATTTCATGGCTGCAATTACCATGTGCAGTGATTTTGGAGCCCCCCCAAAAATAAAGTCTGACACTGTTTCCACTGTTTCCCCATCTATTTCCTATGAAGTGATGGGACCGGATACCATGATCTTCATTTTCTGAATGTTGAGCTTTAGGCCAACTTTTTCACTCTCCACTTTCACTTTCATCAGAAGGCTTTTTAGTTCCTCTTCAGTTTCTGCCATAAGGGTGGTGTCATCTGCATATCTGAGGTTCTTGATATTTCTCCTGGAAATCTTGATTCCAGCTTGTGTTTCTTCCAGTCCAGCGTTTCTCATCATGTACTATGCATATAAGTTAAATAAGTAGGGTGACAATATACAACCTTGATATACTCCTTTTCCTATTTGGAATCAGTCTGTTGTTCCATGTCCAGTTCTAACTGCTGCTTCCTGACCTGCATACAGATTTGACTCATTGGGAAAGGCTCTGATGCTGGGAGGGATTGGGGATAGGAGGAAAAGGGCACAACAGAAGATGATATGGCTGGATGGCATCACTGATTGATGGACATAAGTTAGAGTGAACTCCGGGAGTTGGTGATGGACATGGAGGCCTGGCGTGCTGTGATTCATGGGGTCACAAGGAGTCGGACACGACTGGACGACTGAACTGAACTGAACTGATACTGTTGCTAGGAACATTCTTTCATTGAATATCTGTTTCAGTGCGCATAATTCCATTGAGTCTATTCCAAAAGAAGAATTGCTGGTTACAACTTTAATCGATGCTACCTAACAGTTTTCCAAAATAGCTGTACCATTATACACTCTATTTAGCGCTATTTGAGAACTCTACTTCTTTCACAGACTCTCTAATACTGTATTGTTTGCCTTTTTCATAGTAGTCATGTTTCTGTGTTTGAAGAAATACCAAGTTTTAATTTGAATTGCTCTCATAACTAAAAATCCTAGGCATTTTTGTTCGCTGTTTGAATATCTCCTTTTACCAAGTGCCCTTTCCTATAGAGTGTGACTTTTTCCTACCAACTTGAAAATCTTTACATAACCTTTAAATCCTTTGCCTTCGTCACAAGTCTGATTGCTTGGGAAATAGACCCTAGGGTAGAGGTGTGGGCCGGAAACTTATGGTGGAATGGTCCCAGGATCAAAAACATAGGGGGAGTAAAGGAAGCAGGACTGAGAAGCAGGAAGTGTGCTATGATAAAGTCACAGAAAAGGTTTCAGATGATCCATCTGGATTGCTGATACTGGAATGTCTCTGCAGAATATTAACAAATCAAAACATGAGAACCAAAACTTTACACCACTGTATCAGGTCATTGGATGCATGATAGATAAGAGGAGGTCTGATATTAGACAACATGGTTGTCTTAAGCTGAGGACAGTTGCCAGGAGGGGAGACTAAGTGGGCAATGTCAGCTATTAACTCTCTCAGCAGTTGGTGTAATGAATGCTGGTGCCCCACACACCACAGAATCAACTACATTTAGATCTATGTGTCGTGAATGTTTACTCTCCTTTTACACTTCACTCTCACCTCTTGCTGTCTTTTGATAAATAATAGTTGTTAGTTAATGTGGTAAATTTTATGATAGAATTATTGTTTGGGATTTTACTTAGGAAACCTGTATACTATAACACTGAGGAATTTTCCTATATTTGATTCCGAAGGCCTTACTGTTCATCATTCTATTGATATCTATAATTCATCTAAAATTTATGCTAGTATATATTTGAGATAAAGGTCAAGATTGATTTTTGCATATGAAAACATAAATATTTAATATCTTTGCATTTATTAGAGTCATATTCAGTTTTCTTCATCTGTGTTTTATAGTTTTCAGAGTATAGGCCTTTCACTCTCATGGTTAAGTTTATTTCTAGGTATTTTATTCTGTTTTGATGAATTTATAAATGGGATTGTTTTCTTCTTTTATCTTTTTGATATGTAATATATGTTGATAATATATCTGATAGTTAATATATCCTGATAGTATATAGAAAAGCAACAGATTTCTTTATATTAATCTTATATTCTGAAACTTGACTGAATTCATTTGTTTTTTGTGGTCAAAACTTTAGGGCTTTAGATATATATTATCTTGTCATCCACAGTGATAGTTCTTCCTTTCCAATTTGGATGTCTTTTCTTTTCCTTGTACTGTGTGCAAAAATTCCAATATTATGTTAAATAGAAGTAGGGAGAGTGGGCATTCTTGTTTAATTCCTGATTTTGCAGTAAAAATTATACTCATGACCAGCAGGAGCTACTCTTTGTTGTGGTACGTGGGCTTTTCATTCAGTGGCTTCTCTTTTTGTGGAATGCAGACTCTAGATGCTCGGGTTTCAGTAGTTGCAGCACTGAGGCTCAGTAGTCATGGTTTGTGTACCCGAGAGCATGCAGGCATCAATAGTTGTGGTGCACAGGTTTAGTTGCTATGAAATATGTGGAATCTTCTTGGACCAGGGATCAAAACTGTGTGCCACACACAAGCGGTGAATTCCTATCCACTGCAGAACCAGGGAAGTCCTATACATCGTTGAATTGGTTTGCTAATATTTTGGTGAGGATTTTTTCATTTATATTCATCAGAGCTGTTAACATTAGATTGCAATTTTTTGGTAGTGTCTTTGTCCATTATTTGTATCTGAGTAATGATGTTCTCATAGAATGAATTTGAGAGTATTCTCTCCTTTACAATTTTTTGGGAATAGTTTGAAAAGAATAGGTATGAAGTTTATATATTTGGCAGGATTTCTCTGTGAAGGTGTCTAGTCCTGGATTTTTTGTCTGCAGAGCATTTTTTGATTACTGATTCGATCTTAATACTAGTAATACTAGATAATCTGAATTATCTATAGCTTCCTGACTCAGTCATGGAAGATTGTATGTTTCTAGAAATTTGTCCAGTTCTTCTACATTGTGCACTTTGTTGACATATAACTGTTCACGATACTCTTTTTCAGTTATTTGTATTTCTGTGATATTGGTTGTAATTTCTTTTCTTTCATTTCTTAGTTTGTTTATTTGGGTTCTCTATTTTTCTTAATGAGCTTGCCTAGAGACTGATCCATTTTGTTTATCTCTTCAAAAAATAGTTTCATTATTTTATTTTATTTATGTATTTATTTATTTGCTTGCTTGCTTTCTTTATGGTCTCTGCAATGCAGAGGTCTGCCTGCAATCTGGGAGATACCAGTCAATTCCTGAATTGGGAAGATCCACTGGAGAAGGCGTAGGCTACCCACTTCAGTGTTCTCGGGCTCCCCTCGTGGCTCAGCTCATAAAGAATCTACCTGTGATTCGGGAGACCTGGGTTCAATCCCTGGGTTGGGATGATCCCCTGGAGAAGGGAATGGCTACCCACTCCAATATTCTGGCCTGGAGAATTCCATGGACTGTATTGTCTATGGAGTCACAAAGAGTCAGACACACCTGAGTGACTTTCACTTTCACGGTCTCTGTTTTATTTCCTCTCTAATCTCTATTACAATAATTACTTCCTTCTGCTACTTTTGGTCTTTCTTCTTCTTTTTCTAATCCTTTTAGATGTGTTGTTTGAGATTTTACTTGTTTATTGAGGTATGCTGTATTGCTGTAAACTTCCTTCTTAGCAGTGTTTTTGTTGAGTATCATGTGTGCTAAGTTGCTTCAGTCATGTCCAACTCTTTGTGACCCTCACAGGGTCTGGTCCACCAGGATCCTCTTATCTCTGGGATTCTACAGGCAAGAATACTGGAGTGGGTTGCTGTGCTCTTTTCCAGGGGATCTTCCCGACCCAGGGATTGAACCCGAGTCTCTTACGTCTCCTTTATTGGCAGGCAGGTTCTTTACCACTAATGTCACCTGGGAAGCATAGGTTTTAATATTGTTAGATTGTCCATACTACCCAAAGCAATTTATTGATTTAATGCAATCTTTTTAAGATAAGATACTCATGACATTTCTTTTCACAAAACTAGAACAAATTTGTGTGGAATAACAATAAATCCTAAATAGTCAAAGCAATCTTGGGGAAGAAAAAAAAAACAAAAACAATTCAGACTATACTACAAAGCTGCAGTAGTATTGGCACAAAAACAAACACATAAATATATAGAACAGTATAGAGATTCCAGAAATAAATTCATATGCATATAGTCAATAAATCTATGACAAAATAGATGAAAGTATACAATAAGGAAAAGACAGTTTCTTCAATAAAGAGTGTGGAAAAACTGAAGAGCTACATGTAAAAAAATGAAATTAGAAAATGCTCTTATACTACATTCAAAAATAAAGTCACAATTGATTGAAGACCTAAATACTTAAAAGCTGAAACCCTAAAACTCTTAGGAAAAAAATGCATGCAAAATCCCCATTGACATGTCTTAGCAATGTTTTAAGAATCTGTCTCCCCAGGCAAAGGAAACAAAAGCAAAAATAAACGGAGGACTAATTATACTCACGGGCTTTTACACAGCAAGGAAACCATTGACAAATGAAAAGACAATCTACTGAATGACAGAAATTTTTGCAAATGATATGTCTGAAATGGGATTAATATTCAAAATATATAAACAGTTCATACAATTTAATGTCAAAATAAAAACAACCTAACTAAAAATGGATACTTTTCCAAAGAAAGCATATAGATGTCTAATAGGCATATAAAAACTGCTCATTATCACTAGTCATGAGGGTGATGCATATCAAAACCACAATGTGACACCACCTAACACTTGTCTTTTTAATGATACTTATTCTGACAACAAACAATAAATGTTAATGAAGATGTGGAGGAAGGGAAACCATTCACTATTGGTGGGAATGGTAATTGCTATAAGCATTATGGATAACAGTATGGAAATTCCTCCAAAAATTAAAACTAGAACTACCATATAATCCAGCAATTCCACTCCTGGATATGTATCCCCAAAATACTGAAAACACTAATTCAAAAATATATATGCTGCACCCAATGTTTACAGCAGCATTATTTATAGTAGCCAATATATGGAAGTAACCTAACTGTCCATTAATAGATAGATGGATAAAGATGTGTGTGTGTGTGTGTGTGTGTGTGTATAAACATCCACAATGGAATGTCACTCAGCCAAAAAATGAAGTTTTGCCATTTGTGGAAACATGCATGGACATAGGGAGTGTTATGCTTAGTGATTTAAGTCAAACAGAGAAAAACAAATGCTGTATTTTTCATTTACATATGAAATCTAAAATATAGAACCAATGAATATAACAAACAGACAGACATAGAGAACAAACTAGTAGTATTCAGAGGGAGAGTGGTTCGGGAAAGGGAAAGATCAAGGAAGGGAATTAAAGTTACAAACCTAGGTATAAAATAAGTAAGATACAAGGATGTAATGTGCAGCACATAGAAAGTACTCAATATTTTATAATAATTTTGAGTCACTGTTGTACATATTAAACTAATATAACACTGTGTCTATTTGCCAATAAAAATAAATATCTAAAGGGCATTAAAAATATTGACATGCTTTATGTACTAATCAGACATGACCTAGTAGGAAACATTAATATTACAAGCTAAATTATTATATTTATCTTACATATTAGCTAAACATATGTGATAAATTATTCAATAATTAAAGCTCATTGTATATATGAACAATATTCTTAAAATGTTAAGGTAATCAAAACTTACTTGAATAAAACAGAAGTAATGATATCTATGAAAAAAATATTATTGATGGAAAAGAAATTTCAGTGTCTCCAGAGATTTGTTACCAAAATATTTCAATGTAGAAAGTTGGAACAATATCTAGGAGACTGTTTTTAACTATAAATCCTATATTCAGGTTGTCTGCAATTTAAATGTAAATTTAAAAGTCATTTACTTTTCTTATCCATCCCATATAAGAAAGTTCTATTTAAGGTTGCATAGTGAAAGATTATGACATATTTGTGTTGTAGACAACATCTATCATTTAATAAACTAGAAGAGTCAAATCTACTGAAACTCTTAAAAACCTAAAATTTAAGTTAAACAATATTTCAGTGAATAATACATTGATGAGATATAGATATTTAAGAAGTTAAGTAGTTTTGTTTTTTCCCCAAAATATAATATGACTCCCCGCAAAGTACCATAATATATTTGCACATATAAATAGCTGAATACTTTTGAGATTGACCCTTTAGTTTAAAAAGTATATTTAGTTTTATCCAAAATGATTGCAATTGGAAAATGTAGCTTCTAAAATTTAAAATTTATTCATAAGTATTTGAAGAACTGAAATACTGAAACTGAATAATGAAACAATAAATAGTTCCCAATATGGTTACCATTTCCATAGAAAATAAGATATCAGGAAATTAAGTATCAGAATACAGTAAAGAATTGGTTTCTTTAAAAGCAAGACATAATTATTTTTATATAAGTTATAACTGAGTTCTTAATTATTATTAAACATTGAATTTTGTTATTTTAATTTTACTAAATATAATTATGCTCTTTCAACATATTTAAAATTCAGTGGTTAAATTTGATTTTATATAAATTTGCTGTGCTTAGTCACTCAGTTATTTCCAACTATTTGTGACTCCATGGACTGTAGCCCTTCAGGCTCCTCTGTCCATGGGGATTCTCCAGGTAAGAATACCAGAGTGGGTTACCATGCCCTCATTCAGGGGAATTGTCCCAACCCAGGGCTCAAACCCAGGTCTCCTGCATTGCAGATGGATTCTTTACCATCTGAGCTACCAGGGAAGCCCAAATATAAATGATAGTCTTGATGGGACTCTTATTTTTTGATGGCTGTGACTAGGCATGTCAGATCTTAGTTCTTCAACTGGGGATTGAACCTGTGCCCTTTGCTGTGGAAGTGTACAGTCCTAACCACTGGACCAGAACAGAATTACAGAATGATTTTCTTGGATATAATTATCACTTCTAAGAAATAAAAGATACATGATCCTTAAAATTACATTTGTGGAAAGAGAGGCCTTTCCTAACTCATAAGATATCTGGGAGCTTATGCATGTAGTGGTGGTGATGATACTGTTGGGGTCTACAGAGACTTCAAGGGTGAATCATGAATGCTGAGAACAGTCTGTCAGCTTCAGCTAGTGTACGGATACTTATAAACATGCCCGTTAACATTGCTTCAGGGATGAGTCACAGCTTTCTTTTTGCTTTAGATCTAAAATCCATAAAAACTAGGGCAGTTCACCAAAATGATTTTGTACTGTATCTATACAGATTTTGGGTCCCCAATTTCCAATGAAGTGTTCATTAGGAAAGGTGCAGCTCTGTTACTAAATTTTTACAGATCAACTGTTCAGTGTTTTTCATGTTATCCTTTTATCCAGTAGTGTGGATATAATAAACTGAAAGTGAAAGTCGCTCGGTTGTATCCAACTCTTTGCGACCCCATGAATTATACAGCCCGTGGAATTTTCCAGGACATAATATTGGAGTGCATAGCCTTTCCCTTCTCCAGGGGATTTTCCCAATCCAGGGATCAAACCCAGGTCTCCTGCATTGCAGGTGGATTCTTTACCAGCTGAGCCACAAGGAAAGTCCAAGAATACTGGAGTGAGTAGCCTATCCCTTCTCCAGTAGATCTTCCTGACCCAGGAATAGAATGGGCTCTCCTCATTATAAAAATACATTTGAATAAAATTGATGCAAATTTAATATAATTCTCAAGGGAAATAATGACTGTCACCTCCCTAGGAAATTGAAACCTAAAGGAGTTCTTATCATAATATTGGAACAATTAGTAGTAAGATAATTTTACAGAAACTTGCTAGAGTTTGCATTATCTTCTTTATGTATTATATCCCAGATTATAGGAAAATTCTGATTAAATAGTAACTTTCCTGTTACCAAGCCACCATCTGAGGTACAGTAATGCTCTGGGTGCACCATTCAACCTGCCCATCTTAACAGTTATTTTCTTACTTTGGAACCTGATGTTGGAAATGGTAGTATTTAAAATCAACTTGTTACTTGATTGTATTAAGAGATTAAAAGATCTGAGAAGAAACGGCTGTAGCTTTAACTCCATTATTAGTAAAGTGACCATATTTTTGCAAGTTGCCTTATGTAGCATAAGGACACTGTTTATTCAAAGTCATTAATTGTCTAAAAGCATGAGACAGTATGAACAGATTTTGAAAACAGTACATACATCAGTGTGTCAAATAAAAACAAATCTGGAATTAGAGAAGGAGAGATTTTGTTTTTCAAAAGACTATAGCAATATGAAGAACACTTTGATTTCAGGATTGCAACACATCAAAAAGCAAACCCCCAAAATAGCTGCTTATCCTTTCCTATAAAATAAATTATCAGGTACTTATAAGGGAAAAGTGGGGGAGCAGGGGTCCTGAGCAGTGTGATAAGGAGTCTGATAGGAAACGTTTCTTGCTAAGGAGACCACATTTGGGGGATGTGATCCAAAGGGAGAGTGTTCTCCATTCTAGCACTGGCTTAGACTTGGAAGTTCAGAGGCCCGGTGGAGAGGAACCTGACTATAATTTAGCTAAGGCACAGCAGAAAGTAAGAAATAGGCAGCTGTAGACACTTAGACTTAGTTTACATTCAGAAAACTAAGATCATGGCATCTGGCCCCATCATTTCATGGCAAATAGATGGGGAAACAGTGGAAACAGTGACAGGCTTTATTTTTTTTGGAGTCCAAAATCACTACAGATGGTGACTGCAGCCGTGAAATTAAGATACTTGCTCCTTGGAAGAAAAGTTATGACCAACCTAGACAGCATATTAAAAAGCAGATACATTACTTTGCCAACAAAGGTCAGTCTAGGCAAAGCTACAGTTTTTCCAGTAGCCATGTATGGATATGAGAGTTGGACTATAAAGAAACCTGACCGCCAAAGAATTGATGCTTTTGAACTGTGGTGTTGGAGAAGACTCTTGAGAGTCCCTTGGATTACAAGGAGATCCAACCAGTCCATCATATAGGAAATCAGTCCTGAATATTCATTAGAAGGACTGATGTTGAAGCTGAAACTTGAATAGTTTGGCCATCTGATGCAAAGAACTGACTCATTGGAAAATACCTGATTCTGGGAAAGACTGAAGGCAGGAGGAGAAGGGGAGGACAGAGGATGAGATGGTTGGATGGCGTCACCAACTCAATGGACATGAGTTTGAGTAAACTCCGGGAGTTGGTGATGGACAGGGAGGTCTGCTGTGCTGCATTCCATGGGGTCGCAAAGAGTCGGACCTGACTGAGTGACTGAACTGAACTGAACTTAGACACTTAAGTGCAATCAGCTATTCCTAATACATATATATAAAACAGGAAAAATATTCTGCTACTTCATGTTAAGACCAGACTGCAAACCTGGGGCCAATTTTGCCTGTCTAAACTATATTTGTCTCTCTTTCATAATATATACAATTTTATGTATTATGTCTTATTATTTACACATGTAGAGATACATGGCACGTATATAGTATTACCAAAAAATTGGTTTAAAATATAATTACCTTTGTCATATCCATTATGAAATAATATTTGTATCACTTTGACTGAATTTATCATCTTAATTTGAATGGTATAAAGAATAAAGTGTGTATACATAGATAGGAATACTTCAGTGAAAAATGGAGAGATTGTTAACTTTTAATATTTATTTCAATGTCTTTTCATATACACATGAGAAAATTATTACAGTATTTTGTTATTCCAAACACTAGGGTATATTAGAAACTTTTAGGAAACATTTCTAACTTGACAGAAAGAATATTAAATTATACATTACTCTGGGTATTATTTTAAAAATATAACACTTAAAAACCATTTGGATAATCAAATAGGTTAACTTTGAGATCTCAGTTTTGGGGTGGCATGGGCAGAGAACAACAAACGTGTCTGTTTTCTTGGCAGATTTCACCAATATGTAGTTCACAGAATTACATTTGTATTTAGCAGCCAGCTAACTTACCATTTACTGTTTTACATGTAATATATTATCAGTATTTATGAGCAATATCATATCCCATAAAATTTCTTTTAATAGTTAATCTCCTAAAGCTGGATTTTATAACCCAGTCTAGCAAATCTGTTTTGAGCCTTGTAGAGCTCAGGCATGTAGCAGAATAATATGTTAAATATAATCAATATTTATTCTCGAGGCTAGCATTGTGCCTATGGATCACTTAAATTGCCAGATATCACACTGTAAAAATGTACAGTTATGCCTCTAAAGTGATCATTATTGTTAGGCTCTTTTGAAGATAAGGTTTAAAAAATTGTTAAGTCATTACAGGTACCTTCTGGTATCACAGAGAAAAGCAAATAGATACAAGTGAAAGAACAGTGGAAACCATACTACACATATACTTCAGTACTTTGTTATTCTAATGTGCATTTCTTAAAATAGTGTTTTCATCCTTTCAGTCATCTGGCATAGAAACTTGTAGTTCTTTCTCATCAATGCTGTCACTACCCTACTTCCTGCTATGGGATCCATGGTAACTGCTTAGAACTTATCTATGAACTGAGCTTTTCCTCCTCGTATACACACAACCCTCTGATGCCAGACTAATCCTCCTAAAACACTGCTTTTGCTGTGCTAATCTCCCTCATAAACCTGCAAAATCCCCTAATGGCTTGTCGCATTGAGTTCACCTTATGTGTGTCTTATCAAATAATTCAAAGACATGTATTAACTTTATACTTTGGCTCTCTCTGCTCTGAGAATTCTCAGATGATGGTTGTCTGGGCTTATTTTGAAATAGAGGGAGGGTAAAGAACTAGAAACTACGGAATTAGAGACTGAAAACATGGAAAGGGTGAAAAAATCCTTCAAACAAGAAGAAAGAAAAACAAACTAGTCTTGGAACTTAGAGTTCAGCTGACAAGGCAGTGAGATTGGAAGAGAAACTCCCTTCCCCAGTGCCATGATATGTGGTTTGCAGGCAGTGAGCACAAGGAACAAAGAGTGTTCTCAAGCATTTATGTCATAGATGGGGAGATAATAGAGAAAGCAGCATAGCAAAGACAGAGGATCTGAATGAAAAAGTTCATAATGAGGAGTATACTTCTGGATTTTGAAGGATTCTATGAGGGATTTTTCTTAGTTTCATGGAGGTAAAATTTGCATTAGATCAATCTCACCATTTTTTTTAATGATGTAGAGTAAAATCTTAATTTTCCATTTTCTGTGTGCTTTGAAATTGATGCTTGCCCCTGTAGTGAAATCTAGTGGGTTAGAATTTATACTCTTGCTAAAATAGTGCTTTAACCTGATTTGTATGTGCAGAAACATTACAGGAAGAATATGTCATATGGTCTCTGAGAGTTTAGCCTTACTTTGGGACTCTTTTCAGGGAAAATTTCATAAATTCTACCCACATTTCTCCAGTTTGGTTTTAGGCATTCTGTTGTATGTTATTCACATTAAATAGACACTAAATTCTTAATGTTATAGACTGAGCCTTGAATTTGATATTATAATTAGTCCTTATCTGGCATAGTCTCTGGCATTCAGATGGCACATTTAAAAATATTGAAATATGCCATTTATATTTTAAGTGAGTATAAACTTCTAGCTATGTACTTGATGCTGATCAAGTTGATTCTGTACATGAAGGATAAAGCAGTGAATCAATAAAGAAACAAACTAAGATCATTGGCTTCATCAAATTTTAGTTCTAATAAGTGAAGGTAATTGGTACTTAAATGAAGATAACATAGATCTAAAACTCAGCAGTGACCACAGGACTGGAAAAGGTCAGTTTTCATTCCAATCCCAAAGAAAGGCAATGCCAAAGAATACTCAAACTACTGCACAATTGCACTCATCTCACACATTATTAAAGTAGAGCTCAAAATTCTCCAAGCCAGGCTTCAACAGTACGTGAATCATGAAATTCCAGATGTTCAAGCTGGTTTTAGAAAAGGCAGAGGAACCAGAGATCAAATTGCCAACATCCACTGGATCATCAAAAAAGCAAGGGAGTTCCAGAAAAATATCTACTTCTGCTTTATTGACTATGCCAAAGCCTTGATAGTGTGGACCACAACAAACTCTGGAAAATTCTGAAAGAGATGGGAACCAGATCACCTGATCTACCTCTTGAGAAATCTGTATGCAGGTCAGGAAGCAACAGTTAGAACTGGACATGGATCAATGTCACTCTGCTTATTTAACTTATATGCAGGGTACATCATGAGAAACGCTGGGCTGGATGAAGCATAAGCTGGAATCAAGATTTCCAGGAGAAATATCAATAACCTCAGATATCCAGATGACACCATCCTTTATGGTAAAAGTGAAGAAGAACTAAAGAGTCTCTTGATGAAAGTCAAAGACCAGACTGAAAAAGTTGGCTTCAAAGTCAACATTCACAAAATTAAGATCATGGCCTTTGGTCCCATCACTTCATGGCAAATAGATGGGGGAAACAGTGGAAACAATGGCAGACTTTTATTTTGGGGGGCTCCAAAATCACTGCAGATGGTGACTGCAGCCATGAAATTAAAAGACGCTTGCTCCTTGGAATAAAAGCTATGACCAACCTAAATAGCATATTCAAAAGCAGAGACATTACTTTGCCAACAAAGGCCCATCTAGTCAAGGCTATGGTTTTTACAGTAGTCATGTATGGATGTGAGAGTTGGACTGTGAAGAAAGCTGAGCACCGAAGAATTGATGCTTTTGAACTGTGGTGTTGGAGAAGACTCTTGGGAGTCCCTTGGACTGCAAGGAAATCCAACCAGTCCATCCTAAAGGAAATCAGTCCTGAATATTCATTGGAAGGACTAATGTCAAAGCTGAAACTCCAATACTTTGGCCACCTGATGTGAAGAGCTGACTCATTTGAAAAGACCCTGATGCTGGGAAAGATTGAAGGCAGGAGTAGAAGGGACGACAGAGGATGAGATGGTTGGATGGCATCACTGACATGATGTAAGTGAGTTGAGTAGAAGAATTGATGCTTTTGAACTGTGGTGTTGGAGAAGACTCTTGAGAGTCCACTGGACTGCAAGGAGATCCAACCAGTCCATTCTAAAGGAGATCAGTCCTGGGTGTTCTTTGGAAGGACTGATGCTAAAGCTGAAACTCCAATACTTTGGCCACATCATGCAAAGAGTTGACTCACTGGAAAAGACTCTGATGCTGGGAGGGATTGGGGGCAGGAGGAGAAGGGGACGACAGAGGATGAGATGGCTGGGTGTCATCATTGACTCAATGGACATGAGTTTTGGTGAACTCCAGGATTTGGTGATGGACAGGGAGGCCTGGCATGCTGCAATTCATGGAGTCACAAAGAGTCATACAAGACTGAGTGACTAAACTGAACTGAATCTCTGAGAATGGGTGATGAACAGGGAGACCTGGCACGTTGCAGTCCATGGAGTTGCAATGAGTTGGACATGACTGAGTGACTGAACTGAGCTGAACTGAGTAATGAATAGATATCAAACAGCAATGGAAAATTCACGAGTTATGTACTTCTGTATTTCCTGATTTTAAAGCCTATTTCTTAAAATAGCATTTTTCTCCAGTCTCACAACCTAAAAATTTCTGAGTTCTTTCTCATCAAATTCTGAAAAGAAGCATAAAAAGCAAGAGGGAGTAAAGAATGATTCAGTATGGCATTAACTTCTTAACAGAAGTGATCACACCCTCCTGAATGAGGGAATAGGCAGCTCTTGTGAATTTGTGAGAGCAAGTTTTAACACTGATGCCCAGCACTGCAAGAGTAGTGAATAGTCAGAGTAAAGACTCTTAGGGTAGAGTATGGATTGTGTTTTCCAAGAAAGAAATGCTCATTGTGACTAGAAATCTTAAAGTTGGGGTAAATATGAGAGGAGACAAAGTGAGAGAAATAAGGTTGGGGTCCAGATTATGTAAGGTTTTTCTCTTTTCTGATTGAGAGACATATTATAATATTTAGGTTCTTAATCCAGTCTGTACATAAGTGTCACCTGAATTATCTCAAAAATATCCCTGTCCAGGCTCAGCTCAGAGATACATAGGGCTGGAAAGACTGTTATTTCCACCTTATGATCAGACAAAAGAGATGGGAAAACTGAAAGGGACTTTTCTTTAACCTCTAGGAGAATGGAGAGCATAGAGCAAAAACTAAGCTATAATGTAGGAAAAGAAAGGCACCTGGTAGACAAAATGAAGCCTAAGCATTTGTATAACAGAGGCAGATGCTGCTGGGTAGATTTTAGCTATGGAGAAGACTCAGCTAGAAAATATTTTAACAAAGGCTGAGTGTGGCTGATAGGAGTGTGGCTAGTGGCCACAGATAAAAAGGAGTTGAACTATTTCTCAGACTTTTCACATGAATCATCCCAGAGAACAATGCAGGGAAAGAACTCAGGTCAAAGAGTGGAGGAGATATTAAGAGGAACCATCTGAAAAATAAGATGCCACAAAAGAAATTTGGTATCTCTAGTTTACTGAGTGTAACCATGAAAATAAGTTCCGTTTTGTTTCCTGATGAGAATAACACACATGCTCATACTATAGACTTAGAGGAAAATATGTGCTCACTAGAATTCTCGAGGCCAGAATACTGGAGCGAGTAGCCTTTCCCTTCTCTAGGGGATCTTCCCAACCCAGGGATCGAACCCAGGTCTCCCCCATCACGGGTGGATTCTTTATTGTATGAACCACGAGAGGAGCCCAAGAATACTGGATTGGGTAGCTGATTTCTTCTCCAGAGGATCTTACAACCCAGGAATCGTACTGAAGTCTCCTGCATTGCAGGCAGATTCTTTACCAACTGAGCCATCAGGGAACTTGAAGATAGGTCGACAGAAATGAACCCAGCTGAAATAAAAAGAATATAGAGCAGAGCATTATAAAATTGTGGAGCGATACCTCAGAAAGTTTAACATGTGCTTAACAGGAATCCCAGATGCGGTCATAAATGAGTCTATTTAAAGAAATTATAAATAAAAATACAACATTTTTAAAAGATCAAATAAATGTACATTTCTTTTATTGGTAATTGCTCTAAAAGTGACTATTTAAAGCAAAGTAGTATAATCCATTGTGTATTTATAGCATATGTAACATACTTTTGAATAATAACCCCAAGGATGAGAGAGAGAAATTTGGGATATTTTATAAGATTCTTACAAACACATGAAGTAATATAGTTTTACTTGATGGTATAGTAGATTATTTAAACATATCTTTAAACATTTGGAAAACTCCTAAATAGTTTTTAAGAGGTATATAGAGTAATTTTAAAAGGGAGATGAAGTAGGTCATAAAACAAAAAATTAAAAACGTGGAAAACATACAAAGTTGAAAAATATAAATATACAACAAATAGAACAAATGGAAAAATGCTAAAATAAATGATAACAAAAGGAACAGACAAGATCTAGACAGAGAATATTCAGTCTTATCAATAACTACTTTAAATGTATAACCAAAAATAAATAAAAGTTGGAGCAGCTACATTCATTTCAGGCAGGTGGATATCAGAACAAGGAATATTATCAGCAATGAAGAGGGAGCGACATATAAATAGAAGAGTAATTCAAAAGGAAAAATGCAACAGCAATTCTGTATGCACTTAACAGTTTCAAAATTATTTGAGGCAAAACGTATACATACATCTGTAGTTGCATACTTGAGCACACCTCTGTCAGTAGTTGATAGGATAAGAGGATAGAAATGAGTAAGGATATAGATGATCTGAACAACACTGACAACCAACTTTACCTTCTGGCATTTATAGACGAAAAATATAGTAAACTTTTTGACAATGATCCAAAGCCATTTTAATGGAGAAATGGTAGCCTTTTCAAGGACAAGCATATACTAATAAGTTAACCACAACTATTAGACAAGTATTAGCTCAGACCACACTATATACTTAAATGTAAAATGTAAAACTGTAAACATCTGGGATAGAAATTTGTGTGACCTTGTGTTTAAGTTTTAAGTGTTGCACAAGGGTATGTTTAGGATGATGGAACTATATATGGCACTGAGATGGTGGATACATGACTATACACTTGTCAGAACCCAGAGAAAAACGCATCACAGAGATAAAGTTTTAATGTATACTCCTTTGAAAATATATCAGCAAGGATATAGGTGAAGTCCGGGATGGGGTGTAGAGTGTAGCAGATGAAGCTATTTGTATTACAAACGTATGATGCAATCTCACTAAAGCAGATACCAAAGAAAGGAACAGAGCTAAATCACTGAAGAAAGTGTAATGTCAAAATATGGTAAGACTCAATATAAAAATACTGATGCATAAACACTATGTTGGTAAATGTGCTTTTCACAAGGGTATGGTTTAACAGTTGGGAAACAACTATATATACGCACTGCTGCTGCTGCTGCTTCTGCTAAGTCACTTCAGTTGTGTCTGACTGTGTGACCCCATAGACGGCAGCCCACCAGGCTCCACCGTCCCTGGGATCCTCCAGGCAAGAACACTGGAGTGGGTTGCCATTTCCTTCTCCAATGCATGAAAGTGAAAAGTGAAAGTGAAGTCGCTCAGTTGAGTCTGACTCTTCACGACCCCATGGACTCCAGCCTACCATGGAATTTTCCAGGAAAGAGTACTGGAGAGTACTGGAGTACTGGAGAGCAAACAAAAAGGAAATAGAAAATCACCACTACAAAACCACCATAAAAATAGCTGATGAATGCTAAAATAAGTTGCTAAAATTAGTGGGTGAAACTTTAAGCAGAATCAGAATATCTGCAGTTTCAAAAAATCTCTCCCAAGATATTTATTAATTAGTATAGTGGTTTTAACTTATGTCAACAATTTCTCAGAAACTCTTCCCTTTTGAAGGTAGATCTTAATTCCCAGTTATTTAATATAGATAGAGCATATTTAATCAATCCTGAGTATAAAAAAGAAAAACTTAGGAGAAATTCAACTGGCATCACCTTAGCCAAGTATCAAGTTAGCATCAGTAATAATGTCATGTTGATGGCACATGTTCCATGATGTAATGCAATGAAAAGGGGATGTCACTTCTGTGATATTATTTACAAATGTTTACAATCTCAATATAATGATGAGAAAACAGAAAGCCCAAGTAGATGGATAGTCTACAGGTAGATGGATATTCTAACCAGAACTCTTCAAAAAAGTGTCTAAGTTAGTAAAAACAAGGAAAGACCAAGAAACTTTATGGATTAGAGTTGCCCAAGGAAGCATGAGGAGTAAATGCCGTGTGATGGCCTTAATTGGATTTCAGAACAAGAAAGGGACGTTAGTTGAAAAAATGGTGGGATCCCAATAAAGTATCTAGTTGAATTAACACCAAATCAGTGTTAAGTTGTCAGTTTCAATAAATATAGCATAGTATGTTAGATGTTACATAAGAACTTTGTTCCATTTTGGCAAGTTTTCTATAAATCTAAAACTGTTTGAAAATAAAGATACTGACATTTTAAAAAATTAATTCCTGTCTTTATACCAGATATTTTACATTTAATTGATTTAAACTTGGGCTTATACAGAGTGAAGTAAGCCAGAAAGAAAAACATCAATACAGTATACTGACACACATATATGGAATTTAGAAAGATGGTAATGATAACCCTGTATGCGAGACAGCAAAAGAGACACAGATGTTCAGAACGGACTTTTGGACTCTGTGGGAGAGGGAGAGGGTGGGATGATTTGGAAGAATGGCATTGAAACGTGTGTACTATCACGTAAGAAATGAATCGCCAGTCTATGTTCGATACAGGATACAGGATGCTTGGGGCTGGTGCACGGGGAAGATCCAGAGAGACGATATGGGGTGGGAGGTGGGAGGGGGGTTCAGGATGGGGAACTCATGTACACCCGTGGTGGATTCATGTCAATGTATGGCAAAACCAATACAGTATTGTAAAGCAAAATAAAGTAAAAATAAAAATTAAAAAAAAAAGAAAAAAATAAACTTGGGCTTAAGAACAAGTATTTATGTTAATTTAAAAAAATTTTTTAAATGAATATAAACAAAGTTTCTATTAAACAATAGTAGTTATTACTCTAAATAAAACAATAGTTAACATTAAATATTTTTGGTGAGAAAAAATATTATTCCTCACCCATAATCCTGTGTGACTCTTGAGCATTCTGCTCTTTTAAAATCTAGATATTCACCCTTGCTGCTTGAAAGCTTATTCAAAGTTCTTGGATAATTTTAAACATATACTGTTTATTACTTTAACTTTCAATAATAAATGTTTATGAGGTATAGATTACATGAAGTAAAATGCAAGCATTTTAAATGTGCTATTGAATAAATTTTTTTATTAGTTTTTTATTTTTTAAATTTTAATATCTTTAATTCTTACATGTGTTTCCAAACATGAACCCCCCTCCCACCTCCCTCCCCATAACATCTCTCTGGGTCATCCCCATGCACCCGCCCCAAGCATGCTGCAACCTGCGTCAGACATAGACTGGCGATTCAATTCTTACATGATAGTATACATGTTAGAATGTCATTCTCCCAAATCATCCCACCCTCTCCCTCTCCCTCTGAGTCCAAAGGTCCGTTATACACAGCTGTGTCTCTTTCCCTGTCTTGCATACAGGGTCGTCATTGCCATCTTCCTAAATTCCATATATATGTGTTAGTATACTGTATTGGTGTTTTTCTTTCTGGCTTACTTCACTCTGTATAATCGGCTCCAGTTTCATCCATCTCATGAGAACTGATTCAAATGAATTCTTTTTTATGGCTGAGTAATACTCCATTGTGTATATGTACCACAGCTTTCTTATCCATTCATCTGCTGATGGACATCTAGGTTGTTTCCATGTCCTGGCTATTATAAACAGTGCTGCGATGAACATTGGGGTACATGTGTCTCTTTCCATTCTGGTTTCCTCGGTGTGTATGCCCAGCGGTGGGATTGCTGGGTCATAAGGTAGTTCTATTTGCAATTTTTTAAGGAATCTCCACACTGTTCTCCATAGTGGCTGTATTAGTTTGCATTCCCACCAACAGTGTAGGAGGGTTCCCTTTTCTCCACACCCTCTCCAGCATTTATTGCTTGCAGATTTTTGGATCGCAGCCATTCTGACTGGTGTGAAGTGGTATCTCATTGTGGTTTTGATTTGCATTTCTCTAATAATGAGTGATGTTGAACATCTTTTCATGTGTTTGTTAGCCATCCGTATGTCTTCTTTGGAGAAATGTCTATTTAGTTCTTTGGCCCATTTTTTGATTGGGTCGTTTATTTTTCTGGAATTGAGCTGCATAAGTTGCTTGTATATTTTTGAGATTAGTTGTTTGTCAGTTGCTTCATTTGCTATTATTTTCTCCCATTCAGAAGGCTGTCTTTTCACCTTGCTTATATTTTCCTTGAATAAATTTTGACAAATGTATTTATCTGTTTTACCACCATATCAATCAAGAGATAGAACATTTTTATCTCAGGAGTTCCCTAGTATCCTTTTATATTAAATTCACAAAGCCAGCAAACTCCCCCTACTTCAAAACCAGGAGCATACCGATTTCAGTCACTATTCAGTAGTGTTTTTTATTGAATAGCTTTACGTAAATGAAATAAAGCAGGATGTAACATTTTGTATCTGGCTTCTTTCACTCAGAATGAGCATTGTTGGGTACATTAGTTGTTCATGGCTTTTTCTAGACTTTTTAATTGTGTCCCATTTGGGACGGTTAGGAATAAAGTTGCTATCAACATATAAGTCACGTTTTCATTACTATCAAATAAATTGAAAGTGAAAATGTTAGTTGCTCAGAAATGCTCACTGTTTGCAATGCCATGGACTGTAGCCCACCTGGCTTCTCTGTCCATGGAATTCTCCAGGCAAGAACACTGGAGTGGGTTGCCATTCCCTTCTCCAGGAGATCTTCCCAACCCAGGAATTGAACCCAGGTCTCCCACACTGCAGGCAGATACTTTACTACTTAAATTATGCCTTATTTAAAATGCCATCCTCTTGGGGTTTGTTGTTGTTGTTTAGCAACTAAGTGGTTTCCAGCTTTTTTTGACCCCATGGACTATAGCCCGCCTAGCTCCTCTGTCCATGGGATTTCCCAGGTAAAGATACTGGAGTGGGTTTTGCCGTTTTCTTCTCCAGGGGATCTCCCTGACCCAAGGTTCAAATCCTCATCTTCTGCATTGCAGGTGGTTTCTTTACCACAGAGCCACCAGGGAAGCCCCCTCTTAGGGTTAGAGTAGCATAAATTAAGATGGCCTTTATCTGGTCCACTCTCTTATTAGCTGTATAAGTAATTTAGTTAGGTATTGGAAGCTTTAGAGTTTAAAAAAAAGTGACTCAAAATACATCTGTAAATCTCTAGAAGCTGAGCCCTCAGTTTATTCATAAACTAGATAGTCATGCTGAAAAATACATGGTTATTCAGTGCCCCTGTATTTTTCCTTAAAGAGTTTAAGTATAACCTTCTACCAAGGGCAGGTGACCTAAACAAGCTTGTTTATAGCTCCTAGTGTCCACATTCAAATAACATACCACAAGCTCAATCTTCTGTTAATTTTGAGTGAGGTGTTTTTTGTTTTTTGTTTTTTTTTTTTTTGGTGTTAAATTACTAGTTCTGGTGAACTTAGTGTATATTGTCTATTTTAATCTTGTGTTTTCCTTCTGGGTAATGGTAAGAGGGTAAATAACCGAAGAGTGAATGAGAATGAGGCCTCTAACCCATGGATCACACTGTTTTCACTGGAAAATTTCTTTGAACAGTCTTCCACATCTGTTTGGGAATCCTTTATAAGCACAGTTGACAGAATATCAGAACATTTCTGGCATGCTGTTTACTTGGCAGATAGTTGTAGTCAGTGTCTTTCCAAACCACATGTCAAAACTATTTTCATGGAAAAATGGCATGTTGAGAAAAGGATTCTTGGAAAACCGCAGTGTTTTTGGGCACCATGAGGAATAAAATCAGCTTTGTTAATATAACATTAGAGTAGCAGTAGTTTTATTATCTAATATAAATTCAACTTAAATGCTTACCAAATAAATCAACTTTTATGCTATGGCTAAGGATCAAATGCTAGCTCTTCTTTATGGCCATAGCATATGCTTTAATTTATATGTCTATTTTCAAAATTATATACAACATATATAAACATATATATACAGTGGGGGGGACCGCAGTGGGGGAGACCCAGGTTCGATCCCTGGGTTGGGAAGATCTCCCAGAGAAGGAAATGGCTACCCACTCCAGTACTCTGGCCTGGAGAATCCCATGGACTGTATCGTCCATGTGTTCACAAAGAGTCTGACACGACTAAGACTTTCATTTCTCTTCACACATGTGTGTATATACACACACACATAGGCAGACTGATGGAGACAGAAATGAAGCTATAATTCCTTTTTTAAATTAGAATGGTGAGTCTAGAAATGAATGAGAAAAAGCTATCAGGTTTTTCATGATAAATGTCCCTTTTACTGTATACCTATATTACACATATTCTGCACCATATGAGTCAGGATTTATGTAGTCTAATTATTTACTTGTACTGTTGGATTAACTGTCATCTCAAATACACTCTATTTATACTTTCATGAGTCATTAAATTCAGATCATGACCACTTGACTCTTGCCTTAGCCATCCATCTGGAATCTCTCCCTCACCCACTCTCTGGATAAGAAGGAATGCTTTCGTTGGAGTTGTGTATTGCAAAAACCTAAGCAGAAATACCAATTCGTTAAAGTAATATTTCTTACAAAAGGGTAGAGAACCAGATGAGGAAAATGTACAAGAGGTCAGAGAGTTTAGGCTGAAAGAATCACAGCCAGATTGGTCATCAGGATGAGTCTGGTTAAGGAACTGCTCAGAACAATAAAGCTTCATACTCCTGCAATCTCGGAAAATCTTACACTCCTTGTTACTTCGTTAAAGAGGTACAGGCCTCAGGAAAAAACAACAACAACAACAACAACTTCCTATTAATCCAACAATCATCCATGCCTACATTCTCCTGTTTGGAGATGCTTGGAGATTTCCTCCTTCCAAGATACAACAGTGGCGATTCTACCAAACAAGAAATTTCTTTGAATGATGGATAAGTACTATATCACTACAGACTACACAGATTCCATGATTTTCTGGTCATGGACAAACTCCCTCAGAGTGAATTGGGCAGGCTTTTAAGTTCTTGCTTGTCAGTGTGAGGTTGAGAAGAATGCGACACAGCAAAGCAGAGACAAAGCCTATGAGCTTCAGGGAGGTGGAGGAAGCAGGCTTCCCCACTCAGGCTTGAAATTTGCTGCAGAATGGAAAAAAGTGATGAGGCACAATCTAAGCCTCCTTGAAATGTGAGGGTCAGACCAAAGGTCAAAATGTGCCCTTGTCTCCTCTGTTTTACTTAAGCCATGAAATAGATATTATATAGCCCTTAGTCCTAAACTTAATGGTGGCTCAGATGGTTAAGCGTCTGTCTGCAATGTGGGAGACCCGGGTTTGATCCCCGGGTCAGGAAGATCCCCTGGAGAAGGAAATGGCAACCCACTCCAGTACTATTGCCTGGAAAATCCCATGGACAGAGGAGCCTGGTAGGCTACAGCCCATGGGGTCACAAAGAGTTGGACACGACTGAGCGACTTTACCTTTACCTTAGTCCTAAAAGTGATTTTGTTTGTTTATTTTCATTGTTTTTTTCTTTTGGCTTGTTGTGCCATAAATATTTACAACATTTCATCTAAGTATATTTTAATAAAATACAGGTGAAACTTCCTAATTTACTGCTTGAAAAGTAAAAGTGAAAGTTGCTCAGTCATGTCCGACTCTTTGCGACTCCATGGATTGTATGGTCCATGGAATTCTCCAGGCCAAAATATTGGAGTGAGTAGGCTTTCCCTTCTCCATGGAATCTTCCCAGCCCAGGAATCGAACCCAGGTCTCCTGCATTGCAGGCAGATTCTTTACCAGCTAAGTAACAAGGGAAGCCCATCACATAGTAGAAAAGCATCTTCAAATATACCTAATACAGTATATTTTAATAATTAATACTGATTGTAAGTCTACTCTTCAAGACCTCTGTCCAAACACCTAGAACATGGCCAGATAACAAGGCTAGCACTTTATAATATTTGCTAAACAAATCAATATATATTTTTCTTTCCTTTATTTTTTAATTTAAGGACAATTGCTTTACAGAATTTTGTTGCTTTTTTTTACTTTCAATATTCTTTTTATTTCTTCATGTGTTCCTTATCTGTTTAAGGTACTTCTTATAACACTCTCCAATAAGTAGTAAAGAGACAATATATTTTGAAAGAAGAACAGATGGCCAATTTACAAGAATGGACAAAGGGAAATATATTTTCATGCATTGTATGCTGTTTAATATTTGTATCTTTTGAGGAAAACAGGTATCTCTTGAAGATGAGGGAATCAACATAGAAAATAAAAAGTACAGGTAATTCCTCATTTATTGGTTTCAATATTATCTTTTATGATAATCTTTTATCAAAGTTGCTAGAATATATAAAAATAATTGATATTCACTTAGCTCAAGTCTTCCTTTTTCCCCCATTAATATATTAGCAAAATGGTGAACAATTAAAGCTCATGTGACAAAAATTATCCATAAAATTAATCACTAGAATGATCAAAATATTATCACAATTTATTTTTCTTACTACAATGTTAAATTTTGAAGAACTTTTATTTACTAAATTTAATAAAGTTAATACATATAACAAACTTTTTAAACTTGTGCAGAGATACTGAATCTTATGAAACGCCATCAGAAATGGGGCATTATTGTTTATGTTAAGGGGGGACAAGTTTTAATGGACAAATGACTTGTTAAATCATGTTGGTTGTGTATGGAAATGTGTGTTCCTTTTAGTATGTGAGTGTGGGAGAGTGGTGTGTTCTTGATTTTCTGGGAAATTCAGGAGTTAAATGAGATTGAATCCACTGGTGCATTTTTCCTTTTTTCATCTTAGGCAGAGATAGTTATATCCATATACAATTTCATATATTTGCCAATTAATCTTTCTTTCAGCATAACTTAAAATAAGAATTAAATTTAACTGGAAGTATTAGTATAAAAGCATCCAAAATTATAACCACAATGATATTTCTGTGGGCCACATGTCCTTCCCCAATTTCACCAGCATTACAAAAAAATGTGCAGTCAAGGTAACAGTGCTGCTAAGTTAAAAAAAAAAAAAAATATATATATATATATATATATATAAACTCCCATTTCATTAGTTACTTTTCAGCAAGAGAGAAAGTAGAATTGAATCTCATGAGTATCAGCAATTATATATTTACTCAGAATATTTCTAAACCATGTATTGCATTTTATATTTTGCATGGCTTACTTAGGAACAATTTTAAAAATGGATATAGACAGGTAGATACAGTTAAATTGATAGGTAGTTATATACATATGATCATACTGGATAGCATGTTTGTCCATTCTTTTAAATTGGCCATCTATTCTTCTTTCAAAATAATTACTTAAAGGATTTTAAAATGAACCTTTATTCTCACCTTACAGCTGTGTCTATTTACAAGAACAGGTAATCAATACAGGTTATAATATCCTAAAGAATCATTGGTAGCATTCTATATAAAGATCTCTAATTTCAGATTCCCAGAGCAAATATCTAGATTAACACAAAAACTTATTTTTATAGTTATTAGAATAATGTGTTTTTATAGACAGCAATCGATTGATATAGATTAATGTGAAATGTAAACAATGAAGGGATTAATATACAAAGAAGCTTATTTAGAAGAAATTCTAGTGATAACTAAATCTATTAATATTTTTATTAATAATATATGAACTGTATATATTCATATATACACTTCTATATAGTTTTATCATATGGATAACTATATGACTGGATGATTATTTAGTGCAAAATTCAGATAATTGAATATTAACAGATTCTAGTAAAAAAGTGTTCAAGTATTTGGGACAAAAAATTGGCAAATATTTTGTGTACTTCATTAGGAAGATTTCTTTGCTTAAGATGTATTTCACAATATATGCTCAGTTAGACACTATATGCCTTATAATTGACCACTTCTGTAATTACTAATAAGTTTTTAAAGATTTTGAATTACATAAATAGGAAACAGTGTTGCCTAAGGAGAGGTTAATTTGTTTATCATGTTAAATATAGACAGTGCTCTGTATCTTCTAGGATCTAGCTATTCATTGTGATTATCAAATAATTTATATAATCTCTCCAGTTTATAGACAGGTACTTAGTTGCATATAAAAATATTCAATTTTCCAAAATAGACTCAGACACTAATGAATTATTTAAATACCATGATGCATACACTATTTATCATGGTCATGGTGATCCTAAGTCTGTTTACATAAATCACTTGCAGAGAGTTTTTCATAAAGAATGTCTAGCTATTGAGTGAATTTTAAAGCCTCCTTAGTGAGAGAACACTTCTTAGAGTTGTGAGACACCTTAAACATTTCTTAACAGACTGATTGAAAACCTTACTAGAAAAGATTTCATGCAAAGATAGGCACAATAAAGAACAAAATTGGCAAGGACCTAACAGAAGCAGAAGAGATTACGGAAACATGTCAAAAATACACAGAAGAACTATACAAAACAGCTCTTAAGGAGTCAGATAACCATGATGGTGTGCTTACTCACCTAGAGCCAAACATCCTGGAGTGTGAAGTCAAGTGGGCCTTAGTAAGCATCACTACCAACAAAGCTAGTGGAGGTTGTGGAATTCCAACTGAGCTAATTCAAATCCTAAAAGATGATGCTGTGAAACTGCTACACTCAATATGCCAGCAAATTTGGAAAACTCAGCAGTGGCCACAGGACTGGAAAAGTTCAGTTTTCATTCCAATCCCAAAAAAGGACAATGCCAAAGAACATTCAAACTGCCACACAATTGCACTCATTTCACATGCTAGCAAAGTAATGCCCCAAATCCTTCAAGCTAGGCTTCAGCAGTATATGAACCGAGAACTTCCAGGTATACAAGCTGGATTTTAAAAGGCAGAGGAACCAGAGATCAAATTGCCAACATATGCTGGATCATAGAAAAATGAAGGGAGTTCCAAAAAAATGTCTACTTCTGCTTCATTGACTAGGCTAAAGCCTTTGACTGTGTGTATCAAAATAAACTGTGGGATATTCTTAATGAGATGGGAATACCAGACCACATTACCTGCCTCCTGAGAAACCTGTATGCAGGACAAGAAGACACAGTTGGCACTGGACATGGGACAACAGACTGGTTCCAAATTGCGAAAGGAGTATGTCAAGGCTGTATATTGTCACCCTGCTTATTTATATACAGAGTACATCATGTGAAATGCAGAGCTGAATGGATCACAAGCTGGAATCAAGCTTGCAGGGAGAAATATCAATAACCTCAGATATGCAGATGACACCATCTTTATAATGGAAAGTGAAGAGGAATTAAAGAGCCTCTTGATGAAGGTAAAAGAGGAGATTGAAAAAGCTAGCTTAAAACTCCACATTCAAAATACAAAGATCATGGATGGCATCTTATCCCATCACTTCATGGTAAATAGATGAGGAAAATATGGAAATCGTATCAAATTTCATTTTCTTGGGCTCCAAAATCAGTGAAGATGGTGACTGCAGCCTCACAATTAAAATACACTTGCTCCTTGGAAGAATAGTTATGACAAACCTAGACAGTGTGTTAAAAAACAGGACATCACTTTACCAACAAAGGTCCATCTAGTCAAAGTTATAGTTTTTCCAGTAGTCATGCATGGATGTGAGAGTTGGACCATGAAGAAGGCTGAGCGCCGAAGAATTGATGCTTTTGAACTGTGGTGTTGGAGAAGTCTCTTGAGAGTCCCTGAGACAGCAGGAGATTAAACAATGAATGAAATGGTTGGATGGCATCCCTGATTCAATGGACATGAGTTTGAGCAAGTTCTGGAAGATGATGATGGACAGGGAACCCTGCTGTGCTCAGTTCATGGGGTTGTAAGGAGTTGGACATGACTGAACCACTGAACAACAACAAAGAAAAGATAAAACATTTCTTTGGAAATGATATGAATTCAGTAATTCACTGTTATTCACTTTTTTTCTGAGTGGTTAATATTCTGTACCTCATATTTTTCATATTCTAAGTATTGCTCATTTGAGGAATGTAAGCAATCAATACCGTATTTCCCCAATATGAAATGTGTTAAGTTTGTAAGCACATGATTTTTTCATTAGATTGCCAAGTAAATTTGACCTTTTAAAAGATGCAAACATCAGAGCATTTTCCTCATTAGACTCAAAATATTTCCTGGGGGCTGGGAAACAGCCTTTGACCTATACATTATCATCTTTCCTCTTAACCACTTGGAGGCAATGAATAGTAGGGATTTTAGAGTTGAAAATTTTGCTTCATTAGTCACTCCTTGTTCTTTCCCTTTCATACGCAGAGTTACATGCCCTTTGTCTTAGTATTGTCTTCTCTCTCAGTTAGAAATAGAAAAAAAACCAAGACAACCTTTATCCTGAGAGGAAGAGAGATAATTATATTTGTGTTGATTATAGTAGGTTCTCTGGCTGTGATGTGGGGGAGGATGCTTGGGAGGCTCCTCCTCCTGCTATTAATAATAATAATTTAGGGAGTTCTGATGAGGATATTAAGCACTTTCTATGCAGTAGGTTCTAATAAAAGTCATTTCCCTCCTATTTCTCAATTTATTTAAGTATTGCTAAACTAGATGGCTGGGTAGCATCACCGACTTGATGGACATGAGTTTGAATTAACTCTGGGAGTTGGTGATGGACAGGGAGGCCTGGCGTGCTGCGACTCATGGGGTCGCAAAGAGTTGGACGTGACTGCGTGACTGAACTGAACGGAACTGAACTGAAACTAGATGACATCTCCTAAATTATATGAATTAGTAAATGCTTATCAGCTTATAAGTAATTTGCAGGTACTCTGGCCCTTATATGTCAGGTGAAGGCTTCTAAAGGAATTGTGATTTAGGTAAAGTTAGCAGTCATCTTGTGAAGAGGGTAGACTTTTGGGAGATCAGCAGGGGTAAAGGATATTCTGGTACTGATTGACCCCATCATATCACAGTGTATAAGATACAAGCTACTCTGACTGACTGAGATGATATTGAAGAAGAAAAGTGAGTTACATTCCCAAGAATTTATCAGACAGCGTGTTGGGTTCCTATACCTCTTTTATGGACTTCCCTGGTAACTCAGCTGATAAAGGATCTGACTGCAACACAGGAGACCCTGGTTCGATTCCTGGATTGGCAAGATCCCCAGGAGGAGAGGATGGCAAACCACTCCAGTATTCTTGCCTGGAGAATCCCCATGAACAGAGCAAACTGGAGGGCTACAGTCCATGGGATCACAAAGAGCTGGACATGACTGAGCTACTAAGCACAGCACAGTACACCTCTTTTATAGATTGTAATACTTTAGTATTTGGTGCCAGGAGCACATAATATATCTTCTACAAATATAGGATATTCCTTTAGTCATTGCTTTCCAGTGACTTAAATTTAGATATTGTCCAGTGAAAAAACTATAAATCTACAGTTAAAATGTCACCTGCCCTTACCTCTTCACCCTGGAGAGATGAAAAAATGAACTTATTAGGTTAAAATATTTTAGATAATAATTTAGGATAATTATTACAGTGTTGGTATATTGGAGAATGCATTATGGTTTTGTAAGGTGCTTAGTTAAGTGTATGAAAGTGAACGTGAAAATGAAGTCGCTCAGTCGTGTCCAACTCTTTGTGATCCCATGGACTGTAGCCATCCAGCTTCCTCTATTCATGGAGATTCTCCAGGCAAGAATACTGGAGTGGTTTGCCATACATTGCTAAGTGCATAATATTGAATAAAATGCTTCAGTACTTCGCCACAGAATAGTGGAGATGTAGCAAATCTCTGTCATTCATTTGGTGTCTAGATTGCATGTTTGAAATCATTGCTGACAATTTATTTCTTACACCAAGGATTCTAGAACTAGGAGGCAAGGGTGGCTGTATTGTTCTGTTTTATTTTTTAGTTACTTTATTTATGATCTTGATAGAAACTGGTCTTATACATAAAAAATGAAATAGCCAAAGCACCTAAGCAACAGTTCTGCTCATATTAACTAGGATCAATTTTTTACTTCAAAATAATTTATTTGAGGTGATAATTAAAACTGCTTTGATCACTAGTTTGTAAAGATACAATTGATGTTGCGTAGATGCATTATTTTAAGCCTATTTTTACTTTTGAGTAAAAACTCCATTAAAACCTTTGTTAAGTGAGAAATGGAGATGTATAATTTCTGTATGAAGGACTACAGCTTAATGATGAGAATTTCATATGGTCTTTGGGGAAAAAAAAAAAAAAACCCAGCTGTTGACCAGTGGTATATAAAGGACTTGCAAGCAGTGCTGACATTGCTCCTGATAATACTGCCAAAGTTGGGGAACATAAATTTTTGTGGTGGTAATTCCAACAATTGTGTAATTTTCTCTGCCAGTGCTCAGCAACCCAGGCTTAAAAGCTTCATTATATTAACAAGACAGAAGGTAATCAAGAGTTAATTGTACTTGTAAATAAAATGGTGGATTCAGCCCTAAGTGAGTCACTGTCCTGCTTGAGAACCTGTTTTGTTCTCCATCACTTGCTGAATAAAACCTTAAGTCCTTAATCTGGCATTCAGTTCACATACCTCTTCCCAGATTTCCACATGTACATACACAAACTATTATTCATCCTATTCCACTCCTAACAAAGATTATTTTCCATTTTGCTTCCCACTCTCTTAGCTGAATGGAGCTACTTACAACTCCATGGAGATGACCTTTTTTTCTAGCCTTAATGCTTTTACTCATACTTGCAAAAGATATCTGATAAAAGGACTATGATAAAAAAATAGATGACAAACTATAAATTTCAATAATAAAAAACCAGCCGATTAAAAATGGTCCAAAATGCTTAATAAATACCTCACAGAGAACAAATGCAGATAACAAATAGATATGAAAAACCATGTTATCAGATAAATAAGCATAAAAATAATGAGATACCACTGTAATCATTTTAGAATAACCAACATCTGGTAATACCAAAGGCTCTTGAGGATATACAGCAACAGGAACTCTCATTCATTAATTCATTGTGGTAAAATTATATGGTGTATTCTTTTACGCAAATGCAATAGATAAAATCACAAATGTGTGATAAAAAGGACTGAAGGTTTGGCCTCTAGGGAGATGCATCTGGTTATAGAAATACCCAGTTACACTTTAATATTCATTCTATTTAAAATTTATGGGTTATGTTATGTTAGTCACTCAGTCATGGCTGATTCTCTGCAACCCTGTGGACTATAGTCTGCCAGACTCCTCTGTCCATGGAATTCTCCAGGCAAGAACACTGGACTGGGTTGCCATTCCCGTCTCCAGAAGTATTTGTACAATTAAACAAAAAAGCAAAACACGAATAAGATAGCCAGTGAGCTGAATAATATATCTTTTGTTCTAGGTAAATAGAAAATAGGAAACATCTTGTAAATAATAACTTGCCATCGTTAATTTAAGGCAATATTTGTCAAAAACTATGTTAAACTTTTTATATGAATTTTTTAATTCAAATTTTATTCCATATTTAGGAACTATACTCAAGTTTAGATCATTTGTAGCTGACTAAATTAGGAGTCATATCTAGATCCTTTTGATGTCAAAGTCTAATTATGCAACCACTGAACTCAAAAGATGTTGGAAAATTTGTAGAGAACTGAGCAGAAAAAAAGGAAAACAAACATACCCATTACATTTTCAGAAAGCCAGATCAAGGCAGTCCAAGCCATTTGTTAATGGATGAGAAAAACTGTTAGAGTAACCTACTGTCCTAGTACTTGGCAGAATAACTTCACTCTCAAAGACAGATATAAAATAGCTTAGATTTGAAAAAGCAAAAAAAAATGAGTTGGGAATACAGAAATGGAATGGTGAAATAATTTACATTTAAAAAGAGAGGATTTAAACTTTATAGAAATAATAAAAGTAAATCAGGTAAATTCTCTAAAACTCCATGCTTTGATGTTTCTCTTCCCTCTTATATAGTAATGAATATAGTGTGTTGTGTTGATTGATTATGACAATCAATATGTTAAACCATTCTCATGACCCTAGAATAAATCTCATTTGATCATGATGTATGATCCTTGATACGTATTGTTGGATTCAGTTTTTCTGTTGAGGATTTTTGATATTCTGTTGAGAATATTCATCAAAGATATTGGCCTGTAATTTTCTTTTCTTGTAATGTCTTTGTCTTACTTTTCTATTATCAGAATGATGAAGGCTTCATAGAATGAATTTGGGAGTGTTCCCCTGCTTCTATTTTTTGAATAGTTTGAGAAGAATAGGTATAAGTTCTTCTTTGTATGTTCAGTAGAATTCCCCTTTGAGAACTGCTTTTGCTGTGTCCAACAGGATTTGTGATATTGTTTTTATTTTTATGTATCTTGACATACTTACTGATTTCTTCTTTGATTCCATCTTTGATTCATTGTTTTTTTAGTATCTTGTTTAGTCTCCATGTGTTTATTCTTTTCTCATTTATCTTTCTGTGATTGATGTCCAGTTTCATAATGAATGTTGTGGTCAGAAAAGATGCTGGAAATAATTTCTATCCTCTTAAATGTGTTGATGGAGAAGGAAATGGCAGCCCATTCCAGTATTCTTGTCTGGAGAATCCCATGGGCCAAGGAGCCTCAAGGGCTATAGTCCAGGGAGTTGCAAAGAGTCAGACTGAGTGACTAGGCAAATGTGCTGAGGCTTGTGCTTCTGAATTCGTGAGGATACCAAACACAATAACATAAGAACAACTGCAGAATGCTTTATGCATGAAGCTCCCTCCCAGCAAATAGTTTTAAGATTTCATCCATCACTTATACTTAACAAGTGGACATTAATAGTATGATGTAATGGATTTCTTATTGGTCAGGTGAATGTTCTGATACATACCTGGTCTATATATATTTAAAATAGCAAATCTTCATAAAAATAGATAACAAATAGATACATAGATGTGTTTTCACTACAGTTGACCCTTAAACAACACAAGTGTTAGGGGCACTGACCCACCCCTAAGTTGGAAATACGACTTTCTAGTGGGCCCTCTGTGTTCTGGGTTCCATATCTTGTGTCCCTTGGTTTTGATCCAAACAACTGTGGATCATGTGATATTGTAGTACCACAACCGTAACGGTCTTCCCTGGTGGCTCAGATGGTAGAGCATCTGACTATAATGTGGGAGACCCGGGTTCAATCCCTGGGTTGGGAAGATCTCCTGGAGAAAGAGATGGCAACCCACTCCAGTATTCTTGCCTGGAAAATCCAATGGACTGAAGAGCCTGGTAGGCTACAGTTCATGGGGTCACAAAGAGTCGGACATGACTGAGCAACGTCACTTTCACATATTCATCAAAAACCTCCATGTGTAAGTGGGCCTTCTCAGTTCATGGGTCAACTGTATTTAAAATTATTAATTAGTCAAAATAAACTCCAATCTTCAGTTTGCATTTGTTGAGTGATAGTCTACACCAGGCACTATGATAAATGTTTTGTTCATTAATTACATAATTCCACAGAAACTCCATGAGGTAGCCAATATATTTAATCCTGTTTAGGAGCATTAAAGGCTAAATTTTATAATAATTAGGAAGATGAAACTCCAATCCACCACTGTTTGATACTAAAATCTCTTCAAAAATATGAAATGCATTCTTATCTCTCTTTAAATTAGAGTACAGGTAGTCTAATTTAGAATATTGCTAATTTTTCTTGATTCATGGAAGGTAATTTTTCAATTGTTTAATGGTGACATTTTCAAATGTTTAATTAAAAGTGACTCCACACTCTGATACAGGTTCAAAAATAGTTACTATTATCTTCTACATGAACGTACTGAAACCAGAATATAGCTATTATTTTATGAGTTAAAGAAATGAAGAAATCATTGAAATGAAAGCAGTAATTGCAGTTCAATTAATTATCTGACTTAGCTTGTGTACAAGCATGTATTTAAAAATGATATGTGTGTGTGTGTGTGTGTGTGTGTATTTGTTTGTTTTTTCCTTGGGAGTAATTATAAAAAAAAATTTGAGGAAACTCAACATGTAAATTCCTTTAATTTCTAATACACCTTTCTGTGAATGTGGTGATGGCATAATCTTGATATTAATTTCAGAAATAAATATAATTCCAATGAGATTTAATTTTTAGAAAACTAACTAAATTCAAAATTTCATCTGAACAACAGTAAAAACAAAAATGAATGGAACTATTTTTTTTGAAAAAAAAAAACGGGGGTAAGACTGGTAATGAAATCTCAGGCATTAAACATATTATCCAATTACAATAAGAAAAATAAGATGGTGATATCTGAAGAGTTGGATGCCCACTGGAGCAGAAAAGAATCTCCAGAGTAGATGTCTGTCATTTGTGGCACATGATAAATTTTGAGACTGCAAATCAATGAGAGAGCTTTATTTAATTAAAATTTATAATTTTCTCTCATGTATTAAATTCCAGGTAAATTATGCACATGATCATAACACATTTTTCACGTTGTAAATGAGTATAATAGCATATTGGAAATATTTTATCATTATGGAAAAATAACTTTCTAATAATAAAAACAAAGTGGCTTATGATTCCACTCAATATAGAAATTATCAGAAAAATGCTTCCATCTTAACCAAGGAAAAGGCATATTTAAAATACATAATCCAGGGGATTACCTAGTAGCCCAGGGGTTAGAATTTGATGCTTTCACATTCCCTGGTGGCTCAGAGGGTAAAGCATCTGCCCACAATGCGGGAGACCAGGGTTCAATCCCCGGGTCAGGAAGATCCCCTGCAGAAGGAAATGGCAACCCACTCCAGTACTCTTGCCTAGAAAATTCCATGGATGGAGGAGTCTGGTGGGCTACAGTCCATGGGGTCACAAAGAGTCGGACACGACTGAGCAACTTCACTATGGAGACTGAGCTTGATCTCTGGTTTGGGAAGTAAGATCGCAGAAGCCATGAGGTGTGACCAGGAAAAAAAAAAAAAAATCTGATAAAGCCCATCATGGAACAGAGTTGCAAGATAACCCAATAGAATTAGGAAAGATGGCAGGCCTCTCAGAGAAAAGACAGGACACAAGGAACGTGGGCCTCTTGGAGAGCACAGAGGAGGAAGGAGTCATACAAGGCAGTAAGATGGCACTGTTGGGAGATGTAAAAATACAGTTAAAAAAAAGCTATTAATAGGCATGATGTTCTGTGAGAAAATAGAAAATCAGAGAGGATTCACAGAGGATAGGACATTTTTAAAGGTCAAGACTCAGTTGCATAAAACAGAATCTGCTTTGGCTGTTTTATACAGAAAGAGCTGTGTTTACTGTGTACTTAGGTCACCTGCTAAATCTTTAGGAGAGCTGGGGAAGCAAGTTAAATTGGGCTTTGAAGAATGACTTGAAAGCCACACTCCAGTCCTCACCCACTGGGGAACTCCATCTTCTTCTATGATGGTCAATCTGCCTGACCAAACTGGCACGTTTCAGCAATATCTGGAACTAGAGCCAAGTCGCCACTCTGCAGTCAAGAAGAAGATAGGAATTGGAGGAATGTCTAGCCTGTCATCCTCATCAGCAGATCCAAGGCCCTGTACCTGTGACATCCATGAAGCCAATGACCATACGTGACAACTGCTGCTGGTATTTTTTCAGGAAACTCCACCCAAACCTTATCTGCCAGTGAAAATAACATCAGAAGTAAATTCTCTGTCTCCCTTGTGACTTCCAAATTTAGAGCATGTTTGATAGATCCCTTCTAGCCAACCCAGACTACAAAATTCTAGAAAAGGTAATTTACGCCAGTCTCTAGTGGAGGAGGCCTTTGCATTAGAAGGAAGTTAAGATGGTGGTTAGCACCATTTCGCCATAGACAGTATCATAATGCAGGAACTGAGCCCTAAATAGGAATGTGTCAGGAAGGAAAACTGGGAGGGGATTTTAGGCAGAGGAAGCAATACTTGCAACAGTAAAGAAAGAAAATAAAAAAACAAATTGGGAATTTATTTCGGGAAGATTAACTTGATTGGTTGATTGGAAAATGGGTGGGAGAATTGGAAGGTTTTGCATATACCTGGGTTTTCTTTAGAAGAAATGATACACTTTTTTTTTTAGTTTTTTATTTTTAAATTTTAAAATCTTTAATTCTTACATGCGTTCCCAAACATGAACCCCCCTCCCACCTCCCTCCCCATAACATCTCTCTGGGTCATCCCCATGCACCAGCCCCAAGCATGCTGCAACCTGCGTCAGACATAGACTGGCGATTCAATTCTTACATGATAGTATACATGTTAGACTGTCATTCTCCCAAATCATTCCACCCTCTCCCTCTCCCTCTGAGTCCAAAAGTCCATTATACACATCTGTGTCTCTTTCCCTGTCTTACATACAGGGTCGTCATTGCCATCTTCCTAAATTCCATATATATGTGTTAGTATACTGTATTGGTGTTTTTCTTTCTGGCTTACTTCACTCTGTATAATCGGCTCCAGTTTCATCCATCTCATCAGAGCTGATTCAAATGAATTCTTTTTAATGGCTGAGTAATACTCCATTGTGTATATGTACCACAGCTTTCTTATCCATTCATCTGCTGATGGACATCTAGGTTGTTTCCATGTCCTGGCTATTATAAACAGTGCTGCAATGAACATTGAGGTACATGTGTCTCTTTCAATTCTGGGTTCCTCGGTGTGTATGCCCAGAAGTGGGATTGCTGGGTCATAAGGTAGTTCTATTTGCAATTTTTTAAGGAATCTCCACACTGTTCTCCATAGTGGCTGTACTAGTTTGCATTCCCACCAACAGTGTAGGAGGGTTCCCTTTTCTCCACACCCTCTCCAGCATTTATTGCTTGCAGATTTTTGGATCGCAGCCATTCTGACTGGTGTGAAGTGGTACCTCATTGTGGTTTTGATTTGCATTTCTCTAATAATGAGTGATGTTGAGCATCTTTTCATGTGTTCGTTAGCCATCCGTATGTCTTCTTTGGAGAAATGTCTATTTAGTTCTTTGGCCCATTTTTTGATTGGGTCATTTATTTTTCTGGAATTGAGCTGCATAAGTTGCTTGTATTGATACACTTTTAAAACTAAAAACAAGCCAAGTCCTACTATTTTTTAAAAAATGCAGTTGAGATATTAAAGATCAATGAAGTTTTAGTGGTTTTTAATGTTCTTCCTACCAGGATCATGATGTACTCATGTATATTGTAGCTCCCCAGCATGAAACCCAGGTTATAGTGTAGAAAGAGTGCTCAGCTTATCTTTGTACCTGGCCTGAATATCATAGTGACCAAGATGTAGTTTAAAATACAACAAAAAAGCCTTAAAACTGAATATAGACTTACTTGATATGTAGTATGTACTTTTAGCTTTCTGTATCAAGTGAACTCAAGAAACAGAATCTTAAAACAGTTGGAAAGATTCTTAGGAAAATATATTGGGAATTACTGAGTTATACATTCTCATGGGTTATTGCAAAATGCTCAGATTTTATAAACTAATGTGCAATTTGAATATTCATATTGGTGACATATTATGTATTGTTTTTTCACAATTATTTGACAAATGAAGTACATTTTCCAAGGTGTTTTGGAGGGCTCGAGTTTCATGAAACAGATTGTGAATATACTGACTTAAAGTCATTGAATTTCTCAAGTATTTTGAGACTCTTTGGGAAATAATACACTTTAAAAATTTGGGTTAAGTCATCATTTAGTTTTTCTTTGGCTATTTCTATTCATTTTTAATGCGCTTTCCTTGAGCATTTACAAAACTAGGCAGTTCTTTATTTAACTTGGCAGCTGGAAAGGGAAGATAGCATGCACAATTAAATTTATAGATTATTTTTAAAACATCTTTTATCCATTTTCTGTACACTTCCTTACATAGCAAACATCTTCTAAGAAATGGTAAGCATTTGTAAAGTGTGCAGTATCTAGTCTCCTTTCTTATGCTTCCCTACTGGGATTAGAAAACATAAGTTCTGTATGTGGCTGAAAGCTCAGAAGTGGGACAAATAAAACAAAAGTTTTCAAAATTCCATAAGTGGAATTTGATCATAATTATCTCAAATGATTAAGAATACTGATTTAAAAGTACGGAAAAGGGTTTCAGTTGATATTTTAGAAGACGTAAATACTAAAACTGCTAAAGATAAATTGGACAAAGTTAAACAAGAAAGGAAGACTTTATTCAGGTCTACTGAAACAGGGTAGAAATGCAGTTTGAAATGTAGGACTGGAGAGTTTTTAAAAACTAGGTTGACATTTCATAGGACATCTTTTTTGATAATTTGGCTTTGCTCCAAAGAAAAGTAAACTCTCTTATTTTCATGACAGGAGGTAATTTTACAACTTGGAGCAAGTTGTTCTGCCAGTTAAACTCCCAGTCTTCCCATAGACATTGAAGGTAGGGGATCTGTGTTCCCTGATGATTACATGTTAAAGGAAGAGCTTCCAAGTCCTTAAGAAAGACACGTCTGGGTTGTAAAACTTACAAGAAATCTTAAAAACAATTTACATCTAGAGGTGCACTGAAATGATTTACAAATAAATGCTTTCTAAAGTAAATGTTCTAAGAAAAGAGATATCAGGGGTCTAGAAGCAGGAAGAACACTGCCTCAAGTATAGAAAAGTGGAGGGGAAGATTAAGGCTGTCAGGGGCACACAATATCACCAGAGATGTTGGATGTGGAATTTTCTGGGTATCTACACATTATTAAGTTTGAAATATATGCATTGCCAAATCAGTAGAAGCCCATATATTCTCAGGGACTGGACTAAACCAATATTTTCACCATCTCTGTGTTTTCAATTTGGCTGTTCATTGAAAGAGGGCTTCCCTCAAGCTCTGCTGCTGCTGCTAGGTCGCTTCAGTCGTGTCCGACTCTGTGCGACCCCATACATGGCAGCCCACCAGGCTCCCCCATCCCTCGGATCCTCCAGGCAAGAATACTGGAGTGGGTTGCCATTGCCTTCTCCAATGCATGAAAGTGAAAAGTGAAAGTCAAGTCGCTCAGTTGTGTCCAGCTCTCGGCCACCCTATGGACTGCAGCCTACCAGGCTCCTCTGTCCATGGGATTTGCTAGGCAAGAGGACTGGAGTGGGTTGCCATTGCCTTCTCAGTCCCTCAAGCTCAATTGGTAGTAAATCCATCTGCAGTGTAGGAGACCCTGATTCATTGAAAAGCAGAGCAAGACAGAAAAAAATTTCATGCCTCTCCTCTGATATTGCTCTCTGAAACAATTAAAATAGTAAAATCCATCATATTCTAAAATTCCCATTGCAAATGAAAAGTAACGATATGTTTCTCTGGTAGCTCAGCTGATGAAGAATTCACCTGCAATGCAGGAGACCCCAGTTTGATTCCTGGGTCAGGAAGATTCCATGGAGAAGGGATAGGCCACCTCCTCCAGTATTCATGGGTTTCCTGGTGGCTCAGATGGTAAAGAATCCACAGCAGTGTGGGAGACCTGAGTTCGATTCTTGGCTCAGGAAGATCCCCTGGAGGAGGGCATGGCAACCTATTCCAGTATTCTTGCTTGGAATATCCCCTGGGCAGGGGAGCTTGGCAGACGGTAGTCCATGGGGTTGCAAAGAGTCAGACAGGACTGAGCAACTTTCACATTACCTGTACTACATACTTATGGAAATGGTCAGCATTATCTCAGATGTGCTTATGTTTTGGGTTGGCCAAAGAATTCGTTTGGGTTTCTCTGTAACATTGTAAGGAAATATCTGAACAAACTTTTTGGCCAATGCAATGCAAATCTGGTCAGCCATCTTATTAGATGATTTTTATACAACTTTTGCCATTGATTGTACTTGAACCTCACCTGGATTTCACTGCACACTCCAGGCTATTCAAATCTGCTGGTGCCCCTACTATGACACCCAGGCAATATGTTCTTAATCAAGAGTCTTGATAATAATGTACTAATATTCTCAGGGTGATATTTCTAGTTAACTAGGATTTGTGATTCATGTTCTCCTTTTTGCATAAAATTATTTTGACAAGATTATAAACATTTTGCTGCATGTGCTTTTAGGTGTTACAGAGTTGTGAGTAAAAATGTTATCCATATTATTAGTGGTTCTGTTCATTGGAACCCACAGAAAAGTCCATGATGGAATGCACATTATATTGACTGCAATTCTCAGCATCCCTCTTCTCTGTGTATCCTTGAGGCTTTCTAAATCTGTGATGCTTGTCATATCTGGCTGTCTTTTCTTTGACAATGAGTTCATTCTGAGATTCCTATTAGGTGCTCATGCACACAGATTTCTGACTCAACAACTCATACGTTTTCTTGACCATGCTTAGACAGGCCTGATTTCCAGTTTAGGCTTCATCTGGGTTCTGTAATTCTTGATTTTTGATGGTATAAGTGTCTTCTGCTTGCTTGCTTGTCCTCTTTCTATCTTAAATTCCATGAGTTCAGTGTGTGAAATTGTGATCCTGCAGATGTGCTCATTTTAAATAGGGATGCAAGTTTCAGTTTTTACTTCATATAAATATTGCATACAATTTTCATGAGTAATTAGAACATTGATATATCATACAACTAACAAGAAAGGCAGGGGCCATACACGGCTCACTTGCATTCGCAAACTGCTATTTTACTATTCTCTATCTTGTGTCAGTCTAGTAATTTCGCTAACTAGTGAATGAAATGAACTGCAATTCTTATTCCCATTAAGGAAAGAAAATTATACATAGCTAGCTATTTATACACACACACACACACACATATGCCCATAAATATACACACACATATGTATGTATGTTTACATATAAAAAACTAAGGAAAGATTAAGAATCTGTCTTCCACAGATATGTCAGTTATTTTCTGTTGCTTTTTTGGTACTTACTATTTTCATAATATTTTTATGAATATAGCAAAATTGCACATTTCCTTATAATTAACTGTGACAGCTTTTTCACTTTATATTTGGGCTCCTTTAACAGAAACTGTCAATCTTTGGAAGAAAATATAAAATTATTCTATTTTTTCCTAAATAAAAATTCATGACAAGGAGGCAAGAAGGTGAAAAAGATTTCACATCCAAGAATCCTGCCTTGCTTTTTTTAATTTTCATTTTCTCACTTGGTAATCATGGACCAACTACTTGATTATGGTCAATGTTTCCTCATCATTTAGATGCAGCCAGTAATAACATCTTAAAAGTTTGTTGCAAGAATTAAAGAGCATAATCATTATGAGCCTGGCTAATGTTGTGTCTGGGACTTAGCACTTCCAGTGTTGATTATGTTCCCTTGTAACTCTCTCAAAAATGTCAACTATTGGTAAATCAGATCTGTGTGAAATAAACTTAATAAAACTGGTAAAATTACATAGAAATGGCCTCATCAAATGTTAATCGTATCTTCTTCAATCCCTCTTGTATTTAAATTTTGAATAAAACACTTACCACATTCTATCTTGGGTTGTAATTGTTATCTACAAAGCTTGTGTCTCCTGCTATAGTATGAAATCTTTGATCAAAAATATATCAGGATTATCTGTGTTTCAAGGAATGCCTCTGAGAAGAGTTTTGCCCAAAGTTCATTCTTAATAAGTAATTCTAGTGTTTTAAATTTGAGGGTGCAGCCATTTATATAACTTTTCCTCAATAATATATTTTTAAAAGCAATAAAAGTATGTGCTATTTTAATAGCTTATTAGGAAGAACTGACAATATACTGCAGATGGTGATTGCAGCCATGAAATTAAAAGACACTTACTCCTTGGAAGGAAAGTTATGACCAACCTAGACAGCATATTGAAAAGCAGAGACATTACTTTGCCAACAAAGATCTGTCTAGTCAAGGCTACGGTTTTTCCAGTGGTCATGTATGGATGTGAGAGTTGGACTATAAAGAAAACTGAGCACTGAAGAACTGATGCTTTTGAACTGTGGTGTTGGAGAAGACTCCTGAGAGTCCCCTGGACTGCAAGGAGATCCAACCAGTCCATTCTGAAGGAGATCAGCCCTGGGATTTCTTTGGAAGGAATGATGCTAAAGCTGAAACTCCAGTCCTTTGGCCACCTCATGCGAAGAGTTGACTCACTGGAAAAGACTCTGATGCTGGGAGGGATTGGGGGCAGGAGGAGAAGAGGACGACAGAGGATGAGATGGCTGGATGGCATCACTGACTCGATGGATGTGACTTTGAGTGAACTCTGGGAGTTGGTGATGGACAGGGAGGCCTGGCGTGCTGTGATTCATGGGGTCACAAAGAGTCGGACACGACTGAGGGACTGAACTGAACTTAACTGAACCTTTAAAATTTTTGTTTCCCAAGTTTTATTTTCCTCAATTTAGCTTTTAATCGTCAATATTAACAAGCACATGCAAACATAAATCTCATTCCTTTCTGTATCCCCATGTGCCGCTTAAATGTATTGCTTCTGTTGTGAGGAACAATCAAGATAAATGGTGTTGCATTATTATGTATGACAGAGCAGCAGAGCACTGTTGGGTCCAATTCAGTTAGTTTCTACATGTTCTTTATGAGCTTCCACACATAGAAGCAGGGGGTTTATATGCTCAGAAATAGTTACTATCCCAACCATGTAAATTCTCTGCTACTTTTAAGTGGAACACAGGCTTTGCCACATACAGCCTCATCAGCTATGTGTCTCGGGGATAAATAAACTACCAAGAATACCTAGCTGGCAAGATTTTCACTTTAATAAGTAATAGCACTCAAAGGGAAGAAATGTTTAAAAGTTTCCAAATATGCCAGATGCATATTAGAACACTTAGAAGAAATCATGAGCAGTGACTCCCTCAAGCTGCATTTTACTTCAATTTAGCTAACGTAAAACCATTTTTTCTGCAGAATAAGCAGACAGATTGAGACAGCAATGGGTATCAGGAGCTTTGGATTCCATTCTTGATCCTCCTTTTAATGTAAATCATTTCAGCATGTTCTTTAATGATTTAAGGCCCTTTTTATTCCTTCTAGAAAAGCAGGATTGAGGCATCTTCCACTAAGTGAACAGGAGAGCATTGGTAAGGGAAATAGGTTTAAGTTTCTTATGTAAAAATCACTGAGTGATAATAGTATGAATGGCACACAAATTTAGACCTCTTAGACTGTCATCTAAAAGATCGAGGAAAGCAGTACTTTGAACACAAGAGTCTGAAAATACTTTAGGAATGATATGATTATTACAATTTGCATAGTTTATTGCTTTATTATTGTTGTTTCTTATACATTGATCAAACCCATCCAACTCTCTAACAATAGAAACAACAACAAAAAGTATTAGGAGAAGAACGACAAAAGAGAGATTTGAGAAAAATGTTTAAATTAGATTCACTGATTTCATCATGACATTTCCCCACAATAACATTATAACAGGGTATAAGAAAGAGAGAAGAAAGTATATGGTTTCTTGTTGATAGGAAACTGGGAACTGGGGTGCCCTGGCAATGACATGTTTGTGTTCTTCAATTATTACTACTTATGGAATAGATCTTATTATTATTCCAGTTTTGCAGGTGAGGAATTAGAGGCTCAGAAAAAGTAAAAAAAAAAAAAAAAAACAATTAGGTTACATACAAATTTTTTTTAGATCTAGAATTTGGCTATGTTGATAGAATAGTACAACTTGTTCTTAATAATATTTTTTAAATTCATTAACTTTGTAAAGAAGAGCTCTAAGTGAGCAGTTATTATTTAGAAAAAATATGTGCATATAAACTGCTAGGGATACTACTGAAAAATTGCTTTTAATTAGATCTTGGGTTTTCTGAATGCTAAACAACACTCTTTAGTTGTGTTAAAAAAATACAAGTTCATCATTAAGAACATTTGTATTATTACAAGAGTATTTTATTGTAGCTCTATTCTTTATAGTGAGGATATTGAGAATATAAGAAAAAGCCATCTATTATAATTTGCCAATATATGTATTATTAAATATGTATTTACTTTTTGTCTAGATGTAAAAATTAAGAGTCTAAGATACAAATCAGAGAAGCTATTTCTGGGGAAGTTAAAATTATGAGACTTCATCTTATTTCTTTATATCATCTAATTCCACATTTTCTAAAATGTGCTAGAGGAAATTCAATTTAGCAGAAGAATAATACAGGTTATTGGTCAAAAAACATCCCAAGATAATAAGTTAGGAAATTCTGAGTCAAATGGTTTTATTTACTTCAGGGTGATAAGATCTTTAGTTGTAACAGTGGATACTTAAAATTTCAAGACGTAATTGTAGTCAGCAGTACTTCCCAAGATCATTTGACCCTACAGCATTGATCATAGAGCATCTTTTGGGAATGTACTATGGAAAATAAAGATCCAATTTATTTCTGTGTTAGAACATAGGCAACCTAGAAAGTTAGCCACACATTTGTTATGATTTCTCCCTAAATGCTAATTACAGTAAAGTCATGGTTTTGGCCCAAATATAAATGCTCTGTATTGTTTTCTTGTTGTTGTTTTTTAACTTGTTGTGTCCTATTTTTTTGTTTATCTGCACCAAGTCTTAGTTGCAGCACACAGGATCCTCAGTCTTTTTTGTGGCATGCTGGACCCTCCAGTTAACGACTTTTAGTTATGGCATATGCAGCCTCACTCCCTGACTGTGGAGCTACGGCCCCTTGCATTGGGAGCTCGGAGTTTTAGCCACTGTACCACCAGAGAAGTCCTGCTCTCTCTTGTTAATTAAGTTGTATTCCAAATCCTTTAGTTATCAGATAAACATTATGCTTTTAAAAATAACAACAACAAAAAAGGTGCTAGTTTTCTAACCTCAACATTTTTCCATTAAGAGCCAGTATGGAGTTTCCAAACCACTGAGCTTTTAAATTAAAAAAAAGAAAAAATAGATCTTGTGTTCCTGTGTTTTGTGTGCTTAGTCACTCAATCATGTCTGATTCTGTGCCCTCCAGGCTCCTCTGTCTGTGGAATTTTTCACACAAGAAGAATGGAGTGGGTTGCCATTTTCTACTTGAGGGAATCTTCCTGACCCAGAGATGTGATTGAGACAAAAGAATTTTGAGACATAAAATAAGGAAGAGATAATTTTGTCTTGAGACATTGTATGGATAGGATTATCTCTTCTAAATCATATGCACCAGAATTATTTTGCTTTGTAATGTAATACAAACAAACCCAAAATGGTAGCTTACAAAAATAAACTTTATTTCCTCTTCATCTTTCTGGTTAGCTATAAAGGGTGAGCTTTCTTCACTTTTTCGTGTGTACATATGTTTCCAATTCCATGATCCAGATTGAAAACAACTTCTAACTATTGCATACATCTCTTGTTTTGTTAAGGCATACGTAACTATTGCTCAGAGGCAGTGGTTAAAGCCAACTTTATTGGCTAAGCCTGATATCCCTGGCTTCGTTGGTGGCTCAGATGGTAAAGAATCTGCTCACAATGCAGGAGAGCCAGGTTCAATTCCTGGGTTCGGAAGAGCCTCTGGAGAAGAGCATGGCAACCCACGCTAGTATTCTTGCCTGGAGAATTCCATGAACAGAGGAGCCTGGTGAGCTGCAGTCCATTGGGTGCAAAGATTTGGACACAACTGAGTGACTAATTACTCAAGCCTGTTATCAGTGGATAGAGAGGGACCTTGTTTCTCCAGTTTATATTTCAATGGGGAGCAGTCTTTAAATCTTACAGGAAAACAGAAACTTTTTACAAATAAAAAGTGTCTGACTCTTTGCAACCCCATGGACTGTAGCGCACCAGGTCCCTCTGTCCATGGGATTTCCCAGGGAAGAATACAGGATTGGGTTGCCATTTCCTCCAAATTTTGATGTAGTAATATTTATTATAGGAAAGAGCAGGGTTTGTTTTGTATCATATTCACAAAGACTTTTCAAATCCTATTTATATGTATTTTCTATTTTTTTTCTATAATGCACTCTTAATTATATGGAGTGTTTCAGTCAGTTATGAATTGATTTTTAGATTCAGTTTTATTCCAAGTGTACTATTGTGATATATGGTAACACTGGCTATCTTGTACACTCTTTTCACAGAAATTTGAAATGTTGACATTTCAGTTCAGTTCAGTTGCCCAGTTCTGTCCGACTCTTTGCAACCCCATGAATTGCAGCACACCAGGCCTCCCTGTCCATCACCAACTCCCAGAGTTCACTCAAAGTCACATCCATCGAGTCAGTGATGCCATCCAGCCATCTCATCCTCTGTCATCCTCTTCTCCTCCTGCCCCCAATCCCTCCCAGCATCAGAGTCTTTTCCAGTGAGTCAACTCTTCTCATGAGGTGGCCAAAGGACTGGAGTTTCAGCTTTAGAATCATTCCTTCCAAAGAAATCCCAGGGCTGATCTCCTTCGGAATGGACTGGTTGGATCTCCTTGCAATCCAAGGGACTCTCAAGAGTCTTTTCCAGCACCATAGTTCAAAAGCATCAATTCTTCGGTGCTCAGCTTTCTTCACAGTCCAACTCTCACATCCATACATGACTACTGGAAAACCATAGCCTTGACTAGACCTTTGTTGGCAAAGTAATGTCTCTGCTTTTGAATATGCTATCTAGGTTGGTCATAACTTTTCTTCCAAGGAGTAAGCATCTTTTAATTTCATGGCTGCAATCACCATCTGCAGTGATTTTAGAGCCCCCCAAAATAAAGTCTGACACTATTTCCACCGTTGCCCCATCTATTTCCCATGAAATGATGGGACTGGATGCCATGATCTTCGTTTTCTTAATGTTGAGCTTTAGGCGAACTTTTTCACTCTCCATTTTCACTTTCATCAAGAGGCTTTTTAGTTCCTCTTCACTTTCTGCCATAAGGGTGGTGTCATCTGCATATCTGAGGTTCTTGATATTTCTCCTGGCAATCTTGATTCCAGCTTGTGTTTCTTCCAGTCCAGCGTTTCTCATGATGTACTCTGAATATAAGTTAAATAAGCAGGGTGACAATATACAGCCTTGACATACCCCTTTTCCTATTTGGAACCAGTCTGTTGTTCCATGTCCAGGTCTAACTGCTGCTTCCTGACCTACATACAGATTTCTGAAGAGGCAGGTCAGGTGGTCTGGTACTCCCATCTCTTTCAGAATTTTCCACAGTTTATTGTGATCCACACAGTCAAAGGCTTTGGCATACTCAACAAAGCAGAAGTAGATGTTTTCTGAAACTGTCCTGCTTTTTCCATGATCCAGCAGATGTTGACAATTTGATGTCTGGTTCCTCTGCCTTTTCTAAAACCAGCTTGAACATCAGGAAGTTCACAGTTCACATATCCTTATATTCTAAATACAAATTTTGTCCTTTTAAATTTTACACTGATGTACTCTTTTGCTGCTGCTGCTGCTAAGTCGCTTCAGTCGTGTCTGACTCTGTGTGACCGCATAGATGGCAGCCCGCCAGGCTCCATGGTTCCTGGGATTCTCCAGGCAAGAACACTGGAGTGGGTTGCCATTTCCATACTCAGTAATAACACAGAATTTGTCACTAACTTTTAATGTGTATTTTTATATATGCAGCATTTTGTATTTATCTTTTATATTTTCCTATAACATTCATGAATCTCTTGCACAATCTTTTCTCCTAATAAAGTTTAGGATAATCTGATTGTTATCACTGAAGTATCTGGATAGGTCTCTAATTACAATTGCAGCAATATTGTAGAGTAATTTCAAGAGAAATGTTGGCTCAGTCAGTAAAGAATCACCTGCAGTGCAAGAGACCCAAGTTCCATCCCTGGATTGGGAAGATCCCCTAGAGAAGGAGATGACAAACCACTCCAGTATTCTTGCCTGGAAAATTCCATGGCAGGCTACAGTCCATGGCGTCACAAGAGTTGGACATGACTTAGTGACTGAACCATCACCAATTTTAGACAGAAAATATATCTTTTGACTACGTATGATATATATATACATACAAACACACACACACACAGATATATTCACAAATGAATTAGTTATATGTGCTAGTTAAAAATCATTCACTATGAGCTATGATTAACTTTAATATCTCAAATAACTGAAATAATTTTTTAAGGTTGTGTTCTTGTACCTACAGTGAAGCAAGTTTTGAAAAATACCTTGCAAGGTGTCCTTCTTTTGTTCTCTCTTCTGCTGGAATTTTGTAAGAATATCCCTCTCTGTGCTTTGCTAGTCAGTATAGCTAACTGACTTAGTAACAGATTCCTCTGTGAAGCCATTATTTACTTGTCTGCGTTTTAGTTGAACTAATGACTTAGTGGATAGATTTGTTAGGACCTTCTGCTAGGATTAATGTGACCTGTCTTTCTGGGACAAAACAAGGAACAAAGAAACAAAAAGGAAAAAAAAAAAGCAGAAAAATTGGAGGAAATGGTTGTGGTTTAGTCGCCAAGTTGTGTCCAACTCTTGCGACCCCATGGACTGTAGCCTGCCAGGCTCCTCTATCCATGGGATTTTCCAGGCAAGAATACTAGCGTGGGTTGCCATTTCCTTCTCCGTGGGATCTTCCCAACCCAGGAATTGAACCTGGCTCTCTTGCATAGCAGGCGGATTCTTTATCAACTGAGCTATAAGGGAGGAAATGGTGATCAGTGTTTATAGTATTGGGAATTTCAACTATTCTTATTAGAACTGATCTGAGTACTAAACACTTATGTTACTAATCATATGATAAATTTCAGTGATCTGTTATTGCCATGGTTTTATAATGATTTATTTAATTCATGAAAATAAGTGTATGAGAAATTAAGTTTTATTTGGAGTGTTCTTCTTTGCATTTGGCAAAAACAATAAATATAAAATTACAGAAAGAAAAATTCACCTAAAGTATTCCAAAGTTAGGAAAAATGATAACAATATTTTAATGAAAAACTAAGGTGATTAAGAATTAAGTAGAGAAAAAGTTTAGACTCAAGAGAAATCACAAATCAGAATTTTAATATAGTTATTAATAAGCATGCAGTAAAAACTATTATATTATTTCCTACAAAAAAAATGGAAATTGGTATCATTTCTATTTCTTGATCTTAGTTAACTGTGTTAAGTCATAGTCTTCATTGGATTTTAGAATAATACTAAACTATTTGAGAGAATTGGATTTGAACACAATTATTTTTGAATAAATGAAATGGGGAAAGTATTTTTATGTAATTTTTTCTGCTACTTAACTGATTAGATTTTTTACTTGGAAATTGAATAAAGTAAGGAAAACAGAAGATTATGTTTTAATGAATCTATTTTTTACTCTAAATTTTGTTAGTATAGAAAAAATTTTAACAATAAAACTATTGAATCTAGAGCATGTGTACTATTGTAGGTGTTTTCATTTTGTTTTCTGACTAAACATACTAAAAATAAACTTACTGAAAGATGGCAAATTACATGAGTTACTTTGGGATAATGTTCTAATCTACAATATTTTTTTCGCTAAAGTATAAGGCAGTTTCTTAGTCAGCTGTGGCATTGTAATAAAATACCATGAACTGTTTGGCTTAAACAACACACATTTATTTGTCAGAGTTCTGATAGCTGGAAGTCCAAAGCATGAGCCAGTGTACGTCCTGAATGCTCTCTTCCTGGCTTGGAGATGGTGGCCTTTTCACTGTCTTCATCTGATGAGGAGAGAGAACTCCAGTGTCTCTTCCTGTTCTTATAAGTGCAGTAATGATTCCATTGCGAGGGCCCCACCCTCATGGTCTCATCTAAACCAATAATCTTCCAAAGGCCCCATCTTCAAATGCCATCTCCTTGAGAGTTAAGGCTTCATGTATGAATTTGGGAGAATGCAGTTCGATGCCAAGCAGTCAGTTTTCCAAATAGTCAACCGTCTGAAACTAATTTTGTGCTTGCATGTTTGAAAATATTAAAGAGAGCAAAGAAATGAAAAAAATTCATGACACTTTCTTTAGAAAGAATAAAAAACTTGTGAGGCTTTGCCCACTTTTTTCTTTCTTTTTTCCTAGATGTCCACTGTGACAGGGTTTGGGGAAAAGGACAGCATGCAAACCAGAGGACCTAGCAAGGTAGGAAACAGCTGTGTTTTTCTCTTTTGTATATGTGTCTTAAAATTAGTTTTTAGTATCCCCTTCTGGCAATTAGAAAAATAGCACACAATAAGAAAAAGGGTAGAAAGAACAGACGGTGGTACATTTTCCATTGCTTTTGTGTGCCCCTGAATTCAGTTTTTATTAAATGGGTGCAGTGGTGTAGGGCAGGGGAGGGCTACAGTCCAGTGACATAAGTTTCATGTGTGCAGTAGCATTTATATCTCCTCTCTAGCTTCTTCCCTTTGTTGTTTGGTGTTTTAGTATTTTAAGCTATAAGATTAAGCTCTGGTTCTGTGTTCTGTTCAATATATGTCTGAAGTTACACTGATATTCTGCACCATATTGTTGAAATGACTAATTATTTCATTGAATGATCATTCAAGCCTGCCCATTGAATGATCATTCAAGCCTTCGTCTCTATCCCATCGTAAGACAGGATGGAATTGTGCAGACTCAGCTGTTTGCTTAATCAGTAAAACTGGAGTGATGAACCATGAAGTGGTCTGAATCAGATCTTAAAATATATACGAGGACTGGACCATCTAAATTCATTCTTTCAGACTGTAGGTACACAGCTGTCACATGGAAAGACTAACTGATGACTTTATCCTGACTGTTTTTCAGTGCTTGGTATAGGATAATAAATAGGGAGTCTCTGAAGTTTGCCTGTGTATGAGGTTTGGTTTGGGAGTGTGTGCGCCGCTTTTGTGTTTATGGTAAAATATTGGAAGAAATTTGTTGATTCAGAGATGATGATAATTGAAGGGTTTGTACTTGTGTTACTGGCTTAATTCATTTAGCATAATGTCCTTAAGATTCATCCACTTAAATGAAGTATCTAATGTAGGCAAACTCATAGAAATGGAAAGTAGAATGGGGGTTGGCTAGGGCTGAGAGTAGATGAATCTGAGGGACTATAATTCAATCTGTACAGAGCTTCACTCAAACAGAATGAAGAGGCCTAGAGATCTACTCTTGAACATTGTACTTATAGTTAACAGTACTACAGTGCACACTTAGAAATTTAAGATCTCATGGTCCATGTTTTTTTACCACAATTAAAAATAAGTAAATAAATAATAAGTAGAGTAAAACAGTACTGCTCCTGGAATAAGCTGCACTTCAAATCAAAGAAATTTAAAGCACATAGTTTACTGTCAAGTTTCACTTGTTTTACAAACTAAAATAGCCATCTAACTTCTGTTTTGGCAACTCACATTTAATTATGAAGATAAAAATATTTATATTTATGCATATAAAATCATACGATAATCAAATGACATAATAAAATAATATAATTTATATATATTGACATTTGAAGAAGACATTTAAATAACAGGAATATTGCTGTAATGCATCCAAACATAAGTGAGATCTAAAACACTTGCTTTTCATTAAAAAAAAAAAGGAAATTGTCAACGTCAGGAAAATGAGGTTGTCAGGAAGCTTCTATAGATGTGGGGTAATTTGAATGCAAACAGAATTTACATGTATTTTTAGAACACCTGATCCCACACAACAAATACATGGACACACACACACATTTTACCCACTGCCTATACAGTTCACTCAAAGTCAGTGTAAGTGGCTTGAGTCAGTAGTTAACACATAAGGCAGAATTTGATTGCATCATCAGGTCTCACACTATAGGGGGAAAAAATCATCTTTTAAAAGAGTTTGGGTAGTCACATTTGGAGTTGCAGAAGAATTTTCTTTACTATTTATTTCAAGGAATGACTTCATTTTCCATTCAGTTCACACATCACTATCATTACTCTGAATGTGTCAGCATTCTCATGCTTTCTCCTGCTCTGCTCAAGTTAGAAAATAACTTAAGTTTTAATTATTCTGTGTTTGAAATACTATAAAGGCAGTATGTGGTAAACTCGGCATAGCTTATTGGTAATACTGTATTTCTCTATTTTTAAAAATTATCTAAATAAAAATAAGCATGCTTATTAATATTATGTAGCAGGCATCATTCTTTTATGACTCTATGTATATTTCTTCACATTTCAACTTTTGAAATAAATTTTACCTCTTCACCTTGAGAAATTATATTTTAATGTCATCTTGATAAACAGTAAAAAGTTTAAACTCAGGAGCCTGGGTTTAAATTCCTTCTCATTACCAGTTGTGTAAAAATTCGCCCCAATACTTAACCAAAAAAAAAACAAAACAAAACAAATAAAATATCTTAGTTTCTTTTCTGTGACTCAGGAATCTGGAAACAGTTTAGCTGGGTGGTTCTGGCTCAGGATATCTCAGAAGTCAGTAGTTAGTAAATATACTAACTACTACCTAGTCAATAACTAGGGCTTCAGTTATTGTTAAGGCTTCTGTGGATGGGGAAAGCATCTGGTTCCAAACTCACTCACATGGCCCTTTCCACAGGGGTGCCTCATGACATGGCAGCTGATTTTCCCAAGGGTAAATAATCCAAAGAGAACGAGAGAGCCTGCAAAACAGAAAACACAGTTATATAATCTAATTTCATGAATGGCATCCAACCACTTCTGTCTTAACTTGTTGTTATGGACACTGTTGGAAGAAACAGCAAATCTAAGCCAAACTCGAGGAAAGAGATTACAGAGGTTGTGAATATTGTGTGTGTGTGTGTGTGTGTGGAGGTGGGGGGGGGGATCATTGAAGATTTTTTTAGGAAGTCTTTATCACACTTATCTTGTGACATATTTCTTTGCACGTAGAACTGGACTAATAAAACTAGTCTCACAGTAAGTGAATTCAGTTTTGTAAAATGTATAGCACACCATACTCTCTCAATATCAGCTGTAATAATGAAATGACACCTATTGCCTGAAAGTCTAATGTTTTTATCTAGTGTCAGGCTTTCTCTGCTCCCATCAATTTTTCTTTTAGGCAACTAGATTATTCATATTTAAATATAGAGTTTATTGTTTACCTATACGCTATACACTCTATAATGAGAGTCTCTCTGTGAGTTTAAACCCTACCTTTCAACACCGTTTGTAATCTGGCCCTTTGTTTTCCCAGGTAACCAAACATACTATTGGTTTTATTGGATGAGACTCCTGGTTTTCCTTTGCCCCTTCCCATAGACTTTATTTTCTACATGAATCTGTAATGCAGCTCTCCTTCACTAATAGAACTTTCTCGGTGCTATGGATATAATGTTGAACTGCTTATCTTATGGAACTTCTGATTTAATGAAAAAAAAGAAAAACAGAAATGAGGGAGAATTACAGTGTAGCATTCATTCTTCCTCTGGATTATAGACATTGTTGCTATGGAAAAAATATTAATATATCCTAACCTATGTTACAGAGAAGGTGATGGCACGCCACTCCAGTACTCTTGCCTGGAAAATCCCATGGGCGGAGGAGCCTGGTGGGCTGCAGTCCATGGGGACATGAAAAGTTGGACACTACTAAGCGACTTCACTTTCACTTTTCACTTTCATGCATTGGAGAAGGAAATGGCAACCCACTCCAGTGGTCTTGCCTGGAGAATCCCAGGGACAGGGGGAGTCTGGTGGGCTGCCATCTATGGGGTCGCACAGAGTTGGACACGACTGAAGCAACTTAGCAGCAGCAGCAGCAGCAGCAGCAGCAGCAGCAGCAGCAGCAGCAGCAGCAACCTATGTTAAGAATTAAGATATCCTGAAAGAAGTTACATTTAACATCATTAGATCTAAAAGAGATGAGAAAATGAACAAATTAAAAGATCTTGAATTGACAGGGTTGGGGAGCAATGAATGAAAAGCAAGTCCAAGGCATATGGGAATATTATTCCTAATTGTTTTATTTGAATAGCTTGTAATTAACCAATGGGATTATAGCTCACCAAAAAGTAGTGATACTGTCCCTAGTTCTCTTCCATATCTTCTTTTTTAAATTTTTTAAATAAATTTATTTATTTTAATTGGAGGCTAATTACTTTACAATATTGTATTGGTTTTGCCATACATCAATCTATACATTGATTCAGGTACAAAAGAGAAAGTATGGAAAGATCTTAATAGAAACACTCAACTGACTAATTTAATACTAGTGAGAGATTCTACCTCAGGTTAAGCTCATATTTCATGTGACCTGATTTTTAATCAGTGATGAAAACATGATTTATTTACTAACGTGAATTCAACATTATAGCTTTCAACATCTTTAATTATTTTATGACTATGTCTATAATGGCTTTGTAATCAGGCTGACGGGTCTCAATTTAGAAGTAGATAAATAGATATCTACATACATATGTAGAATAGGAAATTATATATGTATGTGTGTGTATGTATGAGATATATATCCTGTCTTATATCAAGTATGGAGCTTCCTTGGTGGCTCAGATGGTAAAGCATCTGCCTGCAATGTGGGAGACCCGGGTTCAATCCCTGGGTTGGGAAGATCTCCTGGAGAAGGAAATAGCAACCCAGTCTAGTATTCCTGCCTGGAGTATTTTAATTGAGGTGTATTTGGCATATATTAATGGCTTCTCTGGTGGCTCAGTCAGTAAAAAATCTGTGTGCAGTTCAGGACTACCTACAATGTAGGAGGCCTGGGTTTGATCTCTGGGTCAGGAACATTCCCTGGAGAAGGAAATGGCAACCCCCTCCAGTATTCTTGCCTGGGAAGTCCCATGGACAGAGGAGCCAGGTAGGTTACAGTCTATGGGGTCGCAAGAGTCAGACGCAACTGAGCCACTAAATCACCTCCACCACTGGCATATATTATTTTAACTTGGTTACACAATATAACGATTAGATATTTGTATACATTACAGAATGTTCACTACAATAAATTTAGTTAATATCTGCAAGTCACCGTCACCATACAAAGTTACAAATTTCTTTTTGTGATGAGAACTTATAAGATCTATTCTCATAGCAACTTTCAAATATGCAATACAGTGTTATTAACTAGAGTTACCATGCTGTATGCGGGCTTCCCAGGTGGCTCTAGTGGTAAATAACCTGCCTGCTGATGCAGGAGATGTAAGAGAAGTGGGTTCGATCCCTGGGTCGGGAAGATCCCCTGGAGGAGGGCATGGCAACCCACTCCAGTATTCCTACCTGAAGAATCCCATGGACAGAAGAGTCTGGTGGGCTACAGTCCCTAAGGTTGCAAAGAGTTGTCATAACTGAAGCAACTTAGTACATGCAATGCTGTATATTACATCCTCATGACTAACTTACTAACTGGAAGTTTGTAACTTTTGACCCTCTTCACTCATTTTGACTTATTTTTTTTTCTTTTTTATTCTTATTTTCTTTTTCTTTTTTATTCTTTAGATTTCACATATAAGTGAGACCACACAGCATTTGTCTTTCTCTCTCTTGACTTATTTCACTAGCATAACGCCCTCAAGATTCATTCATGCTTCAGATGGCAACATTCCCTTCTTTATATGACTGAACAATATTTGTGTGTGCAACTGTGTTTTTGTATTAATCTATTGATAGGCACTTAGGTTGTTTCCACATCTTGGCTTGTAAATAATGCTGCAATGAAATGGGCATACATATATCTTTTTGACTTAGTATTTTTGAATACTTACCCAGAAGTGGAATTGCTGGATGATATGGTAGTTCTATTTTTAAATTTTGAGAAACTTCCATCTTGTTTTCCATAGTAGCTGCACCAATTTACATCCCCACCAACAAGGTACAAGTTTCTGTTTTTTCTACATCCTTGTCAATACCCATGATTTATTGTCTTTCTGATAATAGCCATTCTATCAGATGTGAGGTGATATCGTGTTGTGGTTTGGTTTGTCCTTCCCTCATAATTAGTGATGTTAACGTCTTTCCATATGCCTATTGGCCATCCGTGTATCTTCTTTGGAAAAATTTTTGATTCAAATCCTCTGCCCACTTTTAAATTAGATTTTTTTTTTTTTTTTGCTTTTTGCTATTGAATTGCATGAGTTCTTTGTATAGTTTATATTAATCCCTTATCAGATACATGATTTGCAAATATTTTCTCCCAACTGGTAGGTTGCCTTTTCATTTGATAATGATTTCCTTTTCTGTATAGAAGGTTTTAGTTTAATGTAGTCCCACTTGTTTATTTTTTTTTATTTTATTTCCTTTACATACATATCTTAAAAGAAGTTATTTAACCTCTCAGTCTGAGTATCTTCAGATTTAAAATGGAAGTTAATACTTACTTTATGAACTGTGGCAATTAGGTGACATGATACATATAGTTGGCACTGTGCCAGTCATATAATAGAACATATTAATTTATTATACACTAGATAAAATTTCTCCAACTTATACATGACTTAGTGAGCATTCATAATGTTTATGGAGTTCTGACTTAATATTTATTTCTTTTATCTCAGAGTGATACTGAATTCACTCATTCATTTATTTATTCATTAGCAAGATGGGGCATCCACTATGTATGTGCTGGGTTGCTATTGGGTGCTAATGAAGCAAAGATGAATGGTAAATGTTTGCTGTCCAGTAACTGCTAATGTTCTAAGAGGCAAGGGAGATATTCAGAATTTGGCTAATATTGTAATGGAACTACTGTGGCAATATAATAAAAAAAATAAAATGACCAACTTCTTTTCCGGAAGAAAGAAGGGAAGGGAAGATTCCCAGAGTAAAAAAAATATTTGACCATAATCTCAAATAATTAATATGAATTTGCCATGATAACATAAAATGAATTCCATTGAAATAGAGGGAAAATGTACAAAGAATAACCAGATGGCCTGGTGATTAGAAAAAGCAAATATTTTGGTATGGTTAAATACTACTGAATTCAGGCATTATTTCTTGCTTTGGAAAATATTTATGTTATTTTTATTTGGCACATATATAATTCTTGTTAAGTATTAAGCAGTGTGCCTGCTTGGTCATGTTCTACTCCTCTTTCCATTCCTATTCTTCATCTTTAAGGCAGCATCCCGCAGGTGAAAAATGATACATTGTCAAACACAAGTTAATGAAACCATGGATGAAGTTCCTTGACAACAGTTTCTCCTCTTTCTGTGTTTACAGTTGGACCAGGTAGGGGATGGGTGGTGACCAGGAAGGGAAAGGATTATTTTTCCTTTCCTATTGTATAATAGTCATGAAAGGAAGTAGGCAGGTTACTTACTAAATAAATAACAGATTTCTGGTGAGCAACACCACTTTAAAAAAAAATGATACAATTTACTCTTAGGATAGGGTCAGAGGGAAATGATCTGCAGTGCCTGAAGATGGACCTGAAGCACTGTCTGCTTTCGTCATCTATAGCCAACCATACTTACTACTGTAGAAGGATGTACAAAATAAAACTTATCCTGAAAAAAATATATATAGCAGAATTTAAATGAAGGGAAGAGTGATGTCAAATTTAAATGGCAAAAACAGCTGAAGCAAGAAATTATTGTTTTTTGAAATAAGGACTACTGTCATTATGAAAACAAAATAACTCCTGCTGGTCTAATTCTAAAATCCTATATTTTATCATAGTCACATAAAAGATACTTTACTACCAGTGAAGACATAATGTTGATGTATAACTTTCTGCTTCCTCTACACCCCTAAAAAGAGGCAAGGAGAATCTTCTGCATGTCAGAGGTAACTACTCTTATCTCTACCCTGTAATCACTGTAGCTCAGGAGAGGAGCAGCATTAAACACATTTGGAAATAGCATAAACACTTTATGACTTATGAACTAGAGAAGTATACACAGTACATTTTTGCATAGCTGAAATAAAATTGAACATTCACTGTTATTTCAAATTAAAGCAATTAATGTTATTTCAAATTAAGCTGTAAGCATGATAGAGCTGACAAGTAGTTACTGATGATTTGATTTAACCTCAATTTATATATCAAAGTATTTAATGTCAAGTAGAAAAATATCTCTAATTAAATATATGGATAAATAGTATTTAGCTTGCATCTTTCTCTTTCCCCTAATAACATTGAATTTTTCCACTCATAAAATACAGTTTTGAATTCTTTTATAAAAATGTTGCAACAATCTGTTCATATTTTAGAATAACATGCATTTTAAGTTCACTTCCACAGGTGCGGTTTGGAATGCCCCGTAAACTACTAAATCAATGTTAAAAAATGTTATGTAATCATTTATAAGATGTATTTTAGATAATATCACTTTAGATATTTGTTATTGTTGTTTCATCACTAAATATATCCAACTCTTTGTGACCCCGTGGGCTGTAGAACACCAGGCTTTCCTGATATTCACTATGTCCTGGAGTTTGCTCAAACTCCTGTCCATTGAGTTGGTCATGAATCCAACCAGCTCATTCTCTATCACCCCCTTCTCCTGCCCTTGATCTTTCCCAGCATCAGGATCATTTCCAATGAATTGCTCTTCTCCTCAAGTGGCCATCAGCTTCAGCATCAGTCCTTCTAATGAATATTCAGGGTTGATTTCCTTTAGGTTGACTGATTTGATCTCCTTACTCTCCAAGGGACTCTCAAGAGTCTTCTCCAGCACCACAGTTCAAAAACATCAATTCTTCAGCACTCAGCCTTCTTTATGTTCAACTCTCATATCTGTACATGACTTCTGGAAAAACCATAGATGTGACTAGACAGACCTTTGTCAGCAAAGTGATATATCTGCCTTTTTAGACACTGTCTAGGTTTGTCATAGCTTTCTTTCCAAGGAACACGTGTTTTTTTTTTTGTTTGTTTGTTTGTTATTTTTTTCAATTTCATGGTGCAGTCACCATCTGCAATGATTTTAGAGCCCAAGAAAATAAATCTGTCACTGTTTCCACATTTTATTCATATAGGTGATGGGACAGAATGCCATGATCTTAGTTTTTAGAATGTTGAGTTTTAAACTAGCTTCTTCACTCTCCTCTTTCACCTTCATCAAGAGGCTCTCTAGTTCTTCTTCACTTTCTGCCATTAGAGTGATACCATCTGCATATCTGAGTTGTTGACATTTCTCCTGGCAATCTGGACTCCAGCCTGTGCTTCAGCCAGCCTGGCATTTTGCATCATGTAGCCTGCATATTAGTTAAATAAGCAGGGTGACAATACAGCCTTGACATACTCCTTTTAAGTATGTTTGAAAGGAAAAAAGTCTGCTCTTCCATGTCTGATTCTGTCGCTTCTTGACCTGCCTACAGATTTCTCAGGAGGTAGGCAAGGTGGTCTTCCCATCTCTTCAGGAATATTATACAGTTTGTTGTGATCCACACAATCAAGGCTTTAGCCTAATAAATTACAATTTAAATGACATCCATTAGGATTTATAACTCATTATATAGAGTGCTCTGTTCTGTGCAAATAACACAAATATCTAGATATGAAATTTATCATTTTTAATATAAATTTATTTATTTTAATTGGAGGTTAGTTACTTTACAATATTGTATTGTTTTTGCCATATATCAGCATGAATCGGCCACAGGTATACACGTGTTCCCCATCCTGAACCCCCCTCCCTTCTCTCTCCCCGTACCATCCCTCTGGGTCATCCCAGTGCACCAGCCCCAAGCATCCAGTATCATGCATCAAACCTGGACTGGTGATTCATTTCATATATGATATTCTACATGCTTCAATGCCATTCTCCCAAATCATCCCACCCTCTCCCTCTCCCACAGAGTCTAAAAGACTTTTCTATACATCTGTGTCTCTTTTGCTGTCTCACATACAGGGTTATTGTTACCATCTTTCTAAATTCCATATATATGTGTTAGTATACTGTATTGGTGTTTTTCTTTCTCGCTTACTTCATTCTGTATAATTGGCTCCAGTTTCATCCACCTCATTAGAACTGATTCAAATGTATTCTTTTTAACAGCTGAGCAATACTCCATTGTGTATATGTACCACAGCTTTCTTATCCATTCATCTGCTGATGGACATCTAGATTGCTTCCATGTCCTGGCTATTATAAACCATGCTGCGATGAACATTGGGCTACACGTGTCTCTTTCAATTCTGGTTTCCTCAGTGTGTATGCCCAACAGTGGGATTGCTGGGTCATAAGGCAGTTCTATTTCCAGTTTTTTAAGGAATCTCCACACTGTTTTCCATAGTGGCTGTACTAGTTTGCATTCCCACCAACAGTGTAAGAGGGTTCCCTTTTCTCCACACCCTCTCCAGCATTTATTGCTTGTAGACTTGTGGATCGCAGCCATTCTGACTTAACTTAGTTCTTTAGTATTCATATTATAAGACAAAGAATCTTAGCACATGTAAGTGCGTCTTTAAAAACATAAATTTGAATATGCCACTACGTGACAGTCTGAAGATGTCTAATACATAATAATGACTGATACGGTGTTATATTCATTTATCCACCATTTACAGTCAGTGTTACTGCAGGTAGCACTTGAGCCAGCCATATGCCATAAGGCTACCTGGAGGTCAGTCCTTGATCTCGGAACCAAATTCTCTCTTTGTATGTACTTCTGCTCACATCTTTTTCTCACAGCAAAATACAAATATTTAACTGAAGGATTTATCCTCTTCACTTTTAATGATATGATTAGGAAAATTCATCTTTGCTGCTGTCCATTTTCATTCATTTACAAATTGAAACTGAAACCTTAGTGTAACTGATGAATAGCTGGGTAGAGTTAGAAATAGAGCTCTATGAATGTGTATGAAAAAGTACGGATCAAATTTTAGAAATAGAAATAAAAAGTGAGAACTCTCTGGCTGACGGAAGACAGCAGCCACTTAAGTCAACTGGAGATTTAAAATGCAAATTCTGGAAACATTCGAACTGTCACATTACCATATCTTTTCTATTTAACTCAATTTATATTCTTCAAATTCAGATTTTAATTATACTTAAAAGTATATATTTATTTAAAATTTTCATTTTATTGTAAATAATTTTTTCATTTCAGTTTCTGATTTTTTAATCCATAGCATTTAGAAATATAATTTAGTCTTTTATATTGTTTTTGTACTTTGCAACCTTACTGTGTTTGTTTATTCTAGTTGCTTTTTGTAGACCTCACAGGATTTTCTGTATGACATGGTCATGTCATCTGTCAGTAATGAGAGGTTTTGTTTTTTTTTACTTTCCAATTTTGATAACTTTTACTTCTTTTTCTTGCCTGCTGTACTGTATGAAACATCTAACGATGCTAAGTAGAATGGCTGAGAGTAAACATCCTTGTTTACTTAATTTTATATTAAAAAATTGTCTTTCACCATAAAGTATTATTGCCCTATCTGAGGTTTAGAAAATAACTTTCTATTTCTGGTTTAGTGAGAGTCTTTATGATTGTCAGACTTTATCTAATGCTATTTCTGAGTCTGTTGCAATGACCATATGGTTTACCTTCTCAGTTTGCTAATATAATCAGTATTATTGATTGATTTTAAATGTTAATCTGTATTTATATTCCAATTAAGAGTTTTTGCATTCATATTTCTGAGGGATATTAATCTATAGTTTTCCTTTCTTTTAGTATCTTTGTCTGATTTTGTTACTAGCATAATACTGGCCTAAAGAATTAGTTGGGAAAAAAAAAAAAAAGAATTAGTTGGGAATTATGAAAACTCTCTTTACTCACAGATAAGAGAAAATAAACTCAATTTTTATGAGGAATTTATGTAGAATTAGATCAAGTATTTTGAAAAATTCCCTAATTAAGTCATTATTATATATGGTGTTTTCTTTTTGGGAAGGTTTTAATAGTTCCAAGGCTACTCAAATTATTTCTTCTTTAGTAGACTTTGGTAGTTTGAGACTTTGAAGGAATATCTCTATCAAAGTTATTTATGTAGTTAAGATATCAAATTTGTCACAGATAATTCATAATATTTTTATTATTCTATATCATTTGTAGAGGCAACTAATGCCCTCTATCTTGTTCCTATTAATGATACTTTATTTTCTGTTTTTATTTTCAATCAATTTGAGTAAAGGCAGATCAATTTATTGATCTAAGAGCCATCCTTTTTTCTTGTTGACTATTTTCTATTATTATTTTTTTCTTCATTAATTTCCATTCAGATAATTATTATTTGATTTTAATTTCTTTCTTTGTATTTTAGTCTTCCATTTTTTTCAAAGATAAATTGAGGTTATGGATTTTAGACCTGTTATAACATAATGCTATCAATTTCCTTCTTATTACTGATTTAGTTACATCCCATACATTTTAATGTGCTTGGTTTTCTTTTTCACTCAGTTTAAGATATTTTCTAATTTTTATTTATATTTCTCCTTTGACCCACTGGTTATTTAGAAGTGTATCATTTACTTTCCAAATACTTGAGAATTTCTAGCTTTTCTTTATATTATTGATTTATAATTTAGTTGTATACAATAAGCATCTTATGGATATGTGTATCATTTTGTATTTATTGTAACTTTTTATAGACTAGAATATGAACTATCTGGGTAAGTGGTTTGAATTCCCTTAAAAATATTGGTATTGTTGAGTATTCTATAATCACCAATTAAACAAGTTGTATGATAATGTTGCTCAAGGTTTTATGTTCTTATGTCATTTTACTCTAGCAATTATTTAGAGAGTGATGTTGAGATATTTCATTATAATTACGGATTTGTTTAACTCTCTTTTCAGTTTTATCAGTTTATCTTCTGAAATGTATCTTGTATCTTGAAGCTCTTCTATTAGGTACATTAATACTAAGGATTTTTGTATCCTCTTCAGAGATTGACCCCTAGATGTAATTATCCTCTCTGCCTGAAGAGTTATTTTCCTGTTCCTTTGCAAGTTTGCCTCCTTTGACTGCTTCAGGTCAGAATTTGTATGCTATTTCCTAAAAGAGACTAAATCCAACTCAAAACTAGCCTCTATTCCACATTATTCTCTCTTTTAATCATTTTGGCTTTAGTGATAACTGAATTTTATAAATAATGTATTTTAAATTATATTTATGACTGTGTTTTATGTCTTTTACTATTTTCCCCACCATAATCTGCATAGAGTAGAGATTCTTCTCTTCACATCCTTGTGGATGGCACACAGCACATGGCATTCAGAAATATTTGAATAAGCATGTGAATGAATAAGCTATTCTCTGTGGCTTTGTTCTTTGCTTCCATTCTTTTTGTGTTTTAAAAAAAATCATTTTTACCTTTCATTTCTGCCTGTTCTTTCTTTTAAGTACACCTAAACTCCACTGAGCAATGAATATCTCCATCACCTCAACTTGTAAATCTCTAAATCTCTGGTCTCATATTATTTTGTAATATACTCATTTATAAAATTGTTTAGTCTTTTTCCTAAGCAGTAAACACTTTACAAAGAGAAGATGGGAGTATCCTAGCCTTTCTAGTGTTTGCATCTAGAAATGGACAGATTTTTTACTAGAATAATTATTGTCATTTGATGAGCCGTGAGTACAGGCTCTAGTCTGTATTTACTCTCAAAGATATAATTTTTATAAAGACACTTATAATTTACTTCAAAATATGTCAGCAAACAATGTGATATATGGTGTATATGTTATTGTTTAAACTGTAATCCAGGTACTTCTAGCATTCTCTTTAAGAATTCATGTTCCATGGGAGGTTGGCTGTTGTTCTAATCAAGAATCCCAGCCGCAGTACTGTAACTCCATTCTGAATGTCAGAATTATTATTTTTTCTTCCTGTGTAAGATAATAGTTGAATGTTTATTGACATTGTAAATTTAAAAATAGATCTTCATAAAATCCAATATGAATATGATAAAGTTAATAGGATTGCATCACATATGTTAGACTTGTGCCCCAATCTACATCAGCTGGACATATGAGTTCAGCAAAGTGTGGAACCTAAACCACTAGGCTTTAGGAACAGTAACCAAGTCTTGACCTGGGATTAGATTTTACTTTGTCTCATGCTAATGATAGGGGAACAGAATTCTGCCTCTGGAATGTTGTGTTTGATGTCAGAGAAAAATAGTAGGGCTCAAGCCTGCAAATAACATGCTGTGCCAAGGATATTTTATACTACAAGAAATATTGTTCTTCTATTTGCTGAAGACATGAGAGCTTTGGGAAGCTTCTGGAAAACAGTTTTATAGTCATATTAAAATTTAAAGATTTTTCTGACTTATGACTGAGACAAAGTAATCCATAAAGCTTTTCTAGTTTTCTATGCTAATTTTGCCTGAAATTGTAAATCTATGATAAGAGCACAACCGTATTCTTAAAATATATTAAGTATTATTAAGTATCATTTTCTCATTGAAAAGGTGCTGTCAGAGGTAACAAATATATATTCAAATACTAAGAAAAAGGGCTTCCCTGATGGCTCAGGTGGTAAAGAATCTGCCTGCAATGGGGGAGACCTGGGTGCAATCCCTGAGTTGGGAAGATCCCCTGGAGGAGGGCATGGCAACCTGCTCCAGTATTCTTGCCTAGAAAATATCCATGGATAGAGCAGCCTGGTGGGCTACAGTCCATGGGGTGGCAAAGACTTGGACATGACTGAGTGACTAAGCATAGCACAGCACAAAGAAAACTATCTAAATAAAGTTAATTGTATAAGAAAAATCTGTGAAGGAATTTGTTTCTTTTTATGCAAGATTAAACACTACAAGGAAATGGCAGCCCACTCCAGTGTTCTTGCCTGGAGAATCCCAGAGACAGGGGAGCCTGGTAGGAGGCCGTCTATGGGGTTGCACAGAGTCATACAGGACTGAAGCGACTTAGCAGCAGCAGCAGTTTGATTTTTAGACATTTTTCAAACGTGTTTTGGGGTACATAATTTACAAGGGCCACTTTAGTAATATAGCCAACATTTCTTGTGAAGATATGTCTCTTTCATACTACAGAAGCACTATCCTTCATTAACAGCTCTGCATACTTGCTATGCCTGAACTGTACATGATCTTTCCTCCCTTTTTCCCCTCAATAAATTGCTCTTTTTTCATCTGTTTTGTAAACTATGGATAATTTTCAATTTGCTTCTTATTCTACTGCCAATTGACCCTCTCAGCCTATAGTGATTTTCTGTCTCCTCGCCCCATGCTAATATGTATTTTTTCCATTTATCATGAATGTTTGGAATCTGTTTTCAGCGTCTTAACATATGTCTTATATTCATCATTTGATTGCAAACCATTAAGCTCTTTTGTTTTTTTACGCAATGTCTAGCGCTTTTAGGTAACTATTGATTATGATAACCAGGGAGTATCTTAAAAATAGCAGCTTAAAGACAGGCTATGCTACTAATTGGTACATCAGGCTATTGTACTTCATTTTCATCCCAAATTGTTTATAGTTTAGTCTTTTTATCTTTATTCCTCTCTGTAAATTTACCATTTCAGTTTTGCAAAACTATCAAAAACTAATTTGAGAAGTTCTAGTATATTTTCTTGGAACTGATTTTTTAACAGGAAATAGTATCCAGAGCAAGATGGCCCTGGGCTAGTAATTGACAGACTTATCTATTCTTCCAAATAATATTTTGTAATCAGATATAAATTTCAGAAAGCAGTCACATCTCATAGAATATGAAGTTTAAACTAGGTTAGGCTAAATATGTTGCTATAAGGTAGGGAAACTTCCCTCATACTTTTTCAACATATCCTTAAACTGTTAGTTAATTAAAAACTTTTATTATACTAAGCTCCAGACATTGTTCTTTGCACCTGGGATTTGGAAAATAGCATCAATGGGAACCCTTATCCTAGCATTGTATTCTGGGTCAAGGACAGACAGACAATTTTATCCTGAATATAATATTAAAGAGTCATAATTGCCTTGACTAAATTAAAGGTTGGAAAAAGCAATAGGAAGTAATATAGGAAGTCACAGTGGTTGGGAAGTGAGAGGTTACTGTAGAGAAGAGGTCAGAGAAGGCTTTTCAGAGAAAGCAATCTTTGAGTATACGCATGAGTGAAATGAGGGAGACATATAAAGGAATCTGAAGGAAAAGACTTCCTTCAAGCAGGGGCCGGGAAAATGCAAAGTTTTGGGGAGGGGACTGGTCTTAGAGATTTCCTGCGTCGAAAAAAGTTAGAAGGCAGATGCGGCCAGAATTGATACTTTGCTAGGCCATCTAATGTAGGAAGGAGTAAGGATTATTCCTAAATGGGATAGGAAGCCAATGGATGATTTTGAGCAAGGGAATGCAAATACCTGGTTACCAGCCCTCTTTGCTTTCTTCTCCCCTTGGGGAGTCTCCACTTCATCCTCAGAGCAGGAATAGTCAGAGGGAGAGGCAGATGGCTTTGATCAGGCTGCACTCATGTCACAGCTCCTGGTTGATTGATACAGGTCGTCTGACAGTCTGAGTGAGTATTTGGTTTTAGGAAACTATCTATGGCCATTACTTCCCATTTTGTTCGAATATATGAATTGAGTTATCACTGCATTCATATGTGCTTAGTTGCTCAGTCATGTCCAACTCTTTGTGACTCCATGGACTATAGCCCACTAGGCTCCTCTGTTCATGAATTCTCTGAGCAAGAATATTGGAGTGAGTAGCCATTCCTTTTCCAGGGCATCTTCCTGACGCAAAAAAAAAAAAAAAAAAAAAAAAAAAAGACTTGAACCCAGTCTCCTGCATCTCAGGTGGAGTCTTTATGATCTAAGCCACCAGGGGAGCCCCTTAATTTATCACTCTCTGTCTGAAATTAGAGGAACTTTTAAATTGAGATGCTAGATAATCAGTAAAGTTCTCTTTGTTTACAGGAGGAGAGAGTAATAGTTCTGAGCTCTAATTTGTAAAGTTCCCAAAACAGCTGAAGTAAATTGACGTGTGATGATGGAGGCAAAGTTAAATGGAACAAGCAGAAGTATTTCTTCCTTTCCTCTGATGGACAGACCCCTTGGGCTAATTAAAAATGCACAAAGGCCTCAGGGCCCTGGTGACACATCTCTTCTTTGGACCCACATAATATAAAACTATTTCATTTGCAGTCTTTAATTAATCACTATATGTTATGTAAGGTAAACATATTTTTTGTGGAGTCTCACTTTTGTGTTGCATATTGCTTTATTGATAGCCACCTCAGGTGGACTTCAATAAATATCTCTATTATTTGACAGATAGTTTCTCAGGGTTCACTGTGTATGCAGTTAAGTAAGATGAAATATTCTACTCTCTATTGCAACCTATCCTTGGGTAGTTTGTTTTATGACTACAATGAAATCATGTTGTTTCTGAAGTGACTATGGAGAGTCAAATGTTTTTGGATGCTGAAGGTATAGCCTTATTTGGGGGACATTTTTTATGACCTATAGAACAAAAGTTGCTGAAATGATAAAAATATTGTATAAATGGCATACATTTGGATTCCTTCATTGTTTCAAAGGATTGCCATCATAGTTTGTTCTATGTAAAAAATGCATGTAGATCTAGACTCCGATGCTTGGACTGGTCCTCATCACCGACTCTCCTCAGTCCACAACTGGAGAAGTATGTTATTCCATACTTAGCCCCACTCCTACAAAAGTTCACAAGTTCTTTCCTCAGTCCCTCAGAACATAGTTCTCTGAACAGAGCAAAGTCAGCACTCCCAATGTTTTGACTATCTCTGCATCTAAAGTGCACATTAACTCCTTAATGAATTCAGTGTAGATGGAGTCAGGGAAGCTGATAAGCCAGACTTCTTCTTATTTAATTTTTTAGCATTAATGTAGAAATTGCTGCTTTTTTAAAAAAAATATTTTATGCATTCTACATAAACTTCTTTTCCTTCTATGCAACTCAGCATATATATACTGTAATGTTTGAGTGTGGACAAAGACAATGAAGACAGAAATATGAAACAGTAATTTGTGTATATTTGATCTTGAAAAGAGCAGGAGGAGAGAAAGGGATAGAAATAGGAAGAATATTGAGGAGTTAATTGTTGTAAGAAAAATGAAGTTTTCTCAAAATCAGATGGTAAAACGTGAATGTGGTCAAAGAGATGGTCAGATTTTAAATGTATTATATTTTGAAGCTAGAGCCCACAGGATTTCCTCTTTCATTAATCATGAGGTGAGAGAAACAAAAAAGATGAAGTGTGAATCAAAAGTTTTTGTGGTTTGGAAAAGGATGAATGGAGCCATGATCATTTAAGAGTGGAAAGATTCTAGATAGGTTAAACTTAAGCTATTTTTCAGCATTCAGATGTAGATGTTGAATAGACAGCTGTATATATGAAGCTAAAGTTCATTACTCTGTCTGGAGTTATACATTTTTTAGTAGTCATCATGTACATGGTATTAAAAATAAGAAAATCAGTTTAAATAAATGAGTTTTGGGATACTCTAATCCTAGGAGGTCCATTAGATTTGAAATAAGATGTACATGAACTATGTAAACTGTATTAATCTTTAATCCACAATAAATCGAGGAAGAAACAAAATTGTCACTGCATAACCAAGGGGATTCTAAATGGATGCATGCTTTCTTTACAATAAAATTGCGTAGTTAGGCATAAGATTAATTTCTAGAGAACAAGAACAATGCAGTTCTGAAATTATTTTAATGATTTATATATTTTCAACATTTTATTGATATTATAGTAGAGAAATAGAAGCTTATTTTTAGTGTATAATTTTAATATTCTCAAGATAGTATCTGGAGATAGCAAAATTATCTGATTTCTAAAACTCTCACTTTAATCAATGAAACTATATAATGCTATCTAGAATTGTATCTTTGTCTTGTGTTTATTTTCAGATCTTCTCAGTGTTGCTTAGTTATTCCACTATTTTTACTGAATAAGTGAACATTTTCTTCAGTTATTTAGTTAAAATTTAGACAGATAACATGTTTCATCCTAGGAATGGCACTGTAAGATTTCTTATCTTGTAACACTGTTATGTTAACAAAATGTTATATCATGAAATAATATTTTGATGTGGTTGACTTACATCTATTTTAGCATCTACTCAAACTTAATATTACAAAAGTGTGCATTTGCAAATTAGATTTGCTCTCAGTCAAGAATTAGCATGAGAATTAGGGTGCCAAGGTATATATGTCTTTGCTTGTATATATGATTGAGCATATGTATATGGGTATGTACAAGAGCACATTTTTAGCATTTATTGGTTTTCTCATTAATATTCATAAATTTCCGTTCATGTTTACCTTTCTGTTTTTTTCAGTTAAAGTGTTTCCCACTCAGCTTGATCATGTCTCTATCAAAAATCTTGTATTCTGGATTCTTTTTTAATTGACCATTTTTAAACTTTACTTCTATCTATAACCAAATACACAAAATAAGCTTGTGGCACAGATGGTAAAGAATCTGCCTGCAATGCAGGAGAACTGTGTTTGATCCTTGGGTTGGGAAGATCCCGTGGAGAAGGGAATGATAGCTCACCCCAGTATTCTTGCCTAGAGAATTCCATGGACAGAGGAGCCTGCTTGGCTATACAGTCCAAGGAGTCACAGAGTCAGATACGAATGAGCAACCTTCACTTTTCAATCATTTCTTTTAAATTCTATTTGAAAAATAGACCTCAATTATAGTATGTGACTCTCTGTATTTAAACATTATTTTTCAATTTTAATTATTATTTAAACTATTAAAATTCCATCATCAGAAAGGTAAAATATATTCCAGAATGCTCTTATCAGTGGTACATAGCTCTAATTGCACTGTTTTCCCCCCTCACAAAGAATGTATAGTTTTCAGTAAATTATTACTTCAGTTCAGTTCAGTTCAGCTGTTCCATTGTGTCCAACTCTTTGCGACCCCATGAACTGCAGCACACCAGGCCTCCCTGTCCATCACCAACTCCCGGAGTTCATTCAGACTCACGTCCATTGAGTCAGTGATGCCATCCAGCCATCTCATCCTCGGTCGTCCCCTTCTCCTCCTGCCCCCAATCCCTCCCAGCATCAGAGTCTTTTCCAATGAGTCAACTCTTCACATGAGATGGCCAAAGTACTGGAGTTTCAGCTTTAGCATCATTCCTTCCAAAGAAATCCCAGAGCTGATCTCCTTCAGAATGGACTGGTTGGATCTCCTTGCAGTCCAAGGGACTCTCAAGAGTCTACTCCAACACCACAGTTCGAATCAGCTATAGCTAATAAGGCCAATTACATGTTTTAGACAGAAATAAGAAAACCCAATATTCCATAGTATTATAAAGTTCTGTATTTGAAAATGTTTCCTATTGGATTATTATTTTTATCATAGATAAAGATGTAAATTAGTATCAAGAGGAACATAATCTGCAGTACTTTATGTGAGATCAAGTTTTGGAAAATAATATTTAAATCCAAAAGAGTTATGGAAAGAAACATCACACACATTTTATATGATATATACATGGCCTAATCTTTTCACGGGCAAAAGGCTAAATCTATGTCATTTTTGAAAAAAGTTTTTAAACATAGATGCCGTTGTTCATCCTCAAGATAATATCCTTTGCTGTCTTCCTTGAATATTCCACTGGTTAAATAATAAAGTATTCCTTTGAATAACAGCTTTGTTTGTGAACATACCTCATATTAGTAAATCAAGATGAACTCTCTACTGATTGGTCAATCAACCAAAATCAGGTTTCTGAGGGAAGAAGTTACATTTAATTATATAGAAACGTAATGTAAATGTCATGCTGTGAAGATTCTGGATTATGTTGTATTCTTTGGAAGAGTGTTGACTTCTTTACTTCTTCAGGAAGGTGTTAAATGATCTGGACTCAAACTTTAAACATGGGTATTTGGGCATCAGCTTAAATTTCAGTTCTGTTCCATCTTTAGCTTGGCTGTTTAGAGTATTACCTACTAATGTATGACACTGGTTTGCTTGGAAATTAAGGAAAAGTTTATATACAGATTTTGAACATCTTCTCTCTAGTTTTGTCTTTTTATGATTCTCTGTACCTCTGGAAGAAGTTTGGTTATTTGGTATTCTGTTTATTTCCTCAGACCAGTTAAGAGTTTCAGCAGTCTCTCATTATCTGCCTGGAGTCTGGCCTTAATCTAAAAGAAGCCTGGCTTCAGTCTAGAAGATAGAAATTTGAAGTACACTCTCTTCCCATGCTCTTCCTCCAAATGTCAACCACAGAATCACCTGCTTCTGGTTTCTCTTCAGTGCATTTAGAAGCTGAGTTTCATGTGCTGTCTGGAATTCACAGCTGTCTACTCTGACAGAGGTGGTCCAGGAGAAATTTACTTCACCATATGCATGTTTTAAAATCAGAGTTATTAATTCATTCTAATTTGTCCAAGGACTTCCCCCTTTATCAGGAAAATCACATGGGCTTCATTTCTAATATAGTCTATAAATCTATGTAATTATGAAACAATTTTTTTTAAAACTAAAAAATATTATTCTATAGCTTTGAAAGCCAAACGGTTCTTAATTTTTAAAGCCAGTAATAAAAGTCACTATGAAACACTCAGTGAAAACTTGTTTTTATTTATGATGCAGTTTTTTGTTGTTATTGTTTAGTCTCTCAGTTGTGTCTGACTCTTTGCGACCCCATGGACTGCAGCACACCAGGCTTCCCTGACCTTCAGCCTCTACTGGAGCTTGCTCAAACTCATGTCCATTGAGTTTGCCATCCAACTCAATGCCATCCATTGAGTAATACCATCCAGCTGTTTCATCCTCTATCATGCCCTTCTCCTCCTGTCTTAAGTCTTGCCCAGCATCTGAGTGTTTTCCAATGAGCTGCATATTTTAGCAAAATAAAATAAGATGCCAACATATGTTAATCACTGGAGTTTAACTTTTGCTCTTTCTGTCAAAGTTTATGTTGTATTAGATATGGACAAGGTATAACTTGAGTACACACATAATGAGAGAAAAAGGCTTTTGGTGAACTCATCTCCAGAGTTTTCCAAGAGAGAAAAAAGTAGTGGAAAAAAAAAAAAGGACCCAAAAAGGGATATGAATGAGAGCTCCCTAAAGAATGTTATAATCAGTGGTTCAATAGAAGGGAGGTCTGAGGGCTGTCAGTCATAATTCTCAGGGAATAGTAAAGGGACCATGGAAGGACATGTATTGGACAAATAAGCTCTGTTCTATTAAAAGATTATTTTTGTACTTCTGTTATTAAAGATAGTTCTTGCTAGTTCTCCTGACAGTTTTACTGATATCATTGGATATTGAGTGTCACTGTCCTCCTTGAAGCCTTTTCATAATCTGTCAGAGGCTTCCCAGTTCCTTTTGTCTTTTTTTGGATGGAATGGGACAATGATACTTCTGGTGACCTTCTTATATATAATACTGACAAGTTTTTCTTTTTCTCACTATACCAAAAATTTGATTTGAAAAGATAAAGGAGTGCTGTAGTGTTTATTTCCAGGACAAGGCAGAATTCTTCAACAAATATTTCTTTTCCACCCTGAGACATAGGACGTCTTTAACCATGGTACAGAAAATTAAGCACAATTAGTGTTTCAAGCTTTTAAATTAGGCAACATGTGGGTTCTTTTTATTAGAAGAGTATAGATTTAAGGAGTATTGAAGTAGTTTGAACACTTCAGGGGAAGGAACAGAAGGGAAGGATAAAGAGTGGGGAAAAATGTGAAATGAGCTTTGGTGGAAGTTTCTCACACATTTAATAGTTTTAGCTGAAGAGTTTGAGGGAGGTGATTCTAGATTTCACATTGCATTCAAATGTCTCATAGTATTGATATTTTAAAAATGTAGACCACTGGATAGTCAAGATGTTATTTTCTTTCTTTTCTGTTGTGTCTCTCAAATAAATAATTTTGTTCATGCCACAAAGTGTTCCACAGTAATTCTAAGTCGTAGTTAGTGAAATTATATCAGGACATAGATAGATACGTACATAAATTGGCATTACAATATGCAGAGATGTTAAAGTGTTTTTTGTTGTTGTTGTTGTTGTTCAGAAGTGGCACAGAATTATATTAATGTGACCCAGGATAAAACTTAATCAACTATAAAGGATGGTGCTCATGTTTCCAATATCTGGCCAAGTTTGCAGAAGCACATCAAGGATTCTAAAATATGTAAACTACTACCAAGTTGAGAGTCTAATGTGAAGATCTAGAGACAATGAATTTAGATTATTATTTTGAAACATTTCAAAGGAATTTTTTTTTCTCAAAAGGCAAAATGTCTAAGACAATAAACATTTTTATTTTGTTGTTTTAAGATGGTAGAGATCATTGTCTACTGATAATAGAGGTGGAAAGTAGATAATAGATTGAAGACCATTTAGTCAGCTGGAGAAGGAAGGTGGGGTCCACAGCATAGTTAGAATTGAACCTTTTATGGGAGGAGACTGTGTTTTCTCCCTAAGAACTTAGAGCAGAAAAGAGAAAATGATTTTAGAAAAAAAAAAAAAAAGAGAGAGAGAGAGAGAAGTGGAAAATAGAAGGATAAGAGGAAGTGAAAAATAGTGTGTGAAAACGTGTAATCACCAGAAGCTTCAAACACCCAGAGACTAGGAGCCTTCATTTTGAATCTTACTAATCTCATGCATTTTTTCCATTACCCTTAAAACAAAATCTAAATATTTTATTCACCCTTTGCCTAATAGGATGTGGAATAAACTATTTTACCTTCTGTGGAATACAGTAATCAATTGATGGAAATTAACAGAAAGAATTTAGTAGTTTGAGAAACTAATTTAAAACATTGTCTTACTTTAACAAGACTTTCCAGGGCAGTCAAACCTTTCAGGATGACCTGATTTACCTTTCATATAAACAACAGCAACAACACTTGGTTTAGGGACGTTTTATGCCCTTCACCCCTTCACAGTCTGTCTCTTTCTCTGTCTCTGCCTCGCAGTGGCAAATTGAAGTGACTTTCTTGCTGAGGGCTTCCACTGGCACAGTCAAGAGCCGCTAGAGAGTTTAGGTTAGATCTTGGTTCTGAAAAAAAGCCTGGCTCTTCTCCAATCTTCTTCAATATCCTGAAGTTCATTCAGAGCTATTGATATTGATTTTTTTTCAGCTTTTGTGGTATTTTTAGCTTCTTTCTTAGGCAAGAGAATTTTAAAGGACATAATTTTCCTTCTTAAATTGGTTTCAAACTCTGAGCCTTGATCTATTTCTCCATCCCTTGCTTCTGATCTGTACGCTGCATGATCTTCTACTGACAGCATGCAGACCCAAGGTTCATCAATCTAGTACCTCCAGGTCTGCCTATAATATTGTATTTGCAATTAATTTCCTAATCACAGATATATTGTATTTTGTAAATGATCCAGTAGTAAATTTTATAGGTTTTTTAAAAATTCATTTTGTCTCCACTTTAACTGTGTTTATTTATAGCCAAGATCTGTTTATTTTTAGCTCTATTTATCTGTATATACAATTGACCCTTGAACTACATGGATTTGAATTGTGTGGATATCCTCACACACAGTTTGTTTGTTTTTTTTTTTCCAATAAAATACAATCAGTTCTTTGTATTGGCAAGTTTCACATCAATGGATTCAACCAGCCACCAATCAAAATTTCCTTCCCGAATCTGTTGAATCCACAGGGTGTAAAACCTGAAACCCACAAATATGAAGAACCGACTGTACTGTGGCATTTTGTGTAAGGGACTTGAGCACCTGCAGATTCAGATGTACACCAGTGCGTCTGAAACCCCATGGACACTGAGGGTTGGCCATATATGAAAACATTCTATTATCCCAATTCTCCTGTATTCAGCAGTTTGCTTAAATATCTCAGGTGTAAATCACAGTATAAAAATGGTTTAAAATGAAGCATTGATTTTATGCTTATATGGCTGTAAGAATATATATTTTTTAAATAGACTTTATATTTTAGAGTGGTTTTATGTTCACAGCACATTTGGGAGGAAAGTATACGGATATTTCCCATATCCTGTTGAAAGGACTACTGTTGCTCCATTTTATTGCCTTTGCTCCTTTGTCAAAAACCTGTTTATCTAAAATTATATTTATGTTGTTCCATTTCTGGGCTCTCTAATCTATTCCATTGATCTACCTGTCTATTACTTTGGTAACATCCCACTAGTTAGTTATTGTAGCTTTATGGCAAGTGTCAAAGTAGCATGATACCAGTCTTCTAACTTAGTTTATGTCCTTTAATATTATGTTGGCTATTCTGGTCTTATGCCTCTCAAACTTTAGGATACTATGTTGATATCCACAAATAATTTGCTGAGATTTTATTGGAATAGCATTGAATCTATAGATAATATTTGGAAGTAATGATATCTTGACAGTAATGAGTCTTTCAAACCCTGAACAGGGACAGGAATCTTTTTTGAGTTTTGCCTATCAGTACTGTTATTTATTTGGAAAGACAATAGAAACTCTGGTTTATAAGGAAATGCTAAACCAAGTATTAAATATTAAATACCTAAGTTTATTGACTTAATTTCTAGTTTTCTGATAATATTGTCTAGGATTTATTTCTCACACTGGTTGCAAAATCATCTACATTCTGTGAATGTTTACATCAGTGACATTAACTCCACTGAACTTCATACTGAATTTTTTATCTACAATGAAGTAATTCTTTCAAGCTTGCATATCAAATTTACTTATAACTCTTATTCATACCTCTTATACCTCTATATAACTGATACCTCTTCAACCTCTTACGCAGGTCTTCCCTAGTAGCTCATCTGCTGAAAAATCCTCCTGTAATTCAGGAGACCCCAGTTCGATTCTGGGTTGTGAAGATCCACTGGAGAAGGAATAGGCTACCCACTCCAGTATTCTTGCAGGGGTTTCCCTTGTAGCTCAGTTATCTGCCTGCAAAGCAGGAGACCTGGGTTTGATTCCTGATTGGGAAGATCCCCTGGAGAAGGAAATGGCAACCCTCTCCAGTTTTCTTGCCTGGAGAATTCCATGGACATAGGAGCCTGGCATGGAAGAAGGAGCCCTCTTCCATGGGGTCACAAGAGTTGGATATGACCTAGCAACTAAACAATGATGACTAAAGGGGCTTCACAGGTGGTCCTAGTGGTAAGCAACCTACCTGCCTAATGCAGGAGATGTAAGAGGTATGGGTTTGATCCTTGGTCAGGAAGATACCCTTGCATAGGAAATGGTAACCCACTCCAGTATTCTTGCCTCAGTTCAGTTCAGTTCAGTCACTCAGTCATGTCAGACTCTTTGCAACCCCATGAGTTGCAGCACGCCAAGCCTCCCTGTCCATCATCATCTCCCGGAGTTCACTCAGACTCACATCCATCGAGTCCGTGATACCATCCAGCCATCTCATCCTCAGTCGTCCCCTTCTCCTCCTGCCCCCAATCCCTCCCAGCATCAGAGTCTTTTCCAATGAGTCAACTCTTCGCATGAGGTGGCCAAAGTACTGGAGTTTCAGCTTTAGCATCATTCCTTCCAAAGAAATCCCAGGGCTGATCTCCTTCAGAATGGACTGGTTGGATCTCCTTGCAGTCCAAGGGACTCTCAAGAGTCTTCTCCAACACCACAGTTCAAAAGCATCAGTTCTTTGGCGCTCAGCCTTCTTCACAGTCCAACTCTTGCATCCATACATGACCACAGGAAAAACCATAGCCTTGACTAGACGGACCTTAGTCAGCAAAGTAATGTCTCTGCTTTTGAATATACTATCTAGGTTGGTCATAACTTTTTTGGAAGTGGAAAGTTCCATGGACAGAGGAGCCTACCAGGCTACAGTCCATGGGATCACAAAGAGTCAGACATGACCGAGCACACACACACTTACTCATAACTTTCTAAAATGTATTTTCCTTACAAAATTAGAAACCCTATGATACAGCTATTCATGGTGATGATCCTGTGTGAAAAACTATTTTCTGATGATAAATTGCTTTTATGCAAAATACTAATTAAAGGCTACAACTACTGGAGTGACATTTGGTAATTTTCCATTTCCAGCAGTCTAGATGTTTTCATCAGAAAGTTAAGGGATTAAATTATACAAAAGTTCATTCCTCAGGGGGATCACTAGGACATCAAGACATAATAATTAATATAATAACTCCAGCAACTTGGCCTTTTACAAGAACAGAATGTCAGAATGTATAGGTAAATCACTGCCATTGTAATTAATAGACTTGTAATGGAATAAGAGTAGAAAATTTTCTAGAGATTGAATTTTCATATATATATATATATATGTATATATATATATATATATAACTTTTAAAATTAGAAGTGAAATTACCTTGCCTGGAAAGTTTAGAAAATATACCACATGAAATGACTTTTTGTTTATTAATATATCAAGAAACATTCAAAAGACATTGCTGTTGGGATATAATAATTAGTAATACACAAAGTTTGCCTCCTTTTGATTCACAATCTAAAATGGTAATAAAAATAAGGACTAAGACATAATTAGATTAAGTGTCAGTTCAGTTCAGTTCAGTCACACAGTCCTGTCCAACTCTTTGCAACCCCATGGACTGCAGCATGCCAGGCTTCCCAGGCAATCACCAGCTCCAGGAGCTTGCTCAAACTCATGTCCATTGAGTCGGTGATGCCATCTAAATATCTCATCCTCTGTTGTCCCCTTCTCCTCCTGCCTTCAATCATTCCTAGCGTCTTTCCCAGTATCAGGGTCTTATCCAGTGAGTCAGTACTTTGCATCAGATGGCCAAAATACTGAAGCTTCTGCTTTAACATCAGTCTGTCCAATGAATATTTAGGACTGAGTTTCTTTAGGATTGACTGGTTGGATCTCCTTGTAGTCCAAGGGACTCTCAAGAGTCTTCTCCAACACCACAGTTCAAAAGCATCAATTCTTTGGTGCTCAGCCTTCTTCACAGTCCAACTCTCACATTCATACATGACTACGGAAAAAAACATAGCTTGGACTAGATGGACCTTTGTTGGTAAAGTAATGTCTCTGCTTTTTAATATGCTGTCTAGGTTGGTCATAACTTTTCTTCCAAGGAGCAAGCATCTTTTAATTTTTATGGCTGCAGTAACCATCTGCAGTGATTTTGGAGTCCAAGAAAATAAAATCTGTCACTGTTTCCATTGTTTCCCCATCTATTTTCCATGAAGTGATGGGACCCAGATGTAATGATCTTTGTTTTTGAATGTTGAGTTTTAAGCCAGGTTTTCACTCTCCTCTGTCACTTTCAAGAGGCTCTTTAGTTCCTCTTCACTTTCTGCCATAAGGGCGGCACTATCTACATATCTGAGGTTCTTGATATTTCTCCCGGCAATCTTGATTCCAGCTTGTACTTTATCCAGTCCAGCATTTTGCATGATGTACTCTGCATATAAGTTAAATAAGCAGGGTGACAATATACAGCCTTGACATACACCTTTCCTAATCTGGAACCAGTCCATTGTTCCATGTCTGGTTCTAACTTGCTTCTTGACCCGTGTACTGATTTCTTAGGAGTCAGGTCAGGTTGTCTGGCATTCCCATCTCTTAAAGAATTTTCCACAGTTTGTTGTGATCCACACAGTCAAAGGCTTTGGTGTAGTTAATAAAGCAAAAGTAGATTTTTTTTTTTGAACTCTCTTGCTTTTTCTATTATCCAACAGATACTAGCTATTTGATCTCTGGTACCTCTGTCTTTCCTAAATCCAACTGAATATCTTGAAGTTCTCAGTTCACATATTGTTGAAGCCTGGCTTGGAGAATTTTGAGCATTACTCTGCATTCAGATGGGTATATCTTTCCTTTTGTCCTTTGCCTGTAGCTTCTCTTTGTGAGATGAGTGCCATTGTGTGGTGGTTTGAATATTCTTTGACATTGCCTTTCTTTGGGATTGGAATGAAAACTGACTGACCTTTTCCAGTCCTGTGGCTACTGCTGAGTTTTCCAAATTTGCTGGCGTAATGAGTGCAGCAATTTCATAGCATCATCTTTTAGGATTTGAAATAGCTCAGCTGGAGTTCCATTACCTCCACTAGCTTTGTTTGTAGTGATGCTTCCTAAGGCCCACTTGATTTCACATTCCAGAATGTCTGGCTCTAGGTGAGGGATCACACCATTGCAGTTATCTGGGTCATGAGATCGTTTTTTTATAGTTCTGTGTATTCCTCTCACCTTTTCTTAATATCTTCTGCTTCTGATAGGTCCATACCATTTCTGTCCTTTATTGTGCCCATCTTTGCATGAAATGTTCCATTGATGTCTCTAATTTTCTTGAAGAGATATCTGGCCTTACCTATTCTATTGTTTTCCTCTATTTTTTTGCATTGATCACTTAGAAAGACTTTTTTATCTCTCCTTTTTCTTTGGAAATCTGCATTCAAATGAGTATATCTTTCCTTTTCTCTTTTGCTTTTAGCTTCTCTTCTTTTCTAAGCTATTTGTAAGGCTTCCTCAGACAGCCATTTTGCCTTTTTGCATGTCTTTTTCTTGGCGGTGGTCTTGATCCCTGCCTCCCATACAATGTCACAAACCTTTGTTCATAGTTGTTCAGACACTGTATCTATCAGATCTAAACCCTTGAATCTATTTGTCACTTCCACTGTATAAATATAAGGGATTTGCTTTAGGTCTACCTGAATGGTCCAGTGGTTTTCCCTACTTTCTTCAATTTAAGTCTGAATTTGGCAATAAGGAGTTCATGATCTGAGCCACAATCAGCTCACAGTCTTGTTTTTGCTGACTGTATTAAGTTTCTCCATCTGTGGCTGCAAAGAATATAATCAGTCTGATTTCTGTATTGATCATCTGGTGATATCCATGTGTAGAATTGTCTCTTGTATTGTTGAAAGAGTGTGTTTGCTTTGACCATTGTGTTCTCTTGGCAAAACTCTGTTAGCCTTTGCCTTGCTTCATTTTTGTACTCCAAGGCCAAATTTGCCTGTTACTCCAGGTATCTGTTATAATGATATTATAATAGATGATCTTATAATGATCATATAATTATCAAATAGAAAATTTTTATTCCTATTTATTTTGAGGTAGAACCAGTGCAGATATATAAACATGGATGAATTTAAAACTATAGAAAATAAAAAAATAAAACTATAGAAAATAATCCTATTAAGAGATTTGAATGCACCCCCAAGTTGATTAACCCGGGGAGTAAAACTCACCTTTCCTTAAAGACATTTTAGGCTCAGACTTCTCACCTTTTAAAAATAAATAAAATACAAAGAAAAAACTTCCAGACACCACTATCCTGAATTCTAGGTTCATCCCAAGCCATTATGGTTAATAGTATCTATATCTTAAAATTATACCTCAAATATTTTTATTTTGTTAAAATCTAATAATAGAGCTATAACTTTTTGCTCAAACTGTATAAAACTGAATGTTGTTACCTCTGTATGAGAAAAAGCAAATAAACAATTTATAACTTCTCTTGAAATCATAAGGGAACTGAATTTTCAAACAGTGACATAAGCTAAATTGGAGAGGAATAAATCCCCTCAAAGAAAAACAGGACAGACTAACTATCTTAAACTGCAACAGAGAATGGGAGCAAGAGTTATCATGCTGTCTGCAATAAAAGTGGAGAAACATGACCATCAAAAATTAACTAAAATGTCAACCAGAAAATTCATCTAAAATGTTATAATATTGATACCTATATACACTCTTTTATATTTATGCTGTTCAGTTACAAGAACACTCATATCAATACTGTTTGCAAAAGTGATGCTGTTTTACTTAAAAACCAATAGTGTCCATCCACAGGAGAGTGGCAAAATAAAGTATGATACAAGTCAGTTCACTTCTAAACAATTGGAAAACTGTGACCTATTGGTACATGCATCAAGAATAATGAATCTCAGTCACATAATATTAAATATCAAAACAAATCATAAAAATACATGCAATATATTTTTGTTTGTTTTCTTCCAGTGTTATTGAGATATAATTGACATACAACAGTGAATAAGTTTCAGGAGTACAGCATAATGATTTTACTTACATACATTACATGTGAAACAATAATAATAGTAAGTTTAATGAACATTATCATTGGCTTAAAGCCCAACATTCAGAAAAATAAGATCATGGCATCTGGTCCCATTATTTCATGGGAAACAGATGGGGAAACAGTGGCTGACTTTATTTTTTGGGGCTCCCAAATCACTGCAGATGGTGACTGCAGCCATGAAATTAAAAGATGCTTACTCCTTGGATGGAAAGTTATGACCAACCTAGACAGCATATTAAAAAGCAGAGACATTACTTTGTTAACAACGATCTGTCTAGTCAAGGCTATGGTTTTTCCAGTAATCATGTATGGATGTGACAGTTGGACTATAAAGAAAGCTGAGTGCCGAAGAATTGATGCTTTTGAACTGTGGTGTTTGGAGAAGATTCTTGAGAGTCCCTTGGACTGCAAGGAGATCCAACAAGTCCATCCTAAAGGAGATCTGTCCTGAGTGTTCATTGGAAGGACTGATGTTGAAGCTGAAACTCCAATACTTTGTCTACCTGGTGTGATGAGCTGACTCATTGGAAAAGACCCTGATGCTGGGAAAGATTGAGGGCAGGAGGAGAAGGGGATGACAGAGGATGAGATGGTTGGATGGCATCACCGACTCAGTGGACATGGGTTTGGTAGACTCTGGCATTTGGTGCTGGGGCACTGCGGTTCACAGGGATCACAAAGAGTCGGACACAACTGAGCAACTGAACTGAACTGATCATCTTATATAAATACAAAATAAAATGTTTTCCTTGTGGTGAGAACTTTTAGGGTTTATTCTGATAATAACTTTTCTGTATAAGATACAGGGGTGTTAATTATATTACATCACTAGTGTGTCTTTATCTGGTAACTGCAAGTCTGTTCTTTTGGGCAACTAAACATGTATTTTGAGGTTTCATATCACATCCAGTTCCGCTTCCCCTCATTCCCTACCTCTGGTAACCACTCTGTGAGCTGGTTGGTTGGTTGGTTTTCTGAAGTATAATTGGTCTACAACACTGTGTTAGTTCCTGGTGCACAGCATAGTGATTCAACATTTCCCTGCCTTACAAACTGATCATTGTAAGTCTGATTACCATTGGTCGTGGTACAAAGATATTACGTTATTGTTGAGTATATTTCCCATACTATGTATCTCAACCCAATGACTCATTTATTTTGTAACTGGAAGTTTGTACTTCTTAATTTCCTCACCTGTTTCATTCTTCACCCGTCTCCCCTCCCTTCTGCTATCTGTTAGTTCTCTGTTTTTGTCTTATTATATTTGTTCATTTATTTTGCTTTTAGATTCCACATAAGTGAAATCATATGATATTTGTCTTTCTCTGTCTGACTTATTTATCCTAGCATAATGCCCATTAAGTTCATCCATGTTGTTACAAATGGCAAGATTTTATTCCTTTAGGCTAATATTGCATCGTGTGTGTGTGTGTGTGTGTGTGTGTGTGTGTGTGTGTGTGTGTATGTGTGTCTGGGGGTCATATAGTTAACCTTTTATTCGTCTATCCATGGCCACTTAGATAGCTTGCATATCATGGTTATCGTGGATAATGCTGCAATGAACACAGAAATGCACATATCCTTTTAAATTACCATTTTATTTTTTGGAAAAAACACTCAGAGATCAAATTACTGGATCCTGTAGTAGTTATATTTTTAATATTTTGAAGGAACTTCCTTTCTGTTTTTTGTTTTTCCATAATGGTTGCACTAATGTACGTTCTCTACAACATTGTGAAGAGGTTCCCTTTACTCTACATTCTCGCCAACATTTGTTATTTATTGTCTTTTCTAATGCCATCTGACAGGTGTGAGATGGTATCTCATTACAGTCTATATAATGCCATTTGAAAAAGTTCAAAAACCTACACATCTAATCCATATTTTGTTAAAAGATATTTTTCTGTACTAATTCTTTGACAAGGAGATGAAAATTAGAAATGCTTATGAATGGGAATATTTGGAATATATGAACTTCAAGGTATTTTGTACAGATGCTCCTTCTTAGCTATTGAATCAGTACTTAGGGGCTATATAGTTATTTTGATTAATGAACGATTATTAGTTCTGAAGTATTAGCAATATTTCACTAATACTTTCTAAGTAATAACCTTTCATAAATGCATTTCATAATGATGTGATTTAAATGTTATTAAGAACAGGAAACACCAGAGAAGGTTAAAATGCACAGAAACAACTGTAATTATATGGGTGTTTTCAAAATTAAAGCTAAGTTTATACAAAGGCCACAGCGGCAATGATAGATAGAAAGTTTCAGAATGAAGTTAAGTGCCATTTCACATAGGGCTGCTGGAGGGTTCTTGGATAAGGGGACAGTTTGAACTGAGACCTCAACAAAATCTGAGACTGAGTTAGATAAATGCAGGTAACTATGGGAAGAACATTAATAGTAAAAGGAAAGTCTCTTTGTAAAGGGGCTACCTGAAATGTTAATATTAATTTTGAATCACGATTGATGGGTATATGATTTTCTTCCTGGACAGAACCAGGTGTCAAGGATTATGGAAGTAAAATTAAAATGGTGAAGAACAGAGAAATTGTAAAGGGAATTTGTCAATTTGTGGCTATTCAACTATCCTTTTTAGACAAGATTTAATCAACATAAACCTTTTTCTGCCACTATCCCAGAAAAGAGAAGGGATAAGCTACCCACTCCAGTATTCTTAGGCTTCCCTGTGGCTCAGCTGGTAAAGAATTCGCCTTCAGTACAGGAGACCTGGGTTTTATCCCTAGGTTGGGAAGATTCCCTGGAGGAGGACATGGCAACCGACTTCAGTATCCTTGCCTGGAGAAATCCCATTGGTTGCAAAGAGTCAGACATGACTAAGCACCTTTCACTAATTTACTTTGGCCACCTGATACAAAGAACTGACTCATTGGAAAAGACCCTGATGCTGGGAAAGATTGAAGGCAGGAGGAGAAGGGGATGACAGAGGATGAGATAGTTGGATGGCATCACCAACTCAATGGACATGAGTTTGGGCAAGCTCCAGGAGTTGGTGATGGACAGGGAAGCCTGGCTTGCTGCAGCCCATGGGGTCACAAAGAGTAGGACATGAGCAACTGAACTGAAGTAAATGACTTGGTAAAACACATGCCTAGAGAATGGGGATGAGGGAGGGAGACCCTACAAAAAATAAAAGGGCTTATCAGTTTACTGAACTTCCTAGGCCAGTGAACGTCTGGAGTATATTGGATTATCCCTTCCATACTGAAAGAAAAGTTGATGTCAAAAAGCAGCAAACATTTATTTGGCTTTTGGACTTTGTAGGAAATATCTACCTCGTTTGGCTAGGTATTTTGATGCAGTTGTTTGGATAACTGAAAGGCTGACATCTTTGAAATGAGTGAAGAGTTGTGTAAAACCCTTAAGTATCCTTGACTGAATTGCAGTAAAGTATCTTAAGATTTGGGAGTAAAACCTCCTATGTTTGCCAAAGACTGGGAAAGTAGTTGTCAACAGAAATTGAATGCAAAACAGCTTTACCAAAAAAACAAAACAAAACAAAAAAACAACAACAAAAAAAAACAAAACCCAAAAGCTGATTATGGGATAGTGGTTTTTAAGGGACCAAATTGAAACAGGACGATAAAGAATCTGTTTTTGGTGTTGAATGTAGTGTGATTAAATTGCTATTTCATTTTGGAGTGCTGAGTATGGAAAACATACATAGAAGTACAAAAGAGAAAAGTATGTTATATATACTACTGAACAGTATCCTACTTGCTTTTCATTACAAGTTAATTAAATCAGTGATATCTTATTCATGAAATAACAACACTTGTTAACTATTTTTATTTTTGACATTTTTGTGTTCCAAAAATGGCTATTCACATAATAGAGTAGAAATTGTACACGGTTTAAGAAACCAAGGTCCTAAAGCAAATATGACTGAAAAACTGAACCAAAGTAATGCAAAAGCAGCCAAAATAATAATAATAATAATAATAGTACTACTACCGCTAATGATGATGATGTGAATAGGATATCATTTGTCTAAGTAATGATTCTGGCACATGACCAAATCTACACTAAGGGGAAGAAAATTATACATCATTAATGTTGTCAATCTGTTTTGAGCTGTAGAGTCAATAGATTTTTTTCCTATAGATAATTTTGACATTATTTCACCAAAGTAAGTTTGACATTCAAGATATTCTAAGTAATTTTCCACATCATTTGATTTGTAACTATTTTTTTGCAGTGCATTCATTCAAACATGGAGTGACTCTTGAGTTTATATTAGTATCACAGTTAATGTGCCCGGTACTATTTTTACATCATTGAACAGAAATGATACTTGTCCTTGTGAAGCACAAGTATGCATAAGGAACATGATATTTGATTTTGACATTGGCATTACTTTTAAAACCAATTAAGATGTAATAAACTTATATTTTAGACTCACACAAAATAGTAGCCCTGTAGTATATTTTTATCCTTGTATCTGCTTTGTAACTTCCTATTTTATATAGACTGCCTATATAAGTGTTAAAAGCAGAAAATATATTTAAAGTAACCTTAAAAAGTTAAAGAAACTTGAAATGATTGTCAGTGCATACTCACACTAGGTTGATGTATAGTCCCAAATCAACCAGAGATGCATTTGATCATATATCTGTCAAGTATTTATACTGTATGCAAATACATAAAATAATGTCTGGAAGTATATTTTTAAAAAAACTAACTGATAACATAGGTTAGCCTGGATAAGGGGTTGGCGGATTAGTAGAGCTAAAATAAAAAGTACTTCAGTATTATTTTTATTTTCTAAAAATTTTATAATGAGAATGCATTAATATATTATTAATGTGATATCTGTATATTTCAAATGTTATTATTCCTATTGTTGAGAACATGCCTCATGCTGCTTGCCAGAAATTAAACGGTTAACCAGAGCTTGTCTGCTGAAATGTGGATTCAGAACCATATATCTTTTTCATAAATGACCTAATATCAGGCAGAGGAATAAGGAATAACATATGTCTTCCAGAATTCTCATCAAGGTAGTTTTCAGCCTAGGAACTTTAAATTTGTTGTCTTTTACATGGTCTTCAATTGGACTAAATTGCAGATCAATTTAAAACAAGTCCAAATAAAATCGACTTATCTCAGCTACCAAATGGACTAATGTAGAGAAAACTATTAGTGACAGAGTCTTAGTAGAGTCACCAAAAATCCTATTTAAAAATTGCGTGTTTCAATATGCAGTGTTCCATTTAATCAAATACAATTCCAAGCCAGAAATGTGGGCTTACTTATGTAAATCTGACTTATTCCACATAAATAAGATATGTGGCGTAAGCTGGTTATTGACTCATGAGCCATTGTTGGCTTTCTCTAAATCTATTTAAAATGAATATTGAATAAAAGTACCAAGAAATGTATTATTTATTTAAAGAATTACTAGGATTTGACACAAATTCATGCCTTTGAAATTGACTAAGCTGTTAAAATTGAGGGATTTAGCATTAAAAAAAATACGTTTGTGTTAGTGCATGTTCCATAATCTTTTTTCTTGAAATAAAAAATGTGTTAGAAAATTGAGGATTTGAAGATTCAGTGTTCCAAGGATTTGATACAAATTGGAAGAGCAATAAAAAGAAAGTGACAGTGTTAGTCATTCTGCTGTGTCCAACTCTTTGTGACCCCATGGACTGTAGCCTACCAGGTTCCTTTGTTCATGGAATTCTACAGACAAGAATCCTAGATGTGCCTGCGTGTGTGCGTCTGCTGTCTATCTGCTAATTCACTGCATTTGTTTGCTAACTATGAGTTTGACCAACTCTTCAATACTCTCGTGTCCTCTGTCCTCTCCCTCCAGACTCACAAACCTCCTTCTAGTTCCTTATGAGTGCTAAACACAACTCAACTAGATTGCTGTCAGACTTTACCCTCTGTCTTGCTGCTGCTGCTGCTAAGTCACTTCAGTCGTGTACGACTCTGTGCGACCCCATAGACGGCAACCCATCAGGTTCCCCAGTCCTTGGGATTCTCCAGGCAAGAACACTGGAGTGGGTTGCCATTTCCTTCTCGAATGCATGAAAGTGAAAAGTGAAAGTGAAGTCGCTCGGTTGAGTCCGACTCTTAGCGACCCATGGACTGCAGCCTACCAGGCTCCTCCGTCCATGGGATTTTCCAGGCAAGAGTACTGGAGTGGGGTGCTATCGCCTTCTCCGTCTGTCTTGCTAACTTCCTTCTTTTATCTCTACTCAAAGGACACCTATCAGGCAGTCTTCACTAACAACTGATAAAAGAGTTAATGACACACCTCAATCTAATCAACACTTCCCCACCTCCCCAAGACAACAGTCACCTCCATCACCACTAGCTTCTCTGCCTTCTCCACCATCCCAACTTCACCCCTGACAGAGCCTTACTGCCACCATTAACATCATCATGACTGCACCACCTCTTTGCGAACTGTTTCTCATGGTACATGCCACCAGGTCATATAGCATATATTTATTTATTTTATTTCTGTTTTTTTCCCCACTAGAATGTAAGTTCTTTAACAGCTTTGGTTCGTGGATATATCTCCAGTGTCAGGTAGATGGTGACGCTTGGAATTTATAAGGTGTCCAATATATATTTACAGATTGAATAAACAAATAATGTAAAATTTATTTTTGTCCTTATAAAAAGTGACCTTTTAAAATACCATCTTCTATTCAATTTATATGGGCTTCCCTGGGTGGCTCAGATGATAAAGCATCTGTCTGCAATGCAGGAGACTGAGGTTCAATCCCTAGGTTGGGAAGATCTCCTGGAGAAAGGATTGGCTACCCACTCCAGTATTATTGCCTCCAGAATTCCACAGATGGAGGAGACTTGTGGGCTACAGTCCTTGGGGTTGTAAAGAGTCAGACATAACTAAGCAACTAACACACACACATTCAGTTTATGTATTTCCCTTTGACAGTGTGTGATTATGTTATAGTATGAATCTATCTAAATTCTCTCTTAATGCCATTTGTATTTTGTCTTTTCCAGAAGTATTAGCATATTTTTTTGCTTCTTGAAATTTTATGTGTGTGTGTGCTCAGTTGTGTCCGACTGTTTGTGATCCATGGGACTATAGCCCATCAGGCTTCTCTGTCCATGGGATTTCCTAGGCAAGAATACTGGAGTGGGTTGCCATTTCCTTCTCCAGAGATCTTCCTGACCCAGGGATTGAACTCGAATCTCCTACATCTCCTGCAATGCAGGCAGATTCTTTACCTGCTGAGACACTGGGGAAGCCTATGAAATTTTATAGCCTATCTCAATGAATTGCAGAGAAAAATCTTACTTCTTTGTTAATCATTGTCAAAGTTACTGAGCAATTTTTATATACTTTGTCTCCTTAAAACTGAGATTTATTTAGTCAATTTCTTATAACAGTTGCAACTATATGGAATTCAGAAGTTTATTAGGAAAAATAGATATTTGAAACACTTTATAATTTGGGTGTTTTATTTTCTGTTTTCTAATTGATACAGAGAACACAGGGACATTAATCTTTTTTCTGTTAACTTTTTTGCTTTTAATTTATTTTTAATTGAAGGGTAATTGCTTTAAATATTGTGTTGGTTTCTGCCATACATCGACATGAGTTAGCCATGGGTATACATATGTCCCCTCCCTCCCGACCTCCCTCCCAAGTCCAACCCCCCACCCCATCCTATCTCTCTAGGTGATTACAGAGCCCCGGTTTGGGTTTCAGTTCCCTTAGTCATATAGCAAATTCCCACTCGCTATCTATTTTACATATGGTAAATATATATATATATATTTCCATGATACGCCATTCATCCCACCTTCTCCCCCAACCCCAAACCCATGTACAAGACAGTAATCTTAATTTTAGAAACTTTGTGAAAAATGTTTAAATTATTTTAAATTTGTTAGATATATTCATCTTCTTTTCTGTGTGTTCTAGGTTTGGGGGTCACACTTAAAAAAGATCATGCCCACTCATAGATTTAACAACTATGTATTTAACAACTACATCTTTATATTTCTCCTCTATCATCTTTTCTGTTCCTCTCTTTCTCACTAGCCTTCTAATTTACATTTAAATCAGCTTCTGTATTTATTCTAGTACAAGATGTGAGATAAACTTACTTTTTCCCAAATATCTATCCCATTAGTACAAAACCCTTCATGGAATTATCATTGTTTTTCTACACTATGTAACTATTATTGTTACACTGTGTAGCTATTATTTTCCTATCCTTTCTGTCCAGGTGACAGTCACCTGTAATAATGGTGATGAAAGTTTAAGTGTTAATCATCAGTCATGTCCAACTCTTTGCAACCCCATGAACTGTAGCCCACCAGTCTCCTCTGTCCATGGAATTTGGTGGGCAGGAATACTGGAGTGGTTAGCCATTCCTTTCTCTAATGAATCTTTCCCACCTAGGGCTTGAATCCAGGTCTCTTGCATTACACACATATTCTTTACAATCTGAGCTACCAGGAAAGCCCGTAATAATGGTGGAGTTCCAGTTCGACTTACATTTCAATTCCAAACTTAAACTTATGTTTTACTTATTTTACTTATGTCTCATATCTAACAGCAATGTCTGAACACTAGTTTACATAGTTATGTCTTTATCCTAGTTTTAAAGGGAAGCTCTAATGTTTCTTCATTAAACATGATATTTATTGTACACATCTTTACTGTGTGGTGTCCCTCTTCACTCAAATATCTTTTGATGAGCAGAAGATTTAAATAACTTGTTTAACAGGCTTTACATAACGACCATTCAGTGACTGCACCATACCATTGTTTTTTAGAAGTACAAATAATAATTACAAATACTGACTATATAGTAGAGAATAGAGAAAGCTTAAACATATTTCAAGTAACTAGAGTGATAGCATTTCATTTGGCCTCAGTAGAAGGGGTGAAAAATCAGTGTACTAAAGATAATTTTAAAACCCCCAAATGTTAGCAAATGAAACAGTACACTTCTAAATAATCCATTACTTTTTAATGATATCACAATAGAAACTAGAAGATGTTGTAAACTGACTGGTAATGAATTTGTGGCATATATGAATTTGTGAGAGTCAGCTAAATAGTTCTTGGAGGCAAGTGCATATGTAGAGAGAGATTTTATTTGATTCTCATCAGTTGATTCTAGCTACATGAATGTTATCAAGCATGTTTTTATGCTTTAATTTTATCACTTTAAACAGAGTAACTGTTTATCTCATGAACTGGTTATAAAGATTATAGAAGAGGAATCTATACAAAAATGTTTTATAAAGGAAAATACAGATATAACAACAGACATAAATAGAATAACATAAATAAAGTTTGAGATGCCCAAACTTTTCATTTATCATTTTGAAGTGACAAAAGTAGGAATAGTAGCTTTATAAATCTAAAGTCCTTACTATACCAAGGTAGTAAGGCTTACTGAAGTCATTTTGTTGTTATTTGGGTCTGACTTTTATTTAAGACTCCAATAATTACATAGTTAAAATACTTTGTCCCATGAATATTACGAAAGATGTAGTTCATTACCAAAATGATCTGTTACTTTGAAATTTTTATGAATGCTAAAATAGACTTTGAGTTTTATTTGAATTTTATTTATTTATTCTCCCTACTGCAGTAACTACATTCTGCCCAAGTAAATACACTGGTGCTTTAAAAGTAGATTGGATAAGTCAATGAACAAATAGTGACCACTAGCCCACATCAAGTTGAAAAAACAGGAACTCATCATCTCCATATGATATAAAACTCTGTGAAAAGAAGAATTCAATGGGTCTTAGCTAAAGTAGTAAAAACATCATAGATGTAGTTCATATAACCAAGCTACAACTTTTAAAACCAGCACAAGAAAAATAGAGCAGGGCATTCAATTTCATTAACAGGAAATTCATTTTTAAGTCAAAGTAAATAATATAATCATTATAATATAGACATGGGTCAGTGCAGTTGACTGTGTAAGAAATTGGCTAGTTTCAAAGGGCTTTGACATTTTAAAAGTATAATATTTATCTTGAACCTGATTAAAATCATAAAGATATCAAAATTCAAAGAAGGAAATCAAGTGCCTTCTTTGGGGAAAGGAAGTTTGAGAGTCAATAACTCAAATATTTTCTTTATTTATAAGAAGTGAAATTCGGTTTTTCATTTATCTTCCCATATAACATAGCCCTATAGCAACTTTTGCCAAGCAAGAAAGATAAACATTTGGGTTACTTTGAGTAAGCCTTTTTCTTTATTTTTCATCTTAAAGGCAGCCATGCTCTTCATTTTGCTATAGTTCTGAAAATCTTTCACTGTGCTTTCTACATCCATCTCTCGATTCAGCTTCATTAAATAATTTTATTTTCTCTAAAATTCATTTTGCTCATATTCCAAGGAATGTTATGCTTTAATTTATTGGACTTTATGTTTTAAGATACAGCTTTAATATTCTCTGACTCTAATCTGAGTTCTTATTTAAATATGAAAATAATGTTTTTCACATTTAAATATTTTCATTTTGATTATATGATTGATTTTTAATTATATGTAATGATTTCTTTTCCTATTACTTTTATAGGAAATATAAAAATATCTTTGCTCCCAATGTCTATATCATCTATGTCTATATCTATTTATCTAACTATATGCATATGTTAAATGGGCCTTAATGGTCATTACATAACTCTTGGAGAAGAGCATTTTGTTTTGTCTCTCTTGAGAATACAGAAACACTTTTAAATTCATATTTCTTGTTCTTTTTGAGAGAGCTACCCTATGCCAATCTCTGTATTTAGATTATGGTCAGTCCTCAAAATTTTAGATAGTTATTAAGCTAGTCAAACAGATGTGAAAACTGAAGACAACAGAGTCTAGGTGATTTGCCAAAGCCAGCTTGTTACAGAGCAATGGAATCGGAATTGGGACCAGTTATTATGCAAGGGTTTTATTTGTTTATTTGTTTCACTGTATGTAACAGGTTTCCTGTGATGAGAAAGTTAAAGATCTAGTGGTAGCACTTTTGCAGTGTGTGTGTGTGTGTGTGTGTGTGTGTGTGTGTGTGTAGTTCTGATCTGGTGATGTTTCCCTTTTCTATTTTCCCTATTATTTAAAATGTAAATAATCTGACAAGTGAGTGAATAGTATTTTGTTAGTTGAAGGGGGTTTATACACGTTAAGAATTTTTCAAATTAACACCCATTATTTGGAGCACAGGGTGCTAGATAGTAAGCCTCATTTTAAATCTGAGGTTTGTTGCCTAGTACTTAACTTAGAGATATTATGAAGTTTAAATAGCTGATAAATATAAAGCACTTGGTGGTGTCCTCGGCAGACAGCAACAAACAACAACAGTCTTGCAAAATGCCATTTTACAAAGCAGTGCATACACTCTATGTTATAACTTGGATATGAGGACATCCTATAATAGAGTTTTCTCTGGATGGAAATATAAAGGGAACATGTGAAGCATAGAGAAGTGGCTATGTTAATTTTACCTTGATTTTGCTATAGCTGTGCAATGTGTCTAAACAATGTCTTGCCAAACCAGAAGCCAAAAGCTAAAGGCATATAATTTTCTGAATCTTTTAGTACTTGGTAGTTAAAGAATATGATAGAAGGGAGAGCTTAATGAAGCCTGCTGCAGCACATTTACCCTATAATTAGGGTGAATCTGGCAGACTGATCACCTATATATGACTTTTTGAAAAGTTGATCAGATCACAATTTCTCAAGAAACTCTTTCGTGTTAAATTTTTTCAGGATTGTGCAGAATTGGACATGGCTTAGCAACTGAACAATAAACAACAGCAGTCAACTCATATCTAAATTACTTTCCATTTGTTTTATATGTGTATTTCTTTTAATGCAAACCATAAATTCTATAGAAAGTAGTTTTCAGTTTGACTCAATAAGTCACATAAACTTTATAAAATCATTCAACATTTATTGACTGCCTGAAGAGTATCTTGTAGCCGACTTTAAATAAGTATACTGTCATTTTATTTATGCCATGGAACTGGAATAATCAGAGATTTATCACGGGATGATATAAATTCTTGAATAACTGAAATTTTTCTCAATAATTCAAAAGAACTAGAAAACATTTTTTTAGAAAGCAACTTGAAATACTTCTTGATCATCTGGTAAATAATGTGCCAGTTGAAATAATTTTTAAGCTTTCAGAGACAATAAAGAATTAGGCCTTCCCCTAAATTAATAAAATATAATAGAAACATCATCTGTTTGTAGCACATAATTAAACTATAATCCAAAGGCATACATAATAAAAGTCTGTTCCAGCAAATGCAGTCTTTTTTTTTTAAGTAATCACTAAATTGTGGCTTTGGAACAAGCAACAGATAAATCCATGTCTAATTTTCTAGAATTAGTCTTTGCCGAAGTTTAGTTTTTCTTCAGTGATCTGTTTAAAACAATTACTATACTTTCCAAAATACAGTCTCCGGACGTATTATAAGACAGTGCTGGTGGAAGCTGTGTGACTAAGTTAATAAGTTAAGGTTTTCGATAATTCTGAATATATCTTTAAAGAAATAAGTGGTAAAAATGTTTAGAGAATAAAAAGAGGGAGAAAAAAGATGAAAGTCTCACTCTTTTGTTAAGTGAAATAAACAAGCTTTGTCTCAGAAGCTTTCTATGAAAGTGCTAGAGATAGATGATTTATACAATTTTCACAATGATTTTCTAAACAATTACACCATTATAAGCTCCTTTTTTTTTTTTTTTTTTTGCAAAGTGTTCTGTGCCTGTGTAGGTGGAAGTTTTCCCATTTGTTTATAAGTTTGGAGAGTTCAATTAAGAGGTCTATTATTGATTGTTCCTTTGTAACATATGCAGGGTACCTGAAAAGTTTAGAAAAACTTTCTCCTATAGTGCCTATTAAAGATATTTGTGAATGCCAGCCTTGGTGATGGTGTGGTCGGTGTGAGTGGGATGTATGCTTTGTGTAAGGCTAGGATTAAAGTGATGCCCTGTGTCAAACAATTTTACTTTGATTTCCTCATCATCTGTTTGATACAGAATTTAATGTCTTAATTAAATTTTATACCAAGTATTTTGTTTTGTTCTAATCTTCTACTAGGTTTATCCATCCAGGAAATAACTACTGTATATTTCATACATTTGATGTGAACTAATTATAAGTAAGGTAAAATATTGTCAACACCTTTCCCTGATGGTAATAAGAGAACCTGCTATATTTATAAACAATATATTCTTCTATATTACATAACAAAATCATTGCCATCCTTGAAAATAAGACACAAATCATATTAATCTATACAAGAGGAAGTCTTCCAGATAAATATGTGGATCTTATAAGAACCATTAGAAACAGTAAAGAACAATAGAAACTTGTAATTATTTCCATTCAGTTGAATGATATAAGGAATGCACTCATCTTCTCCTGCTAGAACTCCAAAATTACAACTCGCTGCCGAACAACTGTTGACAGGAAAATGTTGGATCACCCCAAAAAAAGATACTCCATTTCTAAGAGCAAATGAGAAACCCCAGCAAGATGGTAGGTGGGGTGGAATTGTGTTTAGAATCAAACCCATACCCACCAGAGATGCTTGGAGGGTTCAAGCAAACCTTGTGTGTACTGGGACCCAGAGACCCCACAGAAATTGAGCAGAACTGTGGTGGAGGGGCTCCTTTGGAGGTACGGGCCAGCAGTGGAATGCCACAGGGGCAGGGACTCTGGGTGTGGCAGACCTGCATATGGTATAAGCCCTCTTGGAAGAGGTCGCCATTAACCCCACCATAGAGCCACCAGAACTTACACAGGGTTGGGGAAACAGACTCTTGGAGGTGCAAACAAAATCTTGTTCATACCAAAACCCAGGAGAAAAGAGCAGTTTCTCCACAACAGACTGATCCAGACTTGCCTGTGAGTATCCGGGAGTCTCTGGTGCAAGCATGCATAGGTGGTGGCCTGCTGAAGTGTCCTAGGTACTGAGTGCAGCAGTGCATGCATGGGGCCTTTTGAAGGACCTTATCTTCCTTGGCCTCAGGTCAGACAACAGGGAGGGAACACAACCCTGTCCACCAAGAGAAAATTGGATTAAACATTTACCTAGCATGGCCCTGCCCATCAGAACAAGACCCAGTTTCCCCCTCAAACAGTCTCTCCCATCAGGAAGCTTCCATAGCATCTTATCCTTATCCATCAGAGGGAGATGCCACAATCACAGAAAACTAACCAAATGGATCACATGGACCACAGCCTTGTTTAACTCAATGAAACTACAAGACATGCCATGTAGGGCCACTCAAGACAGATGGGTCATGGTGGAGAATTCTGACAAAATGTGGTCCACCGGAGAAGGGAATGGCAAACCACTTCAGTGTTGTTGCCTTGAGAACCCCATGAACAGTATGAAAAGGGAAAATGATAGGATACTGAAAGATAAATTCCCCAGGTTGGTAGGTACTCAATATGTTACTGGAGATCAGTGGAGAAATAACTCTAGAAAGAATGAAGAGATGGAGCCAAAGCAAAAACACCCAGTTGTGGATGTGACTGGTGATGGAAGTAAAGTCCGATGCTATAGAGAGCAATATTACATAGGAACTTGGAATGTTAGGTCCATTAATCAGGGCAAACTGGAAGTGATCAAACAGGAGATGGTAAGAGTGAACATCAACATTTTAGGAATCAGTGAACTAAAATGGACTGGAATGGGTGAATTCAACTCAGATGACCGTTATATCTACTACTGTAGGAATCCCTTAGAAGGGATGGAGTAGCCATCATAGTCAACAAAAGAGTCCGAAATGCAGTACTTGGATGCAATCTCAAAAACGACAGAATGATCTCTGTTCGTTTCCGAGGCAAACCATGCAATATCACAGTAATCCAAGTCTGTGGATTGCCCCTACCAGTAATACTGAAGAGGCTGAATTTGAATGGTTCATAGACTTCCCTGGTGGCTCAGATGGTAAAGTGTCTGCCTACAATGCGGGAAACCTGGGTTCAATCCCTGGGTCGGGAAGATCTCCTGGAGAAGGAAATGGCAACCCACTCCAGTATTCTTGCCTGGAAAATCCCATGGATGGAGGAGCCTGGTAGGCTACAGTTCATGGGGTAGCAAAGAGTTGGACACAACTGACTTCACTCACTCACTCACTCATGAAGACCTACAAGACCTTCTAGAATTCACACCCGAAAAAGATGTCCTTTTCATTATAGGGGACTGGAATGCAAAAGTGGGAAGTCAAGAGCTGCCTGGAGTAACAGGCAAATTTGGCCCTGGAGTACACAACAAAGCAGGGCAAAGGCTAATAGAGTTTTGCCGAGAGAAAAAACTGGTCATAGCAAACACCCTCTTCCAACAACACAAGAGAAGACACTACACATGGACATCATCAGATGGTCAACATCGAAATCAGATTGATTATATTCTTTGCAGCCAAATGTGGAGAAGCTCTATACAGGCATCAAAAACAAGACCAGGAGCTGACTGTGGCTCAGATGAAGAACTCCTTATTGCCAAATTCAGGCTTAAGTTGAAGAAAGTAGGGAAAACCACTAGACCATTCAGATATGACCTAAATCATTTCCCTTACGACTATACAGTGAAAGTAACAAATAGATTCAAGGGATAAGATCTGATAGAGTGCCTGAAGAACTAAGGACAGAGGTTTGTGACACTGTACAGGAGGCAGATCTCAAGACCATCCCCAATAAAAAGAAATGCTAAAAGGCAAAATGGTTGTCTGAGGAGGCCTTACAAACAGCTATGAAAAGAAGAGAAGCAAAGGGCCAATGAGAAAAAGAAAGATATACCCATTTAAATGTAGAGTTCCAAAGAAGAACAAGGAGAGATAAGAAGGCCTTCCTCAGCGATCAGTGCAAAGAAATAGAGGAAAACAAGAGAATGGGAAAGACTAGAGATCTCTTCAAGAAAATTAGAGATACCAAGGAAATATTTATGCAAAGATGAGCACAATAAAGGACAGAAGTGGTATGGACCTAACAGAAGCAGATGTTAAAGAAGAGGTGGCAAGAATATACAGAGGAACTTTCCAAAATGATCTTCATGACCCAGATAACCACAATGATATGATCACTCACCTAGAGCCAGACATCCTAGAATGAAGTCAAGCAGGCCTTAGGAAGTGTCACTACGAACAAAGCTAGTGGAGTTGATGGAATTCCAGTTGAGCTACTTCAAATCCTAAAAGATGATGCTGTGAAAGTGTTGCACTCAATATGCTAGCAAATTGGAAAACTCAGGAGTAGCCACAGGACTGGAAATGGTCAGTTTTCATTCCAATCCCCAAGAAAGGCAATGCCAAAGAATGCTTAACCTACCACACAATTGCATTCATCTCACAAGCTAGCAAAGTAGTGCTCAAAATTCTCCAAACCAGGCTTCAACAGTATGTAAACCGTGAACTTCCAGATGTTCAAGCTGGATTTAGAAAAGGCAGAGGCACCAGAGATCCAATTACCAACATCCGTTGGATCATCAAAAAAGCAAGAGATTTCCAGAAATACATCTACTTCTGTTTTATTGACTATGCCAAAACCTTTGACTGTGTGGATCACAAAAAACTGTGGAAAATTCTTCAAGAGATGGGAGTACACATCACCTTACCTGCCTGCTGAGAAATCTGTATGCAGGTCAAGAAGCAGCAGTTAGAACTGGACATGGAACAACAGACTGGTTCCAAATAAGGAAAGGAGTATGTCAGGTCTGTATATTGTCACTTAAATTATATGCAGAGCACCTCATGCAAAATACTGGGCTGAATGAAGCACAAACTAGAATCAAGATTGCTGGGAGAAATATCAATAACCTAAGATATGCAGATGGCGTCACCCTTATGGCAGAAAGTGAAGAAGAACTAAAGAGCCTCTTGATGAAATTGAAAGAGGAGAGTGAAAAAGTTGGCTTAAAGCTCAACATTCCGAAAACTAAGATCATGGCATCTGGTCCCATCACTTCATGACAAGTAGATGGGGAAATAATGGAAACAGTGAGAGACTTTCTTTTATGGGGCTCCACAATCGCTGCAGATGGTGACTGGAGCCATGATATTAAAAGACACTTGCTCCTTGGAATAAAAGCTATGACCAACCTAGACAGCATATTCAAAAGCAGAGACATTATTTTGCCAACAAAGGTCCATCTAGTCAAAGCTATGGTTTTTCCAGTATTCATGCATGGATGTGAGAGTTAGACTATAAAGAAAGCTGAGGGCCAAAGAATTGATGCTTTTGAACGGTGGTGTTGGAGAAGACTTCTTGAGAGTCCCTAGGACTGTAAGAAGATCCAACCAGCCCGTCCTAAAGGAAATCAGGCCTGAATACTCATTGGAAGGACCGATGTTGAAGCTGAAACTTCAATCCTTTGGCCACCTGATGGGAAGAACTGACTCATTGGGAAAGACCCTCATGCTGGGAAAGACTGAAGTCAGGAGGAGAAGGGGATGACAGAGGATGAGATGGTTGAATGGCATCACCGACTCTCTGGGCATGATTTTGAGTAAACTCTGAGAATTGGTGATGAACAGGGAAGCCCAGCATGCTGCAGTACCTGGGATCATAAAGAGTCAGACACGACTGACTGAGTGAACTGACCTGGACTGTATGATATAATATTACAGTTTCCTTTTCTTTTTTAATTGGAATATAACTGCTCTACAATATTGTATTTGTTTCTCTTGTACTACTGTATGAATCAGCTCTGGGTATACTATATCCACTCCATCCTGAACCCCTCTCACCCATTCCACCCTTCTCTCTGTGTTATAGCACTGAGCTGAGCTCCTTGAACTATAAAGCAGCTTCCCACTAGCTATCTAATTTACACATGGTAGTGTTACTATGTCGTTGCTACTCTCCTAGTTTGTCCCACCCTCCCTTTTGCCCCCTGTTTGGACATGTTTGTTCTCTACATCTGTGTCTTTATTCCTGCCCTGCAAATAGGTTCATCTGTGCCATTTTCCTACATATATATGCATAAATATACAATATTTGTTTTTCTGACTTCTCTCTGTGTGATAGACTCTAGGTCCACCCACATCTCTGCAACTAACCCAATTTCATTCCTCATTATGGCTGAGTAATATTCCATTGTATGTATGTATATGCCGTATCGTTTTTATCCACTCACCTGTGTTTGGACATTTAGGTTGTTTCTGTGTCCTGGCTATTGTTAAACAGTGCTGAAGTGAACCCTGGGTACATGGGTCCTTTTGAATTATGTTTTTCTCATGGTATATGCCCAGTAGTGGGGTCATGAGATAGAAATGATCTTAATAAAATATAGAAATAAATTCTGTTAGTGTACAGCTCTTCAACATAAGACTTAGTAGCATAGAAAATAGTAAACACTTAGAGTAATTATGCACTATGTAGTAGCTTCTAGATACTATCACTGTTCATCACAGGGCCAACTGTATATTATTAAAGGTACAGTAATTGCTAATATTGTAATTAGCATTTATTTCAAACACACTAAATTGTATATCAAAGTGATTATAATGTATTTTGCCTTATTAACTTTATTTTTGTTAGTAGTACTGAAGTAGTATTATTAAGTAAAATTTCTTTTTGTTTAATGCTTTAGTCTTATGTTTTACTGCTTTTTCAGAATGCAGCTGAGGAAGTATATTACTGATAGTGTTCTTGAAATTGCTTTGCCCTCTCCAAACACTCCTCAAACTTTGACAATATTACATTTAAGAAATAGAGAACACCTCTAACAAGACACTCTGTATAATGAGGGTTTTAAAATTAGGGGTTTGAATGCCTAGCCTGAATCTCTGGACAAACAATATACACAGTCAATGTATAAAATTCAAGCACTTCATGTATATTAACTGTAATCATGAATATATGCATATGTTGTGTTGGTCTGCTTTTTTTTTAAAATCAAGACTGTCTTTTTTCCCCCTTATATCTCTCCAAGTTAATTTCATTTCTAAGAAAAAGTATACTAACAGGAATTGAGCTCTATTATGATAATTGGTTTGGTTTTACTGCGTGGGCACTGTGAGCAGCTGGAGGCCCAGCATAAGAGCTTCTGTAGATGATGCCAAACTACATCTTACAGCTTTGAGCACATGCATATTTTTCCACCCTCTTTCTTTCATGATAACATGATCTAAATGTAAGCCAAAAATGACATAAATGAAAATCACAATTAAAAGAAAAATTACAGAGTCCAGAATGAGGTTTAAACAATCAGAATTCTGATTCAATTAAGATAACAGATATCATTGCCCAAAGCTTTGGCATTATTCTATATATAGATTTTGTTTCACAAATAAGAGGACAATTTGGATAGTGTAATCATCTGAAACTGTGCTAATTGTGAGAAAAGGGAAACCCATGAATTCATCCGTCATGGAAAAGTTAGTAAGGTCATGATGAGAATGTATTACAGGAAAAGAACTCTGAAATTTAAACTGACATTTCTCAATCTATACTCTGTGGGGAAAATATTTACTTAATAAAAGGATGGAGTATAAATTTACAAAATATATAAGGAAAAAGAATTAAAAGAAGATCCAGGACCATGAACTAGACAAAGAATTTCTGAACACACACAAAAAGGTTATGTAATAAGTACTTACGAGTGTGTGAGAGTGTGTGTGTGTGTGTGAGTCTCAGCTGTGTCCAGTTCTTTGCGACCCCATGAACTGTACCCCTAGTAGGCTTCTCTGTCCATGGGATTTCCCAGGCAAAAATGCTAGAGTGAGTTGCCATTTCCTTCTCCAGGGCAACTGCCCAACCCAGGGATCAACCCAGGTCTCCTGCATTGCTGAAAGATTCTTTACTGTCTGAACGACCAGAGAAGCTTCTTTTTGTATGTTTAGACTTTATTCAAAGTAAGAAACTGTTCATTTAAGAATGCCACGTACTGAATAAGAAATAAGATACCTGTGGAGGGAAGATACTTACAATAAATACATTTTGACAGTTTCTTTTTGTTTGTTTTATTCTGTGAAAAATCTTTTACGTTTAATTAGGTTCCATTTGTTTATTTTTGCCTTTTTTTTTTTTTTTTGCCTTTGAAGACACATCCAAAAAGAAACTATGTGAGACAGTGTTCTGCCTGTGTTCACTTCTAGAAATTTTAGTGTTTCAGGTCTTACATTTAGACATTTAATCAATTTTTAGTTTATTTTTTTATGTGGTGTGAAATAATTTTCTAATCTCATTGTTTTACACATAGCTTTCCAGTTTTCCCCACTTCATTTATTGAAGAAACTATTTTTTCTACATTGTATATTCTTGCCTTTTTTGTCACAAATAGACAGTGAACACATGGTTTTATTTCTGGGCTGTCCTTTTTCATTGATCTGTTGGTCTTATTTGTGTCAGTAATATGCTATTTTGATTACTGTAGCTTTGTAGTATAGTCCGAAGTCAGGGAGTATGATGGCTTCAATAACTTTTCTCAAGGTTGCTTTGGCAATTGCTTTTGTGGTGTCATAAAATTTTAAGATTGTTTGTTGTAGTTCTGTGGAAACTGTCATGAGTATTGATAGGGGATGCATTAAATCTGTATATTGCTTTGGGTATATGAACATTTTAGCAATATTAATTCTTGTTACAATATTAATTCTTACAGTCAAACAACACATCACTCCATTTCTTTGTATCATTTTCAAATTCCTCCATCATTATTTTGTAGTTTTCAAGGTATAGGTCCTAATTGCTAGGTACTTTATTCCTTGATGAAATGGTTTCCTTGATTTCTATTTCTGTTACTTCATTGCTAACATGTGGAAAAACAACATATTTCTGTATTCTAATCTTGTACACTGCCACTTTACTGAATTCATTTATTCTAATTCTTATTGGTGCAGTCTTTAGGATTTTCTATATATAGTATCAAGTCACCTGCAAATACTGATAGGGTTATTTTTTTCCCTTCAAATTTGAGTACTTTTTTGTTTCTTTTCCTTGTCTGAGTTCTGTGGCTAGAATTTCCAATGATATGTTAAATACAAGTGTATACATACTTGTCTTATTCCTGATTTTAGAGGAAAGGCTTTCAGCTTTTCACCATTGAGTATGTTGTTAACTGTGGGCTTGTAATAAAAAGGCCTATATTGTGTTGATATGTTTCATCTTTACCAACTATGATGACAGTTTTTGTCATGGATAAATGCTAAATTTTGTCAAATGCTTTTCCTGCAGTTATTGAGATGATCATGTAATTATTATTTCTCCTCTTGTTAATGTGTATCTCATCAGTGTATTTAAGAATATTGAGTCATTATTGCATCCCTGAAATAAATCAAACTAGATCATGGTGTATGATTCTTTATATATAGTTTTGAATTTAATTTGTTAATGTTTTGTTGAGGATATTTGCATTTATATTCTTTAGAGATAATGACAAAAACTTTTTTTGTAGTGTATTTGTCTGGTTTGGGTATCAGTGTAATGGTGGTATTATAGAATAAATTTGGGAATGTTTCCTTCTCATCAATTTTGTTGAATGGCTTCAGGATAGATATTAGCTATACATTTGTTTGGTAGAATTCTCCTGTGATACCATCTGGTCATAGACTTTTGTTTTATAGGAGAATATTTATTATAAATTCAATTTCAGTACTAGTGATTGGTCTGCTCAGAGTGCCTATTTCTGCCTGATACAGTTTTGAAAGATTGTATTATGTTTTTCCAGAAATTTGCCCATTTCTTCTAGGTTGTTCATTTACTAGTATTTGACTGTTCTTAGTGTTCCCTTAAGATTTGTTATATCACTGTGATATCAGTTGTACATATACAAAGTATTAAAACTCATTGGTAAAAAAAAAAAAAGAAAAAAGAATGAAATTTTGTAATTTGCAAAATGTTTATGGACCTGGAAAGCATTATGCTTAGGGAAATATGTCAGACAAAGCAAACACTCTGTTATCACTTATGTTGTTATTGCTAAGTCGTGTCTGACTTTTGCAACTGCATGGACTATAGCCTGCCAGGCTCCTCTGTCAATGGAATTTCCCAGGCAAGAATACTAGAGTGGGTCACCATTTCCTCCTCCAGTTATCACTTATACATGGAATCTAAACAACAAAACCAGTCAGTGTATATTACAAAACAGAAACATACTTACAGATATAGAGAACAAACCAGTGGCTGCTGGGATATTGAGAGATACAAACTACCATGTGCAAACAAAATAAGTAACAAGGGTATGTTGTACAGCACAGGGAAATACATCTATTTTTTTGTTGTTGTTGTTAAAACTTTAAGTGCGATATTATGCTGCACACCTGAAACTAATACAGTAAATTATACTTCAATATCTCGGAATGGGAGAAAATAATAGCAAATGAAGCAACTGATAAACAACTAATCTCAAAAATATACAAGCAACTCCTGCAGCTCAATTCCAGAAAAATAAACGACCCAATCAAAAAATGGGCCAAAGAACTAAATAGACATTTCTCCAAAGAAGACATACGGATGGCTAACAAACACGTGAAAAGATGCTCAACATCACTCATTATTAGAGAAATGCAAATCAAAACCACAATGAGGTACCACTTCACACCAGTCAGAATGTCTGCGATCCAAAAGTCTACAAGCAATAAATGCTGGAGAGGGTGTGGAGAAAAGGGAACCCTCCTACACTGTTGGTGGGAATGCAAACTAGTACACACTTTGGAGAACAGTGTGGAGGTTCCTTAAAAAATTGCAAATAGAACTACCTTATGACCCAGCAATCCCACTGCTGGGCATACACACCGAGGAAACTAGAATTGAAAGAGACACATGTACCCCAATGTTCATCGCAGCACTGTTTATGATAGCCAGGACATGGAAACAACCTAGATGTCCATCAGCAGATGAATGGATAAGAAAGCTGTGGTACATATACACAATGAGTATTACTCAGCCATTAAAAAGAATACATTTGAATCAGTTCTGATGAGATGGATGAAACTGGAGCCGATTATACAGAGTGAAGTAAGCCAGAAAGAAAAACACCAATACAGTATACTAACACATACATATGGAATTTAGAAAGATGGCAATGACGACCCTGTATGCAAGACAGCAAAAAAGACACAGCTGTGTATAATGGACTTTTGGACTCAGAGGGAGAGGGAGAGGGTGGGATGATTTGGGAGAATGGCATTCTAACATGTATACTATCATGTAAGAATCGAATCACCAGTCTATGTCCGACGCAGGATACAGCATGCTTGGGGCTGATGCATGGGGATGACCCAGAGAGATGTTATGAGGAGGGAGGTGGGAGGGGGGTTAATGTTTGGGAACGCATGTACACCCGTGGTGGATTCAAGTCAATGTATGGCAAAACCAATACAGTATTGTAAAAAAAAAAAAAAAAGTAAAATGAAGAATGTAATGTCACTCAAAAAAAAATCAGACAAAAAAATAAAAATAAAAAGTATGAACCAATGTAATCTTATGTAAAATAAAACATTAAGGCAATAAATGGTTCAAGAAGAAAACGAGCAAAAGACATAGACATTTATTTCACTAAGGTATATATACAGATGGCAAGTAAACACAAGATAATGTTCAACAGTATTAGTCATGGGAAAATGCAAATTAAAACCACAATGAGATACCATTACACTCCTATCAGAATGGACAAAATAAGAAATAATGAAAGTATCAAGTGTTACAAAGGATATGAAGACATGAGTCACCCATACACTAGTGACAGTATTAAATTATAAAGCCACTCTGGAAATTATTTTGGCATTTTATGAAAAAACAAAAGATACACTCCCACAAGGTCCAGAAATTAGACTCTTGTTCAGTGATGCTGGAGAAATGAAAATTTATAGTCACACAAAAACTTGTATGTGAGTGCTCAGAGCACCTCTATTCATAATAATTAAACACTGAAAACCACCCAAATATCTTTCAATGGGTGAATTTTTAGACAAATTATTATATATCCATGCTATAGAATACTGTTTAGCATTATAAAGAAGTAAACTACTGAGAAACCTAGTGACTTAGATGGTTCTTACAATATTATACTGAATCTTAAGTTACTTACTATGCAATTATATGTGTGTAACTTTCTTTAAGTGACAAAATTATGGAGCTAGACAAGGGATTAATGGTTCCCAGGGCATAGGAATGAGAGTGGAAAGTAAGAGCATGGGAGAGAATTCTATAGGAAAGGATAGTTATCAAAGGGGTATCAAAGCATGAGTATCGTTATGATTTTGAAACTGTTCTTAGAACTGTATTTTGGCTAAAGCTATGGTTACATGGATACACCTATATGATAAGATTACAGAGAATTAAATACACACATATAAACATACACACACGCACATACACACGTGACTGTATGTAAAAGGTGAATCCAAATAAGTTTGGTGGGTGGTGTCATTGTCAATTTCCCAGTTGTTATATTGTGCTTTGGTTATGTAGTGTCACCATTTGGAAAAACAAGATGAAAGGTATAGCTAACCTCTCTAAGCTATTTCTTACAACTGCATGTTAATTTACATTATCTCAAAACAAAAAGTGTAATTTAAAAAGTTTTATTTTAATCCAACAGAAAAAAAGTGCATACCATGAATTCTTATATTCAAAAACTGGCAAAATTTTCTGTGGTGTTATATGCAAGGATAGTGGGGAAGGTCATGAATTAAATGATTTTATAAAAAGGTGATTATATATGATTATATATAAATAATATATGTTATTATGTTTTGTTTCTTGACTTGATTCTATTTGTAAGTATTTCCATATTGCAAAAATTCATTGAATGATACACTTGACTTGTGCATTCTTCTGCTCATTTTTTTTTTCAATTTTTAAGAAAGTTTACTTATAAAGGACTATTTGGGCATGATATGCTTGAGGAAAAAGTGAACTTGACCATCACATTTTTTAAACCACTTAATTAAGGTATGATTAATATATAAGTATCTACACACACATTTCTACAAATATTAAGATCACAGACTATTTGAAATATATATATATACATGTGTTTATATATATGTGTGTATAGAGACTTACATATAACTTTATATATATATGTATATAAATCTGTTATATATTTGAGAAATTCTGAATTAGTGGATCAAAAAGTCCATATATGTACAAGTCACTGGAAAATACTTGACATCTTAAATCCTTGGAGTTCTGAGAAACAGGACAAATTGATCAAGCTTTAGGAAAGAAGAATGGCTTAGTTATGCAATTATGCAATTTAAGAAAGAGAGATTTATAATCAAATCATTTAATTTAACTACTAACATTAACCTTCATACAATAGCTTAAAAGGAAATTTGTTACTGATTAGAGTATCATTTGGAGATATTCAGTAGATGTCATTTATTCACTTTATTTTTATTTTTTTAATTTTTTTTAAAATTTACAATACCATATTGGTTTTGCTATTTATTCACTTTATATCTATTTTCTAAGTAGGTGGGAAATTATAGAATATGGAGTGGGGTAAAGAGTTCTAAGACAAATAACAAAAAATATGTCTAAAAAATTAAAGTGCTTTCATTCAGCATAGAAATATCAGTTATGAGTAAACTAATAAATAGAGATTTCAGATATTTCATTTTGTTACATTTGAACATAAAATGTTGTTGGGAAAATAAGTGAAAACATAACTATTAAGCAGGAAAATAGGCACATTTAATACACTGTTTCTCTCTCTTTTTCTCTCTGTACATATGTAAGTGTGTATATATTTATTTCCTAATTTTGTTTTAAGCCCTAGATCCCAAGCCTTTAATTCTAATTAATGTACTTGCCAAGAGGCACTGATTATTAGGGGCTTCCCATGTGGTTCAGCAGTAAAGAATTCACCTGCCAATGAAGGAATCACGGGTTTGATCTCTGGGTCAGGAAGATCCCCTGGAGAAGGAAATGGCAACCCCACTCCAGTATTCTTGCTTTGGAAATTCATGAACAGAGGAGGCTGGTGGTTATAGTTCATGGGGCTGCAAAGAGCTGGACAGAATTTCATGATTAGATGACAACTCATTATTAGGGAACAATCGTGGATATAGAGTGCTCTAGAGAAGAATCTGGTGCAGCTGAGTTGAATATTCTTAGATAAAATGAAATCTAAACATCCACACAAAGATGCAATTCTTTTCTAAGTTTACTAGCTATCCTATAAATTTGTTGAGTTTTAACTTGTTTTCTTCTTTAAAGTTCTATGAATACTGCTATTTGGGGTGATTATTTTTTCTGGCATGTTTGCATTTCTCCAAGCAGAATTTCATTTTCTTATATTTGTTACTGTATTTGTAACCTCTCTAGGTTTATTTCTCTGTTTATTCTACTCTTTCGTACACCTGCCAATTTATTATCATTCATGCATCCCTGTAATGTGCCCTTTGCTTGCCTTTCAAGATCATTAGTTTAATACTAAAGAAGATTACCACTCACACTAGCCCTTAAAACTTTCTCCTTGATATTCTCCACATCCCATTCAATGATACGTGTCATTACCCTTTCTTTATGAATTTTGGGCCCGTTTTTAATCTATAAAATCATTCTCAAAACCCATTTAAGATAACTTTGCAAATATTATTATATGTATGGCATGATGTCAAATATTCCATAAACATATAAGATTGACATAGGATAATACACACAGTACCTAGAATATCTGAGTTATTTTCTCAGGAAATATCTGTGTGTGTGTGTGTGTGTGTGTGTGTGTGTGTGTGTGTGTGTGTGTGTGTATAGAGAGAGTCATCTATATTTTTAAGCTCCTGATCATTGCACAGACATTTTGAAACATCAGAAGCATCACACAGATGCAATTAGTTCTTTATAAATTTAGCCAGTGTTACCATTATCTAGCTAGCTAGCTATTGCCCTGGAAAACAAACCTACACACAGACACAAACACTTACTTTGAGGTTGTCTGTTCAGTGTCTCCCTTGATATGTCATGTCAAAATAGTCTGATTTCCTCTTTTACTCAGAAATATACCTTCAATCAAAAAAGTATGCAGTTGAGTCCATTACTGACAGTTTTTTAGATCTATCAGAATTGTAGTGGTATTTAGTAGCCAGTATATTTGCTAATTCCTTTAGTTTATTTAAATTTTTAAATTTTAATTTTTAATTTTTTAAGGTGCTTATAATGTTTTGTTAATAGCTTCTACCATAATACTCAACTTCCCATAAAACAAGTGGTTTGCACAGTAATTGTTACCTGTTGGTTTAGTAAATAAAGTTTCCATATAATCACAAGTCTGGACAAGTCAAGTTGGGGAATAATCCAAGATTTTATCCATTTTCCAAATATTTTATTTAACATCTTTTACTTCTTCATGCACTCTTCTGGAGTCTGAAGATGTAATATAAAACCGTATTTTAAAAACCCAATTTTGGAGACATGATAGTCTGTCTGACAAGTATTTCTAAGGTGAGAGCAAATGGGAATTGCATAAACATGTATCACAACGTATAGTACACTAGTCTTGTTTTCATAGGACACTTTGGTTGATTTGGTCATGTTCAGTAATGGTACATCATAAATTCTTTATTAAAATATTGCAGGTAGCAGAATTACAAGAAACAAGTTGGGTATTTTCACTTAAATGGAAATAATCTATTTTATCACTTCAATTTTCATGTTACTTTTATTTCAATTCATTATTTAAGGCATATATTATTTGGTATATTTTTCCCCAAGAGTGGTAATTTGGCTTTATTTTCCTTTTACTGTTAGAAGTTTTTTACTGTAAGTTTTACTGTTAGAAGTTTGTTTGTTTGTTTTTACCAAAAGTGAAAACTCCATAGCATATATAATCATTCTCCATTGGAAAATAAAATTCACATTTTCAGGGAATCACAGTTTCTCATTTTTCATTGGCTGAACTTTTTGGTAGGTAGAAATATAATTATTCATTAGTTAGCATTCCGTTATCTTCATTATGAATATTTAAATCCATAACAATTTCCATTCTACTGTCATACTTACACCTCCACATTTTCTATTTTCTTATGCTGTCATAAGTTATACAGGAGATTGAATGGATTTCAAGTCATTCATTTTTGCAACTTCTGGTCGATTCTGGGAAATATTTTGAAGATTTGACGTTTTTGCCAATATCAAGTTTTGGTATAACTTCTAAGTAGCCTCTACTTATCATAATTTCTATTAAAATAGAAAGTATTTTAAGGGAAAAGTAGGTTTACTTATTGACTTGGGGCCAACTCTTCCTTTAGACATCGTGGCTAGGATGCTCATTACTTATGGGAACTCTCAAAAATGCTTTAATTTAGTTTAAAATTAGAAGAAAATATCAAACTTTTAGGTCAAACAGTATTTTAATATATAATGATAATATATTAATCTTTATATCCATATAGTTATAAAACATAATTTTGAGTATTTTAATGTTTGTTTGAATGGAAAAGGGGGCAAAGAAAGCAAAAATGCCAACATCCCACAGAAGTCATAATGAAGTTCATTGACCCTGTTTCTCTTTATTGAAACATGGGATGCTGTGGGATTATTGATGAATATAATCGGTGACTATACACAGAAGATTTTACTCTATTCAGATCACTCAAACTATTGTATTTTGTGTGTATTTGCTGAGTGAAAGCCATTTCCAAGCATTTTATACATTTTCTAATCTCCACCATTGTCATATTAAAGAATTCCTTATAAGGGAAATACAGTTGAATGAACAAGTTGATTCTTGTGTAGTGGAGAAGGGCAAGTGAACCCTAAGCCATTCAGGATTAGTATTAAATAAATAATAATAAATAAATAAATATACACAGAGTTAATGGGGAAAAAATTTGACCAAACATAGAGAATAATAAATTTTATTCTCGCTATGTATTTATGAAAGTCCCCTAAATTTTATAAAATCTTGCCCTCAATGATCTTCTCTATATTTGTATAAAATTAAATGATGGAGCATTTCAAAACTAACTCAGAAGAGAATAGTAAGATTTAGGTTAATTACTGAGGTTATTTTAGAAAAGAAAAAAGTCATAAAGAAAACTGCTAAATTACTTAGTCCATAGTTCTGTAAGTTAAATCACTACCTCAGTCTATATGGTTGTAGTTCTTGATGTTCATAAGTACTAAAAGTATTCTCATTAATTAATAATATGATCTTCTTTTTCTACCCTTAATTCAATGATTTCCTGCAGACTGAGTTTTAAAAGAATACAGATACACAAAATATAATTAAACTATCTAATTGAAATGCATTCAGTTTAATTATACTGAAGAAGATATAAACATTATACCATTATAAACATGTAGCTTTTTAATTTTCTTAATGTAGGAAGAAAAACTATAACAAAAATTAAACTGTGTGTTTTATTTTTTGTACATTTATTGATTGAGCATCAGAGGAAAGTATATGATTGTCTTGGGAGGTGGTATTATTTCATTCAAACTTTGTGATTTAGGGGTGGGACAGGCTAGGCGAGATCCACATCTTTGATATGATCCCATAAACTCTTATTTTAATGTCTTAAAGATATTCAGTGTTAAGAGAAATACAGTGCAAAAGAAATGGAGACTTTTAAGTGACCCAGTTAATTTCATCAGTCCTGGCATATCAACATGGGTAATTTAATTTCTACCTCATACTACAGTAAGCAGATGCTGTGGGTGAGCTTGTTGTTCAATCACTAAGTCGTGTCTGACTCTTTGTGACCCCATAAACTGCAGCATGCCGGGCTTCTCTGTCCTTCACTGTCTCCCTTAGTTTGATCAAACTCATGTCCATTGAGTCAGTGATGCCATCCAACCATCTCATCCTCTGTAGCCCCCTTCTCCTCTTGCCCTCAATCTTTCCTAGCATCAGGGTCTTTTCCAAAGAGTCAGTTTTTTGCATCAGGTGGCCAAGGTATTGGAGCTTCAGCTTTAGCGTATCTTTCCAGTGATCATTCAGGGTGTATTTCCTTTAGGATTGCCTGGTTTGATCTCCTTGCTGTCCAAGGGACTCTCAGAAGTCTACTCTAATACCACTGTTCAAAAGCGTCAATTAGAGTAATTATCCCAATGTCTTTCTCTAATACTTGTTTGTCTGGCCTAATTCCAACTGGATTTTGCCCAGGGCATCATAAGTGAGATTTGCCACAGGGTTTCTGAGAAAACCTTTTTTCCTGGGTAAATAGCATAAGCTTAGATGTACAGAAGCATTGTCTCTTTGATAGTCCCTTTTCCCTTTGGTATGGATATGATCCTTCGAGTATTGGCACGTGTATTATTTCTGTGAGAGTGAAAAACATGCATGTCTGAATGGTAGAACACAAAAGCAAAAAGTGCTACACCCTTGACTTCATTGATGGGCTAGACTAAACCCAGATAGAATCTACTTCCGGAGTTTCTATTACATAAGATAAATCAAAGTGTCTCAGGTCATCATTATTTGTGAGTTTATTTTTTATATTATAAAGAATGAAATAGTTCCTGATATCTTCATGCTACAGCTTCTTTTTTACATTCCTTTATGGGAATATCTTTGGGAAAATCTGTTTACTTCATTGGGACATTAAATTATTATAAAAATACTTGAGAATTTTATTGCAAAGATTCAGTAATAGTAGGATTTACCCAAGTTTTTATAGCTTAATATATGTATATTTACTTAACTCTCTGTTTATCTATTTAATTATGTAAGCGTGCCATACTAATGGTGATGAGAGAATATCTCACTATGGATTTAATTTCCATTTTTCCAATTACTAGTGACATAAAATCTCCTTTCATATGTGTGTTGGCCATTTATGGATTTTTTTCCCAGTGAATTGCCTTTCCTATTTTTGCTCCTTTATTTGCTTGTCATTTTGTTCTCATAAAATTCTTGAGTTCTTTATAGTTTGTAAACATTACAGTTAAATTTATTTTCTTCTCTGAAAGGACTTTGTTTTTTTGTACTTCATCAAAAAATCTCTCCCTGCTAGAACATTATTAAGATGTTGTCCTCTATTATTTAAGTTGCTTTTACATTTAGCTAATTAATCCATACTGAATTAAAATGCATATATCCTGGGAAATAAGGATATAATTTTTATTTCACCATGTAGATAAATTTTTGCTGTTGTAAATGGGTCCATCTCCTCATTTACAGATTTTAAGAATATGTAGAGATGAAATTGTGTTTTATGTATCTATCAATTTTGATTTATCTAGCCACTTTGCTGAAATGTTTTATATTTGAACAAGACGCTCATATTTCCTAAGATACTCTTTGTATGGAAAAACCATATTTTTCCATTATTTCTTAAATTCTTATTTCTTATGCTCATGCTGTGGAGAAGGCAATGGCACCCCACTCCAGTACTCTTGCCTGGGAAATCCCATGGACGGAGGAGCCTGGTGGGCTGCAGTCCATGGGGTCACTAAGAGTCGGACACGACTGAGTGACTTCACTTTCACTTTTCACTTCCATGCATTGGAGAAGGAAATGGCAACTCACTCCAGTGTTCTTGCCTGGAGAATCCCAGGGACAGGGGAGCCTGGTGGGCTGCCATCTATGGGGTTGCACAGAGTCGGACACGACTGAAGTGACTTAGCAGCAGCAGCAGCATTCTCATGCTGTTTGCCTGGTTTTGACCTCAAAATCATCGTTGAAAATAAGTGACTGTGATTTTGAAAAGTTGCTGTTAAGTATTTGGTTGCATTTCTTCCATTTCCAGGTAGGAGGTAGTGTCACTTTCCTCTGAACTGGGATAGGATTTGTGACATGTTTGACCAATAGAGTATGACCTAAGTGATACTATGTGATTTTCTAAGTTACATCAGAAAAGACCTTCAGTGGAAGTTCCTATTCACTGGAACACTGGCTTCCCCCATCGGCTATGTAACAAGTTTTAGTACCATAAGGCTATGATGCTATGAGGAATCCCAACCACATGTAGTGGCCATGTGTAGGCATGCCAGGTGACAGGCCCAGGTGAGCTCAGCCTTGTTAATATATATGTGAACAAAGAAGCCACCACCAGATGATTCCAGTCTCCAGAAATCTGTGGGTTCTCAAGGAGTCCCATGTATCACAGAGCAGAGAGAGTCATCTCTCTTGTATACAGTTCACATTTCTAAGTCACAGATCCCATGTACATACAATTGTTGTTACTTTACATCACTAATTATTGATGGTGGTTTACTATGTAACAATTGATAACTGAAACTGGAAAAATACACTTTTCTTATTCATGTCTTTAATGAAAGTATCTTGAAGATGTCAATGTTAAATACAGTCTTTGGAATGAATTTTGATAGGGCTATTCACTGGTTCCTTTTTCTTGACTTTTCCATCTTCTAGAAGTCTTCCACATTCCTTACCTTAAGGCTCCTTACTCATCTTCAAAGCCAGCATGATAGCATCTTTGAATCTCACACTCTGATGCTCTTGTCTGTCTTTCTCTGATAAAGAATCTTAAATTACCTTGGGCCTACATGGATAATTCCCCCATGGCAAAACCCTAACAGAATGGCATTACAAAGTCTCATTTACCATGTAAAGGAACATATTGACAAGTTTTGGGGATTTGGACATGGACATCTCTGGTGCAGAGGAACAATCATTCTGCCTAGTATACCATCCAATTTGCGATTGATACTAAAATTAACCTTGCCCTTGATTTCCCCAGTGATAGTCCCTAGCTATCCAATTAGATCTGCCCTAGTAGAAATCTTGAACAGAAGATAGCCTTAGGTTATCCCCAAATAATCCCCAAATCTCAGCACAGACAAGCTTGTGCAAAAAAAATATAGTTAAGAATAGGAAGCAGGATACATTTTGCCTCTCATTTTCTGCTTGTCTCCTCGGTGCTCCTGTTCATATTGTAGGACAAACCATGGCCACTTTGAAAAGAAGTTTAATGGTTTTTAGTAAATGGGTTTGGAAAAACTGGATATTTACCTGCGAAAGGATGAAATTGAACTCGCATTTACACTACTCACATAATTAACCCAGAATGGATTAAAGATTTAAACGTAAGACCTGAAACCATAAATGCTTAGAAGAAAACAGAGAGAGAAAAAGTTCCTGATAATAGTGGTTGGCAATAGTCTTGGCAATGATTTTTTGGAATGACATCAAAAGTTTAATAAACAAGCAAAAATAAACAAATGGGGCCACATAAAACTGAAAAGCTTCTGCGGAGCCAAAGAAGCTATCAACAGACTGTAGAGGCAACATAAGGAATGGGAGAAAATATCTGCAGACCATTTATCAGACAAGAGGTTCATATCTAAAATATATGAGAAACTTACACAATTCAATCAACACAACAAAACAAAATTTAAATGGGGAGAAAACCTGAAAAGATTTTTTTTTTCCCCAAAGAAATCATATAGATAGACAAAACATACATGGAAAGATCCTCAATTTCTCTGACAATGAGAGAGTCAAAACCACACCTCATACTTGTTGGAAATGTTGTTTCCTAAAGGATGAGAAACACAGATGCTTTTGAGGATGTGGATTAAAGAGAACCCATATTTCCCTTCATGTATTAATAAGCAGTCAATGGATTATAGTTTAATGGGATGTTCTTTAGAAACTTGCTGCTGCTGCTAAGTGAGAGAGCTGATATTCCTCTTTGAGACTGCTGTTACCAGTTGCTCTTTCTTGAACAAAGGTTCATTCATCATCAGTCTTATTCTCAGGTTTAACTGTGAGTCACTGTAGTACAGGTTTCTGTATGTGCCAGGTCATGTAGCATGCTAATTCAGAACTTCTGTAGAGCAGTTAAGGTTAACTTCAACAACCATTACTAGTTTATTTCATTGCTTGTATTACCTGAAGAAGCTGGTGTATTATCCTTTCAAAGATTAAATATTCTGTTTAAATACAAACCACATTCATGGCCTATTTCCTAAATGTTATATACCATGCTATGTGTAAACACAATTTGATTTCAAAAGCTATTAACCTAAAATTTAAAATTCCTATATTAGGTCAGACATAAAATATCAGTGCAAAGTAGAAAGTGCTTTCCAATAGCTCATTTCGCTAAACAATATCATTACATTGGATATCACACTTTTATGCTTATTGAAACCCATTGCTGCTGTTTTTTCCCTTGCTTTCATTCTGAGACCACACCTTGGTCCCAGATACTTGGTGTCAGATAATGTTATATGGTTGTTGTTTAGTCGCTAAATCACGTCCAACTCGTTTGCAGTATAGGAGCTTAAACACAATTCATACATAATACCTAGTTTCTGAATATTTTGTTTTTCTGTTTCCTCTTCAGTTATAGTACCATGGCCTCACCATCTATTTGCCACTGCACTGAGTTTTGTCTTGTTGCTGTAGAATGTGTTCATATTTTACCTATATTTGCTACATATTGAATCACTAATGTTAGCCATTGAATTAAATATCAAGAGATATTAGATGGTACAGTTAGTAGCATATGTGACTATGAAGTTGCAAAATTATACAAAAACATTCCTCAAGTGGATATGCCAAAGGCATAAGTATAAATTTGTGAAATGACAAAGGCATAAGTATAAATTCTAATTTTGAGGATTTTCTTTACAGGAATCAAAGAATAAATCCCTCAGATGTTTTGCGTTCTTTTTACTTAACTATAAAGCTTTTATAATTTGTAAGTATCCTTCTATTAATAAGTTGTCCCCTAACCTGTAATGTTTTCTAAATCTCCTATAAAACGTTTTAGATAAATAGATTTTTGTTTCTTCTCCTGAAGATTTAGATTAGGTTATGTCTGGTCTGGGATGTAGGAGTTGATATTTTTAATAAGCACCCTCATTATTTCTGATTCACAGTCACATTTGGAAACACTAACTTAGATTCCCTCTTGATCTCTTGCTAACACTAAAGTCCAAAGTGAGCTTTCAGAAAGTGCTGGATTGCAGCCAGTGCATGGTGAAATTCTTTTTTTTTTTTTTAACAACTGCTGTCTATGACAGTATTCTGTATTGTTGATTTAAGATAGATCCTTATGTCAGTGTAAGGAAGGAAAACTTCAATTTGCTCTCTTTGGGAGCTTGTCTTAAATTCATGTCCATACAGGATCATTAAACTTCCATACAGAGGCAGAAAACAGGAATGGCTATTCCTAATCAAGGCCATCATTTGTCACTCAGAGAGAAACTTTATATACTTAGTTGTTGGACATGCATTGAACTGAAACATTGTACTAAAGCAACAGAAATGAAGGAAAATCTTTGAAGTTTTAAGTTGATCATGATAATATCTGTTGCTTCAGTCCTAAATGAATCACAATATACCATTTAAAAAATGGATATTATCTTCTAATTTATACCCCAAAGCTGAATTCATAAGCAATTATTTACTAAATAATGATATAAATTATGAGGTATTAGAGAATAACTGAAAACAAATAATGATAAAAGTAATAATATTAATAATTAATAATAGCATTATGCTACATTTGACAGTAAGCTATCTGAAGAATTGTTAACATAAATGAGGACTACTGTATCTTTCACTGAGCTTATGTTACACACTGATATATGATAATTAAATATAAGAGATGGATTGACTAATGTTTATTATCAGCTGCTTTCTCAATGTGGAGAAGGTAATGGCACCCCACTCTAGTACTCTTGCCTGGAAAACCCCATGGACAGAGGAGCCTGGTGGGCTGCAGTCCATGGGGTTGCTAAGAGTCGGACACGACTGAGCGACTTCACTTTCACTTTTCACTTTCATGCTTTGGAGAAGGAAATGGCAACCCATTCCATTGTTCTTGCCTGGAGAATCCTAGGGACTGGAGAGCCTGGTGGGCTGCCGTCTCTGGGGTCTCACAGAGTCGGACATGACTGAAGCAACTTAGCAGCAGCAGCTTTCTCAATAATAGGATATAAATCTTTTAGAAATAAAGGATCAGATCTAAAGCATATTTATTCCTGTGAGACATTTTGAGAAACATTATTTTTTTATGAACATGTTTCAGAGAAACATTGTCTAACAGATGTTAAGAGTAAAGTTGGCCTGGAGTCTTATGGTATCTGCGAATTAAAAGATTTTAATGTAGAAGTCATAAGTATTTTTATTTTTTAATATATAAATGAACCATACTTTGTGTTTATCTTATCTTATAAAGTATAAATGAAAGTAAAATGTATGGCAATTTTGGTGCTAAGCTGCCTAGTTTTTCCTGGATAGTTGCTCAATTTAGTGTTGTTGAGTTTCTATGTCCAACTCTTTGCGACCCCACTGATTGCAGCATACCAGGCCTCCCTGTCCCTCACTATCTCCTGGAGTTTGCCCAAGTTCATGTCAATTGAGTCAGTGTTGCTATCCAACCATCTCATCTTGTGCCACCCTCTTCTTCTTTTGCCATCAATCTTTCCCAGCATCAGGGTCTTTTGCAATGAGTCAGTTGTTTGCATCAGGTAGCATCAGTCCTTCAAATGAGTATTCAGGATTGATTTCCTTTAGAATTGACTGGTTTGATCCCCTAGCAGTTCAAGGGACTCTCAAGAGTTTTCTCCATCACCACAATTGAAAACCATCAATTATTTATGGTCTAACTCTCACATTTGTACATGACTATTGAAAAAATAATATCTTTGACTGTACAGACCTTTATTGGCAAAGCGATGTCCATGCTTTTTAATATGCTATCTAGGTTTATTATAACTTCCCTTCCAAGAATCAAGTGTCTTCTAATTTCATGGCTGCAGTCACTATCTGCAGTGGTTTAGGAGCCCAAGAAGAGAAAGTCTGTCACCGCTTCCACTTTTTCCCATTCTGTTTGCCACGAAGTGATGACACCAGATGCCATGATCTTAGTTTTTTGAATGTTGAGTTTTTTTTTTTATTCTTTGTCTTTCTTTTTTTATTTATTTATTTTTTAATTTTAAAATCTTTAATTCTTACATGCGTTCCCAAACATGACCCCCCCTCCCACCTCCCTCCCCACAACATCTCTCTGGGTCATCCCCAGAATGTTGAGTTTTAAGCTGTTTTTTTCACTTTTCTCTTTCACATTCATCAAGAGGCTCCTTAGTTTCTCTTCGCTTGGTGGCTCAGAGGGTAAAGCGTCTGCCTCCAATGCGGGAGACCTGGGTTCGATCCCTGGGTCAGGAAGATCCCCTGAAGAAGGAAATGGTAACCCACTCCAGTATTATTGCCTGGAGAATCCCATGGACGGAGAAGCCTGGTAGGCTACAGTCCACGGGGTCTCAAAGAGTCGGACATGACTGAGCGACTTCACCTTCACCTTCTGCCAATCAGAGTGGTGGTGTCTGCATATCTGAGGTTGTTGATATTTCTCCTGGCAGTCTTGATTCCAGCTGTAATTCATCCAGCCCGGCCTTTCGCATGATGTACTCTGCATATAAGGTAAATAAACAGAGTGACAATATATGGTCTCGTCATACTGCTTTCCCAGTTTTGAACCAGTCAGTTGCTCCATATAAGGTTATAACTGTTGCTTCTTGTCCCATATACAGTTTCCTCAGGAAATAGATAGGATGGTCTGATATTCCATCTCTTTAAGGATTTTCCACAGTTTGTTATGATCTACACAGTTAAAGACTTCTGTGTAGTCAATGAAGCAGAAGTAGATGTTAACGACCCAACAGATGCTGGTAATTTGATCTCTGGTTCCTCTGCCTTTTCCAAACCCCATATATCTGGAAGTTCTCTATTCAAGTACTGCTGAAGCCTAGCTTGAAGGATTTTTAGCATAACCTTATTAGCACGGAAAATAAGTACAATTGTACCTCAGTGTGAACATTCTTTAGCACTCCTCTTCTTTGGGATGGGATGAAACTGATCTTTTCCAGTCCTGTGGCCACTGCTAGGGTTTTCAAATTTGCTGACATATTGCTTGAAGCATTTTAATTGTATCATTGTTTAGGATTTGAAATAGCTCAGCTGGGATTCTATCACCTCCACTAGCTTTCTTGGTAGTAATCCTTCCTAAGGCCCACTTGACTTCGCATTCCAGGATGTCTGGCTCTAGGTGAGTGATCACACCATCAGGATTATCTGGGTCGTGAAGATCTTTTTTGTACAGTTTTTCTGTGTATTCTTGCCACCTCTTCTTAATCGTTTCTGTTTCTGAACGGTCTGTACTGTTTTTAAATGATCAATTTAATGATAAATGTAATAAATGTAGATATATTTTATTTTTTTTTTTTATGTTGTATACATGAATAAAATTTTAAATTCTTTTGAAGAAAATTCATAGCCTGACGCTGATGGCACAGGTTCTGGTCCTTGCTGGATTTGATCCTATCTACCCTCGATGGAGTAGATATATTTTAAACTGCTTTGTTTATAGTAATGCTATTACACAGAAATAACTAATACAACTTACGTGGTGCTTACTGTGTCAGACACTGTTCTAGGGGCCTTAATTTTTTTACTCATTGTATCTCCCTAGCAGCCCTAGGATATTATTAACTCCATTTTAAAAATAAGAAAATGGAGGCAAATAGTGATTAAATAATCACTAGTCCAGTTTAAATAACTCATCCAGTTTCACTGAGGAAATGAGTGGACAAGATATGATTCAGATCTAAGCATCTTGGCTCTTGAGTTCATGTTATTACCCTCTAAACCACATCCCCTACAGTGCCCTTGTGAAAACCTTAATGAACCCTAAATTAGCCCAAACTAAAAATCTCCAACTAGGATATATCATATGTTTCTTTGAAAGCCTAATACATACTTTGCTTGTTAATGGAATGAAACTTAATGTTTGTAGGCTATCTCATCTGAATTCCGCTGAGGTATTTTCTCACAAACACTGCCAAGACTTTTTATGCTTGTTGGCAAGCTCAATTAAACCAAGAAATTGGATTCTTTAGTTGGTTAGACAAGGGAGAGTAAAGATTGGTTACAGCCTGTCTACAATCTGTTTGTATTCAGTTAGAGAAGAATCCTCTGCCAGAAGACAATTAAGGCAGGGCACTGTAAATATTTTAGTAGACATTATGTGATCATTGCTCCCCCTTAAGTATCATATCCCATCATTTCATTCTCCCAGTTAGACTAAACAACTCTGATATTTTCCATTGTTAAAATTAGAGTAAAGGGAAACTTGTAGCGTGTTCTAAAGAGCCCTTTTCATAAGTAGAGTTGAGAAAATGGCAGTCAGTTTTAAAATAAAATGTTAATGTTACTTCATTATCTTGTATTGTAATGTTTGATATATCAGATATCAGCACTATATTGTGATGCTGAATAGCGTCAGATTCAGGGTGGCAAATAAAGGACTACATGTAACGCAAAAATTCTACTTGATTCTCTTTCAAATCTGATGTTCATCTCAGTCTAGTATGTGGCCATCCTATCATTATTCTAGCATTCAGGTCATCCCCATTTTTATATCATGTAATAAATGTTTACCATTAAAAAAATAGACACGACAGAATTGTTTGCAACAACCCCAGAAAATTCCCTAAATACCCATCCTTTCCTCACTCCTCAGAGTACTCTAGACCTGTCAGACAAGTCTCTAAGCCCTGACTGTATCTTCCCATAACTATAGGTCTCCACTCATCTCTGAGTGTCTACCTTGTTTCTACCAGATTATTGTGTGAATCGATTCTATGCTATCTTATTATCTACCGCCTCTTCACATCTCAAATCTATGTATAATATTTCAGTTTGAAATTTTGAAATGATGCATTTCTGTGTTTATGTCATCCACTGGATTCTGAATTCTAGTGCTTTTCTCACAGTCAGCTTTTTGTTCTCACTCCATAACATAATTGGTTTTGAACAAAATATTTGTTTATTGTCTGAGTGAAAGAACTAGTTCATGGTTCATGTTCTCATAAAAATATATATATAGATATATATATGTATATGTACCCATGTGCATTAGGTGTTAAGACTATTGATCAGGTTGAAAAAAAGTGAAAGTTTAGTCACTCAGTCATGTCCAGCTGTTTGAGACCCCATGGACTGTAGCCTGCCAGGCTCCTTTGTCCATGGAATTCTCCAAGCAAGAATACTGGAGTGGGTAGCCATTCTCTTCTCCAGGGGATCTTCCCAACCTAGGGATTGAACCCAGGTCTTCTACATTGCAGGCAGATTCTTTACCATCTGAACCAGCAGGGAAACACATTGATCAGGTTATTAAATTTTAAGAGCATTCAGGAAGACACTTGTGGAATTCAGCTGCCCTTAGGTTTGACACAGTAAAATGTATCATTTGCCTCATGTGTCACTTGTGGCAGAAAAATGGAGTCACTAAATTCTTTCAGTTTTAGAATTCACAAAAGATATTTAAGGTATGTCTGTTTCTTCTGCTTGTTCTGAAAAATCAGCAAAATGAAACAATCCCCATAGTTTATAAAAAAAAAAATCTTTAGTTTGTATAATATGTCTACCTTGAAGTATCTTCCCCTTCTTTTGTTCCTTTTAGGAAATCTTTCTAAAGAGGCAAGGGGCAAAGAAAATAAAAGTGAGATGAGAGTTATCTGAATAAATAATTATTAAAAATAATAAAAAATTTAAATACATAGCTTTATTGTATAATGAAAAGTTATTTAAATAACTTTATTCAGATAAAGGTAGTTTCTGTAACACAGGGTTTCCTACTCATTAGAGGATACTTGTTACTAATTAACTAGAAGATGTTCACTTGAAACAAATAGACTGCCTGGTATTTCTCTAGCAAAGATGGATTTATTTAAGAACATCAGACAATTCCAGTTAGAGGTATTGCAACTGTGGCAAGCCAAGTAAAGTCCCCATATAGTAAGGGAAGGAGAACATTTTTATAGAGGGGAGAAAGCTGAGAGGGTTGCAATAAACAGAATCCATAGTTTTTCATTGGCTGAGTCCCTGCCAGAGTCTTTCTTCTTTCTGTTGGACTCTGCTATCGTTGCAGGGAATGAGAGTTGCCTCTGTGGTCTCCAAAGTCAATTTTGTGGAATTTTAAATATATATATGTATATTTAAATATATGTGTATATAAGGGCTTCCCTGGTAGCTTGGACGGTAAAACGTCTGCCTACAGTGCAGAAGACCTGGATTCGATCCCTGGGTCTGGAAGATCCCCTGGAGAAGGAAATGGCAACCCACTCCAGTATTCACGCCTGGAAAATCCCATGGACCGAGGAGCCTGGTGGACTACAGTCCATGGGGTCACAAAGAGTCAGACATGACTGAGCGACTTCTCTTCACTTCATATATATGTATATATTTACAGAGGTTACAAGAAAATTGTATTCAGTTTAAACTTGCCTACACACAGTCTTTTCTGTGAAGCAATATTTATCAAGTACCCTGACATCGGGAAAATACAAAACATCCAGACACGTTAAATCTAGTGGTCTTGATGAACTTACTTCGATGACTGTGGAAAAGACAGATTTGGGGTTGTTTTCACACTCAAATAGGGATTCCTTTGAATACAAAACTCTTGAGATGACCTTTTAAGAACGGAATTGAATTGAAGCCTCTCAGTTGTCTCCAACTCTGTGTGACCCCATGGACTACACAGTCCATGGAATTCTCCAGGCCAGAATACTGGAGTAGATAGCCTTTCCCTTCTCCAGGGGATCTTCCCAACCCAGGGATTGAACCCGGGTCACCTACATTACAGGCAGATTCTTTACCAACTGAGCTATCAGGGAAGCCCACTGATAGACTTATTTTCCCCTGAATTAAATGCGAATTCCACTGAGAGAGGTAACATTACAAGGTCTCAAAGTTGCCTCAAAATACTTTCTTCTTTTTTCTTGCCCAAATGCCAGTCTAGAGATGTAGCTGTGGTGTCAAGGCATTGATTGCTTTTCTGGTCTCCCTTTTTGTACTTATCACTTGATGGAATAGGGATGTATATAGAAATGGGGAACATAAATCTTCTCTTACTTGACTTCCTGTACCAAACTTGCTCAACACTCTGTTGTCACATCTCTCTTTAACAGTAACTGAACATTGATTTTCTCTTGTAGCAGCTGTTGAAATATGTTTCTTGAGGTTGTTTGTTTATTATTCAAGACCTTCCTCCTCATACACATTTCTTGGAGCTAAAGATCTAGCTAAGGTTTAAGCCTTTCTTTAAAATTTCTCCAATCAGTCTACTACCTTGTCATGTGTTATTGGTGATCCATTGCATGATCAACTTTTGCTCTATAACGAACCACCCCAAAACTTAGTGACCTTATCATTAAGATTTCTTACAATTATTGCTAGATCATTCTTCTGGTATGGGCCAACTTATCCGAAATCTGCTTGGCCAGCTCTTATTTCTTAAGTCAACTAACATGTTGCTTAGCCAATTGGATAACATAGGTCAGACGTTCCTATGTGTTTGGAGGTTGATTGCCTAAGGCACCAGAGATCTTATCCATGTGGTTTTTATACTTTTTCTTGCTGTTTCTTTTCTCTTTTCCCAGAAAGTTAGATCAGCCTTGTTCATATGGTCATCTAAATTTTCTAAACACAGTAAAGGAGGGATAGTCCCAGTGTATAAGAACTTTTCTGAACCAATGTTTCTTTGGGGAAAATGATTCCACTAAGATCCCACTTGCTTCTTTCCACAATATTCCTAGGAAAGTTGAGGAGAGGAATATTGGTAAATTCAAAGGAAATGATAATATTCTGTTTCTTAAAATATTTTAGATATTTGTGTGTTCATTATTCTTTATATTTAAATTTATTATATAACTTGCTGTGTGTATATGCATATTGTTTTATGGTGTATTATAAAACTTTTCAAGAAATTGGTAATAAAAAGAAATAAATAGATATAAGTTGAATAACACCACAAGCTTGTCACCTAGCATTATTTAACTTTAGCAATATAAGAATTACTTATATTAAATCAGTTACTTTTTGGAAAATTTGAATAATCTAAGACAAAATAAGACTGAAAATAATAGGTATTAAAAAGGGTGTTAGCCTTTACAGAGACACTGAATGAGTAAAACTGAAGGTGATAAAAGTTTACCTATCCAAATTCCTATTATGTTTCGGAGTGAAACAGAATTAAACTGGAAATAAACACAGGAAAATATATCTGAAAAAATATTCCAAATTTACAGTTCAACAGTACACTTAGGAATCACACATGGGTTCATAAGGAAACCATGAAAGATACTAGCAGATATTTAGAACTGAATCAATAATACTTCCTTAGAAATACAAATCTCCCGTGTATTTGAAAATAACTTTTTGTATTCAGGGCTTGTATTTTAATACAGTTATATTTCCCAGTCCTCTCACTTATGATTTGTGCTTTTGTATCTTGATTAAAACATTCACCTCTGTCCTAAAGTTTAATAGACATTTCAAAACCAAAGAATTCCTGATATTACTTGTAAATCTCCTTCTACTGTGTTCTCTATCTCAGGTAGTAGAAATGCTTCCTTTTACTTGGTCAAGCCCAAAGTCAGGAATTTATCCTTGGCAGTTCTTTTTGTCTCACATTTCACACTCAATCTGTCAGGAAATCCCGGTGACTTTATCTCCAAAAATTTCCATAGTCTGACAACTTTTATCTCTGTTGTCACGACTTTGGTCATGATACCACACACATCAGTGCTATAACCACTCAACTCTTCTTACCCCACCTACTTCAGTACTTTGTCTACATAACAGGTAGGTGACAATCTAAAATGGAAGCCACATTGTAACATTAATTTAAAAAACTGGGCCTCATTATTGAAAGATTTTAACTACTGATTATTTTTTAATGTTGCAGGTAACTTGATTTAAAAGTATTATTGGCATAAAAATGGTACTATGAACATGAAAAAAATAGTTCATTTAGTCTATGGGGTCGCACAGAGTCAGACATGACTGAAGCGACTTAGCAGTAGCAGTAGCAGCAGTGACAAAGGAAAAGTCTGTGTATATATAAGCATGGGACTGCTTAACAACTGTTTTTAAAGTAACAATAAATTGTGAAACTTTCTCCTTGCCTCCATAAAGTAATTTTGTAGTCTATGAGCTTAACATAGTTGTGAAACATTTGCCCATAATGTTTGCAAGGACAAGATGTTCTTCTTCAGCTCTCACAACCATGAACATAAGATGATTGTCTCCATAATTGATACCAATTTTGTCTGATTGATCATCAAACATTGTAGACTGCCCAGCAGCAACCCTTGCTGCTTTAGATAATTACATCCTGATTAAAATCAGTGTCTCCATAATACTTCAAAAAGGGTAGGTGGAAATGCTATCAGAGAATTCCATTAATATTATCAACAATTTATTTTAAGATCACTTCAAAAGTATTCTTAAGATATGACATGGATGAGGGTTAATATATGATAGATACTAAAGGAATTAAAATTTATATACAGATTACTTTTTAGACTAGAGCATAAAATTAGTGTAATACAAGAGAAGAGTTTGCTCACTTTAAGACATTTTCAATTTAAATAGCTGTGACAATTTCTAGAAGCATAAAGTCTTTCAAATGTCTCAAGAAATTTTAATGAATACCCAGAACAGGGTATCACTATGAGGGAATCAGGGCCTTGTTAATATACAGAACATGTTGTGCTGTTAACATTCACAGTTACCCCTGTAAGTCATAGAAGATTCATAAATATAGAATCAAAATATTCTAGAAAATTCTAAGGCCCTAATTCAAAGCTTTCAGCAAGACTCCTTGTCTAACTCAATGAAACTATGAGCCATGCCATGCAGGGCCACCCAAGATGGATGGGTCATGGTGGAGAGTTCTGAAAAAAACATGGTTCACTGGAGAAGGGAATGGCAAACCAGTATTCTTGCCTTGAGAACCCCATGAACAACATGAAAAGGCAAAAAGATAGGACACTGAAAGGTGAACTCCCCAGGTCAGTAGGTACCCAATATGCTACTGGAGATCAGTGGAGAAATAACTCCAGAAAGAATGAAGAGACAGAGCCAAAGCAAAACAACACCCAGCTGTAGATGTGACTGGTGATGGAAGCAAGGTCCAAAGCTGTAAAGAGCAATATTGCATAGGAACCTGGAATGTTAGGTCCATGAATCAAGGCAAACAGGAAGTGGTCAAACAGGAGGTCAAACAGGTAAGAGTGAACATCGATATTTTTAGGAATCAGCAAAAATTGGAATGGGTGAATTTAACTCAGAACACCATTATATCTACTATCTATTTAATATCTATTTATTTTGGGGGCGAGAATCCCTTAGAAGAGGTTGAATAGCCATCATAGTAAACAAAAGAGTCTGGAATGCATTACTTGGATGCAATCTCAAGAACGACAGAAAGATCTCTGTTCATTTCCAAGGCAAACTACTCAATATCATGGTAATCCAAGTCTATGGCCTGACCAGTAATGTTGAAGAAGCTGAAGTTGAATGGTTCTATGAAGACCTACAAGACCTTCTATAACTAACACCCAAAAAAGATGTCCTTTTCCTTATAGGGGACAGAAATGCAAAAGTGGGAAGTCAAGAAACACCTGGAGTAACAGGCAAATTTGGGCTCAGAGTACAAAATGAAGCAGGGCAAAGGCTACAGAGTTTTGCCAAGAGAATGAACTGGTCATACCAAACACCCTTTTCCAACAACACAAGAGAAGCCTCTACACGTGGACATCACCAGATGGTCAACACTAAAATCAGATTGATTATATTATTTGCATCCACAGACAGAGAAGTTCTATACAGTCAGCAAAAACAAGACTGAGAGCTGACTATGGCTCAGATCATGAACTCCTTATTGCCAAATTCAGACTTAAATTGAAGAAAGTGGGGAAAACCACTAGACCATTCAGGTATGACCTAAATCAAATCCCTTATGACTAAACAGTGGAAGTGGAAAATAGATTTAGGGATTGGATCTGATAGACAGAGTGCCTGATAAACTATGGATGGAGGTCCATGACATTGTACAGGAGGCAGGGCTCAAGACCATCCCCAAGAAAAATAAATATAAAAAAGCAAAATGTCTGTCTGAGGAGGCCTTATAAATACCTCTGACAAGAGGAGAAGTGAAAAGCAAAGTTGGAAAGGAAAGATATATCCATTTGAATGCAGAGCTCCAAATAATAGCAAGGAGAGAGAAGAAAGGCTCTTCTCAGTAACCAATGGAAAGAAATAGAGGAAAACAATAGAATGGGAAAGACTAGAGATCTCCTCAGGAAAATTGGAGATAACAAGGGACTATTTCATGCAAAGATGGGCTCAATAAAGGACAGAAATGGTATGGACCTAACAGAAGCAGAAGATATTAAGAAGAGTAGCAAGAATACACAAAAGAACTATGCAAAAAAAGATCTTCACAACCCAGATAATCACAATGGTGTGATCACTCACCTAGAGCCAGACATCCTGGAATGTGAAGTCAAGTGGGCCTTAGGAAGCATCACTATGAACAAAGCTAGTGGAGGTGATGGAATTCCAGTTGAGCTGTTTCAAATCCTGAAAGATGATGCTGTGAAAGTGCTGCACTCAATATGCCAGCAAATTTAGAAAACAGCAGTGGCCACAGGACTGGAAAAGGTCAGTTTTCATTCCAATACCAAAGAAAGGCAATGCCAAAGAATAACCAAACTACTGCACTATTGCACTCATCTCAACATACTAGTAAAGTAATACTCAAAATCCTTCACCAGTCTTCAACAGTATGTGAACCATGAAATTCCAAATGTTTAAGCTGGCTTTAGAAAAGGCAGAGGAACCAGAGATCAAATTGCCAACATCCATTGGAGCATCAAAAAAGCAAGATAGTTCCAGAAAAACATTTATTTCTGCTTTATTAACTATGACAAACCTTTGTGTGGATCACCACAATCTGTGGAAATTCTTCAAGAGATGGGAATACAGACCACCTGACCTGCTTCTTGAGAATTTTTTTGCAGGTCAGGAAGCAACAGTTAGAACTGGACATGGAACAACAGACTGGTTCCAAATAGGAAAAGAAGTACATCAAGGCTGTATGTAGTCACCCTGCTTATTTAACTAACATGCAGAGCACATCATGAGAAATGCTGGACTAGATGAAGCACAAGCTGGAATCAAGATTGCTGGGAGAAACATCAATAACCTCAGATATGCAAATGACACCACCATTTATGGCAGAAAGGGAAGAAGAACATCTCCTTTGACTGTTGACCCAACATTTATTCAGCAAACATGATTTTACTTTGACCATAATTGATGACTAGTTGTAGGGCATTTTGTGGTATATTGTGCAAGCACAATCTCTTATTCATAATGCTTTTCTGACTTCGAGATCCACATGCATTTGGTGAAGTAGTTTCAAAAAACTATTGTCTTTTGTTGATATATTGATACAATGGTCAATAATATTTTTGCCAACTCCATCTAGTCAAAATGATGGTTTCAACTGTTCATTTTGAACATGTAGCAATTTCTTATACATATTAGGCACACAATCAACATTTTTTAAAAATTCGTGTATCTAAAAGGTTGTAGAAGGACAATGGACTTAATAAAAATCTAGAAAAATTTGATTCTAAACAATTATATCTAAACCCTATAGTTATAATTATAAAGTAAGAATTATTACTACATGGCATCTCTAATAACTAATGTATACTATGGTTTGACCAAAAAGCTCAGTAGGGTTTGTTCATAAGATGTTAAAGAAAAATCAAAAGAACTTTATGACCAGCCCAATACAAGCTTTACAAATGGGAGGAGTCTAATCTGGATTATTAACATTGTGTACCTTGTGTTTGTTCCATTTTTGTGGAAGATATCCTCATTTCCCTGTCACTGTGCATGTTGGCTGTCAACTGCTGCCCCTTTTTTAGAGAAACACTCAAGATGTGACAATTATGCCATGTGGCTTACACTTCGAGGGACTGATGGTAGATAAGGTCACCTAAGACCACCCATTTCCTTTCCCCTTACTCTCCCCTATTTTATTTCCCTCTCTTTCTTATCAGCTTTTATTCTGAAAAGTACATCCTCCAAAGAGCATGCACCTGAATCTGTACTGAAGTCCATGGTTTTATGATCTTTATGGTCCAGGTGTGAAGGAAGCTTCTGGGCTGCAGCTTTGCCCATGTGATTCTTCTTCATTTCAGACATTGAAAACTAAAAAAGATAAGTTATTCATCATTATCCCTTTCTCCTCACGACATGTACAGTGGTGAGATAGGAACAGAATAACTGTATTCAACAAGAGTATAAATGGAAGATATCTTAGGAGTCACTGGCTCGTAACAATACTGAAGTCCATCTGAGCCCAAGTGTCCAGGTCCCCTACTTGTTAGCCAGAGAATGCTCTTTGACCATGGCCAAATTCTGCTACTTGGAGTCATGCCCTTAATCCATTGTTTTCCACATCTCTTGGCTGAGCCTTCTGAGAGTCTTTTCTGTAATAAATGTCCCATGTTTGTAATAAGCAGCCTTTGTTACCTGCTTCATTCCCATATAAATTGGTAGCTAAGAGCTTATTTTTCATTTTTAACTGTCTCAGGCCCTTAGCATCTGTGGTGTTGGTGCTTTGGCCAGAACAACTTTTTAACATTGTTATTTTTCTATGAGTCTCTATGTCCCACAAAGGACATCCACAATTATTTCTGAGACATGTCCCTCTATTTTAGATGTACTAGCCTACTGTGGGACAATGACACTCAAGATTCTTTCAAGCCATTTGTCCTGCTACTGGGGTCTATAAGCAAGGTTTCGAGTCATTTGGAAATCTTAACAAATTTTCTTGCAGCCAAAACCTTGATGAGGTCTTTACCTTAACACCATTTATTTGAGAAATCTTTGAAGGCTAGAGAGACTGGAAATGGAAGTCTCTTCTTGTCTCACATATGCAGCCTTGAGTCCTCATATTTCTTTGAAATTTTGTATATACACTGAATAATTTCTACTTTACTTGTTTCTCCCTCAAAGTAACTTATACTCAGCAGGAAGAAATCAACTGGGACGGTCAGCATTCTAGCTAGATACCTCCTTTTCCAGATCAGAAAGTCCATTAAATAAGTTCTCTAACTTCCAACATATTCTAGGTCATACGTTTTGCCATTTTTTTTTTTTTCTGCCAAAGCATAGCTGTTTATTTTGAGGCTCTTCTTTTTGCAGTCTCCAGAAGAATTTGCCATTTATTCATCTTTCTTATACTCCTCCTCAGACTTTTCCTTCTGCCTGATCCCAGAATCCAATGCTATATGTTGTCTTTTAGGTTTTCTTACTCTGCTAACTACCAGTTTCTGTGTTATTTATCTATTGCTAGATAACAGACTGTCCATTAACATAGTGTATCTTGAATACCTTAAGACAATAATCATTCTATTTGTCCTTGAGCTAATAGATCAGCAGTTTGGCCTGGATTTCCTAATGAAGATTTAGTCATGAATTCTTTCAAATTTGTCTGTATTTCCAAACTGTTCCTACTACTGTATCTACTACCTGTTCTGCTTGTTAGGCTTAATTTTTTTTCCATATGGTCTTTCATTATCAAGGAGTCTTTGATTTATGACTTTGAATATCACATCCAAGGAGGGTAAAAGGCACAAAGTCTCTCAAAACCTATGCTTGAACAGTCTTCCTTCTTTTCTTATTGAAGTACAAGATATTTACAAAATTAGTTTTAGGTGTACAACATAGTGATTCAATATTTTTATCGGTCATATTCCATTTTGAGTTATCACAAAGTAATGACTTTATTTTCCTGTCCTGGGCAGTATATCTTAGCTGGGTTTTTTTTTTTTTTTTGTATATAGTAATTTATATCTCTTAATTCCATATGCCTATCTTGCTCAACCCCCATTTCTTCTCCCTACTGGTAACCACTAGTTTGTTCTCTGGATCTGTGAGTCTATTACTATTTTGTTATACATATTTGTTTTTTATCTTTTAAATTCCATATATAAGTGATAACATAGAGTATTTGTCTTTCTCTGTCTGACTTATTCCACTTAGCATAATACCCTGTCGATTGATCCATGTTGTTGAATACAAAATTTTAATGTTTTATGGTTGAACAATGCTCCATTTTGTGTGTGTATGTGAAAGTGAAAGTGTCACTCACTCATTAGTGTCTGACTCTTTGTGATCCCATGGATTGTAACCCACCAGTCTCCTCTATCCATAGAATTCTCCAGGTAAGAAAGAGTACTGGAGTGGGTTGCCTTTCCCTTCTCCAGGGGATCTTCCCAACCCATGTATCAAACCTGAGTCTCCTGCATTGCAGGCAGATTGCCAACTGAGCCACCAGAGAAGCTACATATATACGTGTGTGTATGTATATATATATATATATATATATATATATATATATATATGTATATGGCTAAAAATATTAATAGTATAGATTTATTTCAAATTTCTCTAGGGAAAAAGTGCTAAACTAACATTGAAAAATTATAAGCTAATAACTAAAATCTGGTGAATCTCACACATATGTTAGGTAATGTATATATAAAAATAGAATAGAGCAACAATCATAAATAATGTCTATATTTTCATAAATAGTACTTCTCATGGTACTTTCTCCGGACTAAATTGTATTCCTCCTAAATTCATATGTTGAACTGCAACCCACACTATGGCTATATCTGGAGACAGAGTTACTCTAAAAGATACTTACTTTTTAAAAAAGTAACTAAGGTAAACTGAAACCCTATGGAAGTGGTCTTAATCCTATAGAATTAGTGAATTCATAAGAAGAGGAAAAAAAGAGTGGTATCTCTCTCCACTCTCACAAGAAAGGCCATGTGAACTCACAGTGAGAAGGCACCCATCTTTCAGCCAGGAAAACAGTCCCTACCAGTATCTGAATATATTAGCACTCTGCTCTCAGATTTCCAGCCTCCAAAAGTGTGAGATAATAACTTACTTCTCCTTTCTAGGGCTTCCCTGGTGGCTCAGACAGTAGAGAATCTGCCTGCAATGAGGGATACCTGAGTTTGATCCCTGGGTTAGGAAGATCTCCTGGAGAAGAGAATGGCTACGCACTCCAGTGTTCTTACCTGGAGAATCCCATGGACAGAGGAGCCTGGCGGGCTACAGACCATGGGATCTCAAAGAACTGGACACAACTGAGCAACTTTCCCAATCATTACTTTCGCTTTCAACTTTCTCTGGTTTAAGTCACACACTATATGGTATGTTTTTTTTCATTGCAGCCCAAGCTGACAAACATAGTGCTTTGAGGTTTTGTCCTGTCTGGATATTTATTAAATGAGTCCACCTTTTGAAGCTGTATCACCCAATCTAACTCTTCAAAAATTGTTTCACAATATTTTCCTTGATTTGTGATTAAGTTGAGACAGGCTGCATGATATAGTCCCCTCTTGGAAACTCATAATATACACTCATTTATTACAGACTGGTATGATTCTACTGTTTAATGTCATGTAACTCAAACAAATATAGACTTCTTTGAGATTAAGTTTTTAATTTAAATTTCATCACTATGCAAGAAGAAAAAAATCCTTACTCAAAACATTGAAAAGTAGTATGTGCTTTCAGTGAAAATTTATTGAAGACATGAAGGAAAAGATTAGAGACTCATTATGCTATAGCATGTTCTAAAAGGCCTGTTAGCCATATAAATCTCCAAATTCTATACCACATGGAGCTATTATCTTTCTCTCCATTCCCCCCTCTAAAATTCCTTGAAAAGTCATTATTTGCAAACTCATTCTGATTTTATTCTTTTTCTATTACTTATGTCTCATGGTGGTGAGATTACTTATTTATTACAGAGCATGCTAGACCTTTTCTGACTTCTCCCACATATTCCTTATTCTTTTATCTGCATAGATTGATAAATAAAACAAAGTAACTGCTTATAGGGTTGTTTAGTTGTTTCACATTTTTTACTCAATATTTCATGGACTTTGTTTTAATTCATCTGTCAATATCATAAAGAATGAATATTTTATAGGATATAAACTAGGAATATGAGTTATAGGCATAGTTTTGTGTTTACAGAATCTGAAACCAGTTATTCCTCTCACGGATGAGCATGTATGCTAAGTTGCTTCAGTTGTGTCCAACTGTTTGTGACCTCATGGGCTGTAGCCCACCAGGCTCCTCTGTCCATGGGATTCTCTAGGCAAGAATACTGGAGTAGGTTGCCATGCCTTTTTCCAAGGGATCTTCCCAAACCAGGGATCAAACTAACATCTCTTATGCCTCCTGCATTGGCAAGTGAGTTCTTTACCACTAGCACCACCTGATAGAAGAGATGAAGACCAAAGGGAGAACCACCAGAAAAAAACTAGACTAAAAAATGTCATGGTTCATGCAGAACTGGGAATAGCTTATTCTCGCCAGCCATAAGTAAGAGGTTCCATATCTTCTAGGTTGTTTGTTTTATTATAAGTGAAGTAGCTCAGTCGTGTCCGACTCTTTGTGACCCCATGGACTGTAGCCTACCATGCTCCTCCATCCATGGGATTTTCCAGGCAAGAGTACTGGAATGGGTTGCCATTGCCTTCTCCAGAGCATCTTCCTGACCCAGGGATCGAACCCAGGTCTCCAGCATTGTAGCCAGACACTTTACCATCTGAGCCACCAGGGAAGTCTGTTTTATTGGTGCATAATTATTCATAGTAATTTCTTATGACTCCTTGTATTTCTGTGGTGTCAGTTGTAACTTCTGTTTTTCATTTCTTATTTTATTGAGTTGGGTTCTCTCTTTTATCAGTTATATTTATCCTTTCAAAGAAACAAACTTTCAGTTTTGCTGATCTTTAAAATCATCTTTTTGGTCTCTACTTCTTTTATTTCTTTCTTTGGCACCGTTGGTCATGGTCTAAGAGTCCCAGGGTTGCTGTTGAACCACACTGGTAGGCAGGTAAGCCCCTGGGCCCTGGTGCTAACAGGCTAAATGAATCACTGCAAAATGACACTTGCTAGCACCAATGTTTTCATGATAGAATGAGCTCTCACAAATGAGTGCTGCCACCATATGTGTTCCCAAGGGGAGTCCCAGTTGCCTTCTCTTTCTCTGGCAAGATTAGCAAGTGGGTCTGACCCAGGTTCCGATCAAATTACTCTGTGTCCTGGGACTGTGAGCATGGGCCCTTTAATAGTATAGTCTCTGTTTCCTCCAATCCTCTGGCTCTCCATATGCAGGTCCCACTGGCCTTTAAAGCCACACTTTCTGGGAACTCATCCTGCCATTGCAGGACCTCCAGGCTGGGGTGCCCTATATGGAGAGAACCTCTGTAGTAGTGATTATCCTTCCATTTGTGAGTTGCCTACCCAAGGACATGGCTTTTGACTATACATCTCTGCCCCTCTTAACTGTTTTACTGTGACTGCTTCTTCAAATCTTTAATTAAGAAATCTTTATGCTAGTCTTCAGGTCATTCTCACTGATAGTTGCTCTGTTAATAGTTGGCATGCGTATGGAAAAAGGTGAGCTCTGCCTTCTACTCTGACATCTTGTTCACCCTAAAGTCTTTTAAGTGATATTCACAATTTTCTTTTTCTCTAGAGTATAAGCTCTGTGAAGAAAGGACACATTTTTTGGTTCACTGATATGTCTCAGTCATGTAGCCTGGCACATAACAGGAGCTTATGTATTTCTTTCTTTCTTTTTTTTTTTTTTGCATTAATTGCATTATTTTATTTTTTTGTTTTTATTTTTACTTTATTTTACTTTTACAATACTGTATTGGTTTTGCCATACATCGACATGAATCTACCACGGGTGTACATGAGTTCCCAATCCTGAACCCTCCTCCCACCTCCCACCCCATATCATCTTTATGGATCATCCCCGTGCACCAGGCCCAAGCATCCTATAACAGGAGCTTATGTATTTCTTAATAAAATAAATGGTATATATACATCGTTATTCTAAGTAAAGTATCAATTTAATGTGACATCTTAAATATAAATTTAATGATGTAAAAAACACAGGTTTGAAATTCAAGAAACTTTCTGTGTATATAATTTTCATATGTTTTTAGATTATGTGTCTATTTCTCTTTAAAATTTAAGACATTACACCTCTTTCAGTCAACATCTTTGATAGAAAATATAGTATTTTAGAAAAGAACAAATCATGAAAATACATTTATAGTTCTCTAAGTAATGTTGACATGAAAAGCAACCTCTGCCCTTGTCCAGAAAAGGAGAAAGTCTATTTAATAATATTTATTTTTATTTTTACTCTATTTTACTTTACAATACTGTATTGGTTTTGCCATACATGACATGAATCCACCACGGTGTACATGAGTTCCCAAACATGAACCCCCTCCCACCTCCCACCCCATATCATCTCTCTGGATCATCCCCATGCACCAGCCCCAAGTATCCTGTATCCTGCATCGAACATAGACTGGCGATTTGTTTCTTACATGATAGTATACATGTTTCAATGCCATTCTCCCAAATCATTAATAATATTTTGTTTGTAAAATTGGTGGCAAAATCATATTTATTACATGGTTAACAGTTGTCAGTTCAATTATGGAAAAATTGAGCCTAGGACATCAAGTATCTGGAACATTTATTTAAATTGGCTTTCTAAAAAGAATATCCCAGAAGAAGAATGAATAACCTTTTCTCAAACCAGCATACTTTAAATTTAGAAGACATGATATTAATATATAAAAAGATGTATTAAATGTACTCAAATGTATTTTAATATTACCAAAGGCATACAAGCATCAGGCTTTTGAATATGTTTTGATACTTCTAAAGCTCTTAGGCATATTTTATGACAAGGCAAACTTTATTACATCAGTATAATGAGACTTAAGTTTTAATTTGCCTTTTAATCTTCTGATAAATTGCTTTTCGCAAATGTAAAATTAATAAAAACTGATTTCTTAGCTTTTCATTAATTCCTTTGTGTAACATGTTATTTATAAATTTAAAGTAGCTTAAATTATTTTTAGATAACTTATTAATGAGCTGTGAGAGTCTAAAGCCTTACAAATCTTTTACATTATCAGCTATAAATTTAGTAGGAAAATTTGGTCTAGTAATAATTAGATTTAACAAGATCATATTCAATTATCCTTATCTATAGTTGCATTGTTTCTATGGTTTATCCTTTGGGATTCTCTTGTTTGTTAGAAGAGAGTAATTGAAATTATAAATTAGAAACAAAGGAAATAATATTTCATGGTCCACATTAAGATGGTACACAACTCATGTTTGTTTTTAGTGTTTTCTTTATAATTTAACATAATGAATATTCAAAGTTGTTCTTGGATAAATTGTTACATTATTTTAACTGTAGATATATCTAGTAATATGGCATTTAGAGGAATGCCCAGTTAAAAATTTTAAATCCATAATCTCGTACGCATTCTAATAATAATCCTGACACTGAGCTCCTGCAATGATAAAAAATAATTAAATCCTCAATAATTCACAAAATTAGGTAATATAATTTGCATCCAACTTGAAGATTTACCCCATGTAGCAATATATCTGATTGCATTGCTTTAAAAATCACCTTAAATTTATTCTGAATGTAACATAAATAATGCAATTTTTATTTTAATATGGATATATTTTCTTTTTAAATAAAAATTTTATTTTTGACATAAATGTAGATTCATCAGCCGTTATAGGAAATAATACAGCCATACCATGATACCCTTTACCTGGCTTCCCCAATAGTGACATCCTGCAGACCGATAGCACAGTATCACAGTCAGGAGGCTAATATGGATAGGGTCATGCTATACAGAACATTCCCATTACCGTAGAATCCTTTTATATCGCCCTTTTATAGACACATCTACTTCCATTTCCCAACTTCTCAAAAGTACTAATCTGTTCTCTGTTTCTATGATTATATTTTTAAAGTGTTCTATGCATGTAATCTGAGTTAAATTCACCCATTCCAGTCCATTTTAGTTCACTGATTCCTAGAATGTCGATGTTCACCCTTGCCATCTCTTGTTTGACCACTTCCAATTTGCCTTGATTCATGGACCTGACATTCCAGGTTCCCATGCAATATTGCTCTTTACAGCATCAGACCTTGCTTCTATCACCAGTCACATCCACAACTGGGTATTGTTTTTGCTTTGGCTCCATCCCTCCATTATTTCTGGAGTTATTTCTTCACTGACCTCCAGTAGCATATTGGGCACCTACTGACCTGGGGAGTTCCTCTTTAAGTATCCTATCATTTTGCCTTTTCATACTGTTCATGGGGTTCTCAAGGCAAGAATATTGAAGTGGTTTGCCATTCCCTTCTCCAGTAGACCATATTCTGTCAGACCTCTCCACCATGACCCGCCTGTTTTGGGTTGCCCCATGGGCATGGCTTAGTTTCATTGAGTTAGACAAGGCTGTGGTCCTAGTGTGATTAGATTGACTAGATTTCTGTGAATATGGTTTCAGTGTGTCTGCCCTCTGAAGCCCTCTTGCAACACTTACCATTTTACTTGGGTTTCTCTTACCTTGGGCGTGGGGTATCTCTCCACGGCTGCTCCAGCAAAGCACAGCTGCTGCTCCTTACCTTGGACGAGAGATATCTCCTTCTGCCACCCTTCCTGACCTTCAGCGTGGGATAGCTCCTCTAGGCCCTCCTGCGCCTGGGCAGCCACCACTCCTTGGGCATGGGGTTACTCCTCCAGGTTGCTGCCCTGGCCTCAGGCGTGCGGTTGCTCCTTCTGGCTACCATGCCTGGCCTCAGGCGCCACCCCTAAGCTCGGATGTGGGGTAGCTCCTCTCGGCGTTCCTGCGCCGTCGCAGCCTGGCACTCTAGGCCGCCGTTCCTGACCTCGAACATGGGGTAGCTATCCGCCGCGCTTAGTGCACCGGCTGCCGCTGCCGCAGCCGCAGCCACAGCCACCTGCACTTAGTGTGCCAGCCACGGCAAGGCCGCCACCTGCGCCTAGTCAAAATTCTCCAAGCCAGGCTTCAGCAATACGTGAACCGTGAAACTCCTGATGTTCAAGCTGGTTTTAGAAAAGGCAGAGGAACCAGAGATCAAATTGCCAACATCCGCTGGATCATCAAAAAAGCAAGAGAGTTCCAGAAAAACATCTATTTCTGCTTTATTGATTATGTCAAAGCCTTTGACTGTGTGGATCACAATAAACTGTGGAAAATTCTGAAAGAGATGGGAATACCAGACCACCTAACCTGCCTCTTGAGAAATCTGTATGCAGGCCAGGAAGCAACAGTTAGAACTGGACATGGCACAACAGACTGGTTCCAAATAGGAAAAGGAGTACGTCAAGGCTGTATATTGTCACCCTGCATATTTAACTTATATGCAGAGGACATCATGAGAAACCCTGGACCGGAAGAAACACAAGCTGGAATCAAGATTTCCAGGAGAAATATCAAGAACCTCAGATATGCAGATGATACCACCCTTATGGCAGAAAGTGAAGAGGAACTAAAAAGCCTCTTGATGGAAGTAAAAGAGGAGAGTGAAAAAGTTGGCTTAAAGCTCAACATTCAGAAAACGAAGATCATGGCATCCTGTCCCATCACTCCATGGGAAATAGATGGGAAACAGTGGAAACAGTGTCAGAGTTTATTTTTGGGCTCCAAAATCACTGCAGATGGTGACTGCAGCCATGAAATTAGAAGACGCTTACTCCTTGGAAGAAAATTTATGACTAACCTAGATTGCATATTCAAAAAGCAGAGACATTACTTTGCTGACTAAGGTCCATCAGTCAAGGCTATGGTTTTTCCAGTAGTCATGTATGGATGTGAGAGTTGGACTGTGAAGAAGGCTGAGCACCAAAGAATTGATGCTTTTGACCTGTGGTGTTGGAGAAGACTCTTGAGAGTCGCTTGGACTGCAAGGAGATCCAACCAGTCCATTCTGAAGGAGATCAGCCCTGGGATTTCTTTGGAAGGAATGATGCTAAAGCTGAAGCTCCAGTACTTTGGCCACCTCATGCGAAGAGCTGACTCATTGGAAAAGACTCTGAGGCTGGGAGGGATTGGGGGCAGAAGAAGAAGGGGACGACTGAGAATGAGATGGCTGGATGGCATCAGTGACTAGATGGAGGTGAGTCTGAATGAACTCCGGGAGATGGTGATGGACAGGGAGGCCTGGTGTGCTGTGATTCATGGGGTCTCAAAGAATCCGACACGGCTGAGCGACTGAACTGAACTGAACTGATGCATGTAATCATTAAAGAACAGTTGTTGTTCACCAATTTGACTATTTCCTAGTGATTCCTTCAGATTGTTGTATCAGTATATTCCTTTATACTGCTGGATAGTATTATATGGTGTGGATGTATCATAGTTCATTTGACAAATCATCTGCTTAGGAAAAGTCTACATTTTTTTCTAGATTTTGGCTACTACAAATAATGCTTTTATAAACATTTATGTATAGGTTTTTGTATGAACGTAATTTTTTATTTCTGATGACCTTGCTCAACTTGTCTATTAGCCCTAGGATTTCCTTCCTTTTTTTTTGAATTTGTTTCTGATTGTTTAATTATGGATCCTGTGGGATTTTCTGAGTAGTCATGTTATCTGAAAAAATATAGTTTTATATCTTCATTTTGGATATTTACATGTTTTCTTTCTTATTGCACCAGCTGGAACTTTTACTTGTATATTAAGCATGGTTATAGTGGACATCTTTGCATTGCTTCTCATCTTAGAGGAAAAGCAATTTCAGTCCAACAATAGGTTTCTTGTTAACTGTAGGCTGAGGAAGTTCCTTGGGCTTTCTTTCTTTCTTTCTTTCTTTTTTTTTTTTTTAAGTAATTTGACAGAGGAGCCTGTTGGGCTACAGTCCATGGGGTTGCTGAGAGTTGGACACAACTCAGTGACTTCACTTTCACTTTTCACTTTCATACGTTGGAGAAGGAAATGGCAACCCACTCCAGTGTTCTTTCCTGGAGAATCCCAGGGACAGGGGAGCCTGGTGGGCTGCCGTCTATGGGGTCGCACAGAGTCGGACACGACTGAAGCGACTTAGCATCAGCAGCAGCAGCATAGTGAATCAGTGATGAACTTTGTCAAAGCTTTTTGCATTGATTTATATAGTCATGTGACTTTTGTTCCCTTAGTCTGTAAATACAGTGGATTCATTGCTTGGCTCTTGAACCAGTTTTGCATCCTTAGAATAAATTTCATTTGGTCATGATGTAGAACTCTTTTTATTAATATAATGATAAATCCATTTGTTAACATTTTGTTAAAGATTTTTGTATATGTATTCACTGGACATACTGGTTTGTGATTTTCTGGGTTTTTTTTGTACTGCATTTGTTTGCTATCAAGGTAAAGATATTTATTTGATGTGAGTAAAACTATGTTCATAAAGTTAATTTAGAAGTGTTCCCTCTTCTTGTTTTCTAGAAGAGTTTGTGTGGTTTTAGTGTTGATTCTTTAAACTTTTGGTAGAATTTTCCAGTGAAACTGTGTTCCCAATCCAAACTTAGGTCTGCTTGCCAACATGCAAAAAGCTGATCTACTGACACCAGGTTATGGTGAAGAAATGCCCAGCATTTATTGCAGGGCACCAAGCAAAGAATCTAGGTAGCTGGTGTTTAAAAGACCTGAACTTCCCAAAGGCTTTCAGAGAAAGTTTTTTAAAGACAGGGTGAGAGAAGGGGGTTATGGAATGGTGATCAGCTTGTGGAAATTCTGACTGGTTGATGGTGAGAGGTAATCAGGAATTAACATCTTCAACTTTATGGTTCTAACTGGTCTGGGATCTACATTCTTGTAGGTAATATACAGTGAACTTCTGTCTGGTGGGGGTTTCAATATCTGCAAAATAGCTCACAGGGCATGACTCAGAATATCATCTATTGCCCTTGAGGAGGAAGTAAAACTCCTTGACCTTATTTAATGGCTAAACTTTTATTTTTCATCTTGATTGAACTGGTTTCCTTTTTTCCTGCATTTTCTCACTTCTTTCATTAAATTCATTCTTTGTAACTCAGGGAAGGCCTAGGAGGCTAAAGATTTTCTTCAGACTAGAGGAAGGGGGAGCACATTGGGTGGTGGTGTCTTTCTGGGACAGCCTAGAGTCCTGTTTGGTTATAGCTCAACCTATAGAAACACAATAGTCATATTACCTATTTCATGTTGTATGACTTGTGATTCAGTTCAGTTCAGTCACTCAGTCACGTCCGACTCTTTGCAACCCCGTGAATCACAGCACGCCAGGCCTCCCTGTCCATCACCAACTCCCAGAGTTCACTCAGATTCATGTCCATCGAGTCAGTGATGCCATCCAGCCATCCCATCCTCTGTCGTCCCCTTCTCCTTCTGCCCCCAATCCCTCCCAGCATCAGAGTCTTTTCCAATGAGTCAACTTGTCGCATGAGTTGGCCGAAGTCCTGGAGGTTCAGCTTTAGCATCAGTCCTTCCAAAGAAATCCCAGGGCTGATCTCCTTCAGAATGGACTGGCTGGATCTCCTTGCAGTCCAAGGGACTCTCTAGAGTCTCCTCCAACACCACAGTTCAAAAGTGTCAATTCTTTGGCAGTCGACACTCTAAGTTGTCAAATTTATATACATGGAATTCTTCATAGTATTCCATAATTATCCTTTTTATACCTATAAAGTCTGTAGTAGCTCTTTTTCATTTCAGATATTGTTAATTTGTACTACCTCTTTTTTCTTTGTTGGTCTTGATAGAAGTTCATGAACTTTACTGATATTTTTCAGAAACTCCTCTCTGTTTCATTGATTTTTTTCTATTGTTTTACTGGTTTCAATTTCACTGAATTCTGCTCCTCTCTTGTTTCTACTGCTTGCTTTGGTTTTAGTTTGTTCAAGTTTCTTGAGGTGGGAACTTGAATTATTGATTTGAGATTTTCTCTCCTTCCTAAAGCATGCAGTCAGTGTTATAATTCTCCCCTCAGCCATGCTTTGGCTGTGTGTGTCCCACACATTTCCATATGTTTTATTTTCATTTAGTTCAGTGTATTTTTCTAATTTACCTTAAAAAATCCTTTTTTGCTGTGGATACTTCCAAGTACATGGTTTTATTTCTAAGTGTTTGGAGAATTTCCTATTATTTTTCTGCTATTGAGTTCTATTTTGGTTGGAGAATATACTGCATATGTTTTCACTTCTTTTAATTTTATTTTAGGTCTTCTTTATGACCTAGCATATGATTTTTATCCATATATGTTCCATGAATTCTCAAAAAGAAGTGTTCTGCTGTTGTAGGGTGTATTGGCTGGAAAAAAATCATCTTACTTTTTCTTCATCTGAGAATATTACCCATTCTTCCTTTATACCCCAAAGATATCTTGGGTGGGTATAGGAATCTAGATTGATCATTCCTTCCTTTTAGCAACTGAAAAGTATGGTGCCAGCTCTTTCTAACCCCTATAGTTTCTTATTAAGAGAATATTTTCATTCTAATAATTTATCCCTGTAAGTAAGGTGATGCTTCTCTGACTACTTCAAGATTTTTGTCTTTAGTTTCCCGGAGTTTATGTTGTATCTTACTAAGTATTTCGGGGATATTTTTGTGTTTGGGGTTTGTCTAACTTACCAGATCTGTAGATTTGTGTCTTTTGAAAAATTCTAATGATAAACTCATTGCTACAGTTCAGTGATAATATCTTCATGCACTTTTCTAGTTCTCTTCTCTTCCCTTCTCCTTCAAGGACATTAATGACATGAATATTCATTCTTTTTCTTTCATAATTTTGTAAATCCCATGAGGCCTTGTTCATGGTTTTCTATCTTATTTTCTCTATTTTCTTCAGATTTAGTAATTTCCATTGTTCTGTCTTCAAGTTCACTGATACTTTTGTCTATCCTCTTCAGTCTACTGGTTTTCCCATCTATTGAGCTGCTTGTCACTGTATTTTTCAGTTATGAAATTTTCATTTATTGATAACTGTTAGTTATATCTTCCATTTATTTGCTGATAATTTGTTAACTTTGTGAGACTTTTTTTTAAATCTTCATCAATTGTGTTTATCATTGTATGTGAAGCATTTTTTGAGGTTGCTTTAAAATCTCGAATAGTTCTAACATCTCTGTCATTTGGGTGTTTTCATTTGTTGTTCATTGTTTTCATCCAATTTGAGATCTTTCTATTTCTTGGTATGACAAGTAATTCTCTTTTGCAACGTGGATATTTTGAGTATTATATTAAAAGAGTCTGGATTTAAACCTTCTCTTTCAGTTGGCTTGCTGTGATGCCAATTTGGTATGGGAACAGCCTCATTCTTGCCAAGTGGGTATAGGAATTCAGTGTCCTCACTCAGCCTTTGCTGAAATTTGGAGGAAGAGCTTACTGTTTGGTGGGTATGAACGTGTCAGCTTCCCATTTGGCCTCCACTCAGACCTCTCTGGTTGAGAGAAATAGAAATGTGTCATTGTTGCTCCCTGAATAGCTTCATCTGATACCAGGGGGAAAGTATGGCAGCTGTGTTCACACTTGGTGAAGGTAAAAGTCCTGACTCTCCACTAGATCCCCTCTTAATCACCCGAAGGGTGAGAGGTAGGATGCCTCACTATTGCTGGGCAATAGAAGTATAGGCTTTCTTTGTGGTCTCCACTGACTCCTCAGGCAGAAGAGGGCGTCATTACTCCATGGAAAAGATGAAATTCCATCTCCCTGTTCGGATCTTCTCTGATATCACTCCAGTGAAATTTGGCCGGGAGTGGGAGGGATTGTTACAGCCCTACAGTTGTGGAAATCGAGATTCTTTGCTCAGCATGTGTTGGTCGGGGGTGGGGGGCGGGGTGTGTGCATGTGGGGCCTCTTGTTTTTCTGTGCTGTTCTGTGGACTAGAATAGTTAATGTTTAAAAGATTTCTGTAATGTCAGATGTCCCCTTTTCTGGTCTTCTGCTAAAGACAGAAGTCTTCTGACTTTTTATTTCTCTCCATTTTTTGGTATTTCCAGGTTGATAGTTTCTTTAGCTCTAAGCCTGGGACATATGAGGCAAAAAGAAAATCCAGTGAATTCACCTGAATGTTGTAGCTTGGAATTTGAAATTTCTAGCTAATCTGCCATATTCTCTATCTTTTGGAGTTTCCTTATATTTGTTTTATATATGATAAGTAAGATGTTAGTCATATTTAGGAGGAATAATAGAGAAAAGTACATCTGTCCATCTTCCTAGAAACAAAAGAGATGAATGTTTTACTAAATGTATATATATATATATATATATATATACACATATATCGGATAAGGCAATGGCAACCCACTCCAGTACTCTTGCCTGGAAAATCCCATGGATGGAGGAGCCTGGAAGGCTGCAGTCCATAGGGTCGCCAAGAATTCAGCACTACTGAGCAACTTCATTTTCACTTTTCACTTACGTGCATTGGAGAAGGAAATGGCAACCCACTCCAGTATTCTTGCCTGGAGAATCCCAGGGACAGGGGAGTCTAGTGGGCTGCCATCTATGGGGCCGCACAGAGTTGGACACGACTGAAGCGACTTAGCAGCATATATATATAATCATAAGCAATGCTTTCCCCCCAAATATCTACTTTTAAAACTTATGGCTACTCTAAGGCTTTCTGCCAAAGTAAAGAGAGCATAGCTCTCTAATGGCTGTAAGAATGGCTCCATTATTCATTTACTTTGTAGAAGATTATAAATATAAAATAACAGTATATAATTTTTTGCACAGGTAAGTTACTTATTATCCATTTTAAATTATAATTGCTCCTTTTATAGTATACATGCTTTGGAGACTAATATCTTTATGCTTAATTATAAACCTTTTATATAAAGAACTTAAAGTGAGTTCCTTCCTTATAAGATATAAATAAAAGGTTTACTTATCCCTCAATAACCAGGGATCTTCAGGGAAATGAGACAGAAGTGAGGTAAGAGGTTTTTGTTAATCTCCTGCCATAGCTCAAGTTGAAAGGAAAAAATCAAAATAGAGGGGAATAGTGCTCTCCTGTTCCCTTTCTAGAACTCTGATAGAGACTATCCCACAGAAAGTCTCATACAAATAGTAGTAGCCACTGCAAAGTAGATCTAGAGAGTGCTAGAAGTAGCTCCATTGTGCTGTACTGAGGTTCTAAAGTTCCTTTCTCCCGCCAGTTGGAAAGGCAGATGAGAGTTGACAGCTACTGAGGTTGCAGGGGGCCAGCAATAGCAAGGAGTAATAGGGAGATAATACTGTGTGGCAGAGGTCAGGGATTGAGAGCTAATCCACAAAACAGATGGAAAATCTGAATGAGACTCAGAGGTTCTGCACAGTGAGCTAGTGTTGAAGTAGAGTGGAGCTAGTGGAGAGAAGAGACTCCTCTTTGTAGGGATTACAACCTGGTTTCTACCAGCTTTGTACTTGACGAATGAAATCTAGGAGCACAACTAGTCTATGTGAAAATTTTCATCTCTATGAAGCCTGGGAAGAAAGCAGAGGAAAAGAAAGAAACTTCTCAGCTTGGGCACAATTTCCCATGGTGTTTTCTTATATTCTAACTCCAATTTGTAGAAAAATATTGCAGAGATTAATAGCTGGGACAAGAAAATTAATAAGTAGAATTTTTACCTTGTGATTTAATAAATATTTATCCAAACAAGGTTGAAATAGAGAAGAGACTTTTAATGGTGAGGTTTTTTTTGTGTGTTTTGTTTTGTTTTGTTTTGTGTGTGTGTGAGTTAGGGACTTGAGATGGATAAACTACAAGAATAAAGAACATAGTAGTTGAACAATGGTTGTATGTCACTGATGCATATTTTTGCACACCAGTGTTCTTCTCTCCATCCTCACATCCAATGGAAGACTCATTTAGCTAGCATAAATGCTTTACAGGGACTGGATGGAAGAAAATCAGTGCTGAGCTACCTATTGCATCTTAGTATACAACTGCTATTTAGACTGCCTGGTAAAACCCTCTGTACATACACAAAACTACCCAATGAAGTCTTGTCTATTGTGGCATTCTTTGATCCATTGGATAGATATCTCCCATCCCCTGAAGGCAAATCAAGTCATCTTTGAATCAGTTAAAGCTTTTAGAAAGTATATTTTGATATACAGTCTAAAATTACCTCCTTTTAACCTCTATAAATGACCTAGATTTACCTTTCAGGCTCAATTCTATAAATCAACTCCTGTCAACCTTCCTTTAGGACTTCCATGGTGGCTCAGATGGTAAAGCGTCTGTCTACAATGTGGGAAACCCGGGTTCAATCCCTGGGTCGGAAGATCCCCTGGGAAAAGAAATGGCAATCCACTCCAGTACTATTGCCTGGAAAATCCCATGGACAGAGGAGCCTGGTAGGCTACAGTCCATGGGGTCGCAAAGAGTCAGACACAACTGAGTGAATTCACTTCACTTAACCTTCCTTTAAATACTTAAAAACCATTATTTTACACTCCAAGTAATTTACTATAAAGCTTGTTTTGGCTTTGCTTATTACTCTCATGGTACCCTGAATGAGTTCCATTTTGTATGTCGTGGTTGAAGTTCTGGCAGTCAGAACTATATGCAGTATCCCTAGTAGAATTTGGCCAACTCTAAATGCAGTGGCAGTGACTATTTATTTCTAAACAATGCTGCATCACTTAAATTGTGACCTGAGCATGATGGAATTTTTAAATTTTATCTTCTCTTTCACAGTAGTGGTAATAATATAAGCTTTTCTTGAAAATAAGTATCTAAAGGGGTTCATTGGCAACATAACAAGAAGGTTAATTTGGACAACCAGCCCCAATTCGTCAAACCTGCCATGGTGAAACTCCGATTTGGGCATAAGCGTGCAATAGGCAGAAGCAAACCAAAAAGGAAAAATAGACAGTTGGGTTTGAGTCCTGAGAGGGATTGAAAGATTGACATCAATCACTATACACTTCTGAATGGGATTTAGGTAGCAGGGGATATATGCTTACTATGATAGAAAATGGGAGAGTTAACACCATACATCAGCTTGAGCTTGGGTCTCCAAAGGTTTTGGAAATAATGAGGCAATCTCTGAGGGCCAACTTCTCATAAAACAGAGTTCTAGGCACTAGAATTGACTTGAAAACCTGTGTTACAAATATTATCATTCCCACTGAAATATGGAGTTTGGCTCATAAACATAATCATCTGCCTAAATACATAAAATAAGTACATGGCAAATCCACAATTTCAGTCTGCATCTCTTTCAAATAAAGCTTTATGATCTTCTACCATATTCTGGCTTACTCTGTGTTTCAGTTCACTAATCTTTCAAAAACTATTAGGTAACAAACCAACCACAATTTAGTGATTTAAAATAGAAGTATTTTATTAGCCAGGGGCATGCTACCACCATAGCATGACAGAGATAAAAGAGTCTTATCTAGAGCTCTTAAGGCCTAAAATTGGAACTCTATCACTGATACTTACTCTCCATCCATTGGCTGACAGAAGTCACTGGCATAAGCCAATATGGAGAAGTAACTCAACATTCAGTTCAGTTCAGTTCAGTCGCTCTGTCGTGTCCGACTCTTTGCGACCCCATGAATCGCAGCACGCCAAGCCTCTCTGTTCATCACCATCTCCCGGAGTTCACTCAGACTCACATCCATCGAGTCCGTGATACCATCCAGCCATCTCATCCTCGGTCGTCCCCTTCTCCTCCTGCCCCCAATCCCTCCCAGCATTAGAGTCTTTTCCAATGAGTCAACTCTTCGCATGAGGTGGCCAAAGTACTGGAGCTTCAGCTTTAGCATCATTCCTTCCAAAGAAATCCCAGGGCTGATCTCCTTCAGAATGGACTGGTTAGATCTCCTTGCATTCCAAAGGATTCTCAAGAGTCTTTTCCAATACCACGGTTCAAAAGCATTAATTCTTCGGCACTCAGCCTAACATTATCCACTCATAATGAGGCTTCAACAAAGGTAAGGGTGGTGGAGAACTACCCTTCTTCTGTCTTACTGTGTTTAGACCAGAGTTTATTATAAAACAGAACAATAGTGTAAGTACCTGATTTCCTTCTGACTTTTGTTAAGATGCTAATTTTTCCACCTGATATATGAAATAAACTTACACTAGAAAGTTGAGCAACTCTAAATGTACAAATAAGAAAAAATAGAAGTAGGGGAAAAATAAGAATTCCACACACTTTTGTTTATTAAGGTTCTTTTTTTTTTTTTTCTGTTTGAAGACCTCTGAATTCATTCTTCTTGTTTCAAACTTCTACTTCTTCAAAGTAGTGGTTTTTCTAGTGGATAGTACCATTTTCTATCTTTAATAAAATCTATTTTTAATAAGCTTCTCGGAAAACATAGGATGAAATAATAATGTTTAAAGTGTCTAATCCATGTTTTTTTCTTCTAAGATGTCATTACAGGTTTTTAGAAATTCTTTTATCCAAAGCATTGGAAATCTTCTGAATGAAAAATAAAAATCCCATTTCCCCAAAATTTGATGATGAGCTTACACATGTTTATAAAATCACGGTAGAGCATCTGTTCTTCTGACTTCTTTTCTACAAAGAAACTGACATTTGCTGATATTTTTCTTTCCTTGAAGATAGGTTGAGATTTGTTTTTTATCCTTTTCATTGACAGAAAAATAATTTTGTGTGCATTTTCTGAGCCCAGTAAATCCTTTAATCAATAAGTATTTTGTTGACACCTGTATGTGCTTTTCATTATAATCACATTATAAGCCACTACAGTTATTCTGCCATTCCTTTGCATTTGTATTAATCAGTTCAGTTCAGCCACTCAGTCGTGTCCAATTCTTTGTGACCCCATGAACCATAGCATGGCAGTCCTCCCTGTCCATCACCAACTCCCAGAGTCTACCCAAACTCATGTCCATTGAGTTAGTGATGCCATCCAACCATCTCACCCTCTGTCGTCCCTTTATCCTCCTGCCCTCGATCTTTCCCAGCATCCGAGTCTTTTCAAATGAGTCAGCTCTTCGCATCAGGTGGCTGAAATATTGGAGTTTCAGCTTCAACATCAGTCCTTCCAATGAACACCCAGGATTGATTTCCTTTAGGACGGACTGGTTGGATCTCCTTGCAGTCCAAGGGACTCTCAAGAGTCTTCTCCAACACCATACACTCAATCAATATGCTTTACATGCTTAGAATGATCCTTATTTTTATTTCAACTTTTGCCCCATGTATTATTAATATTGATGTAATATGTTAAAGAAATCTAGGTTTTATTACCTTATAATTTTCACACTAAACAGAGGAAAGTGATGTCTTTATACCTTATCCTTTTAGCATTAATTCTGGAAAACTGTATTAGTTTATAATATGCATTTGAAAGATTAATGCTGCAGCACTAACCTAGATCATTGCCTGGAATACTGAAGCTTTGGCATAATCAAAGTATTATTTACTTATCACATTTAATGCTGAATCTCTAGTCTTTTCATTTTCTCTCTTCAAGGTTGCTATGTCCAACAAGATACTTTGCTCAAAATACTAGGTGTGTAAATACACAGAAAATTTTATTGAATTAAAGACTATTTTGTAATTGTCATATGCCTAGAATGTAAAGGCTGTTAACATCTCTTTGACTCATTATTTTAATTCTAATTGTTCAATATCTCACACCTGTGTAAGAAAATGCCATGAAATAGCAATTTGGGGTTGATTTAGAAATGCCCTGCATTGATATGATGATTTTTAAAAGATCTTTAACATGTTATTTCAAAATTGTTCATAAAAAATTATAAATAGGTTCACTCATACTACAAATGAAGTGATTGTACTTGTATTTTTCACTATCATTATTATTATTAAATACACTTTTCTATATATATACCTAGTCTTTATCTTCATAATTTCTTACCTACATGGTGTCCTATTACATTGATATTCATAATGAGTATAATATGCTTAGTAATTTCTAGGTTTTTATTTAATTTGTCATTAGGCCAGACTGCTGCTATAAACACCAGCTTATTTATTTTTTCTTAAAATATGCCATGTAAATAGATCACCAGAAGCTACCTAGTGAATACATCTTTATTTGGATACATGTGATTTAATTTTATTTTTGTAACCCTTACATCAACAAAATCACAAATAATGTTTGGAAAAGGTCATATCAAAGAAAAGATCATTTAAGGCTTTAGGCAAATTTATTGGCCATCTACATATGATCATAAAGGGAATAAAATTCAACATTGTTATTTTGTTGATTTTTTAAAATAAGTTTTTGTTCCTGGTTTGATATTTACCTCTGGGATTTAGATCTGAGGTACACTCAATCATCTGATTAATTCAGATAGTGTAATAAAAGAAGGGAAATTGAATTCCAGACAGATTTTTAAATTGATTGCCCCCATTTTACTATTTGGTATTGGCCAACAATTATTTTGTGTACATAGCTAGAGAATGAGTTCTGTAAGATTCTTTTCCCAAAATTCAGCACTATGTTTATAAGCTGCCAGTTTTTCTACCATCTCACTCTTCAATGCCAGCCTGAAACATCCCTTAACTTCTATTGATGGGGACAGCCTTGATGTTCTCTCAGCCTGACTGAACTTCAGACTTTTCCTTCCTTTTGGCCTGGAATGTCAGGTCAATGAATCAAGGCAAATTGGAAGTAGTCAAACAGGAGATGGCAAGACTGAACGTCGACATTCTAGGAATCAGTGAACTAAAATGGACTGGAATGGCTGAATTTAACTCAGATGACCATTATATCTACTCCTTTGGGCAGGAATCCCTTAGAAGAAATGGAGTAGCCATCATAGTCAACAAGAGTCTGAAATGCAGTACTTGGATGCAGTCTCAAAAACGACAGAATGATCTCTGTTCATTTCCAAGGCAAACCATTCAATATCATGGTAATCCAAGCCTATGCCCCATCCAGTAATGATGAAGAAGCTGAAGTTGAATGGTTCTATGAAGACCTATAAGACCATTAAGAACTAACACCCCAAATAGATGTCCTTTTCATCATAGGGACTAGAATGTAAAGTAGGAAGTCAAGAAACACCTGGGGTAACAGGCAAATTTGGCCTTGTATGGAATGAAGCAAGGCAAAAACTAATAGAGTTTTGCCAAGAGAACGCTCTGGTCATAGCAAACACCCTCTTCCAGCAACACAAGAGAAGCCTCTTAACGTGGACATCACCAGATGGTCAACACCAAAATCAGATTGATTGTATTCTTACCAGACAAAATGGAGAAGCTCTATACAGTCAACAAAAACAAGACCAGGAGCTCACGGTGGCTCAGATCATGAACTCCTTATTGCCAAATTCAGACTTAAATTGAAGAAAGTAGGGAAAACCACTAGGTATTCAGGTATGACCTAAATCAAATCCCTTATGATTATACAGTGGAAGTGAGAAATAGATTTAAGGGACTAGATCTGATAGACTGATGCCTGACGAACCATGGACAGAGGTTCGTGACATTGTAAAGGAGACAGGGATCAAGATCCCCATGGAAAAGAAATGCAAAAAAGCAAAATGGCTGTCTGAGGAGGCCTTACAAATAGCTGTGAAATGAAGAGAAGCAAAAAGCAAAGGAGAAAAGGAAAGATAAGCATCTGAAAGCAGAGTTCCAAAGAATAGCAAGAAAAGAAAAGAAAGCATTCCTCAGCGATCAATGCAAAGAAATAGAGGAAAACAACAGAATGGGAAAGACTAGCGATCTCTTCAAGAAAATTAGAGATACCAAGGGAACATTTCATGCAAAGATGGGCTTGAAAAGGACAGAAATGATATGGACCTAACAGAAGCAGAAGATAGTAAGAAGAGGTGGCACGAATAAACAGAAGAACTATACAAAAAGATCTTCATGACCCAGATAATCACAGTGGTGTGATCACTCACCTAGAGCCAGACATCCTGGAATGTGAAGTCAAGTGGGCCTCAGAAAGCATCACTATGGACAAAGCTAGTGGAGGTGATGGAATTCCAGTGGAGCTATTTCAAATCCTGGAAGATGATGCTGTGAAAGTGCTGCACTCAATATGCCAGCAAATTTGGAAAACTCAGCAGTGGCCACAGGACTGGAAAAGGTCAGTTTTCATTCCAATCCCAAAGAAAGACAATGACAAAGAATGCTCAAACTACTGCACAATTGCACTCATCTCACACACAAGGAAAGTAATGCTCAAAATTCTCCAAGCCAGGCTTCAGCAATACGTGAACCATGAACACCCTGATGTTCAAGCTGGTTTTAGAAATGGCAGAGGAACCAGAGATCAAATGGGCCAACATCCACTGGATCATTGAAGAAGCAAGAGAGTTCCAGAAAAACATCTATTTCTGCTTTATTGACTATGCCAAAGCCTTTGACTGTGGATCACAATAATCTGTGGAAAACTCAGAAAGAGATGGGAATAACGGACCACTTGACCTGCCTCTTGAGGAATCTGTATGCAGGCCAGGAAGCAACAGTTAGAGATGTACATGGAACAATGGACTGGTTCCAAATAGGAAAAGGAGTACGTCAAGGCTGTATATTGTCACCCTGCTTATTTAACTTGTACGCAGCAGGTCAGGAAGCAACGGTTAGAACTGGACATTGGAACAACAGACCAGTTCCAAATGGGAAAATAAGTATGTCAAGGCTGTATATTGTCACCCTGCTTATTTAACTTGTACGCAGCAGGTCAGGAAGCAACGGTTAGAACTGGACATTGGAACAACAGACCAGTTCCAAATGGGAAAATAAGTATGTCAAGGCTGTATATTGTCACCCTGCTTATTTAACTTATATGCAGAGTACATCATGAGAAACGCTGGACTGAAAGAAACACAAGCTGGAATCGATTGCCTGGAGAAATGTCAATAACCTCAGATATGCAGATGACACCACCCTTATGGCAGAAAGTGAAGAGGAACTAAAAATCCTCTTGATGAATGTGAAAGTGGAGAGCGAAAAAGTTGGCTTAAAGCTCAACAGTCAGAAAACTAAGATCATGGCATCAGGTCCCATCACTTCATGGGAAATAGATGGGGAAACAGTGGAAACAGTGTCAAACTTTGTGTCTTTGGGCTCCAAAATCACTGCAGATGGTGACTGCAGCCATGAAATTAAAAGACGCTTACTCCTTGGAAGGAAAGTCATGACCAGCCTAGATGGCATATTCAAAAGCAGAGACATTACTTTGCTGACTAAAGTCCGTCTAGTCAAGGCTATGGTTTCTCCAGTACTCAAGTATGGACATTAGAGTTGGACTGTGAAGGCAGCTGAGCACCGAAGAATTGATGCTTTTGAACTGTGGTGTTGGAGAAGACTCTTGAGAGTCCCTTAGACTGCAAGGAGATCCAACCAATCCATCCTAAAGGAGATCAATCCTTGGTGTTCATTGGAAGGACTGATGCTAAAACTGAAACTCCAATACTTTGGCCACCTCATGTGAAGAGTTGACTCATTCGAAAAGTCCCTGATGCTGGGAGGGATTGGGGACAGGAGGAGAAGGGGACGATAGGGAATGAGATGGCTGGATGGCATCACCGACTCAATGGACATGAGTTTGAGTGAACTCCGGGAGTTGGTGAGGGACAGGGAGGCCTGGCGTGCTGTGATTCATGGGGTCACAAAGAGTGGGACACGACTGAGCGACTGAACTGAACTGAACTGAACTGATAGGCCTCTGACCTCCCTTATCTTAGAGCATTAACTTGAAAACAGACTTGGACTTGTAAATTCTTTCTCTGCCTCTTTGAGATGTAAATCTTTTCCCAGACTTTTGCCAGTTTTTATGTCCCAGAACTGTCTTTCTCAAGAACTGGGAGCCATCACTTTGAAATATAATCTTCAAGAAAAATAATGCCTCTCTCTTAGTCTGGAGGGGCGGATGGAAGCCTAGTTTCTATTAGCCAATGAGCACTATTTAGCAACCTGCAATGTAGGAGCCCCTAGCAATGTGGGTTCCATCCCTGTGTCAAGAAAATACCCTGGAGTCAGGGAATGGCAGCCTAATTCAGTATTCTTGCCTTGAGAATCCCATGGACAGAAGAGCCTGGCATGTCCATGGGGTTACAAACAGTCAAACACAAATGAAGTGGCTTAGCACACACACACCATTTAGCAAACAGGATCCTAGTTCGCTCCAGTGCTTAATATATGTCCTGTCTTTTGTTTCAGTGAAGTTGAGTGTAATCTCTCTCTCCTGTTGCAGTAGTGTGGAATAAAGTCTTGGCTGTTTAATGCCATCTAGTGCAATTTATCTATATATACACAATTATCTATATATCTGTAGGTTATGTATACACCCGTAGGATTATCCTCACCTTATAGTCATGTCTTTTTCCTGTTAACTTACAGTGTTATCAAGAGGTAGAGTTTATTTCTCCATCCCTTGAATCTATGCTGATCTGTCTTTTTGTTTTTGTTTTTGTTTTAAATGCGGAAGGTGGCAGAAGTAGACAATGTGCCAGTGTGAAGCTAGACATCAAGAAGCTTGGGGCACACTTTGCCATGGTCAACCTGCTTCTTTCTGTGGTCAAGTGAGTGAGTTTAGCTGAGACCAGCCCTAACTGCTGACTTGAACAATTGGATACAAATATTTTGTAGAGCTTTTGTGGCTAGGAAAAGTATAATTGTAAAGCAGTGCCATAGTGAAATATGTAAACATACACACGTGATTCTGAAATTTTTTAATTTTCAAACTTGGCAACCCCCTCTTTCCCATTAGGTAACCCATATATAAATTAAGATATATAGATTTCCATTTGCTTACATCAGCAGAAATATGCTATGATATCTCAGTATTGCACATCTTTTTGTCCTCTGCTAAACTATCTACTTCAAGAAGTAAAATATATTCCATCTTCCTCAAGGCTCCAATTGCCAAAAAATATCAAATCTAACTAAAAATGACCATTTTACTCCCTTTAAAGTGATTGATTTAATTATGGTACTTTGTTTTCTTAGTTCACTGGAGTCCCCAATTAAAAGACTCAAGCAGATGTGCCTTGAGATGATAAGAGGTCAATTTACCATGCCATGGAGAAAAAAGAACAGAATTAAAGCAGTTTACTGAAAAGTGACTTCAAAGAACCAATACTTCAAATTAAAGTGTGCTCCAAAACATTACTCACATCTATTTTAATATATTGCATTGGTTATGAATTAAAATCAAAGTTCTACCTCTCAGAATTCTATCTCTTTGGGGAACACTTATTTCTAAAAGAATTGTCTCTCTTTCTAAAAAAAGATGTTTTCTACAATTAATGAAATTAGTCTTCATTTTCAAGATTTCTGAGCAAACTTCTTAAACTGTTTATATCTGGTTTAACATCTGACCTAATTTTAATTTTCAGAACATAATTGGAGCTTGAGGATATCATTATTCATAGTACTTTTCTAATTATATCAAATGAGAGTTAACCTTTGAATAAAGAAGGCTATTCAAAGAAAACCCTGTTATTTCTTCTCTTCTTAAATGTAGATAAAAACAGGACCAGTCCTTTCTAACTTTTCTGTTGCTGATACTTCACTCATAAAAAATGCATGTTGTTTTATTGTTTATAATTGCCTTGGGAAAGTACTTACTTACACCTGTTGGTAAACAAAGAATTCATAAATTTACAAGTTTTTTAGAAGTCTGATGCTCTCATCTTTCAATTCAATTGAAATTCAATTGAATTGAAATTCACTTGAAAATAGGATATAAATTTTTAGCATGTGTTTTCATTACTAATGTGACTTGTTTTCTTATATTTTGGTAAATTCTTAAACTCAAATGTATTTTTTAAACTGATCATTGAAAATCAGCCAAAGGTTATTTTCATGACTAGAATTTATTGCTGTATAAGCCTAGCAAAATTGCAAATTTTGCTTTCTAGTCATAGAATTTTAAAATGTTATATTCAACAGTTTTTATAATGCTAACATTAGATAAATAATGTTGTAAATAAATAGAGCAGGATAATTATCTTTGATCTCATGGTTAAGTTATTAAAAATATTTGAATATTGAATTATAAATAACATTAGGATAATTCTGTTTTCTCCTAACTCCAAGCCCTTATAATTTACAAAGACTCTTTTGAGATAATTGATGACAGTTATAATACCCTACTTTTTTCATAACTCCCCTTTTTTGGGAAAACATTTAGGATAATTAGCAGGTACACTTATTAATTGCTTAGAGGTTCACTAAAAATAAAGCTACCATTTTACAACATTTCTTCAAGTAATATATTAAAAAATATGTATTATATTTTATATTTGAAAAATCCTTTTGGAGTTCAGTAGAGTTAACCCCATTTGTTCTTCGTCATTCAGCTAATATTTGGAAGTGCAGAAACAGTCCTTTATAGTACAGTTTGAAATCAAGAAGTGTGGCTCTTCCAGATTACCTCTTCTTTCTCAGAACTGTATTGGCTATTTAGAGTTCTTGATAGTTCATACAAATTTTAGTATTCTGTTTTTTTATCTGTGAAATATACTATTGGAATTTTTATAGGAAAAGCACTGACTCTTTTAGATGATTTTGAACTGAGTGGACATTTAAATAAATTAATAATTCCAATCCATGAATGAACACAAGGTATCTTTTCATTTGTTTTGTATCCTTCAATTTCTTTCATCAAATTTTTGTAATTTTTACTGTATAAAACTTTCACCTTTTTGGTTTAATTTATTCATAAGTATTTTATTGTTTTAATGCTATTAGAGATAAGAATTCCCTAAAGCTGCTTTTTCAGATATTTTATTGTTAGTGTACAGAAACAGGCTTGATTTTTTGTATACTGATTTTGTAGTTTAAAACTTTACTGAATTTGTTGATTTTAAAAGTCTTTATGATTTTCCAAACACAAGATCCTATCATCAAAAAAAAAAAAGTTTTACTTCTTCCTTTCTGATTTAACTTTGTTTTTCTTGCCTTATTATAGGAGTAAGAATGAGCAGACTAGTGTGAATGGGCACCCTTATATTCTCCCTGATCTAGAGGAAAAGCTTTTAACCATTCATAGTCAAGTTTGATATTAGTTGTGGACTTGACATATAGGCCTTTATTATGATAAGATATGTTTCTTTTATCCCCAGTTTCTTAAGCATTTTTATAATAAGTAATGTTTAATTTTATCAAATGTGGGTCAAGATAACAGAAAAGATAGGGAAACATACGAAATGAATTGAAAGTAGTTCAAAATTACCATTTTTAGTTAAAAATATGTCTGAAGTGCAGAGAGGTTTAGCTAGTAATAAAAAACATCCCAGATAAACTTGAACAAAAATGTTTCAGACACAGCTAAAAATATAAACGCCATAAACCTTTTTACATTTTGCTTCTGTTTGATTTTCTTTAACTTCTTTCTCAGAAAGAATCGGATTTCAGAAAAGCTTTTCAAAAATAGGTAGAGAAAACAATGTGTTTTAGAGCACATCCTACTGCACTGGAAGGGTATGAAGCATAGTCCTTATCGCTAGTGTTCAGTAAGATATGAAGTACTTCTTAGAAATTATGCTGCTGGTCTATATACAAAATATGAAATCACAGGAAAAAAATGTGAATTGTTAGTGTTTACCTTAACATACTTAAATAACTTATCTAATAACTGGGACCTATCTCATTTTTTCATGTTTGGATATATCCTATGCCCCTCAAACAGAGTAGATAATCAGGCTTCTGTCTTCTTGGTTAGAAAAAAAAAAATAATAGCAATCTGAGATTGTTAGTTCATCCTCAATTGTAATTGGTGAGGTATTAGGGAAGATGGCAGAGCTACTGAAATATTTGTGTGTACGTTTGTGTGTCTGTGTTCATGCATGCATGCATGTTGGTGGCATGCTATCATGTAACAAAAGGTACCAAAAACCTTCCTTTTAAGTTCATACACCTGCCAGAAGTTATGGCCAGCTTCCTCTCCATAAGACTTTATAAACAATGTGAGAACCAGCTCTGCAAACACTCATTTTCAACCTACTTGATATAAGTGATGTGTCCATTTGTATAATTCTGTCATGGAAAGTGATGACTTGTTTCCCACATAAGAAATAAGAGGAACTTTTTCCCTTCTTTAGAGCCAAGGGAGTTGGATTCCAAGAGAATCATTTTTAAAGCCTGGAGCCCCATACAAGGTGAGGGTATTCGTCTTTCATACACTAGTTCAGTGTCTATGCTACTAGAAAAAGATTAAAAAAACATAAGTTCTCTAAAGATAAAAAATAATACAGATTCCAAATATGTACACATACATTACTGCCTCAAGGTTCAGGAAACAAGGATGGTCATAAGAAATGCAAACAATAACATGCATCAGCAGAGTATAGGGTAATACCAGTAACTGGAGAACAGGCCTAAAGAAGGACTAAACTTGCTTTAAAAATCCATGCTGAAGTGAACTGCTCTGGAATGATCTACCCATTTGAAGTTTGCCAAGGCATCTCCTTGGAGAAGGCAGTGGCACCCCACTCCAGTACTCTTGCCTGGAAAATCCCATGGACGGAGGAGCCTGGTAGGCTGCAGTCCATGGGGTCGCTAAGAGTCAGACACGACTAAGCAACTTCACTTTCACTTTTCACTTTCATGCATTGGAGAAGGAAATGGCAACCCACTCCCGTGTTCTTGCCTGGAGAATCCCAGGGATGGTGGGAGCCTGCTGGACTGCCGCCTATGGGGTCGGACAGAGTCGGATACAACTGAAGCGACTTAGCAGCAGCAGCAAGGCATCTCCTTGAATCCCACAGCTCAAGAATGAGGGTAATGAAAACACCCAAACCAAATGGGGATTGATGTTGGGAATGAAATCAGACTGTAACCAATTTCAGTTATATACGGATATTTCTGTGTTTTCCCTCGTAATCCTCACCAAACTCCTCCTACCATTCCAAGGGGGTAGAAGATATAAGGAGAGAAGCAGATATAAGGAGACCTTTATATAAAAGTTGAAACTAAAAGTTAAAAAAAAAAAGCTAGCCTAAGTTTTAAGAAGTGTGGTGAAAGTATTTCAGAAACTCAAAATTCATTGTAAAGTTAAGGAATTGTACTGAGAATTCAGTTAATGAGTTACTATTGGAAGAGAATCCTTGTATGGGATAGATGCCACATTTTAATTAGAAATAAATAAAACTTTATTCTCAAACGATTTGAAATTACTCAGCCCAATTAACTTGAATGTGTAGATGAGTGGTGAGGTACAAAATTAAACCAAATGAGACACTTTGTCCATGATATCGTACAAACTGAGGACAGAGTACTTTACTCTGGATATTAGTAGAGATAAAGTTATAGGGACTTTTTCTTTTAAGGAGTAACAGCTAAATATTTGTATTATCATTTTGAGGTAATAAAAATGAAACATTCTCAGCAGATTCCTAGTCAGAGGTGTTATTGATGAAATTTCTACAGCCTCTACCACGTGGGCCCAGATAGGTCTTTCCACTTATGGCATGATCTTCCCCAAAGGGTTCTGGTATTTGTGCAGATGAGCAGAACTTGTCATTTTAAACCGTAACCAACTTTTATCAATGCAAGTCAGAAACAGATGTCAAACCAACAATCTGTCTCTCTGGTTAGCATTCAAAACTGGTCAAACAATGAAACAGCATATCAAGTGGTAGAGATTCTATCCTACTCTGTCTGTGACTCACTTTTAATTTTAATTAATGTATGTGCTGAGAAAATTTACTTGCATCTGTAAGTAAATGGTATTTGGAGCTTCATTATTAACTGGTGTTTATAATAATTCTTTGAATTTCTCCCTACTTGTATTTTAAAAATCACCTAGAGATCACTCAACAGAATTATTTTCAATGATTCATCAGCTGAGAATTCAAACAGCACCTTGCTAAGTTTAGTTGAAAACAAATGATTAGAAGGCATTTGACTACTAAAATATTTTTCTTTCTGGAAATGCTAACATATATTTTTTAATTGAAGTATGGTTGATTTATAATATTAGTTTCAGGTGTATAATACTGTGTCAATATTTTTTACAGATTATACTCCTCTTGCCTACATTTGCTTTTAAGATACTACATATAAGTGAAACGGAGAGTATTTGTCTTTCTCTGCCTGACTTATTTCACTAAGCACACCACTCTCTAGGTCTATCTATGTTGCTAAAAATGACAGTTTCGATTCTGTTTTATGGCTGAGTAGTATTGTAGTGTGTATCATATCTTCTTTATTTATCTGTTGATAGACACTTAACTTGCTTCCACATCTTCCTGCTATTGTAACTAAAGCTGTTATAAATGTTGGAGTGCATGAATCTATCTGAATTAGTGTTTTTGATTTCATAGGATATATACTCAGGATTGGAATTAATGTAACATAGATTTTTGAGGAGCCTCTATATTGTTTTCCATACTGTCTGCACCAATTTACATGCCTTCCAGAAGTGTGCAAGGGTTTCTTTTTCTTGCATTCTGGCAAACATTTGTTATTTGTGTTTTTTATGATAATAGCCATTTTGACAGATGTGAGGTGTATGTCATTGTGGTTTTGATTTGCATTTCTCTGATTAACAATGTTGAGCATTTTTTTTTTTTACTTTATTTTACTTTACAATACTGTATTGGTTTTGCCATACATTGACATGAATCCAGCAAGGGTGTAAATACTTTCCCAAACGTGAACCCCCCTCCCACTTGCCTCCCCATAACATCTCTCTGGGTCATCCCCGTGCACTAGCCCCAAGCATCCTGTATCTTGCATCAGACATAAATTGGCAACTCGTTTCTTACATGATAGTATACATGTTTTAGTGCCATTCTCCCAGATTATCCTACCCTCTTCCTCTCCCTCAGAGTCCAAAAGTCCGCTCTACACATCTGTGTCTCTTTTGCTTTCTCGCATACAGGGTTATCATTACCATCTTTCTAAATTCCATATATATGTGTTAGTATACTGTATTGGTGTTTTTCTTTCTGGCTTACTTCACTCTGTATAATCGGCTCCAGTTTCATCCATCTCAACAGAACTGATTCAAATGTACTCTTTTTAATGGCTGAGTAATACAACATTGTATGTACCACAGATTTCTGATCCGTTCCTCTGCTGATGGACATCTAGGTTGTTTCCATGTCCTGGCTATTATAAACAGTGCTGAGGTAAACATTGGGGTACATGTGTCTCTTTCAATTCTGGTTTCCTTGGTGTGTATGCCCAGCAGTGGGATTGCTGGATCATAAGGCAGTTCTATTTCCAGTTTTTTAAGGAGTCTCCACACTGTTTTCCATAGTGGCTGTACTAGTTTGCATTCCCACCAACAGTGTAAGAGGGTTCCCTTTTCTCCACACCCTCTCCAGCATTTATTGCTTGTAGACTTTTGGATCGCAGCCATTCTGACTGGTGTGAAGTGGTACCTTATTGTGGTTTTGATTTGCATTTCTCTGATAATGAGTGATGTTGAGCATCTTTTCATGTGTTTTTTAGCCATCTGTATGTCTTTTTTGGAGAAATGCCTGTTTAGTTCTTTGGCCCATTTTTTGATTGGGTCATTTATTTTTCTGGAATTGAGCTGCATAAGTTGCTTGTATATTTTTGAGATTAGTTGTTTGTCAGTTGCTTCATTTGCTATTATTTTCTCCCATTCAAAAGGCTGTCTTTCCACTTCGCTTATAGTTTCCTTCGTTGTGCAGAAGCTTTTAATTTTAATTAGATCCCATTTGTTTATTTTTGCTTTTATTTCCAGGATTCTGGGAGGTGGATCATAGAGGATCCTGCTGTGATTTATGTTGGAGAGTGTTTTGCCTATGTTCTCCTCTAGGAGTTTTATAGTTTCTGGTCTTACATTTAGGTCTTTAAACCATTTTTAGTTTATTTTTGTGAGTGGTATTAGAAAGTGATCTAGTTTCATTCTTTTACAAGTGGTTGACCAGTTTTCCCAGCACCACTTGTTAAAGAGATTGTCTTTACTCCATTGTATATTCTTGCCTCCTTTGTCAAAGATAAGGTGTCCATATGTGTGTGGATTAATCTCTGGGCTTTCTATTTTGATCCATTGATCTATATGTCTGTCTTTGTGCCAGTACCATACTGTCTTGATGACTGTGGCTTTGTAGTAGAGCCTGAAGTCAGGCAAGTTGATTCCTCCAGTTCCATTCTTCTTTCTCAAGATTGCTTTTGGCTATTCGAGGTTTTTTGTATTTCCATACAAATCTTGAAATTATTTGTTCGAGTTCTGTGAAAAATACCACTGGTAGCTTGATAGGGATTGCATTGAATCTGTACATTGCTTTGGGTAGTATACTCATTTTCACTATATTGATTCATCTGATCCATGAACATGGTATATTTCTCCATCTATTAGTGTCCTCTTTGATTTCTTTCATCAGTGTTTTATAGTTTTCTATATACAGGTCTTAAGTTTCTTTAGGTAGATATATTCCTAAGTATTTTATTCTTTTCGTTGCAATGGTGAATGGAATTGTTTCCTTAATTTCTTTTTCTACTTTCTCATTATTATGTGTCTGTTCGCCATCTGCGTTTCTCTTTCAAAAATTGTCTGCTCAGTTCTTATGACTCTATCAGTTGGATTTTTTTTTATACTGAGTTGTATGAACCATTTATATATTTTGGATATTGGTATTATCAGTTGCAAGTATTTTTTTTTCTATTTAGTAGGTTAGTAGGTTGTCCTTTCATTTTGTCAGTTCTTTCCTTTGTTGTTGAAAAGCTTTTAAGTTTACTTAGGTGCCATTTGTTTACTTTTGCTTTTATTTCCTTTGCCTTAGAAGATGTATCCAAAAATATTTAATACATTTTATATCAAAGAATATTCTATGTTCTCGTGTAGGAATTTTATGGTTTCTAGTCTTACACATAGATTTTTAATCCATTTTGAGTTGATTTTGTATGTAGTATCAGGTAATGTTCCACTCTCCTTTAGCTATATAATTTTCCCAGCACCACTTTTAAAATGACTTTATTTCCTCCATTTATATTTCTGCCTCCTTTGTTGTAGATTAGTCTATCATAAGTGCCTGGGTTTATTTCTGGGCTCCATTCTGTTCAGACCTGATAAAGCATATGACTGGATAGGGTGTGCATCCACTATTTGTTCTTACACAGGCAGCACGTGGGTCTCTGACTGTGGCCATATCAAACTGATCCCCTGACTCACAATGAGCACTAGCATTAGCCTTTCTTGTTCCAGTACTTCTCTCCTCTAAAGTGAGGGTGTCAGTGCTTTGGAAGAAGAACACATGGAGCCAGCTTGAACCCATTCCCAGGCCTTCTTTTCCAGCAACTTGGGACCCAACCCCATCCTCAGTAGGGTGGTGACAGCCATTAAGCAGAAGGTAAGCCTTGGCATCACTGACTTGATGGACATGAGTTTGAGTGAACTCCGGGAGTTGGTGATGGACAGGGAAGCCTGGCGTGCTGTGATTCATGGGGTCACAAAGAGTCGGACATGACTGAACGATTGAACTGAACTGAAGCCTTGGCTTACACCTGGCTCTGATCCTAGCCCCTCCATCTCCGCCCTCCCCCCACCACCCAATTGATAGCTTCTAGCATACTCTGAGAAAGGTGTGATGTATATTCACATCAAATCCAGCTCTCACACCAAAGCCACTGTGGGCCTGCAGATTGTATAGGAAAGCCCGTAGGTAAGGACACACCTTCAAGACATGATAGGTAACTGTTTCACGTAGTTTCATAGAGACAGAGGAAATTAAGCAAAATGAGATGATAGAGGAATTCATCTCAACTGAGAGAATAAGAGAAAAACCCCTAAACAGCTGATGAAATGGAAATTAACAATTTATAGGATAAAGAATTCAAATGATTAGTAATAAGAATACTAACTGAATTAGAGAAAAGAATCCATGAACACAGTGAGAATATTAACAGGAAACTAGAAAATATAAAAAGGACCAGTCACAACTGAAGGATGTAATTATGGAAATGAAAAACACACTTGAAGGAATTGATAGTACAGTAGGTGATACAGAAGAACATATAAGCGATCTGGAAGACAGAATAATGGAAATCCCCACCTGAGAACTGCAAAAAGGAAAACAGATTTTAAAAACTGAGAGTAGTTAAATGGTCTATAAGACAGCATCTGGCATATCAACATTTTTGCTTTATTTTAGGGGTCCTAGAGGAAAAAAAGGATTAGTGTATCAAAAATATATTTGATGAAACTATGGCTGAAAAATTCCCAAACCTGCAGAAGAAACAGAAGTTCTTGTAAAGGAAGTATCATATATTTTACCAAATTTGACTAAGTAAATGATGTCAATTTTATTTTTCTCTACTAGTACCTAAAGCTGAGTATTTAGTTAATCCTTTAGTATAGTGCCCCAAATCATAATATTTAGGAATTAATTTAAAAGGAATATATAATCCCATAAAATGAAAATTATAGCAATTTCTGGAAGTTATGAAAAAAGGCCTAAGTCAAAAGTTACCTGCTCATAGATTAGAAGACAAGATACTAACTTTCCTCAGATTGGACGATAGATTCAATGCATTTATAATAAATATATTCTGGCATTTTCTAAAAAAAATGCACAAGTTGGTTATAAAATGTATATCAAAATGAAAGCAAACTAATATAATTCATCTATAATTTTTTTTAAAAGGAACAAAATGGAAAGGCCTACACTAACTAATGTTAAGACTTAAAAACTACGTTGATAAAGGAAACATGAATTTGGTAAAATGTAGGATGAATGGAGAAGGATAGAGTCCAAAGTAAACATACCCATCCTTAAATGGTAAACTATTTTTTAATGATTAACCAATTCAGTGGGGAAAATGTATTTTTAATAAATTTTGTTAATACAACTGTATTCAGACCACACACAAATTTGCCTTGAAATAGGTCATAGACATAAGTGTAGAACAAAGACTATAAAACTCTTAGAAAAAAAAATGTATGAGAGAAAAAAATGTTTCAGCTTGGTGTTTGCAATATTTTGTTGGTCATAACAAAAAAATTTAAAAAAGAGAGAGAGAGAGCCCAAACCAGATGGTGTAGGAATAGGTGTATGTGGAGTACAGCTCTCTCCACGGATACATCAGGAATACATCTTCAGACACAGAAGTGCATGCAGAACACCAGCTGAGAATGGACAGGAGTACCTGACCAGCAGAAAAGAATATATAAAATCACTCAAAACTCCATAAGACAAAAGAACTAGGGGGAAAAACAGGAGTGTTAGTAGGACTGGACCTACCCTCTGTGAGTGGGGGAACTGAAGCAGGGGTACGATCCCCACATTGGGGCAATTGTCTGAGTCAGAGGAGAAATATTTAAGGCTGAGAGTGAAACAGCTGATCTGTGGCAGCCTAAATGGAATGAAAATCAAACAGTCCTTGCCACAGCTGTACATAGCCCAGACAGGGACACAGGTCCCAGAGAAGGCACAGCAGCTGGGAGCTGGAGTTTAGGGATGGTGGCGCAATCCCAGGGCAAGGGCTGCTGTTGACTAGGGCGAGACAGATCGAGGGGATGTGAGGAAGGAGACTGTGGTGGGAAAATGCCTGTGGAGGAAAGCCAGCAGCCATGGAAGCAAGGTGATAATGTTGAGTCATGCGTAGGGGGTGGAGCCATCACCATACTCTCTGTCTCCCCACACACCAGCATCAGCAGCAGCAATAGAGAGGCTGGCCCATCAAATGCCTGACACAGTGAGCTACAGAGTAGGACCCCACCCAGGGTGCTCCTTTAAGTGACTGATGCATCGATCTACACAGTAGGACCCCAACCAGGGGAGCCCCTCTATATGCCTGACACGCTGAAAAACAGAGAAGGACCCCAGGCAAGGGAGCCCTCTAAGTAACTGAACGGGTAGACTTACAGAGAAAGACTGGCCAAAGAGGCCTTCTGATTACCAGCTACTAGAAGCTTGAAAAAAGACTCTGATGGGGCCATAACTCCTGTGGTGCAGGCAGTCCCTGTCCCTGCACACTTGGCACCACCAGGGTCCCCACAAGCCAAGCAGCTGTGACACTCTCATGTTTAACCCTCCCTGGGGCAGAGCTGCCACCGGCAAGAAAAGTCTTGTACCTATGCATGCAGGGTAATTTAGGTTATGTCCAGCATTTATGACCCTGTGAACTGTGGCCTGCCAGGCTTTTCTGTCATGGGGGTTCTCCAGGCAAGAATACTGGAGGGTATTACCCAATACTAGTTGCCATACCCTTCTAGAGCACTGTATTTCCTGCTGCCCTAGCCACCAACTCCCCTGAGTACCTGGTGCTGTCAGAACCCCTGCAACCCAAACAGCTGCACCACCTCCACACTTGGCCTTCACTCTGGCAGACCCAAGTCCTCCAGGGCAGCCTTAGGAGCAAACACCAGTGGACGACCCATATGCAGAGGTGGAAATAAAACCGCAATTGAAACCCAGGGGCAGTGTGGCTATGGAAGAAGAACCATAACCTTCCCATCAGCTGTACAAGCTGCAGGTTAAACCGACATGATCAGCTCACAGACTCTGTGCCTATGGAATATATGAAAGAATATTGAGAACTCCCACAAAATAAAATGCACTAGTTCTGATCGCTGTGGACATTGGAGGCAAGAATGCACAGGAGTAGGACCAGATTAGAATCTGAACTGCCCCCAGAGCAGGTCCAGAGACCAGCACAGTGTTGGAGGGCATCTTAGGGAGGTGAGGTGGACTGTGACTCCCAGCAGTGACTCAAGAAAAACATTTATTATTCTTATGTCTTGACTTGTTCTGTAGATTCTTTTGGATTTTTTTCTTTTTTTCCCCCCATTTCCCCCCTCTTTCTTGTAGTTGTCAATTTTATTGGCACTATGAATCTAATTAAGCTTTTGAGCTTTTTTTTTCTGGTCAGTCACATTTTTCATTCTTGTTGTAAACCTTTGCCTCTCTGTTGAGCTTTTGCAGTTCTGTGGAGTTTTTCCTTTTTTCCCTATCTTCTTCCTTTTTTATTCTTTTCTCTATTTTTAATTTTAATTATTTAAACCTATATTATTATTTCTACAGTTATTCCTTTGTTTGCTTTTCCTACTGTTCTTTTCCCCTTGCAGCTAATCTTTAATGTATATATATCTTTTTTATCTACCTCTATTTAACTTTGCATATCTATTCTTTCTTTCTTTTCTTTCTTCCTTTCCTCTCAACATATTTATTACTTTTGATTTCATTGCTTTATTTCCCACTTGGCACCTTGCTTTAGTTTTGTTTTCCAGTTTGTGCTTTAGTTAGTTTTGTTCTTAACTGGTAAATATAATTTTGATTTCCTTTTTCACTGGGTCGATCTACTATATTTTTGTTGGACTGTTTTGATTTTGCTTATGGGTGCATATGTATATACCATTATTTTAATAATTATTTGCCTGATTTTGTAACTGCCATTTGTCTGGGGTTCATCTTTGGTTTTTTGTTTGGGGGTATTTATTTTAATCTCAATGCCATAACAAACCACTTGTGGAAGCCGTAGGCCTTAAGCCTTTGGAGTGGGAACACTGGCTCCAAGGCCCTAGATGACCAGAGAACTAACCCTAGGGTGTATCCAATAGTGAGAACACACATAAAGGAAACCACTAGAATACAAGACCTGGCATCACCCAACCACCAATAGTAACACCCTGTGCAGGACACCTCATCTAAACCACAAACAAAATAAAAATACAAACCCAACCATCAGTAGACAGGATTACCACCTCAGTCAGCCTTGCCCATCAGAGGAAAAACAAAACAACAGCAACAAAACTCAGCAAAAAAATCTCACCCTATACGAAGCTGACAGAAACCCCTGGACTAGCCCTCAGAGGGTAGAAACCAAAAGGAAGAAAGAATTCAACTTGGAAGCCTGGGAAAAGGAGACCTCAATAAGTTAAAAAAAAAAAAAAGTGAAAAGCCAGATGAATACTACACAATTGAAGGAACAAACTAGAAACACAGAAGTCAAAATAAATGAAGTGGAAATAGGCAAACAACCTGAAAAAGAATTCAGAATAATGATAATTAAGATGATCAAAAACCTTGAAAACAGAATGGAGAAAATGCAAGAATCAACTAACAAAGACCTAGAAAAATTAAAGAATAAACATACTGAGACAACAGAATTACTGAAATTAAAAATACTCTAGAAGGAATCAATAGCAGAATATCTGAAGCAGAAGAATGAATGAGTGAGCTGGAAGACAGAATGGTGGAAATTACTACTGAAGAACCAAATAAAGTAAAAAGAATGAAAAGAATGGAGGATAGTCTCAGAGACCTCTGAACAATATCAAACACACCAACATTCAAATTCTAGGGATCCCAGAAGAAGAGAAAAAGATAGGGTATGAGAAAATTTTTGAAGAGATTATAGCTGAAAATTCTCCCAACATGGAAAAGGAAGTAAGTCCAAGAGGCACGAACAGTCCCATACAGGATAAACCCAAGGAGAAACACACCAAGACACATACTAATCAAACTAACAAAGACTAAGCACAAAGAAAGAATATTAAAAGCAGCAAGGGAGAAACAAGCAACATACAAGAGAAACCCCTTACGTTTAACAGCTGATCTTTCAGCAGAAACTGCAGGCCAGAAGGGAATGGCAGGATATATTTAAAATACTGAAAGGGAAAAAATCTACAACCAAGATTACTGTACCTGGCAAGGATCTCATTCAAAATTGATGAAGAGAACTCAGCACTACCAAACTAGCTTTACAACAAATGCTAAAGGGACTTATATAGTCAAGAAATACAAGAGAAGAAAAAGATCCACAAAATCAACCCCAAACAATTTTAAAAATAGCAATAGAAACATATATATCAATAATTTATTTTAATATAAATGGATTAAATGCTCCAACCAAAAGACACAGACCGGCTGAACGGATACAAAAACAAGACCCATACCTATGCCCTCTACAAGAATTCCACTTAAGACCTAAAGACACACAGATTGAAAGTGAGAGGATGAAAATATATATTCCATTTGAAGAAATCAAAAGGAAAATCAAAAAATTTATAGAAACAAATGACAATGGAAACATGACAACTCAAAACCTATGGGATGCAGCAAAAGCAGTTCTAAGAGGGAAGTTTATAGCAATGCCATCCCACCTCAAGAAACAAGAAAAACATAGAATAGACAACCTAACTGTACACCTAAAACAACTGGAAAAAGAACAACAAAAAAAAAAAACAGCAAAATTAGTATGAGGAAAGAAATCACAAAGATTGGAGCAGAAACAAGTGAAAAGGAAATGAAAGAAACAATAGTAAAGATTAATAAAACTAAAAGCTTGTTCGTTGAGAAGATAAGCAAAATTGACAAACTTTTAACCAGACTCATCAAGAAAAAAAGAGATAAGAATCAAATCAATAAAATTAGAAATGAAAAAGGAGAGGATACAACAGGCAGTGCAGAAATACAAAGGATTATAAGAGGCTATTATGAACAACTAAGTGGCAATAAAATGGATAACCTGGAAGAAATGGACAAGTTCTTAGGAAAATTCAGTCTTATAAGACTGAACCAGGAAGAAATAGAAATTATGAACAACCCAATTACAAGCACTGAAACTGAAGCTGTGATTTAAAAGTTTCCCAAAAAACAAAAGCCCAGGACCAGAGGGCTTCACAGGAGAATTCTATCAAACATTTAGAGAAGAGCTAATGCCTATTCTTCTAAAACTCTTCCAAAAAATTGCAGAGGAAAGAAAACTTCCAAATTCATTCTATAAGGCTACCATCACCCTGATACCAAAACCAGAGAGAGACAACAACAACAAAAAAGAAGACCATAGGCCAGTATCACTGATGAACATAGATGCAAAAATCCTCAACAAATTTTTAGCAAACAGAATTTAGCAACACATCGAAAAGCTCATACACCATGATCAAATTGTGTTTATTCCAACCCAATCTTGGGCTGGATTGAGTATTCCAACCCAATATGCAAATATTCTTCAACATAGAGAAATCAATCAATGTGATATACCATATTAGCAAATTGAAAGATAAAAACCATATGGTCATCTCAATAGATGCAGAAAAAGCCTTTGACAAAATTCAGAACCCATTTATGATTAAAACCCTTCCAAAAATGGGCAAGTAGGTTCCAAGAAGGAACCTACCTCAACATAGTAAAGGCCATATATGATAAGCCTACAGCAAACATTATTCTCAATGGTGAAAAAGCATTCCCCCAAAGATCAGGATCAAGACAATGGTATCCACTCTTGCCACTATTATTCAACATATTTCTGGAAGACCTACCTATAGCAATCAGAGAAGAAAAAGAAAATAAAAGGAATCCAGATCAGAAAAGTAGAAGCAAAGCTCTCACTGTTTCCAAATGATATAGAAAACCCTAAAGATAGTATCAGAGAATTGTTAGAGCTAATCAGTTAATTTAGCAAAATTGCAGAATACAAAATCATTACACAGAAATCATTTGCATTTCTATATACTAACAATGAAAAATCAGAACAAGAAATCAAGGAATCAATCCCATTCACCATTGCAACAAAAATAATTAAATACCTAGGAATAAACTTACCTAAGAAGACAAAAGAACTGTACACAGAAAATTATAAGACATTAATGAAAGAAATCAAAGATGAGATAAACAGATGGAGAGATATCTCATGTTCCTAAGTAGAAAAAATCAATATTGTGAAAATGACTATACTATCAAACACAATCTACAGATTCAATGCAATCCCTATCAAATTACCAATGGCATTTTCACAGAATTAGAACAAAAGCTTTCACAATTCTTGTGGAAACACAGAAGACCCCGAATAGCCAAAGCAGTCTTGAGAAAGAAGAATGGAGCTGGAGGAATCAACCTTCCTACTTCAGATTTTACTACAAGTTACATTCATCAAGACAGTATGGTACTGGCACAAAAACAGAAATATAGACCAATGGAAAATGATAGAAATGCCAAAAATAAACCCATGAACCTATGTGTACCTTATTTTTGACAAAGGAGGCAAGAATATACAATGGGGCAAGGACAGTCTCTTCAATAAATGGTGCTGGGAAAACTGGACAGTTACATGTAAAAGAATGAAAGTAGAACAATTTGTAAAACCATACACAAAAATAAACTCAAAATGGATTAAAGACCTAGATGTAAGACCAGAAACTATAAAACTCTTAGAGGAAAACATAGGCAGAACACTCGATGACAAATCAAAGCAAGATCCTCTATGATCCACCTCCTAGTGTAATGGAAATAAAAACAAAAGTAAACAAGTGGGACCTGATTAAACTTAAAAACTTTTGCACAGCAAAGGAAACTATAAGCAAGATGAAAAGACAAACCTCAGAGTGAGAGAAAATAATAGCAATGAAACAACTGACAAAGGATTGATTTCCAAAATATACAAGCAGCTCATACAACTCAATATCAGAAAAACAAACAATCAAATCAAAAAGTGGGAAAAAAAAACCTAAACAGACATTTCTCCAAAGAAGACATACAGATGGCTAATAAACACATGAAAAGATGCTCAATATTTTTCATTATTAGAGAAATGCAAATCAAAACTACAATGAGATATCAAGTCACACCAGTCAGAATAGCTATCATCAAAATATCTACAAACAATAAATGCTGGAGAGAGTATGGGGAAAGGGGAATGCTCTTGCACTGTTGGTGGGAATGTCAACTGACACAACCACTATGGAAGATGGTATGTAGATTCATTAAAAACTAGGAATAAAACCACCATATGACCCAGCATCCCCACTCCTAGGCATATACCCTGAGGAAACTAAAATTGAAAAAAAAAAAAACATGTACCCCAATGTTCATTGCAGCACTATTTACAATAGCTAGAACATGGAAGCAGCCTAGATGTCCATCAACAGATAAATGGATAAAGAAGTTGTGGTACATATACACAATGGAATATTACTCAGCCATAGAAAGGAATGCATTTGAATCAGTTCTAATGACGTGGATGAACCTAGAACCTACTACACAGAGTGAAGTAAGTCAGAAAGAGAAAGATAAATATTGTATTCTAAATCATATATACGAAATCTAGAAAAAAAGAATTTATTTACAGGGCAGCAGTGGAGAAACAGACATAGAGATTAGACTTATGGACATGGGGACAGAGGAAGAAAGGGTAAGATATACGGAAAGAGTAACATGGAAACTTACATTTCCATATGTAAAATAGATAGCCAATGGGAATTTGCTGTATGGCTCAGGAAACTCAAACACAGTTATGTATCAGCCTAGAGGGGTGGGATGGAGAGGGAAATGGGAGGGAGGTTCAAAAGGCAGAGGATATATATATATACCTATGGCTGATTCATGTTGAGGTTTGACAGAAAACAACAGAATTGTGTAAAGCAATTATCCTTCAATTGAAAAATAGTTATAGCAGCTATCAAGAATGCTGGATATTTGGATTATGTTAATGTTCTTTTTCGGTTTTTTAATGTTCTATTCTGTTAATTCTCTTTTATTTTTTTCTACATGTAAAATTAGGAATTACTTTCAAAATTACAAGAAAAATAAAATTTATTTAACAGGGAAAAATTATATCATCAAAATAAATAAAAGGGTGAAATGATTAGAAACTTCATATTAGAAGGCATATAAATGGATGATATGTAGATAAAATGAAGTGCATATTCAATCACTGCTAATCTGAGGAATACAAAACTACAATGTGATACTAGTACACACTTTTAGAATGACTAAAATTAAAATCATTGATAAAACAAAATATTTGACTGAATGTAAATCAGTAGAAACTCTCATTGACATAGGTCTGTAAATGTATAACTATTTTGGAAAACCATTTGACTGTTTTGTGACAAGTTACACATAAAACACATAATCATTTTGTGGGTAAATATTTACCCAAGAGAACTTTAATCATCATTTCAGTTCAGTTCAGTCTCTCAGTCATGTCTGACTCTTTGCGACCCCATGAATTGCACCACACCAGGCCTCCCTGTCCATCACCATCTCCTGTTCACTCAGACTCACGTCCATCGAGTCAGTGATGCCATCCAGCCATCTCATCCTCACTCATCCCCTTCTCCTCCTGCCCCCAAACCCTCCCAGCATCAGAGTCTTTTCCAATGAGTTGACTCTTTGCATGAGGTGGCCAAAGTACTGGAGTTTCAGCTTTAGCATCATTCTCTCCAAAGAAATCCCAGGGTTGATCTCCTTCAGAATGGACTGCTTGGATCTCCTTGCAGTCCAAGGGACTCTCAAGAATCTTCTCCAACACCACAGTTCAAAAGCATCAATTCTTCGGCGCTCAGCCTTCTTCACAGTCCAACTCTCACATCCAACATGACCACTGGAAAAACCATAGCCTTGACTAGATGGACCTTAGTCGGCAAAGTAATGTCTCTGCTTTTGAATATACTATCCAGGTTGGTCATAACTTTTCTTCCAAGGAGTAAGCATCTTTTAATTTCATGGCTGCAGTCACGGTCTGCAGTGATTTTGGAGCCCCAAAAAATAAAGTCTGACACTGTTTCCACTGTTTCCCCATCTATTTCCCATGAAGTGATGGGACCAGATGCCATGATCTTCGTTTTCTGAATGTTGAGCTTTAAGCCAACTTTTCGCTCTCCTCTTTCACTTTCATCAAGAGGCTTTTTAGCTCCTCTTCATTTTCATATGTCTACTCAAAGACTTGTGCATAAATATTCATTGTAATATTACTTACAGTAGCTCAAAATTGGAAAAAAAAGAGAAACTATGTCTATCTGTATATAAATAGACAATGTTTAATATATCTGTCCAGTGGAAAGCTGCTACTTAGCAGTGAAAGTAATGAGCTACTAATATATAGCAAAGTAGATGAATCTTAAAATCATTATGTTCAGAAAAAGAAACCAGAGCCTTTATGTATAATTCCATTTATACAAAAAGCAACATAATCTACAATGACAAAAAAAAAAAAAAAGGCAAATCAGTACTGGTAATAGAGGTGAAGAGAGGAATGGTATGCAAAGGGGCTTGGAATTCTTTTGCAGTGATGGAAATATTCTATAGTTAATTATGGTGGTAGTTTCATGAATGGTATATATAACTGTTAAAACTTATTAAAATGCTCAGGATAAAGATACTATGCATAAATTATTTCTCAAAGTTGATAATGAACAAAGTAAGAGCTGGTTCAGTCATATATATTCAATAGAATGATGAAAGGCAGGGCAGAATTAGAGTATATCCTTGACAATCTGTTTCCTCTCCCCAAACTCAAGGAAAGCTCGAGTTCTTAGACCACTTTGAATTAGTTTGGGTTCTTATGACTAGTTTCTTGTTTAACAAATGTGAGTAGCACTGATTGAATTCTTACTGATTTAGACTTTTGCTAGAATCCAAAGGATTCTCCTCCTATTAGTGCCCAGGTCCTAGCCCAAATTCCCTGCCTTTAGTTTTGATCTTGCCTCTCCAAGTACTTAAACATTTTTCAAAACAAATCTATGGGGTATGTAGAATTTTTACTGATCCTTTACAAGTAATTGGAGCTGCAGAAATATTCAGAAATTTTTTAGGACTAAAAATTAAGCCTACTATTTCCCTGTCAATATAGAAACATATGTGAAGGCAGAGGATATCTATCTTTTTATAATCGTTTAGCAATATGGAAGAGTAGAGTGTATTCTTACCAAAAAAAAAAATATTAGCCACAAACCAAGTCAGGGAACCACTCTGGAGAAAATAATGCTTATGAATCATAAGCCACATGGTGAAACTTGTGATTTGCAATCCTTTCCACTGAGGGAGTGGTACTGAACACTTCTACCCAACCTCAAACCAAGAGAAATTGAGCTCCCATAAAATTTCCGACCACCCTGATTATCTGGATTCTTCCATCTTAAAGCAGAGACATTACTTTGCCAACAAAGGTCGGTCTAGTCAAGGCTATGGTTTTTCCAGTGGTCATGTATGGATGTGAGAGTTGGACTGTGAAGAAAGCTGAGCACCGAAGAATTGATGCTTTTGAACTGTGGTGTTGGAGAAGATTCTTGAGAGTCCCTTGGACTGCAAGGAGATCCAAGCAGTCCATTCTGAAAGAGATCAGCCCTGGGATTTCTTTGGAGGGAATGATGCTGAAGCTGAAACTCCAGTACTTTGGCCACCTCATGCAAAGAGTTAACTCATTGGAAAAGACTCTGATGCTGGGAGGGTTTGGGGGCAGGAGGAGAAGGGGATGAGTGAGGATGAGATGGCTGGATGGCATCACGGACTCGATGGACACGAGTCTGAGTGAACTCCGGGAGTTGGTGATGGACAGGGAGGCCTGGCATGCTGCAATTCATGGGGTCGCAGAGTCAGACAGGACTGAGCGACTAAACTGAACTGAACTGAAGATTCGGACCTATGTTTCCCTCCAGTGTCATGACCACAGAGTGGTATTTGGTGAAGAAATTCTCAGGGACACCTAAAATGAGTTTCCTGAATTCAGGGGATATGTGAACAGAGAGTCTAGATTCTACTTCCTTCCCAATAAAATTGAAACATTTCCCAAAGTCACAGAAATAAAAGGGCTACATTTTCTGCTATCCTGAAAATAATTTAGAGAAGAAACCGGGAGAGCTGCATGGAATGAGCTAGTTGTGCCCCACTGTGTTCAATCTGTCTGAACTTCCCCATGGGGATTTCCTTCAGTAAGTCCCTATTGCTTAAACTGTCCTTTATTGGAAAGTTTGAAAACTATTGCACTACATATGTTTTCCCAGGGGCAATCAGATGACTGTCCAGATGGGCTGGAGATAAAAGTTGGACATGTGTCTCACGTCACTCAGTTTCTCTTCAAGCCTTGGGAAGCAATTCAGCTCTACAAGCATTGAAGTCATTGTGACATGTTGCTCCCAGAACTTCAATTTGTGTGCAAGTAAATCATGTGATATTTAAAGATGTCATTAAAAGTGAATGATTTCATATTATGATTGCTATTCCTGTCAGGGAAGCCTTCTAAAAGATACCAGATGTAAATTAAACTCTCCAAGGGAAACCAGTGTTGTTTCTTGTTCTGTCAGATAATAAAATGTCAGAAGAAAGATGATAAGGAAACAAATTGCTTAAATTGGTATATTTGGCATGATGGGACTTTGATGTCTTATTTTCACAACCAGATTAGATAAAATTGGAGTTTTAAATTCTGATTTAATTTGGCGTGTCTTTCCTGTCTAGAGGCAGACTGATATGGTTCTAATATTCAGTAGCCTAAATATGTGGTTCTAAAATATGACACCAAACTTCTCTTTTCTACTTTGTCTCCAAATTCTAATCAATAATTTTCCTTTAGGTGTGTTCAGCCTTTCAAATAAAATTGCTCAGTCTGACTTTGTGTTATGCTTATGTCTATTTCTTTTTAAAGGATAAAACTTTAGATAAAATGCTACCACCACTTATTTCTCCTGATACTCAGTATAGCAGGAATAGCAGTAAATATTTTTCCGCTAAATACCCATCCGGAACAACCAAAGTATCTTCATTATTTAAAGTTACACCAGTATGAATATAATATATACAGATAATCTTGTACAGATTATCTTTGATATTATCTAACTAAATGTATATTGAGATTTTTAGGGAAAATAATGATAAAAAATATAAGGGGTTTGATTGATTTTTTATTAATAACAATCTGTTTTCCTGTTAAGTACACCTGACAAATATGTTGCCTACATACTTACATGTGCCTTAAAACAGAGAAATGTGATTTCAAATACCAGTAATTGCTTCTGGGATTCCATTAGAGTATAAAGATTATACCAAGTATATACAAATCTATTGACACATATGAAGACTTTCAAGAGAAAAAGTAATCTTTATTCTTCTATGATAGATCTTTAATATACTCAGTTTCCCCCAAATTATAATGTCTCATCATAACAGAGATATTAAATAGAGTCAGTATAAATAACTTGTTTATGAGTAGCAATGTGTCGAGTAAAAATTATTCCTGTTGACGTTCTGAAATATGTTTTGAGAGAGACATTTATTACTCTAGATGCCATTTGAAATTTGTTGTTTCTTCTTCCCAAATTCAATATCAGACTTTGGATATTATAAAACCAACAGGGAAAAACCTTTTCCTTATTTATGTATAGAATTTGACATTTTCCCCCACAAAAATAACTGTTTGCAACTCATTTATGTCTTCATCAGAGGAAAAATGGCACAAACTTTTGTCTTGGAGAATTTCTAATAGTTCCAAATTAATTATAACAGCAAAAGAAAAAATATTTATGTTTATAAACCTGTGAAATAAATTTTATTGAATAACATATCTTTCTTGAAACACCAAGCAAAATATATAGTGTCTTTTATTTCGCTCTAATATGATTTGGAGCTATTCTGTTAATCATATGACACTTTAGTCTTAGCTATATAAAGACATCTTCTTTTAAAATATACTCAGTATTTGCTCTCTATCCATATAATTCATACATGTACATATATTTCTTTTTGTTTTTCATTAGAATCAAGAGAAATTGACACTGTATTTGATGGCTGTTTTCATGAACTAAGAAAGAAAGGATGAGATGGTGTGGGGAAAAGCTATATGAAAAATTCCTTGGTTCCAGACTAAGTCACTACATTTATTCTGAGGAATGATAATTGGAGCAAGTCATTTTTAATGTGCTAAATGAAGTGCAAAATTATTGTATTAAATATATTAAGCATTTTATGAGTTTAAAATACAGAAAATACATAACATGCAAATGTGCAAACAGTGGGAAAAGATGAATGGATCAGGCAATGTTTCAGTTCAGTTCAGTCACTCAGTCATGTCTGAACATTTACGACCTCATGGACTGCACCACGCCAGGCCTCCCTGTCCATCACCAACTCCCGGAGCTTACTCAAACTCATGTCTATTGAATTGATAATGCCATCCAACCATCTCATCCTCTGTCATCCCCTTTGCCTCCAGTCTTCAATCTATCCCACCATCACAGTCTTTTCGAATGAGTCAGTTCTTTGCATCAGGTGGCCAAGGTATTGGAGTTTCAGCTTTAGCATCAGAACTTCCAATGAATATTCAGGACTGGGTTCCTTTAGGATGGACTGGTTGGATCTCCTTGCAGTCCAAGGGACTCTCAAGAGTCTTCTCCAACACCACAATTCAAAAGCATCAATTCTTTGGCACTCAGCTTTCTTTATAGTCCAACTATCACTTCCATACATGACTACTGGAAAAACCATAGCTTTGACTAGATGGACCTTTGTTGGCAAAGTAATGCCTCTGCTTTTTAATATACTGTCTAAGTTGGTCATAGCTTTTCTTGCAAAGAGCGACCATCTTTTAGTTCAAGGCTGTGATCACCATCTGCAGTGATCTTGGAGCCCAAGAAAAGTCATAGTTTTCATTGTTTCCCCATCTATTAGCCATAAAGTGATAGGACCAGATACCATGATCTTAGTTTTCTGTATGTTGAGTTTTAAGCTGAAGTTTTCACTCTCCTCTTTCACTTTCACCAAGAAGCTGTTTAGTTCTTCTTCTCTTTCTGCCATTAGGGTAGTGTCATATGCATATCTGAGGTTATTGATATTTCTCCCAGCAATCTTGATTCCAGCTTGTGCTTCATCCAGCCCAGCATTTCACATGATGGGCTATGCATATAAGTTAAATAAGCAGGATGACAATATACAGCCTTGACATAGTCTTTTCCCAATTTGGAACCAGTCTGTTGTTCCATGTCCAGTTCTAATGGTTGCTTCTTGACTTGTATAGAGATTTCTCAGGATGCAGGTCAGGTGGTCTGGTATTCCAATTTCTTCAAGAATTTTCCACAGTTTGTGGTGATTCACACAGTCAAAGACTTTGGCATAGTCAATAAAGCAGAAATAGATGTTTTTCTGGAATTCTCTTGCTTTTTTGATGATCCAAAAGTTGTTGGCAATTTGACCTCTGGTTCCTCTGCCTTTTCTAAATCCAACTTGAACGTCAGGAAGTTCTCAGTTCATGTACTGTTGCAGCCTGGCTTGGAGAATTTTGAGCATTACTTTGCTAGCATGTGAGATGAATGCAATTGTGTGGTAGTTTGAACATTGTTTGGCATTGCCTTTCTTTGGGATTAGAATAAAACTGACCTTTTCCAGTCCTGCGGCCACTGCTGTTTTCCAAATTTGCTGGCATATTGACTGCAGCACTTTCCCACCATCATCTTCCAGGATTTGAAATAGCTCAACTGGAATTCCATCACCTCCACTAGCTTTGTTCATAGTGATGCTTCCTAAGGTCCACTTGACTTTGCACTCCAGGATGTCTGGCTCTACATGAGTGATCACTCCATCGTGGTTATCTGGGTCGTTAAGATCTTTTATTGTATAGTTCTTCTGTGGATTCTTGCCACCTCTTAATATCTTCTGCTTTTGTTAGGTCCATACCATTTCTGTCCTTTATTGTGCCCATCTTTGCATGAAGTGTTCCCTTGGTATCTCTAATTTTCTTAAAGAGATCTATAGTCTTTCCCATTCTATTATGCAATGTTTAAGGATTCCAATAGTTATGTGATTTCTTAGGGTAAGTAATAAGATTTTTTAAAGGTTTATAATTGATTATACTTTCATTTAGACATACATTATAGTTGAGTAGTCTTAATGATGGAATCTACTGGGATAATCATTATTTATCACTGTAAAGGAAGGTAGGTTCATTGCAATAGAAGCAGAGTCCCTTCTTTGAATGATGATATTAGTTTCCTCCAGCTGCCATAAAGAAGTCCCACAGACTGGATGCCTTAAACAACACAAATTTACTTCCTCACAGTTCTGGAGACTAGAAATCCAAAATCAAGTTGTTGGGAGATTGATTCTTTTGAGGCCACTTTCCAAACTGTCTTCTCCTGAGATTTTCACATGGCCTTCCCTCTGTCCTCTATGCTCTAATTTCCTTTACCAGGACACCAGTCACACTGGATTAAGCCCCACTCTAATGATCTCATTCTAACTTAATTGCAGTCATATTCTGAGGACTTGAACATATGATTTTCGAAGGGGGAGAGTTGTGAAGCACAGCTCAGGCAATAACAGTGACCATGCCTTTTTCATGGGGAGTAAGTTCTACAAACCAGCTGTGTGTTTCTGACCAAGGTCACAAACTTTCCTGAGCTGCAATGGCCTTGACACATATTCCATCAACTGTAATGCCTTACCCCCCAGGCTTAGGATCAAATTAAGTCACCCTGTGTTGTTCCTCTGTTGTTTCCAGCTGGCATGAGAGAAAATATGTGGATTTCCTCTCCCCCTTCTAAACATGCAAATGCAGTGGTCCCAGGGAAGCTGTGGTCTGCCACAGCGAGGAAAGAACCATAGTCCATAAGCAGAAATAAAAACAACATGCAGGGGAAAAAGAATCCTCATGTGGATGCAAGCAGGGATGAGAGACAGCTATCCTGATGGCTTTCCAATTCCTGGAGGAGCTCCACTCTTGCTTCCTTGAGTGTTTTGCTTCTGAATTGTATTTGTTTGTTTACTTTGGCTAAGTTGATATATAATATGTAATACCTGTTTATAAGCATTCAAATTGTATATACCTTTAGGTCTTAACCCTTAATTGTTTTTAGTATATTGGAAGGATATATTATACTTAGTAATAATCTCTCATATTCTCAATGAAAAATATGGGGGACCAATGATGGTACCTGACATTTCTATAACTTGGGAGACATGGTTTCCAGATGCTCCTGAATCTGTTCATTTTTACTTTCACAAGGGGTCTGGGTTCAGCATACGACCTATTTTTTTCCAAAGTGGCTATACATGGGACAAAAATGACTATGTATCTGCCAGTCATAACACATAAAATATTGAGTTAATTTAGAAACAAGTAGATTAAAGTAATGCAGTAACTTACATTATCAGAAAATGAAACCATTCTGTAAAACATGAAATTTCCCTATCAAATATTATATTCACTTATATACATCTGATGTCAACTTGGAGATTGTTCTTATTATACTACTATGATTCATTGACTAAGTGGAGTAAGGAACCACGAAATTGGATTCAATAAATCTGCTTAGAGCCTGGACCTACCACAAATATCACATTGTCTCTTTAATCAAATGTACTGTACTAAGAAATTCCACATATACATAGTTCTTAGTTACTTATTTTCAAAGTTGTGGGCCAAGGCTCTTACTTGCAGAACACTAGCTTTCTAATATGAGGGTCACAGGTAAACTGTTTTCCATCAACCAGAGCTCAGATAATATTTTTCTAAATTTTCTTCATTGATTTCTTAAAGAGTTTCTTTTCAAACTTAGATCTGTATAGGAATCTTCTAGAGCTCTTTTTCTTTTTTTAATTAATGTAAGTTTCCCTTCACTTTTATTGGTGTATAGTTGTTTTACGATGTTGTGTTGGTTTCCACTGTCCAGCAAAGTGAATCATCTATATGTAGCATATGTTCCCTCCCTTTTGGATTTCCTTCCCACTTAGGTCACCACAGAGCACTGAACAGAGAATATTTTTTAAGTATACGCATTTCATTTTAGTATGTCTAGAGCACGATATGAAAGTCATTATTTCAACAAGCAGCCCCAAGTGATACAATGCTGTTTGTTCATGAGCCACATTTGTGCTGTGAGGACTTAAAGAGTTGCTGTCCTGCAAAACCAGCCTCCCAAAAGAAATCCTGTTCTAACTTAATTTGCATTGCAGAAAGTTTCTCAACAAACCTTCGTATGATGGTTGCATTTTTGAAAAGTAAATGGTCTCCTATGAAAATATATATATTTCTTTTCAATAGATAAAATATGTGCTGCACATATTGAGAGAAACTCTCTTTGACTAAACTCTATGCTGCTGCTGCTGCTGCTGCTAAGTCGCTTCAGTTGTGTCCAACTCTGTGCGACCGCATAGATGGCTACACTACCTCTTCTAAAATTCTAGGACTCAGCTTCAGCATCCATCCATTTTGGGGCCTGGATGAGTTGTTAGAGCAAGAATCTACCTAAGTCATTTTAGCAAAAATCCTTACCCTTGATGTCTGATAAGCGTACGTGTCTGATCAAATTTCTCCTCCTCCACCAACCCCCAGGTGACATCTAATCACCCTGACCTACCTTCAAGAATTCCATTAGTGCTATTTAGCCAGAATGCCCTCCTATTCATGGTATTTTTTTTTCTTATTAATTTCCTTTTTTCTGACTCTTTGGCTATAAATTCCAACTTATCCTTTTGGTCTTTGGAGTTGAGCCTATTCTCTCTGCCCTGCTACAAATACCCATTAGAGTTGAACCTTGAATAAAGTTTTCCTTACTATCTTTACTTGGACTTCCCTTGTAGCTCAGTTGGTAAAGAATCTGCCTGCAATGCAGGATACCAGCGTTTGATTCCTGGGTAGGAAAGATCCCCTGGAGAAGGAAATGGCAACCCATTCCAGTATTCTTGCCTGGAGAATCCCATGGGCAGAGGAGTCCAGCAGGCTACAGTCCATGGGGTTGTAAGAGTCAAACATGACTTAGCGACTAAACCACTACCTTCTTTACTAACCATGGAACAAGTTTTTCTTTTTCTTTTTTTTTTTAAAGAAGTATTATTATTATTATATTACTTTACAATATTGTATTGGTTTTGCCATACATCAACATGGATCCACCACAGGTGTACATGTGTTCCCCATCCTGAACCCTCCTCCCACCTCCCTCTCCATACCATCCCTCTAGGTCATCCCAGTGCACCAGCCCCAAGCATCCGGTATCCTGCATTGAACCTGGACTGGCGATTCATTTCACATATGATATTATACATATTTCAATGCCATTCTTCCAAATCATCCCACCCTCTCCCTCTCCCACAGAGTCCAAAAGACTTTTTCTTTAACAATGATGCTCATGCACTTATTTAAATATTAGCTTTAGTAGAAGAAAACCACTTATATATTTATGAAGATCCATCTGACATGTGTTATTATTTTTCAGCTATGATGATGGTTTAATCACTGCAGGAAGAATAAAAAATATTTAAATTTTAGGATTGAACATTTTGACAGCTTATCTTCCCTCACAGTATTCCTTGGGTATGGTTGAAACCTTTGACAACAAAAGGTGATTCCTAGCTTAAAAACAAAATGAACATGGTATATTTCTCCATCTATTAGCGTCCTCTTTGATTTCTTTCATCAGTGTTTTATAGTTTTCTGTATATAGGTCTTTAGTTTCTTTAGGTAGATATATCCCCAAGTATTTTATTCTTTTCATTGCAATGGTGAATGGAATTGTTTCCTTAATTTCTTTTTCTACTTTCTCATTATTAGTGTATAGGAATGCAAAGGATTTCTGTGTGTTGATTTTATATCCTGCAACTTTACTACATTCATTGATTAGCTCTAGTAATTTTCTAGTGGAGTCTTTAGGGTTTTCCATGTAGAGGATCATGTCATCTGCAAACAGTGAGAGTTTTACTTCTTCTTTTCCAATTTGGATTCCTTTTATTTCTTTTTCTGCTGATTGCTGTGGCCAAAACTTCCAGAACTATGTTGAATAGTAGCAGTGAAAGTGGGCACCCTTGTCCTGTTCCTGACTTTAGGGGAAATGCTTTGAATTTTTCACCATTGAGGATGATGTTTGCTGTGGGTTTGTCATAGATAGCTTTTATTATGTTGAGGTATGTTCCTTCTATTCCCGCTTTCTGGAGAGTTTTTATCATAAATGGATGTTGAATTTTGTCAAAGGCTTTCTCTGCATCTGTTGAGATAATCATATGGCTTTTATTTTTTAATTTGTTAATGTGGGGAATTACATTGATTGATTTGCGGATATTGAAGAATCCTTGCATCCCTGGGATAAAGCCCACTTGGTCATGGTGTATGATCTTTTTAATGTGTTGTTGGATTCTGATTGCTAGAATTTTGTTGAGGATTTTTGCATCTATGTTCATCAGTGATATTGGCCTGTAGTTTACTTTTTTTGTGGCATCTTTGTAAATGCAAATCAAGACCACAATGAGGTACCACTTCACACCAGTCAGAATGGCTTCGATCCAAAAGTCTACAAGCAATAAATGCTGGAGAGGGTGTGGAGAAAAGGGAACCCTCTTATACTGTTGGTGGGAATGCAATGGAGAACACTGTGGAGACTCCTTAAAAACTGGAAATAGAACTGCCTTATGACCCAGCAATCCCACTGCTGGGCATACACACCGAGGAAATCAGAACTGAAAGAGACATGTGTACCCCAATGCTCATTGCAGCACTGTTTATAATAGCCAGGACATGGAAACAACCTAGATGTCCATCAGCAGATGAATGGATAAGAAAGCTGTGGTACATATACACAATGGAGTATTACTCAGCCATTAAAAAGAATACATTTGAATCAGTTCTAATGAGGTGGATGAAACTGGAGCTGATTATACAGAGTGAACTGAGACAGAAAGAAAAACACCAATACACTATTCTAACACATATATATGGAATTTAGAAAGATGGTAATGATGACCCTGTATGTGAGACAGCAAAAGAGACACAGATGTATAGAACAGAATTTTGGACTCTGTGGGAAAGGGAGAGGGTGGGATGATTTGGGAGAATGGCTTTGAAACATGTATACTATCATGTAAGAAACGAATCTCCAGTCTAGGTTTGATACAGGATGCTTGGGGCTGGTGCACTGGGATGACCCAGAGAGATTATACGGGGAGGATTGTGGGAGGGGTGTTCAGGATTGGGAACTCATGTATACCCGTGGCGGATTCATGTCAATGTATGGCAAAACCAATACAGTATTGTAAAGTAAAAAATAAAGAGCAAAAATTAAAAATAAACAAATGAAAAGATTGAAATGCTTAATTTATACAAAGATTCAGCTGTCCAGCACAAGAAACTGCTAAAAAAAAAATTATCTATTACACTTGCTTAAGATGATGAAGTCAGCTTTATTTTGGATCATCACAATAGGTATAGGGCCTAATGCAATGGGGTTGCGCAGTAGGTAGGAGAGAGGTTTGCAAACACAGCATATGCAAGTGGAAATTTATAGCCAAAGTAACTATGATTTTTTAAATAATGTTTTATATGTTAAAAACCTTAGCCAAAATTGCTGATATGGCTACTAAGAAAACTTAAGTGAAGAAGACTTAAAGATATATGGTTTACCTAAGTAATTTTTGGAGGGTAAAGACAAAACTATAAGTAAGATGATAATCTATTAAATAAATTCATAGACTTATTGCAATTCAAAAATGTGTGGATTATAGGCAAGGCTGACTTTGACCAAAGAAGCAAGTATAGAATTGAATGATTTCTAAGGAAAAAAAAAAAAAAAACACCTGTAAATAAATTGCGTAAATAAATAAATATTCAAAAGTTAAGGTACAAGCCATAGTAAAGTTGAATAGGAATACATCCTAAAAGCTTGAAATTAATGAACTAATTTAATATGTTTATAATAATATGTGATCAGCACTTGAAAACTGTTGCTAGTTGGAAATATTTTTGGCTGCAAGTAACAAAGATGACCTAACAGTGACAGTGAAAGTGAAAGTGAAAGTGAAGTAGTGTCTGACTCTTTGCGACCCCATGGACTATAGCCCACCAGGCTCCTCTGTCCATGGGATTCTCCAGGCAAGAATACTGGAGTGGGTTGCCATTTCCTTCTCCAGAGGATCTTCCCGACCCAGGGATTGAACTCAGGTCTCCCGCTAAACAGCCTATAATTTATTTTTCCCACAAACCTGAACATTTGAAATTGATGTAGATTTGGTTAAATTTTTCAGCTATGCCATCAAGGGACACAGTCTCTTGCCAGCTCATGTAAAAACGGCGTTCAAGCAGGAACCAAGAGGAAAGAGGCCTTTTTCTTAGTCTTATCTCCCTCTACATCATCATCCCCCTCCTGCTTCTGCTCCTGTTTATTCTCTTCCTTCTTCTTTGGGTAATCAAAAGGTTTTGACACAAGCACCTCTTACTCAGACAGGTCCCCTTTTGTCTTTTTATCTCTATGTCTAGTTGCATAGGAAACAGAAAATGGCCAATGAAAGTTTCATCTTAAGATCAACATCGTGTATTTTCTTTTATAAATGAGATGGTCAGAGGGAAGTAGCCTAGTGTTAGGAAGATGTTCCATGGTGCCGCAGTACCAGGATCCTTTCATCTGTGCTACACTGGGTGTTAGTAAGTCATGTAACTATGTAACGTGGTACATGTTAACTAAATTCATTGTGAAATCATTTCACAAGTTACACATGTATCAAATCATGTATGCTTTGGACCAATGCAGTGTTGTATGTCAGTTATATCTTAATAAACTGAAAAAAAAATTTAAAATAAGAAATAGATGAAAGGGGAGATCTATTAATAAAATTCAAGTGTAGAAACACATCAGATTAAAACATATAGCTGGATCCTATAGTCCTTTTTTTCCCCTCCAAGTCACAAGACAGTGATTTGTTCTCCTCCATAATGTGCTGTGCGTTTAGTCACTCAGTCATGTCCTACTCTTTGCGACCCCATGGACTGTAGCCCGCCAGGCTCCCCTGTCCATGGAGGATTCTCCAGGCAAGAATACTGGAGTGGGTTGCCATGCCCTCCTCCAAGGGATCTTCCTAACCCAGAGATCGAACCCAGGTCTCCTGCACTGCGGGCGATTCTCTACTGTTCAAGTCACCTGGATGTTTAATAATATTCCTGCTTTCAGTCATCATTTCAACAAATTAATTTGGATTCCTCACTTGCTGTACATAAGCTGTCATTCAGAGGTGTCTGAGCTCTTGATGATCCTTCTTGTATTGGATATCTATAGAATCCCAGGGACAGAGGAGCCTGGTGGGCTGCCTTCTTTGGGGTCGCACAGAGTTGGACACAACTGAAGTGACTTAGCAGCAGCAGCAGTCTTCCATTAACCACTGATTGTGACTGAGGGGCCTCTGGATGTCAAATATATAGGGTACAGGTATAGATAGATGCAGAGACATATCAAGATGGATATCAGAGATTCTTGATAGAGGCATATTAACATTTTGAGCAGCATAATTATGTGTTGCCCTGTGTATTGTGGAATATTCAGCAGGCTTCTTGATGTTTGCCAATACATATAACAATCTAAGTTGTGACATCTGCAAATATCTCCAGATATTATCAAATGTCCTCTGGGGACATGTATCCCAAATTGAGAAAAGTAAATATAGATATATTAACATAGATATAGATATTCTTAATTGAAGGTATGATTTTCTAAATATATATTACACTGCTACCTTTTATTTGGTCTATTCTTTGCTTTACACTTGTTATATTTTGTTAGGCATACATATTTATGATTGCTCTGTCTTCATGAATTTTTTCATTTACTTCAATGAATAATACACTTTATCTTTTATAATTTTCCCCTTTCCTTACTTATTTGTGCGTGTGTGTATGTGAGCATGTGTGTACATGTATATAATAAAACATATACTTCAAAATTTTTATGATTTCTTTGCCAACTGTTTTAACTGTTTATGTGATATAGTTGAGCATTTATAACAAAGGTTACAAATCTATAGGAAGGGAAAGAGATGATAACTTGATAAAAATCTGCATTTCCATGTATAAATTTATTTATTCATTTTTTGACTTCTCAGGATGATAACTGTTCACCTTACATCACTCAGTAAAGACGAAGACACCTTTTGGCCCAGCAGTCAGAACAAAGGAAATTCTTTACTTGAGAATGAAAGTGAGCCAGTAATTGTAAGTACTGCATGCTTTCCTTTTTCAGCATAATATTTTCTACATATTAATTTGAAAATAAAAAGCTTATATTTCAGTAATGTTAACTCAGAATAGAGTTGGAAACATAATATGCAACAGTATAGAAAAATTTTAAAGCATGTAAAAAAAATCCCTCCCCCCAACACACAAGAATAGAGCTAGATGATTGTATATGATGACATCATTGCAAGATGAACTGTGGATTGGTGCCAAGGGGACCATAAATACTTAAGGTACGTTTCTGATTTACTGTCAAGAATGAAGCTTTACAGAGGTAAGTCAGTGTTCAGCTCTTTATTGTTATGTAACAAAACTATCCTCTAACCCTGGACTTAGTGGCTTTAAGCCACCATTTATGTACCTGTGATGTTGTGAGTCAGCAATTTGGAGAGACCTTGTCTGGGAGCTTATTTTCTGGTCCACATGGTACCTGCTGGTGCAGCTATGGATGGAGGATCTGCTTCTACATTTGTTTCTTTGCCTCTTCTAGGATCAGACACAATTAGTTAGAAAAATTAAAAGTTTACATAAATTTGACTTTGTGAGCAGTGATGACCAGTTGTAAATAAATGCCTGCATATAGAAATATATGTTTTTGCAATAATAATAAATTATGAATTAATATATTTTATCTCAGGAATATAATAAAGGTTAGCACAAAAATCTTTATTATTACTTACTTTTTGAAGTATAGTTGATTTACAATGTTGTATAAATTTCAGGTGTACAGCACAGTGATTCATTTATACATGCATATATGTCTATTTTTTCAGATTATTTTCCCTTATAGATTATTACAAAATATTGAGTATAGTTCTCTGTGTTATAAAATAAAACTGTTGATTATCTGTTTTATACAGAGTAGTGTGTGTATATGTTAATCTCAAAATCCTAATTTATATCCTTCCTCTCCCATTTTTGTTTTTGGAGGCTCGAAGCTTTTTTTATGTGTTTATGAGTTTCTTTCAGTTTTATAAACAGTTTGCTTTATGCCATTTTTAAAAAGATTCCACATATAAGTGATATCAAATGATATGTCTTTCTCTTTCTGGCTTAATGCCAGAAAGATGACAGTATGATAGTCTACCATACATATCTTAGTAGGATAGTCTCTAAGTCCATCCATGTTGCTGCAAATGGCTCAGTTTCTTCCTTTCCAGTGGCTGAGTAATGCATTTTATATATATGGACCGCATCTTCTTTATCCATTCCTCTGTTGAGGGACATTTAGCTGTTTTCATAGCAATCTTTATATATCCATTTAAATAATTCATTATAGAGTAAGGAGCAGAAAATTCATATTGTCTTCTTGATAGATGCCTAAGAAAAATTTGATAACTTTTGAATTTTTAAAAGTATTAGTAATTTAAGTGAAAGAGGAGAGTGAAAAGTTGGCTTAAAACTCAACATTCAGAAAACTAAAATCATGGCATCTGGTCTCATCACTTCATGGCAAATAGATGGGGAAGCAATGGAAACTGTGAGAGATTTTATTTTGGGGGCTCCAAATTTGCTTCAGATGGTGACTGCAGCCATGAAATTAAAAGGTGTTTGCTTCTTGGAAGAAAAGCTATGACCAACCTACACAGCATATTTAAAACCAAAGACATTACTTTGCCAACAAAGGTCCGTCTAGTCAAAGCTATTGTTTTTCCAGTAGTCACGTATGGATGTGAGAGTTGGACTAGAAAGAAGGCTGAGTGCCGAAGAATTGATGCTTTTGAACTGTGGTGTTGGGGAAGACTCTTGAGAGCTCTTTGGACTGCAAGGAGATCAAACCAGTCCATCCTAAAGGAACTCAGTCCTGAATATTAATTGGAAGTTCTGATGCTGAAGCTGAAACTCCAATACTTTGGCCACCTGATGCAAAGAACTGACTCATTTGAAAAGATCCTGATGCTGGGAAAGATTGAAGGTAGGAGGAGAAGGGAATGACAGAGGATGAGATGGTTGGATGGCATCACCAACTCAATGGACATAAGTTTGAGTAAGCTCTGGGAGTTGGTGATGGACAGGGAGGCCTGACGTGCTGCAGTCCATGGGGCCTCAAAGAGTTGGACACAACTGAGCAACTGAACTGAACTGAAGAATAAAGAGATATTTCCTTACTTAATATAGGGCATCTAACTGAAAACCACATCAAATGATATGAAGCAAAATTTATAAATAAACTTTAGAATTGTTAACAAATATGCTCAACATTGCTACTATAGTTTGTCACTAGTAGAAGTTTTAACAAGTTCCTCCAAATTCCTCCATCCATTCTCTGCCTCAGTCTGTATGAACTATACACTTCTTTCTATTTTTTTTTTCTTTACTTTAATTGGAGGCTAATTACTTTACAATATTGTGGTGGTTTTTGCCATACATTCACATGAATCAGCCATGAGTGTACATGTGTTCCCCATCCTGAACCTCCCTCCCACCTCCCCTCCACCATCCCATCCTTCAGGGTCAACCCAGTACACCAGCCCTGAGCACCTTGTCTCATGCATCAAACCTGGACTGGCGATCTGTTTCACATATGGTAAAATACACGTTTCAATGCTATTATCTCAGATCATCCCACCCTTGCCTTCTCCCACAGAGTCCAAATGTCTGTTCTTTACATCTGTGTCTCTTTCACTGTCTCCCATACAGAGTCATTGTTACCATCTTTCTAACTTCCATATATATGTGTTAACATACTGTCCATATGAACTATAGACTTTTGATTATTCAAGTCTTGTTCTTTCAGAACTCCATGTGTTTATCTGGAATTACTTTTTCTGCTTTTTCTGACTGTTGACTTCCAAGTCTTTTTGATCCTCTTAGCCCAAGTTCATCTATTCTGTGAAATTTCCTTGACTCAGAATTGGTAAACTCATTTTCTTTTACCTGTTTTTGTATTGCTTTTGAAATTGAATTGTAATTATGTTTTAGTGTCAATTTGTTTTTCCCACCAGAATAAGTGCTCTTTGAAGTAAAAAACAAAACATTAATCATTGCATATCTGAAAAGTAACCCAGTGAATGGTAAATTGTAGGACTTAACTGTAGGCTTTTATAAATAAATCCACAAGTTTTACATTTTATTTTTAAGGGAGCCTGATGGTTTCTACTCAAAAATTTGATATGTTTCTCTCTAAAATTTTACATGAAGTATTTGTTCTGTATATATATACATATTAATTATGATTCTGATATTTTAGATGTAGCATAAGGTTATACATTGTCTCTTTGAGGCAATAGGATGATTGTCATTCTTCTGGAAGTCAGTAATTATTTCTATTAAATCATCTATTAACTCATATACATCAGCCCCCCTTATCCACAGGGGATTGTTCCGAGACTCACAGTGGATGTTCAAAACCACAGATAGTACTAAACGCTATATATGCTGTTTTTCCCCCTATGCTAACGGTCAGCGAGTATACACAGCATGAATAAACTGAACAAAGGGATGTTTCAGCTACCATGTGGGACAGAGCTGGACAGACTTTACCTTGCTGCTCAGAATCATATGTAATTTAAAACTTATGAATTTTTCATTTCTTGAATTTTCTACTTAACATTTTTCAACCACAGTTGACAGGTAACTGAAAGAAAACTATGGGTAGAGGAGAACTACTGTATCAGTTAACATGTGTTAGCATGGCAAGATGGTTTGGAAAAAACCCATTTGAAAAGAAAATAAAATGCTTCAAGCACTGCACACAGAAAATAGCATGTATTCAAAAAGATATTTGGGACAGGATTGTTTGAAAAGTTGGTTTGACAGAATATCTTAGATAGATAAGTAAATAGAACTGCATAATGTAGAAGTAGAACATTGGTGTAAAGATATACATGCACACACTTACTATTCCACTTGAATAGAATTAATTTCCAGTCCTCATAGGATTTTACATTAGGTTCTTCTTAGCTTCTTCAAATTATGATACACAATGGTTAATGTTGTCATTTAAATAGGTGGGAATGTCTCAAGGTTAATAACTCCAGATGTTGAAAGTGAAGAAACAGATAAAATTGAAAATCTGGCGAGGTAGGCTTTGAGATGAACCTGTAAATTAAGGATAAGAACATGAAAAAAAAAAAAAAAAAAAGATGACTTGAACCATTTCTCAACTTTTGCCAATATGAGATTAACTGATCACACTGCTGCCCCCTGGGGTGTGCCGCTATTTCACATTGTGACATCTTTTCCAACACCCCTGTAACTGCAGCCTACTCCAACCAAACCTAAAATGGTACACTATCTTTTGATCATGATGCAAGACTTTAAATACTCTAATAGCATCAGTGCCTTGGACATAAATATTTTAAACTTGAAGCATCACAGCCAAGACAGCCTTCACAAACTTAAAACTTGCCTCAAGTTTCAACAAAGTTTATATTCAGTAAATGATTTTCTCATTGTATATAAACAACTGATATCAAAAACTGTCATTTCTACTTCTTACTTTTTGAACAAAAGTATCTTCCTAGCATCATTCCTGTGAAATGTGTGGGTAAGGTCAATTGCTTTTTTAGAAACAAAGTAGAAAATGTTATGACTACATTAGTCCCCTGTAACTCAGAACTTTGACTAGATCCTTATTGAAAATCTGATAGATTCCAACTCTTGTCATACTGTGAACATTGTAGAGGAAATGGTAATTGGAAACTATGGAATAAAAAGCCATTTTAGCAGTTTGTGTCTGTTTAGAAAGCAGAAGCATAGAGTTTGATATAAAAAAGGTTAAGTATAGCTTTCCCTTGCAACATGAATCCAGCTTGAGTCTTGAATGAAACAAACACTAAAAGGAGTTGAACAAAATTCCAAGAGTGCGGGAATATGATTCTCAGTGAAATAAGCCATGGAAGTTATACTATGTTTTATTTTTACTTTGAAAATTGTAAAGAAAATAGTCTATATGTGCACTTGTATTTTATTAAGATATGCTATATCAATCTTTTTTGGGGGGAGGGATTGCAGATGTTTTAGATTATATATATATATATACATATATACATATGTATATATATGTGTGTGTGTGTGTGTGTGTGTGTGTGACTCTTTTCCCAGACAAATATAGTTTATAAGTCATAATCATCTGCAACACTTGCCTAAATTTTTCCCATAATTTCCAGTAATTGGAGGTTCATGTACCTTGGTTTAGAAACACTGCTATATGAGATTATCTGGATCTTCCAGATTAAATGGCCTAGAACAACACAGATAAAGCTAGAATGAATATACACATCGTTGCTCCTAAAATATGGGGCTGAAAGTCTCCCCATTCTTTAGTGTTATGCATATATTTGCCTGCAGATATATATGTGAATTTAGAATACATCCAAGGCAGGTAAGAAAATAAGTCTTATTGATTTGAATTAAATCCTACTATGTAAAATACATAAAATATATGGAAATTGCTTCTCGAACCTCAGCATAGTAAATGCAAGTAAATAACCCTCTATTGCTATCACTAATTCACAAAGGTGATGGCTATATTGTGCTAAAAAATAATACCATGAAGATGATGCTTACTTTGATGAATCTGTAAGTACTACTTTACCTGCACAAAATAATCTATGCATAAGAAGAATCAATATACTGGAAGAAAAACAACTTTTCCAAACAGGCTATTATTAGGCTATAACTTAATTAAATACCTGTTTTCTTTTAAGAACTTCTTTTTCTTTTTCCTTTTCTATATTTTTAAGCCCGAGACTTAGAATAGGGGAGAACTATTCCATATCATGTAAGATTCAGGGTAGTTGGGATGGTTTACTGGGAAGAATTACATGATTGACAAAGATCAAAACAATTTTAAGGCTATGGAGTAGAGTCTTCTCTTTGTAATACATAGGAGGAAAGATAGGAGGCTCTGCTTAATTGCTCTCAAGAACAATTTTAACATGCCTCAAGTGCAGCCTCTGCTTTAGCTGGAGGAACATTTAAGACTTGCTAGGGAATAAAGCTAAGAAATGCAAATGTATCTTTGCTGGGAAATAGGAAAACAGAATAGAAAATGGTAGAATAGAATAGAAAAGAAAATTAAGAAATGATTGACCCCAAATAGGTTAACTCACAATTTACTCCAGTGAGTAACCCAGGAACTAGGAAAAATACTGGGGGAAAAAAAGTCTACGCAGAAGTCCACTCTCCTACAGTCAGTAAGAAAATGGCATTGATTAATATTGAAAAAAATGGCTCATCAAACTGAATACATGTTATCTTTTTCACAAAATTGCATACAAATGAAGAAAGTCAGATCCACCTGAAACTAAAGGAATGTGATATTTTGCCTTCCAGAGAGCGTTCACAAAATATACAATAGAGCATAACAATTCCTATCTAACATAAGCTGTGTGAGATTTTGGTAACACCAGGTTAAAGACAGCTGGGGAGAGCGTTGCTTCCCCTGACAAAAAAAATGAGTAAATAAAAAGCAGATTGTCTGCAAAGTCATAACGTTTCCTTGAACCCTACAGAAAGGTTAGGTTGCAGAGCAAACAGCTAATCTGAAATTTAAAAGTCAGCAACTTCAGAGAGAAACAGAAAACAAGCTTTGACTTACCTATGGTAGAGCAAAAGAGGAAGAAGAAAGACATGCTTACAATGCATATGAAGGAAAATTAATCAGCTAACCTTTTTACCAAGTTGCTAACAACTGCATGTGGACTAACAGAAAAGTAGTGAACACCTTGATGGAACATATAAAAGAAGAGTTTTCACCCAGTAATAGGGTATAGACCTTACTAGTCATTCAGGAGAGAAATTGGTGGCAGAACTAAACTAAACTAAATTGGTGGAGAAAGCTTCCAAGGGTGGGCTGGTCTGCAAGAAGGGTCAGCTCCCATACAGAAGATGGTGAAACCCTACTCTGTGGGCAAAAGCCTTAAGGCACCTTGGGAAAGCCCAAGGCATACATAAAGACCTATAGCAACAGGAGAGAGGAAAAGATCTCTTTCATGGAGATGGTTCCTTTGGCGTTTTCTTGTAAATCATTTGCCGTAGAAGTTCACTTAGTGTTCCTGCTCTATCTGGCTTTCAGATCAGTTCAGAGGCTCAGTCGTGTCCGACTCTCTGCCACTCCATGGACTAAAGCACACCAGGCTTTCCTGTCCCAAACTCATGGAGCTTGCTCAAACTCATGTCTATCAAGTTGGTGATGTCATCCAACCATCTCATCCTCTGTCTTCTGCTTCTCCTCCTGTCTTCAGTCTTTCCCAGCATCACTGTCTTTTCCAATGAGTCATTTCTTCCCATCAGGTAGCCAAAGTATTGGAGTTTCAGCTTCAGCATCAGTCCTTCTAATGAATATTCAGGACTGATTTCCTTTAGAATGGACTGGTTGGATCTCCTTGCAGTCCACGGGACTCTCAAGAGTCTTCTCCAACACCACAGTTAAAAAGCATCAATTCTTCCACACTCAGCTTTCTTTATAGTCCAACTCTCACATCTATACATGACTAGACATGGATATGTATGGAAAAACCATAGCTTTGACTAGACAGAGCTTTGTCTAGTAACGTCTCTGCTTTTTAATATACTGTCTGGGTTGGTCATAGCTTTTCTTCCAAGGAGCAAGCAACTTTTAATTTCATGGCTGTAACCACAATCTGCAGTGATTTTGGAGCCCCCCCCCCCCAAATAAAGTCTCTCATGGTTGCCATTGTTTCCCATCTATTTGCCATCAAGTGATGGGACCAGATGCCATGATATTAGTTGTTGTTTTTTTTTAATTTCTATTTTTACTTTATTTTACTCTACAATACTGTATTGGTTTTGCCATGCATTGACATGAACCCACCACGGGTGTACATGCGTTCCCAAATATGAACCCCCTTCCCACCACCCTCCCCATAACATCTCTCTGGGTCATCCCCGTGCACCAGCCCCAAGCATGAGTTTTAAGACAAGTTCTTCACTTTCCGCTTACACTTTCATCAAAGGTACCTTTGTTCTTCTTTGCTTTCTGCCATAAGGGTGGTGTCATCTATGCATATGTGGTTATTGATATTTCTCCTACAAATCTTGATTCCAGCTTGTGCTTCATCCAGCCTAGTGTTTCGAATGTTGTATAATTTAAATAAGCGGGGTGAGAGTACAGCTTTGAAATACTGCTTTCCCAATTTGGAACCAGTCTGTTGTTCCATGTCCAGTTCTAACTGTTGCTTCTTGAACTGCATACAGATTTCTCAGGAGGCAGGTCAAGTGGTCTGTTATTCCCATCTCTTGAAGAATTATCCACAGTTTGTGGTGATCCACACAGTCAAAGGCTTTGGCATAGTCAATAAAGCAGAAATACATATTTTTCAGGAACTCTCTTGCTTTTTTGATGATCCAACGGATGTTAACAATTTGATCTCTGGTTCCTCCATATTTTCTAAATCCAGCTTGAACATCAGGAAGATCATGGTTCGCATACTGTTGAAGCCTGGCTTGGAGAATTTTGAGCATTAGTTTGCTAGAGTGTGAAATGAGTGCAACTGTGCGGTAGTTTGGCTTGAACATACTTTGGAATTGCTTTTCTTTGGGATTGGAGTTAAAACTGACATTTTTCAGTCCTGTGGCCACTGCTGAGTTTTCCAGATTTTCTGGCATATTGAGTGCAGCACTTTCACAGCATCATCTTTTAGGACTGGAAATAGCTCAATTGGAATTCCATCACATCCACTAGCTTTGTTCGTAGTGATTCTTCTTAAAGCACACTTAACTTTGCATTCCAAGATGTCTGACTCTAGGTGAGTGATCACACCATCATGATTATCTGGGTGATCAAGTTGTTTGTTGTATAGTTCTTCTGTGTAGTCTTGCCACCTTTTCTTAATATCTTCTGCTTCTGTTAGGTCCATACAAATTCTATCCTTTCTTGTGCCCATCTTTACATGACATATTCCCTTGGTATCTCTCATTTTCTTGAAGAGATCTCTAGTCTTTCCCATTCTGTTGTTTTCCTCAATTTCTTTGCATTGATCACTGTGAAAGGCTGTCTTATGTCTTCTTGCTATTTGGACTCTGCATTCAGATGGGTATATCTTTTGTTTTTTCCTTTGATTTTAGCTTCTCTTCATTTCTCAGTTATTTGTAAGGCCTCCTCAGACAACCATTTTGCTTTTTTGCATTTCTTTTTCTTGGAGATGGTCTTGGTCACTGCCTCCTGTACAATGTCATGAACCTCCATCCACAGTTTCTCACGTACTTTGTCTATCACACCTAATCCCTTTAATCTATTTGTCACTTCCACTGTATAAGCTTCCTTTGTAGCTCAGTTGGTAAAGAATCTGCCTGCAGTACAGGAGACCTGGGTTCAATCCCTGGGTTGGGAAGATCCCCTGGAGAAGGAAATGGCAACCCACTCCAGTATCCTTACCTGGAAAATCTCATGGACAGAGGAACCTGGTGGGCTGCAGTCCCTAGGGTCGCAAAGAGTTGGGCATGACTGAGCGACTAACACTTACTTACTTACTATATAGCCCTAAGGAATTTGATTTAGGCCATATCTGAATGGTGTAGTGGTTTACCCTACTTTCTTCAATTTAAGTCTGAATTTGGCAATAAGGAATTCATAATCTGAGCCATAGTCAGCTCCAAGTCTTGTTTTTTCTGACTCTATAGTGCTTCTCCATCTTCGGCTACAAATAATATAATCAATTTGATTTCTGTATTGACCATCTGGTGATGTCCATATGTAGAGTCTTTTCTTGTGTTGAAAGAGTGTATTTGCTATGACCAGTATGTTCTTTTGGAAAAACTCTGTTAGCTTTTGAACTGCTTCATTTTGTACTCCAAGGCCAAAATTGCCTGTTACTCCAGGTATCGCTTGACTTCCTAGTTTTCCATTCCAGTCCCCTATAATGAAAAGGACATCTTTTTGGGGTCCTAGTTCTAGAAAGTTTTGTAGGTCTTCATAGAGCCATTCAACTTCAGCTTCTTTAGGATTATTGGTTGGGCACAGACTTATATTACTGTGATATTGAATGGTTTGCCTTGGAAATGAACAGAGATCATTCTGTTGTTTTTGAGATTGCATCCAAGAGTACTGCATTTTGGACTCTTCTGTTGACTATGATGGCTACTCCATTTCTTCTAAGGGATTCTTGCCCACAGTAGTATATATAATGGGCCTCTGAATTAAAGTTGTTCATCGCAGTCTATTCTGGTTCACTGATTCCTAAAATGTTGATATTCACTCTTGCCATCTCCTGCTTGCCCACTTCCAACTTACCTTGATTCATGAACCTAACATTCCAGGTTCCTAGGCAATATTGTTCTTTACATTATTGAACTTTACTTCTGTCACCTGTCACATCCACAGCTGGGCTTTGTTTCTGCTTTGACTGTCTCTTCATTCTTTCTGGGGTTATTTCTCCACTGTTCTCCAGTAGCATATTGGGCACCTACCAACCTGAGGAATTCATCATTCAGTGTCATATCTTTTTGCCTTTTCATACTTTCTGTCTGGCTTTAGGCCATCCTGATTGACCTGTACACTAGAGGGCACTTTTCTTCAGACTTGTTCCCTTCTCTTTTCTTCACACGTGTACCAGGCTTCCCTGGTAGCTCAGATGGTAAAGTGTCTGCCCGCAATGCGGAAGGCCTGGGTCTAATCCCTGGGTTGAGAAGATCCCCTGGAGAAGGAAATGGCAACCTACTCCAGTACTCTTGCCTGGAGAATTCTCCATGGAGAATTCCATGGATAGAGGAGCCTGGTAGGCTAAAGTCCATGGGATCACAAAGAGTTGGACACAACTGAGTGACTTCACTTTGTACTCTGTACTCGTTCCCCTCTCCAGTGGTCTTATTGTGCTTATCAGGCAAACAGGCTTCCCTGATGGCTCAGGTGGTGAAGAATCTACTGCTAATGCAAGAGTGCCAGGCTCAGAACCCTGGATCCAGAAGATTCCCTGGAGAAGGGAATTGCTACCCACTTCAGTACTCTGCCCTAGAGAATTCCATGGACTACATAGTCCATGAGATTGCAAAGAGTCAGACACGCCTAAGCCACTTTCACATAACACACACATGCATACAGCCAAGTGGAGAGATGTCATGAAGAAAGGCAGTATAGCCAATCTTAATTGTCTGGGTCTCAGGGGTAAGGCTTCTCAGTCCTCTGCCCTTCGTCTGTCAGACTACCTCTAATGGTCTGGGCAGGTGAGGGAGTTCAGCTTCCTGTGAGAAGAGGGTTTTAGAGCAGCAGGAGCAGTCAATGCAAAGATGTAGAGACTTGTCTGTTATCTTCAAGGTACATCAAGGAGACCAGTTTGGCCTGAATGGAGTTCAAGATGTGGCTAGTAAGAAGGTAAATCGGAGATATAACTGTGCAGTCACACAGTGCAAGACCTTGGACATCACTACTGACTCTGACTGATAAGAAAAGTATTGCAGAATTCCAAATAGGGAAGTGATTTGATTTGACTTTTGCTTTAAAAGGATTATTCATGCTGCTGAGAATAGGTAAAATCAGCATGAATGCTTAGGAAGCTAGTATTAAAAACTAGAAAAAGTTGGGGGCTGCTCAGAATAGAATATGGGCAGTAGTGGCAGTGGATAAAGTTTGAAATCCAGCCAGCATGATATTCTAATGGATCTCAGACGTGCAGTGCGAATGTAACATAATGTATTCATAGAATTTTCAAATAATATGTATCTTCAATGAAAAGAACAAATCAATAAGACAGTATAGAATCATTTTTAAATGAAAGAAAGGATAAAATAACACTGAAGAAGAGCCAGAAGTCAGTTTAAAAAATGCTTGGAACCTGGTAGGGGTTTAAGGCAAAGTATTAATATATCTGTCTTAACTAAACATATTATTCTCTTTTATTAACATTTTTTCCAACTTGATTCAGAAAATATGCAATTTTATGATATTCATAATTCACACACTGAAAAAAGGAATATCTATGAAAAGATGTATCAGAAAATTCCAAAGTTTAATCGATCTGGTCCTAGGATTAGTAACGAAGAATAATACATGGCAAAATTATAAAGTGTGACAGTAAAACACAAACAAGTTTAATTATATGAGTAATTAAAGTAGCAGTAATTAAAATCAAGGAGGATGCCAAATCACGAAACTGTCACCTAGCATTATCCAGATGCAATTTCCTATATAAAATCAGAGAAAAGAGAATTTCTAAACATAGTATTATTGATGCTAATATTTGGCAAACTATTACAGAAAATGCAGAGAATTATGGGGAGTATATTTTAAAATTATAGTTATGTGTTAAATTTTGTTCTCTACAGGGCATACCTTTCTTTCAATTATATATATATATATATATATATATATATATATATACAAATGTTTACACAAATGGTTACAAGTGTTATATATACCTAATGAATGAATTACTAAGTCAACACTGCAATGATTGAATATTTGTAAAATAATAAAATTGTTATGACACAGTGGTATGTGCTTTTAAATCTATGTTTCTGAAACAATATAAACTTCATAAATTAAAGAATTTTAAAATTGCAATTATAGAATTAAGGAAGTATTCATTACACTGAAAGGTAAATATAATGGAGAAAAAAAAGGTGAAATTTTAAACTATATGGCTGAATTTTCCAAAATACACCTTAGTAAAATAGTAAAATATATAGAAAATTTGGTAAGAGAAAAAATAGAAAAATAATATTTGGTTTCTTAATTTATTTTAGGCAAAGTTTAATTCTTCAGATTTTTCTCACTAATTTTTAAGTAGCAATGTTTTAAATTTTATTTTATTGTAGGATGAGCATGTAGCTTGATAAATTTCTAATAAATTTATATGTATGCAATATAGTACTATTAACTATATGTACATTGTTGTATACCAGGTCACTGAAACTTACTCATCTTGCTTAACCACAGCTTTATATCCACCTTCTTCGGAACTCCTCAATTCCCTCATTTCCCAGCCCCTGACAATCACCATGCCACACTTTAATTTCATGAATTTGACTGTTTTAGATGTCTCATATAGGTATAATCATGCAGTATTTATCTTTCTGTGACTGATTTGTTTCACAGCATAATGTTCTCAAAATTTACCAATGTTGTAGCAAATTGCAGAATTTCCTTTTTGCTGAGATTGAATAGTGTTTCAGTTCACATATTTATCACATTCCTTTTATTCACATATAATTGACATATAATATTATGTTAGTTTCAAGTATCCAGCATAATAATTTAAAATTTGATCTCTCCTGGTAGCTTAGCTGGTAAAAAAAAAAAAAAAAATCCACTTTGCAATGCAGGAGACCCAGTTTGGTTCCTGGGTTGGGAAGATCTACTAGCGAAGGGGTAGGCTTCCCACTCCAGTATTCTTGGGCTTCCCTTGTGGCTCAGCTGGTAAAGAATCTGCGTTCAATGTGGGAGACCTGGGTTCAATCCCTGGGTTGGTAAGATCAGCTGGAGAAGGTAACAGCTAACCACTCCAGTATTCTGGCATAAAGAATTCCATGGTCTGTGTAGTCCATGTGGCTGCAAAGAGTTGGGCACAACTGAGCAACTTGAAATAATAAATAAATATTATGTTAGTTATGAGTACCCAGCATAATAATTAAAAATCTGTACAATAAATCTAGTTAACATTTATCATCATGTTTTGTTATAAAAGGTTTTTACGTAAATAGAAGATTTTCTATCTTAGCAACTTTCAAATATGTGATACAGTATTAAAAATAGTCACCTTGCTGTATGTTACATCCCCTTGACTTACTTATTTTATAACATAATTTCTGCCTTCTGATCTTGTTAACCCATTTTGTCCACACCCAAATCCCAGTCTCTGGCAAGCTCCAATATGTTCTCTGTAATTATGAACTCTTTGCTCTTATTTTTGTTTTAGATTTCACATATAAGTGAAATCATACATTATTGGTCTTTCTCTGTCTGACTTGTTTCATTTAACATAATGTCCTCGAGGACAGTGTTGCCACAAATGGTAAATTTCCTTCTTTTTCATGGTTGAATATTTTTCCACTGTGTGTGTGTGTGTGTGTGTGTGTGTGTGTGTGTGTGTGTGTGTGTCTCACATGTACGTTATCCACACATCCATTGATGGACACTACGGTTGTCTCCACATCTTGGCTATTGTAAATAATGCTGCAGTGATCATGGGAGTGCATATACCTTTGCAAGTTAGTGTTTTCTTTTTCTATATATAAAACCCCAGAAATAAAATTACTGAATCATATGGTAGTTTTTTTTTTTAATTATCTGAAAAATCCCCATACTCTTTTCCATGTTGACTGCACAAATTTACATTCCCATGAACAATGAATGACAATTCCCTTTTCTCTATATGTTTACTAACTCTTGCTATTTCTTTTTGATAATAGCCATTCTGACAGGTGTGAGGTAATATCACTATTTTGATTTGTATTTCCCTCATTATTAGTGATGGTCAGCACCTTATATGTACCTGTTAGCCATTTGTATGTCTGCTTTGGGGAAATGTCTATTCAGGTCCGTTTCCCAATTTTTAGTCACACTTTTTGATACCTTATAGTTCAGATGGTTAAAAAAAAAAAAAATCTACCGGCAGTGCAGGAGACTCAGGTTTGATCCCTGGGTTGGGAAGATCCTCTGGAGAAGGGAATGGCTACACACACCAGTATTCTTGCCTAGAAAATTCCATGGACAGAGGAGCCTGGTATCTATAGTCTATAGGGTTGCAAGGAGTCGAACATGACTGAGTGACTTTCACTTTGATCTTTGCGATGGAGTTGTATGAGTCTTTTATATATTTTAGATATTAACCCCTTATCAAATATAAGGTTTTCGGATATTTTCTCTCATTATGTTTCCTTTTCATTTTGTTGATGGATTCCTTTGCTGTACAGAAGCTTTTTGGTTCACCTTGTCCTCAATCAGTTCAGTCACTCAGTTGTGTCTGACTCTTTGAGACCCCATGGACTGCAGCATGCCAGGCTTCCCTGTCCTTAATCATCTCCTGGAACTTGCTCAAATTCATGTCCATCAAGTCTGTGATGCCATTCGACCATCTCATCCTCTGTTGTCCCCTTCTCCTCCTGCCTTCAATCTTGCCTTGCAGTGCTTATTGGTCTTTTGGCTAAGATCAAGTGTGGATCTTGTCCTACTTGTTTATTTTTGCTTTTGTTGTCTTGACCTTTGGTGTCAAATCTGAGAAACCCACTAGTCACAAGATCCAGATAATCAAGAGGTTTCCTTTAGGTAAAAGCCTCTTAAACCAGGGCACCATATGTACAAATTGAGGCACTTGACGCAAGTTAAAGCCCCCGTCTAGGACATAGTGGGGCTCTGGAGTGCTACATAGGAGAGCCAAAGGTAGCTCTTGCCTGTCCATGATCTCTGGAAAAGGTTCCCATTAGCCCTCAGATGTGTGTTTAATCAGAGGCCTGCTCTACAAGCAGCATCTATGAAGATAGGCTAATAGGCCTCTTTCTCAGAAAGATTGGGCTCCTCGGTCCATTGCTTCTCACTGTTTCTGGAGGGTGGTTCCCTACTGATATTGAAAGCATGAGGAGAAGGGGACAACAGAGGATGAGATGGTTGGATGACATCACCGACTCAATGGACATGAGTTTGAGCACGTTCTGGGAGATGGTGATGGTTAGGGAAGCCTGGCATGCTGCAGTCCATGAGGTTGCAAGGAGTCAGACACAACTGAGCAACTGAACTGAACTGAGGGTGGTAGCCCTTTAATGACTCTTTCCTTGTTAGTTACAATCTTGTGACATCTGTGTGGGCATGTGAAAGCCATCAGAACCAGCTGATCTAGTGTTGTCCCCTGGCAGCAGCCACAAAACTCAAGGTGTCTGACCTTGAGTTTCAGATACAAGGATACAAGCCCCTGGCAGGTATACAAGCCCCTTTCTGGGATACAGTGGTGAACTGCAGAGGCAGAAGGAGAAGGCAACATTGTGTCCACCAGCCTCTGTCCTCTGAGAGGAGCTCCAAAGGCTCCTAGGGATTATTGCCTCTTACTAGGCCCTGGGGGAAAGTGGAGAATCCCAGGGACGGGGGAGCCTGGTGGGCTGCCATCTATGGGGTCACACAGAGTCAGACACGACTGAAGCGACTTAGCAGCTGCAGCAGTAGCAGACCCTGGTGAAAGCAGTTGTTTAGAAACTCTTCCTGCATTGGTTACAGTCCTATGGGATCCTCTAGCATGAGCTCTGCTGGCCACCAGAGCTATGAAATCTAGAGATAATACCCAGATAGCAGTCACAAATGTCAGGGCACCAGAGGAGGTTACACACACCTTTTCAGGATATACCTGAAGCTTGACCACAGCAGCAGAAAAGTGTGAAGTTGATCCCTACTGGGTTGACCCCCATCCTTAGTGGACCCCTAGTTATGTGTCAAACTAGATGCCTGCCTGTGTGTTCATTGCTTTGAGATAAGCACATAAGCCACTTTAACATAAAGTGTGTGCGACTCTACTTTTTTGCTTGGTCTTGGTAGGAGTGAGGATGAGCATGCTGTCTCTAGGAACTATTTCCTTGGTTCTCTCTAACCTGGTGGGTCTTGGGGATAGGAGCCCCATTTGTTTTCAAAGCTAGAAATTTGGGGGACTTAACCTCTCTCAGGTACAGACTCTTAAAAGCTGTGGTGCCCAGTGTGGGATCCAAACTCTACCACTCCTCGTGGAGAAACTCCAGGGTGAGTTTCCTCCAGGTGGTGTGTCAGCTGTGCTGGGGTTGGTTAGTGTTTATCAGGTGATCTTGTCTCATCCTCTCCTACCTGCTTAAATGTGTGTGCGTGTGTTTTTTTCTCATTTTCCTGATGTATAAGAGTGGCTCAAATAATTTTTAAGTTTTTTCAGAGGTAACTGTCCCTATGTAGCAGAACATTTGGTGTATTTGTGGAAGAAAGTGAGTTCAAGGTCTTTTTGTGTTACCAACTTCAACTGGAACCTGTATCACACTTAATTTTTCCCTTCATCTGTCAATAGACATTTAGATGTTTTCATGTCTTGGCTATTGTGAATAGTGCTGAAATAAACATAACAGTCTTAAAAACTCTTCAAAATCCTGATTCAATCCTTTTAGATAAATATGGAGAAGTGGGATTGCTGGATTATGTGGGGTAGTTCTATTTTTAATTTTTTGCGGAACGTCCTCACTGCTTTCCGTAGAGGCTGAACTTTTTTGTTTCCACCAACAGTGCACAGGTGGTCCAGTTTCTCCACATCCTTCCAACACTTGACTTTTGTTTTTTAATAGTAGCCATCCTGATAGATGAGAGGTGGTATCTCATTGTGGTTTTGATTTGCATTTCCATGATGCTCAGTGATGTTGAACTTTTTTCCATATACTTGTCTTTTTGTATGTCTTCCTTAAAGTAATGACTCTCAAGTTCTTAGCCCATTTTCCAATTGATTTACAGATGTTGTTGCTACTGAGTTATAGGAGTTTCTTATAAGTTATAAAGATTAAGATCTTATTAGATAAATGTTTTGCAAGTATTTTCTCTCATTCTATAGGCTGTTTTATCATTTGGTTGATTATTTACTGTGCAGAAGAGAATAAAAATTATTATAATTAAAATTGAAAGGGATATTCTGATAAGCAGAGGTGGGAATTAAATATTTTATATTATATTAATAATTTTAAATTGTCAAATAGGTAATTTGAAAGATGATATATGCAATTATAATAATAGCATTAAAAGTCTAAGAACAAACTCATTACATTGTAATAATACCTTGAGTTTTTTAGAAGCACATTATTTTCCTTAAACCACAGCCCAAATATCAGTTAGACTTCCAACTTTGAGGCAATAGGAACTTCGCATATTATATATACTATTTGAATTTTGACAATAACATTGAAAGCTACAAAATGTATTTTAAGAAGTTGGTAATACTCAAATATCCAAACTCACCACACTATAGAACATGGCTTGCCACAAAAACAATGAAAAAAAAAACTTTTTAAAGTACCCAAATAATATTTATATGTACATATACATATATCACATCTTATATAAAGAAAAAATATAAATGTAGCCCATCATATCATCAAGCTACTAAACAAAAATCATATACTAGTATCAATAGTTACAGAAAGATATTTTGAAAAAACCCAACACTTTCTCAGTACTAACTGTGAATAGAGAGAAACCTTTTTAACCTGATAAAGATATATACAAAAATTACATATATGTCACATTTTAAGGTGAAAAACTTGAAATTTTCCCACTTGAATCAGGGACAAGGCAAGATATTCTCATCACTCCTTTTCAAAATTATACCATTAAGTATTAGCTAATGCAGTGAGACTCAAAAAGAAATACATGATATACAGATAGGGAAGGAAAAAATAAAATTATCTTTATTCACAAATGACATGATCTTCTCTGCAAAAAATCCAAAAAAATTGACCCAAGAAACTCCTCTCACCAATATGTGATTCATTATAGGAAGCAAAGAGGGATAAATACGAGAACAGAGGATTCTTAGGTTAGCAAAAATGCTCTGTGATATAATAGTGATGGATATATATCCCTGAACCTTTGTCCAAACACAGAATGTATAGCACCAAGGGTGAAACCTAAGGTAGACTATTGCATTTGCCAGATTATACTGTGTCAATGTAGGTTCATCCATTTTAACCAATGTACTTACCACTCTGACTGAGGATGTTGATAGTGGAAGAAAGCTCTGCATGTGTGGAGGCAGAAAGCCTATGGAAATCTCTGTGCTTTTCCCTTTCTGAAACGGCTCTAAAATAATAATTTTTTTTTTCAATTATACTTTAGGAGATAAAATGAATATCCAGACAATGTATCACTTATGTTATAGGCCCAGTAATCAGACGGCTGAGTCATTAGGAAGTTCTAGTTTTACTTTTTTAGGGAACCTTCGTTCTGTTCTACCTAGTGGCTGTATCAGTTTACATCCCCACCAGCAATACAAATGAGGATTCCCTTTTCCTCACACTCCCTCCAGCACTTATTTTTGGTAGATTTTTTGATGATGGCCATTCTGACCAATATGAGATGATACCTCATTGTAGTTTTGATTTATATTTCTCTAATAATTTGTGATTTTGTACATTTTTTCACTTGCCTCTTCCTTAGAGAAATGTCTGTTTAGGTCTTCTGCCCATTTTTTGATTGGAGACTTGGAAATATGCTTGTTTGCCTCTCTAGCTGTATATAATTTAAATATAGATTAAAAAACACTGAGTATTAGTATGGCTTAAGTTTATCAAATATTTTGTGTTTTATTATCATTCACTACTCTTGAGTTATGATCATTATTCCCATGACCAATAATAATGTACCTATTAAACTTATCATCTTGGTAAATACACTAATATCCTGTACTTTTCTCCTTACTAAAGAACATATTTTTTTATAATATCATTTATCTTTCCTTGCTGTGTATAGAACTAAATTTAAATCCTAATTTCATAGGCAAAATACAAAAAAGAATTGTACATACATCAACAATACTGCATGAGGAAGTAAGTAACACAAGTAGAAATTTCATTTTTCCAGCTGGAAGAATCTGGGACAAATGGTCAAATAAAAAGTGTCCTCTTATTAAAAATAATAATAATGGCCTCTGAAGCTAATATAATTTTGAATACCTTCAAAATAACTTTATATATTTGTATATGCATATGTATAAATCTATGTATTTATATATGTAAATATATACACATGTACACAGAAATGGCTTCATCTCATTTTTAAATAGAAGAAACATTTATTTCAAAGACTACAAATATAAATTAGATCTCTTATATAGTTTAATTGTGATTTTTATAGTAAATAAATTCTTAAATATGTTTGGCTTGTGTATAATAAAATGCAATGTAAATGAATTTATATATCAAATTACAGTTTATTGCTTTTAAATTTTGGTATTCATCATTATCACCAAAGGAAATAGTTAAAATTTCTAGTTCTGGCTTCATATCTTTTTAATTATATCTTAAAGACTGCACTGAAAGTGATTTTCTTAATTGTCATTTCACTTTGTTATTTTCAACAATGATTCTTTTTAAGATCTTAAATCAGAGGTACTTATTTAATCCTGGGTTGGAAAGATTCCCTGGAGAAGGGTATGGCAACCCACTCCAGTATTCCTGTCTGGAGAATTCCATGGACAGGGGAGCCTGGTGGGCTACGATCCATGGGGTCACAAAGAATTGTACATGACTGAAACGACTTAGCACATATGCACTTACTTAATATTGATATGTAGATCCCAGGTAAGCCACCGAATATCTGAGTTTGGAGTTATCATTCAGGACATGCATAAATCCATTCCACCAGATAAGGGCATCAAAGTAGAACAGTTTTAGTAGAATGATGAAGACTTACACCAAACTAGATTGTAAAAATTGTCAGAATTTGCTAGGAAGAGATGTGAAGGATAGAGATGACCATATAGAAGGAGAAATTAGTAGTAGAAAAGAGAGACAAATTACTAAGAAAAAGGAACTGAAAAGGTAGGGAAAATGGGATTGCTCTTTAAAATGGAAGGGAAAATATTGATAGAAAAATTAATATATTTGGTTTCAGAAAAAAACTTGGGAATTCCTGTCTTATAGTTTTATTACCTCACTAAATTAGAAAGTAAGTCATTATTCAGTTTCTATTTACTTTTAAAAATATTAAAATTGCTAATAATCCCCATTAACATTTTTCAGTATTTCACAAGTGTAGGAATCTAGCAATGTGTTCTTAGACTAACCACCCCACACGTAAGGCATCTTTTACAGACAATGAATTTTGAGGAAGATATTTTTCATGACTTGCATACTGTGGCCTGAGCAATTTAACATATTGTAAATACTTTACTATTTTACTTTTTATATATTCAGTGTATTTGCCCTGGAGAAGAAGTAAAACTAAAAGACATTTGTTCCTAATCCCAAGATCTAAACATTTTACTTGATTCTTGATTCTGGAAAAATGTTACTTAGGCAGTATATTTTACTTAAAATGTTCTTTGCTAAAATGTCACTGGTCACACACGTTTAGGGAGAGAAGATGGCCATGGATGTCATTTTGTTAAGATCAAACTTTTCTCACTTAGGATACCACCTCCATTTGTCCCTTGACAATTTGTTACAAGTCTCACATCCCTCAGTTCTTTGTGTTAGCACTTTTAAAAGCATCGTAAATGGAAATATTCAGGGATGATGACATTTGGGGTTATTTTCAAGTGCTTACATTTTAGCACATATTACTTCATCAAATTAACTTTTTCCCCAGAATTCAAAGGCGATGAAATAGGACTGGTCTAATTAATTAAGACACCAGAAAAGGCCTAGGAAAATGGGTTACTGATTGGGGAATCTAGCAAAGGTTTCTCATAGGAAAGAAACCTTCGAAACTTGAACTTCCAAGAATAGTTTGAGACAGGCACTGAGTGTTTAACAAGAACAGAGAGAGGACGATAATTCATGAGTTTATAGATATTTAACTTGTACTAGCAGTTAAGTGGTATTATATATTATTTTCAGTTTGCAGTATTTAAGGCACTTTCTGACGCCAGTCTACCTCTCCTAGAGTCCTTTGCTCCTTTCTTCACTTGGTCTAGACAAGTTTGTTTTATTCTCTTCTTGTCTCTGTCCTTTCACACACACTGGTTTCTTTACCATTCTTCCGTCATTCTCAGTGATTCTTACAGTCTCAAAATCTCTTCCAAAGAGAAACCATCACTGACCCACATCTAAATTTATTCCTCCAGGCTTCTCTATAACTGCAGGGTATTTTTGGCTTTCTTCCACAATCTTTTTTAAACAAAGTTAAATTGTATATTCATTTGTTGCATCGACTAAGACCTGTCTCTCTTATTAAGCTGCAAGCGATATTTTCTGAGTTCACTACTGTATACTCAGTGCATACTGCCTGATCAATATTTATTGAGTTAGTGAATGAATGAATAGCAGAACATCTTTAGGTTTAAAAAGTTAGTATGAAATAGAGACACATAACTCCCATGTTTCCACTGCATCCCTACAGTGACTTTGAAGAAATTTTGAGGGACAGGAGGTATGTGAAAAAGGTGGCCTGACTCTAGCAAGGTCAGATCTTTGTCCCTTATTTTGGTTATAAAGTGACTAACCAAATCTAACTTGACATTTTTGATATATTATTTGCATTTATATTTTTCAAGATAATTATTTGACTGAAATTTTAAGTTCATCATAAGAAATAGTAATGTATAGTGTTCAGTTCAGCTACTCAGTTGTGTCTGACTCTTTGCAACCCCATGAACTGCAGCACACCAGATTTCCCTGTCCTTTACTATCTCCCAGAGCTTGCTCAAACTCAGGTCCATTGAGTCAATGATACCATTCAACCATCTCATCCTCTATTGCCTTCTTCTGCTCCTGCCTTCAATTTTTCCCAGCACTAGGGTCTTTTCCAATGAGTTGACTCTTCACATCAGGTGGCCAAAGTATTGGAGCTTCAGCCTTAGCATCAGTCCTTGCAATTAATATTTAGGACTTTTTCCTAAGTTGACTGCTTTGATCTCCTTGATGTCCAAAGGAGTCTGAAGTCTTTTCAACACTACAATTCAAAAGCATCAACTCTTCAGTGCTCAGCCTTCATTATGGTCCAACTCTCATATGTGTACATGACTACTGGCAAAACCATAGATTTGACTATATGAACCTTTGTTAGCAAAGTGATGTGTCTGATTTTTAATACACTGTGTAGGTTGTTCATAGCTCTTCTTCCAAGGAGCAGGCATCTTTTAATTTCATGGCTGCAGTCACTGTCAGCATTGATTTTGGAACTCAAGAAAATAAATTCTGTCATTATTTCCTTTTTTCCCCATCTATTTGCCATGAAGTGATGGGACCAGACGCCATGATTTTAGTTTTTTAAATACTGAGTTTTAAGCCGGCTTTTTCACTCTCTTCTTTCTTTCACTTTCATCAAGAGGCTCTTTAGATCCTTTTCGCTTTCTGCCATAAGGGTGGTATTATCTGCATATCTGAGGTTATTGACATTTGTCCCAGCAGTCTTGATTCTAGCTTGTTTTTCATCCATTCTGGCATTTCTCATGATGTACTCTGCATATAAGTTAAATAAGCAGGGTGACAATATACAGCCTTGACATACTGCTTTCCCAATTTGGAACCAGTCCATTGTTCCATGTCTGGTTCTAACTGTTGTTTTTTGACTGGCATACAGGTTTATCGGGAGGCAGGTAAGGTGGTTTGTATTCCCATTTCTTTAAGAATTTTCCACAGATTGTTGTAATATATACAGTCAAAGGCTTTAGCATAGTCAATGAAGCAGAAATAGATGTTTTCCTGGAATTCTTTGATTTTTCTATGACCCAGCGGATGTTTGCAATTTGAGCTCTGATTCCTCTGTATTTTCTAAATCCAGCTTGTACATCTGGAAGTTCTCGGTTCATGTATTATTGAAGCCTAGCTTGAAGGATTTTGAGCATTACCTTGCTAGTATGTGAAATAAGTGCAGTTTTGCGGTATTTTGATCATTCTTTGACATTGCTTCTCTTGGATTGGAATGAAAACTGACCTTTTCCAGTCCTGTGGCCGCTGCTGAGTTTTCCAAATTTGCTGGTATATTGAGTGTGGCACAGCATCATCGTTTAGGATTGGAAATAGCTCAACTGGAATTCCTTCACCTCCACTAGCTTTGTTCATAGAGATACTTGCTAAGGCCCACTTGACTTCCTTCACGCTCCAGGATATCTGGCTCTAGGTAAGTGATCACACCATCGTATTTATCTGGTTCATGAAGATCTTTTTTTGGATAGTTCTTCTGTGTATTCTTGCCTCCTCTTCTTAACATTTTCTGCTTCTGTTGGGTCCAAACCATTTCTGTCCCTTATTGTGCCCATCTTTGCATGAAATGTCCCGTTGGTATCTGTAATCTTCTAGGTATACAGAAATATATACCTCCAAATATCCATTTGTAACTTTGGAACTAATAGTTCGGCATTCTGGCTCCTTAGTTCAAGTCATAAATGTCTATGTCAAATATGAAGAAAAGTACTTCTTTACAAGTGATTTGTTCTTGACTTTCTCCAAAGGACCAATTATTTTAAATTCACTTTTTTCTTTTTTTTGAAAACACAAACCAGCCCAGATAAGATATTGACAATCCCGAATATCTCTGAAGTAAATAAGGCAGGTTTCAATAATTCTGAAATGATTTCTCCTTTGACTCTAAGTAATTTTTTCTCTCTGAAGTTGTATGGTACCTCTTATCTGTTGATGTGTAGAATGATAGCTATATGCTGTCAGGCTCTATAATTACTTGTAGCATAAGACATTAAACATAGTGGACATTGTTTTTAAAAATGTGTACTTGTGTGTTTTTTTTTTTTTAAATTAAGGTGGTTGATCTTTGTCATGTAAAGGGTGTAGACAGAAAATGTGGACATAAGGAAAAATTTACTGTGAAAGGCTTACAATCAGTATAAGCATTCCCCAACCCACAACCCCAGTCTCTCCATTACATGCAGCAATGTGTGCTGATCTAGGCGTCACTAGACACTGCGGAATGTGCCCCAGTAAAAGGCTGTGGGCTCATTGTGAATAATTATGGGAGAATTAGGGGCCAGTGTAACAAGGGAGGAGGGCATGGCAACCCACTCCAACATTCCTGCCTGGAGAATCCCCACGGACAGAGGAGCATGCAGGCTACGGTCCATGGGGTCGCAAGGAGTCAAACATGACTGAGCAACTAAGCACAGTACAATATAACAAGGAGTATTTTCTTTGCTGGAGAAATGGCCTCATTCGAAAGGAGTAATAGCCAGCTCAGGGATGAGGAATTTGCATAAAATACATCATCTGTCTGATTGACACTTGTTCTTCTGTTGAGTTGGCTCAGCTCTATCTGAGAGAAAAAGCAGGGTTTTTTTTTTTTTGTTTGTTTTTGTTTTTTAAGGAATTAGTGTAATCCAGGAGAGGAAAGTATTTTCTCTCCTTAATCTTCATGTAGGAAGTATAGAAAACACAATAAATTACAGAGAGATACCGAAAAAATGACAGGAAAAAGAGGTAGTATCACTAATATCTATCTCTCATCATGTAATCAAATGATTAAAAATATTAAAGGTAAGCAAAGAATTCACCAGTAGCAAGACAAAACAGTTTTAAAAGTATACACCCTTAAAGAGTAAATGTCTAAGAGAGGGTGTAGCAGATGATTTTCATCAGTTTTGGCAAAGATACACAATGATGGGGTGAGTGAATAAGGTTAAAGCCTTGCCAAGCTTATAATTTGATAGACAGACCACATAATGAGCCAACACATGACTTAACCCTGTATGACTAGCCATAGTGCTCTGCTCCTGGAAGGTTCCCTAAGTATAGTCAGGATGAAGATGATATTAAGATCTTAGTTGAGAAAGCATCAAGGAGAATTTCCCTAAGTTATATCAGAGCAAATAGAAGTATTGAAAAGAGTTGTTCATATTAAGGATTTAAATAATAAAAAGAAATGCAAGGCAAATTTGAAAACATACTAAATACAAAATGCACGTGTGTACACTGTTGGAAAATATTATTGAAAACACTACTCCAAACCAGAAACCATCCACAAAGACAGAGGAGATAGAAACCACTTGTATCATGGAATAAGCATTAAACCACAATGTCATGCATGTCACTGGCTCCCAGTTGACTGATGCAAAATCAAAGGAATCTCACTTCCTTATGTAGCCCAGCACAGAAGACACATTAAATATCTGTATTCAAGATATACAACTAGTCGTTGAGTAAGAGGACTTGACAGCACCATTTGTCACATATAGATTATCCTGACTTTACCTAATATTTGGAATGACCATCTATATTAGCTTATTGGCTTAATACAGGAGAAAAATAACTTCTCATATCTCTATGACAGAAAGTAGCTTTGGAACTTGGAGCAAAGATGAGGTTCCTACTCTCTCACAGACACTGGGGTATAGGGGTGGTATCTTTTGATATTTACACTTAAAGGGTTGGCTCCCAGGTTCTTGAGAAAGACATATCTGGGTCTCAGAGCTGACAAAAGGCCTATCTCGTTCTCCATAAAGAAAGGAGAAAACACTTGCAGGGTTTTCTAAAACTGGTGCTCTAAGTAGGAAGTTTGTTTGGCACTGTCAAAGGGGATAGGCTCAGTTTATTCTTGAAAAGCATAGATCTCTGCCGTGGATTTTATAATGTGTCTGTGTTTCTATTTTGTTGTTGCCCTGTCACTAAGTTGTGTCTGACCCTTTGTGACCTCACAGACTGTAGAATGCTAGACTCCCCTGTCCTTCACTATCTCCCAGAGTTTGCTCAAACTCATGTCCATTGAGTTGGGGATGCCACCCAACCGTCTCATTCTCTGTCACCCCCTTCTCCTCCTGCCCTCAGTATTTCCCAGCACCAGACTCTTTTCCTGTGAGTCAGCTCTTTGCGTTAGGTGGCCCAAGTATTAGAGCTTCAGCATCAGTCCCTCCAGTGAGTATTCAGAATTGATTTCCTTTAGGATTGACTGGTTTGATCTTGTCCAAGAGAATCTCAAGAGTCTTCTCCAGCACCAGAATTCAAAATCATCAATTCTTTAGCACTCAGCTTTCTTTATGGTTCAACTCATCTATACATGACTACTAGAAAAACCATAGCTTTGACTATATGGACCTTTGTGGACAAAGTGATGTCTCTGCTTTTAAATATGTTGTTTAGGTTTGCCATAGCTTTTCTTCTTTTAAAAGGAGCAAGTGTCTTTTAATTTCATGGTTGCAGTCACTCTCCACAGTGATTTTGGAATTCAAGAAAACAAAATCTGCCACTGTTTCCACTTCTACCCCTTCTATGTGTCATGAAGTGATGGGACCAGATGCCACAATCTTAGTTTTTTAATGTTGAGTTTTAAGCCAGCTTTTTCACTCTACTCTTTTACTTTAATCAGGAGGCTCTTTAGTTCCTCTTTGCTTTCTGGCATTAGGGTGGTATCATCTGCAAATCTGAAGTTGATATTTCTCCCAGCAATATTTCTACTTAGAATTATATAATTTAATTCACTATTATAAACATAAACAGTTAAAAAGGAAAAAAAAATTAAATGAAAAAGTAAACTCATCAATAGTTGACTTTCTAAAATTGTCCCATTTATTATACTTTATTCAGGCCACCTCAAAAAGATTTCAGTTGTTTGTGGTAATACAAAATTTGTTAATAGTCGTTTTTAGAGATGTTAAATTTTTCATTAATTTATCCTTACTACTTGCAAAAGATAAATTGTAAGTTTGCAAAATATTAATTTTTTAAATTTATATATACTTATTTTTGTCATATTTACCATTGCCATACTATCTTAAATATTCTTCAGTTTCTCCTGAATTGAATTATTCTCTGTCTTCTATGAAGTTCGCTAACTATAGCCCATAGCTTTAAGGTTTATTCTTTCTTTTTTCCCTTGTCTTCTCACCTGAACTTATGCCAGTTTACTTCTTGCAGAATTAATGTATAATGAGAAAGCTCTTATGGAAAGTCACATTTGCTTTTTTTTTTTAATTTTAGTTTTTATTTTTAAATTTTAAAATCTTTAATTACATTTGCTTTTCAGGACAACAACTTTCCAAACTGAAAGCTATGGAAGCAGCCTATAAAGCAATTTTCTATGGCTCCCAGAGAGTTGTTTTTTTTGTTTGTTTGTTTGTTTGTTTGTTTGTTTTTAAACATCTGCAGTGATGGCCTCTGGGACCTGAAGATAACATCCATTTAGGAGGAATTAGCTAGGAAGTAATTTAGACAACAGTGTCAGACTTTATTTTGGGGAGTTCCAAAATCACTGCAGATGGTGACTGCAGCCATGAAATTAAAAGATGCTTACTCCTTGGAAGGAAAGTTATGACCAACCTAGATAGCTTGTTAAAGAACAGAAACATTACTTTGCCAACAAAGGTCCATCTAGTCAAGGCTATGGTTTTCCAGTGGTCATGTATAGATGTGAGAGTTGTACTGTGAAGAAAGCTGAGTGCTGAAGAATTGATGCTTTTGAACTGTGGTGTTGGAGAAGACTCTTGAAAGTCCCTTGGACTGCAAGGACATCCAACCAGTCCATCCTAAAGGAGATCAGTCCTGGGTGTTCTTTTGAAGGAATGATGCTAAAGCTGAAACTCCAGTACTTTGGCCACCTCATGCGAAGAGTTGACTCATTGGAAAAGACCTTGATGCTGGGAGGGGTTGGGGGCAGGAGGAGAAGGGGACAACAGAGGATGAGATGGCTGGATGGCATCACCGACTCGATGGACATGAGTTTGAGTAAACTCCAGGAGTTGGTAATGGACAGGGAGGCCTGGCGTGCTGCAATTCATGGGGTCACAAAGAGTCAGACGCAACTGAGTGACTGAACTGAAATGAATTTAGACAAATAAGCAATTTGTCTTTTTCTTGCATGCAGTTTTTTTGAATGAGTTCATTGGTCATTAAGTTGATGAATTTCATTTCATTGGATCAACCTAGCAATACTTTATAATCAGAGAAGAGCAGAGGAATTCAGATATATGTTCACCAACTTTCTGAAAGGTTGTCACTTCCTGAGAAATCTGTGGTGTGTACTCAGTGACAGGAGCCTTTCGTCCAACCTTGACATTTTGAAGCTATTAGTCAGTGATTCCAGTACTGCACATTATGATTTCTTGAGCCACTTCACTGAAATGATTGAATTAATGAAAATTGATTTTGATTCACTGTGCCCGAAAGCTAACTTGAGCTAGTTACAAAAATCAAAATCGGAGATACGGTGACTCACATAACTGGGAAGTACAGAGGTTAATAACCTAAGTTAAAGTGCGGCACAGTTAACATGCCAAACAATGTAATATTCACCCTATTTCCAAAAACCCTTGTTTGCATATTTCTGTGTAGAGAGAGTCTTACATACAGTTAGAGAAAATGGCTGTCAGCCAGATAACACTTACATAGTCCTAATAGCTCATGGGCTAAGGCTCTGGGCTGCTTTGATTATTTTTCTGGATTTCATGACCTTTGACAACCACACCTTTAGTGAAAGTATGGAGCTGACCCAGGCATTATGATAGACACGCTCTCTGGAACAGAAAGAGCAACAAAAGAGGTGATTTCCGGAGTAAAACAGTATTAATTTTATTAGATTATGGGCAAAATGTGTTAGAAAACCCAAACCATAGATGCCTATTTCAGCCACTCTGAAATTTGTTGCTACGTATAGAAAACTTGAATTTCTGTGATATGTTTATTTAATAGCACTTTTTCTTGAAACCAGAAAAGAAGTTGCAGAAACAAAATTTTTTTTTAACCTAAAATTGAAATGACTAAAGAGTTGCCATTGTGCTAATGAAGCTGAAAGGAAAGCAATTAAAAATCTAAATGCCTGAAAAATGACATCCATTAAACCTGCATTATATTGCTATTAGCTAAGGGACATAATGTCAAACAATAGATGTTTAAGATAATCAGTTTAGAAAAGAGAAAATTGCCTATTTACATACATTTATTTTTTCATATTTACAAAAGCTATGTTTCTTTACTTTTTATGAAACAGTCACCACTTAGGCATAATTTTGTCGAGTACTAAACATATTTTGTATAAAGAAACTATAGATATAAACACTCAAAAACTAGTAGCTAATTATTGATAGGAATTTGTATAGTTGTATCTAAAAGTAGTACATTGTTTTCCTGCTTAAATTTAATGTGATCGCTGCTCTGCCTATCCTTAGTTTAGTTGAACTGGAATTGAAGGAGAATGTGGACAGTTTAAAAGACAATATTAAATTTCAGCACATATCTTCTGAAAAAATAAAATTAATTTTTATTACCAAATAGTAGCACCTTATGAAAACATCATATGGACTTCAGTGAGGGTACTACCTATGCAACAACGTGGTGCCAGATTCCAAACTCCAGAAGTGCTTAGAAGCAGAAAAGGGATAGCTAACTATTTAGTGTATGACAGGTATAAACTATTTGGTTGTAAAAATGGAGTTTTAAAAACAAATTGATATACAACACTGAAATATATCTCTATTGTATGTATCTCTATTTTAAAGGAAAAGCACATTCCTAAACCTACTCTCCGATTTATGTGTCTGCTTTCTTGATCCTCTTATCTCCCCAAACTCTGCCTTTTCCTGTGTCAATGTATTTCATTTCAGACTTTTAAAAATTTTTCTGATTGCCATCATGGTATACCACCATTAAAAGAAAAAAAAAAAAACCTTTTTGAGAAGATGATGCATGCTCACTCTTAAGAATTTATGTTACCTTGATAATTCCATAGTACTGGCTTGTAGAACTACAAAACAATTGCTACTGTCTGCCTAGAGAGAGTCAACTGTACAAATTAAGGACATTAGCTTTAGAGTCACACAGAAGGGAGTATTTACGAGTGGTTTGATGCTGGGTAGATTATATTTCTCATACCTTCTTTATAAGTAGTATTAGTATAATTACAACCTCTAGACATACAAATATTCAAAAATTAGTAGTTTCACATTAATAATAGCAATAGAAGTATTTCCTGTCTGCAGATCAGTCATGCACAAGGTTCAGGGATAGAGATACAGTCTGAAGACCTTCAACCTCATTGCTTAATATCTACAAATTGAGATGCTTTGTTAAACCAAACTAGTACACAGGGTGCCAGGGAATACTTTAAAAGTATACCCTATGTTAGAATGTCATTCTCCCAAATCATCCCACCCTCTCCCTCTCCCTCTGAGTCCAAAAGTCCGTTATACACATCTGTGTCTCTTTCCTGTCTTGCATACAGGGTCGTCATTGCCATCTTCCTAAATTCCATATATATGTGTTAGTATACTGTATTGGTGTTTTTCTTTCTGGCTTACTTCACTCTGTATAATCGGCTCCAGTTTCATCCATCTCATCAGAACTGATTCAAATGAATTCTTTTAACGGCTGAGTAATACTCCATTGTGTATATGTACCAGAGCTTGCTTATCCATTCATCTGCTGATGGACATCTAGGTTGTTTCCATGTCCTGGCTATTATAAACAGTGCTGCGATGAACATTGGGGTACATGTGTCTCTTTCAATTCTGGTTTCCTCGGTGTGTATGCCCAGCAGTGGGATTGCTGGGTCATAAGGTAGTTCTATTTGCAATTTTTAAGGAATCTCCACACTGTTCTCCATAGTGGCTGTACTAGTTTGCATTCCCACCAACAGTGTAGGAGGGTTCCCTTTTCTCCACACCCTCTCCAGCATTTATTGCTTGCAGATTTTTGGATCGCAGCCATTCTGACTGGTGTGAAGTGGTACCTCATTGTGGTTTTGATTTGCATTTCTCTAATAATGACTGATGTTGAGCATCTTTTCATGTGTTTGTTAGCCATCCGTATGTCTTCTTTGGAGAAATGTCTATTTAGTTCTTTGGCCCATTTTTTGATTGGGTCGTTTATTTTTCTGGAATTGAGCTGCAGAAAGATGTTATGGGGAGGGAGGTGGAGGGGGTTCATGTTTGGGAATGCATGTAAGAATTAAAGATTTTAAAATTTAAAAAATAAAAAACTAAAATTTAAAAAAAAATAAAATAAAATAAATAAAATAAATAAAATAAAAAAATAAAAAAAATAATAAAATAAAAGTATACCCTATTCCAGTCTCTTTTGTTACAGCACCAAACATGTATAACACATTAAGTACCTATTTTTTCCTTCTATTTCTTCAATTTTGTATCTTGACAATGAGTTGGATACAACTGAGCACCTAAGCACAGCACAGCAGCGAGAGCCTGTCTAAAATAAAACAGAGAAAGTAACAACAACAAAAAGAGTGCAGTATATTAGTGAAACATTCTATTTTATAGAAACAGAAAACCTTCTTTACCAAAACCTGGAAAACCATAGAAACTCTTCCTCCCTCCAACCAGAACAAATCTCTAAAAGATAGTACAGGGAAAACACACTTAAGTATTAACAAGAAAAATGAAATTACAACATGTGCAAAAATGTAGCAAGATTCAGGGAAAACACATTCTTGCAGAAGTCAGCTAGTTTTTCTGCTAGGCTTTTATCTCAGAGTTTATTGCTGAACTTGAAATAGTACAGAGCAATAAACAATCAGGAAATATGTTGCTATAAAACAACAAAAAGATCATTAGTGATCTGCTTGTAAGAATTTTGGAATAACAAGTCCAGAATGACCATTCTACCATAAATACTTTAAAAACTGCAAAACATACATAGTATAATTTTTCTCAGATATTGGACATTGGACAGCAGAGGACTATTATTTTTGAGGAAAGAGGGGATAGAGAAATGAGGTCAGCTCTACAATTGCTCTGAATTTTTTCCTTCAGGCAATTTCTGAACAGTAAACAGGAGAAGGAACGCAAAGGGAATCCAACAGATTTGAGTTTGGTAAGCCTAAAGTGACTGGAATTTGCACATCAGAATGAGAGAGGAGAGAATCATGCAAAGACAGTTTTAAAAATCTGCATAGGAGACCACTTCAGGCTTTTTATGAACATCAATATGTATGCTTATATGGTAAAACTCCAGAGGTGCAAGCAAAGAAAAACTCCCAGAGAAAGAAAACTTTCTGAGGAAGCCAATAATTATGAAAAGTCTCAGAAAGGTGGCAGCTTGAGCTTCACCAGTCAAAGTAGACTTTGTTGAATGCACAGGGTATTCACTGGAGACTCCAGAAGCATTTCACCATAGTAAAGAAGTTGAACTCACCAATGAACAAGTCTACTCTGGATTATCCCTTTTTAAAGCCTGAAAACAAGTCTCAAAATTATCAAGAAAATTTTTCAGTAACTACCCACCAGAGCAAAGACTGCAGTCTTTAAAGTGAGACAACAGAGTCCAGGCATTGAATAATAGTAGCATCATCAAGTCCAGCATCAAATGAAAATTACTAGACATATTAAGACATAGGAAATTGTGTCCTTTTGGAGGTAATCAGTTGATGGAAACAGCAGTCTCAAAGATGTCTGAATTTGCAGACATGGTCTTTAAAAATGTTTATATGTATGCTTTATATATTCAAATATCAAAAGGAAAGCATGGCCATAATGAGGAACAAAGTAGATATTATAAGAAACAGTCAAATAGAAACTCTAGACATGAAACATACAGTATTCTAAATGAAAATTTTAATATAAAAATTGGTCAGTAGAAAGCCCATGTGGGTACATTAATATCAAACAGAGGGTGTGGGAAACATTCTTATTACATGAGTGGTGATTAAATAGGTGGATTATATTAATTTATTGATCTGTAGGCTTGTTTAATATGGACTCCTATGTATTTGGAATATTTAAAGCATACAAAATTAAACATATTGGAGATATTAGTCAATGAGATTAGACAGGAGACAGAAATTAGATTTATAACAAGTATAAAGTGGTAAAACTAACTCTGTTAAGAGATTTTTATAAAGAAGGAAAACCAAAAAGAATCAATGCAAAAGCTATTACCATGAGAAAATTCAGTAAAGGAGCGGGATATTAAATTAACTTAAATCTATCTATTTTCATATATACACACAGTACCAATTAGAAGACATAATGGAAAAGAAAGCTTCATTTTCAATATGAAAATAAGAAATAGGTTAAACTTCTGTGAAGAAAATGGCAAGTAGGTCCTGAGAAATAGCATTAGTCGTGAGCAATGCTAGAACAGCTGAGTAACATGTACCGAAAAACCTACCAGATACTAAAACATAAGATGAAGCTTCAGAAATGAAATTACTATATTGGGCACAGACATATGGAAAGATTAGTAGAGATAAATATAAAATCCATATAGAAAATCCAGTACACGAGGGAATCAGTATGCGGTAGACATGATATTTCCTATCAACGAGAGAAAAAAGTAGACTTTTTAATAAATGCTGTTAGATCAGCTGGGTAGCTACTTGTAAACTGTTATGTTGCATTTTACTTTTTGATCATTTCCACATGGGTCAGAGATTTAGATATATCAATGTAAACCATGCCATTATTAGAACAACATTGGTTGACTTTTATAACCTTAAGAGTGGAAAAACATTTTTAGCATTCAGTTTAAGAAGCAGTACAAGAAACAGTAATTGCTTTGATTGTAAAATTTAAAAAGATTTTTATAGAAAAAATATCATAAGCAAATCAAAAGACAAAATTCTGGGGAAATTATTACTTATATGACAGGCAAGAGGTTAATCTCACAAACTCATTAAAATCTCTTTGAAATCAATTACCTAAAAAAAGTTCAAGTACAAAGACATACATAAAAAATGTATTTATCATTAAAGAAACGCTAATGTCTTTTTAAAATTTTTTAATTGGAGGATACAACTGCTTTACAATGTTTTATTGGTTTCTGCCATATAGCAACAGAAATCAGTCATAACTATGCACACACATAGACACGCACACACACATTATATATATACACACATACACACATATATATGAAGCTTATGTATACACACATATATAAGGAAGCTCCCTCTTAAGTGTCCTTCCCAGTCCCACATCCCACCCCTCTAGGTTGTCACAGAGCACCAGGTTGGGCTCCCTGTGTTATATACCAGCTTCCTACTAGCTAGTTGTTTTACACATGGTAGCTCATTTATGTCAATGCTACCTTCTCAACTCACCCCACCCTCTCCTTCCCCCACTGTGTCACCAAGCCTGTTCTCCATGTCTCTGTCTCCATTCCTTTCCTGTAAATAGGCTCATTTTTCAAAATTCCATATATATGTGCTAATATATGATATTTATATATTAGGTTGCATATTATATAATATATATATACATATATATATATTACAGACAGATAGATAATAGGTTCTGAGTTCATCCACCTCAGTTCAGCAGGTTCATATTTGTTCCTTTTTATGGCTGAGTAATATTCCGCTGTGTATATATTCCACTGTACCACATCTTCTTTATCCATCCATCTGTCGATCGACATCTAGATTGTTTTCATGTCTTGGCTATTGTAAATAATACTGCAATAAACAAAGGGGTACATGTGGCTTTTTGAATTGTGGTTTTCTCAGAGTGTATGCCCAGTAGTGGGATTTCTGGGTCATACGGTAGTTTTTAAAGGAATCTCCATAATGGTCTCTGTAGAGGCTGTATCAATTTGCATTCCTACCAAAAGTGCAGTAGGACTCACTTTTCTCCACATCCTCTCCAATATTTATTCTTTGTAGCTTTTGGTTTTTTGAGATTTTTTTGATGATGTTTATTCTAACTGGTATGAGGTAATACTTCATTGTAGTTTTGATTTGTATTTCTCTAATAATGAGCAATGGTTTTTCCAGTAGTCATGTATGGATGTGAGAGTTGGACTGTGAAGAAAGCTGAGCACTAAAGAATTGATGCTTTTGAACTGTGGTGTTGGAGAAGACTTTTGAGAGTCCCTTGGACTGCAAGGAGATCCAACCAGTCCATTCTAAAGGAGATTTGTCCTGGGTGTTCTTTGGAAGGAATGATGCTAAAGCTGAAACTCCAGTACTTTGGCCACCTCATGAGAAGAGTTGACTCACTGGAAAAAAACTCTGATGCTGGGAGGGATTGGGGGCAGGAGGAGAAGGGGGCAACAGAGGATGAGATGGCTGGATGGCATCACTGACTCGATGGCCGTGAGTCTGAGTGAACTCCGAGAGTTGGTGATGAACAGGAAGGCCTGGCGTGCTGCGATTCATGCGGTCGCAAAGAGTCGGACACGACTGAGCGACTGAACTGAACTGAACTGAATAATGAGCAGTGTTGAGCATCATTCCATGTGTTTATTGGCCGTCTGTATGTCTTCTTTGGAGAAATGTCTGTTTAGGTCTTCTGCCCAGTTTCTGGGTTTTTTGTAGAAATGACAGTAGTCTTCAATCACATGGAAACAGTGCTCAGATTTACTCTTGATAAGATAAAGTCAAACTGAAACAGCACTAAACATGTTTACTTATCTCTTGAGGTCCTAGAAATCAGTTTGATAACAAACTTATGAGAAAAGAGATCCTTTTATTCATCCTTATATGGATGACATTTGGCAGTTTCTTATCTCAGGTTTCAAAGTAAGCATTTTTTTTCCTACCTCTCTGAAATCAGATTGTATTCTTCACATAACGATATCTTTCTATAGCATCAGGAGTTGATCATACCCTTATTATCTTTACCTATTCACCTCTTAATGGTTTTTGTTTTCATCATCTGAATGGAATGATGTGTGGAGGTGGTAATGAACATGTGGGGGTGCATACCAAATAGTACAACTGAAGGCAAGTAATTGTTGAGTTTAGCACATAGTTGAAGACTTCTAGAGCACTAATAGACTAATGGGACCAATTCATACATTAGTCAGGGCTCTCTTTTTAAACTGTGGGCATCACCTTGTCAAAAACTTTCTGCTCAATTTGAGTAAAAAGGTTTAGTTTATTTAAACAATAAGGTACCAAAATGGGAACCAGCCACTTGAAAGAAAAATCCAGAGATTAGCATGTGCAGTGTATAAAGAAATGATGCTTTACTGATACTTTTTTGACTAACAGGACAGTATAGAATAGAATACAGACTTTGATGGCTGAGTTGAAAAGTGATTCAGAAAAATAGATCTGTGACTATGAAAAGTTTTAGAAATAGTTTAACTAGATGATTTATAATTGCTATTTTAAACAAGCACACTTTTGAAAGTATATGCTTTAATAATGTGTCTAGATCCAAAAATTTCAATAAACAGATGATAATGTAAGTAAATATAGTGCTTAAAGATTAAAAAAAAGTGCTGAGATATGTTTCTCTCAGTAGTCCTACTCTTAACATAGTATTTGTATAGTCATTTGAAACTATTCTATGTGTGTTGTACAAACAACAAATCATCATACTAAAGCTTTTAAAATCAAATTTCTAATGTGTAAGAAAATAGATATATATTTACAACAAAATAATAAAAATTAAAATCCTGAAATGGTAAATTCAAACTGGAAGCTATTCAAATTTCCTACTGTAAGAAAAGAGTTTAGAAGCAGTAATACTCATTGACAATAAACCCTCATCCCTAAAATTAATAAACCACCTTCTTTACAAAGAATAATCAGGACTTCTTGGAGAAGTAGCAGCCTGGAGTTCTCAATAAGAAATATGTGAGCAGGGCCTGAAACATTTTGTTATGAGAAAAGCAAAAAGAAAATGAACAAACATATGCTAAAGAGACGTAGCAGCCAGTGTATGGCCAATTAAAAAAACTACTAGAGGAGTAATTCTCTACCTTGAAACACACTAAATACATGATAAGTCATGTCTATAATGTTCAAAAAGAAGAAGTGAAAGGTGAGCAAACAGCAACAATAAATATTTAATTGCCATTGTGAGGAATGACCCACTCTCTCTCTGAAAATTAATAAGGGGAAAATTATGCATTAATCTTGAGTTTATTATAGGAAATATTTTTGCAATTAAAATCATGGAATAAATGAGAAAAATATCTTCTTTACTGAAGAGCAGCAGTGAATATAGAGTGATAATATATTTCTAATTTTCCAATTTTTCTTTTGCCCTTAAAATATTGAAATGGGTAGGATCTTAAATGCATCTATAAAACATTTGGCAAACTATTGATGGCAAACTCAAGGTGTCTAAGTATAATCCTTCAGGCTACGGACTACAGAAAGAATGAACGTAAGTTTGTATTGAGAGAAATACCTGTTACTATTTGAAGTCAGAGATGAATCTCAGCATCTCTAATGTTCGGGCAAGAGAGTGTGATGGGCCTCCTAATGTAATGCAGTCTATGGCATACAGCAGTATCTCTTAAGTCATCTTGCCAACATTATCTTAACCTAAATCTACTTAAGCCTTTAAGTACAACATCTATTTTTCCAGTAATAAAAGGTGGTTGAAATGTCAAATGCCACAGTGAAAAGACAATTAGATCAACACAGAAGGTAAGAAATATCTACAGAACAAATATCCTGCCTCTTCAGCAAAGCACTGATTCCTCAAAGGGAAGACTCTTTAAGATTAAGAAAGCTTTAAGAGCTATGACAACCGAAAGCATGTCACTGAATAGGTAATTATCTATTCACCCAGCTGTAAATGAGATTGGAGAATGTTGAGAATATATGAGTATGGATTGGCTATTAGATATAATTGGAGAATTGTTTCTTTTGTTAAACCTGATAATCATTTCACAGTTATGTAAAGGAGATCTCATTTTTGAGAGATTCATTGTAGAAGTATTTATTGTTGAAATATAATGATGCTTGAAACTTAGTGTGAAACACTTTCAAGGTAATATACATATAATTTTAATTTTAGTATTATCCCATATTCAGTTCATTTTAATCATTCTATAATTTAAAGGAAAAGCAAATAAAAAAAATTTCTGAGAATTATTGTTTCTTATACCTGTCTTAACACTTCCATACAACCTCCAAATGGAAGGAATAACTCCTGTAAATACAACTAGAACTCAGAAATGTAGATGATTTCTTTACAATGAAAAGAAGTATTTAAATTTTAACTGACTTTTGCAGTTGTTTGAGCACAGGGATATGTCCTCAATAACTGAAAAATAAAAATATGTGTTATTATAGATGTTATGATACGTAATTGTTTTTTCAAGTTTTTCAAAAAGATTAGGGTCAACGTTTAACTTGAAAAATGAATATTCAAGTAGCTGAGAATTGTTATAGTTTATATTTTCATCCATTCTATAAAGACATTCTTCATATCCTTTTAAATTAAAAATAATTATTGTTCAATATCTCACCCATATTTCTATTATTTGTTAGACTTATTTAACATTTATTAGACAACTCTACCTATTTTTCAGCAAATATTAACTTCTTTCCCTAATCTCTTTCTCTTTTCTCTCTCACTCCTTCATTTCGTTATTGTAATAGGGGATAGAGAGGAACTTAATGAATAATATCAGTGTAAGCAATCTGACTATATGCAGTGTAAGTAATGTGATTTGATCATTTAAAAAGGAAAAAGCCATACTTAAGTGCTTTTTACTACATTGAATTAAATATAAGGTCATTAAGTAAACTGAGAGTTGCTTTGAATTACCACTTAGTCCACCCCTTCTATGTCTGGTGGCTCAGATGGTAAAGAATTCACCCACAGTATGGGAGACATGAGTTTGACCTCTGGGTTGGGAAGATCCCCAGGAGAAAGAAACAGCTATCCACTCCAGTATTCTGGCTTGGAGAATTCCATAGACTGTACAGTTCATGGGCTCACAAAGAGTTGGACACAAGTGAGCAACCTTCACTTTATATCTAGAATGAGAGTTAAAGTATGAGTTAAGTTTGAAATTTATGGGATAAGATGCAGTTCTCTGACTACCATTCCCATTCCAGCTATTTAATCTCAAAATATCTGATATTTGTATACAATAGATAATAAATAATTGAAGCAGAGTCAGAGCCTTAGGAAAATATGAGTTGTATAAAAGAAGAAAGAATGTAAAAATATAAGCAAAAGCTAACCTCAAATATAATTTGGATTTGAAATGACAACCCACTTCAGTACTCTTGCCTGGAAAATTCCATGGATGGAGGAACCTTGTAGGCTACAGTCCATGGGGTTGCAAAGAGTCAGACATGACTGAGCAACTTCACTTTAAAAAGGAAAAATAAAATGACACAACAAGCACATACTGGAAAAGAAGATTAAATGGCTTATATTATTAAAATTGCTCTATTATTAGGAGAAATATTAAAAATCTTGGCAAGCAACGATGGGACTTGTCCTTTAAGATAAATATTAAGAAGATATCTTATTAAAATAACCTGGAGAAATGAACAAAAGTCATACTATAGCCATACATTAAGACAAAAATTCTCTATTAATCACTAAAGCAAATTAAAAATTTAATAATTTCAGAAAATTCAAGTTTTTATAGAAGTAAAACATAGTGTTTTAATCCTGAATATGTACTAGGTGTTATATATTTTCACAGGGTATAGATGATAATGAATTTTTATCTGCAAATTAGTATGCAACTAATAATATTAGAATAGAAGCCCATTCTATTATTCTTGCCCTGCAAATCCCCTGGACAGAAGAGCCTGGCAGACTACAGTCCATGGGGTAGCAAAAAGTCAGACACAAGTGAATGACTAACGCACACAATAATATTAGAATACTTGATAGCATGCAAGTCTAATACATTTAGATTCATACCTTTTATATAAAAAACAATTTGCAGATGGCACAAATGTTTACATGAAAAAAGATAATTTAATTATCTTGGAGCAGAGAAACATTTCTAATTATGTTACGACCTATAAGAAATGTCAGAATATGGGAAGGAAATGGTTAGCAGCTGCCTTGGAATCTAGTTCCTTCCTTTACTAAGAAGTTGCCCCTAGGAACGGGAAAAGGAAACTGACCCAGATAAAGCTTTAAAATATGCTAATAATATTCCCCCTGGCAAACACCTACACTCATGTCATTTCTGTTCTAGTTCTATACTATGTAATTGGTCTTTCTGGGTTATTTATGGCAAGCAAATAAGGAATCTGTACATTTATGGGTCATGAAAAATGCCAGGTAACATGTACTATCACAGTAGAGTAAGTCCCCTACATACTGACCTTCAAGTTGCAGTCTTTCGAAGAGGCAAACGTGAGCTCGCATGTCCAGTCCCGGGACTTAGTTTGCGTGTCTGGCGGACTCTGTTACCTGCGTATGATCTCTACACGTGGCTGTGCGTTACAGTACTGTACAGCATAAAGTAGGACAGTCTCTTAACTTCAAGCCTAGAATATCATTTATGACAAGAAAAAAAAGTTACTACCCAGACAGCATCACATCGTTTCTTTAAGAGGGTAGATAGAACTGAATCCAGCAAGTCACCAGGGCCTGTGCCATCAACACTAGGCAGGAGTGAAATTGTAGCTTGCCCTCCATCTCCTATTGCTGATGATCCTTCAGCTCTACCATCTCCCACCTTCTCTCCCTCCTCTAGTCAGTAACTCTTTCCTGTTTCGATGCCAGCCCCTGTATGCCAGATGTTATACAGTACTGCTATACTTTTCAAGGTACCATACTGTAAGATTAGAAATGTTTTCTTTATTTTGTGTGTGTGTTTGTTACGTATTACTTGTGTGAAAAGCAGTATCAGCCTATTACAGTACAGTACTATAGAGTTGATGATGCTAGTTGGGTACCTAGGCTAACTTTGTTGGGCTTACAAATTAGGCTTTCAAATGTGCTCTCAGAATGGAACGCATTCCTCATTTGTATGTAGTGGACTTCCAGTATAAAACAGTGACATACTGCCACTAAGACTGTTCTCTTATGTGTAACAGATATTATCGCATCCGTAACATGGAGACTTCAGATATTAATTAATCTGACCTATAGAGAGAGCACACCAATGTGTTAAGAAAGAACCTGCAGGGCTGTGTTGCTACTTCCTGCTCTGCTGTCTTCCTATATTCATGACATTATTAGTACAACATGATACCGGATAAAATCTGTAATATGTGCTATTTGAAATAGTCCAGGGATTTGAGGCACTATCTTCCTGTTTGGGAGACTGCCCTAATAAATGATACAGTGACTCCTCACTACCTCCTCTGAATCAGCTAATTCCCACTGTGCAAAAACATTACCACTTGCTTTATTCATTTACCAAGCAGATTTTCGTCTTCTCAAAGATCTTTCATTCTCTTGTTATCTACATGGTGCTTCTAAGACTTCTTTTATATGCAATAAAATGTTTTTTAGGTTTCCTCAACCTAAGAGCTTTTAAGAATTTTTCCACCCATCATTCCATGAAGCAGAATTTTAGGTCTAATGCCAAAGTCCATGTTAATTTCTCTCTACATATGATGGAACTTACCCAGCAGAAATTGTCATTCCTTTCCCACCCTGTCTACCACGTGTAGCTAACATCATAATGAACATCAATGCATTTTGCTATAAGTCCGACTGTAGCTTACAACACAGACAAATGATGCTTCACCACACTACTCCAGGGACCCCTTACTGATCTATAAAATTCGGTACTCAGGATGAAAAGTATTTGTCATCCAAGTTATATAATGTCTACCAGGAGCAGTATGAATATCTGGGAAGCTGAGCATTTAGAGATTGAAATAAAATGCTGGAGAAAAAAAAAAAGTCTCAGGTTATGTCCAGGGATGGAGAGAAGTGCTGAATCAGTGGCAGGGCCATAGTGAAACTATAACAGAGAAGAAACAGGAGCACTTCAGGGTGGGATGTTCCAGAACTATTTCCTTTATGTGATGGTCAGTGTTTATAATGCACACCAGCCTTTAATCAAGAATGCAACTGAGAACATATCTACTTTTGTAAATGATCCAGAAATCCCTGGCTTACCTCTCTGAAGGTATAAAAATGGCTGAGCATGCTTCCTGCAGCTGTCGGCTCTTCACATCAGGTGGCCAAAGTATTGGAGCCTCAGCATCAGTCCTTCCAGTGAATGTTCAGGTTGATTTCCTTCAGGATTGACTGGTTTGATCCAAGGGACTCTCAAGAGTCTTCTCCAGCACCACAGTTCAAAAGCATCAGTTCTTTGGTGCTCAGCCTTCTTTACGGTCAGCTGTCGCATCTATACATGACTACTGGGAAAACCATAGCTTTGACCGCACGGACCTTCGTTGGCAAAGTGATGTCTCTGCTTTGTAATATGCATCTTAGTTTGTCATGGCTTTTCTTCCAAGGAACAAGCGTCTTTTAACTTCGTGGCTGCAGTCACTGTCAGCAGTGAATTTGGATCCCAGAATCAGTTCATGTGGCCTTTTGTATGAAGCATAATTAAGAACTCTCTGATGATCTCTGCTCCAGCTACACCAGCCTTCTTTTACATCTTCAGGTACCTGTTCTTTTTCCTGCCTTGTAGTCTGCTACTCCTTACCTCTGCCTTGAAGAAAGCAGGACTGTTTAATGATCATCTCTAGTGATGTACCTGGTTTGCTTGGCAACAAGCTACCTTGCAGATAAGGTTCTTCCTCTCTGAAGTGCATTTATCTGAACTCAGTTTCTCACAAGACTGGGGACTCAATATGCTGGTGGATAGCATTGCCAATATTCCATGGAACACGTATGTGTGTGTCTGTGTGTGTTAGCTCAATCGTGTCTGATTCTTTGCTACCCCATGGTTTGCAGACCTCCAGGCTCCTCTGTCCATGAAATTCTCCAGACAAGAATACTGGAGTGAGTTGCCATTTCCTTCTACAGGGGGTCTTCCCAAACCAGGGGTTGAAACTGGGTCTCCTGAGCTGCAGGCAGATGCTTTTCCACATGAGTTATGTTCTTCAACTAAATTGTTCTGAGCTTATTTCGTTGTCTTCTCTCTCAGGAACAAACCACTCTCATGCTAACTTCGTAACCTGGAAGCACATAGAAGGAGCAAGGTCCTTCTGAAAGGGCACAGCCCATAGCAGTATACACATCACTAGGTCATTTTTCTGTAAGTTTCAGAGACTTAAGTGACTGATGTTCACCTGACCCTCCCAATCTGATCATCCTCATCAGCTGGTAACAGTGGTGTTTGCCGCAAGACCTGTGTGCAGCAAAATGCTTGGATAGATATTAACCCCTACACCTTAATTCACCTTCAAATCCCAGCTCAGATGCTTTTTCCCGGTTACGTTCATGAGCTGTTTACACACTCTTGGTTCCCTAATAGTTTTTGTGGGTGTGATTGTGTTGTGTGATGCTCATAATACTCTGGGAAGGGTATTCAATACTTGATTACTGTTGGTTCTCCACGTGGGCTATGATATCCTTGAGACTGAGGGTAGTCTATTTTTTCTCACCATTATAAACCCAGAGTTTGGCAAATATGTGTCAAATAAGTAATTGTTAGATGAAGGGAGGAACAGAATAACACCTGATTAAATATAGAAAGTATAGATATTATATGAATGTTATCCATTTCTTGAAGAATAAGGGCAAGAGTTATAATTTATTTTCAAAAATTTAGTGAACATGGATTTGATAAACCATGCATTGAGAAGTTAGTCATCCTATAGATACTAAGAACTGCCTCCTATATGCCTGGCCCTTTCCTGGGCCCTGGGGATATAGTGGGTGGATGACACACTAGTTCTTGATGTAGCTTACAGCTGTGCAGACTGGACAAACAGAAACAATTATGCCAACACATAGCTTATATACTTAATATTCATCTGGCAAACATGATATGAGGGATATGCAGGAGTCCATGTTGCAATATAATTGAGGGATGGCATAGTTTAGAATTGAATCTGGTGAACTCATATAAGATTGAGTTCTGAATAGTGAGCTTAAGTGAGTCATTCTTATAAAAATGATAGTGTCAGGGGAAGTTGAAAAACAGTGTCTTCAGAATATGCATTAAGAACTTGTAAGAATCAGTGTTCCATCAAGAGAACTCACCATGTAGTGGTCTTTGAAATACAGTTTTATAACTGTGTTACAGATCATGACACCCAGAGAATCTGTGATAAATCTGTGATAGAATTGACTCTGTTTAATTACTCATACACCTCTAAAATTCTGATACACAATACTAAAAATGAGAATTTAGTTTGTGATATTTACTGTTTTAAAATTTCTCACAGTAAAACTTCATATTTTTCAGAATATCAGTGAATAAGTTATATATAAAATGAAAGTTCTTGTATTATATTCTGGATATTATGTTTTCTCAGACAATCCAAGACAGGAATTTGTGGAAAGAAAGCTTACCTGTCCCATTTACATTAAGTAATGAGCAAACAGCATGTATTTCTCTTTAAAACAGCATAATGCAGTAAGCAGTCACAGTTCTGTCATAAGCGGATACTTGAATACTACCATTAACTAATAAATAGTAGCAGGATTATGGCTACAATTATGTAGAAACATACAAAGATGTTTCTGCATGTAAAATGAGGATAACTGAAATGAATACTCTGGATGCAGTGACATTCTATGGTTTTATTTAGAATTAAAAAAAAAGCACAATGCAAACCACAAACAGAAAATATGTACAAGATATTATTGTCCTTTAAAAACTATTTTATCTTCCCTCTATATATTCGAATGGTCTAGTCAAGTATTTGGCACACAAGATAACAATGAATGAACACCTTTAAAATGGCAGGAGGTAGACTTGAGGAGGAAAGGAACAGGAAAACGGAGGATGCTATTGAACTTTAGACGGTATTGAAAACATAAAAGAGTGAAAGTGACATTTCGGTCTAGGGTCATCAATCAATAATTTGTCTAAACCTGAAGAAGGCAGCACTTTTTTGTTGTGGATGCTGTTTTTTTGCCACCAGGATCACCATCAGGACTGAAGAATTTCTGCCTCAGATGTTGGAAAGTTTTTTGACTGACAGTCCTTGATTTATAACCCCTTTTGAGAAAGCTTAACTCGGCTGAAGAGAGCTTGACCCAAGGTCAGACCCCATTCCAGGAATAGCCTGTATCCAGTAAGTTTTTGACACGCGAACCTGAAAACACAGGCCCCAAACCCAAATCCAGACAACTCTGAAGGGTCATCTCAAGTCCAGAGGTCACTGCAGGGCTGGCTGAAGCCTTCCTGGTACTGCAGTATAGTCCAGCCTTCCTCTCTACCCAATTCTGTGTCTTTATTCTGCACCCCCATGGATGTTGATTTCTAAAGCACACCCTAGGAAACTTCTCCAGTGATAACTTCTATGTTAAGTCAGCTTCCCTGGAAACCTAACTCTGACATTCACACCCCATTCCTCTAACTGCCACCCTGAACATATCAGGAAATTAAGGTTCTAGTTTTTTCTTGGCCTTGCCCATGTTTCCTTTGTGGACATGTCCATACCCTTGGATATAGTGATAATCGAAGAGGCAAATTTGATATAAAAATATTTGTTCAAAAGTGCTGGAGTTTTCCTTGATGGGATAACTTTCTTATGACTATCCCTGTCTAAAAGCCCTAGATAAAATTTCAAGTAAGTGAATTAGGTTGCTACAAATTAATTTTTCTTTTTTCTGACACCTGTTTTATTGATTATTATTGATAACTATTTCTTCATGTGTCATCAGAAAATCATATGAGGGTTTGCTACCTGTCCTGAGAAAAATTTGTGGTAAAAACTACAAGGAAGACATTATAAGAAAGGAAAGGGCCGCTAACACTGGAATTTCATGTATCAGAGCAATTCTAATAGTGGAGCAATTTTATCTGGATGGAAGGGGCCTTCTTGCTGCCTTTTATATCACTTAAATGTGGGTGACATTTTATTAACTTAATGCAAAAGTTCAATCTTGTTAAAATCTATGCTTTTAGCCTGTTACAACAGAATAATTTCCACACATTCCTTATTATCATTTTCCTTCTATCATTATATAAATCTTATCATATTACCCAAATATTTTTTCTCATTCCCATCTGCAATTCTAAAAGAAAAGTAAAGGAATTACATAGCAGATGTTTAGTCAGGACCTGTAACACTAGAAAGTTATCAATATGAAGATGTCTTTTCACATATGATCAATTAACCGACATTAAAATGAAGCACAAGCTGGAATCAAGATTGCCAGGAGAAATCTCAATAACCTCAGTCAGATATGCAGATAACACCACCCTTATGGCAGAAAGTAAAGAAGAAGTAAAGGGCCTCTTGATGAAAGTAAAAGAGGAGAGTGAAAAAGTTGGCTTAAAACTCAACATTCAGAAAACTAAGATCATAGCATCCAGTCCCATCACGTCTTGATGAAAGTGAAAGAGAGTGAAAAAGTTGGCTTAAAGCTCAACATTCAGAAAACTAAGATCATGGCATCCTGTACCATCATTTCATGGCAAATAGATGGGAAAACATTGGAAACAGTGGCTGACTTTATTTTTCTGGGCTCCAAAATCACTGCCGATGGTGATTGCAGCCATGAAATTAAAAGACACTAACTCCTCGGAAGGAAAGTTATGACCAACCTAGACAGCATATTAAAAAGCAGAGGCATTACTTTGTCAACAAAGGTCCATCTAATCAAGGCTATGGTTTTTCCAGTAGTCATGTATGGATGTGAGATTTGGACTATAAAGAAACCTGAGAGGCAAAGAATTGATGCTTTTGAACTGTGGTGTTGGAGAAGACTCTTCAGAGTCCCTTGGACTGCAAGGAAATCCAACCAGTCCATCCTAAAGGAGATCAGTCCTGGGTGTTCTTTGGAAGGACTGATGTTGAAGCTGAAACTCTAATACTTTGGCCACCTGATACAAAGAGAAGACTCATCTGGAAAGACCCTGAGGGCATGAGGAGAAGGGGACGACAGAGGATGAGATGGTTGGATGGCATCACCAACTCAATGGACATGAGTTTGAGTAAACTCTGGGAGTTAGTGATGGACAGGGAGGCCTGGCGTGCAGCGGTTCATGGAGTCGCAAAGAGTTGGACACGACTGAGCGACTGAACTGAGCTGAAAATAATGTCTCTCCCTCACCTATTTGAACTCTCCTCAAACAATGTTGTTCTTTTATTTTAGCCTTAACACACTACAGAAAGAATCACCAACTACCTACTCCTTTTTCACATTTACTAAGAAAGATTTATTTTGCAGTTGTAATAAAATTGGCAATACCCACAGGCACTTCTTAATATCTAGGCAGTGTTTATCCCATAAGAAAGCCTGTAACTTTACGATCTTCTCCTGCATGTGAGTAGCATCTCTGATTTGATATGTAGACTGGATAATCTGAATTTACCTGCGGTGTTAGTTGAGTGCTTAGGGATCTTATCACCTAAAAGTCACACATCTTTCCACTTCTTGCATGTGATTGGTGAATGAACCACAGGAGCCAAGTAAAACATTCCTCAAACTACCCACATGAAAATATGAGCAAAACTGAATATGAAAATGTAATTTCTGATGTACCTTTTTCCAGTTTGGAGCATATATAGAGACTTGCCAAATTCTCATGAGACAAATCCCTGGATATAAGATGAGGAAGGAGTTAATAGAATCCTTCTGTGAAGAGTATTTATATTTTCCATTTTCCCTTTCCATTTGAAGTAGAAAGTCTTCAGCTTCCATTTAAGGTTAATTTCTCTTAGTCTCAGTAACCTCAACCCATGGTCTTCCTTTTAAGAAAACATTTTCTTTTTCAGTCCTTCTCTTTGGTTCTATATTGAGGGATGGATGTTTTGAAGAGGATGACAAAGATTGAGCTTCCACTTGGAAAATGAAATTGAGATGACAGCTGAGGTTTGGCAACACTTTTCTAAGAAATTGGGAAAGTACCCTCAACTGGAAACAGCTTCTTTGCTGGAGCTATGCTATATTTATCACATGGTTTATTTTTCTTTTAAAAAGAATAACTGTCCCTGTTTATAATATTTTTTTTCTTTTCAAAAAGAAATAAGATCAGGAACTACCCTGGTGGTTAAGAGACCATGTTTCCATTGCAAGGGGCACGAGTTTGACTCCTGGTTGGGGAACTAAGATCCTGCATACTGCATAATGGCAAGAAAAAGAAAAAAGTTGAGGTAAAACAAGCAAGGTAACTTCAGCATCAATCAAAACTTGGTTTACTGTCTCTATTTTTTCTCATACAGAGTAAGAAGAAAATAGTTGATAACTTCTTCCTAAGACTTTAGACCTCTTCTAAAATTCATGTTTTCAGCTTAATATGTATTAATCTAGTACTATAATCCTGATATTATATAAAACATAATCATAAAATATAAATATTTTAGCTTTACTTGTGACTCAGTAGATTCTGTAATTTATGTCTAGTTTACTCTGTCCTTAACCGATAATACATGAATTTTACTCTTATAGTCAGTGTCTAGGAGGATACCAGGTTTTCCCATTTCCCATTTTCTTATTCATTACCCTAGCGCCACAACATATTTGATCTTTAGTTTTTGATGTAGGTCACATCTTAAATTATCCTACTCTCAAACTCTTAGAGACTGAAATTCTAAGAAATGCTTTCCTAACATTCTCTTGATGGCCTGGCATCTGTTTGGTGCTGTTTTGCTCTTGTTTGCAGATGTATAGCTAATTTATTAGCTAGATGTATGCACATTCCTTAGCCTGACTGCTCATATTACTGTCGAAATACAAGATCACATTTAATCTTCCAAATTATTACCCCAAATAAGACCCCTGTTAATGAGGAGCTCTTGATTTCTAGAGTTCTGTCCAATGTCAGGTTTTAACAGCTTTAAATTTCCAAGTAATAGATCAAAACCCAGTACCATATACTTTCTACCCATTTAGCCTACTGGAAGCCATTTCAGTAGTTCTAGTTTGCTAAGTGTTATGGTCTGAATGTTTGTGTTCCCTCCACTGGCTGATAAGCCACAGTCTCCCAAATGCCCTGCCTGAAACACTCTTTTTTTCTAAGTTTGCTTGTAGTGGCTCACCTTTCAAGAGTGGTTTACCTCTAGCTCCACTTCTTTTCATTACTTTCAAGAAGTTGCTTTGTCTGTACAGAGATAGTAATTTTCATATTTCTGCATGTAATATTTTCTTCTACCATTATTTTTTCCAACTTTCTGCATTCTTGTGTCTCATAGATTTCTATTAGAAGCAATACATTGTTTTATTTTTACAGTTGAATTACTTAAATTTCTATTGCAATGGTTGTTGTCTTTCCCTGTAGAAAGTAATCTGTATAAATTCTATATATCACATAATTCCTCTTTTCTATCTGTCCCACCTGTTCTAGGCTTTTGCCCCTCTCCCATTTCTTATATATGTTAGATGTAAAGAATTTATGTTAACCATTATACTTTTTTTCCTCTGTGCTGATTTTATTTCTTTTGCCTTAGAAAATGTAGTATCAAGGTAATGGTGGCCTTGTAGATTGAAATTGGGAGTGTTCTGCCCACTTAATTTTTTGTAATAGTTTGAGAAGGATAGGTATTAGCCCTTCTTAATTTGTTTAGTAAAATTATCCTGTGAAGCCATCAGACTGTGCCATGTTAGTCAAGAGAGTTCAGGCAGCTGGGCTGCCATCAGAGATCTGGTATACTTCTGGGGCGCTGGCTGAGTAAGCACCAATAGCAACCACCAGCACCATACCTGGACCACTCTCCAAACCTCTGCATCCCTAGATTCAGCCTTTTCCCACTTCTTGGCTGCCTTGTGTCCAGTGACAAGCTGTGGCATTAAATGAGTAGGGCCAGGGCCTTCACTCAGGTCAGAGAGCTTGGCAAGTTGGCAGCCACTAGGGTAGACTTCCCTCTGCCTTGTCTGGTGACAAACCAGTACCTGCTTACTCCTCACTATTGAAGTCTGGGTTTCGCCAGCCTTTCTGTCTGTCTCAGTAGTTCTCCAAGCAGGCACATAAGCTTGTCTGCTCCACATAGAACCCCAGGACTGGGACACCCAGTCTGTGTCTTGAGCTGCTCACTCTTCCGAGTGAGTGTCTGACTCTACAGTCTCCCCTTCCTCTTAGTCACCCACCCACCAGGGTTGCAGGTCCTGACCTGGTGCGTTTCTTCCTGTTCTACCTGATTATGTAGCTATATTTTTGCACTCTTGGTTGTACAGGAGTTATTCTGCCAGATTCCATAAGAATCATTATGTTAGTTTTCCATAAGAATTATTCCTCATGTGGGTTTGTTTTTGATTTGTTTGTGGAGGGAAGTGAGCTACAGGTCCTCCTACTCTGCGATATTGACCATTGACCACAGCGCCCCCTCTACCTGCTGACTTGTCATACGTTTTCACCCTATTTAGGTTTGTGAAAGATTTTATTTCTGTAATACATTCTTTTTTTTTTTTTCCTTTTGATCTCTTTATTAAGTCATTGGTTATTGAGGACTACATTGTTTAATTTCCACATATTTGTGAGTTTCCTCCAATTATTTTCTATTATTGATATCTAATTTCACTCCATTATGGTCAGAGAATGCATTTTTTTTTTGTTTGTTTGTTTTACTTTTATTTATTTATTTATTTATTGGTGGTGGTGGTTTACTCATTAAGTCATGTCTGACTCTTGTGAACGCATGGACTGTAGCCCTGCCAGGCTCTTCTGTCCATGGAATTTTCCAGACAAGAATACTGAAGTGGGTTGTCATTCCCTTCTCCAGAGGATCTTCCTGACCCGGAGACTGAACCCATATCTCCTACATTGCAAGCAGGTTCTTTACCTGAACCGCCAGGGAAGCACATATTTTTAAATAGTCAATACTTAAACAGTTTTACTAATATTTTAACACTTATTTTGCCCATATCAGCCTTTATTAACTCTTCCAGTTAGGATGAAAATATACCCTTTAGAAATTCTTTAGCTCAGTTTATTTTCTGAAAGAGTTTTACCTTGGGCATGTTCTAGAAATATATCTTTGTCACAAATTAATTTATTACTTGGTGATCTATTTCAGCACAGAATAAAAGATCATCCCTGTCTTCTGGCTCCAGCTCTTGCTGCTGAGAAGCCATCTCTCCGTCTGAATGCTGTTTTCTGAAAGAAGATACTCGTTTTTACTATTTTGACTGCGCTGATTATCATTTTGTCTTTATAGTCTAAAGTTTTACCAAAATGTCTCTAGGTCTGTTTTCTTATATTTATCCAGCTTCAGACTTTCTCTTAGTCTATTTGTGCTACTATAACAAAATCTAGGTGGCTTATAATCAACTAATCAACACATTTCTTTTCACTTGTAGCCTCACATGGAAGAACTCTCTCTCAAACCTTCCTTTTTTTTTTTTTCTTCTCTCTTCATTTATTTTTAATTGAAGGATAATTGCTTTAGAGCACTGTATTGGTTTCTGCCATGCATCAGCATGAGTTAGCCATAGGTATACATATGTGCCCTCCCTCTTGAGGCTTCTTCCCACCTCCCAGCCCATCCCACCCCCCAGGTTGTCACAGAGTCCTAGCTCGAGTTCCCTGAATCATACAGCAAATTCCCACTGGCTATTTATTTTATATATAGTACTGTATATGTCTCCATGCTACTCTCCATTTGTCCCACCTTCTGTTTCCCCCTGACCCCATGTCCATAAATCTGTTCTCTTTGTCCATATCTCCATTGCTGCCCTATAAATAGGTCCATCATCTTTCTAGGTTCCATCTATATGTGCTAATATATGATATTTGTTTTCCTCTTTCTTACTTCCCTCTTTGTAATAGACTCTGGGTTCACCTACTTCATTAGCACTTACTCAAATGGGTTCCCTTTCATGGTGGCGTAATATTCCACTGTGTATACCTACAGTGGTTTCTTTAACCATTCATCGGTTGTTGGACCTCTAGGTTGCTTCCATGTCCTAGCTATTGTAAATATGCTGCAATGAACTTTAGGGTACATGTGTCTTTCTCAGTTATGGTTTTCTCATGGTATGTGCCCAGGGGTGGTATTGTTGCATCATCGTTAGTTTTATTCCTAGTTTTTAAGGAAATCTCCATACTATCTTCTTCCATAGTGGCTGTATCAATTTACATTCATTCCCACCAACAGTGCAAAAGGGTTCCCTTTTCTCCATACCCTCTGCAGCATTTATTATTTGTAGATTTTTTGATGATGGCCATTTTGACTGGTATGCAGTGATATCTCATTGTAGTTTTGATTTTCATTTCTCTAATAATGAGCTATGTTGAGCATTTTTTCATGTTTATTAGCCATTTGTATGTCTTCTTTGGGGAAATAACTATGTCAAACCTTTCTTATAAAGGCAGACTCCTACTCAAAGGGCTCTGCCCTCATGACCTATTTATCTCCCCAACTAGTCTGACTCCTAATACTATCACACTTAAGGGTTAGGTTTCAACATATGAATTGAGATGGGCACAAATATTGGGTACTATAACAATTCTTTTGACTCTGGAATGTGTGGATTGATATCTTTCACTAGTTCTGAAAACTTCTTTGCTAAGATCTTTCCTAATATGACTTTCCTCGGTCACTTTCTGATTTCCTTCTGGAACTTTGATAGGATACATACTTGGTATATTTTATATCCACATCTCTTATAGTTCCCTAATATTTTCCATCTTTTATATTTCTTTGCTATGTTAAAATTATTTTTTCTGGCAATTCTCTGTTAGGATCTAGTGTAATTTAAAAATTTATCCAATGACATACTCAAAATGGGTAACAAAGAGAATGTAATGGAGGAGTGGTTTACAAAATACAAATAGACTCCTCTGTCTATGGGATTTCCCAAGCAAAAATACTAGAGTGGGTTGCCATTTCACTCTCCATGGCATCTTCCCAATCCAAGAATCAAACTCAGGTCTCCTACATTGCAAATGGATTCTTTGCCAACTAAACCACCAAGGAAGCCCTGCAAACCGGGTTAATGAAAACAATTAAGGAGTGGTAACATATTCCTGGCTTGGCAGCATGAGGAAGAACCTACCACCCCTGAGCCAGAAGGAGGAAGAAGAGTGAGTTGTAATAATCCAGCAAGACCCAGAATTCTTTTGAGGGGGCTGCCATGGTTCAGCAGAAAAGGAGCCAAGTGGCTAAATCCCAACTTTCCTCTTCTCCCCAAATTTGATCTTCTAATAGTCTTCTAATGATTTCCTAATGGCCAATCTGAACTTAATAAGACATGGGGGCAATGAAGCCTAGAATATAGAGTAGAAAGTAGAGTAGGATGGAGAATACTTTTTAATATAAATTTATTTATTTTAATTGGAGGTTAATTACTTTACAATATTGTATTGGTTTTGCCATGCATCAACATGAATCCACCACAGGTATACACGTGTTCCCCATCCTGAACCCCCCTCCCTCCTCCCTCCCCGGACCATCCCTACTTTTGAAGGAGCAAGTTTCTGCTGAAAAAGTCTGCTGACAGTCTTATGGAGATTCACTTGTACATAACAAATTATTTTTCTCCTGCTCTTTTTAAGATTTTCTTTTCTTTAACTTTTGACATTTTAATTAGGTATCTTGGCATATATCTCTGTATAATCCTTTTATATGAAATTCTGGGCTTCCAGGATATCTTTTTCTTTTCCGTGTTTGGGAAGTTTTTAGTCATAATTTCTTCAAATAGGTCTTCTCCCTCATTATTTCATTTTCTTTTTGGATAATTTGAATTTGAATATTCATCCACTTGATATTATCCCATAAATCCCTTAAACTATATATATTCACTTCTGTTTAAATTCTTTTTTTTTTTTTTCCCTTGTTACTGCTCAGCTTGGGTGAATTTCATGGTCCCATCTTTTAAGTTCACTGATCCTTTTTTCTATTTCATCTAGTCTGCTTTTCAATCCCTTTAGTATATTTTTCAGTTCAGTCATAATTCTCAGCTGTGACTTCTATTTGATTTTCTCTTATACACTCTCTTTTTGAAGTTCTCATTGTGCTTCTCCTTTATTATCCTGAACTTGATAATCATCTTTAAGACTAGCATTTTTAACTCTTTATCAGATATACCACTCATCTCCATTTCATTAAGTATTTTTTTTCCTGAGGTTTCATATTATTTTTTCATTTGGATCAAATTCCTCTCTGGTTTTCATTACCTTTAGTCTCTCTGTTGGTTTCTATGCATTAATTAGAACAAGTACCCCACGCCACCCCCCCCCTTTTTGAAAGAAAGGCCCTTTGTAAAAGATAAATTATATATTCAATCCCACCCTAGTTCTTGATTGTTTCTCCATTTTTGTGATTCTCCAAGAACCCTATTTTAAGTTTTATGGTTCCCAGTAGTTGAGGGTGTGCTGAGACATGTCAGTATCCCAAATGAGAGGATATCAGTCAGCACCTAGATTCAGGCTGACTGGAAGCCAGATCTTCATGCAGCAGCTTTCAGTGTATAGATAAAATAAGCCCTGCAGGCCAACAGAACCAGGTAATACAGAGGTGTTGCCTGGAAGCAGCTATAAGGACAGAGAATCAGAGAAAGGGTACAAATTTCTTTTAAGGTGTGTACCAGAAGTTGGAGCATTGCAGAGAGAGAACACAAAAATTACATTCCCTGGCCTCTATTCCCTGAGAGCACCTTCATAGGCCACAGTTCAGTTCAGTTCAATCACTCAGTCCTATCTGACTGTTTGCGACCCCATGTACTGCAGCATGCCAGGCTTCCCTATCTATCACCAACTCCTGTAGTTTGCTCAAACTCATGCCCATTGAGTTGGTGATGCCATCCAATCATCTCATTCTCTGTCATCCCTTTTTCCTCCCGCCTTCAATCTTTCCCAACATCAGGGTCTTTTCCAGTGAGTCAGTTCTTCCCATCAGGTGGCCAAAGTATTGGAGTTTCAGATTCAGCAGCAGTCCTTCCAGTGAATATTCAGGACTGATTTCCTTTAGGATGGACTGGTTGTATCTCCTTGCTGTCCAAGGGACTCTCAAGAGTCTTCTCCAACACCACAGTTCAAAAGCATCAGTTCTTCAGTGCTCAGCTTTCTTTGTAGTTCAACTCACATCCATGCATGACTACTGGAAAAACCATAGCTTCGGCTAGATAGAGCTTTGTCGGCAAAGTAATGTCTCTGCTTTTTTAATATGCTGCCTAGGTTTGTCATAGCTTTTCTTCCAAGGAGCAAGTGTCTTTCAATTTCATGGCCACAGGTGTGTACCAAACCAGAAGTCTGCCTTTCTGGCCAAGCACCTAGACAAGCCTCTTTCACAGAAAGCCTCCAGGTACATTTCAGTCTTCTATCTGTGCAGTGCCCTCAGGTTTTAACCAATCATGAACTGTCACTCTGATTGCTATAGTCCTTGGGTCCCAGAAAAATAAGGTCCTTTGGCCTTTAGAGCCCAGTGATCATGGGGTGTCCACTGGGGAGCAGCCACAAAATGCATGTAAAAGCTCCCCTCTGGTGGACACTGGTGCTCCAGAGCATGGCACAGGAAGAGTATGAAGATAGGCCACTATCTGGGATCTCTAGAAAGGACTGGCTCCTAAAAGTGTATTTCATTAGAAACCCGCTCCTCAAGACACAGTTATGAACATAAACTAATAGGCCACTTTGCTATCCTGGGCTCTTGAGACTCTTGCTTCTTGCTGTGCTCTGAAGGTGGTAGCCACTTAAGAACTCTGTCTGCTCTGGTAACAGTCATGTAAGAGTCTGGAGCATAAGCCCCACTGACAACTATAGCTGGGTGATTGTACTGTCCTCTGGATTGCAGCCAAAAAATCAAGACAACCAGAAGGCTTACAAACCTCCTTTCTGGGAAATATCATTAAATCATGGAGATGGTGCCTACTGACTAGGAAGACTGAAAAGATGCCTCCTGCCAAGCTTTATCCCTGAAGATATACCCCAGCAGGCCTCTGAATATGTGTTAAGACATACCTACCCCTCAGGCTAATGGTTTAAGATAATAAGCAAAGAAAGCTCATTTACCTAAAGCATGGGTGCCTATCAATTGGCAGCATTTTTGTTGGTCCTTGGGATGGGTGAGTCCAAAGTACAAGCCCTTTAACAGCCATTTCTCAGAGTGCTACAGCCTTGTGGGTCTTGCAAATATGAACCCCATTGATTTTCAAAGCTAAATGTTTCTGGACCCATCTGTCAGGTGCAAGTCTTAAAAGATGGGGTTCTTGATGTGCAGTTCAAACCCTTTACTCCTTTAGGGAGAAGGTCCAGGTTTTGAGTTCAGTCTCAATTGTAAGTTGCTGTACCAGGGCTGGGTTTTATGGTGAGATAATGTCTCAGCTTCTGCTACCCAATTTGATGTGGGTTTTTCTCTCATTTGCCCAATATATAGGAGTTACCTAGTTTTTACCTTTTTTTCAGAGAAACTTTTTTCATATGTAGCTGTTGATTTAGTGTGCCCATGGGAACAGATGAGTGCAGGGTCATCCTATGTAGCCATCTTCAACAGGACACTTATATGTTAATTAAGTTCAATAAAGTTTCATCTTAATTACCTTGGATTAAGTTTTAAATAACAGCAATATTAAGAGTTTTTCATTTTGCAGTTATTTTTAATTTTATACAGTCTGCCTGGCAATGCTTATTATTATGTTGCTAAAAGTTGTTCAGTTGATAAGTTGTGTCCAAGTCTTTGCAATCCCATGGACTGCAGCATGCTGGCCTTTCCTATATCCTTCACTATCTCCTGGAGTTTGCACAAACTCACACCCATTGAGTCAGTGATACCATCCAACCATCTCATCCTCTGTTGCCCGTTTTTCCTCCTGCCCTCAATCTTTCCCAGCATCAGGGTCTTTTTCAGTGGGTCAGCTCTTTCCATCAGGAGGCCAAAGTATTGAAGCTTCAGCTTTAGCATCAGTTTTTCCAATGAATATTCAGGGTTGATTTCCTTTAGGACTGACTAGTTTCATCACCTTGCTATCCAAGGGACTCTCAAGAGTCTCTTTAGTTCCTTTTTGCTTTCTGCCATTAGTGGTATCATTTGCATATCTGAGGATGTCAATATTTCTCCTGGCAATCTTGATTCCAGCTTGTGCTTCAACCATCCTGGCATTTCACATGATGTACTCTGCATATAAGTTAAATAAGCAGGGTGACAATATACAGCCTTGATGTACTTATTTCCCAATTTTGAACTAATAAGTAGTTCCATGTCTGGTTCTAACTGTTGCTTCTTGACCTGAATACAGGTTTCTAAGGAGACAGGTAAGATATCTGGTATTTGCATCTCTTTAAGAATTTTCCACAGTTTCCTGTGATCCACACAGTAAAAGCCTTTATCATAGTCAATGAAACAGAAGTAGGGAAATTCCCTTGCTTTTTCTACTATCCAATGGATGTTGGCAATTTGATCTCTACTTCCTCTGCCTAAAATATTTCTAGATAAATAGTATCATGGCTGGATACAAGGACTATTTTGTTGACTATGAGGGCTGCTCCTTTTCTTCTAAGAGATCCTTGCCCACAGTAGTAGATATAATGGTCATTTGAATTAAATTCTCCCATTTCTGTCCATTTCAGTTCATTGATTCCTAAAATGTTGATGTTCATTGTTGCCATCTCCTGCCTGACCACATCAAGGTCATTGATTTGGGACCTAGCATTCCAAGTTCCCATGCACTGTTATTCTTTAGACTAAAGCATTAGACTTTACTTTCAGCACCATACACATCTACAACTGTGTGTCATTTCTACTTTGGCCTAGACTCTTCATTCTTTCTGGAGCTATTCCTTGCTCTTCCCAGTAGCATACTGGACACCTACCAGCCTGGGGGCTCATCTCCTGGTGTCATATCTTTTTTCCTTTTCATGCTGTCCGTGGGGTTCTTGAGGCAAAATAGTGTAGTGGTTTGCCATTTGCTTCTCCAATGGGCCATATTTTGTTGCAGTACTCATAAGCAGCCCATGTAGCTCAATACCAGAAAAATGAATGACCCAATCAAAAAATGGGCCAAAGAACGAAACAGACATTTCTCCAGAGAAGACATACAGATGACTAACAAACACATGAAAAGATGCCCAACATCACTCATTTTCAGAGAAATGCAAATCAAAACCACAATGAGGTACCATCTCATGCTAGTCAGAATGGCTGCTATCAAAAAGTCTACAAACAATAAATGCTGGAGAGGGTGTGGAGAAAAGGGAACCCTCTTACATTGTTGGTGGGGATGCAAACTAGTACACCCACTATGGAGGACAAGGTTGAGATTCCTTAAAAAACTGGAACTAGAACTACCATATGACCCAGCAATCCCACTTTGGGCATACACACTGAAGAAACCAGAATTGAAAGAGACACATGTACTCCAATGTTCATTGCAGCACTGTTAACAATAGCTAGGACATGGAAGCGACCTAGATGTCCATTGGCAGACAAATGGATAAGAAAGCTGTGGTACATATACACAATGGAATATTACTCAGCCATTAAAAAGAATGCATTTGAGTCAGTTCTAATGAGGTGGATGAAACTGGAGCCGATTATACAGAGTGAATTAAGCCAGAAAGAAAAACACCAATACAGTATATTAATGCATATATATGGAATTTAGAAAGATGGTAACGACAACCCTATATGCGAGACAGCAAAAGAGACACAGATATAAAGAACAGACTTTTGGACTCTGTGGGAGAAGGCAAGGGTGGGATGATTTGAGAGAATAACATTGAAACATGTGTATTACCATATGTGAAATAGATGACCAGTCCAAGTATAATGCATCAAACAGGGCACTCAGAGCTGGTGCACTGGGAAAACCCAGAGGGATGGGATGGGGAGGGAGGTGGGAGCAGGGCTCAGGATGGGGGGACACATGTACATCCGTGGTTGATTCATGTCAATGTATGGCAAAAACCACCGCAATATTGTAAAGTAGTTAGCCTCCAATTAAAATAAATAAATAATTCTTTTTAAGAAAAATTTCACCTGATTAAAAAACTCTTGGGCTATGTTTTCAGATAATTAAAAATAGATGGATTGGTAAAATATTGATTGGATTTTTGACTCGCAGGTAGAGCTATTTCCCCAGTGTATACCATTCCTTCCTATTATGGAAAGTTTTCCATTATTTTAAGAATTCCTCAGATGAAATAACTTTGAGAAATAAAACATTTGGAGAATGCTATTAACCCATACCTATTTTTTCACTATTGAAATCTATCTTTATCCCTTTTGTAGCTTTTTTCATTGAGTCAGTTCCATAGTTCTATGGATAAGAAGTATCCCTCTCTGTTGTCTACTTATGAAAAAATTAGTCCTATCTCAATGGGAAGTTTTAAAAAAGTGGAAAGATATCACTGTATCTCTTTAATTTTTATCTAGTCTATCCCATTGGAATTACAATATGTACTCCATTTTAAAGAACTAAACCTATTTATTATTGACCATCTTCAAAGCTAAAATATGAATGGACAAAAAGAAAAAGAAATCTTTCCAAAAAATGAATATGATGTCAGGAAGGGAATCCCAAGGATGTTTCACACTTATTTAAAGTTGTTACTCTCGAGAGTAACTTTGCTGATGCTTCCATCTGGTCATTTTCTTCAGCTATGTGTTGAGTTCTCTCTTGAGAATATTGAAGAAGCTTGTACAGAACAGTGAGTGTCAAACTTGGCTCCACGCTTCTTCCTAACTAAGATTTTGGTCTCCAAATCACCATGCCTCATTTACATACTAGGTTTTCAAACAATATTTCATATAAAAATGTTTGAAAACTTTGTATACTTAATTCTGCATTAGGTGTGAAAACAGTTTCACTTTTTTTTAATTCAAAAGGATCCATCAAATAATGCTATAAATAGTACAGTAGTAAATGTGATTAACATGTTTTCTAATGTATTGCTTTATCAATATGGTATTAGTAAAGATAACCTATGTTAATTATCTGCCTGGCTTAATCTCTACTAATAGCTAATATAGGCTATTTAGAATTCATATAGAGTCTCAGGGTTGACTCATGTATACAGCATTCTTTCTGGCATGTGCTAAATATATTGGGAGTAGTGTCAAATCACTTTATTGTCTCTTATTTCCTCCCTCCTCCTATCTTTGTCTTCCTCCAGTCATTCAACGGAGGTACATTTATCAAGTACCTTCTATATTTTGATGTAGAAAGTACCAGAAGTACTTAACATATAATAAAAATGAGACTATCTAGATATTGTGTCATATTTAAGATAAAAATTACTTACAATATATGTGTACGTTGGTAAACATATACAAACTGAGGCAAAAATAAGATCTTTTTTGGGTGTCTTAACTTAATAATTATATTGCTTATACTCTGAAAAGAGGAGTAAAAATTCCCAAAATGTTATCATCAATGTAAAAATTATATCAGCATCACCTCTGCATTTCTTTATCAGGAATTGAGTTATAGTGTTAACATTTATATTCTTATTTAATCTTCGTGATAACTCTGTAAGGTACATACTATAATGGTCTTTGTCAATGAATGGAAAGATGGTTGAGTACTTTGCTTTGTATCCATTTTCTATATAAGGGGCATAGTGGCCATGTGACAGTCTGACACCAGAGTCTCTGTTCTTGAGACTGCATTATACTGTTTCATGCTTGGGTGAATTCATTATACTGTTTTATGCTTGGGTTAATTCACGTCACTGAATTAACACGGTTATACACACTCTTCTACAGTCACGATTTGGATCTGTCAGCTTTTTCTTATTTCAGTATTCTTTCTTCACATAGACAATTTACAGTAGTTCTTGTTTTTGTCTGTGTTCTTTACCTATTTAATTCCAATTCATCCTCCAGCTATCAGCCAAAATATTACTTCAGAAAAGAGTTGTTATCTGACCCCCAGAACTAAATCAAACTTACTTTTCCTAGCACTGTAGACCTCTTATTTCTGAACACTTCACACAAATGTAATTTTATTTTCTTTTTTTGGTAACCATTTGATGGATGTGTTTGTACCCCCACTGGGATATGAGCCCCGTAAAGGTAAAAATCATATATCTCTTTATGATTTTCATTTTAAATCAAGCACCTGGAGAAGAGGCTGACCATAGTCAGTGCTCAATTACCAGTCCTCACCTTACTCAATTTCTTGGTAATATTTTACACCATCTTCTTTATTTTTTTTTTACACCATCTTCTTTAAATAATGATCTTGAAATCCAAGACATCACTTTCTCCTGGATTTCTTCCTGCCTCTTGAATAGTTCCTTCTCATACTCAGTTGCTAAATTATCCTTCTGAAATCTTTAAACTTTTAAATTCAGTAGTCATTCAGTTTAATTTGTCTCCTCTCTTTTTATTCACTATCTAAGGATTTCATTGTTTTCCAAGACCTTAGTACCATTCTTATCTATATCAACACAAACTTTTGCTTAGGAGATTGGAATAGAATCTGAGGAAGTCTCCCTGTTTCCTTTCTGGCCTCTTTCATTCTATTACCAACAAAGTGACCAAAGAAATATTTTTGAAACATTAAGCCATATCATGTCATCCTCTAGTGACTTGTCACATTTAGAATAAAATCCTAGGTTATTACTATGACCTGTAAGCCCTTACATGCTCTGCATCCTAAATCTATCTGGGTCCACATATATATACATAATATATATATTGAGTGTAATATAACACACACATATATACGTATATAATATATAACACAATATAACATATGTATAATATATATATAACACAGTATAGTATATATAACATAATATAACATATTGTTATAACTCAATAACTCATCTCCATCATACTAGACTTTTTGATAATCTCAGGAAAAAGCATCAGTCTTCTACTTTTAGGTTTTTGCACTTTCTCTTCTCTCTATATATTATCTTTCCTCAAATAATTTAGTACCTCACTTCATTCATGGTGCTCCTTTTACCTCCACAAAGAGAAATCTCCTACCCACCTATCTAAAAGTACACTTCTTATCACTATTTTCTTATCCTATGTTATTATTCATTATGCAATAATTACCTACCTACAACAAATATTTAATATTTATTATGTCTATATGTTTATTTTTTAGTTTATGCCTCCACACTATAATATACATTATATAAGAATAGAGTCATCCTTGAAGAATACCAAGCACATAATATATGTTCAATAAATATATACTGAATAAATAAACAATAAGTGCCCAGAATAATACTGAATAAATAAACAATAAGTGTCCAGAATATATTTAGTTAATAAATATATTAAAGAATGCAGGAATTCTACCTCCAGCCATGTAGAAATAGCTTGTATAAAACAGAGCCTCTTAGAATGCCTAACAGGAAAGAATGAGTAATGTTTCATAAATATTATCTAAAATAATAAAACTACTAATGCACTAAAAATATGAGGATTCCATGATCAAAGAGAGAAACAAAGAACAGAAGTGAGTCCAGTATTCTGGGTAGATTTTTTTTCCCTTGAGGCCAAACCATTTCTAAGCTAAAGCATCCAAGTATAGAAGCCAAGTAGATGAACTTTTCTTAAACAGAAAATGAAGTGATGAAGAGGCCCAGAAGAAAAAATTAGACAGTGAACCAAGTGAAAACTAAGGTATGATAGACTGAGTAGAGTTGTAAGCATTTTTACTATGGTAGAAGTAAAGAGAATGTAAGAGACAGCAGCCCAGGAGTGTGCCCCAGACTTCCAATTAAGATTCCTGAAGAGTTAACCATATGAATAAATATTAGCCAGTAATAGACCACTTTAACAAATACTAAATCTTTAATTTAAATCAATTTAATGGTGGACTGGTTCAAAATGGTATACCTCTAGTAAACATATATGCTAAGAGCAAAAGAAAATCCTCTCTTGAGTAAGATGGTATCAGCTAAAGTTTAAAATTATCTTCACAATATTTATAATGCCTAACATTTAATAAAAACTTGGCATGTCAGTCTGTAAGAGAAAATAAGTGAAATTCACGTGAAAGAAATAGTCATTAGAGATAGAACCACAAGAAATCCAGTATTTTAAGCTTTAGAAATATATATATATTTATTTTAAAAGGTCCAAAGGGACTAAAAATCTATAAAAGCTATCAACAGAAATTGTTCAGTCAAAACATAATAAAATTGAGAATCCAAAAGATGGATTTTACTACACATTAAGTAGAGCTGAAGACAAGAGATTGAACTATAAGACAGTTCAGTAGAAAAATTCCAACCTGTATCACAGAAAATAATAATAGAGATTTTTAAAAAACTTTATTTTTCAAAGCAGTGTAAAACATAAATTGGGAGGTAAGTTCAGAGATTTCTCATACACCCCCTGCCTCCACACATCTATGAACACTTATATTATCAACATCATTTACCAGATCATGTTTCCAAGGATGATCCTAAATTGATACATCATAATCACTCAATTCCCAGAGTTTACCTTTGAATTCATTCTTGGTATTGTGCATACTATGGGTTTGGACAAATGTATAATGATATATACCCATCATTATAGTATTATACAGAATATTTTCACTGCACTAAAATGCTGCTGTATTCTACTATTCATCTTATTACCTCCAACCTAGCAACTCCTGATCTTTTTGTCTTTGTAGTTTTGCTTTTTCCAGAATGTCTTATTTTTATGATTATATAGTATGTAGACTTTTCAGATTGGCTTCTTTTATTTAGTAGTATGTACTTAAGATTCCTCCATGTCTATTCATGGCTTGAAAGTTCATTTCTTTTTAGCACTATATAAAATTATATTATCTGGATGTACCACAGTGTGTTTATCTATTTCCTACTGAAGGATATCTTGGTTGTTTCTAAGATTTGACAATTATGAATAAAACTGCTATAAACACCTGTGTGCAGATTTACTGTAGATAAGTTTTCAGCTCCTTTGGGTAAATACTAAGAAGCATGAGTACTGGATTATATATTCAGAGTATGTTTAGTTTTATAAGAAACTGCCAATCTGTAATCCAAAGTGGCTATACTATTTTCAGTTCCTATCAGCAAGGTATGGGTGTTCCTCACCAGCATTTTGATGTGGTCAGTGTTGTGGATTTTGGCCATTATAATAGGTGAGTAGTAGCATCTCACTTTTGTCTTACCTAAAATAAGGATTTTAAGTAACATAGTTAAAAGGTTGAGCAGGTTTGTGATTTGAAACAGTAGGAGGAAAATAACATAGAATACAGGATAGACTTAATAAATAAGGAAATACCAGCTAAGATTATTTCAAATGGCTAAAATTCATCAACCCATATAGGCAGGAAAAGCTGTGGATCTCAAATAGGATAAACACAAAGTAACCATATGGAAACACATTATTATAAGTGTGTATGTTAGTTGTTCAGTCTTGTCCAACTCTCTGCAAACCCATGAACTGTAGCCCTGCAGGCTTCTCTGCCTATGGGATTCTCCAAGCAAAAATACTGGAGTGGACTGCCATTCCCTTTTCCAGAGGATCTTCCTGATTCAGGAATCGAACCTGGGTCTCCTGCGTTGCAGGCAGATTCTTTGCCATTTGAACTACAGGGATGTCTACATCATAATAAAACAGTGGATAAGCACATATAGAGGATCAAAGTGAAAATGACAGCTGTATCTCAATAGAAATAATGTTTGTGTCTACGGCCATACCACCCTGAACGTGCCCGATCTCGTCTGATCTCGGAAGCTAAGCAGGGTCGGGCCCGGTTAGTACTTGGATGGGAGAAATAATGTTTGTGCAGACTAATATACCTGTAAAAAATATAATATCCCAAAGTAAAGATGCAGTAAGAATGTTTTCAGAAAAAAATTCAGAAAACTCATCACTAGAAGACCCAACCAAAGTAAACTCAAAATAATACTCTTCATGCAAAATGAGAAAGATCCCAGACTAAAGCCCAGGATGCAGGAAGAAATAAAAACTGAAGGAGGACCATATAACTCAGCATCCACTATTCAGTTCAGTCTTTCAGTTTAAAATATATGTGTTACTGAAAATGGAAACAATAATGAAACAATAGGCAACAGAGACATGGTTACAATTAGTGTTAAGACCACAAAATACTTCATTTACTTTAGATCTGTTAAGACATAGATATAAATGTAATCCCAAGGATAAGCACTCAAATTAGCAGTTTAAAAATGTATATTAAAAGAAGTCTATAAGGGCAAATATGTGAAAGTGAAAAATACGTGATCGAGCAGAAGGAAGGACCCCCCCAACATGAGAAAAGTGGAATATTATATAGTTAAGTAAGATAAGCCAATCACAGGACAAATACTGCATGTTTTCGTTTATATAAGGTGAGATATCTAAAATACTTAAAATCATAAAAGTAGAGTAGGATGGTGATTGCTAGAGCCTAAGAGGAGGGAGAAATGGAAAACTGTTCAAAGGTTAGAAAGTTTCAGTTATGTAAGACTGAATTTTAGAGATATGTTGTACAACCTTGGGCCTATAGTTAGCAATTCCATATTATACACTAAAGATTTGTTGAAAAAGAGCTCATATAAAATGTTCTTACCATAAATTTCTTTCCTCTAAGAAATTGCCTCTATTTGGAGATCAGAATGATTACTGTGATTTTGAAAAGCAGTTAAATAGACACTAGTTCCGTCCAACTTCAAATTGAGTGGTTTTTGTTTCTGCATCATTGTGATTATTTTTACTTCAATACTATTGCAATGACAGTAGACTTCTGTTTGCATTTTTTTCTTGATGTAAAGTTTTCTTGTCAAGATTGAGAATAGGAACACATCGTTGTTGTTTAATTTGTTTAATCACTAAGTCATATCCAACTCTTTTGGAACCTCACAGCCTGTAGCCTACCAGGCCCCTCTGTCCATGGAATTTTTCATGCAAGAATCCTGGAGTGTGTTACCATTTCCTCCTTTGCATCTCTTGCATAGGCAGGTAGATTCTTTACCACTGCCCCACCTAGGAAACCTCTAATATCTGATAGGAAGTTGTATGTACAAAAAACAAAAAAAAATCCAATCAGGATTAAAGATTAAAAATGTTCTGAAATGGTAAAAATACTAGAGGAAAACATAGGATACAGTTTTTGTAACCTTGATCTTGGCAATGATTTCATGGATATGACACTAAAAACACAGGCAACAAAATGAAAGATAGACAAGTAAGACCACAGCAAACAAAAATGTTTTTGCACAGGAAACAACTTACAGAGAGGAAAAGCAAGCTAAATAGGAGAGGGAACTATTTATGAATGGTATATCTGATAAGTTCATTCAGTTCAGTTCAGTTGCTCTGTCGTGTCTGACTCTTTGAGACCCCATGAATAGCAGCATGCCAGGCCTCCCTGTCCATCACCAACTCCCGGAGCTCACTCAGACTCACGTCCATCGAGTCAGTGATGCCATCAGCCATCTCATCCTCTGTCATCCCCTTCTCCTTCTGCCCCCAATCCCTCCCAGCATCGAAGTTTTTTCCAATGAGTCAACTCTTCACATGAGGTGGCCAAAGTACTGGAGTTTCAGCTTCAGCATCATTCCTTCCAAAGAAATCCCAGGGCTGATCTTCTTCAGAATGGACAGGTAGTCTGTTGTTTCATGTCCGGTTCTAACTGTTGCTTCCAGACCTGCATATAGCTTTCTCAAGAGGCAGGTCAGGTGGTCTGGTAGTCCCTTCTCTTTCAGAATTTTCCAGTTTATTGTGATCCACACAGTCAAAGGCTTTGGCATAGTCAATAAAGCAGAAATAGATGTTTTTCTGGAACTCTCTTGCTTCTTCCATGATCCAGCGGATGTTGGCTATTTGATCTCTGGTTCCTCTGCCTTTTCTAAAACCAGCTTGAACATCTGGCAGTTCACGGTTCACGTAGTACTGAAGCCTGGCTTGGAGAATTTTGAGTATTACTTTACTAGCATGTGAGATGAGTTTACTACCTCAATTGTAAGGTAGTTTGAGCATTCTTTGGCATTGCCTTTCTTTGGGATGGGAATGAAAACTTACCTTTTCCAGTCCTGTGGCCACTGCTGTGTTTTCCAAATTTGCTGGCATATTGAGTGCAGCACTTTCACAGCATCATCTTTCAGGATTTGAAACAGCTCAACTGGAATTCCATCACCTCCACTAGCTTTGCTCATAGTGATGCTTTCTAAGACCCACTTGACTTCACATTCCAGGATGTCTGGCTCTAGGTGAGGGTGATCACACCTTCGTGATTATCTGGGTCGTGAAGATCTTTTTGTATACTTCTTCTGTGTATTCTTGCAACCTCTTCTTAATATCTCTGCTTCTGTTAAGTCCATACCATTTCTGTCCTTTATCGAGCCCATCTTTGCATGAAATGTTCCCTTGGTGTCTAAATTTCTTGAAGCGATCTCTAGTCTTTCCCATTCTGTTGTTTTCCTCTGTTTCTTTGCATTGATCGCTGAGCTACCAAAACATATAAGAAACTCCTACAATTCATTAGCAAAAACAGACTGAATTTTAAAATGGGCAAAGGAACTAAATAGACTTTACCTCTAAGAGGACATACAAATGGCCAAGGTGTTTATTTTTATTTGGCATTCACTGTTTATCATATTCTCAGAATTTCTTGGATTTCTCATTAGGTATCAATCATTAATTTGTAAAAATATCAGCTTTTATGTCTTTAAATACTTCTGCCACATGTTCTTGCTTCTCTTCTGGTAATCCTGTTTTATTTCTGTTAGATTATGTGATATTGTCCCACAGCTTTTACAGGTTCTGAATTATTTTTGCCATTCTTTCTTTTTTTCTCTATGTTTCTAAGAAGTATTTTTAAAAAAGAAGAAGCCTGAAAATAAAGCATGTGATATAGGAAGTGTCAAAATTTTGTTTAAGAGAATTTAGGAGAAAAAAAAAAAATGACCCTGATGCTGAGTAAGATGAAGGCAGAGGAGAAGAGCATGGCAGAGGATGAGATAGTTAGATAGTATCACCGACTCGGTGGACATGAACTTGAGCAAATTCCATGAGATAGTGGAAGACAGGGAAGTTGGGCATTCTGCAGTCCACGGGACTGTCTCCTTTACGTTTCTACACTACCAGAGTTTCAAGAATAGGACCTAAACTGTTTTATCACAGTGCCTCACATATCACGTGTGCTCAATTTGCTCATTTCTTTGATTTCACTTTTTTTATCTCATCTATTTAGGCACCTTAGTGCTTACACTGGCATTCTAAATTTTGATTTTATTTTTGACTGAGGACTTATTTTGTTTTTGTTCATATATTCTTAAAAGGTACATATTTTGAAATGGGTAGGATTTTATCTGTTATGCTTAATAAAATTTCCCCAAATATTTTTGGCTTTCTACCCTATATGTCTGTTTCTCCACTCGACTTGTACTTATCCAGAAAAGCTATCCCTAAACACTCCGATCATTCTCCATTCACATCTCTTTTCCTTGTATACTTTCTTCATATTAATGATTATAAATAACATGTTAGTAAATCCATAATTTATTATCTGTCAGTCATTCAATTATAAATTCCATGAGGGCTGAGACTTTGTCCAAGATTTGGGTCATACACAAGATAAATGAGTGTTGAATGAATGAATAGAAAATGTTATTAATAGACTTTTTTTCTATATTAAATGTAAAATGATCATGAATTTTAATGTATAATCTTGATTTTTTAAAATATTTTAAAGTGATTGTTGTTGTTCAGTCACTCAGTCGTGTCTGACTCTGTGACTCCATGGACTGCAGCACACCAGGCTTCACTATCCTTTACTATCTCCTGGAGTTTGTTCAAACTCATGTCCATTGAGTCGATAATGCCATCCAAACATCTCAACCTCTATGGCTCCCATCTTCTGCTGCCCTCAATCATTCCCAGAATCAGAGTCTTTTCCAATGAGTTGGCTCTTTGCATCATGTCCTTTCAAGGAGCTTCAGCTTCAGCATCAGTCCTTCCAAGCAGAAGCTGATATTCAGTGATATCAATATTGTTTTTTAAAAAAAATGTTATGAACCCTTCATCTAGTTTTAGATTCCTTGAAATGATATTTCCATGAAAACTATTTGAAAACTTTCCTTTCTTCCCTGTGATCTATAATAATTTTAACAGGATAATTAGTTCTTTGAAAAGCTTATTTAAAGCTCATCCTCTACTGTTACTGTAATAAAATTTCTAACATTTATTCATGTAGCTTGGTAGTTTATTTGATATAGAATATAGAAATTATCACAAATCACATAAAATTTTATCATAATGGTTTTATTTTCTATCTTATTTACTTAAACACTTCCAATTTTTTTGTTTTTGTATATTATGCAGTTTTTTTTCTTTCTCCTCTCCTCTCTTCTTTTCTTTTACTGCTTTTCTCCTCCCTTTCTCTCTAAACACTTTCACATACACACCAATCCACAACCTCATAATTTCTATCTCTTTGAGATACTGGGTAGTCTGTTTATTTGATCTTTGCAAAGATACCTGCTGCTGCTAAGTCACTTCAATACCTAACATTCTAATATTTACAATCAAATTATATTTTTAATTGTTTTTGTCATTACTTTCATATTGCAGCATTTATTTTCTGACACAAAATTGTATAGTTCAATTGCAATTCACTTATTACTATTTTTTCCTGTTTAGAAATGTAAATGTTTAAAGGTTTTTTTCTATGTAGGAATTTTGTGTGTTTTTTTTTTTTTTTTGCCACTGCTGCTGCTGCTAAGTCACTTCAGTCGTGTCCGACTCTGTGCGACCCCATAGACAGCAGCCCACCAGGCTCCCCGGTCCCTGGGATTCTCCAGGCAAGAACACTGGAGTGGGTTGCCATTTCCTTCTCCAATGCATGAAAGTGAGAAGTGAAAGTGAAGTCGGTCAGTTGTGTCTGACTCTTCGCGACCCCATGGACTGCAACCTACCAGGCTCCTCTGTCCATGGGATTTTTTGCCACTAGTAAAATTTTAATATACTTGTGCCTCAAACATGTTTATGAATCTTTAAGAGTCAATTCATTGATTGCTTGAAAAATGGTTATTCAGATTTTCTTCACCTTTAGAAAATTGTACTTTTTATTCTCCTGGTAACTCATATCTTCTGTTTGTTCACATGATTTTCATATCTTTGTCAATTTTTCCACTTAAAATTTCATGTCATTGATAAATTTCCAGCAACATGCATTAAAACCATGGCTACATTAATGTTACATTCCTTGTATTTTTGGTCTCCTTGCCACCATTCCTTATCATATTCATTTTCAGCTTACATATAATCTGGTGCCTGTTCCTTAGAACCCTATCTATTCATATCCCATTAGTAGCAAGAAACTAATTTACTAAAATGTCCTTGCAGTAGATTAATTTCATAGCATTTTTCCCTTTAATGATCTGGATATTTTGTTCTTTACCATGTTCTGTCATAGTTTCTCAAAAAGTTATATTTAAGAACTCAGTAATTTCTGTACTCATTATCAAAGATGCCTAGAGGTAGCTGAAATGCAATACTCACCATGAATGATTGTTCTTGACCTTTCCCTCTTACAATAGACAAGTTGGCCAAACAGTCAGAGGGCCAGACTAGTGATAGTCTGGAGTTGCTGTCCCTAACCCCCTTGTTGTTTAAGGGTCAGTTTTATTTTGTAGGACAAATTCAGGTACCTAAATGAGTTTAACTCCACTTTCTAGGCAGCTTTAAAAATTAAATGCAATTTTATCCCTCTCACACTACTCTTTCTGTGATTCTGAGTACTGTGTAAATACTGTAGTTTTCAGCATGTATAACCACTAGGGTCTCTCTCCTTAACTCTACTTATACTGTTTTACTTGAAAGGAATAAAAATAATTTAATTTGCCATGCCTCCACTGGGTTTTTTTCTTTTCTTTTCTTTTCTTTTTTACTTTTTAGACTGTTGTTTTCTAAAATATTTTAGAATGTATTTGACTGCAGTAAAGTGAAGCATGCGTAGATCAATTGTTTTATTAACTTCCTCAGTTTGTCTAATTCTTAAAGCAAAGCCAGGGAATGTCCTAAACTGAAAGCTGAATACATTTTCCTAAGTTCTGCTCTATTTACTTTATAATGTATGTTTATAGCCTCCATATTCTTGCGTTATATAATATGTTATTCCTAGATATTTTCCTTATTCTTAAGATAGAAAAGAACTAAATTTATTCTCTATTTTAGGTGAAAACTTAATGAGAAATTGCTATTTTGAGAAAGTTTAACATTTTATTTTTAATGTTACTTAAAGTTATAATTGGACTTCCTTGATAGCTCAGTTGGTAAAGAATCTGCCTGCAATGCAAGAGATTCTGGTTGGATTTCTGGGTTAAGAAGATCCACTAGAGAAGGGATAGGCTACCCACTCCAGTATTCTTGGGCTTCCTTTGTGGCTCAGCTGGTAAAGAATTTGTCTACAAAGTGAGACCTGTGTTCTATTCCTGGGTTGGGAAGATCCACTGGAGAAGGGAAAGGCTACCCACTCCAATATTCTGGCCTGGAGAATTCCATGGACTGTATAAGTCAATGGGATCCCAAAGAGTCCGACACCACTGAGCAACTTTCACTTTCACAGGGTTATAATTAGGAGCTTCCCGGATGTCTCAGTGGTAGAAAATCTGCCTGCAATGCAGGAGACACAGGAGACATGGGTTCAATGCATGGGTTGGGAAGAAATTGTGGAGAAGAAAATGGCAACCCACTCCAGTATTGTTGCCTAGAAAATTCCTTGGGCAGAGGAGCCTGTCAGACGACAGTCCATAGAGTCACAAAGAGTTAGATATGACTGAGGAATCAGCATGCAGGGTTATAATTGCTGGAAGTAACTTGCAAAGTGTTATTGTGATTCAAGGTTCATATATGTTTCAACTGAAAGGACTCTTAAAACAATTTGAATTAGATATGATATTCCATATAAGATATAAAGAAATAGAACATAAATATTAATCTCCTGTATATTTGGAGCAGAAAGCCACAAAATTGTGAGATGTTGGGATACATAAAGGAAGATATCAACATAATGCATGACTAGAAAATATTGGTGGTTGAAGTAAATGTAAATAAAAGACTGGCTATATTTAAAGTGTGATCAATAAAACTAACATTAAATGGTGGCAAAATAAGTGTGATTAATGTGAAGGAGTGATAGAAATGAATGTAATAAAAATTTGAGTGGAAAGGAGGAAAAAGTAATTTTTCCATGATTCCTACTAAAACTCTGTGTTTAAATATAGTTTTCTTAGTTTCAGTGGCAAGATATATTCCATGAAGAAATTCAAGTATGAAAAAAAAGTTATTAATTAAGTATTTCAACTTTGTTGTGGCAAAACATTCATTTAAAAATCACCAATTGTAAATGTACAATTCAAAGTTTTGTATTTTATACACGTATATATTCATTCATTTTTCACAATCAAGATATTTAATTTTTAATCTCCCAAAGTCCATTAAAAATATGTTATCATCTCTTTCATGCTTTTTTCTTTGGTCAATGGGTTATTTAAGGTGTATTCTTCAATTTCAAAATGTTTTTGCTAGATATTCTTTTTCTGTCTTTGTTTTTAATTTCTTTTTTTTAATTTTTACTTTACTTTACAATACTGTATTGGTTTTGCCATACATTGACATGAATCCGCCACGAGTGTACATGAGTTCCCAAACATGAACCCCCCCTCCCACCTCCCACCTCCCACCCCATATCATCTCTTAAGTTTCTTGTGGTCAACGTACTGTGTATGACTTCAATTTTTAAAAATTGATATTCATTTTATGGCCCATAATATGGTCTATTTTGGTGAATATTTTATGTGCACTTCAAATAATTGTTATCCTGCTATTGTCAGAGAAAACGTCTTGGTTTTATAATGCTATTCAAGCCATCTGCATTCTTACTGATATTCTTCCTATTTATGTCACTGATCATTGAGAATGCAGAGTTCAAAACTCCATTTATAATAATAGATTTGCCTTTTTTGGTTATATCACATTTGATTTATGTGTTTAAATACATATATATTAATACTTTTATTAAATGTATATCCACTTTTAGCATTGGAAAACCATTTTGATGACTGGAGCACTTTATCTCCATGGAATATTTCTTATCCCTAGATATATTTTTAATCCAAACTCTGCTTTACTAATATTAATATAGTCATACAAGCTTTCTTTTTTAAAACATTTTTATTGGACCTATTGTTCATTTACAGTGTTGTTAGTTTCTGCTGTACAACTAAGTGAATCAGTTACACATACACATACATCCACTCTTTTTCAGATTCTTATTCCCATATAGGTCATTATAGAGTACTGAGTAGAGCTCCCTGTGCTATACAATATGTTCTTATTAGCTATCTATTTTATATATAATAGTGTGTATATGTCGATTCCAGTCTCCCAGTTTATCCCTCCTTCCTCTTTCCCCCTTGGTAACCATAAGTTTGTTTTCTACATCTGAGACTATTTCTATTTTGTAAATAAGTTCATTTGTACCCTTTTTTTTTTTTTTAAAGATAACACATATATGTGATACCATATGAAATTCTCTTTCTTTGACTTCACACAGTATGGCAATCTCTAGGTCCATCCATGTCGCTGCAGGTGGTATTATTTCATCTTTTTTTATGGCTGAGTAACATCCCATTGTATATACATGCTGCATCTTTATCCATTCACCTGTTGATGGGCATTTAGGTTGTTTCCAGGTCCTGGCCATCATAAATAGTGCTACAGTGAACACAGGGGTGCATGGATCTTTTCAAACTATGGTTTTCTCCCGTTACATGCCCAGGAGTGGGATTGCTGGTTCATATAGTTATATTTTTATTTTTTTAAGGCACCTCCATATTGTTTTCAATTGTGACTACACCAGCTTTCCCACCAACAGTGTAGGAGGTTTCCTTTTCTTCACAGCCTCTCCAGAATTTCTTGGTGGTAGATTTTTTTCACAATGGCCATTCTGACCAGTGTGAGGGGATACCATCTTTCTTGTGTTTAGTGTTTGCATGGGGTGTCTTTTTCCAGCAGTTTATGTGTAACATATCTGTGGCTTTATAGCAAAACTAGATCTTTCAGAAACATGTGGCTGGATATTGCTCTTTTATCATATCTGATTATCTCTGGTTTTTAATTGGATATTCAAACCCTTTATAGTTAGTCATGAATATTGACATATTTTGAATTTGTTATTTCCCATTTGGTTTTCTATGTATCCCATTTGCTCCTCTTTCATTTTTAATATTATTCCTTTCCTCTATTACATTAATTGAGAATGTTTTATAAGCTATTTTTGTCTATTTATTAGATTATCAGTAATGTAACATTTTTACTATTTACATTCTTATATTATTTATATATTTAACTCAATCTATCTTCAATAATTATATACTTAGATTTTTAAAGAAGCTACAGTATAAATCTACCTCCCTGCCCATCTTTTGTGACACCATTTTCATACATTTCACATGCATAGGTCCAAAGTCCATCCTTTTGATCTGAAAAAAATTTCTGCAATCTTTGTTACACATTTTTTTATGATAAATGGTATCAGCTTTTTATTTTAGGCTTAAAATATCTTTATTTCACCTTTATTTTGGAGATACATTTTTGTTGGGTGTAGAATTCTATGTTGGCACTTCCTTTTCTCCGTAGTTCAAAGATACTGCTCTATTGTCTTCTGGCTTCCATTATTTCTGATAAGAATTCTCTTTTTATTTGTGTTCCCCTCTTAAATAATGACTTTGAGCTTAACTGAGATCCTAAGACCAGTATGATTATAATCTGTCAGCTGTTAACATGTTTTTACTATTTGGTAATTTTTCTAATACCACAGGTCATCAGAAATTTTTTGTTGCTATTGGTGTTTTTCCTAATCTGTTTTCATCTGGATAGACTCTACTGCTATGTCTTAAAGTTCACTTATCTTTCTTTCTACCATGTCTTTTGTAGTATTAATTTTCACTTCAGGTACTATTTTGTTTTTCATTACTCATTGTTTAATTTTGGTTTATTTAGTATCTTCCATTTATCTGCTCTTCATTTATATTTCTTCCCCTAGACTTTGAGATATTAACCATATTTAAATTTTTTTTAATCTCCTCACCTGGGCCTTCCCTGGTATCTCAGTTGGTAAAGAATCCACCTGCAAAGCAGGAGACCCTGATTCAATTCCTGGGTCGGGAAGATCTGCTGGAGAAAGGATAGGCTACCCACTCCAGTATTCTCGAGCTTCCCTTATGGCTCAGCTGGTAAAGAATCCACCTGCAATGTGGGAGACCTGGGTTTGATCCCTGAGTTGGAAGGATCCTCTGGAGTAGGGAATGGCTTACCCACTCCAGTATTCTGGCCTGGAGAATTACACAGACTGTGTATAGTCCATGGGGTCACAAAGAGTCAGGCAGGACTGAGAGACTTTCACTTCACTGCCAGTTGTATTATTTATGCCATCCTTGAGTCTATTTTACTGACTGATTTTTCACTCAATAATGGGTCACATTTCCTGCTCATTTTCATGAATGGTAATTTTGAATTGAATCCTGTCACTGTAAATTATGCACTATTTGATGTTACATCTTGCTCTTTCCCTAAGTGAGTTCTGGGTTAAAGCGTTTTTAGTTTTGTTTTTTTTGGGTTTTTTTTTTTTCTTTTCCTATTATACAGGTAACTGGAATCAGTTTCAATCATTTTCAGGCTTGTTTTTAAATTCTGTTGAGAGATAACAGAGGGGCATTTAATACAGAGTTAACTTTGATCCTCTACTATGTAAACACCTTTTAGATAATTTTATTCAAAACTCATGTATTAAAAGGTCTTTATATTCTGGCTTATGGAAGGACCAACATTTCATAGCCTTTTGTGAGCTCTAAAAATTTCCCTGCCTACTCTGCTGTGAGTTCTTTACTGAGAGTAACATTTTTTCTCATAGCCTAGTTTGACATATGTCCAAGGCCTGGAGGAAATCCTTCATCTCTAGAAATTTTTCTTGGTGGGCAGCTCTCTCCTTCCTGGTACTCTTTCTTGTAAATTCTAGGCACCTTCACATGCTGGTACTCATCTGTCTTCATCAGAACAGGCGGAGTTGGGTTGGAGTTAATCTCGTGCCCTGGAAACTGCCATCAAGTGGTATATTTCTGGTATTTCTTTCTTCTCTATTTCTTCAAGAATAATAGTTCTGTGTTGCCAATATTTAAAAACTCATTTCATATATTTTGTTTGGTTTTCTATGTGTTTAAGATAGAAAATTAAATATGGTCTCTGTTGGGGCCACTGTCATAAAGGGTAGATGACAATCATTTATTTCATTTCATGTTAATTTTTGCTCTGAATTTCTATCATTTTGACCTCTTCTGAAAATACAACTCAGTCATTTTTGCTTTTTAATCCCACAGTCTCTAACCAGAACATGCTGCAACAGGCTAGGGAGGCTCCACTGGCCTTGAGTCTATACAGTTTCCAGGAGAGCTGTCCTTTACCCAAGATATTTCTATTGGGTCCAGGGTGTTTTAGATTTTGAATGTTGCTTAAGATCCAGAAATTTATGTTGCAACTGGAAGTCCTTGTGCCTGGTTTATAGATTAGCCTTTTTATCTACTCTGCAAGATGTGAATTAAAGTTGAGATTAAACATATCTATCATGTAGATATTTCATTCAAGAACTATTTTTAAAGGTTCTTCTAGGTGTCAGGCATTGTTCTTGTATTAATCCATTTAATTCTCATGATAGCTATTCAGTTAAACTGTTACTATCAACATTTCATAGATGAGAAAATACAGCCACAGCAAGGCATAGTGGCTTGCTTCCCAATTTCACAACTAGTAAATGAAGAGGAATTTTACCCAAGTAGTCTATTTCCAGTGTTGGGATTCTTAACAACTATACACTACAGCCTTAGATACACTTAAAGCAGCATTCAGATAAGCGTATATTGTCTAAAAAGCATATATTAATAAACAGTGGAATTAAAATAAGGGAATTGAGCAACCAACTAAAGTTGTAACAACTACAACAAATCCAAAGAAAGCTTCAGTTCAGTTCAGTCGTTCGGTTGTGTCTGGCTCTTTGCGACCCCAAGGACTGCAGTATGCCAGGCTTCCCTATCCATCACCAACTCCCATCACTTACTCAAACTTATGTCCACAGATGCTATCCATCCATCTTATCCTCTGTCATCCCCTCTCCTCTTGCCTTCAATCTTTCCAAGCATCAGGGTCTATTTCAATGAGTCAGTTCTTCGCATCAGGTGGCCCGGCCAAAGGGTTGGAGTTTCAGCATCAGTCCTTCCAATAAATATTCAGGACAAAAGAAACTATAACAAAAGCTTAATAAAGCATATAAGCTTAAAGCTTAATAAATAAAAAGCATAACAAAACTTAATAAAGGTAAAAATAGAAAATTTTAAATTAGAAATGAAAATGGAAGCACTAATAAATTAATGCAAGAACTGATCTTTGTGGGAAAATGATAAAAAGGCATAAATCACAAAATAAGAAATCCTTATAAAGAAATAACATACACGAAATACAAGCTGGTTTAAAAGCATCTGAAAAGAAAATCTTGATTACTATACAAATAAATTTTAGAATATCAACAGACAACGTTATGGGCAAACATAATTATCAAAGCAACTTCAGAAGACAGAAAGCAAACTCACCAATCATAATAAGTAAAATAGAGAAAATTATTGAAGGACTAATCTCCAAAAGTCACCCAAAGTTTTCTTGGAGCAATTCTATTACACTTCTAAGAAATAAAATTTCAGTTGTATTTATACAATTTGAAGGGAGAAAAGTCTTAAAATTCTTTTTAAGGTGCTATCACAATATTGGTATCAAAACTCAAAAGGAGGACGAAACAGGCAACTATAGATAATTCAGAAACATCCTAAAAAATGATATACTGTTAACATGTATGGGTTTTCTATGAATTCTAGAATTATACAAACCATTTTCTGTATTGGTAGGAAAAGCATACAGTTATCTCCATAGATATTAAAAAGGCATTTTGTAAATTTAACATCTACTCTTGGTTAAAAACTATAAAAATAAAGAGTTGGAAAATTTCTTTGGGGAGGAATATATATCTGTATCAATATAAATATACTTTGAGAAATGTTTACTTTTCTGGATATGTCTTAGGTGCTTGCATTCTGCTTATTGGGCATATAGACAAATCTGCATGAAGGAAAATTCTCTTTCACTTTTCATTCTCTATCAAATCATGTTTCTTGTCTTCTGTTCTCCTAGAATGTTGACTAGTACTGTTCAGAGTTAGTTTAAATTTTGACAGAACATGAGAATAGACAATGATCAAGAAACTACCATTCTTTGCCAATGCGAGATATTCTTGAATCAAGAAATAAGCAGGAGGATAAAGAAATATAGGATAAAGCAATATACACTACAACAGCCTGAATTAACTGGTTTCACTTCAGTTACTTAGAACATGAAACCCCATATCCGCATTTGATTTTGAAGCCTATATGTGTTCCACCTCAGTATTTCCCTGGTGGCTTAGCCAGTAAAAATCTGCCTGCAATGCAGGAAATGGAAGACATGTGAGTTCAATCCCTGGGTAGGGAAGATCCCTGGAGAAGAAAATGGCAACCCATTCCAGTATTCTTGCCTGGAGAATGTCACGGAGAGAGGAGCTGGTGGGCTACAGTCCATGGGGTAACAGAGTCAAACACAACTGAGTGACTAAGCATGCTCAGTATTTCCAAGGTTGCCATACTCCTTAGTTTTAGTATGAGTTTGTTTCTAGTCCTTCACTTCTTTGAAATTTATTTATTCACCTTCTAAACACAACTTTTTTTTTCTTTCTTTTTTTTAATTTTTTTAAATTTTAATATCTTTAATTCTTACATGCGTTCCCAAACATGAACCCCCCTCCCACCTCCCTCCCCATAACATCTCTCTGGGTCATCCCCATGCACCAGCCCCAAGCATGCTGCATCCTGCGTCAGACATAGACTGGCAATTCAATTCTTACATGATAGTATGCATGTTAGAATGTCATTCTCCCAAATCATCCCACCCTCTCCCTCTCCCTCTGAGTCCAAAAGTCCGTTATACACATCTGTGTCTCTTTCCCTGTCTTGCATACAGGGTCGTCATTGCCATCTTCCTAAATTCCATATATATGTGTTAGTATACTGTATTGGTGTTTTTCTTTCATTTCCTAATGAATTGGAGACAACTTTTTTGTCTTCATTCCTTTTGTTATTGGATTGATTTTTGAAAAGACAATGCCATATATAAGGCTTTTTTTCTTCGGTATATCCCGTCAACTTATTATGGTACATAGTGTCTTTCAGTTTGATTTATCGTTGCCTCAGATGACTTTAATGCCTTGAATTTGAGCTCCCATCCCCACCACAATAACTTATGGATGGAAGTACTACTGCTAGATGACTTGGGTTCATTAATCTCTGCCTGTGACACATTATTTTATGTATTCCATTTTTCATGTATGACAGACACATTATGGATCATTCTCATTTTGGTATTTAATGTGTTATTTTCACTGAACAACAAATGATGTATAATTATACATGTTATTAATTACCTACAGTTGTTTATTTCTTTGGAGTGAGTGAGAAAAAGTATAAAACAAATTCATTATTCAGAATATAGGAAACTCATTGTTAATTTCTAATCCATCCATCTCTTTTCTTTCTTAAAAGATAGTATTTTATGTGAACAGCCTAAAAAAATCTCTGTTAAGATCTTGTAGCTTTCTGTAGATTTCAGATCTCATCTGTTGCTTCATCACATTCATATGGGCTTTTTAAATATCCCTCAAGTGGCAAAAACAGTATATTCTTTGCTTCTGTTTATGAACAGAATTTAATATGATCTCTAGGCTGCAAATAATTTGTTATTTTTCTACACCTAAATGTGAGCATTTTTTTTGTACTACTTCAGAATATCACTTTATACCCCATCATCCATGAGTTCTGTGCTTAGTCGCTCAGTTGTGTCCAACTGAGCAACCCCATGGACTGTAGTCCACCAGGCTCCTCTATCCATGGGGATTCTCCAGGCAAGAATACTGGAGTGGTTGCCATGCCCTCCTCCAGGGTATCCTTCAGGGATCTTTCCAACCCAGGGAACAAACCAAGTTCTCCCCCATTGCAGGCAGATTCTTTACCATCTGAGCCACCAGGGAAACCCATCAACCATGAGTTCTGGTGTACTTCAATTGCAGAAATAGCAGTGAGCTTTCTGAAGCAGTTCCTGGTATGCATTATAATAGCAAGGACTTTTAAATTTTTATTTATTATTGTGGCAAAAATAACATGAGACCTACCATTTTATTTATAAAGGTTGACATATATAGTAGAGTATTTTAGCCATAAGCACAATGCTGTAGATCTCTATAAATTATTCATTTTGCATAATTGAAACTTTATACACGTTCAACTCCTCATTTATTTCTCTCTCTAGCTTCTGGCAATGACTTTCTGCTTCTATAAATATTACTATAATATATATCTCATATAAGGGAATAATCAAGTATGTGTTGTTCTGTGACTGCCTTATTCCATTTAGCATAATGTTATCAAATTCATGTTACTGCATGTAGCAAGATTTCCTTCTTTTTATGGTTGAATAATTTTTCATTGTAAGTATATAACACATTTTTCTTTCTTACTGTTTTATGTAGCATTTTCTTTCTTTTCTTTTGCCCTTCCCCTCCCCTCCACCTTGTCTTTCATCCCTCCTTTCCTCCTTTCTCCCTTTCTTCTTTCCTTCCTTACTTTCTAGCGCATTTAAGATCCACCCTCCAAGCACATTTAAAGTGCATACTATTGATATAACTATAGTCACAAGGCTGTACACTAGACATCCAGAACTTAATCATCTAGTATAATTGAAAGTTTCGATGGTTTAACCAACATCATTTCATTTTTCCTTCCTCCCAGCTCCTGGTAACTACCAGTATACTCCCTTGTCTTATGAGTTTGACTATTTTAGATTCCACACATACATTAGGTCATGCAGTATCTTTCTCTGTTTGGCTTGTTTCATCCAGTTTCAACTATTTGATCACAAATGGCAAATTTTTTTTTCCTATGGATGAATAATATCCCATTGTATGTATATGTGTAAATATATTTATGTTTTCTTTATTCATTCATCCATTGGTATTTCTACATTTTGGCTAACCCTGCAATTAATATGGAAATTCAGATTTCTCCCAGATACTGGTCTTATTTCTATTAGATGTGTACCCAGAAATGGGACTGCTGAATCATAAGGTAGTTCTACTTGTTATTTTTCAAAGAACTTCCATATAATTGTCTGTGATGGCTGTACCAATTTACATTCCCAAAAACAGTATAAAGGCTTCCCTTTACTCCACAGTCTTCCCAGCACTCGTTATCTCTTGTCTTTTTGAGAATAGCCATTCTTACAGGTGATTTTAATTTGCATTTCCTTAATGACTTGTGGTGTTAAGCACCTTTTCATATACCTGTTGGCCATTTGTATGTCTTCTTTAAAGAAATGTCTGTTCAAGTCTTTTGCCCATTTTGAAAATACGATTATTTGGCTTTTGCTATTAAGTTGTAGGAGTTCCTTACCCTGATCAGATAGGTGACTTGCAGATATTTTCTCCCATTGTATAGGTTGCCTTTTCACTCTGCTGACACTTTCCTTTCTCTTGCAGAAGCCCATTAGACTTAAGTAATCCCATGTGTCTATTTTAACTTTTGTCGCTTATGCTTTTGGTGTCACACCCAAAAAAACCCATTGCCCAGATCAGTGTCAAGAAGATTTTTCCCTATGTTTTCTACTAAGAGTTTGAAATTTTGAGGTTTTACATTTAAGTCTTTAACCCATGTTATCTTTTGTGTATGGTATAAAATAAGGTCTAATTTCATTCTTTTCATGTGTATATCCTGCTTCCCAACCTATCATCTAAAAGGCTATATCAAGGTGATAAGAATAATATGAGCAAAGACTCTGGGATATGAAAAACGTTTGCTATTAAATTATATATTTGAGTATCTTGCTATCCTTAATACACAGTTAGTATTTTTTGTATTTCCAGTCTCATGCAATTGAATATAGTATACTCATTCAACTTGCTAATCTTTGTCCTCAATATCTCTGTTTCTCTTTTAAATGCATTTTAAGTCCTTTTAAAGCTATAAGCCATTCCTGAAGTTCCCACTGAGGTACATCTTTCTTTGAATTGTTCTTCAATAACTTAGTCTCTACTCCTCCTTTCTAAACATCCTGCTGCTGCTGCTGCTGCTAAGTTGCTTCAGTCGTATACTGATTTTTTGCCTCAGTGTTTGTTCTTCTCAACTAGATTGTGAGACCTTGTATTGACAGGTCCACAATTTATATATCTTTATATATTCTACCAGGTCCTTTATAGAGTAAACACTATAATAATATTAACCATAATAACTAGCTTTTATTAAATTCTTATTGCATATCAGGCAAAAGTGAAAAAAAAAATTGTCGGTTGTTGTAAATGAATATTGTGAAAAGGCAGTTACTTTCTGAATTGAACAACCCGAATTAAACACTTGGATAATTTTCAGGAGTTGCAAGTTAGACTAGAGTCAATGAAAAATAATACCATCCTCATCCCTATGCTGCTATTCTGGCTGAGTTAGATGGCTTCCATAGCTCTGCATGTTCATATTTACCAGATGTATGTCATCTACTCAAATCTTGTATCAGGGAAGCTAAGCTTCATACATAACAGAGAATTTATGATTTGATACCAATTGGATGGGTGATGTTCCTTTGTTTGAAGTCTACCACATTCTTTTTCATGCTCTGGGTCCTTTGCTTTATGATAGTAACTGAGGAGACTCTTTCATCTTCTGGCAGCTATGCCAACAACATTGACTACTGAGAGATCTGTACAGGCCTTTTGCTCACAAGAGACAATGTTCCTGTCTTCAGATGTGCACATATGTGCAAGGAATTTAGCTAAGCTGTCAGAAGTGCTCATGTATCCAGAGGCAAATGTGAACATGCTTAAATACCACAGGAAGATAGTCCAGGTCTACTAGATATATCTACACTACTAGAGCTAAGGCAGTGTGGCTATAAGACAGGCTGTGAAGGAATGTGCTTGATTGTTCTTAGTGGGTCTTCTGTTATTCAAGTCATTTCATATCAGTGAGATGACAAGGATGAGGAGAAGCATTTTGAATGTTTAATTAAAGTGAGCTTTATTGTCCACAAATACCAACTTTCTCTAGGATACAATGCTATATTTTGAGATGTGAAACAAAATTATTTTTCCCCATAATGAAACAGTGTTGAAATTCAACTAGTTCTGAATGTTCATGCCAGTTCCAGAGACATGCTATCAAAACAAAGAAAATTATAGAAAATATTCCATAGAAACATTAATACTTCAGCTTTAATATCCAGTTAATATAGATAATAGTTTCATTGTACAATTGCATATATGATTGTAACTCAGAATTTGACATTTATTTGCCTTATTTTATAAAGTTGTATAAAATGGATTAAATTGCAAATGAGCAAATAACTCATTTAATACCTATTTTATATCAGGCACAGATATAGTTACTAGAGATAAAAATATCTAATTCACACTCAAGAATTTCATAATACAATGCATAAGACAGATATGTAAGCTGCTAATACAATAATATAGTAGTAAATATTTCCTTACTCACAGGCTTTACTTGTCCAGTGAATTAAGATATAGGAAAAATAACATGTTAAATAGAACAAACATAAAATATTTCAATTTTCATTATTACTTTTTCTCCATATATTTTAATTAGAAAAATATAATGTGGCAAATGTTACCTTATCTGAATTAACAATTTGTAGAATTGAGTGCTTACTTCTAGATTTTTCTGTGTTGGCAGTAAACTGTAAGGTTGACTTTCCTTAATATTTTGCTGTCAAATGTAATTATGAGAAAAATGTTAATGCAGTTAACTATCAATAATTATTTATAAGATCATAATTAGTGATTATGTGATACTGCCAAGTCCTATGTCATGTTATTGGGTTATAGCCATTATTAATTCAACTTTTAAATTATATGTAGTATTAGTATTTCAATAGTATATTGCTGTTTCTTTAATTGGGGACACTGAGGAAATACACTAGAAAATAATTAAGTACTCTCTCAGAACACTTAAAAATTAACAAAATAAAATAATCACTATGGCAACTCTGCAAATTAAAGTTTAATACCAACTTCCCCAGCAAATACTTTTTTCAGATGCTTATCATTTTCAAACACTTTATTTTGCCATGATTAGAACACTTAATGTAATATTACATGGCCTAACTTGCCGAGTCTGAAAGATAAAAACTACACATTTGGGAGATATATTATTCTTAACTATACTGAAGTTTTTGATTGATTATTAGGCCACAATTTTATATGGTGACCATAAGTTATTTTTAAACTATAAGAAACTGTTCTCAAGGGTCCTTATTGTTATAGGTACAAATTAGGGACATGAATATAATCACAAAATGTCAACACTGAGCTTCTGCCTCCCTGGGTATTAATCTCTTTCATGGGTTTTTGTTGTTGTTGTTGTTGTTGTTGTTTTTTGGCTATTCTTTGGCCACAGTTCTTGCCCTGTTCTTTCATTGCCTATTCTTTCACCATTGCCACTAGTCAAGCATAGGAATATAAGCATACTTTTCTATCGCTCCATCTTCTCACTTCCTTTTAGAAAAAGTTCTTCTAATTTATCAGTTCTAAAATGCTTTATCCATGGCCTTTATGAAAGACCACATGCTTTGATATTCTAAAGATTAAGGAAAAAAAACCTGAAAGTAGTTCATTTTTGTTTTCATTTTATATCAGTCAATGCAAAATTTAAGTATATTTTAATAGTTAAGGGATAAAATCCTAGTTTCATTATATATCCTTGTGTAAGTCTTTTTAAACTTTGTGTTTCAGTTTTTCATTTGAAAAATTGGGGCTAATTAAAAAGTCCCTACGTCACTGAATTTTTGTAATGGTTAAACTGATTAACATATGAACAGTTCTCAAAACAATACTTGATATAGAGAAATACTGTATATGTTCACTATTAGTAGTAATAATGCAGTAAGTATAATAATTACTACCAACACTTCCTCACTCCTATGTACTGTACACAGTGGAGCTGTTAAGGATGCATGGCATTTATTTGTAAGAATGGAAGAAAATACATTCATTTTTATATATCAATACCTTGCGAACGATCCTTATGGCCTGTCATTGGACTGAGCACCAGGTTTTGAGAATATCTGCTCAAGGTTCATCACTCATGATCATAGTCTTAAGGTACTGAAAGAGTTCTGTTGGCAAGTCCAGAGATTTGCTGACAAAAGAAGCTGGAATCCGTAAGAGGGTGTAGGTACCAAAGCTGCCTAGTCAGGCATTTTATAGTGCTAAACCTGAAGGTCTACATTAACACAGTAACTACAAGATCTTTATAGTTACTCCAGGCCATCAGGAAGCCCAAGAATACTGAAGTGGGTAGCCTATCCCTTCTCCAGAGGATATTTTGGACCCAGGAATCAAACTGGGGTCTCCTGCATTGCAGGTAGACTCTTTACCAACTGAGCTATCAGGGAAGCCCTATTATGACCAGTCGTCAGTGAAATGAATTTTTTTTTTTTAAAGGCTTTGGACAGTAACTTTTTTTTTTTTTCCATTTCTTAGTTCATCCACTTTTCTTCAGTCCTTTTTTTTCCTTAATGAAAACAGCTTTTTCTTTATAAACAAACTTAGAATGTTGTGTAGTTTTTGAGGGCTTTTCTGGCAGCTCAGATGGTAAAGAATCTGCCTACAATGCGGGAGACCTGGGTTCAGCAGTTTCTGAAACAACGTTAAGTACATGCTTAGGTTCACTGGCGTTTTTTAAACTAGAGCTTAAATTGTATTATTTATGAAGAGAACCATGCATACACTCTTTTAGTATAAATTATCGTGTAGTCACTTGTGTCAGGTACTGTTCTAGGCAATGGGAAGAAAAAGGCTTTGGAAACAGGTATGATCTCTTTCTGTGAAGTTTATATTCTAGTAGAAGAAAGTAGACAATAGGTACTTTTTATCATTATTAAGGAAAACAAAGAATTCTGCAGTAAACATTGAGTAGAATGACATGGTTGGTTGGTTGATGGAGGAAGCCTTCTCTTAGGAGGCGATAATAAACAAAGAACTGGATGTTTAGAAAAGGCCAACCATGTGTAAACTTCGTGGATGAGTGTTTCAGAGAGGAAACAGACTGAAATACAAAGATCTCTTAGGTAGAAATGAATTTAGCAATTTAAAGTGCAGAATTAATTTCTTTAAGCTTCAGTTTTTCAGTACACGGAGTATGAAAAGATACAAACTATTGAAATACAGGCTGTAAACATGATCAGGGATGCATATGTATCACAGCCTAAGATTAAAACAATATAATAATATTAATTATCTGTTCCTTTTTATAAATTTTTTCCACCTTTAAAGGAGAAAGAAATGCAACATGCAGAACATACCACCTTAACATAAAAATCAAACTTCTGGCAATGCATCAAGAATGTGATAAAAATTAAACAAAGGAAAGCATGTAAAAGCTGTCCTCATTGTTGTACATTAATTATTTTGTTCAATTATATTGGCAAGAGAGACTCTCAATACCAAGCAGATTAATGATCCTAAAAGTTTAAGCTCCTTTATCTTCAAATTATAGGACTGTTGTGTGTTCTGACTCCCTCTGGTCTTACCTTTTTATCTGCATGTCATTATGTATTCAGCATTCAGTTATTTCAGCAAGGAGTAATTCTTCAGGAAAAAAACTGTTACCACCATAGTAAAGAGACTAATATACTGCAGGTTCAACTGAACCTTTGATATATATTGTTCTTGCACTATCTGATGTCCTTTCAGAATTCTGCTTTGGTCAAAGCAAGCAAAATTTTCCAACAGGAAAGTGTGCCACACACTATATTAGCCAATGCAAGTGTCCATGAGTGGGAACACATTTTGGATTTAGTAATAGTTTCAGTTAGGTTCAGTCACTCAGTCATGTCTGACTCTTTGCAACCCATGGACCACAGCACGCCAGGCCTCCCTGTCTATCACCAGCTCCCAGAGTTTACTCAAACTCATGTCCATTTAGTCAGTGATGCCATCCAGCCATCTCATCCTCTGTCATCCCCTTCTCCTCCTGCCATCGATCTTTCCCAGCATCAAGATCTTTTCAAATGAGTCAGCTCTTTGCATCAGGTGGCCAAAGTACCGGAGCTTCAGCCTCAACATCAGTCCTTCCAATGAACACTCAGGACTGATCTCCTTTAGGATGGACTGGTTGGATCTCCTTGCAGTCCAAGGGACTCTTAGGAGTCTTCTCCAACACCACAGTTCAAAAGCATCAATTCTTCGGTGCTCAGCTTTCTTTATAGTCCAACTCTCACATTCATACATGACTATTGGAAAAACCGTAGCCTTGACTAGACAGACCTTTGTTGGCAGAGTTGTCTCTACTTTTTAATATGTTGTCTAGGTTGGTCATAACTTTCCTTCCAAGGAGTAAATGTCTTTTAATTTCATGGCTGCAGTCACTATCTGCAGTGATTTTGGAGTGCCCCCCAAAATAAAGTCTGTCATTGTTTCCACTCTTCCCCATCTATTTGCCATGAAGTGATGAGACCAGATGCCATGATCTTCATTTTCTGAATGTTGAGCCTTAAGCCAACTTTTTCACTCTCCTCTTTCACTTTCATCCAGAGGCTCTTTAGTTCTTCACTTTCAGCCATAAGGGTGGTGTCATCTGCATATCTGAGGTTATTGCTATTTCTCCCAGCAATCTTGATTCCAGCTTGTGCTTCATCCAGCCCAGTGTTTCTCAAGATGTACTCTGCATATAAGTTAAATAAGCAGGGTTTAGATAAGCTATTATAAATATTTTTAAAACTACCAGAACAAGTACAAAGAATTAAAGGAATGTATAACAATATTTCAAATAGAGAATATCAATAATGAAGTTGTAATTATAAAAACAAATCCTAGTTATGTAAAATGCACTAAATTTTTAATTAATATTTTAAATTAAAAAAATAAAAATTTGCTAGAGAGACTCACTAAAGAGAGATTCAAATAGAGTTGAGCTGGCAAAAGATAGTGAAATTGATGGCAAGTCAATAATAATATTCAGTCTAGGGAGCAGACAGAAAACAAAACTGAGGAGGAAAAATGAGCTTCAAAGACTAGTGGGACACCATTAGTTCACTAAGGAATATATAATAGAAATCCCAAAAGAAGAGGCAGAGAAAGGGAAATAAATAATGGTATAAAACTCTCTAATTTTATGACAAGCATTAATCTGCATATTTGAGAGCTTAGTTTACTATAGATAGAACAAATTCAAAGAGATTTACATATATGCAAGTCATAGTCAAAATCTTGAAAGCAGCAAGGAAAAATCATTTATTAAATACAAGGGATTAACAGCTAACTTTTCATCAAAAGCCACTGTAACTAGAAGAGAGTGAGGAGACATTTGTAAAGAAATGAAAGAAACAAAAACTCTAAACTTTCCTTTAAGCATAAAGTAGTAAATACACATTCTCAAAAACACTATCAGTAGCAGACCTGCCTCATAAAAATACAAAACAAAATTCTTCAAGCTAAAGTAAAAGGATATTAGATACTAATGTGAATCAACATGAAGAAGTAAAGAGCACCATTAATGGTACCTACATAGATATTATAAGACACTATAACTCACTTTTTTTTCTTTTAAGGTAGCTGCATAAAGCAATAATTATACAACTGTATTGCATGGCTATAACATAGTTTTAGCTCATATGACAGCAATATTACAAAAGAGCAATAAGACAACAGAAGTATGTTGGAGCAAAGTTTTTGCATACTACTGACATTAAAGTAGAATTATTCTAAATCTGTTTTAAATTAAGGTGCTGATTGTGATTCCCAAGAAAACTAGTAAGAAAATAACTCAGGAAAAAAAAAAAAAAAACAAAACCATGTTGCAGCAGTGACATCAGCATTGTGGAGATGTGAGTTGTAAACAGAGAGGAGAGAGAAAAGGAACAATTAATTATTTCTTAATAACTAAATACAAGGGACTCTGCATATTACACCAGAACACCCAGGAGAACTCTACACACCTGTGCTTCAGAAAGGAAGTTGATATAATTTTAAAGGGGGCTGCATATGCAAGCCTGCCCCACCCTACTCACTATGATCAGAGTATAAGCAAACCAAGAGGGTGTAAAATAAAGCAGGCACGAAAGGGAAATGAGTAATTTGTGGCAGTCCAGCCAGCCTGACGGAAAAACCAGGTATGCCCTTGGAATGGGATAGACTTGAGTTTGAAGGCACTATAAGAGAGGATCTTGTGGAGTCAGTCCCCCTTTCCAGGGTGACAATGCAATCTGCTGGGTTTTGGCCAGTGATGACAATGGTGACCTCCTCACATGGGAGGTAGAAAGCAAAAGTGGTGAGTGACTGACCAATAGCTACATGGATCACAGCCAGAGAAACCACTTTCACCCCAGCAGCACAATTTCTAAGGAGGGACCTCTATAACTGAGGAAAGGAAAATGAAAGGGGGAAAGGCAGACAAGAATAACAAAGGGCCTAGAAGAAATATACTCCCTGTGTCTGCTTCTAGCAAAAGGTTTGCCTGGGTAACTCTAGGAGTACCACCGCTTGAGGAGTTTCCTCCTGGGCAGTGGGCACTCACAAAGCCTCAGGTGCTAAGCCCTTGCCTCTCTCCACTCTACCACCAGCTTCTCTACACCAGCTGTTTTTATGCATCCCCAAGAGTGCAGCACCAGGGGCAACTCAAGTGAAAGGAAACCCCAAACTTGAACTACAGTGCCATCTTCTGGGAAAACATTTGAAATGGATCCAAGACTTAAACATGAGCCCTAATTTAACTCCCCCCCCCCCCACCACACACACACACAAAACATAGGGAAGAAGCTCCTTCATATTGGTCTTGTGATAATTTTTTCATATAATACCAAAGTACAAATACTGAGAAAGACTGAAGGCAAAAGGACTAGGAGGTGGCAGAGGCTGAGATGGTTAGATAGCATCACTGACTCAATAGACGTGAATCTGAGTAAGCTCTGGGAAACAGTAGAGGACAGAGGACCTTGGCGGCCTACAGTCCATGGGGTCACAAAGAGACAAGACTGAGAGACCAAAACAAAAATAACAGCAAAAGTACGAATAATACAAGCAAAAATAAACAGATCAAACTACATTATACTTAAAATCTTTTCCGCAGTTAAGAAAAAGTGAAAATGAAAAGGCAACCTATAGAATGGGAAAAAAAATTGTAAACTATGTATCAGAAAAGGGGTTAATATCCAAAATACATAAAGATCTCATACAGCTCAACAAAATACCTGATTAAAAAATGGCTAGAAGAACTAAATAGAAATTTTTCCTAAGATGGCATGCAAATGGCCAACAGGTACATGAAAGATGCTCACCATTACTAATAACTAGGGAAATATATACAAAACCACAATGAAATATCACCTCATACCTATTAGAATGGCTATGAAGAGAGACAAGAGGTGGAAGTGGATCAAGATGGCAGGAGAAAAGGCTCATTTTCCCCACAAACACATCAAAAATACATGCATATGTGAAATAATCCTCATGAAAAACTAACTAGAAACTTTCAGAATGCCTATACAACAACCAAGGCAGAAAGAAAGATTCCCACATAAATGAATAGGATGAGAAGAAAAACATCAGGTTAACCCATGCCCCTGGGAAAGGAATAAGGAGAAAAGGGAGATTACACAAGGGAACATTCATGCTGGGGAGTTTGCAGGTCAAGCCACAGACTGGGCATCCCAGTCCTGGGGTCCTACAAAGAGAAGACAAGCCCCCTTGACTGTCTGGAGAGCCACTGTGATGGAAAGAAAGCTGCAGAAAGCTAAGTCTAGACATCACTTGTGAGAGGTGTGCCACTCTTGTTTCCCACAAGACAGGGCAGAGAGAGCTCTGTCTTAGCACCTACCACATTACCATGTGGCTCAACCCAAGCTGAGTGAGGCCCCCAAGCCCTTCTCACCCCAGCCACAGCATGGCACAGGTCTAGGGTGGCAAGGACTTGATCGAGGGATGCAGAGGGGGTCAGGGGCCGGGAGTCCAGGTGGGTGTGATGGCTGTTGTTGGTTCTGACTCAAACAGTAGCACAGAAGTGGCCCAGACTTCCAGTGGCTTCAGTTCCCACAACGCTGTAATCCCCAAACCCAGCCGAATGAACACTCTTGCTCCACCTACTACACACCACCTTGTACTAGATATGGGATGACTGCAACAGGGGCTGTGTCTGAGTCAAATGGCAGACACTTACTTCAGCACTCTCCTCCTTTGAGGCAAAGGTCCCAGTGTGGGGAGAAGAGAAAGCATACACTTAAAGGGAACAGAGCCAGCTCAAGTGTGAGCTTCAGGGCAGCTGCTTCAACAGCTTGGGAGCAGACCCTGCCCTGACAAGGTAAGGACCGCCTCTGAGCAGAGAGAAACTCCTACCTCACATCCACTGCAGGCTCCAGTTTTTCCAACACCAGCCACATGCCCCTATCAAGTTGATAGTGGCCAGCACACCCTAAGGAAAAGCATGCTGACATCCAACTCATATCTAGCCTTCACACCAAAGATACTGGGCATGCACAGTCTATATGCAGATGCTTCCGCATAAAAACACCCCTTCAAAACCACAATAGGTAACTTTCACCTAATTCACAGAGACAGAGAAAGTAATGTAAAATGAAACAGTAGAGGAATGACTCTCAATTCAAAAAGCAAGAGAAAATGCGTGAAAAAATAATGAAACAGAAATAATCAGTCTACTAGACAATGAATTTTAGAAGTTGGTATTAAAAATGCTAACTGAATTAAGAGAAGGAACCAATCTAAGTACAGATTATTTTAACAAAGATCTAGAAATGATAAAGGAGACCCAATTAAAAACAGATAATTCAATTTATGAAATTTTAAAAAACCATACCAGAAGCAATGAATAGCTGACTAAATGACACAGTAGAATACATAAGGGACCTGGAAGATAGAAAAATAGACACAAACCAATCAGAACATGCAGAAAAATAAATGGAAAAAAGAGAAAGCAACATATGAGATGTATGGGATAATATAAATTTTACTAATATTTGCATCGTAGGGGTTCTAGAAGAGAGGGGAGTAATGAAAACTATATTTGTAGAAGCTATGGCTGAAAACTTCCCAAATCTAAAGAATGAAACACATATCCAGGTACAGGAGGTACAGAGGATCCCAAACAAGATGAACCCCAAAAGACTCAACCAAGATATATCATAATTAAAATGGGAAAAGTAAAAAAACAGATTTCTAAAGCCAGCAAGACAAAATCAGAGGGTCATATGCAAGGGAATCAGCTGATTTGTCTGCAGAAATGTTGCAGTCATGAAGTGATTATCATGATATATTCAAAGCCCTGAAAGGGGAAAACCTGCAACCCTAGGATACTCTACCCAGAAAGACTGTCTTTTAGAAGCAGAGATAAAGAATTTCTCAGACAAGCAAAAACTAGAAGAAGTTAGCAATACTAAAACTACCCTAAAATAAATGTCGGAAAGTCTCTAAATGCAAACGAACCTATAGGAAAGGGAAATATAAAGAATGAAGATCACTTAAATAAGATAGTACATAGATTATAATATAGTCCTGAGATTAAAAGACAAAATAATTGTTAAAGCAATTATAACTACAATAAATAGTAAAGTGATAAGCATGAAAATGTAAAATATGACATCAAAAACAAAGTGAGGGGGGCAAGAATAAAAATACAGGTTTTTTAGAAAGTGTTTGAACTTACATGATTTTTAGTTTAAAACAACTAGCTATAATTATGGGTCAACGTACACAAACCCTGTGGCAACCACAAATAGAAATGCACAATGGTACACAAAAATTAAAAAGGTACACAAGAGCATACCACAAAAGAAAATCATCAAGTCACAATGGGAGAGACAAATAGAACAAGAAGTGAGCAGAAAAAAAAGCTACAAAGGCAACCAGAAAACAAGTAATAAAATGGTAGTAATTACAAACCTATCAACGTTTATTTTAAATGAAATGGACTGCATGCTCCAGCCTCCCAGTCTGTAGTGGTTTTTTATGACAGCTTGAGCAAACTAGATTGTGTAGAGGAGAGACGCTAGGGGCAAAGACCCTTAGGTAACATGAGACCCACAGGGGCCTAAACCAACATGGTGGAAATGGCAGGAAAACATACGAGACTTCAGGTCACTTGCACAAAAGACAGAGAGTGATTAGATAAAAACACGAGACCCTTCCATATGCTGCCTACAGGATTCTCTTTAGGATGAGAGAGACACAGACTAAAAGTTACAGGATGGGAAAAGAAATTTCATGCAAAGGGAAATGACAGGAAAACAAGCATAGTAATATTCATATCAGACAAAGTAGACTTTAAAATAAAGTCTATAATGAAAGGCAATAGCATTACATAATGATAAAGGGATCAGTCAATATAAAAAGGCACGTGTAAAAGAATGAAATTAGAACATTTCCTCTCACCATATTAAAAATGAACTCAAAATGGATTAAAAACCTAAATGTAAGGTTTGAAACCATAAAACTCCTAGAATAGAACATATGGAGAGTATTCCTGGACATAAATTGCAGGAATATTTTCTTGGATCAGTCTCCTAAGGCAAAGAAATGAAAGTCAAAACAAGCAAATTTCACCTAATTAAACTTAAAAACATTTTGCATAACAAAGGAGGCCATTAAGGTACCAAATGGTTGAAAAATATTTGCAAATGATGTGACCAACAAGAAGTTTATATCCAAAACATATAAACTGCTCATAAAATTCAATATAAAAAATCCAATCAAAAAATGGGCAGAAGACTTGAGTAGAAATTTTTTTTTCAAAGAAGATATACAGATCACTAACAGGCCTGGGTATTCATTGGAAGGACTGATGTTGAAGCTGAAACTCCAATACTTTGACCACCTGATGCAAAGAGCTGACTCATTTAAAAAGACCCTGATGCTGAGAAAGACTGAGGGCAGGAGGAGAATGGGACGACAGAAAATAAGATGGTTGGATGGCATCACTGGCTCAATGGACATGGGTTTGGATGGACTCCGGGAGTTGGTGATGAACAGGGAAGCCTGGTGTGCTGCGGTTCATGGGGTCTCAAAGAGTCGGACATGACTAAGTGAATTGAACAGGCACATAAAAAGATGCTCATATCTTTATTTATTAGAAAAATGCAAATCAAAACCACAGTGAGATATCATCTCACACCCTATCAGAATGGCTATCATCAAAATGTCTACAAATAAAAAAAGGTTGGAAAGGATGTAAAGAAAAGGGATCCTTGCTACACTGTTGGTGGGAATGTAAATTGGTACAGTCACTATGGAGAACAGTATAGAGGTTCCTTAAAAAACTAAAAATATGGTAGAATTACTATATGATCCAGCAATTTAACTCATGTGTGTGTGTGTGTATGTATGTATATATATATATGTATATATATATATACATACAAAAAAAACAAACAAACAGAAAACACTCATTCAAAATGATACATGCACCCTCAATGCAGCACTATTTATAGTAGCCAAGACATAGAAGCAACCCAAGTGCCTAACTACAGATGATCGGACTAAGAAGATAGCACACACACACACACACACAATACATTAGTACTCAGCCATAAAAAAGAATGAAATATGGTCAATTTGTAGCATTATTGATGAACCTAGAGATTAATATGCTTTAGTGAAATACATCAGAAAAAAACAAATGCCATATGATATCAATTACATGTAGAATCCTAAAAGTGAAAATCCACGTGTATGCAAAACAGAAACATTCACAGATGAAGAAAACAAGCTTGTGATTACCAAAGAGAAGAGGAAGGGGTAGGGAGAAGTAGGGTTATGGGATTGACAGGTAAAAACTACCATATATATGAAAGAGGTTGTAACAAAGATATATTCTGTAGCACAGAAAATCATACCATTACCTTATAGTAACCCATAGTACAATATAATCTGCAAACTATTGGGTTGCTATGCTTTACACTTAGAACACAATATTGTAAATCCACTATATTCATTATAATAATTTTTAAAACGACAAAGAGATAAAGAAGTATTGATGAGGCTGTAGAGAAAAAGGAACCCTTGTGCATTGCTGGTGGGAATGCAAATTGGTGCACACATTTGGGAAATAGTATGACAGTTCCTGAAAAATTAGAAATAGAACTATCATTATTATTCAGCAATTCTACTTTGGCATTTTTATCTGAAGAAAACAACAGATATATGCACTTTCATTTTCACTGCAACATTATTTAAAATAACCAAGATATGGAAGCTATGTAAGTGCTCATCAATAAATGATGACATATTTGAAAAGGTGGTACAGATATAATAGAATTAATAGATTAGTAGTCAGCCACGAAAGAGAAAAACATTCTGTCATACGGGACAATATGGATAAACCTTGACAAGTATGCTAAGTATAAATGCTTCTACTTATATGTAGAATTTTAAAAAGTCAAACTTATAAAAACAAAAAATATTGGTCCCAAGTTGGTGGAGGCTGGAGGGATAGGACAGATGTTGTTTAAGGGTAAAAACTTACAAAATGTAGTAAATAAGTTCTAGAAATATAATACAATGAATACAGATGACTATACAATGAATATAGACAAGTATATTGTATTATAACCATCAAACTTGCTAAGAGACTAGAATTTCACCATTCCAACTACTAAGAAGAAAGGACCGTGATAGCCAAAAGGCCCATGAGAAGATACTCAGTATTGAAGAAAGTAGGGAAAACTGCTAGACCATTCAGGTATGACCTAAATCAAATCCCTTATGATTATACAGTGGAAGTGAGAAATAGATTTTAGGGTCTATTTCTGATAGATACAGTGCCTGATGAACTATGGAATGAGGTTCATGACATTGTACAGGAGACAGGGATCAAGACCATCCCCATGGAAAAGAAATGCAAAAAAAGCAAAATGGCTGTCTGGGGAGCCCTTACAAATAGCTGTGAAAAGAAGAGAGGCAAAAGCAAAGGAGAAAAGCAAAGACATAAGCATCTGAATGCAGAGTTCCAAAGAATAGCAAGAAGAGATATGAAAGCCTTCTTCAGCGATCAATGCAAAAAAATAGAGGAAAACAACAGAATGGGAAAGACTAGAGATCTCTACAAGAAAATGAGAGATACCAAGGGAACATTTCATGCAAAGATGGGCTTGATAAAGGACAGAAATGGTCTGGACCTAACAGAAGCAGAAGATATTAAGAAGAGGTGCAAGAATACATGGAAGAACTGTACAAAAAAGATCTTCATGACCCAGATAATCATGATGATGTGATCACTAATCTAGAGCCAGACATCTTGGAATGTGAAGTCAAGTGGGCCTTAGAAAGCATCACTACGAACAAAGCTAGTGGAGGAGATGGAATTCCAGTTGAGCTGTTTCAAATCCTGAAAGATGATGCTGTGAAACTGCTGCACTCAATATGCCAGCAAATTTGGAAAACTCAGCAGTGCCCACAGGACTGGAAAAGGTCAGTTTTCATTCCAATCCCAAAGAAAGGCAATGCAGAAGAATGCTCAGACTACCGCACAATTGCACTCATCTCACATGCTAGTAAAGTAATGCTCAAAATTCTCTAAGCCAGACTTCAGCAATATGTGAACCGTGAACTCCCTGATGCTCAAGCTGGTTTTAGAAAAGGCAGAGGAACCAGAGATCAAATTGTCAACATCCGCTGGATCATGGAAAAGCAAGAGAGTTCCAGAAAAACATCTATTTCTGCTTTATTGACTATGCCAAAGCTTTGACTGTGTGGGTCACAATAAACTGTGGAAAATTCTAAAAGAGATGGGAATACCAGACCACCTGACCTGCATCTTGAGAAATCTATATGCAGGTTAGGAAGCGACAGTTAGAACTGGACATGGAACAACAGACTGGTTCCAAATAGGAAAAGGAGTATGTCAAGGCTGTATATTGTCACCCTGCTTATTTAACTTATATGCAGAGTACATCATGAGAAATGCTGGACTAGAAGAAACACAAGCTGGAATCAAGATTGCTGGGAGAAATATCAATAACCTCAGATATGCAGATGACACCACCCTTATGGCAGAAAGTGAAGAGGAGCTAAAAAGCCTCTTGATGAAAGTGAAAGAGGAGAGTGAAAATGTTGGCGTAAAGCTCAACATTCAGAAAACGAAGATCATGGCATCTGGTCCCATCACTTCATGGGAAATAGATGGGGAAACAGTAGAAACAGTGTCAGACTTTATTTTGGGGGCTCCAAAATCACTGCAGATGGTGACTGCAGCCATGAAATTAAAAGACACTTACTCCTTGGAAGAAAAGTTATGACCAACCTAGATAGCATATTCAAAAGCAGAGACATTACTTTGCCAACTAAGGTCCATCTAGTCAAGGCTATGGTTTTTCCTGTGGTCATGTATGGATGTGAGAGTTGGACTGTGAAGAAGGCTGAGCGCCGAAGAATTGATGCGTTTGAACTGTGGTGTTGGAGAATACTCTTGAGAGTCCCTTGGAGTGCAAGGCGATCCAACCAGTCCATTCTGAAGGAGATCAGCCCTGGGATTTCTTTGGAAGGAATGATGCTAAAGCTGAAACTCCAGTACTTTGGCCACCTCATGGGAAGAGTTGACTCATTGGAAAAGACTCTGATGCTGGGAGGGATTGGGGGCAGGAGGAGAAGGGGATGGCAGAGGATGAGATGGCTGGATGGCATCACAGACTCGATGGACATGAGTCTGAGTGAACTCCGGGAGTTGGTAATGGACAGGGAGGCCTGGCGTGCTGCGATTCATGGGGTTGCAAAGAGTCAGACAGGACTGAGCGACTGAACTGAACTGAATTATTAGAGAAGAAATGCAAATCAAAACTACTAAAACTAGAGAAATGCAGTATCACCTCAACCCAGTCAGGACTGCCAGGATTAAAAAGTCTATGAATAATAAATGCTGGAGAGAAGGTAGAAAAAAGGGAACTCTCCTACACTGTTGATGGGAATGTAAATTGGTACAGCAATTATGGAGAACAGTATGGAGGTTCCTTAAAAAACTGAAAATAGAGCCACCATATGATCCTGAAATCCCACACCTGGGACATATATCCAGAGAAAACCATTAATTCAAAAAGATATATTCACCCCAAAGTTCACTGCAGCACTGTATACACTAGACATGTAGCCTAAATGTCCACCAATAGCGGAATGGATAAACAAGATGTGTTACATATATATGATGGAATATTATGCAGCTATAAAATGAATGGAATAACGTCATTTGCAGCTATATAGATGTATCTACAGATTATCATGCTAAGTGAGATAAGCCAAACATATAAAGACAAATAGTATATAGCATCACTTATATATGGTATCTAAAATAACTTAATGATGCAAGTAGTCCTATATATAAAACAGAAGTGGACCCACAAACATAGAAAATAAACTTCTGGTTACCAAGAGGAAAGGGGGTAAGGGATAAACTAGGAGTTTGGAATTAACCTATACAGACTACTATATATGTATAAATTAGGGAACCAACAAGAACCTCCTGGTAACTACTCAAAATTTTATAATAACTTATAAGCAGAAAGAATCTTATAAAGAATATATATATATGGATATTTTTGCTGTATACCTGAAACTAACATTTTACATCAACTACAGTTTAAAAAAAAAGATAATTATATAAAGTGACAGAGGTGTTATTTATCTCTACAATGGTAATCATATTACAATATGTAAATGAATAAAGTTAACATGTTGTACAGCTTTAATTTCTATCTCAACAAAATAAATATCTATTTATTAAAAAATATGTAGCTAGGCAGAAATTTTCAAAGATATATTTTAAATAGGAATCAAATAGAGGAACAGAAAAGACATTAAGACATCCACAGAACAAGTAGCAAATAGAAGATGTAAATCTTATTTTGAGAGCAATAATATTACATTTAAATGAACAACCTGACCAATCAAAGACAAATTGGCAGCCCTGGTTAAACAAAAACAGAGGCTTTATATTGGATACTCATTATAGAAGCAAATACACAAATAGATTAAAACAAAAGACTGGAAAATCCTACAGCACGATGGCTGTAAGTAAAAGGATGATACTGTGGCTTTAATAATATCAAATACATCTCAACACAAAAACTGTTACTAGAAACAACTGAGGATGTTTTACAATGACAAGATTGTCAATCCATCAGGAAAACATAGCAATGTTGCAGTGTATGTTTGAAAGTTTCTAAAACAGTAGATCTTTAAAGTTCTCATCACTAGGAAAAAAATAGTAATTAGGTGTGGTGTTAACTGGACTAACTATGGGTGTTAACTGGACTAACTATGGTGATCACGTCACAATAAATACAAGTATCTAATCATTATGTTGTACACCTACAACTAATAAAATAGTCTGTCAATTACATCTCATTTTAAAATTATATTACTAACAAAAAAAGCCTCAAAATACATGGAGCAAAAACTAGCATAATTGAAAGAAGAGACATTTGGAAAATAATAAGAGACTTACTTAGAAACTTTACTTTCAGTAATAAATAGAATAACTAGACAAAAGAACAACAGGGGAGTAGAAGTGTTAAACAACACTATGAACTAAACAGACATCAACACAACACTCCACAAAACAAGGGCAGAATATATATATTCTGCTCAAGTGCACATGGAACATTCTTTAAGGTAGATCATATGTTAAGTCATAAGAAAATCTTCAATAAATTCAAAAACATTGAAATCAAACAGGGATGTTTTCCAAACAGTGGAATGAAATTAGAACTTAATAACATAAAAAATGTCTACAAATATGTAGAAATGAAATAACATACTTCTAAATAATAAATCAAAATGAAACAAAAAAGAAATTACAAAGCAAGAGACAAATGAAACCAAAACCACAGTATACTTAAACTTGGCAGATAGAGCAAAGTCACTTTTAAGAGGAAAATTTAGAGCTGTAACTTTATTTAGTTTTTTTTAAAAAAATAGAATAAAATTGCAAATCCCTATATAAAACCCCACTTTCAAAAACTATCCAAAGAAGAGCAAGTTAATCCCAAACCAAGCCAAAAGAAGGAAATGAAAATATTTGAGTGGAATTAATGAAATAGAACAGTAAAACAATTTAAAAAATCATTGAAGTAATAAAATGATTTGGAGAAGGAAATAGCAACCTACTCAAGTATTTAGAAATACATTTAGAAAACAAAGATCATGGTATCCGGTTCCATCACTTCATGGCAAATAGATGGAGAAACAGTGACTGACTTTATTTTTGGGCTCCAAAATCACTGCAAATGGTGATTGCAGTGAAATTAAAAGACACTTACTCCATTGCAGAGAAGGTGATGGCACCCCACTCCAGTACTCTTGCCTGGAAAATCCCATGGACAGAGGAGCCTGGTAGGCTGTGGTCCATGGTGTCGCTAAGAGTCGGACACGACTGAGCGACTTCCCTTTCCCTTACTCCTTGGAAGGAAAGTTACGACCAACCTAGACAGCATATTAAAAAGCAGAGACATTACTTTGCCAACAAAGGTCCATCTAGTCAAGGCTATGGTTTTTCCAGTAGTCATGTATGGATGTGAGAGTTTTACTATAAGGACAGCTGAGCACTGAAGAATTGGTGCTTTTGAACTGTGGTGTTGGAGAAGACTCTTGAGAGTCCCTTGGACTGCAAGGAGATCCAACCAGTCCATCCTACAGGAGATCAGTCCTGGGTGTTCATTGGAAGAACTGATGTTGAAGCTGAAACTCCAATACTTTGGCCACCTGATGTGAAGAGCTGAGTTGTTGGAAAAGACCCTGATGCTGGGAAAGATTGAGGGCAGGAGGAGAAGGAGATGACAGAGGATGAGATGGTTGGATGGCATCACCGACTCAATAGACATAGGTTTGGGTGGACTCCGGCAGTTGGTGATGGACAGGGAGGCCTGGCATGCTGCAGTTCATGGGGTCGCAAAGAGCTGGACATGACTGAGCGACTGAACTGAACAAGTATTTTTGCTTGGGAAACCCATGGACAGAAGAGCCTAGCAGGCAAAGACCACAGAGTTGCAAAGAGTCAGACATGACTTAGAAACAAAACAGCAATAATAAAATGGTTATTTGAATAGGTCACCAAAAGTGATAAAACTTAGCTAGATTTATGAAGAAAAAAGAGAAGACTCAAATTACTAAAGAATGAGAGAGGAACAATTACTAGACTTTTCAGACATAAAACAGATATTAAGGGACAGCTTAATTTTGAATAGCTATATGCCAACAAATTGGATAACTGAAATGAAATGGACAAATTCCTAGAAAGATGTAAACTACCAAGACAGATGCAAGAAGAATGAAATTATTTGAATAGATCTATACACAGCAAAGAGATTAAAGTATTCATTATTATCTAAAAAAAAAACCTCAGGGCAAGATGGCCTCACTAGTGAATTCTACCAGATACTTAGAGAAGAATTCTTGATCAATTCTTCAAAAATTCTTCCAAAAAATAAAAAAAAAGCCCACCGCCTTTTGTCTCATTTTATTAGACTACAATCACCCTGATGCTGAAACCATACAAAAAGATAACAAGAAAAATACAGACCAATGCTCATAAAAACTAGCAAATTGAATCCAGCAACCTATAAAAAGAGTTATATTCCATGACCAAGTGGCATGCCCCACAACAGGTTGTTTTAACATCTGAAAATCAATCAAAGGATTACACCACAGTCACAGAATAAAGGACAGCAATCACCTGATCATCTCAGCAGATGAAGACCAACAAACTAGGAAGAGAATGGAATTGCTTCAACCTGGTAAGGAGCTTCTATGAAAAACCCTTAGCGAACATCATACTTATTGGGAAATGGCTGGATGCCTTCTCTCTAATATCAGGAATAAAGAAGAAAATCTGCTCTTACCACTTCTATTCAACTTTTTACTACTCAGGGCAGTAATAAAATGCAAAGAAATAGAAGACATTCAAATTAGATAGGAAGATGTAAAGATTACTCCAATTATAGATGACATGATCCTATATTAGAAACAGTCAATATTTGCAGTTTTTTAAGGAATCTCCACACTGTTCTCCATAGCGGCTGTACTAGGGCATACACACCGAGGAAACCAGAATTGAAAGAGACACATGTACCCCAATGTTCATCGCAGCACTGTTTATAATAGCCACGACATGGAAACAACCTAGATGTCCATCAGCAGATGAATGGATAAGAAAGCTGTGGTACATATACACAATGGAGTATTACTCAGCCGTAAAAAAGAATTCATTTGAATCAGTTCTGATGAGATGGATGAAACTGGAGCCGACTATACAGAGTGAAGTAAGCCAGAAAGAAAAACACCAATACAGTATACTAACACATATATATGGAATTTAGGAAGATGGCAATGACGACCCTGTATGCAAGACAGGGAAAGAGACACAGAGGTGTATAACGGACCTTTGGACTCAGAGGGAGAGGGAGAGGGTGGGATGATTTGGGAGAATGACATTCTAACATGTAAGATAACATGATAACATACTATCATGTAAGAATTGAATCGCCAGTCTATGTCTGACGCAGGATGCAGCATGCTTGGGGCTGGTGCATGGGGATGACCCAGAGAGATGTTATGGGGAGGGAGGTGGGAGGGGGTTCATGTTTGGGAACGCATGTAAGAATTAAAGATATTAAAATTTAAAAAATAAAAAACTAAAAAAGATTAAAAAAAAGAAACAGCCAATATATCAACTAAAAACTGATTAGAATAAACAAGTACAACAATATGCAAGATAAAATATTGATACATAAAGAAATAATTGTATTTATATATACTAGCAATGAAGAATACAAAACTGAAATTAAGAAAACAATCTCATTGATAGTAGCAACAAAAAATAGACGTGCTTAGTCACTCAGTTGTGTCCGACTCTTTCTGCCCCACGGGCTGTAGCCCGCCAGGCTCCTCTGTCCATGGGGATTCTCCAGGCAATAATACTAGAGTGGGTTGCCATGTCCTCCCCTTCAGGGGATCTTCCCAACCCAGGGATCGATCCCAGGTCTCCTGCATTGCAGGTGGATTCTTTACCAACTGAGCCATGAGGGAAGCCCAAAAAACAGATAAGTATGGCACCCCACTCCAGTACTCTTGCCTAGAAAATCCCATGGACGGAGGAGCCTGGTGGGCTGCAGTCCATGGGGTTGCTACAAGTTGGACACGACTGAGCAACTTCACTTTCACTTTTCACTTTGATGCATTGGAGGAGGAAATGGCAATCCACTCCAGTGTTCTTGCTTGGAGAATCCCAGGGACGGGGGAGCCTGATGGACTGCCGTCTCTGGGGTTTCACAGGGTCGGACAAGACTAAAGAGACTTAGCAGCAATAGCAGCAGCAGAAATATATTTAGCAAAAAGAAAAGCCCCTAACTTATATACTGAAAAATACAAAATGTTAAAAGCTATTAAAGAAAATCTAAAAAAACTGGATTTCTCATATTCATGTACCAGAACAGTTAAAAAGGACAATACTCCCCAAATTGATCTACAGATTCAATGTAATTCCTATCAATATTTTAGCTGTTTAATTCATAAATTGATAATCTGATTTTAAAATGATATGGAAATGGAGAGCCCAAACAATCTGGGAAAAGAAGAAATTAGAAGGCTCACTCTATTTCAAAATTTAGTACCAAGCTACAGTAATCAAGACAACATGGTAATGACATAAGGATAGTGATATAAATCAGTGGAACAGAAGTGAAGTCTCAGAAGATAAACCTTCACATTTGGCTCTGATTTTCAGTCAACGTGCCTAGACAATTCAGTTGGGAAAGAATAATCTTTTCAACAAATAGTGGTGTGCCAACTGGATATCTACCTAAAAAAGAATGCCTTTGAGTCTCTACCTCATACCATACATGTATATGAAATCATATACATAAATCATATCTTCATGTAAGAGTTAAAACTCTTTGAATAAAACATGAATACATTTTCATTACCATATACTATGCCATGATTTCTTAGATGTGACACCAGTAAAAAAAAAAAAAAAGTTAAATTGAAATTCATCAAAATTTAAAAGTTTTGTGCTTCAAAGAATACCACCATGAAAGTAAAAAGACAAAGAGTGCAATTTAAATACCTAGCATGGTATTTAAATACCTAGACATTTCTCCAAAGAACATAAACAAATGATCAGGAAATAAATGATGCCCAATGATGTCATTGAGGAAACGTAAATCAAAATTACACTGAGATATTGGGTGACATCCACTAGGATGTTTTAAATAAAAGATAATGCCAAGTATTAGTGAAGATGTTCAGAATTCATATTCTTCATATATTGCTGGTGGGAATGTAAAATGGTGCAGCTACTTTGTAAAATATTTTGACAGTTCTTCAAAGTGTTAAGCATAAAGTTACCCTATAGCCCAGAAAATCCATTCCCTGAGGATATATACTCAAGAGAAATGAAAACATATGTACCCAGGTACATGAATGTTCATAGCATTATGCATAATAACCAAAAGGTGAAAATATACTAAATGTCCATCAACTTGATCAATGGATAAATAAAATAGAGTATATCTGTACTGTACTCAGTATAGGCAAATCCATAAAGACAAAGTGGGACTGGTGTAGTTTCCAAAAGGGTTAGATGGGAAATATGGAATGACTGCAAATAGGTACAGGGGGGTTTCTTCTTAGGATGATGAATATGTTTGAAAAGTACACTGTAGTAATGGTTGTACAAATTTGTGATTATCAAAGTGAATGAAAGAATAACTGGGGTTTTACTTCTCAGTCAATGGAATCTGTCCCTCTTATCTTCAGGTCTAGGGATGGTAAAAGTTAGTTCAAGGGTACTATACTACACATTGTAGTTACCTTATTTAAAGCACCTCTATAAACTGACTTTTTGTAAATCAGTTCAGTCGCTCTGTTGCGTCCGACTCTTTGCTACCCCACAGACTGCAGCACACCAAGCATCCCTATCCATCACCAACTCCCGGTGTTTACTCAAACTCATGTCCATCAAGCCAGTGATGACATCCAGCCATCTCATCCTGGGTCGTCCCCTTCTCCTCCTGCCCCCAATCCCTCCCAATATCAAGGTCTTTTTCAATGAGTCAACTCTTTGCATGAAGTGGCCAAAATACTGGAGTTTCAGCTTTAGCATCAGTCCTTCCAATGAACAACAGGACTGATCTGCTTTAGGATGGACTGGTTGGACCTCCTTGCAGTTCAAGGGACTCTCAAGAGTCTTCTCCAACACCACAGTTCAAAAGCATCAATTCTTCGGCGCTCAGCCTTCTTCACAGTCCAACTCTCACATCCATACATGACCACCGGAAAAACCATAGCCTTGACTAGACAGACCTTTGTTGGCAAAGTAATATCTCTGCTTTTAATATGCTATCTAGGTGGGTCATAACCTTCCTTCCCAGAAGTAAGCATCTTTTAATTTCATGGCTCCAAAATCACTGCAGATGGTGATTGCAGCCATGAAATTTGGGGTGTTAGTTCTAAACAATAGAATGGGAAAGACTAGAGATCTCTTCAAGAAAATTAGAGACATCAAGGGAACATTTCATGCAAAGATGGGCACAGTAAAGGACAGAAATGGTATGGACCTAACAGAAGCAGAGTATATTAAGAAGAGGTGGCAAGAATCCAGAGAAGAACTGTACAAAAAGATCTTCATGACGCAGACAATGATCCCAGGAGGAGAAGTAAGAAAGAAGTGAAAAACTTATTTAAAGATATAATGGCAGAAAAGTTCCCTAAATTGGAAAAGAAAAAAGGCATTCTGATCCAGGAAGCTCAAGAAATTCCAAATAAGATGAACCCAAAGAGATACATATGAAGATGCACTATAATTAAAATTTTGAAAGTTAATGATAAGTAGAGAATCTTAAAAGCAGAAACAGAAAAACAACCTGTTACATATTATACAAGAGCATTTTCATAAGACTACCTACAGGTTTTTGGCAGAGACTTTCCAAGCCAGAAGGGAGAAGCATGATATTTTCAAAGTACTAAGGAAAAATCTTCCAACCAAAGTTATCATTAAGAATTTAAGGAGAGAGAAAGAGTTTTATAGTCAAGCTACAGAGAGAATTACCAATAAACCGGCTGCATAAGATTTGTTGAGACTTTTTTAACTAACAAGGAAGGTTACTAATTAGTAATAAGAAAAGTTATGGAAGTAAATATCTTACTGGTAAAGGTTACATATTCAGGAAAAGGTAGTGAATTAATCATTCATAAAGCTAGTATGAAGGTTAAAAGCCAAAGCAGCCAGAATTACAAATATGGTAATTAGTTAAGGGGCATACAAGATAAAAAGATGTTAAAATTGATATTAAAAACATAAAACATTTTGAGGAGAGAGTAAAATTATAAAGCATTTGAATACATTCAAATTTAAGTTTATCACATAAAGTGGACTGTTAGAACTTTAAGATGTTATATGTAAGCTTCATGGTAACCACCAAGCAAAAACCTACACAATATATACAGAAGATAAAGAGAAAGGAATCTAAGCATACAATAGAGAAAGTAATCAAAGCATAAAGGAAGAGACCAAGAAAGGAGACAACAGAGGAACTGCAAAACAGCAAGATGATAATTAATACAATTACATGCCTAGTATTAGTTAAGAGTAAACAGACTAAATTCTCCAATCAAAAGGCACAGAGTGGCCGAATGGATTTTTTAAAAAAAGTTAAGATCCATCTGTTTTCAACATAGAAGAGACTAACTTCAGATATAAAGACTGAAAGTGAAAGATGAAAAAAATATGCTGTGCAAATGAATACCAAGTGAACCTTTACATCTGAAGTATCCATAAAAGATAAAGTCCAAATTTAGAAGTATTAAGGAAATAACTGAGATCAGAAAGGAAATAAATGAAAGAGACACTTGGCACCCGATGACTAAAAAGATAAAATAAAAAATCAATGAAATTAAAAACTGGTACCTAAAAATATAAATAAAATTAATGAAACTGTAGCTAGAATCTCAACAAAAGAGAGAAATCACTCAAACAAAATCATAAATTCTGAAGAAAGCGATGTTACAACTGATACCAAAAAGTACAGAGGAACATGAGAGACCATTATATGCCAAAAACTCAGAAAAAAATTACATCCAGGCAATAAACTTCTTGAGCTCAGTCTTGGAGATGTTTTCTGGATTTGATACCCCAATGCAAGGGCAAGAAAAAGCTAATATAAAGAATTGGGACTACATTAATGTAAAAAAACCACTGCACAGCAAAGGAGACATTCAACAAAATAAACCATCAACTTTCCAAATGTGAAAAAACATTTGAAAATTATCTATCTGATAAGAGGTTAACAGCCAAAATAAATGTCATATAACTCAACAGCAAAAGTCCTCAAATAATCCAATTAAAAATGGGCAAAGGACCTGAATAAGTAATTTTCAAAAAAGGCATATAGGTAGCCAATAGGTCCGTGCAAAGGTGCTCAGCATCACTAATCATCAGAGAAGTACAAATCAAAACCACAATGAGATATCACCTCACACCTGTCTGAATGGTCATTATAAAAATAGAAAGAGATAACAAATGCTTGGAAGGATATGGAGAAAAATATACTTCTTCACCGATGGTGGGAATGTAAACTGGTGCAGCCACTATGGAAAACATTATGGAAGTTTCTGAAAAAATTAAAAATAGCACTATCATATGATTCAGTCATTCTGCTTCTGGGTATTTATTCCAAGAATATGAAAGCATTTAACTCAAAAAGACATGTGCACAATTAATTGAAGCATTAATTATAATATCCAAGATATGAAGACAACCTAAGTGCACATCACCATATACTGGATAAGGAAGATGTAATATATACACACATTAAATACTACTCAGCCATAAAACAGAAGAGAATTTTACCTTTTGTGACCCAATGCTGGACCTTGAGGGCATTATGCTAAGTGAAATATGTGAGACAGAGAAAGATAAGTATCATATGATCTCATTTCCAGAAAAAAAATCAAGGCCATAGATCCAGTCAACAGGGTAGTGGTTGCCAGAGGCAGGTAGTGAGGTGTGGACTAAGTAGTTGAATGGATTCAAATGGTACAAACTTCCAGTTATAAAATAAATAAGTCATAGGATATAATGTACACCATGGTGACTATACTTAATAGTACTTTACTTCATAGTTGAAAGTTGCTTAGAGCACATCCTAAAAGTTCACAGAAAAATTTTGTGAACTTTTGTCACTATACATGCTGATAGATGTTAATGAGACATTGTAGTGATCACTCTGCAGTATTTATAAATATCAAATCATTATGTTGTATACCGAAAACTACTATATGTAAATTATATCTCAATAAAAAACCAGCTCTAGTTTATCAACTGTAAAAGAATGTCTCGCAAGGAACGAACTTCACATGTACAATTTGTCTGGCATTGTTGTGGGCATCCTCCTCTAAATAATAATACACTGATGAAATAGGCTACAAATAAATGATTGCATTAATTTGGGTTAGAGTGATATACAGCAGTCATGTACAATGCCAAAGAATGTTCAAACTATAATACAGTTGAGCTCATTTCACATGTTGGTAAGGTTATGCTCAAAATCCTTCAAACTAAGCTTTAGCAGTATGTGAACCAAGAACTTCCAGATGTACAACCTGGGTTTAGAAAAGGCAAGGGGGATCAGAGATCCAACTGTCAGGATTCACTGGATTATAGAGAAAGCAAGGGAGTCCAGGAAAAACATCTACCTGTGCTTCACTGATTATGCTAAACCTTTGACTGTGTGGATCATAACAAACTGTGGAATATTCTTAAAGAGCTGGGAATACCAGACCACCTTACCTATCTCCTGAGAAACCTAAATGCAGGTCAATAAACAACATTTAGAACTAGACATGACAACAGACTGGTTCCTGTCTAGATAGCACATTAAAAAGCAGAGACATCATGTTGCCAAAAAAGTCCATATAGTCAAAGCTATGGTTTTTTCAGTAGTCATGTACAAATGTAAGAGTTGGACCATAAGGAAGTCTGAGCCCTGAAGAGCTAATGCTTTCAAACTATGGTGCTAGAGAAAACTCCTGAGAGTTCCTTGGACTGTAAGATCAAACCAGTCAATCCCAAAGGAAATCAATCCTGATATTCATTGGAAGGACAGATACTGAAGCTCCAATTCTTTGGCCACCTGATGCGAACAGCCCAGCTGACTCATTGGAAAAGACTCTGATGCTGGGAAAGATCGAAGGCAAAAGGAGAAGGGAGTGGCAGAGGATAGAATCACTGACTCAATGGACATGAATTTGAGCAAACTCCGGGAGACAGTGAAGGACAGAGGAGCCTGGCGTGCTGCAGTCCATGGGGTTGCAAAGAGTTTGACATGACTTAGCAACTGAACAGCAATGCAAAATTCTGACTATGGATGATGGGTGAAATCACAGTGCTTTGACCACAAGTGATAACTTTTAAAAAATCTTCTGAAGTCCTCATGTGGAGACTTTTTCATGCATATGGATCTGTGCATCGTTCACTGACAAGAGGGAAGCCATTGCACTGGTGCCAGATCTAAAGGGATCCATGTGGTCTCGCGTATATATCTAGAGCCACTGGTATATGCGCAACAGCCCCAGCCCATAGTGACAGAAAAGCACATTCTTCAGTAACTGTTTAGAATTGTCTTGAGCTACTAACAACCCTAGCTGCTTGTTCCACTGATTGATTTCCTTTCCCCCTCCTGCTACTGAACACAGAGTACTCTAAAAAGCACTAACGTCTGTAAAGACCTGATGTTGACGACAGTGATAATAATTACAACAAAAACTATTTAGCAACAGTATTGAACACTTGATATGAATTCTTTCATGTAGCCCTCAAAACAATTTTATGACATTCATACATTATCCCTTTAGAGAAATGGATAGACGAGGGTTCAGAATTATAAATACACATGCCCCAAATCACAGAGCTAGTAATCAGCAGATGTTTAAAAGTCAGTTCAGTTCAGTCACTCAGTTGTGTCCGACTCTTTGCAACCCCATGGACTGCAGCATGCTGGGATTCCTTGTCCATCAACAATTCCCAGAATTTACTCAAACTTATGTCCATTCAGTCAGTGATGCCATCCAACCATCTCATCCTCTGTTGGCCCCTTCTCCTCCTGCCTTCAATCTTTCCCAGCATCAGGGTCTTTTCCAATGAGTCAGTTCTTCGCATCGGGTGGCCAAAGTATTGGAATTTAACAGTAACCTCAATCAAAATGTGAGGATTTTAGACATACAGTTAGTACTAAGAGAAGGGCTCTATATTGTACAGTGGGAGGCTAGGGAGACATTCTCCTCAGGCTGCTCAAAACCCAACCATGCAGGTAGGTCTTTTCTACCTAAACATTTTGCCAGTTTTGTCTAAACCTGTACTAAAACTACTGTTGCATGCAAAAAGTGAGTCAGAAAAAAGAATTTTTTTCATAGTTACCAGAAAATAATATGCCAAGGTTTCTTGTAAGTAATCTACTATGTCTGGATCAAAAGATTACAGTATCCTTGTGTTTTCAGATACCAAACTGTGCATTGACAGCACAGATATGGCCTCAGGCTTTCAAGAGCTGACCAGTTTTGAAAAATCCTTGTTCTACACCAGAGTGTATCTGTTAATGTTTTTGTTTTTGCACATAAACAAACATTCACTTGGCCATCTGTTTGGTATATCATTTACTAGCCCCAGTAAATGAACAGTTTGGAGCTCTGACCAATATAAGCTTATAATCATGTCGAGTCACCCTGGCCCAATTTGAGCTCTACCTTCAGTATAAAATCAGTATGGGAGAGAATGAGAATTTGGCTTACAAACAACAGTGTATTTGGGGGTTTTGATCAGTATTTTGGAGAAATGAATTTTCGCCATAGGAAAACCCAGCTTCTTAAAATTTGCTCAAATTTAATGAGACATTTATTGTACTGGATAATTTCATAGTTTATCATCTTAGGAATACTTCTGGTAGTATTCTGGAATGTTATCAAAGGACTTCAATTATACAAGGATTAAACTAAACCACAGAACAAGACATTGTGCTTATTTCTGCAATTTCTGTGTTGGTTGCTTTTTTTTTTTTTTTTTATTCTCAGTTTGCAGCAATTGTGCCTGGAAGATATCCTCAAATTGGTTCAGCATGAAGATCAAAACATTTAGGAAAAGAGCTTGGGATTTATTTAAATACCCTAACCCTAATTTTTTAGTAAGCTTCCCTTACTATTACTTATTTCTTCCTTCAGAAAACTGACTACTTTAAAATAAGAAATATGAATGTATGGATGGTTCCACATTCTGGGAGGCAGAGAAAAAAAATTTTAAGATAAATTTGAAATCACTGTTGTTTCCATAACAATAAAGGAAACTATTTACTCACATTATATTGTTTCTACAAATAGTTCCGAAGAAATCAGAATAAAAATGACCATTTCAAATTCATCCACGTGCCAAACTAGGTCATCAACCCTATGTCTGTAAAATCAAAATGGGTTCTCATAGACTTCTGTTTACATAGTAGTTGACCAAAGAAAAGCCTTGGGAATTTTAAAAAAAATGCCTCATGAAGAAGATGATTTTAATAAAAACTTAAGTAGCATCAGGAAACTTGGCCTAACACATTACAAAAATAAAAATTTCTCCTACAACGAGACGTCTCTTTTAGTCAATCACTCAACAACATATGTCTGGGATTAAAAGTCAAAAAAGCCAGGTAAGAGAAAGGAATAAGATGAGATGTTGTGGGGAGGGAGGTGGGAGGGGGTGTCATGTTTGGGAACGCATGTAAGAATTAAAGATTTTTAAATTAAAAAATAAATAAATTAATTTAAAAAAAAGAAATTAAATAAAATGGCAACAGCATTTAAAACAGGAAAGCATAGGACAGTAGAATTTTCCATCTTCATATAAGAGATATTTTTAAAGCTCTGCTGCCATTAAATGCCTCATAGCGTTACTGTCAGCAGAATGAAACAACCACCTAGGAGGACAAGACTTGCAAGAAAAGGGAGGGGTGGCTACATAAACCAGACGTGTATCTATTGGATGCATCGCAATATATTTCACATGTGATTTACCTAATCAGGAAATGCAAAGTAGGTTGTTACTATTGTACTTCGCAGACGCTTAGTTCAAAATTAAAAATTAAAGAAATTCATATTAGTGTTGCTATGTAAAAACACTCCTAACCGCCATCTTATCAAAGTCATGGTAACCGTGTAGGAAACACTGTTGTATCTTTAGTGTGCCATGAATTAGAAACATTCTCTAGCAACTGTTCCTCATTTGGACCCACTCATAGTCTACATATGTCAGTCACAGATCATTCCCACATGACAGTTGCAAGGATATTTCAATAGTAAGTGGAAAGAATGTTGAAAGCAGAACCTATCAAAAAATTTTAGATTCTTCATTAAATCTTCATATATGTTTCTGAGATGTTAAACCTGTGTTCTTAAATCTAGTTTGATAATAGTTATATCTCGAATAAGATGTACTTGAGGAATCGTACAAAAATATACACAATTTAAAAAGAAATGCTGATTTAAGGCCAGGGTTTCCTTATTTATTTTCTGTCTGAATGACCTGTCCATTGATGTAAGTGGGGTGTTAAAATCCCCTACTATGATTGTGTTACTGTCAATTTCTCCTTTTATGTCTGTTAGTATTTGCTTTATGAATTTAAGTGGTCTTAGGTTGAATAAATATATATTTACAATTGTTATAACTTCTTCTTGACTTGAGCCCCATATCATTATATAATGTCCTGTGTCTCTTGTTGGAATCTTTGATTTAAAGTCAATTTTGTTGTCAGTCAGTCAGTCAGTTAGTTCAGTTGCTCAGTCTTGTCTGACTCTCTGCGACCCCATGAATCGCAGTACACCAGGCCTCCTGTCCATCACCAACTCCCGGACTTCACTCAGACTCACATCCATCGAGTCAGTGATGCCATCCAGCCATCTCATCCTCTGTTGTCCCCTTCTCCTCCTTCCCCCAATCTCTCCCAGCATCAGAGTCTTTTCCAATGAGTCAACTCTTCTCATGAGGTGGCCAAAGTACTGGAGCTTCAGCTTTAGCATCAATCCTTCCAAAGAAATCCCAGGGCTGATCTCCTTCAGAATGGACTGGTTGGATCTCCTTCCAGTCCAAGGGTTGTAAGTATTGCTCAGTCAGTCAGTTCAGTCACTCATTTGTGTCCAGCTCTTTGCAACCCCATGGACTGCAGCATGCCAGACTTCCCTGTCCATCACCAACTCCTGGAGCTTGCTCAAACTCATATCCATCGAGTCAGTGATGCCATCCAACGGTCTTACCCTCTGTCATCCCCTTCTCCTCCTGCCCTCAATCTTTCCCAGCATCAGGGTTTTTTCCAACAAATCAGCTCTTCACATCAGGTGGCCAAAGAACTGGAGTCTCAGCTTCAGCATCAGTCCTTCCAATGAATATTCAGGACTGATCTCCTTTAGGATTAACTGGTTGGATTTCCTTGCAGTCCAAGGGACTCTTTAGAGCCTTCTCCAACACCATAGTTCAAAAGCATCAATTATTTGACTCTCAGCTTTCTTTATAGTCCAACTCTCACATCCATACACTACTACTGGATAAACCACAGCTCTGACTAGACAGACCTTTGTTGGTAGAGTAATGTCTCTGCTTTTTAATATGTTGTCTAATATGCAATACTTATATTGTCATCCCAATACTTGTATTTGCTTAGGGTGACAATATAAGTGTTGCTACTCCAGCTTTCTTTTGATTTCCATTTGCATGGGATAACTTTTTCCATCTGATCACTTTCAGTCTTATATATTTAGACCTGAGGTGAATCTCGTGTAGGATATATATGCATGTGTGTGTGTATGGGTCTTATTTTGGTATCCAGCCAGTCTTTGTCTTTTGATTGGAGCATTTATTCCATTTACATGAGGTTTATATATAGTACTATGTATAAATATGTTATATATAATATATAAATTTAATAGATATTTAATTATATATTATAAAGATATATTTAATTATATATGATAAAATCCATCACCCACATTTAATATTTCTGACATCACGTTTTACATCCCTTTGTTTTGTATCCACCTTAACTATGGATTGTGGATATAGGTGATTCTGCTATTTTTGTCTTCCTACAAGCTGTATAACTAATTGATCTACTAGCTTGACTATGCATATGTCTTTAACAATGAGACTTTTTTTTTCTTTCATAATTTTCTTAAGTCTAGTTGTGACCTTTTCTTTTCTGCTTAGAGAAGCCCTTTTAACATTTCTTATAAAGCTGGATTGGTGGTTCTGACCTCTTTTAACTTCTGTTTGTCTGCAAAGCTCTTGACCTCTCCTTCATATCTGAATGACAGCCTTGGCTAGTGCAATATTCTTTGTTGTAGAACCTTTCCTTTCTTCTAAATTTATCATGCCTTTTTCCATTTTGGACTGCAGAGTTGTTTCTTAAAAGTGAACTGACATTCTTATGGGAGCCCCCTTCTACACAGCTACCTTGCTGCTTTTATTTTCTCTTCATTTTTAAATGTGTTGATGCTATCCTCTTTAGGTTTATCTTCTTTGGGACTGTTTGTGCTTTCTGGACTTGTATGTCTGTTTTCTTTCTCAAGTTAGGGAAGTTTTCACAAAGAATGTCTTCAAATATGTTTTTTTTTTTTTCACCTTTATCTCTCTCTTCCAAGACCTCTATGAAATTGCATGCTTGATGTTGTCCCAGATGTTTCTTAAACTAATTTCTTTTTTATTTTTTCTCTTTTTTCTGTTAAGCTTGGGTGATTTCTACTACAATATCTTCTAAATTAACTGATCTGTCCCTCTATACTATCTAATATACTCTTGATTTCTTCTAGTGTATTTTTATTTAAATAATGTATTCTTCAGCTCTGTTTGGTTCTTATTTTATAACTCTTTTTACAATTGTCTACAAATGAACACAAGTCCATTCCTTCTTCTCTCAAGGTCTTTGAACATTTTTGTGATCATTACTTTGTACTGTCTATCAATTAGGTTGCACATCTCCACTTCAGTTAGTTTTTTTTTCTGGGATTTTATCATATTCCTTCCTTTGGAACATATTCTTCCGTTGCCTCATTTTGCCTAATTCTCTGCTGTTATTTCTAAGTATGTGGTTTATGTTTCCTGGTCTTAGAGAAGTGTCCTTATGTAGGGGTTGTCCTAGGAGCCCAGCAGCATAATTCTCTGGTCACCAAAGCCATATGCTCTAGTGATGCTCTCTCTGGGGAATGTGTGGTCCCTTCCACTGTGTCAGGCTAACTTCTGTGGAAGCCCTGATATGTGTGGCTGGCCCCTTGTCAGGTTATTTACCAGGCTCTCCTAGTGCAGAGGCTGCCAGTTGCTAGTGAATGGGGCTCGCCTGGGCACAAGTAGCCCAGGTTTTCCCAGTCCTGTTGCTTGACCACTGGTAGATGGGCTTGGGTCACAAGGTAGCTAGATGAAGAGACCTGGGGCAACAAGGTCCCCACGGCTAGTTCTGACATAGTGGTGAGTAGAACTGGGTCCTGGAGCATCTGGCTGTGGTATTCAGGGTCCCAGAGCTGATATCAGCCTGCTGGTGGGTGGGGCCAGGTTCTGACAGCTGGGTGAGTGGCCCAAGAGGCCTGAGGCTACTGCCAGCCTACCAGTGAGCAGATATGGGTTCTGGAATCTCTGGACATGGGGTCCTGGTGGGGTCCCAGGACCAATGCCTGCCAACTGATGGGTTATCCAGGTCCTGGGGCTATGGTTGCTCACTGACAGAAATAGATCCAGATATCCCTGACTGCCAGACCCAGGATCCTAGGCTGCTTTCAGCCCACTGGTGAGCAAGCCTGTTAGTCAGGGTGGCCACGGCAGTCAGCTTACTGGTAGGTGAGGTCGTGTCCCTGCCCAGCTAGCTGCTTGGCCTGGGCCGCCTCAAGAGTTTTATGGACCAGCTGGTGGGGTTGACAGTTTACCAAGCTTAGGTCATTTTTCCTAACCATGTCATATTTGGTTAGATGCAAGAAAAGCATCTGTCAAAATCCAACATCCATTCCTGATAAAAATTCACAGAAAAACTACAAACAGAGGAAATTTCCTTAAATGGATACATATCATCTACAAAAAACCTACAGCTATAGCTCAGTTGGTAAAGAATCTGCCTACAATACAGGAGACTCAGGTTCAATTCCTAGGTCCAGAAGATCCTCTGAAGAAAGGATAGGCTACCAGACCAGTATTCTTAGGCTTCCCTTGTGGCTCAGCTGATTAAGAATCTGCCTACAAAATAGGAGACCTGGGTTCAATCCCTGGGTGTTGGGAAGATCCCCTGAAGAAGGGAAAGGCTACCCATTCCAGTATTCTGGCCTGGAGATGGGGTCACAAAGAGTCGGACACAACTGAGTGACTTTCACTTTCAACATAATATTTAGCAGTCAAGCCCAAATGTTTACTTCTGAAGAGTAGAAAAGAATTAGGATGTCTGCCTTCATCACTTCTATTAAGACACCATACTAGAGATACAAGTCAGAGCAATCAAGCAAGGTAACAAACTTTAAAGCATCAGATTAGAGAAAAAAAGAAAATTTCCATTATTCTCAAATGACATGATCATCTACACAGAAAATCCTAAAGAACTACAACAACACTGCTAGAATAAGTAAGTGATTTCAGTATTAACATGACAAGTTACAAGGTTAATGCAAAGAAAAACAACTGTAGTTCTAGAAACTGGCTGCAAGCAATTTGAAAGTGAAGTGCAATAAAATCCAATTTATAAAAGATTCAAAGCTTTGAGATACTTAGAATAAAGTAAAATATAGGAAAGAACTGTATATTGAAAACTATAACAGATTGCTGACAGAAAGGCAGCTCTAAATAAATATAGAGACATACTCTGATAATGTCAGTTCTCCCCAGATTTATCTGTAGATTCAACATAAGCCCAAAAAAATCACAGCAGACACTTTTGCAGAAATTAATGAACTGGTTTTAAAATTTATAAGGAAATATTAAGGACCTAGATTAGCGAAAATAATTTCCTACTTAAACAAAGCCTGAGAACAAATGCTATCTGACTTAAAGACTTATAGCTACAATAACCGTGATAGTATAATACTGGAATTAAAAAAGATGCTTGTTTCCATATAACACAACAGAGAGTTCCCAAAAGATCCAGACATAAATGGACAACTAATTTTTTACGAAGACCAAAGGTAACTAGGTGGTGAACAGACAGTATTTTCAACAAGTATTGCTACAACAATTTAATGTCCATATGGAAAAAAGTGACTTTAATTCATACTCCACTCCATATCATATTCAAAAGTTAATTTGAAACATGGACCACAGAGCTAAATGTCAAACTTAAAACTGTGAAACTTCTAGAAGATGACTTTGGGTTATACAAAAGTTTCTTGAACATGACACCAATATCACAGGCCGTGAAAAGAGTGCGCCAGGTTTTCAAACAATTGACCATATCACATGATCCACCCGTAGACTTTAATTTTTGTCATAGAAGCCTTAATTTAAGCAGCCCAAACTGAAAACAACCTATCTGTCCTTCCAAAATAAATGATTAAGCCATTGTAGAATATTCATACAGTGGGTTACTATTCTGCAGTAAAAGCAGATGATAACACACAAAAGCAGAGATGAATCTCAAATTGTGTCAAGTAAGAGAAGTCAGAAAAAAAGTAATTCACACTGTATGACTCCATTTATATAAAATTCTAAGAAATCAAACTAATACATAGTGACAATGCCAGTAAGTGCTTGGCTGAGGACAAAAGGATGAGGACAAATTCAAGGATGCGGACAAATTCCTCCTAGGGAGGAAGTGGAGGGAAGGACTATTCAGGGGAACAAAACTTTCGGGAGCACAAATATGTTAATCATCTTGTTCACAAGGATAGCTCCATGGACGTATGCCTGCTAAGTTGCTTCAGTTGTGTCTCACTCTGGGGAATGCTATGGACTGTAGCCCGCCAGGCTCCTCTGTCCATGGGGATACTCCAGTCAAGAATACTGGAGTGGGTTGCCCTGCCCTCCTCCAGGGGATCTTCCTGACCGAGGGATCTAACCTGTATCTCTTACATCTCCTACCTTGGCAGGCAGGTTCTTTACCACTAGCGCCACCTGGGAAGCCCTCATGGATGGATGCTTAATGTCAAAATTTTTCAAGTAGTAGATTACAATTAAATATGAGAAGTTTATTTACTGTATCTCAATTTTACTTCAGTAAATTTGTTTAAAACTCAGATAAATGACTTTATCAAAATGTCTTCTTTGATACCAGATCCAAGGGTAACATCTATGTCTTCGTCTTAATTGACATTTCAGGAGCATTTCCTCCTTGAAATGTTTATGTTCATTTATACTCTCTCCTACTTTTTCTCTTTCCTGTCTGACCCCACTTGACCAGTCTTCTTTGCAAGTCACACTATTTCTGCTCAAATATTTCTGCTCAAACTAAGTTGGGACACTTTGTAGCTAACCTTATTTAGCCCAATGACTAAAACTTCCTTCTCAGTGCTAACTACACCCAAATGTACACCTCTAGGCTCAGACTCTTTAAAATACTCCAGATGTATAAATTTCTAACTGGATATTTATCCTAGGCCTCTTTGTTCAAAGAAAAAAAAGAACACTATTGATTTTAACCCTAACCTATTCTCCCAATTTTCACTATTTTAGTAAATGGCACCACTACCTATCCCTTCCTGCTTAAAGCTAAACATTTTAATTATTACCCTTGATTCTGTCTTTTTCCTCCCCAGCTTCTTCCCAATCCAACAGAAAGCCTTATTGGCTCCATCTTCAACATATAAATAAATCCAATTCATGTCTCTCCATTTTTATCATACTACTTTTGTCTAAGCTGTTATTGCTTACATGGGCCACTGAAATAGTTCTCTTAGTCTCATATAATTCATTTGCTACATGGCACAATGTTATATTAAAATCACAGATGAGATTTTTATCACTAATCCACTTAAAACCCACCTATAGTTTCTTATTGCTCTTATAGTAAAGTCCCAAGTTTTTATGGTCTATATGGCTCTACACAATTCCAACTTCATCTTCTAACATCCTCTCTCTTATCCTCTGGCACCTGGGCACACTCAACCAGCTTCCATGCCTTAATCACACTATATTTGGTTGAGGCCTAGAATTACAATTAGCTTATTAAAGGCAAGGGAACAGAAGCCAGAAAGTGTTTGCGTGCTAAGTCACTTTGGTCGTGTCCGACTCTTTGTGATGCTGTGGACTGTAGCCCACAAAGCTCCTCTGTCCATGGGATCCTCCAGGCAAGAATACTGGAGTGGGTTGCTGCTTCCTGCTCCAGGGGATCCTTCCTGAGTCAGGGATCAAACCTGCATCCTTATGTCTCTTGCTTTGGCAGACAGGCTCTTTACTGCTAGTGCCACCTAGAAGCCAGAATACTTGAGTTCACATCTGAGCTTTACCACCTCTTTCCTGTGTGACCATGGTCAGAAGTCAGGCAGACTGCTGTATGTGATTGAAAGGCAAATTTAGAAATACGGTCTATATGCCCCCAAAAGAGAAGAAATACTGATACCGGTAAGAATCAGCACTGTTTGTCTCATCTTTTTGCCTGGTCCAGACTTTTCTCACTTATAACATTCTTAAGTGAATTTAAAATTAAGTAGTGTAACCCTCTTAGTGTTAATTGTATTAAGCTTATATATAATATCAACTAAATTTTCAGTGAACTCTATCCTTCACATTAAGTTGTCCTTGCCTTCCAATTCACAGAAAAATAATTTAACAAACTGAGAGCAAGAGTGGGAAATATGTGGTATTTCAGGTCTGAATGATAATCAGTTCAGGTCTGCCAATTTAAGGGCAGCCAAAAAACAGATCAACTTGAGTAAATGGTTGTAAGCAAAACCAATCATGTTATGCTAACTAGACTTGCCTTGCTTAAGGCAAAAATAAGTTTAGTATTCAAGAGTTTCCAAGAAATCATTGCTTTTAAACTGTCCCAGGCAGAATTAGTCATGTTTTCTTTTAAGCTTCCATAAAACTTTGACCTCTTTGGACCATTCCCATATTAAATACATAAAATGTCTCCCTGGCCATCTAGGCTTCACGTTTCTCAAGGATAGGAGCTTCTTTGTATTCTTCAAGCATCTCTTCAACTGTCAGTCACTTTACTTGTGTTATTAACTCAAGTAGAATGCCTCCTGGTTCCTTTGACCAACTTACTCTTGATCACTATTTAATGATCTTCTGAGAATAGTGCTTGATATATAGCACACACTCAGTATATTTGCTAAATTAATTACATATGCTAAAATATTTGTGGTAAATGCCTATGGTAGTAGAGTCAGGGCTAAAAAGCCCAGAGGGTGGGAAGTTTAGGAAATCATGAAGAACGTCTCTGCTAGCTGCAGGTATCTTTGCCAGCAAAGCTCAAAGAGAAGCGTGATTTTCAAGAATGTGCATTTGACAGATAAAAATACTTTTTGGAATGTGTTCTCTTATCATCAGATGAGTTTATTTTATCCTCCAACTCAACTATATTTAATGCTGAGTCACAGGGCTCAGTGTTCCTGGGAAGAAGGAGGGTATGAAATAATAGGGAGGCCTCTCTAAATATAAAGAAGCAGAAATCTCATTCATTCTGGTCTGAGGGTATAATGGGAAAGGTGACAGATGAGAGAAAAGCAGGTCAGCAGAGTTACTCTTCCTGACTTTGTGGGGCTGAACTTTAATGTCAGGCATTAACAGCCTGTGGGAAACTGAGAATCCCAGGGCAAGTGGCATAATTCCCAAGGTGTAACCTATGTGAGGATTTAAAAGTCTGGGGGAAGACCAACACTGAACTTACCCTTAAATCCAATATGAGCACTGGGCTTCCCTGGTGGCTCAGATGGTAAAGCGTCTGCCTGCAATGTGGGAGACCCGGATTCGATCCCTGGGTTGGGAAGATCCCCTGGAGAAGGAAATGGCAACCCACTCCAGTACTCTTGCCTGGAAAATCCCATGGACTGAGGAGCCTGGCAGGCTACAGTCCATGGGGTCACAAAGAGTCGGACACGACTGAGTGACTTCACTTTCACTTTCAATGGCACTAGATGGAGGGAGGTGTGGAGATGAACGAGACTAAGATAAACCTCGTGACTCCCTACAGTCTACATACAGTGCTCAGGACATCCAAGGGTGCACATGCCCCAGTGAATGCACAGAGAAGTGTTGAGAGATTCCAGTGGGTCACTGAAGTCATGAGATTGAGAGGAAGTATATAATTAGAGATATCTTTATAGCAGGATGCCAAGAGTGTGACTACAGATCTCAGTCACAGAAACCAGTGAAATGTTAGATAAAAGCAGGATCATCTTGTTGGACAGCAATACGGGGGATAGGCCAGACTAATATCATGAAACAGCGGACACCAGGAACCAGAAAAATAAAGCCGGGGTGGGGGGGTAGAATCTGTCCTCCAAAAGCCCATTTCCATCTCCTTGCAGCCAAGTTAAGTCTCCTATCAGGAGGAAAAAAAAAGAAAAGGAAGAGGTGAGAAAGTCTTCAAGACATAGCATTTGACTGCCGAAGGCTGAGACTAACAACAGGTAGTATTAAAAAGGAAATTTAAAAGGTCTTAAGAGCCGTCTCCCTCTTCCCATCTCCCACCTTTCCCAGCAACCTGAGGTACTGAATGAGTTGTAGGAAATGGAATACATGTAAGAGATTCTCTGGGATTCTTTAAAATCTCACAGTATGTGTTCCCATTTTGGATTAAAATAAGCAAGCTACGCATCTTGAGGCCTGAGATGTAAGCCTGTGCCATCAAGTGTGTAGAATCAAAGAGAAAATAGGCAATACAGAATAAGAGACAGAAAGAGATAGGGAGGAACATTCGTTGGCAAGCTCCCTTTGGATGCTCTAAATTTGGAAGTCCTGAATGCAATTCCAACTACAAAAACTCCATCCATTAAATAATTGGGTCTCCATCTGTCTGTACTTGTGCTTTATATGACAAAAGAAAGTTCCACAAGCAGATCGGAAAGAGAACCCAAAGCCAAAAATGAAAACATTTAGATAGGTTGGAAAATTCCAGTCAAACCAGAAAATAGATTCTATGACTCCTGCAAAACAAATCCCACTTACAACCAGGTCTCCAGGAGCCAGGATCAGAAACTAGACAATGGCTTCAACAGCTCTTAAGACTCATATACAAAGAACCACTTGGTGAACTTTTTTATAAAACACAGCCCACCTGACATTATGATTCAGGTGGTCTGGATGTGTTCTGTGTTGTGCTTTCTTTTTTTGAAAAACTCCCTAGGTGATTCCAACGTGTAGCCAATGAGGACTTCATGATTAGAGTTACTACCAGAGTAATGGACTAGAGTACTAGTAGTAACTAGAGTATCAGACTCTGTTACTTGTATCTTTAAGCAGTGACAACTCTTCATTATGGCTTACTGCTAGAACCTGAGACTTCTTTTCCTGCAATGAATATTTTACATGCCTCTGTGATGGGGCAAAGTATTTTTTGACCTAGTACTGAGAAGTCAGTTTCCCTGGAGGTTGATTAGTGCCCCTACTTCTAAGAGGTGATCATTTTGCTTCGAATCCAAGTTTAACATAGAAACATCTTGAAAACTAGAGATTGGGAACTGAGATAAAGAAATCCACCCATTTCTTCCTTCTCAGAAGTAGGGGCATATCTGGATGACAATAAATGTTCTCCAGCAACAGGGGATTTCCCTAGACAAGCAAGAACATCATGTAAAAACTATTTTAAAAATACTTCCTTCTCTAAGATGCCCCCTTATTAGTATACCAATATTTATTTCTGTCCTATAATGCATTATGGAAAATTTAAGAAACTTTGTGTCAGTGGAAAGAAAGAAGATATAGAAGTTCCTGCAAAGAGTAAGAGGCCTACATCATAACCCTAAGGAGTTTGGGAAAATGAGATATAAAAGACAACTGAAGATTTTACTTGCCACAGTGCTTTCTAGGCTTCTGTGCCATCTATCTGCCTTAAGGTTAAACCCTGAGGTGTGGATTATGAAAGTAAAAGTCACTTAGTCATGTCCAACTCTTTGCTGCTGCATGGACCATAGCCTGCCAGGCTCCTCTGTCCATGGAATTCTCCAGGCAAGAACCCAGGTCTCCTGCATTGCAGTCAGATTCTTTACCATCTGAGCCACCAAGGAACCCCAAGGTGTGGATTATAGAAGTGAGCAGATAAGAAGATACTTTGGGCTATAGCCTATTTCAAGGGTAAGGAAATAGGCTATAGCCTATTTCAAGGATAACAAGGGTAAGGATTAGGATTCCAAAGGTAGCTCAGCATTTATTTTGAAATTACTTCCCAAGATGCACAAGATATATGCCTCAGCCCAGGTAGTGCTAATGGTTAAGAACCCACATGCCAATGCAGGAGACATGAGAGATGCAGGTGTGATCCTTGGGTTGGGAAAAACCCCTGGAGAAGGGAGTGGCAACCCACTCCAGTATCCTTGCCTGGATAATTCCATGGATAGAGGAGCCTGGCGGGCTATGTTCCATAGGGTTGCAAAGAGCTGGATATGACTGAAGAGACTTAGTATCTACGCATGCATTATCAGAGGGAGGTGAACAGTTTTTTCCCTACATCCTGGATACAGTGTGGAGATTATCTAAATTTTCTCCCTTTATTTGCTTAGGGAGAACATGCAAAATTATTGAATGAATGGGCAAGCCATTACCCATTGAGGACTGAGTTTAGGGCAAAGAGGTTGCAGTGTTCAAGGACTTCCTGACTGGAAGGACATTGGTGGCCATGAACTTCAACAATGAGTCCTGGTAAAAGGTTCCCAAGAGCTAGATGAGACTAGCCACCACTTAATGGAAACCAGTTAACATTGGCCACTCAGCTCAGAGTCAGCAAGGACAAAATGTCACAGCAGATATCCTTTAAGTGAGGAAAAGACAGAGAAGGATAATGAGAGAACATCTGGAAGCAAGCTTTTTCCTCAAAGGAAATGAGTCATGTAAAGATGATCATATGGAGAGAAACACTGAGGTACCGTTAACTGGTCAATGCAAAGCCATTTCTGTTATTGTTTGTTCAAATCTCCCAGATATTGACAACTGAGAAGAAAGAATACAACAGTAAAAATTAATAGCTGGCATGTCTTCATTCATTTCAGACATTGCTTTAGTAAGTGTATGACGTATTACCTAATTAAAGGGCTAATCTCGAGTAATAATCACAACCTGAAGGGAGCACTGATGGGTGACAGGTTTCTCTCTGCTTTTAAACACAGCTGCTGCCCACTCCGATACTGCAGGCCTGGGGCAATGCCACATCTTTTTCATCATAAAAGTTCCATTACAGAAGCAGGTAGAGGGTAGACTAGTTTAGTGATCAATTAAGACAGTTTGATACCATTAAGGAAAGTTTCACAATCTCATCTACACAGATATTTAGTTCTCAAATTTGGTCCAGTATTTATTTTATCTCTAAATTATTCATTCATTCAATAAATCATGTTAAACCTCTGGAATGTGCATGATTTTATTGGAAAAGAAAATCCTTTCATTTCCTTCAATTAAAAAGTGGCTGGATCCTCCAGGGAGTTACAAAAATTCTACAGGGCAGAAAACTTTCAACGCAAGAGAGCAGGAAGCCAGGAAAAAATTTAATTGATCTCCTCACTTCAGGAATGAGTAACTTGACATGTTATTACTTCAATAATCCAAGAAATATACAGTTGTCAGCTGTCACATCTGTTAATTCAAATTCCCAACATCTTGAGAGCAACACTGACTATATTGAGAAAATGTTACCATTTTTTCCAATATTCTGTATTTCCCATTATAGCAACTCTAAAAAAAGGTTTTTTATTTAAGACCTGAGAACTCCTTTAAAAACATAGAATTGTATTTCCTTTATACCTTTACAATGAAAGCAAATAGTTTTAGTAGTTATGCACAACCCTTCCAAGAAATAATAAAAATAATAATAAACAAAAAAAAATCCTCTCTAAAGAATCTTATCTCTGGAAAAAAGGAAAAATTAGTTGGAAAAACTGTAGAGGAAAAAACAGTTGGAAAACTGTAGAGGTAATAAAGGTAGAGTAAATCTAGTTATTGACTCTTTGCATATTGAGGTTTTCTTTTGTTTACAATCACAAACTCAAAAACTATCTATCCTACAAAGAAGATGCATCCTTTTAAAAGACATTTTGTTTAAGTTTCAAAATTACCTATCAAAGATAGATTAAGCATCCCTAAATTTGAGACTCTATAGAGGCCAAAACACTGTATTTATATTAGTCACAAATATACATAGTATTTATATTAGTCAGTATTCTCCAAAGAAATAAAACCAATTGTGTGTGTATGTGTGTGTATATGAACTCCAAAATTTGTAACCAGCTGGTGAGAAATAAAGGTGGCCCCAAGAACCCCTGAAACTGTGTGTGAACTGAGGCCAATCTAGTGGGAAAATATGCCCTTAACATTGGCTTTGGCAGTTATAACTCACTGTAGGATTCAGATCTCAGTGCTCTATTTTGAGGATGCCCCTCTGGTTTTGAACACAAAACTAACTTCTGATTAATACCTTTCCTAGACATTCAGTAGTAAATATTTCAGTTACGGGTTAAAACCCCAAATTTATGTCTCAAACACTATTTAAAGTTACATAATCAGCTGTGTATCTGGCTAGACATTTATTCCACACATGCTAAGTTGCTTCAGTCATGTCCAACTCTGTGCAACCCTATGGACAGCAGCCCACCAGGCTCCTCTGTCCACTGGATTCTCTAGGCAAGAATACTGGAGTGGATTGCCATTTCCTTCTCCACATTTATTCCATAATGTATACTTAATGTACATTTTGTCACTGATGATAGATACTTGACAATGATTGCTCTTCCAATACGATAAGTGAAATACACATTAGCTGTCAAAAAGAAACAGTCTGTATACTACTGATACCAAAAAAAAACAAAATCAAAGGAGCCATAAAAGAAAATTCAGAGGACTCACTGAGAGTCACAGACCACATATTTGACATAGACACTGATAAGAAAATAAAAAGTAAATAACTCACTTCAACAAGTTAAACACATGTGAAAATCCATAAACCAGTATTTTCATTCCTCCTATTGCAAGATTGTAAATTTTGTCCAAAGCTGAAGATTAGTGTAATGTGTCACATTTTGAGATCAAGATACTAGTTGTTTATACTATGCAGAATTATATTCTTTCCATCATCAAAACTATATAAAGAGATTTTTTGGTGCTTACTCATGCAGCTTTCAAAGTTTAACCCATAATCACGTGTTTCAGCTGGCGAAGTTTGCAACTTAGTTTTCAGCAACTACCAGATGATATACAATTGCCTTCTTGGCAAGACTGGCTCAAAATTCTGAATGTTTTGAATAATACTTAATAGTGTCTATTCATAGCATTGAGAAATTAATGGTGACATGTTAATACTCATATTAATTCATGCTATTTTTAAAAAATAACAAACCAAGAAATATTTAGGAAAACTAAGAAGCATTTTTTGTACTTCCAAATGATAAACCAACATTTTTTAAAATCCTATATTTTAAAATTTAATTCCAAGAGGAAAAATTTTAATCATATTCTCTTCAAAATGTCTCATCTTTTCTTCTCTGCAGTATTCTTAAATACACATTTTTTTTTACATATTAATGCATTAAAGTTACTGTTAGTATGTGCTTAGTCGTGTCCAACTCTGTGACCCCATGGACTGTAGCCCACCAGGCTCCTGTGTCCATGGGATTTCCCAGGCAAGTATACTGGAGTGGGTTGTCATTTCCTTCTGGAGGATCTTCCTGACCCAGGGATCGAACCCATGTCTGTTGCTCTGCAGGTGGTCTCGTCTGTTGCTCTGCAGGCAGTCTCCTCTGTTGCAGGCAGATTCTTCACTGCTGAGCCACCAGGGAAGCCATATTAATGCATAATTCTCTTACATTATGAACATTTTCCCAAATCCAATTTCATTTTTCTTTTGTCTTTAAAAAGTTGTTTTGAAATTGAGGGGCCAGAGGTTGGAATGGCAGAGTAAGAAAACTAGTGGACACCTCTCTAACAAAAATTAAAAGGTCAAAAGATGAGCCATGATTTAAGGTGTACGAAAGAGACTCAACACTTGATGGGAAGGATTGCAAAGTAGTTACATTACAAAGAAGTATTTTTTCAACAAACAACACTGGGAAACTAGATGTCTACATGCAAAAGAATGAATCTGGACCCACATATCAAAAACACTGGATCATAGTCTTAAATAAAGAACAAAAGAATAAAACTTCTAGGTGAAAGGAGGAAAATCTTCACAACATTGGATTAAGCATATCTGCTTGGATCCCACACTGAAAGAATAGCATCAGAAGAAAAAATGCATAAATAGAACTTCATCAAAATTAAGATCATTTCTGCTTCAAAGAACATCAACGAGAAAGCAAAATGACAACCCACAGAAAATTCATGAAAATTAAAACTTGATAAATGATTTTAATAGAAAATTTCCCAAAGAAGATGTACAAATGGCCAATAAGAACAAGAAGATACTCAACATCATTAGTAATGATGTAATATCATTTAACATTCACCAGGATCTCTAAAATTGAAATGAAAATAGCAAGTGTTGGTGAGGAAATGGAATACTGGAACTTTTACATTTTGCTGGTGCAGATGCAAAATGGTACAGCCACTTTTAAAATAATATATTTAGTTCCTCACATTTGAAGCATAGAGTTACCAGTGAAAGTCACTCAGTGATGTCCAACTCTTGCAACTGCATGGGCTATATAGTCCATGAAATTCTCCAGGCCAGAATACTGGAGTGGGTAGCCTTTCCCTTCTCTAGGGGATCTTCCCAACCCAGGTATCGAACCCAGATCTCCTGTGTTGCAGGCAGATTCTTTACCAGCTGAGCCACAAGGGTAGCTAAACAATACTGGATTAGGTAGCCTATCCCTTCTCCAACAGATCTTTCCAACCCAGGAATCAAACCAGGGTCTCCTGCACTGCAGGCGCATTCTTTATCATGATGACCCAACAGTTTCATTCCTAGGCAGATAGTCCACACAAACTTGTGCATGACTATAGATAGAAAAATTATTCATAAAAAAACAAAAAGAGGAAACAGGCAAAATGTCCATCAACTAATGAATTGTCCATCAACAACAGAGGAATTAGGTTACATGAGTGAACTTTGAGAACACTTATGCTAAGTGAAAGAAATCAGTCACAGAAGACCGTGTATTATGTGATTACCTTTATGTGAAAGTGTAGAATGGGCAAATCTTTAAAGGCAGTGGCAAAGAATGTTTAAACTACTGCACAACTGTACTCATCTCACATGCTAGCAAAGTAATTCTCAAAATTCTCCAAGCTAGGTTTCAATAGTATGTGAATTGAGAACTTCCAATGTTCAAGCTGGATTTAGAAAAGGCAGAGGAACCAGAGATCAAATTGCCAACAACTGTTGGATCATAGAAAAAGCAAGAGAATTCCAGAAAAACATCTACTTCTGCTTCATTGTCTATGTTAAAATCTTTGACTGTGTGGATGATAACAAACTGTGGAAAATTCTTAAGAGAGATGGGAGTACCAGACCACCTTATCTGCCTCCTGAGAAATCTGTATGCAGGTCAAGAAACAACAGTTAGAACCGGACATGGAACAAGGGACTGGTTCCAAATAGGAAAAGGCGTACATCAAGGCTGTGTATTGTCACCCTGCTTATTTAAATTATAGTCAGAGTACATCATGCAAAATAACAAGCTGGATGAAGTACAAGCTGGAATCAAGATTGCCAAGAGAAATATCAATAACCTTAGATACGCAGATGACACCACCCTTACGGCAGAAAGCGAAGAGGAACTAAAGAGCCTCTTGATAAAAGTGAAAGAGGAGAGTGAAAAAGTTGGCTTAAAACTCAACATTCAAAAAACTAAAATCATGGCATCAGGTCCTATCGCCTCATAGCAAATAGATGGGGAAACAATGGAAATAGTGACAGACTTTATTTTCTGTACTTCAAAACCACTGCAGATGGTTACTGCAGCCATGAAATTAAAAGCTGCTTTCTCCTTGGAAGAAAAACTATGGCCAACCTAGACAGCTTATTAAAAAGCAGAGACAATACTTTGTCCATGAAGGTCCACCTGGTCAAAGCTATAGTTTTTCCAGTAGCCATGTATGGATATGAGAGTTGGACCATGAAGAAAGATGAGAGTCAAAGAACTTTTGAATTTCTTTTGAACTGTGGTATTGGAGAAGACTCTTGCAAGTCCCTTGGACTGCAAGGAGATCAAACTAGTCAATCCTAAATGAAATCAGTTCTGAATATTCACTGGAAGGACTGATACTGAAGTTCCAGTACTTTGGCCACCTGATGGGAAGAACTGACTCATTGGAAAAGAACCTGATGCTGGGAAGGACTGAAGGTAGGGGGAGAAGAGGACGACAGAGGATGAGATGGTTGGATGGCATCACCAACTCAATGGACTTGAGTTTGAGCAAGCTCAGGGAGTTGGTCATGGACAGGAAATCCTGGCATGCTGCAGTCCATGGGGTCACAGAATCGGACACAACTGACTGAACTGAACTGATAGAGTAGTATTTTTCTGTGGCTAAGGTAGGAAGGGCAGTGACAGCAGAGAAGGACTTGGGAATAACTGGTAACAGGGATGGGATTTTCATGAGGCAGGGTGATGAAAATGCTCTAAAATTAGGTTTTGATGATGGTGGTTCATCCTGTGAATATATTAAACCAAACTGAACTGTATACTGTACATTGGGGAATTACATAGTATGTGAAGCATATCTGAACTTTTAAAAAATGAATGGCCGTAAAGGTAGTAATTATTTTAGTCTATATTCCCCTGCATCAAATTTTACCTAAGCCATATCAAAAACAGAATTTCGGCTTTAAAACAAACAAACAACAATAGCAACAGCAACAACAACAACAAAAAACCTCTGATATCTTATTAATAGAAATTGTTTTGGCTACATGTCACAGAGACCCAAAGTATGTATAATCACATCTTCCTAAATATCTAGATCCTTATATTCCAATCTATTTTACAAGTAACTGGTACAATAATCACTCTACAACTTTTTTCATCAGGTTTTTCCCCACTATTTAGGACATCACTATTTGGCTTCCCTGGTAGCTCAGATGGTAAAGAACCTGCCTGCAATGCAGGAGACCTGGATTTGATCTCTTGGATGGGAAGATCACCTGGAGGAAGGCATGGCAACTCACTCCAGTATTCTTGCCTGGAAAATTCCCATGGACAGAGGAGCCTGGCAGGCTATGGTCCATGGGGTCTTTAAGAGTCGGACATGACTGAGTGACTAAGCACAGCACAGGACATCGCTATCAGTCTGTACTGCCAGGGCAATAATAAAAATTTATTAATACAGTGACTTAATACTTTCTTTAAAGACCCAAGTACCTGCAGTTTTTCCAGTCTGTACCCCTCAGCATGTTCTTCTCAGCTTAGCCTCCCTCACTGCCGTAGGGAGGTGATAAAATTTTATATGCCGCACACTGACATGTCACTGATAAGTTGCAAAAGAGGAACTGTTTAAAAGTTTCTTTGGAAAATGTTATAAAACTCAAGAAAACCTTTCCTAGAGCCTTCTGGTATGCCCCCTACCCTCACTAATTATCTGAAACTGTATCATATACCCGCTCCTTCCAACTACAGTTCACTTCCTAGGGCCACAGAGGGGCTGGCCCCTCTGTAGAGCATGGAGTTAGCACTAGGAATGTACAGAATTCAGTTAGTTCAAGGAAGGGATAGAATGGCTGCTGATTATAATGGGGAAGAATTATTATCTGCTGTATGCAAACAATCCATTTTTATTTGCACTCCACCCATTAATTAAAATGTGCCATGTCATAATTTCTTCTAATCTTATATCCATTAATTTCTCCAAGTCCTGTATATTTATCTCATGTAAAAAAAAATCTTGATTAAAACTACCTATAGCTACCCACTCCCATGTAGTATTTATTTAACCCTTCATGAGACAAATAGATTCTATGGTAGTTTTAAATCTTAAAAGCCTGTTTTGGGAATTATGGTAGTAGGTAATTTATCTAGTTCCAGTATTTTGCAGGTAAGATACCAAAGTCAAGAAAAGGAAAAACTCAGTGAAATAAGAAAAGGGAAGAATTTTTAAAAAAACAGAAAGAAAGGAAGGAAATAGAAAAAAAGAAGGGGATAAAGTAAGAGAATTAGCAGGTGAAGGAAATGAACAAACCAGAAGAAAAGAAAGGTTGAGGGAGGGAGGGAGACAGAGGAAACATACAAAGAAGGAAATAAGGAAAAAATAATGAGAAAAAGAGGAGAATACAAAGGGGACTGAAAAAGGTAAAGGCAGACACATAAGACTATCAGATGAAATGTGGCATTTATTCACAGTTTGCCTAGAGAACCCATGGATCATAACATGATAACCAATGCAGGCAGTAAAACCACACCAACCTTAACAGACACCTGCTTGGTAGCAATGGCATTGTTGCTTATGATTCTGACTTCTGGGATCATCCGAGAAGAAAAGAACTGTAAATGATGACTGCGATTTTTTGAAATATTCTCAGCCACCATGAAAACTAGAGTCAAAACCTGAGTGCCAAGAAGGGTTCTGCTGTGATCTGAACATGTGTGTGTGCTAAGGTGGCTTCAGTTGTGTCTGTCTCTTTGTGAACCTGTGGCCCATAGCCCACCAGGTTCTTCTGTCCATGGGATTTCCCAGGCATTGCCAGGATTGCCATGGGATTTCCCAGGCAGTCCAGGGATTGCCTTGCCCTCCTCCAGGTGATCTTTCTGACTCAGGGATCGAACCCTGTCTTCAACATGTCCCGCATTGGCAGGCAGGCTCTCTACCACTAGTGCCGCCTGGGAAGACTGATCTAAATATACATACAGTATATTTATTGTGTGCACTTCCCAACACAGGAGACTCTCTGTGATCCAAATTGGAGTGCATATTTTCAGAATTTTGAAAGGATCAATATCTTAACTGTCATTAACCAGGTAGTTTTAAAATTATTACTTATTGGAACTTTATCAAAGTTATTTTCATGGCTTTATAATTCTACCAATTGCAGAAAAGGTAATACTAAAATAATTAATACATATTTAGTGAGTAAACAAAATAGCAAAAGTTTTGGCATTAAACTATTCAGACTTGATTTTTGTTCCTAATTTTATAGTGCACACAGAGCTATAAGATTGTGAGAACAAATTACAAGACATGTAAAGGTAGTAAATATGGCCCTAAAGTTATAAAAACTTCAGCACAGCTGTATCTCATCATTGCTGACACAAGAAAAAAAATAAGAATCACAAAAGGAAGCTTCTGCTCTTTAAATTCCTACATGAAAATTACCATACCCAATAAGTATATGTGTGGGCATTTGTCTTTTCAATTATAAAATTAAGACATATTTCTTGCAACAATAATCATAACTATAAATTTAAGCTACATTCAGAATCTTTCCAGTCCAATTACATATACCTAATATTTCCTTTGTGTGTACAAATATATGTACTCATATACAAAGTTATTTATTATAAAAATGTATACATATTTTTAATCTTACTGATATACTGTGGAAACCCATTTATACCTATATGTATGTTGGGGCTTCCCAGGTGACTCAGTGGTAAAGAATCCACCAGCCAGTACAGGAGATGTGGTTTCACTCGCTGGGTTGGGAAGATCCCCTGGAGAAGGAAATGGCAACCCACTCCAGTATTCTTGCCTGGCAAATTCTATAGACAGAGGAGGCTGGTGGGCTATAGTCCATGGGGTCACAAAAGAACTGGACACAACTTAGTCACTAAATAACAATAAGAAACAACCCAAAGAGTTCCGCTTCCTTGTAGGATTCATAAAAGAATGTTGCTCTACACTAATATCAAAGAAAATTCAAATAATCTAAAACAATCATAACTATTTTTGGTTTGCATAAGAAAGCTGAGGTTATCAGATAATTAGGTATTTTTAATTTTACATGGTAGCAATCTCCTCTAAGGAAAGACAAAATACATGAACTCTCTTGCCCACAGACAAGTTCTGAAAGAGGTGTCATCCATAAAGACATGTTAAAAAAAAAATTACAAATGAGATTTGAATGCATTTTTAGGGGCCATGTGTAGCTCACTATGAAGCAGTTCAAATTCTCAGAGATCCCCAATAAAAAGCATGATTTTGCTTTTCTCTACTCTCCAGCCAGTTTGCAAGGATCTCAAGTGGTTACAACAAAAAAGGTTATGGCTACAGCAGGAAAACTGAAGGGGCCACATATGTGCAGGACTTGAGGGGATGCTGCTCATTGACAGGAATGAAGGGGTCTACCATTGAAGAAACGGCAAACAATCCTCAACCAGCCTGATCCCAGGCAAAACTGGGATCCCAGCCCCTGTCGCTGGGTGGAGCTAAAAGAAATTTCACACAGAGGGAGTGACAGAAAATCCACTTGTTCTCATGATCCTAAACTGATCCAAAGCAAAAGACTGACTGCTGTCATTTGATGGTAGAGGGAAGGCAGCATGCTCTATCTAAGACCTTCAACTGTTACAAAGATAGGACAAACCTTCAACTGTTACAAAGATACCACAAACAGGGGAGGGGCAGAAATGCTGAAAAATATAACCATTAAGGTTCTAGAGCACAGGTCAGGAGGGAGGCTGAAATTTAGAGACAACCTGACCCCACCATAAGCCTTGAAAGGAATACCAATCAAGAGTAGACTGCAGCTACAGTAAGGGTAAAGGTACAGAAAGGAAGTGGTGCTATAAAACAGTCATACTGGTTTTTCAGAAATCTAAAGGCAAATAAAAAGCATCAAGAAAAGACAAGCCACAAAATGAGACAAAATACTTGCTAAGCACGTATTGGATAAAAGGATTGAATCCAAAGTATACTATGAAATCTTAAAACGCCATAAGAAAAAAAAAAAAGACATAACTTAAAAATGGGCAAAACATCTGAATATATACCTCACCAAAGAAGATACACAGATGGCGAATAAGCATATGAAGAGATGCTCAACACCATGTGGCATGTGGGAATTGCAAATGAAAACAATGAGATTTCACACTTATTAGAATGGCTCAAATCCAAAAAATGATCAACACTGAATGCTGGTGAGTACTCAGAGCAAGAGGAATTCTCATTGATTATTTGTGGAGATGCAAAACAGTACAACAATTTTGGAAGAGTTTGTTAGCCTCGTACAAGGTTAAATATAGTTTCATCATATAATCCAACAACAGTACTCTCTTTTTGCAGCTGATTTGACAAGTTATATCCATACTAAAACCTGAGTGCCAATATTTAGAGCATCTTTGTTCACAGCTGCCAAAAATTGAAAACAGGTGAGTTGTCCTTCAATAAGTGAATAGATGAGCAAACTGTGGTGCATCCACACGACAGAATATAATTCAGTAATAAAAATAAATGAGCTGTCAACCATCAAAGACATGGGTTAAATTTAAATGCATACTGCTGAATGAAAGAAGCCATTTTGAAAAGGCTACACAGTATAGGGCTCAAATTGTATTGCCTTCTGGAAAAGGCAAAACAGGAAATTTTCAAAACTCTGTGGTTGCTGGGGTTTGAAACAACTGAAAAGTACTGAATGCATGAAGCATGAAGGAACTTTCAGGTAGGAGAAACTACTCTGACACTCTAAAAGTGGATATATGACATAAATTTATCAAGACCCACCAAACTTCAAAGCACTCTTAAACAAAGTAAAAAATAATAATAATAATTTACAATTCATTAAATTATTGTAATTTAATGCTGAGACGCTGAGAAAGAATGTAGACTGTGGGAAAGTTTAAGGCAAATTCACTGAAGGAGATGATAAGAGGAGATATAATGGTAAGTAACTTTGGAAATGAGTAGTCTATAAATGAGTCTATAAATTTCACCATAGGACACTTCACATAAGCAATATATTTTGACTGATAATGTTCTCTCACAAGGGAGTAGAGATTAACAATTCAAAAACTATTATATATGGATATTAGAAATGAACAATTAAGTAAATGAATGGCAGATGGTAGAAGCCAGATTTCTCATTGCTGTCATGTTAATTTACAAATAAGGCAAAGCAAGAGGATAGTGATCTCTGTGGTGATGAATTAAAGTGGGAGACATCAATATGAGCTCATGTTTAACATAGATACAGAGAACTTTTCCCTTATTGAATAACTTTTGTCTTTTGTTCCCTATCCACGATAAGAGGGACCAATAATCTGATTTGCCAGCATGGTCAAACACAATAAATGGTAATAAAGTATCAAACATTATAAATACACAGCTGGGTTCACACACAAATATAAATGTATTTATAAACATGTAAACATGGACTGTATTTTCCTGAAACATTAACAGCTATAGTTTTTACTTTGTGTTACGAACATAGGCACTTGTCCCTTCTTCAGTCAGATAAGGCTAATGAAATATGTGTAGACATGTGTTTATAGTAGGTGAGTAAACACACGCATTCCTTTGCTCTGTTGGATAAGAGACCTTCAAAACAATGACCCCCAGGAGTAATAAGTTCATCCAGTACTGTGTTCTAACTCTATTCCCCAATAAAAAGAACAAAGATTCTTAGGGAAGATATCTAATTTTAGGACTTGGCAGGCAATATAACATGAGGTGGGGACATTTTACAGTAACAGAAATTAAGAAAGTATTTAAAACACATCTACACACACACACACATAAACCACTGTGAATACATCAAAGGGGCACAGGAGTTAAATGAAAGAGCTTGCAATAACCTAAGCCAAACATCTGAAAAAAAAAAAAAGAAGATCAGTATTGGCTTATAACACAAACTATAAAATAAATACAAATGAGTCTATACTGATACAAACAAAATCCCATACGCTTTTAACTGTGGATTGTATTTATTACCTCCTTAAAAATAATACAGAATGGAAAAGGAAATATAGCAGAAGAACCTTGGCAAAGACTGACTCAGTCCAGTGCTTAAGATCAATATCAACATCCGTATATCATGTTAAGGCATGCTACAGTCCATGTGGTCACTAAGAGTCTGACACGACTTAGCAAATGAACAACAACAGAAATCATTAATATGATAAAAGTGGTATTTTATGTCTATGATCTCTGCCCCAAAATATATATCCCAAGTCTAATCATGAGAAAAACAGACAATTATGACAAAATGACATCTACAAAATAGCTTATGAGTACTTCCTAAAACTGTCAAGAACATGAAAAATAAAAGGAGTCTGAGAACTCTTATAGCCAAAAAGAGTCTATAGAGACATGATAATTAAAGGTAAATTGGCCATGGGTGGAAACCTAGAACAGAAAAAGACGTAAGATAAAAATTATAAAAGAGGAAAAAATAAAGTGTGGATGAGAAATAACAGAAAATAAAAAGCAAGATCATAAGTTTATGCCCAACAATATAAAAATGACATTTAAAAATATTTGAGAAAAATGCATATATATGGAATTTAGAAAGATGGTAACAATAACCCTGTATGCAAGACAGCAAAAGAGACACAGATGTATAGAACAGTCTTTTGGACTCTGTGGGAGAGGGATAGGGTGGGATGATTTGGGAGAATGGCATTGAAACATGTATAATATATGTGAAACAAATCGCCAGTCTAGGTTCAATGCATGATACAGGATGCTTGGAGCTGTTGCACTGGAAGATGGGGAGCACGTGTACACCCGTGACGGATTCATATTGATGTATGGCAAAACCAATACAATATTGTAAAGTAATTAGCCTACAATTAAATAAATTTATATTAAAAATAAGTTATTCAAATAAAAAACTTATACTACAAAATATATATATATGTAATAAGTATGTTAATAAGATTTGTCCCCCTAAAAATAATACAGTTTTAAAGTAAAGGGTTCTAAAAAGACACATCATACAAAATATGTTTCCACAAATAACTGAGCTTCATAAGGCCAAAACATAAAAAAGTAAAAGAATTAAACAAGTCCACTGTTATCCTTAGACTCTTCAGTACTGACAACTGATAGAGCAAGTTGACTTAAAAGTAAGGATATATAAGAATCAAAGAACACTATCAAACAAGTCAATTTAGCTGACATTTAATGAACATTGCACCCAATGAAAGCAGAATATACTTTCTTTCACGTTCACAAGAAATATTTATCAAAATAGACCATATTTGGGGCCATGAAAATACTCTTCATAAATGTATGCCAACATCAATAAAAAATACATCAATAGCAGAATGATATCTGAAAAATTATAAAATCCTTAGAAAACTAAACAACACACTGATTAACTCATGGGTCAAAGAAAGGTTCCCAAAAGATGTTAGAAAATGTTTTGAAGAGAATAAAGTGAAAATATAACAATCAAAAGAACTTCCCTGGTGGCTCAGATGGTAAAGCGTCTGCCTACAATGCAGGAGACCCTGGTTTGATTACTGGGTGGGGAAGATCCGCTGGAGAAGGAAATGGCAACCCACTCCAGTACTCTTGCCTGGAAAATTCCATGGACCGAGGAGCCTGGTAGGCTATAGTCCATGGGGTTGCAAAGAGTCAGACACGACTGAGCGACTTCACTTTCACTTTCCTATAACAATCAAAATTAATAAGATTCAGCTAAAGCAGTGCTTAGAGGAATATTCATAGCATTAAACATATATGTGAAAAAAAAATAAAGGTCTCAAGTTAATGGCCCTAACTTCTACCAGAAGAAGCAGAATATGGAAGTAAAAGAAATAAATCCCAAATAAGCAGAAAGAATAATAAGAGCAGATTTAGTGAAATTTAAAACAGAAATAATAGGAAATAAAAACCGCTGAAACCAAAAGCTAGTTCTTTAAAAATATGAGAAATACCATTAACCCTTAACCGATCAAGAAATAAAAGACACAAAGTGCTAATATAAAGAATGAAAAAGGGAGTGACATTAGCATTATAGCATCCAATTGTGAATTAAAAAGAGATAGGACCTTGGTCAGGCGGCAGAGCCAAGGGAGTTGGTGAGCCTGCCAAACTTCCGACTCTCCATGATCTGCAAAGAGGGTACTGGGGCATGGTGGATAGAGGATTTGTGGCGGTTCAGCCTGCCTGACAGAGGAATCCGCCACACCATCTAAGTGGAACAGAGATGAGTTTTGAGTAGAGGAGATGGAGAAATTTTCTAAGTTGGCCTCCCTGCCAGGGCAACACTGCAGGGCACTGGGCTTTAGGCAACATCAAAGGTTACCTCTTCAGCAAAGCTGGTGGAAAGCAAAAGTGGTGAGTGACCATCCATCTGCCTTGGTGCAGGCTGCAGCTAGAGTTACACATTTTTCTCAAGTAACACCCAGATTTCTAAGAAGGCATCTCGGTGACTGGGGGGAGAAAGAAGCAAAGGATGGAGGGAGACAAAAGTATTAAAGGGCATTGAAGGAATGCATTCCTGTTGTGTGCTTTGGGATTTCAGTAGTCAATCCACCTACAGACTCCTTAGAATGCCCCCTACTACAGGATCTCCCTGCTAGGATGTGGTCAACCTCCAAAGTTGCAGGTGCTGAGACAACATCTCCTGCCACTCTATTGCTAGTTCCCACAATATCAGAGTGAATCCAGGAGATCCAGCTCCAGGAGGAGAAACCACACACTTGAGATATAGTGCCACCTTCTAAAATGTAAAAGTAAGGTTACTAATCATCAGCTTGCTGAATTGTAAGAAACAAAGAAAACATAAATTCATAGCTAAAGAAAGTGTCTTCTATTCAAATGTAAAAGCACATGTGTATATCAAACACTATGAAAAGATAAATCAGGTATCACAAAAAGAAAATGGTATTTCTCTAGCAACCAAACTCAAACACATAGAAAATTGTGTTCTAATTGGTAAAGAATTCAAATAGTGGTTAAGAAGAAATTTAATAAGCTACAAGAAAATTCAGAAGGTAATTCAATAAACTCAGGAATAAAATTAATAAACAGAAGGAATTTCTTACCAAAGAGATTGAAATTTAAAAAGAACCAAATTCTGGAGCTGAAGGATTCAATGAATGAGATGAAGAAAGCAATAGAGAACATAAGTAACAGCTCAGACTAGATGAAAGAAAGATTAAATGACTTGGGAAAGAGGCCTATAGAAATAATTTCAGTTAAAAGAAGAGAAGTTAGACAGAAACCCTATAAGAGTTATCAGATTCAATCAGAAAGGCAAATATTGAAAAACAACAAAAAAACCCTCTAACAGAAGGAGAGGAGAGAGAACAAGGAACAAAGAGTTTATTTAGAGAAATAATAGCTGAGAATTTCCCAAATTTATAGAGGAAATTAAATATACAAGACACAAAGCTAATAGAAGATTCTATTATCACAATGAAAAAAGATCTTATCCAAAATATAAAATAACAATGCTGTCAAAAAACAATGATTAAAAACAAATCAGTCATATGGAAAAAATAAAGAACATAGCCTAGAAATCTTAGCAAACTTAAGAAGACTGAAATCATACCAACTAATTTTTCTGACCACAATGGTATGAAAATAGACATCAACAAACAAAAGAATGATAGAAAATCTATAAATGTGTAGAAACTAAACACTGTGATTCTGAAAGACCAATGAGTCAAAGGAGAAATAAAAGGGAAACCAAAAATATCTTGAAACAAACAAACAAAAAATATAAACATACCAAAACTTATGAGAAGCAGCAAAAGCAGTTCTGAGAACAAAGTAACATATTAAGAAATTAGAAAGATCTCAGTTCAGTTCAGTCACTCAGTCATGTCTGACTTTTTGCACCTCCATGGACTGCAGCACGCCAGGCTTCCCTGTCCGTCACCAACTCCCGGAGCTTACTCAAACTCGTCCATCAAGTCGGTGATGCCATCCAACCATCTCATCATCTGTCATCCCCTTCTCCTCCTTCCTTCAATCTTTTCCAGCAACATGGTCTTTTCCAATGAGTCAGTTCATCACATCACGTAGCCAACGTACTGGAGCTTCAGCTTCAGCATCAGTCTTTCCAATAAATATTCAGCACTGATTTCCTTTAGGATGGACTGGTTGAATCTCCTTGTAGTCCAAGGAACTCACAAGAGTCTTCTCCAACACCACAGTTCAAAAGCATCAATTCTTCGGTGCTCAGCTTTCTTTATAGTCCAAATCCCACATCCGTACATGACTATTGGAAAAACCATATCTTGGACTAGGTGGACCTTTACTGGCAAAGTAATATCTCTGCTTTTTAATAAGCTGTCTAGGTTGGTCATAGCTTTTCTTCCAAGGAGCAAGCATCTTTTAATTTCATGGCTGCAGTCACCATCTGCTGTGATTTTGAAGCCTCCAAAAATAAAGTCTGTCACTGTTTCCATTATTTCCCCATCTATTTGCCATGAAGTGATGAGACTGGATGTCATAATCTTAGTTTTCTAAATGCTGAGATTTAAGCCAAATTTTTCACTCTTCTCTTTCACTTTCATCAAGAGGCTCTCTAGTTTTTCTTCACTTTCTGCCATAAGGGTGGTGTCATCTGCATATCTGAGGTTACTGATATTCCTCCTGGCAATCTTGACTCCAACTTGTGCTTTATGCAGCCTAGCATTTCACATGATATGCTCTGCATATAAGTTAAAGCCTTGACATACTCCTTTCCTGATGTGGAACCAGTCTGTTGTTCCATGTCCAGTTATAACTGTTGCTTCTTAAGCTGCATACAGATTTCTCAGGAGGCAGATAAAGTGGTCTGGTATTTCCATCTCTTTAAGAATTTTCCACAGTTTGTTGTGATCTAGACAGTCAAAGGCTTTGGAATAGTCAATAAAGCAGAAATAGACATTTTTCTGGAACTCTCTTGCTTTTTCAGTGATCCAGTGGATGAACAATTAAACAATTAAGTAGACAATTTAATTGTTTGAACATGAAAAATTAATTTGCAGCAAATTAGATAAATCTGGAAGGAATAAACTTCTATGACAGAATCAGGAAGAAATGAAAAATTTGAACAGACCAATAATGAGTAAAGACGTAATCAAAAAACTCCCAATACAGAATACTCTAGGATTACAGAGTTTACTGACAAAATCTACCAAAGAATTAATTTCAATCTTTTGATGTTTCTAAAAAATTGAAAAGGGGCAAACACTTCAAAACCAGTTCTACGAAGCCAGAATTACTCTGATACAAAAGCCAGAGAAATATACTAAAGGAAAATAAAACTATACTAATATCATTGATGAATACAGATGCAGAAATTTTAAAAAGAATATTAGCAAACCAAAGTCAAGAACATACTTAAAAGTCTATATTAAATGACAATAGGGAGATAGATAGATAGACAGATAAATGTGTGTATGTGTGTGTGTATGGAATGCAAAGCTGGTAACATAAACAAATCAACACATCATATTCAGAGAATATAAGGTCAAAATCACAAGATCTTCTCAATAGATGCAGAAAAAGCCTTTGACAAAATACAACATCCCTTTTGATAAAAATCCCTTCACAAACTAGATATAGAAGGAATCTAATAAAAGTGATAAGAGGAAACCTACTGCTATCTTTCTGTTTAATAGAAAAAAATTGACAACTTTTCTTATAAGATCAAGAACAAGACAGAGATGCTCACTATTTATTTATATTTTTAAATGTCTTGGTGAAGTTACAAAAACTTAAAGGTAAGGGAGAAAGAAAATGTAATTTTCCATCCAGACAGGAAAAAAAAACATGCTACTGAAGAAGAGAAGTTAGAAGTTGTTGAGACTATCACATAGGCCAACTCAATCTAGGCATCATCTTTACTAGATTTATATAGCGATTCCATTATAATAACTTTTAGTTAAAATAATATAATTTTTTCTTAAAGTAGCATGTGGTTGAACTTTTTTTTAATTATATTGACCAACTCGCAGAGATTACCAAATGCTCACATAAAGTTAGGGAATGGGCCAAAATATAATCTTTACTGATAAACAGGAACCGGAAAGGCACCCAGGCTACTTAATTGCAACTGTTAAGAGTTTTAAATGTTATAAGAATTGAAATACCCTGAGAAAACCATAACTGAAAAACAAACATGTACCCCAATGTTCATTGCAGCACTATTTACATCGCCAGAACATGGAAGCAACCTAAAAAACTGCTGACAGATGAATAGATAAAGAAGCTGTGGTACCAGGTCACGCATGACCCTGAAGCAGAGTTTGATCTTCTACTCAAAATCTGACCCTGGTTTCTGATGTGTCAACCATCATGGAAATTTCCTCTAGTTAGTAAAGATGATGACGATGGCATATTTAAAACCTTGAATAAGTTTCTTAATATTCCACATATTGAAATAGAATTCACATACAATTTCTCTTAAAACACACACACACACACACACACACACACACACACACACACACACACACACACCCTGCAGAATGAATACAATTTAAGTCATTAGAATATAACTTTGATCATTTCACTCATCTCAAGAACATGTACTAACTATTGTCTGTCATACCAAATGAAAGACAAAATCTTACTGTGCCCATGTGGTAAACATGACATACATTACATTACATTAATGTAATTGATACATTACATTAATGTAATTGATACATTACATTACATACTAAAGGTTTCTGTGGCAAAGAAACTAGGGCTTTCTAGATCACATCTTTTAGATATTTCTCATTGTGGTATAGACACAACAAAAAAGGAGTAAAAAAAAAAAACATATTAAAGAAGTCATCCCTGAGTTTACAGCAATTTTAAAAGCACAGCAGAGGACCATGATATTGATGAACTGGAAGGAAAGAAATAGTCCAATGGAGTGGTAACATATCATAAAGACACTTTAATAAAGTTAAGAGGAGTGAGAGTGAAAGAGAACCGCAACAGTGATAATGATCACGATCAGAAGTGGTGGCAGGGATACCGAGCAACAGACAAATGGCAGGACGTACCCATGAAATACAGATGACAACAGAAAGAAAACAGCCAATGAGGCAATAAATCACCAGCAAGAACAACAGCAACCAGTTCTGTAATCAGAAAGGCGCTGAAAAGGAGTGAAACCTGCCCAACAATTCACTTCCTTTTATACGTAATAACCTTTTAAGAATCTATAAAATCTATCTCAAGAAAGGGGCTGACGAATCAGGAGAATTAGAAACCACCTGAGCGGATTTCAGCATCCCTAGAAGTTATCAGCCAGAAATCTGGAAAGTGCTTCAAGAAGAACAGTCCCAGAGCAGGAAGAGACCCACACGTGGTGTAGCATGATGTCAAGCTAAGTCAGGAAGCAAAGTGCACTACAGCTTGGACAGGACCCCACGTGGGCACAAGTGGTAAGGAACAGCTTTAGACCAGTAGCTCTCAGTGGGACTGGCACTGCCCCTGGGGCCATTTTTGGGTGTTTTCAATGATCACAATGGGAAACTGGAGCCAGGCATGCTAGATAGGACAGTCGTCAATAACAAAGACTTATCTTGCATCCTGCAAGTCTTTCCAATGTCTCACTGGACTTTTCTGTAGATGGAAAATTCCTGTTTATAATTATCTAAATTTAGAACCCAACCCCAATTTACTTATAGACACAGTTTCCTGCACATTTTAATAACTACTAAATTTTCAAAGACTGCAATTTCCTTGAATGTAAACTGAGGAAGGATTATACTATGTTTCATTTGAAATTATATCACAGTTGTTCACCATTTTGGAAAATCATGTCACCAAATCATGGTGTTTAATACAACATACCTGCATCCATCTCTATTTGCAGCTGTTACATTTATGGTTATTCCATGTGTGCCTATGTATTCTTATTTAGTCATCATTTCAAAACTTCAAATATAAAGAACTTTTTCGGCTCCAGTTTCATCCATCTCATCAGAACTGATTCAAATGAATTCTTTTAACGGCTGAGTAATACTCCATTGTGTATATGTACCACAGCTTTCTTATCCATTCATCTGCTGATGGACATCTAGGATTGCTGGGTCATAAGGTAGTTCTATTTGCAATTTTTAAGGAATCTCCACACTGTTCTCCATAGTGGCTTTATTGCTTGCAGATTTTGGATCGCAGCCATTCTGACTGGTGTGAAGTGGTACCTCATTGTGGTTTTGATTTGCATTTCTCTAATAATGAGTGATGTTGAGCATCTTTTCATGGCCATCCGTATGTCTTCTTTGGAGAAATGTCTATTTGGATTAGTTGTTTGTCAGTTGCTTCATTTTGCTATTATTTTCTCCCATTCAGAAGGCTGTCTTTTCACCTTGCTTATATTTTCCTTTGTTGTGCAGAGCCGATTATACAGAGTGAAGTAAGCCAGAAAGAAAAACACCAATACAGTATACTAACACATATATATGGAATATAGGAAGATGGCAGTATGCAAGACAGGAAAGAGACACAGATGTGTATAACGGACTTTTGGATTCAGAGGGAGAGGGAGAGGGTGGGATGATTTGGGAGAATCACATTCTAACATGTATACTATCATGTGAATTGAATCGCCAGTCTATGTCTGACGCAGGATGCAGCATGCTTGGGGCTGAACTAAAAGAACTTTTGCCAATTAAAAAAAAAGAAGTTGTGCTACATATATACAATGAAATATTATTCAGCCATAAATAGGAATGAATTTGAGTCAGTTCTAGTGAAGTGGAATAACCTAGAGTCTGTCATACAGAATGAAGTAAGTCAGAAAGAGAAAAACAAATACCGTATATTAATGCATCTATATGGATTCTAGAAAGATGGTACTGATGAACCTATTTGCAGGGCAGATATAGAGAACAGACATGAACATAGCAGGGGAAGGAGAAAGTGAGACGAACTGAGAGAGTAGCAATGAAACATATATATATTAGCATATGTAAAGCAGATAACTAATGGGAAGTTGTTATATAATATGGGGAGCTCAAATTGGTGCTCTGTGACAACCTAGAGGATGGGATGGGGTGGGAGTTAGCAGGGAAGTTCAAGACGGAGGGGATATATGTCTACCTATGGTTGATTCATGTAGATGTATGGCTGAAACAAACACAACATTGTAAAGCAATTATTCTCCAATTAAAATTCTTTTTAAAGAATTTAATCATATGAAATAATGTTCATATTCCTCAAACTGTCTTAATTAAATATTTGTGACTAGATTCCTGATGGATGATACTCATTTTAGAGCCACTCTGCACAAATCCTAGTAGGAGAAAAGTTAAGGAGAGACTTTACAGCAGCATATCTGAGTCCAAAAATCAATCCAGAAGACAATGCTTCAGATAACTCAATGACAATTTTATGTACTCTGTGACAATAATCAAATGATAGAAATTAAGACTGAATATGTATTTTATAAACTTAACACTCCCTGTGTGGTTTCTACTATTTACAAACAAACAAAACTCTCTACTGGTTTCCTAAATTCACATCTACAACTGTAAATGTATACAAATGTGTACAAATTCATTTGTACAACCTCTGGATCCAATAATGTTAACTGATATGAAATTCAGATAAATAATTAACCCACTTAGACTAAGAACTCTCTTAGCTGTTTTTTGTGAAATATTTATTTACTATAGTTATTCTGATATTTAAAATATTTCAAACTAACTTCAGAGTTACAGAAAAGGTATAAAAATTGTACCAATAATTTTGATCTGCTCGGGGAACTAAAATCCCACATGCCGTAGAGCAACTAAGTCCGAGCACCACAATTAGAGAGTCTGGGCACCACAACAAAATATCCTGCATGATGCAATGAATACCCTGCCTGCCACAAGTAATATCTGATGCAGCCAAATAGATATTTTTTTTAAGTGACAATTGATAGTTTCAGAATTCATAATTTGCATATCACCCAAGTGTTTGAAATTTAGCAAATTGTTAAAAGTATCAAAAATTCCAAGATCAAAACTTTAAAGTTTTAAAAAATGGGGGAAGATTGAATGGAGAGATAATCTCTGAATTCCATACAAAAGTATAGAGAACCAGGACAAAACTATAAAATCATGTTTAAATGTCCATGGTTTGAACCAGAGAGGACTCCTTAAGTAGATTATAAGGCAAGAAGGATCTAAGGGTAAATCTGCAAAGAGTCCAGCAGAAGGTTTTCAAAGAACCACAAATAAAGAGAGAAAGGAATTTCAGTTCACATGAGTGGATAAAGGAGATAATCTGTGGCAAATATCCTATCTAAGCTTGAAACAGTTCCTGGAAACAGATAATGTATTTACCATTCACTCAGGAGCTCAAACCTTCACATTTATGATTTTATTCCCCTCCCTCACCCCTACCATTTTCCCTCATGCTTTCATTCTCACAGCTCATTCTGCCTGCCTCTCTCTCCCCTACTCACTCCCCTCCATTTCAGAACTAATTCTAGATATGATGCATTTTACCTCTAAACATTTCATTTGTGTATTTCCAAAGCCATTTTCTTATATGATCACAGTGCAATTATTAACACAAAATTAACACCGTCAGTTCAATCACTCAGTCATGTCCGACTCTTTGCAACCCCATGGACCACAGTATGGAGAAGGCAATGGCACCCCACTCCAGTACTCTTGCCTGGAAAATCCCATGGATGGAGGAGCGTGGTAGGCTGCAGTCCATGGGGTCGCTGAGGCTCAGACACGACTGAGTGACTTCACTTTCACTTTTCACTTTCATGCATTGGAGAAGGAAATAGCAACCCACTCCAGTGTTGTTGCCTGGAGAATCCCAGGGACCGGAGAGCCTGGTGGGCTGCCATCTATGGGGTCACACAGAGTCAGACATGACTGACGCGACTTAGGAGCAGTAGCAGGACCACAGTATGCCAAGCCTGCCTGTCCATCACCAACTCCCAGGTCTCAAACTCATGTCCATTGAGTTGGTGATGCCATCCAACTATCTCATCCTCTGTTGTACCCCTCTCCTCCTGCCCACAATCTTTCCCAGCATCAGGGTCTTCTCAAATGAGTCAGCTCTTTGCATCAGGTGGTCAAAGTACTGGAGTTTCAGCCTCAACATCAGTCCTTCCAATGAACACTCAGGACTGATCTCCTTTAGGATGGACTAGTTGGATCTCCTTGCAGTCCAAGGGACTCTCAAGAGTCTTCTCCAACACCACAGTTCAAAAACATCAATTCTTTGGCGCTCAGCTTTCTTTATAGTCCAACTCTCATATCCATACATGACTACTGGAAAAAACATAGCCTTGACTAGACAACCTTTGTTGACAAAGTAATGTCTCTGCTTTTTTAATATGTTGTCTAGGTTGGTCATAACTTTCCTTCCAAGGAGTAAGTGTGTTTTATTTTCATGGCTGCAGTCACCATCTGCAGTGTTTTTGGAGCCCAGAAAAATAAAGTCAGCCACTGTTTTCACTGTTTCCCCATCTATTTGCCAGTTTTCTGAATGTTGAACTTTAAGCCAACTTTTTCACTCACCTCTTTCACTTTCATCAAGAGGCTCTTTAGTTCTTCTTCATAACTTTCTACCATAAGGGTGGTGTCATCTGCATTTCTGAGGTTACTGATACTTCTCCTGGCAATCTTGATTCCCGCTTGTGCTTCATCCAGCCCAGCGTTTCTCATGATGTACTCTGCATATAAGTTAAATAAGCAGGGTGACAATATACAGACCTGACGTACTCCTTTCCTGATCTGTAAGCAGTCTGTTGTCCCATGTTCAGTTCTAACTGTTGCTTCCTGTATTTCTTGAGAAATACAGCTATCTCAAGAGGCAGGTCAGGTGGTCTGGTATTCTCTTCTCTTGAAGAATTTTCCACAGTTGTGTTTTTTTTTTTTTTTTCGTAATCCACACAGTCAAAGGCTTTGGCATAGTCACTAAAGCAGAAATAGATGTTTTTCTGGAACTCTTGCTTTTTCGATGATCCAGCAGATGTTGGCAATTTGATCTCTGGTTCCTCTGCCTTTTCTGAAACCAACTTGAACATCTGGAAGTTCACGGTTCACACATTGCTGAAGCCTGGCTTGGAGAATTTCGAGCATTACCAGCGTGTGAGATGAGTGCAATTGTGCAGTAGTTTGAGCATTATTTGGCATTGCCATGAGAACCCCATGAACAGTTTTGACATTATTATTCATTAATAAGTTAATGTTTACAACTGTGGCCATACTGACCTTTATAGAGAGAAAGTTGTTTTTGTTTTTGTTTTTTTCTCCTAGTCTAATTCAGGACCACTTATTGTCATCACTTTTTATGTCTTTCATTTTATGTTACCTGGAAGAGTTTATTGGTTTTTCTTATCTTTTATGTTCTTAACATTTTTTAATGAGTATGGGCCATTTATTCTAGTGACTGTTCTTCAAATTGGATTTATATATTTCCTCATGATTACATTTATCTCACATACTTTTTTGAGACCTGATGTATTCTTTCAAGTACATCATATTAGGAGGCAAATAATATATATTTGTTTCTCTAATGGTACCATTAACTTGGATCACTTATTCTAGGTAGCATTTGTCAGGTTTATCTTACTGAAAGTTAATCTTTTTCCCTTGGTATTTAATTTCCCTTGGTATTATAGGCAAATACTTTGAGATAATGTAAATATACTGCTTCTAATTAAACTTTTACCCATTAGTTTTAACATCCATTGATGTTTACTGTCTAAAACTGTTGTTAATGTGATAGTTACCAAACTGTGATATACAAAGTATTCATTAGTCCTTCTATAGCAACTGATTTGCAATATATGTGAACCTGATTGATTTTTATTGGGTTAAATATTGGAAAAGTTGCTACATAGATATAATAATTTTTCTGAGGCTTAAAAATCTTTAATATAGAGTAAGAATATTTACTTTAAATGAAAAATATCCTGTATAGCTTTGTAAAAATTAAAATTTTCCGATGTAATTATTCAGATTAGATTTTTAGGTTAGATTTTTACCACATCCTTTGATGTGGACTTAAGTATACATTTAAAATCATCTTTCACTTTTATCTAATCAAGATTCACTATTCTGTCACAAAATAAAATTACAGTGTGAATAGAATTCATTTTGCACTCTAGATCAAAGTAAATTATAAGCCTATCTATAAGTCATGGAATGGAACAAGTTGAAAAGTAGAAGGATACACAAAAAATAAAGAGAAAGGAATCTACCTATAACACTAAAGGAATGCATCAAATCAAAAGGGAAGAAACCAAGAGAATATGACAGAAACAGAGAACTATAAAAGCAACCAGAAAATAATGAATAAAATGGCAATATATGCATACATATTAATAACAAAAGTGTAAATGAACTAAATATTCCAATCAAAAGCTACAGAGTAGCTGAATAGATAAAAACAAGATCTATCTATATGCTGTCCACAAGACTCACCTTAAAGCTAAAGACACACATAGAGTGAAAGTGAAGAGAACAAAAAAGATATTTCAGGCTTATGGGGGTTAAAAAAAAAACAAAAAACAAAAACCTTGGGTAACAATACATATATCAGAGAAAACAGACTCTAAAATAAAGACTGTAACAAAAGATTATAAGGGGCATTATACAATGATAAAGAGGGCAATCCAACAAGAGCATATAATATTTGTTAAATACTTATGCACCCAACACAGGAACACCTAAATATATACAGCAATATAAATGGAGAAACAAAAATAAATGGAGAAACTGACAGCAACTCAATAATAGTAAGAGACTTAAGTACCTCACTTATATAAATGGATAAAATATCCAGGAAGAAAATCATTAAGTAAACATTGTCCTTAAATAACATTTTAACAAATGAGTTTAATAAATATACACAGAGTATTTTATCCAAGAGCAGAATATATTTTATTTTCAATTGCACATATAACATTCTCTAGATAGGTCACATGTAGGGCACAAAACAAGTCTCAGTAAATCTAAGATCAAAATCCCATCAAGAATCTGTATTCTCATTACAACATTATGAAACTAGAAATCAACTACAAGAAGAAGTGGAAAAAACACAAATGCGTGGAGACTACATAACAGTTGCTACTAAACAATCAATGGTCAATGGAGAAATATAAGAGGGAATTTTAAAATACCTGGAAACAAATGAAAATGGAGACACAACTTTCCAAAATCTATGAGACAGCAAAAGCAGTTCTTAAAGTTCACAGCAATTTATGCTGGCCTCAGGAAATAAGAAAAAGCTCATACAATCTGAATGTGCATTTTAATGAACTAAAAAAATAACAATCAAAGCTCAAATTAAGAAAATTAAAAAGATCAGAGCAAGAATAAATGAAATAGATATTAGGAAAAAAAAAGAGAAAAGACAAATGGAACTAAGAACTGTTTCTTTGAAAAGATAAATCAATAAACTATTAGCCAGGCTAATCAAGGGAAAAAGAGCCTAAATAAATAAAACCATAAATGAAAGAGGAGTAATTACAACCAATAGCATAGAAATATGAAATATCTTAAGAGAATGCTATGAACAAATACATACCAAAAAAGTAGACAGCCCCCAAAATGAGCTCCTAGAAACACACAATCTTCCAAGGTTGAATCATGAATAAATAGAAGATCTGAATATGCAATCACTAGTAATGATATTGCATCAGTAATTTAAAAACCCTAAAAAGCAAAGTCCGAGTCCAGATGACTTCACAGGTGAATACTACCAAACATGTAAAGAGGAGTCAGTGTGAATCCTTCTCATATTATTCCAAAAAATTGAAGCAGCAACACTTCTGAACTCATTTTATGAGATCACCATTATCTAAACATCCAAGGTAGCCAAAGAGTACACAGAAAAGAGAAATACAAACCACATCACTGATGAACTTCTTCCTGTCAGATCAGCAAGAAGAAAAGGATGCCCCTTCTCATCAATTTTGCTACAACAGTTAGGCAAAGAAAGAAATAATAATCATCTGATTTGGAAAGAAAGAACTGTCACTATTTTGTAGATGACATGATATTATATACAGAAATTCCAAAGATTCCATCATAAAACTTAGATCTAATACATTCATTCAAGTTGCAGATTACAAAATTAATATAGAAAAATCTGTTGCATTTCTATACATTAATAACAAAATATCAGAAAGAGAAATGAATAACAAAAATTCTATTTATAATTGTATCAAAAATAATAAAAGAGGAATAAATTTAACCAAGGAGGTAAAAGACCTACTACTCTCTGAAAACTATGAAACACTAAGGAAAGAAACTGATGATGACACAAATAAATGGAAAGATATACTGTATTCATGGACTGGAAGAATCAATATTGTTATTAATAAAATGTCCATGAAAGCCAAAGAAATCTATGATTCAATTAATTCCCTATCAAATTACCAAAGGCATTTTTTAGAGAACTAGAAGTTTGTATGGGACCACAAAAGATAGACTGGACAAAGCAATCAAGCAAAAAGAAAAAGAACAAAGCTGGCATGCTCCAGACTTGAAACTCTACTACAAAGTTATACTAATCCACAGAATACACACACAGAGATCAATGAAGTGGAGGAAATAGGTGAAGGGGATTACAAGGCACAAAATTCCAGCTGTAAAATAAGTCACAGAGATGTAACATACACACAGGGAATATAGTCCATAATATTTTAACCGCATAGTATGGTGACAGATGAAAACTGGACTTACTGCAGTGGTCATAATGTATAAAAATATCAAATCACTATGTTGCACACCTGACCCTAATATAATATTGTATATTAACTATACCTCAATTTAAAAATTAAGAAAAGACTCAATGGGAGAGAAAAAATACACATGGTTCAATTATGAAATACAAAGAAAATTTATATAATTTTTAAAGAGAAAAAAGTAAGTCAGTATATTCAAATATACTTCACTGGTATCCTACATGTACCAGTATCATGTGAAAATTAAAGTAAATCTCTATGTAACAAGATAGAATAAACCTCAAAAAGACAACATGATTCACATATTCTGTTGCTGCTGCTGCTGCTGCTGCATCACTTCAGTCGTGTCCGACTCTGTACGACCCCATAGACGGCAGCCCACCAGGCTCCCCCGTCCCTGGGATTCTCCAGGCAAGAACACTGGAGTGGGTTGCCATTTGCTTCTCCAATGCATGAAAGTGAAAAGTGAAAGGGAAGTCCTTCAATTAAAAAAATTACCAGGACTAACTGCCACAAAGCAAATGCTCAAGTCATTAAAAAGCTCTGGTACTCTGAACAAACATATAAGACGTAAACCAAATTGATATACTACTTGGGAAAAAAAAAGAATGAAAATCTGCCATTTGCAACATGAATGGATATAGAGAGTATTATGCTAAGTGAATAAGTCATAAAAAGACAAATACTATATAATTTCACTTACATGTGGAATCTAAAAAACAATCAGAATAATGGAGACAGAGAACAAAAAGGCAGTTGCCAGAAGGGAGAGGTTTGCATAGAGGAAAGAAATAAGTAAGGGAAATTAAGAGGTACAACCTCTAGTTGCAAAATAAATTAAGTGACTGGTATGAAACGTACAGTGTGGGGAATAATAGTCAATAACTATGTGGCATCTTTGTCACATACCTTAACTGACTTACTGTGGTAATTATTTTGAAATGTTTAGAAAAATCATTATGCTGTATAACAGGAACTAACTTAGTGTTACAGGTCAATTATACTTCAAAAACAAACTCAGAAAAAGAATTTAGGGGTGGGGAGAGATAGTCAAAAGGTACAAATTTCCTGTTAACAAGATAAGTAAGTACTAGGGATGTAATGTATAAGATAATACATATAATTAACTGCTGTATTTTATATATGAAAGCTGTTAAAGAGAATAGGTCCTAAGAGTTCTCATCATAGGCAAACTTTTTTAAAAACTATTTCTTTACTTTTGTATCTGTCAGATGATAGATATTCACGAAACTTACTGTAATAATCATTTCATGATGTATATGAGTCAAATCATACAGTGTACACTTTAAACTTAATAGTGCTGTATGTCAATTATAGCTCAGTAACACTGGGGGAACAACAACTTGATATCTAAGAGTGTAAATGAGTTCTGAAAGCGAAAATGTTTGAGAAGTGTTCTGTTGATAACATGAGTTGATTACTTACCATGCTGTTGAGTGAAGAGGGTTGCAAAATGTTGCATTCCTATCTCTTTTTTTGAAGTATATATATTTAGATAAATGTATGGCTACTAACTTGTAATTGGGACCACCTCTGACAGTAGTATTACAAAAGCTTTTTTCTTCCAATTTTAAGTTCATTTCTATGTTCAAAAAATCATACATTAGAAATTATTTGTATGAAAAATAATTTTTTAAAAAGCAAAAAAGGGGCATGCCAACATTTCTTATACAATAAATAATTTTAAAAAAATTATCAGAGAATATTCTGTTACATAGGTGCAATTACCTGACATTGCTCATATTATAGAATGGACTTGGGCTATTTATTGCATAATATTTTTCAATAAACAACTCAACAATGAGGTAATTTTTTAAGGTAAAGGGAACCATAAAATCAAATACATTCACAAAGTGGAATAATAGCTAAACTACAAGCAAAAAGAGGAATAACTTTAGAGAAATTTTATAAATGATATGTCTAAAAATATCACAGAATATGCCAATTTCTCTTTCTACAATATGATATCAACTAAAGACAACTGTATCCACTACACTGTGTATTAGACGTATATGGATTACCTGCGACTTATTGCAGGTTGGGGCCTTTAAACAACACCAATCTTACTGCCCCATCCCATTCCCTAGTAACCACTATTTTACTTTGCTTTTTTTTTACTTTTGATTTCCTTTAGGATTGACTGGTTTGATCTTGCTGCCCAAGAGACTATCAAAAGACTTCTCCAGCACCACAGTTCAAAAACATCAATTCCTCAGCACTCTGCCTTTTCTAAAACCATCATGGCCTCTTTTTCTCCTGATCTACCCCTCCTGAAAACCTCCAAAGTATCTATATTCTTTACCTCATTATTTAACTGTTATACATTTCTATAAGTTTAATGCATATTTTACATTGTCAATATTGCTGCTAAGTAAATTATTAGCTAGAGGGGAATATGTTTATACTTCTATATATACCACAATACTTTGAATTCTGCTGAATAAACTAGAACAGAGGGAGGATATTGATTTTAAACACTGACATTACATGAGTTCCCACTACTCCATGTTTTTATAGTTAATTTTCCAATCAATCTTGTGAGGTAGATACACTAATATGCAACTGGAAAATGCAGAATCTGTTGCTTGAACTGACCACATGATTTTTCAAAGATGGTTCTGTTAATTGGTAGGAGAAATGGAAATCAAACTCACTTTACTTTGATGAAAATGTGACTCTTCCATTACATAAGGCTGAATCTAAATATTTATCAAATAAGTAATTATTTATATATGCTACTTATATGTTCCATGAATATGTTCTCATAATCTTCCCTTACTTTGCATGCATTACAGAAAAATAATATATATACTTTTATATTCTGTTTCTTATGAAGAAACAATATGGCTACTGGCCATAGCAAACAGAAATTTTAGGTCATAATTTACTAAAAAAAATCAGAATGAGGTTTGCATGTTAAAATACAGAGTGAAAAAAAGTTAATAATCCCATAAAATGCCTAGTAGGATGTCAGACATGATTCAGGATGACATGATCTATGCAAATGACAAACATATACCATTTGCTTTTGTTGTGAGTCACTGTAAAAATTAGAAATCATCAAGATAGAGACTAAAAACAGATTAATTCACTCTATGAAAGAAACATGCCACAAATCTTCACAACAAAATTTGTTCCTTTCCCTGTCACAATTTTTCATGGGAGCAGTTACTTCAGAAAATTATTTTAAAATCTGTGCTCAATTTAAAAGATTTTGTAACATTAAATTATATCAAGTGAAGCAAATTCTATTAAAAGAACAAAGTATTTCAAAGCATAGGCGGTTAACTATTCTAAAGAATATGTAGTGTTTCATAATTTTAAATGTAAATTTGATCAATTACATATAAAAAATTTAGATCACTAAAACCATAGAAAGTCAGAAAACTTCTTTCAAAGTAATGGCATATTAGAACTTAAAAGTTGTGCACAAAGAATTTTTGGCTTTAACAAAAACCATCAAAATTTTATGAGATTTTGATGAAAGTTAGCATGTTACATAGCGTGTCTTTAAAAAAAAGTCTTAATTCCAAGTTATGGGGGAAATGACTCAAGTGAAATATAGAAATATCAAAAATAGAAAAGCGAGTCTTTCCCTTGGAAATGGGCAAGTAAATAAGGTCCCTTTACAGAATAAATCGAAGCCTGTTAAAATATGCTTGAAAAGGACTTTAAAAGATTTTCCCAAAAAATATACCAGATATACAATATGACTTTTCTCACATTGAAAAGTAAGATTAAGTCAGATTTAGACAACATCAAGCAAGTTTTACTGTTCAGTTGCATGCCTGTGCAAGTATGACAACTTTATTTTAAATTATTTTAACTAGCTTACTTATAAGGAAGATATTCAACGTTATTGTATATGCTCACCTCTCAAGTTTTAGACAAATTTGACTAAAGATGGAGAAGACCAATACATTGCCAAATATAAAACATTGCTGAGAAAATCTGAAAATGAACTAAAGAAACTAGAAGGTATATAGTGCTTCTGGATCAGATAACTAAGAAGTATTAGATTAAGATGTTGATTCTTTTCAAGCTATTCTACAGTATTGATACAATCCCAGTCAAAATTCAAGCAGATTTTTCAAGTATAAATTGACAAAGTGACTTCAAATTCTATACTTAAAAAAAATCAGAAAAAGGAACCCGAACTTTCAAAAACAATGATGGTAAAGGAATTTCAAAGTTGCTCAATTTATACTACCTGATTTTAAGAAACATTTTAAACCAATAATAGAGTGTGGTAAGGTCATAAAAGGCAAAAAATGAAACAGAAAATAGAGTCTAAAAATAAACCAACACATCTATGGTCAATTGGTTTTCAAAAAAGATATGGAAGCAATTTAACAGGAAAAAGCTTATTTTAAATATTATAGGAACAATTCAGAAACAATGCTTATTTAACTTATATGCAGAGTACATCATGAGAAATGCCAGGCTGGATAAAGCTGAAGCTGGAATCAAGATTGCTGGGAGAAATATCAATAACCTCATATATGCAAGTGGAACAACTCTAATGGTGGCAAACGAAGAGGAACTAAAGAGTTTCTTGATGAAAGTGAAAGAGGAGAGTGGAAAAGCTGGCTTAAAACTCAACATTCAAAAAACTAACATCATGGCATCTGATCCCATCACTTCATGGCAAATAGATGGGGAAACAATGGAAACAGTGACTGACTTTTATTTTCTTGGGCTCCAAAATCACTGAGGACAATGATTGCAGCCATGAAATTTAAAAACGCTTGCTTCTTGGAAGAAAAGCTATGACAAATCTAAACAGCACATTAAAAAGTAGAGACATTACTTCAGATGTGGGAGTTGGACCATAAAGAAGGCTGAGCACGAAGAACTGATGTTTTTGAACTGTGATGTTGAAGACTCTTGAGATTCCCATGGACTGCAAGGAGATCAAACCAGTCAGTCCTATAGGAAGTCAACTCAATATTCATTGGAAGGACTGATGAAGAAGCTCCAATACTTTGGCCACGTGATGCAAAGAGCCAGCTTTACTGGAAAAGACCCTGATCTGGGAAAGATTAAAGGCTGGAGGAGAAGGGGACAACAGAGAATGAGATGGTTGGATGGTATCACTGATTCAATGGACATGAGTTTGCACAAACTCCAGGAGACAGTGAAGGACAGGGAAGCCTGGCATGCTGCAGTCGATGGGGTCGCAATGATTCAGACTTGATTGAGCAACTGCACAACAACAATGAAAAATAACCTCAAAATTCTATCCCATCATGTAAAATAATTAACTCAAAATTAATCGTAGACCTTAATATAAAAGCCAGGAAAATTATAAAATTTCTTAAAGCATAGATGAAAACCTTTGAAACTTTGGATTAAGTAAAGACATGACTACAAAAGCTAAATTCGTTTTAAAAATTATAGTGCTTTATCAACTTTAACAATATCTACTCTCTGAAAGACACTGTTAAGAAAAAAAAGAGGGACTTCCCTCTTGGCACTGTAGATAGGAATCAGCCTGCCAATGCGGGGGACACAGTTTCATCCCTGAATAGGGAGGATTCCATATGCCACGGAGCAACTACACCCATGTGCCACAACTACTGAGCCTGTGCTCTAGAGTCCATAAGACACAACGACCAAGCCCGTGCTCTACAAGAGTAGCCACCACAAAGAGAAGCCCAGACATCACAATGAAGAGTATCCCCAAGTTGCGGCAACTAGAGAAAGACCGCACAAAGCAACAAAGACCCAAAACAGACAAAATTAATAAATAAAAATGAAGTAAAAGAAAACAAAGAGTCTAGATTGGGAAAATATACATCTGATTAAGTTCTTGTATCCAGAATATACATTGAAAAAAATAACTTTCAAAATGCAAAAAGCAAACCAACACAAATAGGGGAAATGAAATACTTTGTCAATGTAGATGTGCTGATCACAAATGCTCATTTGCAAAGGTCTTCAACATCATTGGTGAAATGCAAAGAAAAACCACAATGAGATACTCTATATACCTTTTAGAATGTATACAGTTAAGACAAAATGCAATAGTGAGAATATGGAGCAAATAAAACTCTCAAGCACTACTACTGGCAGTGTAAAATGGTACAACCACTTTTGGAAACAGCTTGGTAGTTTTTCTTTCTTAGGTTAAATATACACCTGGCACATACCTAGTCATTCTACTTCTAGCTATATGTCTATAAATAGACAAAAGCATATGTTACTACAAAGACTTGTATATGAATGTTAATAACATTCTTATTTATAAGAACCAAAACCTGGATATAACACAAATGTCCATCAACAAGTGAATCATGAGTTAGAGTACATTCATAAAAGGGACCATTATTCTGTAAAAAATAGAACTAACTAAAGATGCATGCAGCTATATAGATGATTCTGAAAACAATACTAAGTTATTTTCAATACTACTAATACAAAAGGCACAAAAACTCACATTTATATAAAATGACAGAAAGCTGATGAATGGTTGTCTCCATCCCTCAGGAGCTCAGTGGGATGAGGGAATTACCAAAAAACACAAGGAAATTTTGCAGTAACAGATGTGCTCATTATCTTGATAACAGTGATAGCTTCATGATATTTCTATGTCAAAACTTAATAAATGGTATATTTAAATATGTTCAATTTATTGTATACCAATTATACCTCAATCGAAGTGAAAAAAGTAGTCATGGAGGTAAAAATCATATTGCTGCTTGTTTATATATACTCATTTTACACACAAACAAGGGCAGAATATGTAAAATGACCCCATCATCAGACTTTTCCCTCTATTAAATAAAGAAAAGTAATATCATTTCCTCTACCTCATGCTTTTCCGTTTCTGCTATTCATCCAGTATCAAAACTCAGGTGAAAAGTGAAATGGTAAATTCCACAATATGGGGCAAATCCACAGGTAAGAAGTCTCTTCTAATTAAAATATCAAAAGGGATAGGTAGAAATTGAAACTATCTCAAATACTTAATATCTCAAAACTATCTCAAAACTATCTCAATACTTCAGTTTGTTTTCTTAGCTTCTTTTCCTTTACTAGATAAAATGATGCAAAAACTTAAATCTCTGAGAACAAATTCTAATCCGAAATGGAAAAACAAAAAATGCTGGCCCCTTTAAATGCTGTAGGCCGCATCTGTAAACAGCACAGCTAGAACTTGTGAAATGCAGCATGGAACAACTATTCCACCAGACTCTTAAATTTGGAAAATGTACACTGAATGTAGGCTGAATAATAAAGTCCGTTCACTCCCCAAGTAACATGATTAAAGCTTTCTTCTTTACTAAAATGCAAATTACCTCTTATGAACAGATTTCTCAAAGGGAAACCAGAGTACAGGACAGGTGATTTAAATGGGTATCACAGTCATCTGCTTAGTACTTGCAAAGGCTGTAATATCTGTCATAAAAATGAACACATTCTCCTAAGGACATTTTAAAAGATGAGATTCACTTTTTTACCAAGTATACGCAGTATTGATTTCCATCATCAAGTGTTTTTGAACTCTACAACTGTAGATATGTATCAGTAAAAAGGCACACTTGGAATTTTCATTTTAACAATAAAGTTTCCCCAAGGCAATAGAGTTCAGAAAAAAAAGACAGTTGTAGAAAGCCCCTTCTTTTCATGAGCTGCATTCCTTTTCTAAGCAAGTCAGCCATCCCTTGAAGTAAAGAAAGCAACACAAACTTCTAAACTGAGCATGGCATTATGGAAGATGAAACAAACAGAAACTCGTACCTGCTGGAGCAGTGTGTCCTAATCTTTCTGCATCATAGCACTGTATTTGTAGGGTACAGTGTGGGAAGCTGATGCTGATTATGGCTAGAGAGAATTCTATACATTTCAGCCTCCTCAGACTCTACCAGACCATGTGAACAGTTCCAGATACCAAAATCTCAGACACATCCATGAACCTACTGTGTGCTGTGACACTGGAAAGCTCTGTGCCAGAGGATGTTCGTGCTCATACACCACAAGGAAAATGGTATGAAAAGAACTACTGAATTGTCCCTATCCTGCATTTTAGGGTTAGTTTAAATCTCGATTTGTTCTCCTTAGGCTTCCCTAAATACTTGTGATCCATATGATACTATTTCTTCCAACAGACCTCATTTTTATGAAGAATCATATCCTTGTAGAGGCATGATGAATTTTTAAAAGTTCTAATCCAAATGCATTGTTTCCTATTAGATATTTTATCAGAAATGTATATTTTGTGATTAAGGTCAAGACCCCTAATAAAATTCCACAGTTACCTAATAAAATTCTATGGTTGTCAAATTAAACAGCAACTATTTAATTTATATATATTTATATAAAAGACAGCATCACTGTATTATCTTTGTTAAAAGAGTTGTAGTTAAACAAGACAGCATGTAATTAATACCACAAAATGATACGTAAGGCTTATGAGTCTCTATGATTCCTCTTATTTTTAATATTAGAAATTCAGTAGGTCTTCTGCTTTGGGGCTTCCCTGGTGGCTCAGAGGTTATAGCATCTCCCTGGAACATGGGAGACCCAAGTTCGATCCCTGGGTCGGGAAGATCCCCTGGAGAAGGAAATGGCAACCCACTCCAGAGAATCCCATGGAGGGAGGAGCCTGGTAGGCTACAGTCCATGGGGTCACAAAATGTCGGTCACAACTGAGCGACTTCACTTCACTTCTGCTTTGGGAAGCAAAATGTAACAGTTATCATATTTACCCTTTTGCCTGAAAAGCATAAAGAAAAAATATATATAAACAAAGGTTTTCAAAACATATGTCATCAGTGATTCCAGAGATATGCTAAGCAAATGAAAGAAACTCTTTGATTGTCCCAGCTTACTGCCTTCTGAAGAGCACAGCACTGGTCATAGTACCAGGAAGAAGAAACCATGCAGGGAAGACGCAGGGTGCCATACTGCCCCGCAGTTGGGCAATCGGATTTGGAAGTCTGGAGTGGCCATGGCAGCTACAATTCACTGGTAGAGCACCAGATGCAGAAAAGATGCTGATCTCCAGAGGGTCACCATGCATGTGAACACACAGGAAAAAACTACCCAAAAACATTCAAGGAACAAAATCCCTAGTCACTGTAGAAAGCTTCTAATTCAGGAGGCAGAAGTAAAGGACTCAGAAGAATCACGCTACACAATTGAAATAAAATTATCTCTATTCCCACCTAACTAAATTTAAGCTAATCCCAAAAGATCAAAATGTCTCCAAGTAACTTAATTGCATCCCACAACTTAAATATATTTAAGGATATTTATAGGAATACAAAAATATGCAGTACCTAAGAATGCAAAATCCAAAGTCTAGCATCCAACAAAAATATCCCCAGGCATGCAAAATCAGCCCAATTTATAAACTGAACATCATCAAAATTAAGAACTTCTTCAAAAACATTGCTACAAAATGAAAAATGAGATAACGACTATGAAAAACAAAGACTGTTAAAAAACAGTTGTAGGTTACATATCTGATAAACTACTTCCATCTAAAATATATGACTCTTAAAACTTAACAGTAACACAATTTAAAAATGGGCAAGATATTTAAACCTATATTTCACCAAGTAGATACCAAATCACAAATACCCAAGTGAAAAGATGCTCAACATAAATAGTAATTAAGAAAATGTGACAAGCCACAATGATATAACAGTACACACCTGTTAGAATAATATTTTTTAAAAGTGCTCATCCTAAGTGCTAGTGGGAATTTGAAGAAACTGAAATTCTCAAACATTGTGGAATAAAAAATGGTAAAAATAAATTATAAAATATTTTTAGCAGTTTCTTAAAAAGTGAAACATACAACATATATAAATATATATATCCACTTTAAGGTACTTACTCAGGGACTTTCCTGGTGGCCTGGCTAAGACAATGCAGGGAACATGGGTTCATCTCTGCTCCGGGAAGAGTCCACTTGCAGTGGGGCAACTAAGCCCGTGTGCCCAAACTACTGAGCCCGTGTTCCACAATAGGAGAAGCCATTAAAATGAGAAGCCCGCACACCACAGCTAGAGAGTAGCCCCCACAGCCAAAAATACATAAATAAAAATTTAAGGTACTGACTCAGGATCACTGCAGATGGTGACTGCAGCCATGAAATTAAAAGACGCTTACTCCTTGGAAGAAAAGTTATGACCAACCTAGACAGTATATTCAAAAGCAGAGACATTACTTTGCCGACTAAGGTCCGTCTAGTCAAGGCTATGGTTTTTCCTGTGGTCATGTATGGATGTGAGAGTTGGACTGTGAAGAAGGTTGAGCACCAAAGAATTGATGCTTTTGAAGTGTGGTGTTGGAGAAGACTCTTGAGAGTCCCTTGGACTGCAAGGAGATCCAACCAGTCCATTCTGAAGGAGATCAACCCTGGGATTTCTTTGGAAGGAATGATGCTAAAGCTGAAGTTCCAGTACTTTGGCCACCTCATGCGAAGAGTTGACTCACTGGAAAAGACTCTGATGCTGGGAGGATTGGGGGCAGGAGGAGAAGGGGACGAACGAGGATGAGATGGCTGGATGGCATCACTGACTCAATGGACGTGAGTCTGAGTGAACTCCGGGAGATGGTGATGGACAGGGAGGCCTGGCGTGCTGCAATTCATGGGGTCGCAAAGAGGTGGACACGACTGAGCGACTGAACTGCACTGAACTGAACTACTCAGGATAAATGAAAGCATCTGATCACAAAAAGACTTGTTTATGAATGTTTATAGCACCTCTATTTACAGCTGCCCCAAAACTAGAAATAAAGCAAATATCCAACAAAGGTAAATGAACAAATTCTGATAAATCCATGTAATGAGATACTATCTCCCTATAAAAAGGAATTGGCTATATGCACAAGGCAGTATGAATGAATCACAAATTATGAGACAAAGTATTAAAATAAACCAAAGAAAGCACATACTTTTATGATTTCATTTACATAACATTCTAGAAATTCTATCTATAGTGACAGAATAGATAAAAATGTTTGTCTGGGCATGGGGAAATACAGCAATGAATTAGAGGGACTGATTACAAAAGGGCACAAGAGAACTTTTGTGATGTAGTATTCATTATCCTAATTGTGGTGACTGTTTCATGGATGTTTAAATAAAACAGAACTTAAAATGTACAGTCTGCATAAGTGCTGTTATTTTCATGTCAATTAGTCTTCAGACATCTCATCAAAACATTTTTAATCCAACAACTAAGAAACTAAAAAAAAAATCTACCGCAGGATTTTGGATATTGCTGCTTTAAGGACTACATTAAAATAAAAATCTTAGTGTCTTCCATACCTTCTCTAATTCCTTCCAAGGCTGATGAGTGACACATCTTGCTGAATTTCAGAGAAGAAAATCACATGCTGGGATCACAGCTCCTTCAAGATTCTCTTTTCTCAGATCTGTTTCCTGAGAGAGCATTCATTCATTCATTCTGGTCTTCCCTCCTCTGTGCAGCCAGAGATTTGGACTATTTCCTAAAAAACATTTGTATTCAAAATACATGAGTAGCCTATATTATTTGCAAAAGTCTTTCCCTTTATTTAGCAAATGGGCTTCCCTGGTGGCTCAGCAGTATAAAAAATCCACCTGCCAATCAGGAGACATGGGTTTGATCCCTGGGTCGGAAAGATCCACTGTAGTAGGAAGTGGCAACCTACTTCAGAATTCTTGCCCAGAAAATACCATGAACAGAGGAGGATCCTGGTGGGCTACACAGTCCATGGGGTTCCAAAAGCTGGACACGTATCAGCAACTAAACAACTGAACAGATACTTGAGGGAGCTTACTGTGTGCCAGATGTTATTCCAAGCACCATGAAAAATACAGTCAACAAGAGATCCTGCACTTTTCCCATCATGAGTCTGACAGTCTAGTGGAAGCGTGGTTGACTAAATTATTGGACCCAGTACTTTACCATTCATTGTTTCTGCTTCCTTTGCCCCTCTCTTATTCTTAAAAAGAAACAGCAATCCTGCAGGCTGTCACTTCTCAACTCCCCCCACTAGATTCTCCCTTTCTTGCATTGGTGTATGCTGGTAATAGAACAGTTGTTCTAAAACCTGTGTGAAACCAGTTCACAGGACAAGCTTGTTCAACACATTTGATGATAGCCACACCTAGTGTTTTGATTTAACTAATCTGGAGTGAAGCAAAGAATTCGCAATTTAACAAGTTCTCAGAGGATTCTAATGCTGCCAATCATGAAACCACACCTTGAGAACCACTGTGTTAGATGCTAACAGGAATTTATGGAATTTAAGGAAAGGCCGACTTACAGGAAAAAGACTTACACCACTGTTAGAATTGGTGCTGTGTTAACCAGAAATGGTAACAGTAGGCATCCTAGCCTTGTTTCTAATGTAGAGTTTTCTGTTTTTCACTGTTGAGTATGATGTTACTTGTGGCTTATCATGTAGGACCTTTATTACACAGAGCAAATTTTCTTCTATTTCTAGTTACTTTTTTTTAATTGAGATGTAATTGACATATAGTTTCAGTTGTATAATGCAATTCCTTGTTTGTATATATATATGCAATATGATCACCACTGTTCAGTTCAGTTCAGTTGCTCAGTCATGTCCAACTCTCTGTGACCCCATGGACTGCAGCATGCTAGGCCTCCCTGTCCATCACCAACTCCCGGAGTCTACTCAGACTTATGTCCATTGAGTCAGTGCCTCATCCTCTGTCATCCCCTTCTCCTCCTGCCTTCAATCTTTCCCAGCATCAGGGTCTTTTCAAACGAGTCAGTTCTTCACATCAGGCGGCCAAAGAACTGGAGTTTCGGCTTCAACATCAATCCTTCCAATGAATATTCAGGACTGATTTCCTGTCGGATGGACTGGTTGGATCTCCCTGCAGTCCACGGGACTCTCAAGAGTCTTCTCCAACACCACAGTTCAGAAGCATCACAGTAGGTCTAGTTAATATCCATTACTACACATAGTTACAAATTCTATATGTGTTATAAAAACTTTCAAGATTAAAACTGTTATTTACTTTCAAATATGCAATACAATACTAATAACTTTAGTCACCATGCTGTACTTACATCCCCATGACTTATGCTGGACTGCATCCCACAGGCTTACAAGGCTTGTGCTTGCCAAGCCTCAAGAGCAAAGGGCTCAGAGTCTGCCACACAGACACCAGTGGATTAATGGATGGAGGAGTTTACATGTCTGAAGAAAGGTCGCAGAGTGACCCCCCCCCCACCACGGTGTGTGTGACAGACAGTGGCAGTGGCAGTCTTTGCTAGGTGGGGGAGGGAAGACTACCAGTTATAGGGGAGTAGACATCAACTGAGCTCATTAGTTACCAGGGAAACCAGTAGAGGGGCGCATCCTTCAATATCCCTTTGAGTTGAGGCCTGGAGCAAATATGTAGGAAGATCAGTCATGTTGAGTAGGGTGTAAGTGAAACAGGCAGTGGTCTAGGAGGGGATATACAGAGAGCAAGAGAACAGCCATCTTGAGTGTCCTGACTAAACAATTTGTTTATTTTGTAACTGGAAGTTTGTACCTTTTGACTATCTTTACCCTCTTTGTCCACTCCCTGGTTATAGCAACCACCAATCTGTTCTCTGTATCAATGAGTTTGTTTTCAGTGGGTTTGTTTTTTCTTTTTTGGCTGTTGTTTCTAGATTCCTCATATAAGAATAATGAAATCATACATTATTTGATTTTTTGTGTGAGAATTATTTTACTTAGCATAATGCGCCCAAGTTTCTCCATGCTATTGCAAAAGGAAAGATTTCCTTCTTTTTTATGGCTATCAATATTCCATTGTATAAATATACGCATTTCCTTTATCCATATATACATCAGTAGACACTTAGGCTGTTTCCATATCTTGGCTATTATAGATAACACTGCAATGAACATGGAGGTGCATATACTTTAGTTAGTGCTTTAATTTTCACTGAATAAATACCTAGAGTAAATTGGTGGCTCATAGGGTAGTTCTATTTTTAATTTTTTAGAAAGCCTGTGTACTGTTTTCCTTAATGGTTATACCAATATACAGTCCCATCAACAGTGCACAAAGGGACCATAGCTCTTCACATCCTCACCAACATTTGTTTTTTTTTATCTTTTTGATAATAGCCATTCTAATGGATTTAATTATCATTCACTGATGACTGGTGATGTCAAACAGCTTTTCACGTACCTGTTGGTCATCTGTATGTATTCTTTGGGGAAAAAAATGTCTATTAAAATTCTCTAATTTTTTAATCAAATTGTTGTGGGTTTATATTTTTTGCTATTGAGTTGTATGAGTTACTTCTATATTTTGGATATTAACCACTTATCAGATATATCTCTATCAAAAGTCTCTACAGGAAAATCTAAGTTTTCACTATCAAATGCTCCAAATACTTCCACCCTCTACCTGCTACCTAATTCCAAGCCACTTCCACATTTTTAGTTTTTTCTGACACCAGTGCTTTTCCACTTCCCAGTATCAAAAGCTCTGTTAGTTTCCCAGGGTTGTCATAAGAAAGTGCCACAAACTGGGTACCTTAAAGCAACAGAAATGTATTCTGTTGCAGTCTTGAAGGTTAGTTCAAAATAATGAGGTCCACAGAGCCATGCTTGTTCCTTCTGAAATTCTGGATAGAACCCATTCTTGCCCCTTCCTAGCAGCCAGTGGTGGCCACACCCTTGCTGTTCCTGAGCTTGTAGCTGAGTCAGGACAGTTTCTGCTTCTGTCATCATATGGCATTCTCCTAGAGTCCCTGTTTCCAAATTTCGCTCTACTTATTCACATGCCAGTCATACTGAATGCCAGTCATATCGGTAAATACTAATGACCTCATGTTAATTTGACTGCATCTTCAGATACCCTACTTACAAAGAAGGTCATATTTCCAGGTACCAGGTGTTTTGACTTAAACATGTATTCTGAACACCATTCAACACATAAGACCAAGCCAATCCCAGAATCCAAAGTGAGCCCAGCATTCCAGCCATCTTGCTAAGTAACCTATATAAATTATTTTATAATCAAGTCTTTTCTTTCCTTTTTATTTATCACCTCCAGTAAAGATTTGTTGATGCTGTAACTTTGAGTCTTTTACCTTGCATATGAGAGAGTTTTCTCTTTTTCCCCTGAATTTGTTAACATCTGTTTCATTCAAAAGGGAAGAATTACCAGACTGGCTTTCTTCCCAGGATTTATAGTCATGTATCGATTAGACAGTGTCGCTTTTTTCTGTATGGCTCAATGCAGAAAGGTTCTCTCATTCCAGAGAACCTACTGAATGATATTTCACAAGAGGGCAAAGGGAAGCCCCTTATTTGGACTGGGATGCATTCTGAAACAATTGGGAGTCAGTCTAAGAGAAGCAGGGATAGGTTTTGGATGGGTTGCTGCTTCTGAGTTGAGATTAACAGAAGTGGTGATAAACTAGGGATTGAGTACTACCATGTGATGGAGGTAGTTTAGCAATTTGCTATCCCTCATAATAGACTCAATGGACATGAATTTGAGCAAACTCCAGGAGATAGTGAAGGACAGGCAAGTCTGGTGTGCTGCAACCTATGTGGTCACAAAGAATCACACATGACTTAGTGACCTAACAGCAACAGGCACAGGCACAGACAGGCACAGACATGTATGAGTGGGACCATCATTAATAATAAAGCAGTCATCGCTCAAAGAAGCGGTGGTTTTAGCATTCTCCAGCTGCAGCATATCTTGCCTTTAGGACAAACAATGTTCCCAGTTAACTTCACAGCTGGCTTTATCTGTGCCTGTCCTCTCAAACTGATTAATTAGAAGGCTGCTTCTCTTCTTTACAGTCCAAGTTGTTTTCACTGTTTTTCAGCCTGGTGTGTTCTTTACTCTTTCATGACTAAAATTTTACATGGTGTGGACTGTTGTCAAGTACCCTCACTTCATGTTGTCTGAAGATCACTGCAATTGTCAGTTTCTTCATAAACCCTGCTCCTTTAAGAAAGGACAATTAAGAAATGTCATACTTTCCCATAATTAATTTAAGTGAAGAAATTATTTGAAGTCAAAACAAGTATATGAAGTGGAAATTTAGAAACACTCATTCATCACAGGATGAGGCTGATAGGAATGAAACAGGATATGACCAGCTTGCAATTTTGGTTGCTAAATGAAAAAATAAACTAGAATGGAAAAGCTAGTTATTTTTCTGATGCTTATACATATTTTTTCATTAATATACAAGATTATACAAATGAGACTTGTTTGGAAAATAATTTAATCACTCAAATACTTATTTTTACACAATCTGTGTTTTCCTCAGAAGTAGGAAAATGAATGTCATTCTATATATTTCTGGAATTTTAAAGCAAAATGAGTATCAAAAATGATCATTTATAGAAGAATAGGAAGGAGATAGATGCAGATTATTTTATAATTTTTGTGGATCATAACATCTAAGATGGAATTTGACATTATAATGCCCATTTGAAAAACAAAGCAGTATAATATATTTATGCTAGTCTTGAAACAGCAATTTAATTGAAAAAAGTTCTTTAAAATGAAGTGAAAATGATGAATGCATAGAAAAAAGTTAATAACTTTCTTTAATGGAGATAAAATCTGCACATTCTTAAAAGTATAATAAAACTGTACATTGTAAAACATTTCATTCTGTATATGTGTGAAATTTCTTTTCTGGTACATGTCTAAAGTAAATATTTTTCAAAATATAATGTGAGGTTCTTGAAGTAACATCTTGTTTCTGGGAAATAGTGTGGTTGTCACATATACTTTTCACAAAGCAATTACTATGAGTGCATTTTCAAACAACAAACATAAAAAGGTACAGAATCATGACACAGTCTGGATGTTCATTTGCTCAAAACTAAAACAGCAGTAGTAAAAAGCAAAATAATTCTGTCATCTCAAGGAAGTTAAGGCCAGTCTGAGGAGATGCTTAATTTAAAAAAAAAGGGGGGGTGGCTGGGGTGGGTGGGGGAATTGCTCTTGAAACACAAGCCCATCTTTCAAAAAACGTTAAGAAGGGATAAGCAATAAGAGATTAGGTGAGAAGAGAAATTTATGAAAAGGAGTAGTTTTTGTTTTAAACTGTGTATTACCAAGACTCATATGCAAAGCACCAAATATAGGACCTGTCATGACTGGTCACTGCTATAAATATTTCCAAGCAATGAGTTCCAAAATTATTTCTAACAGAAAAAATGTACTTATATCAACATATACTCTCCGCTAGAATTCACCAACATAGTTTTAAAAAAGTAGGAAATAAATATCCATGAAAATGTAGAATTTGGAAAGCAAAACCAATACAATATTGTAAAGTTAAATAAATAAATAAATAATAAAATTTAAAAATAAATAAATAAAAATAAAAATAATGGAATATAGTTTAACATCTTCCACATAATTTTAATTGTAAAAATCTTCTTCCAGTTTTAGACTTAGTTATTATGTTACTAATATTTAAAATAAATCAAAGTTGGATATTGTAGAGGAAATTCATATCCACTGAAAGAACATTAGAAACATCCCATTGTACCATTTGAAGCCAAGGAAACATTTTTTCCCCATCTTAAAAATATTGAACTTCCTATATTTTAAAACATCAAAATCTTTTCATTTTTATACTTTATATTTTAAAGCAATTTTCAGTTCAGTTCTATAAATATTCAATGAGAGGTTTGCCTTTTTAAGAATCTGCAAAATTGAGCATTAAGGCATATATATGACTAGAAATTTTGGATCTTATGTCCTTTGGTAAAGGAAGATATGTGTTAAGGCCTTAAATATTTTAGCTGCAGTCCTGGTATAGCTCTTCCTCCCATGGGATGGGAAACCACTCAAGTTTGCAAAACTATTGATGATAATAAAGCTCATCAATAAAGGACAGTTAATCTAAAGAAATTTGTTTTCCCAAGTCCTTATGCTGTCTCATAATTACTGGGTTTCAGTCTGTCAACCAATACCATCCAAAAGAAGTGGGTGGATCTTGGAGATCAGTTTTGTGAATTTATAAGGAGCATCTGTAGGATTTATAAAGATATTTAAACTCACAGTAAGATGGCTGCAGCCAGTAGGGTAGTCTAGAAACAGACTACAGATGCATGCTATAGCTAAAACATTTCTTAGGGAAATCACTTCACGATTGTTTTGTTCTTCACAATTGCTTTTAAATCTTTAACAGTTAAAGATCAGTTTCATCTTTAACAGTGTTAGATGTTCTACTTAGTTTAGCCATAGGATTAGGTATGACTGAGAAAATGTTCACTGCCTATAGAAGGTGAAACCTTAGGTCAGTCTCAAGAAGGGGCAAATTTATTAGTGAACTGTATATTACACTCTGGGTCCATTATTTTGCTTCACTTCGAGAGTGTTAGATATCATATAAGCATATTATTTTAGTAGTAAATTGTAACTGTTAGTATAAAGGCTTTTCTGAGATCTGTGAATCTTTCTAGCAAATCATTGAACTTGAAGGTATGACTGGAGACCCTCCATACTACAAGAGACCTACTATCTATCAACAACTACTATCCTGGTGGATGCATTCTGCGCACTGGAAAAGCACATTTTCTGCAGTTTTTGGATGGGATGTTTTATAAATATCAGTATGGATGGTCAAGTCAGTTAACACTATTCTTAGCCTTTAATATCCTTACAGCTTTTTTTTTTTACTATTTTTTAATTACTAAGAGAAGATTATTGGTATCACCAAATACAGTAATGAATGTACATATTCTTTTCCCAGTTTCATCAGTTTTTGCCTCCTATATTTGAAGCTCTATTTTTAAATGACTATGCATTTACGATATATCTTCCTGGCAAACTATTAGTCATCATGAAATCTCCCTCCTTACTACTAGTAATATTCTTCATACTGAATTCCATCATTAACATGTGCTTGCGATATCTTTCTCCATCCTATACTATTAACCAAACTTAGAAATTTAAATGTGTCCACTGTCAACATCATGGTAGTCAAAAGGCTCTATTGCTGTAGATGTAGATATTCTAGAATTATCAGCAATAATTCAGGAGTGTCTGTTCTGAGCTGGCTAGTAACTGCAGATCTTTTGGCAAAGTGGTCAGTGTTTCGAAAAAGGAGTACTGCTTTCCTGTCTCTTTTGTTTCCACATGCCATATTTTTCACTTAATCTAGTGAACAGTCCTGGATACAGCCACACTCAGTAGTCAACTTGTTCTCTCAGTGCAAATATTCTTAGTTTTTAATCTGCCCTTGGGAACAATGCAAGATCTGACTCAATTTAAAAACAAGACTAAAATCTCACTCTCACTCTTATGGTTCCCTGTGATCACTGCATGTCTCAGGATCAAACCATCTTCTTTATAATTTTTCAGATAAGGAAATGATGGCACAGAAAGTTTACTGGATGTAACTAAGGCAATAAGTCAGCCTTTACTGCTGACATGGGGCTCCTGGCTCTCTGTCCAGGGCACTTTCTTCCAGGACAATTACCTTTCTTGTAAACCCTCTTCCCCTGAAAAAAGTTTAGAAGCTTTTTACTAAAGCCTCCTATTGTCCATCTCCAAATCCTGTGTGTTTAACACAGAAAACAAACAAACAAACAAACACAGGCATATTTATTATTCTGAAGCAAAAAAGTACAATTATCTAACTCACACCAGATATAATAACCACTCAGCAAAGCTGATCTCCGAGCTTGCCCCTTGTTATATGTGCTTGAAAATGAAGAAAAAATTCAGCCTTCAATTTAACATAAAGTCACACCTCAAAAGTCACATCTCAGACAGATATATGTGTGGTTGTGCGTGTGAGTTGATTTCCTTCTAACAAACTGGTGAATAGATATGAATATACTCCTAGAGTGATATATAAGATATTTTTTTTATCATCATTGTTGGACAGAAGGTACTGTGTGTTATTGGTAAAGATACACTAGTAATACACAGTTTCTACACTCAAAGGGTTTAAATTTCAATGCTGATACTGGAGTAAAGCAACTCTACAAATAACTATATTTCATAGCAGAAGATAAGGTCTTCCATAGATAACCGTAAACAAACAACAACAACAACAAAAAAAATGCCAAGAGCATGAGGAATAGCTTCATAAAAAAACCTTACTGGATACTTTTATCCACATACTTATCTTAGCAGATACACAGAAGGGAGGTTACTATTATGCTCACTTTATAAATGCTCTGAGAATCTTTGTTTAGTATACATTCATCCAGAAAGGGGTAGTAGAAGCATTTTTTGTAACTCAAGTTATCAAAATTCAAACTTAGAAGAAACTATGTATTCTACTTTAGAGTACCACCCTCTATTTCTAACCACCTAACTGACAAACCAAATCAATTTTTAAAATATCCAATGGTTAATACATCCTCTGGTATAAAAGCCAATATTTTTATATCAATGGTCCTAAAACAATTATCAAGTCTTTTAGAGCTATAACATTCAGCATAAGTCAAAATAAATTTAGAAGTTTCCATTAGTAAATTACCCAGGAAGCAAGTAGAAAGTGAAAATTTCCACAAAGGAAATATGAAATACCCTATTATGTAGTTAATCTATGACTCAAAGAAATATACACAAATAAATAATTTTGGGAAACTGATATTTGATAACTAATAGTGTGAAAAGGCATATGACAATGAGCAAGTGGCCAAATGACTTTGTTTTCCTTTTTCTCCATTTACTTTAGTGGTTTATTTGGAATTCTTTATTCCAGTTTGTTGTAAAAAGAACCTGGTGCCGCTGCTTCATTTCTCACCATGTGTGGGTGATTATGGAGGAGGACGGCTGTCTGTCAAAAGCAGATGATGCCCACAGAATGTCTGAAAATATAAAACTGCTTATTGCACAATGATTACTTGGGTTTATCTGTCATGCACAGACTGCCTGGTCGACAGACACTGAAATTTCAGTGAGACAGTTGTGTTGGTATGTAGTACTGAAAACAACCCTCTAATCCTAAATTAGCTATAATAACTGAATTTTCTTAATTCTTCAAAGTAGAAACATGAAAATTAATCACTGGTTAAATAAAGCATATATATACAACATTATTCCATTACCAGGAAATAAAGCAAGTATTATTCACTGTGTTACTGTGTTTAAATCAGAGAAGGCAATGGCACCCCACTCCAGTACTCTTGCCTAGAAAATCCCATGGACAGAGGAGCCTGGTAGGCTGCAGTCCATGGGGTCGCTAAGAGTCGGACACGACTGAGCGACTTCACTTTCACTTTTCACTTTCATGCACTGGAGAAGGAAATGGCAACCCACTCCAGTGTTCTTTTCTGGAGAATCCCAGGGACGGTGGAGCCTGGTGGGCTGCCACCTATGGGGTCGCACAGAGTCAGACACGACTGAAGCAACTTAGCAGCAGCAGCAGCAGCTACTGTGTTTAAATATCAAAAAATTGCATGTGTGCTTAATTGATATCAATATTTTAAAACTCCAAGCTGTAAACACTCCCTTTCATTAGGCATTTATGCATACAGTTATTTAATTTTTTTTAATCTAGACATATAGGCTAGTATTATTACATAAAATTCATCTATTCACAAAAATTATTAATAATCAAATGTAAATTTTATTCTTGTACAGGAAGATGAATGAACATGATAAACATTATGTGACTAAACTCAACACAGACTACCAAAATTTTCTTTGTGATTCAAATAGTATATGAAATGAATGGACAGAGAAAAAGAAGTAGTAGTAATGGTGATATACTTTCCCTGTATCCTTATTAAAGTGGAATTTTAGAAAAAAAAATAAGAAATATAATGACTAGCTGAAAGTAATTCTGAATATACTGAGTTCCCACCATCTATGATAAAATAAATTTTATACTTTTGATAGGAAAAATCACTCAGTATTTTAGAGAAATAGGCATGATGATTACTTTCACTTTTGGAATTCTATGGGATTGAAGCTCAATTAATATATAGCAGCTAATGCTACATATTAATTTCACAGGCAGGATAGATTTTTATATACTTGAATTCTCCCTTCACCTACCAGTCTTAGACCTACAGTGTCTAAGAATATTAGCAAAGATTGATGGAAAAGAGCTCTAGTACAAGATACAACATGATAGCAAGAAAAGCCTATGATTGAAAGGAATCTGAGGTCACAGATACAGACCTCTCTCCTTTCTCACCTGGGCCTTAGAGAATATATTGTATCTCCTTCGGTATGGAAGTACCACCTGTATGTATATAAAGCATCTTGATATCAGGAAATTCAAAATCTGCTCATCATTAAAGGAGAAGAGTCCCATAGTAAGCTGATCATTTAGATATATTTTAGGTATATTCCAGCTATGTGACCATCTATGATGTGTCTTCCAACATCAAAAAGCAATTCTCTAATTCACCAACACCAACTGGGTATCCAAGAATTCAATTCAATTTCAACACAAACTACCCAGATGCAGCCCAAACCCTACAGGTTAAAGGGCACCATCTCACAAGACTGCCCTGAAGATACCAGGCTACCTGTACATCTACCTGGCTGACTACAAATGGGAAGGTTTTCATGACTCCCCAGCCTCATTCAGGTGTGATAATTTGCTAGAACAACTCACAGAACTTGGGAAGGTACTATATTTACTACTGCAGATTTATCTTAAAAGATACACCTCAGAAACAACCAAACGAAAGAGATGCATATTATAAGGTATAATAGGCAGGGATAGAACAGCTCCTGCTGCTGCTGTTGCTAAGTCGCTTCAGTACATACCCACTTTATGCATGTTCCTCTGAGAGTATGCTGACATGTTCACTAACCTGGCAACTCTCCAAATCTTTATTGTTTAGGAGTGTTTATAACCCAGTCTCCAGACCTCTCCTTCCCTGAGAAGCCGAGGGGTATGGAAGCTGAAAGTTTCAACCTTCTAATCACATGATAAGTTCTTCTAATAGCTCCCACCCTGAAGCTATTTCAGAGGCCCCTCAGGCAAGACAGTCATATCATTAGTATACAAAGGACATTCTTATTACTCAGAAAATTGTTTTGCAAGTTAATATTACTTATTTTAATATATGAGCATGGAATATCTTTCCATGTATTTGAATGATCCTCAGATAAAGATGAGCCAAGATGGAAGAGTAGAAATACCGAGCGCACCCCCTTTCATAAGCACATGGAAAACGCAATTATTTCCCGGACAATCATTGATGAAAAAAGAGTGGAACCTACTAGAAATGATCTGCAACTAAAGATACAAAAAGGAACCACAACAAGATGGGAAGGAAGAGAGCAGTTTTGATATGGTCAAGTCTCATACCACCAATAATTACAATTTCAGAGGATCTCCCAAAGGAAACAGAGGTCTGAGCACCACATCAGTCTCCATGGACCAAGGGTCCTGCACTGGGAAGATAAGCCACCAGAGCATTTGGATTGGAAGGTTAGCCGAGCTTACTTTATGAGTCCTAAAAGGTTGGGGTAAACAGAGACTCCGTCTGAAAGGGCACACACAAAATCTCACACACTCCCAGACCCAGGGCAGAAGCAACAATTTGGTATTAGCCTTGGTCAGATTTACTTGCTTATCTTGGAGAGTCTCCCAGAGAAGCAGGAGGAGACTAACACTCACCCTGGGGACACAGATAGTAGCAGTGGCCATTTCTGAAGCTCATTTTCCCAGAACACTGGTGCCCACAAGTACCATTTTAGAATCCTCTTTCTAGTGTGTAACTCCAGGACCCAGCCCCTCCTTGGACCAAAAGCCAGTAGGCACCTGTGCTGAGGTCTCTCAGACCAAGCCACTGGGCATGCTTACAGCCCTATCCACCAGCAGGCAGGCTACATTAAGACTCCCAGAGCCCACAGCCATCCCTGGACATAACCCTGCCTACCAGAGGGTCCAGGACCTGACGTTACACACTAGTGACCAGGCACTAGACTCAGAACCCCCAGAACTCTCCAGCCAGAGACCATAGGATCCAGCTCCACTCACAAGGGCAGACACCAGTCCCAGGAAAACTACAGCCCCACTGTCTGCAAACCTGGCCTGCCTAGCAACAGTCCACAACCTTCCCTAAAGACTGCCTGGAATCTGCACCCACATACAAGAGAGCCACAGCCAATTGTGTCAGGAACCACATCTCCCACTATTGATCTGACACCAGCTCTGGGTCTCTTGAGCTGTGCAACCAGAGTCCAGGACCCAGCTCTGCCAGATAGTATACGGGGCTAGTGCCAATCTACCCACCAATAGGTAGGCAATAGCCCTGGAGTCTTCTGGACCCTACTTCCCTGCACCAGTGAGCCAGCACTAGCCCTAGGGCTGCCAGGAGTTTCCATAGCCAGTCACCTTGTAATCCAGTCCTGCCAATTAGTGACCAGCAGCCTCTGCAGAAGGCAGGGCCTGGCAACAAACAGTACTGCCTATACAGACTACGACAACTAAAGGATTCACACAGCTCTCAAGGAGGGAATCCCCAGAGCATATTCCTTCAGTGACGTGAGAGGAGTGTGCTACTCGGAAACACAGGATATTTCCTGCAAAAGACCACTTTCCCAAGGTGGGAAAAATGAGGCAATAGAAGAAAGTGTTTCAAACAAACAAGGCAAATGCCAGAAGAATTAATTGAAGTGGAGATAGGCAATCTAGCCAAGAAAGAGTTCAGGGTAATGATTGAAAAGATGATCAAAGAACTTGGAAAAAGAATGGATGCACAGAGCAAGAAGTTATTTTTTTATCAAAGACTGACAATCTATAAAGAATAATCAAACAGAGGTGAACAAGGAAATAACTAAAATATTTGTATCATCATTAATTTTCTTCATCAATGTCTCAGAGGGTTATGTTTCTAAAAACTTGTCCATTTCTTTTAAGTTGTTGAAGTGTTGGACATTTATATCTGTTTATAGTATTCTCATTTTTGTACCTCTGTGATATGAGTTATTTCTTCTCTTTCCTTTCTTATTTTACTTATGATCTCTGTCTTTTTTTCTTGATGAGTCTGGCTAAAGGCTTACCAATTTTGCTTATCTTTTCAAAAAGCCCAGCTTGTTTTCATTTATTTTTTTCTACTGTTTTTTGGTTTCTATTTTATTTCCTTTCTGATCTTCATTACTTCCTTTCTTCTACATTTTGAGGATTTGTTTGTTATTCTTTTTCTAATTCATTTAGATGGTAGTAAGTTTGGTTGTTTAAATTTTTTTGTTTCTTGAAGTAGACCCCTATCACTCTAAACCTCTTAGAACGGATTTTGCAGTTTCCTGTAGATTCTGGAAAACTGTTTTGGTTTTCATTTGTCTCAGATAATTTTTTATATCTTCTTTTATTTCTTTACTGACATACTGTTGTTTAAATAGCATGTTGTTTGTCTCTGCATATGTGTTTTTCCCATTTTCCTTCCTATAATTGATTTCTAGTTTCAAACAATTGTAATAGGAAAAAATGCTGGATGTAGTTTCTATCCTCTTAATTAAATTCGTCGAGACTTGTTTTGTGTCCTAGCATGTCTTTCTCCTGGAGAACACCCCATGTGCATCTGCAAAGAATGTGTATTTTGCTGTGTTCAAACAGAATGTCAGTTCAGTTACTTAGTCATTTCCAACTCTTTGCAGCTCCATCAACTGCAGCACGCTAGGCTTCCCTGTCCATTACTAACTCCCAGAGCTTGCTCAAACCCATGTCCATCCAGTCAGTGATGCCATCCAACCATCTCATCCTCTGTCACCCCCTTCTCCTCCCACCTTCAATCTTTCCCAGCATCAGGGTCTTTTCCAATGAGTTGGCTCCTCACGTCAGGTAGCCTAAGTACTGGAGCTTCAGCTTCAGCATCAGTCCTTCCAATGAATATTCAGGACTGATCTCCTTTAGGATTGACTAGTTGGATCTCCTTGCTGTCCAAGGGACTCTCAAGAGTCTTCTCCAACCACCACAGTTCAAAAGCATCAATTCTTTGGCACTCAACTTTCTTTATGGTCCAACTCTCACATCCATACAAATGGAATGTAGATATCTATTAAATCCAAGCTACGTCATTTCAGACTACTGTTGCCTTATTTATTCTCTGTCTGGATGATTTATCCCTTGAGGTAACTGAAATATTAAAGTCCTCTACTATTATAGGATTATTGTCAGCTTCTCCCTTTTGTCTGTTAAGATTAGCTTTATATGTTTTGGTGCTTCTCTATTACATGTAAATATGCATATGAATAGGTTTCCCTGAGCAGCAGTTACAGAATCCACCTGCAATTCAGGAGACAGTGGAGACTCGAGTTCCTAGATTTAGAAGATTCCCTGGAAGAGGAAATGGCAATCCACTCCAGTATTCTTTCCTGAAAAAAATTCCATGGACAGAGGAGCCTGGTGGGCTACAGTTCATGGGGTTGCAGTGAGTCAGGCACGACTGAGCAACTAAGCACAAGCAAGCAGGCATTCATACGAGTGTTCTGTCTCCTACTGACCCCTTTATCATTATATAATGCCCTACTTTTGCCTTTTTTATAGACTTTGTTTTAAAGTCTATTTTGTCTGAATGAATATTTCTGTTCCCGCTTTCTTGTCATTTTCATTTGCATGAAATATGTTTTTTCACTTTCAATCTGTGTGTGTCTTTAACTTGGAATAAGGGCTTCCCTGGTGGCTCAGATGGTAAATAATCTGCCTGCAATGCAGGAGATCCAGGTCTGATCCCTGGGTTGGGAAAATCCCCTGGAGAAGGGAATGGCTACCCATTCCAGTATTCCTGCCAAGGACAGAGAAGCCTGGTGGGCTACAGTCCATGGGGTTTAAAAGAGTCAGACATGACTGAGTGACTTTTGCTTCACTTCAGAGTCTCTTGTTAGGAGAATATAGATGGATCTGATGTTCCACAGATCTTTCATACTTTAAAAAATCTCAAAAACTAAGTCATTGATGTTTTCAATTAAACTGTGTCTCTCCACAGCAACCCCAAGCAACTTAAATGTTGTTTATGATTATTCTTCAAATAATCCATCTAGCACTTATCACTGAATGTGAAACAGACAAGGAGAAGTCAGTTTTCAAAAGGTTCTAGACAGATGAAAAGAGGGTCACAGATAGAACAATAAGCAGGTCCATATAGCTACTGCTAGGCTTGGAGTACCTCAACTACTAAAATTATGAGTCAACAGGATGGGACTATGCTATTGCTAACCCAGAGACAATCTGTTCTTATACTATGTGCATATTGCCTTATTGATATGAATATTGCTTAATCTGTAGTTATATATAATAAGATATAGAAATCAGTTAGATATCCCCAAACAGGATAGAAGAAATAATATTTATTTCATATGCAATTTTTTTTATTTTTTATAGCCACCATGATAACATTATGATTAAATACTTTGTTATTAAATACTGATTTGCCTCAGATTAAGGAAAATGACTGTTTTCTGTAGATAATTTGAATGGAGCTACTTGGAAGAAACAGTATAGTAGCAACACCATGACATAGCCTATCAGAACATAATCTGAAAACCAGTTCTGACAATTACTAGTTATAGATTTGGGGGAAGGTTATTTTTCTTTCGTGATTTTTTCTCATTTATAAAAACAGGGCTACATTTTCTTAGGGCAGGGTGTTTTTTGTGTTTATTAAAAAAAAAAAATGTATGTGAGGGTTGGTCCTGGCATAGTATCAGGAGCTACAATGCTACAAATGATCAAAAGCAAGTGATGCAATATAACTGTATTTTCTAACCTAATTCATTAATGAATAAGTGAATGTCAATAATGTTTTCAAGAGAGCCAAGCTGGATATATTTACTAAAGAGTCACTTGTTTAGACATGAAATTTAGCTAAGAGGCTAGATAAGATATATGGAAAAGCCAAGAGATCAGATGGAGAGCGCCAGTGGTTTATGACTGACTTACTTTCAAGTAAGAGTCTATTCTGTTTATTGAAAAAAATATTTTCCCACACAGGTATAAAATGCTAATAAATCTATCTATAGTTTGTCCAAGTTTATATTCTATTAAATTATTATATTTTTTAAATAAATTTATTTTAATTGGAGGTTAATTACAATATTGTATTATACTGTAATATTCATTAAACTATGTTTGCTTTCATTTCTATAGTTTAATGAGCCATCTAGATGCTAAGTCATGCTCAAATCTACTGGCAACTTTTATTACCAAAGAATCAGTCATCTCTACATAAAGTAGCATTACAATGCTCTGAAAAGTTGAGTTTACAAAATCAGAATTGAACAGCAAAAATGCTTTATTTCATACAAAGGAGTCGCAAGAAAAGTATTCTAATCTATCTGTTTCATTTAAATATTTGTTCTATCTTTGAGATCAAGAAACAATGATTTGGGGTTGGGGGCAGGCCCGCAAAGGAAGGGATACCTACAAACTTATACTTGATTCACACTGGTGTACAGCAGAAACCAACACAACATTGTAAACCAATTTTCCTCCAATTAAAAATAAATGTTAAAAATAAAATAAAGTCAACTTAAAAAAAAATGATTCATCCCTTGCCATTTCTGACTATTTCTTTAAAAATGACATAAAATTATCTTTAGAAGGAGTGACACCTTTAATACCTATGCAAAAGGAAGTATGAGAATTTAAATACATATATCCGTTTCCCCACTCACATTTGATGGCATACATGGACAGTGGAAAAACAAGCCAAATACTTCCCCTTATTTCACATACCCTCAGGTGAACTTTGAAATCCACAACCCCAAATCTAAAACCATTCCAAACCTTCTTAATTTGCCAAGTCCTTTATCAGTCACATTCAGAGTATGTTTTCACCACTTCATTTTTCATAATACCATCCTCCATTAATGCCCTCTAAACTTTGAAAATTCCAACCTTTTTATTTGCTTACTTCTCTATAAATTCTTAACTTTGGAAAATGAATATTTATTTTGATAAGCATATAAAACCTATTAACCATAATGGAAATGAAACATTTTCTTTTCCTTGGTCTGTGGCAATAGATTTATCCTTGGAAATATTTTCTGTAAAAGCACATTTTTAAAGTTTATCTTTCCCCTTACAAAATGTAATTGACATTTTGGCTCCCTCAAAAATGGTCCATGTAATGAATTTAACATATATAATGGGAAAATGCAAACATATATAAGAAGAAAACTATGGAAAGAAAAATATGCTTAATTGTATTTAAGTTAAATATTTTTAACTTAAGATTAAGTAAATCTTATCATGGCTGGATACCATATTGAGTGCTCAATTGTGATTCAATAATTATATGTATAACTTTAACTACCATGTGATTTAGACCGGTTACTACAAACATTAAATGTTTATTGTTTCAGCTAACCTATACAGTACACACTTAATGTTTGTCCTTTCTTAAAAGTAGGTTTTTTTTGAATCCTAAAGTAACACACAATTCTCTGTGTCTTTGTCTTCCTCCTGCCCTCCCTCTCCTGCCTTTTTCCCTTTCTTCAGATTAAGCACATTATTCAAATTAAGATGTTGGTGGGGGGCATGAATAATAGGATGTTGAAGACACACAGCAAAGGAATTGGAGATATAAAACAAGAGGGGAAAAAGTCACAAGAAAGATAATAACTAATTTAAGGTGCAAAATTATGTAAGAATATGTAGCCTCTCCCATTTTACAAAGCCACTCAGTCCTTCTTTACACAGATCACGTTCAAAACTTAATTAGATGTAAATAGGAGTTAGCCACCGCTCACCAAACACTTCATCATATTACCTGATTACATTTAAATTGTTTATAGGTAATGTAGGGAGTGGATTATTTTCAGGAATTCTGGAAATAACAACACTGTACCGCAACAGTCAGGTTCCCTGTTCATCTGTTTTTAAAAAGTAAAATCCCTTTCATCCCTAGTGTGAAATTTTTAACAAAGTTTAATTTGCTGTTAAAGATTGCACAAGGCAACATAATTCCAGCTTACTCTCAAATCAGGAACAGGATCTGAATGTTAATCTCAGCTCCACCCCTAAGAGCTGTTTGAGGCAGTACTCATGTGAATTTCAGATACCAAAAATCATTTCAGAGTCCACCTCCTCTGGTCTTTTAAAATATCCTTTAAAAGAATATTCTTACTCCTACTATCCCAGTAGTACGAGGTGCATACTAAATCATCAGCAATAAAGCTCTTATCAAAAGGCTAGATGAAATATGTCTTTGTTGCTTTATTAAACATCCTTTGGTCAATTGTGACACTGTCTAGCAAGAGGCACTATTCCTCAAGGCAGTCTATAATATACCAAACCGGTACAAAGTTAATAGAACCTACAAGAAAAAGAGGCATAATATGATCAAATAAATTTGGACACACCAGGAAAGCTGAATTTAGTAAAAGTAACCAGGTTTTTTTTTTTTTCTTTTTCTTTACAAGATTTCTGAAAGCTTTCAGTTTATTCATTTGAATTATGAACCCCCCAAGAATGAGAGAGCACATGCATAGTTTCTCAAAGCAGATGGAGGAGGAGGTGCACGGACTACAGAACGAGACAGCTGGGCACAGATCCAGATTTAGTTTATTGTCACTCTACGAGCTTAGGTAGTGAAAAATCTTCCTGAGACTTAAGTTTCCTCATGTGCCATACGATGCAGTGGATAAGAGACAGCCTCTGGAGAAAGACTCACTAAGGCTCGGATCCCAGGGCTGTCACTCGTTCACTCGCGTTCTTAGGCAAGTTCTTTCTACAAGCTCTTTGTATCTTGGAATTCCCTTTAGAAAAACAAAAGTAGACAATAGCATCTATGCCAAGGTTTATCTTAAGGATTAAATTGCTCAGTCATTTCAAAGTGCCGTGAAGGACAGATGCTCAATAAAGGTGATTTTCTTTCTCTACTTTCCCTTCCATCTCTCACTCAGGAGCTCAAAACCTCTGTGTTGCCACTGGTTATCTTGATTTTTCCCCACCTTGCTTTTTTCCTGGAACTGGATCGCAACCTCACATTTTTAAATCCTCATTCAATTTGTATGTTATTTCCTGAATGGTCCACCTTATTTTAACATTCAGTATGTTGTGCACTCTGCAATTTATTCCCTTTTATGGTCACATGGCATTGAAAGGAAATTTTAAAGAGCACTAATGATGTATATTCAAACAACCACACCAAAAATCAGGTAAATGGTACTCTACAGCAAACTACTGTGTCCCAAGAGAATACCTTGCCTTCAGTTGCTCATATGATACTATGCTTCTCTCTGAAAGGAAGCAACTTATACACAACAACTGATGTAAGAGAGAAAAGAATGGAATGAGAATAAGTCATTGGGGTTCTGTTTTGACACCACAATCTCGGGCTTCGGTTCTTATCTCCGTTAAAAAGAAAAGTTAAATCAAGGTTTCTCCTAACTGTGAAATTTAATTGATAGAGTGAAAAGAGAGATTGTTCTGAAAATAATATGCACACATTTTTAGACGTATCTGAATAAACTACTACAGTGCAACCATCTTAAATCTGGTAATGTCTAGCATCCACATTACTTCAAGTTTTTACCCTTGTTATCAGTCTCCTCAATTCCAAGTCAAATGCACATACTTCAGTTCTTATTATTCTTAACCTGTCTACAACTTGTGACAGTTGGTTATTGATTGCTGTCTTGTGACATTTCTTCTCTTTTAGCATGCATGATACACCACTGTCCTAATTTACTGTTATCCTTCAAGTCATGCCTTCTCAGTTCTCCACACTACAGTCTCATCTATGTCTATCTTTAAAGTTCTACCTTTGGTTGTCTTTATGTATGCCACATACTCTCCGTAGCCCATTGTGCCTTCACCCAGAAATTCAATCACTACTGATTGAATTCATCAAATATTGTTTTAGGGCCTATACGTATTTGAAGTCTCACGATAGCCACAGGAAGCAGTATTATAGGAGCAGACATAGTTCCTGAAATCATAGAATACACACACACACACATCTACAAATTGTGATAAATATCATTAAAAAATGGATATGGTGCTATGTCAAAAATTATTAGACTGAGATGTAATGAAGAGCTACTTTAAAGTGGTTAGAGAGGCTAATGGAGAAAAAATTAAAGAGGGAAGTCCTAGGGTATTAGATGTCAAGATTATGAGCCAAACAACAAATCTCAAAAATTGTGCATGTATATGAAATCATATACAGGATGTTCTCTTCCTACAATGTAATTCAACTACGAATAAGTAGCAAAAAGTAAATGAAAATATTCATGTATTATTTAAATGAAGTAGTCCACTTCATGTATTATTTAAATGAAGTAGTCCACTATTTATAGTGGAATACCAGACCACCTAACCTGCCTCCTGAGAAATCTGTATGCAGGTGTCAAGAAGCACAAGTTAGAACTGGACGTGGACCAACAGACTGGTTCCAAATTGGGAAAGGAGTGTGTCAAGGCTGTATATTGTCACCTGGCTTATTTAACTTATATACAGAGTTACAGCAAGTGAATGCTGGGCTAGATGAAGGACAAGTTGGAATCAAGATTGCTGGGAGAAATATCAATAACCTCACATATGCAGATGACACCACCCTTATGACAGAAAGTGAAGAGAAACTAAAGAGTCTCTTGATGAAAGTGAAAGAGGAGGGTGAAAAAGCTGGCTTAAAACTCAACATTCAGAAAACTAAAATCATGGCATCCAGTCCCATCGTTTCATGGCAAATAGATGTGGAAACAATGGAAACAGTGGCTGACTTTATTTTGGGGGGTTCTGAAAACACTGCAGATGGTGACTGCAGCCATGAAATTAAAAGACATTTACTCCTTGGAAGGAAAGTTATGACCAACCTAAACAGCATATTAGAAAGCAGAGACATTGCTTTGCCAGAAGAAGGTCTATCTAGTCAAAACTATGGTTTTTCCAGTAGTCATGTATGGATGAGAGGGTTGGACTATAAAGAAAGCTGAGCACTGAAGAATTGGTGCTTTTGAAGTTTGGTGTTGGAGAAGACTCTTGAGAGTCCTTTGGACTGCAAGGAGATCCAACCAGTCAATCCTAAAGAAAATCAGTCCTGAATATTCATTGGAAGGACTGATGCTAAAGCTGAAGCTCCAATACTTTGGCTACCTGATGCGAAGAACTGACTCACTGGAAAAGACCCTAATGCTGGGAAAGATTGAAGGTGGGAGGAGAAGGGGATGACAGAGGATGAGATGGTTGGATGGCATCATCGACTTCATGGACACGAGTTTGAGTAAGCTTTGAGAGTTGGTGACGGACAGGGTAGCCTGGTGTGCTGCAGCCCCTGGGGTCGCAAAGAGTCAGACATAACTGAGCTACTGAACTAAACTGAACGAAGTCCACTACTGGGCTTCCCAGGTGGTGTTAGTAGTAAAGAATCAGCCTGCCAACACAGGAGATGTAAGAGACATGAGTTCAATTCCTTGGTCGGGAGATCCACGCCATGAAGGAGAACATCACAACCCACTCCAGTGTTCTTGCCTGGAGAATCCCATGGACAAAGGAGCCTGACAGGCTATGGTCCATAGGGTTGCAAAGAGTCGGACATAACTGAAGTGACTTAGCACGCAAGCACAATCCACTACTAAATAGTGCATTAGTGAAAAAAGCTATCAAAATGGAAATTACACAGTACTTTGAACCAAATTATATTGAAAATGTGGCATTCAAATTTGTGTTATACAACTAAAGCTAGGGTTATAGGAAAATGCATAGTAATGTTATTATTTGAAGAGGATATGTAGACAATCTGAAATCTACTTATACCTAATGTGTTAGAATTAGGAAGTTAATGCAGGTATCTAGATGTAAAATTATTATAAATTATAGTTCTATTTCTCTATTTAATCACCAACAAAATTTTATGAAATAGATCTTTAAAATAATACCATTTACAATAGCACCAAAACCCACACAATTCTAAAGAACAGATCTGATAAAAGATGTACAAAAGCCCTACACTAGCAAAATATAAAACTTTATTGGGAGAAACTAAAGATTATCTTAATAAAGGGAACTACCATGCCTTTTGTTTGAAAGTCTTTTCAAATTAACCTACTGATTTAACGTTACCCCTGTAAAATCCTAGAATTTTTATGAAATTAGCAAGCTGATTTTAAGATTAACATAGATATAAATAGGGCCCCAAACTGCCAAGAACAAAGTGAGAACACTTACTATACCAAGCATGATAACAACAGTAGTTAAGGCAGTGTGATGGGACAAGGAGAGAAGAATGGGCCAAGAGACAAATGTCTCTTCAGTTCTCTAAAGAGGCAATTTGGAAATAGACCCACATAGGAATGGGCCCTTGATTTTTAACAAAACTGGTATTGTAGAGCAGGGGTGAAAAACAGTCTTTTCTTTCATATAAATGGCAGTTTGTAAATTAACTAGTTAGATAAATAAATAACCCCCACTTCACAACATACACAATTATCAATCCCAAATGGATCCTATATATGTGAAAGGTAAAAAATAAAAATTCTAGGACAAAGACAACCATGTTTTCACAGTATAGGATGATTCGTTAAACAAGAAAAAATTCTCTAACACAAAGAAAACTATAGATAACTTAGACTAGTATTAGTAACTCTTTTTACAAAGACACAAAAAGAATATAAACAGCAAGGCCAAAATTAATAATTATATATTCAACACTGACAATGAGTGTAACATTGTCAATATAACATTGACAATATAACTGACAATGAGTCTCATATTAAGGAAATAATAAAGACCTCCTATTAGTTAAAAAGGAAAAGACAAGTCAATTCTTTAGTGAACAAGAAATTTGAACTGGCACTTTACAAAAGAAGGAAACCAAATGACCAATAAACATCTTAAAGGTCACTCAACATTGATATTGATCAAGAAAATACAAATTAAAACTGCAATAGGATACCACTATATAACCTACCTACATGGTTAAAATGTAAAAACATACCCTTTAACAATATCATCAAAAGGCAAAGTGAAGTAACCCAGACAGAGAAAGACACATAGTCATATGATATTGCTTATATGTAGAACCTAAAAATAAATTATACAAAAGAACTATATACTAGGCAGAAATAGACCCATAGGCATACAAACTTATGGTTACTAACAGGAAAAGGGGGAGAGGAATAAATTAGGGGTTTTGGATTAACATATACACACTACTATGTATAAAAATAGACAACCAACAGGGACCTACTGTACAGCACAGAGAACGACACACAATGTTTTGTAATAAGCCATGAGGGAAAAGAATCTGAAAAACTAATATGTATTATTATTAACATAGCTACATATACATAGCAAGCATTAGTGGACGAACTTAAAATGTTTTATGTTCCACCTCAGGCAAAGTAAGCTTTTCAAAATTTTATTTTCATATTTACAAAAAGGCAGATTAAGAAGAAAGAGAGCAGTGACAGGACAAGACTCCATCCCCATAATCAGGCTGCAATACCACTATTATGGATTTTACTGAGCCTATCAGAGAGTAAAGATCCCCAGAAGTATTGCTGTGTCCCATTACAAGCATCTTCGATGGAAATACACTATAACAGAGCTCAAATATATATAAATATCATGCAAAGACAAAAACATACAGCCTTTCTCTATAGACTCAAAATGCATTTTATTATTTTGCAGTGGTGTTCTTGTAGTTGGTAAACATAAAATATCTTAATAATAACTGGTTATTTGTCCTTCAAGCAATGGTTTTCTTCCCAAATAGTTTACACAGGACTCTGATTTTATGCAGAGAGGTCTTACACAAAAAGAGAACATTTGTCTGAAGGCTGTAGGGCTATCAGAACCTAATGACTATGAGGTATGAAAGAAGCAGAGCCTCAGGATTACATAAACGTGGATCTGAATACTGCTGAAGACACAGAAACAGAACTTCTGCTTCTCTGCACATCTTTTTCTGTTGTATTTCTTTCTACAGACTGGCTTCTCCCACACATCATACTACCTGATATACAATGTCTCTTTAAAGCTCCTGAGATTATTACGAATGCAGTTAAACACAGAGGCTGATTCTTTATCTATCCTTCTACGTGTGTGTGTATATGAGTATGTATACACCCTCATTATAATTTTAATTATAATATTATAATAAATTTAAATAATAGTAAATTTATTATAAAAATCCAGTAAATTTATATGATTTATATATATATATTTAACTTGATAATTCATTTGGTATCATATCTATAATGCTTATCAAGACATGTCTTGATATATAGGGGACTTAAACCATATTACATATATATCCTTGTGTGTGTGTATACATACATATGTGTATGTATGCACAACTTCCTTGTTTAGCCCAAGTGTATAATTTGGACTGAGCACCTATGAATAGGTTACTAGTATGATTTCATAAAAGGAGCTTTTGTGGGCCTCCTCCACTTGCATCAACAAGGTGTCAAGTTACCTAACATGCAAAATAAAAAGTCTTAAAAAATGCCAGTAAATGCCTATTTTCCTATGTCAAGGGTAAAATTCTCTTCCAAGAAAATAAAAGTCTACATGCTTAGCAATATTGGTGTTGACTTTCAACAAAGATTAATCACAAGAAAAAGTCTTTAATTATTTATATATCTATATGTATTTGCTCTTAGAAAGGCACATGCTTCATATTCTATCATCTTACAGATGATCTTTGGGTTGGAACCAATTCAGCAAGATTCCCAATTTCAAACAATAGATTTTCTATCTTTCTAAAAAGGAACTAAGTGACAATTATAATAGAAAACCTGTATTTTAAAATCTGTTTTACCTCACTGATATAATACCCAACTTAAATCAAAACTCAACATTCAGAAAACTAAGATCATGGCATCTGGTCCTATCACTTCATGGCAAATAGATAGGGAGACTCCAAAATCACTGCAGATGGTGACTTCAGCCATGAAATTAAAAGATGCTTGCTCCTTGGAAGAAGAGCTACAACCAACCCAGACAGCATATTAAAAAACAGAGACATTGCTTTGCCAAAAAAAGGTCCATCTAGTCAAAGCTATGGTTTTTCCAGTAGTCATGTATGGATGTGAGAGTTGGACTATAAAGAAAGCTGAGCACCAAAAAATTGATGCTTTTGAACTGTGGTGTTGGAGAAGACTCTTGAGAGTCCCTTGGACTGCAAGGATATCCAACCAGTCCATCTTAAAGGAAATCAGTCCTGAATATTCATTGGAAGGACTGATGCTGAAGCCAAAACTCCAATACTTTGGCCACCTGATGGGAAGAATTGACTCATTGGAAAAGACCCTGATGCTGGGAAAGATTGAAGGCAGAAGAAGGGGATGACAGAGGATGAGGTGTGTGGATGTCAACAAACTGTGGCAGATTCTTTAAGACATGGGAATACCAGGCAACATTATCTGTCTCCTGAGAAACCTGTATGCAGATCAAAAAGCAACAGTTAGAACTGGACATGGAACAAACTTGTTCAACATTGAGAAAAGAAGACAGCAAGACTGTATATTGTCACCCTGCTTATTTAACTTTTATGCAGAGTACATCATGTGAAACACTGGGTGGATGACCATAGTTGGATTCAAGATGTCTGGGAGAAATATCAATAATCTCAGATATGCAAATGATCACTCTAATGGCAGAAATCAAAGAGGAACTAGAGAGCCTCTAGACAAGGGTGAAAGAGGAGAGTGAAAAGGCTGACTTAAAACTCAACATTCAAAATACTAAGATCATGGCATTCAGTCTCATCTTTTCATGTCAAACAGACGGGAAAAAGTGGAAGTAATGACAAATTTTATTTTCTTGGGCTCCAAAATCACTGCAGAGACTTGCAGCCATAAAATTAAGACACTTTCTCCTTGGAAGACTGCTATGAAAAACCTTGACAGCATATTAAAATCCAGAGACATCACTTTGCAGACAAAGGTCCCTGCAGTCAAAACTATGGTTTTTCCAGTATTTATGTATGGATGTGAGAGCTGGACCATAAAGAAGGCTGAGCACCATAGAATTAACCTGTTCAAATTGTGGTGCTGGAGAATTCTCTTCCGAATCCCTTGGACTGCAAAGGGATCAAAGTAGTCATTCCTAAAGGAAATCAACTGTGAATATTCATTGGAAGGACTGATGTTGAAGCTGAAGCTCCAATACTTTGGTCACCTGAGGTGAGGAGTCAACTCACTGCAAAAGTCCCTCATGCTGGGAAAGAGTGAAGGGAAATGGAAAGGGGGCAGCAGAGGATCAGATAGCATTACTGAGTCAATGGATATGAATCTGTGCAAACTCCAGGACATAGTGGAGAACAGAGGAACCTGACGTACTGCAGCCCACGGGGTCACAAAGAGTTGGAGACAACTTAGTGACTGAACAACAACAAAGACAGATATTTGGAATGCAGCAAGGGAACCTGAAGTAATATCAGGAACAGGATGGTATTTTTAACAACACGTACTGAACTTTATTAAACAGACACACAGTGGGTAAGAATCCATAGGACTAAAAGTGTTGAAAAAGACAAAATATTTCATTTTGGGAAATTAGTTTTGAGTTTATATTAAGGCCAATAATTTTCCCTTATTGGATCTAGTGAAAGGACCAAGGATCTAGCAATTTCTCAGTAAATGTTACTGTTATTAAAATTACAGCCTAGAGGGATAGGGTGGAGAGGGAGGTGAGGGGGGGTTCAGGATGGGGTAAACATATGTATCAGTTCAGTTGCTCAGTCGTGTCAGACTCTTTGCGACCCCATGAATCACAGCATACCAGGCCTCCGTGTCCATCACCAACTCCCAGAGTTCAGTCAAACTCATGTCCATCGAGTCGGTGATGCCATCCAACCATCTCATCCTCTGTCATCGCCTTCTCTTCCTGCCTCCAGTCCCTCCCAGCATCAGGGTCTTTGGCCAATTTATGTTGATGTGTGGCAAAAACCATCACAATATTGTAAAGCTATTATCCTCCAATTAAGATAAATTAATGTTAAGAAATTAATTTTACAATGTCATGTTTTCATATATATGTATGTAAAACAAATGCACAAATGTATATAATATAGACTAAATTAGGAAAGATATCTATAAACATGTGTATGAAGCTGTTTTATAAATAACTATTTTTATATGTATTATCATAGACATTGAAGTTGCTAGATTGTTTGATCTCTGTATCTATATCTATAACGATTACAGAGATACATCTCCTGTGGTATAATAGAGGACTTAACTCAACTAAAAGTATTCAAATAATAGATAGAAAGTGGTACATTACCATTATTGCTTACTTTTTGGTACATTTATGAAACCAAAAACCTTCTACGGACATACATGACAGATAGATGGCTGGATAAGTGGATGAATGGTTACAGTTCTTTCGTTGTTTAAAAATGTTTTTGTCTTCAGTAAAAGAAGAAAATATTCAATATAGAGACATATTTGTAATTGCTAAAAGATAATTAGAAACAAAGGAATGCAGAAGAAGTTTGCCTAAAACTTAAAAGGGCTACATAAGGATACATAAAAGGGCTAATTAAGCAATATATTTTGACAGAGCAGCTACTCCGTCATCCTTGATACCATTTTAATCTGTTCTCTGTTTCTTTAATTCCTACTATGAGTAAGAAAATAAATTTCTTATTGCAGTTAATTTTAATTAATTTAAATCCAGAAAGCCACATACAACTATTTAAAGAGTTACGTTATTTGACAGTTCAATACCAGGTGCTCTTTTTTCTAACCCCAAAAAAGGGCTTCCCCAGTGGTGCTAGTTGTAAAGAACCTGCCTGCTAATGCAAGAGACATAAAAGACATAGATTCAATCCCTTGATCAGGCAGATACCCTGGAGGAAGGCATGGCAGACCACTCCAGTATTCTTGCCTGGAGAATCCCATGGACAGAGAAGCCCGGTGGACTACAGTCCACAGGGTCGCAAAGAGTCGGCCATGACTGAGCGACTTAGCATGCTCATACACCCCCAAGAAGACCACCTAAGCATCAGGCAGTATCCTATCTAAAAAGATACTGGTTTCTGCCTCCTCACAAATATTAGATTTCTGTCATTTCTTCTATTATTCCTTAATGCAAAACAATGAATTATGTACATAAATTTATGCTGCTTAAAGGAAAAAAGTTATTTAAAACATGTGACCATGCTTCCTGAAACCATTTCTAACCTTTACATTTGCAGAACAAGCTAAGGGATGGCATTTGCAAAGATATCCCAGGATGATATTAACATTAACAATTGAAGGCATGCTCTGTAGAATATTTAATAAAAAGTGACTTTTCTCCTCTTTGTAACATAAAAAGATTGGTCTTACACTTAAAGTACAAATACAAATCAGGTCTCCAGTTTGTGTCCTATGATCTCAACTGTCAGAAATAAATAATTCTCCTACAGAATTAAAGAGCATCTCATACAAAAATCTCTTTCCAAACCTGTCCAGGGTGATGCTGTGGGGTAGTATCAGCCACCACAGCTCCTCTGCTCACATGTGTCTTAGGCTAACTCTAAAGTGCCGTGGTTAAAACCTCAGAGGCCAAAGAGGAGGAAAATACCATTTCATTGTCTGATCTTGAACCTGCTTTTCCGCCATGGAACCTTCTCACTTTTCACCCTCCTCACTCTCTCCCAGCCCACAGGAAAGCTTGTCTCCTATGAGAATTGAACTGTTCAAATGACAAATGCTCATGGTGAATGTTATGGACAGTTGTGCCTTCTTCAGCTCACCTCGTGTTTGGAACGCAACATGCAGTACATCGTTCATTGCACAAGCTATGGAATCAGACAGATGTTGCCTTCTTTGAATATTCAAATATTCAAATTGGCTTGAATATTTACTATATTACTATCACCTTAGGCATGTTAGTTAGACTTTGTGTAGCCAAGCTACTGCAACTGCAAAATCATGATATTAATAGTTGCCTTAGAGGATGATTACTAGGAAAATCAAACATTACACATGTGAATTTGTTATCCAGCTTCTGATATCCAGTCTCCAAATGACAGCCATCACAGTTTTAAAAGGACAAAATGGATAAGTGTGTGTGTGTGTGCTCAGTCATGTCTGCTTCTACAACTCTCCAGGCTCCTCTGTCCATGGAATTTCCCCGGCAAGAAGACTGGTGTGGGTTGCCAGGGGCTGTCCAGGGGAATCTTCCAGACCCATGGACCCAAGTCCCTTACATCTTCTGCATTGGCAAGCAGATTCTTTACCATTGTGCCACCTGGAAAGCCCATACAATAAGAGCAGGTGTAATTGAATAACAATAATCTTAGCAAGTGTTTATCATCCATTTGTGCTTTTCCTGCTTAACTCCTGTGTTGAATTCTTCTCTTCACTGAAACTCTAAGATATTTGAAAACACAAATTACTTTTACTGCACTTTGTTTCCTTAACTAAATCCTCAGTGAAGGAACATCCCAATATTAATATCTTGACAACTACCCTCATTTTTCTTCTGTCAAATACAATGCTACTTCCATGATTTCCTGTATTGATAAAGGAAATTCATTTGTCATTAATTCATTTGATTCATTTGTCATTAATCTTTCACTCCTTTCATGAGATCAGTGTGCAAGTCACGTAAGCTCCACAACACTGATATGTCTTAAATATCTTCCTTATATTCCTACAGCTTCTGCCTTACTGCAGACTTTTACTATCCCTTTCATCAATGTCACCCTCTACCTCCATTTATGACTCCTAAAAAGCACCCAAGTGACCATTATATAATAATCATGCCACTTTGCTTGGAAGCCTACAGTGATTTTCATTTTCTTAATGTAAATCCCAAATTCCTAATCACAGCACACAAAACTGTTAGTTATGGCCATGTCTTTCTTTCAGGGCTCTGTTTTCTACTTTTCACCCTCATAAAACTATCTAGAGAGTCACCAACATTCCCTGCTACTTTTAGAAAAAAAGCAATAGAAAGCCACCTGAGACATTTAAAGCCAATGGAAGGAGATACTAATGATAAGGTATGAACAGCTCACAGATTCTGATGTATATGTACAAATCAGATCACAAGAAGTGAAACTGAAGGAAAAATAATTAAGTTATTCTTTTATGGCATGGTCTATAATATCTGCCTTCCTGAGTCAGCTCCCTGAGTCAACTTCTTGACATGCCTTCTCTCCTCAGCTCATCTTTTTACATGAAACAGCCTGCCCACAATGCATAGCTTTGTACAAAGTCACCTCTGCTCCAGAGCCCATTGCCTACTGGTTATATGCTGTTTGTCAGTGAATTGCAAATCTAGTTCAACTCATTACTACTTGGGCTGAACCTGAGACTGATGGTCAGAGCATGCAGGGAAAACAAAACTAAAATGAAACAGAAAAAGAAATCACACTGAGCATCATTTCCCTGGGAGCAGGATAAGAGGAGCACTACAAGTTTAATCTCAAAGTGACAGATGGTTGTGGAAGGCACATTGACTAATATACCCAAATATACTCAAAACCTCTGTATTTCCACTTTCATCTCTCTTGTCTGCTAACTATCCATTTTTCAAAATTCTATAAGATCCTTGAAGACAAAGATTGTCTTGCTTTTTCGTTATATCTGCAGTGCAGAAAATATGAGGCAATCTACAAATCATTGTTTAATTAATTCATACATTTCTTGTCACCTCTCTATAAGGTCTTTGCTGTCTCTTGCAGAAAAAAAAAAAAGGCCTCTCCATCCCTTATATGCTGTTATAATATCCTCTAAATATATTTTTTGCCAGAAACTAAAATACTGGTGTATTTATTTGATTCCATCACTATACTGGACTACAAGAGCCTTGAGGAAATATTATGATATATTGATTTCTAACAACATTTCTAACTACTGCAGATCTGAAAAATGTCCGTTATATAAATGACTGAATGAATGGGAAATTTTAACCATCCTTTCATACTCCTAATATCTTTTGTGATTGAGTCTTCCTTTATAATAGCACTATTTTATGTAAGGTTATGTGGATCACCAGGAAAAAGGAATCAGTAATGCTGCACAAAGCTTGTTATTGTGTAGAACATGACTTAAAACCTGCAAAAAGAAAAAAAAAAAAAAAAAACGTACTTTTGGCCTATCACTGTCGCTAGTTTTATTGGCCTTTCACTGGTGAAGCTGGGTCTTCAGCACACTCTCTCTGAAGCATACTCAGGGGACTTTGCTAAAGGTCTTGATATAGAACTTTGACTCATTTGCCCCAATGACTTAGTTATAATCCAAGTCTCTGTGGAATATTCTAATTGGCTTTGTTTTAATACTCCTTTATCACAGCATACATAATTATTTTGTTTGGAGATCATCTAAAGAGTATACCATATGTCAAAAATAATCAGATGTATCGTTCTTTCATTTCCTTAATGAACTTTACCATACTTTATCTTCTCCATTAAGTTACATATGAGTCACAGTTTAGAAATTAATTCTAAAGGAAGGGAACTTTCCAAGCATGGGAATAGTAAGTATTAACTTCAGCATATGACCATCTGTTATAGTTAATACTCATCACGGATTTCTTCTCTATTGATTTGTTTCTGCAGCCTATAAAAATCAGAGTTTTTGAACTTTGAATAATGGCAAATTCTTTGTATACTTAGCAACTTGTTACTAAAGTTAATTTTCTTTAAGCTATAAATATTTGTATATTTAATTTTTTTATTTCTATAGTTTAAAGTAGAAGTGAAATTCTCTAAATTCCTAATTGTCTGGAAATAATGCCAATTAACATGACATTAAAAAAACAATTTGTTTTTAACATAACTTAGGGTTGTCTAACATCTTTAGACTTGCCTAATATTAAGGTTCTCTCACAGTTTGAACAAACTTGGTTGAGTAAACCAAAAGTAGTATATTTTTTAAAGTTTCAAAATAGTCATCTCTAATTTGCCCATGTTGATTCAGGGTCTTGTTAAATGTCCAACATAGAGAAGATTTCTCTGCAATAACCTCAAATAATCACAATGACAGCTTTCTAATTTGTATGTATTTTGTCTTTTCTGTTCTTATATGACAGTTAAGTGAATAATTGCTTTCAAAAACAGTCAATTATATCCACAGTTAATTAACTGAATTAATTATCTACAGGACCTTTCTGTACAATAGAAAGTTTCAGATATCACAAGGGAAATTTGCTTCATCTTTAAAGCATGTGGGTATATCACATTCAGTAAACATACAGTATTGTTTATGTAAGTTCAGCCCACTATGAGTATCAACTGAGACCGGGGGAGAGGGGTAGAAATCATTGGGGAACAAACAGCTCTAACTTTTCTTTGCAAAAAGAGTGACATCTATCACCTTCTTTTGAAAGTGGTAAATACATAAGGAAATATATAAAACTCAGGATGAAAACAAAGAACAATCTGGAACAAGCAGTAAAAGTAGAATTCACCTGCTTTTTCTTTTTAGGATATTCCTAGAAGTCAGTGTGGTTGAAGAAAGACCCACCATTGCCTCCTGCAACACATCCCCTCTACATGTAAAAGGTCACTCGCAAAGCTAGGAGTCCCTCACTTTACACTATAACCCACCAAATTTGGGCTACATAACCAGAAAGAGTCAGATTTGCATTCAGTCAGTTCAGTTCAGTTCAGTTGCTCAGTCGTGTCCGACTCTTTGTGACCCCGTGAATCGCAGCACGCCAGGCCTCCCTGTCCATCAGCAACTCCCGGAGTTCACTCAAACTCACGTCCATCAAGTCAGTGATGCCATCCAGCCATCTCATCCTCTGTAGTCCCCTTCTCCTCCTGCCCCCAATCCCTCCCAGCATCAGAGTCTTTTCCAATGAGTTAACTCTTTGCATGAGGTGGCCAAAGTACTGGAATTTCAGCTTCAGCATCATTCCCTCCAAAGAACACCCAGGGCTGATCTCCTTCAGAATGGACTGATTGGATCTCCTTGCAGTCCAAGAGACTCTCAGATTTGCATTACTAACTACCTAAATATAGGAAAAGCCCTATCTCATGCTGTCTCTAATTTGCTGAAGTTTGTATGAAAGGAATATTTGAGAGATAATTAAGGTCATGAGAAAGAAAGTCATCAGAATAGAATACATTTTGTCTTGCCTCTCTGGACAGAATATTAATCTTAATAATAATTAAGATGATATAATTAAATTTAATAATAATAATTTTAATATAATTACAAATAATCTTAATAATGATTAATCTTAATAATTTGTCTGCTAGACAAATCTGCTTCAGGCTAAATGATAGAGATGTGAAAAGCATTCACAGAACAGAAAGGAATAATGAAAGTCAGGGAATCTACAGATAAAATTGTTGATTATTAATGTCTTTAGAGAAGAGATTGCCAAATTTGTGTCAGGACATCCAAGACACAACACGTTATTAGATAGGAAGAATCAACATTGTCAAAATTATTTTACTAAATATTCAGACTTAAATTGAAGAAAGCAGGGAAAACCACTAGACCATTCAGGTATGACCTAAATCAAATCCGTTACAATTACAGGTGGAAGTAACAAATAGATTCAAGAAATTAGATCTGATAGACAGAGTGCCTTAAGAACTATGGATGGAGGTTTGTGACATTGTAGAGGAGGAAGTGATCAAGAACATCCCCAAGAAAAAGAAATACAAAAAGGCAAAATGGTTGTCTGATGAGGCCTTACAAATAACTGAGAAAAGAAAAGAAGCTAAAGGCAAAAGAGAAAAGGAAAGATATACCCATTTGAATGCAGAGTTCCAAAGAATAGCAGGAAGCTATAAGAAAGCCTTCCTCAGTGATCAATGAAAAGAAATAGAGGAAAACAATAGGATGGGAAAGACTAAAGATCTCTTCAAGAAAATTAGAGATACGAATGGAACATTCCATGCAAAGATGGGCACAAAAGAGGACAGAAATTACCTCTTCACTTGAGTTAATTTCCTTGCTGACAAACTTGTAACAGATATAATAATATTTAACTTATATTGAACCTAGGTACAATGACAATATCCTGCTTAATGTTAAGTACTCTCAGACATGTCTACATCATTTAGATCAACAAACAAACATTAATATCATGTATTTAACACTGAATATTTCCCATTTCACATGAACCTGAAATTCATTTAGGTTAATATCTCTTATATTTAGAATTATTTGATTTGTAAGCACTTACTTTTTTTTTTTTAAGGCCAGTTAGATTAGAGCTCATTTACAAACTGATCTTAGCAATCAGCAATATTATTAAAAAAAACAAAGACACACACTGAGACATATATACATACAAATAGACACAAGAGATCCTATAGCTTTGTTTTGCAAACTTAGTTATGATTTAAAGATGGTTGGAGTAAGATTTTAAAAGGCTTTGTTTCCCTTTTTTGTTCCTTTTGGTTTCAGGAATTAGATATGGTCTAGATAAGTGATCCAGAGATCTCTGGTCTAAAGGTATAGGAGGAGTTATTTTCTCAGGGCAAGAATTCTTAAAGAGATAATTTTTTTTTTCAAGCTTCCTCTGGAGTCTAAAGAATATTGTGACCACATTGTCAAAATTGTATTTTGTGTGTGTGTGTGTATAACCATAGTTTTATAGCCAAAATTTAGACCAGATTGTGTTCAATTTGGCCCTGATAACAAGGGTAGATTGGTCCCAGCAGGGATTGTCTCTCTGGGGAAGTAGGGGTCTTAGTTTGATCAGTCCCTGGCTGTTGATTACAGGCACAAGTCCTGGACTTAAGGAAACTTCAGTCCATTTTCCTATCCTATGTCAATAAAGATCTAATATTTTTAGGCCATTTTCTTGTCATTAGATCATAGCTATAGATTGACCAGTCATCTAAAAAACTTTCCCGAGAGGTTCCCAGGTGGGGTGTGCAAACTTAGAGTGAGCAATTCACATATTAGCTCAAACAGTTTGTACCAGATATCTGTGCTGCTGCTGCTGCTGCTGCTAAGTCGCTTCAGTCATGTCCGACTCTGTGCGACCCCACAGACGGCAGCCTACCAGGCTCCTCTGTCTCTGGGATTCTCCAGGCAAGAACACTGGAGTGGGCTGCCATTTCCTTCAATGCATGAAAGTGAAAAGCGAAAGTGAAGTTGCTCCGTCGTGTCCGACTCTTAGCAACCCCATGGACTGCAGCCTACCAGGCTCCTCCATCCATGGGATTTTCCAGGCAAGAGTGCTGGAGTGGGGTGACATTGCCTTCTCCAGATATCTGTGCACTCAAACCAAACCAACAAACCAAACCAGAACTTCATCAGCCAGGAGTCACATTCCAAATGAAACAAAAGGCAAAGAAATGCCCAGAAATCAAAAGCTAAATGGCAAGAGTGCCCCCGAAAGATGGTAAAGTGATGCCCGAAAATCAAAAGTCAAATGGCATAAATGCCAAACGTGAATTCCCAGTTCCACTAGACCTGCGACCTGGCAAAGTCAGCCTTTTTAGTTCTGATAGTTTCAAGCAATTTCTTGTTGGTTTTCTGTGAAGGAGTTACTCTATCATCTCTTGTTTTAGAAGCTTCTAGATCAGCAGCAGCAGCAGATACCAGTCAAAGCACAGTTGGCCTTTTCTAACTGTGCACATAAAAATATCAATTTTAGAATATAAAAAGAAACCAAATTTGGCCACTTTAGGCCGAGATCTCTTTTAGTATAATTTCTCCAATTAATTAGGTACTTGCAAGTATGTGCTCCATATGTATTGTACATGAATATAGCTAGAGTGTTAGTCAGAGTCTGGCTTTCTGACACCTCTTTATTTCTGTTGAGAGATTCTGTTTCCCATTTTAAGCTGAATTTGTCAGGGATAAAAATCACTAATGAACTTGTGTAGTGGGTCCATGTGCTGCTTGTGAGCTTAACTTCTCCAAGAGTCACCCCGGAATCATTTCAGCTCATCTTACATGTCTCAGATTCTGCCTCTGGCAATCTAAGACCATGGCTTCTCAGGTCACCGAATGGCCAGTTCTTATGTGCAACCCCTGGATGAGCAAGTATTTTAATTAATGACTGGGTTTCCCTATGGGACCACTGCACAGTATGAGGACTAGGCCTCCACCACTCCTGTAAATTTCTCAGTCACCTGAGAAAAATGAAACCGGCCGGGAGGAGTCTCATCCCTTTTCTTCAGAGCAAAGCTCGCCTGTATTTTCCTCAATTTTATCCTGACAAATTCTATAAAGGCAGTCAAATTTAAGTGTCAGATCAGCCTATTACTTAACCACTCAACCAAGACCATCCAGTCCCCTACAATGGAGCAACCTTGGCATCCTTTAGCCGAGCCCCAGGTATTCCTCAATTTTTTCCCAATTGAGCCCCTCTACCCAGTACCTTTCCACTGGGTGGGCAGTTCTCCTGGCATCTTTCAGCCAGTCCCCCACCTAGCATCTTTTGACTGGGTGGGAATTCCTCACTATCTTTCAACCGAGCCCCACTCAGTGTCTAGACCTTGAGTGGGTGCGCCCTGGATGTTTCACCTGGGTCCCCCGCCTAGTATATTTTCTACTAGGAGTGGGAAGGTAACCTGCTCCACCATCAAATAAAACTCAGAATCTCAACCAATATGGGAGATTCAAGAACCAGGAGAGACTTACCCAAATTCATCTACACTCCCCAAGAAGGCGGATGGATGCAAGGGGCTGCTGCTGGTACCAAAACTGATTCCTCCTGGAGTCCAGTTGAAGGAAAGAAGTCCACTCTGGGTCACATCATCAGTTGCCATAACTGTTGACTAAAAAAAGATGTACAACTTGAGAGTTCTGATTTAAGTTTTATTTGGGGCAAAATGAGGACTGCAGCCCAGGAGGCAGCATCTCAGAAAGATCTGAGAGACTGCTGCAAAGCAGTAGTGGGAGAAAGAGGTTTGGTGAAGGAGGAGTTCAATACTATGAAGTGCTCATTTTACAAAAGACTTTTTGCTAGTCATGAGGATCTGATATCACCATGAAGGGATTTAGTGCTTCTCTGCATATAAGGAGATGCAAGGATTGAGATCATAAAATCTGTTCCTAGAAACATCCAACTATCTAAAGACCTGTCCCACCAGATTCCCTGGAGCAGAGTGCCTCACTCCAACTTGAACTCCCTCAGGGTTTGTTGAAGGTCAACAGCTATCCCAGCATGGGGATCAGTCTCCATAGAGGCAGATGGCAAATGCCTTTGCTGTTCAGTCATTGGCAATGCTCTTGGTAAGTGCCAATTTGTAATTCACATGCTCAAGCCTGGTCCCTGGTCCAGAGCTAAATCTTTTTTGGAGATCACACATCTGACAATAGGTTGGTTTTAATATGCACTATAAAGAGACAAATACAAATAGCTTACAAATAGCTGTGAAAAGAAGAGAAATGAAAAGCAAAGGAGAAAAGGAAAGATACAAACATCTGAATCGAGAGTTCCAAAGAATAGCAAGAAGAGATAAGAAAGCCTTCTTCAGGGATCAGTGCAAAGAAATAGATGAAAACAACAGAATGAGAAAGACTAGAGATATCTTCAAGAAAATTTAGAGATATCAAAGGAAATTTTCATGCAAAGATGGGCTCAAGAAAGGACAGAAATGGTATGGACCTAACCGAAGCAGAAGATATTAAGAAGAGGTGGCAAGAATACACAAAAGAACTGTACAAAAAAGATCTTCACAACCCAGATAATCACGATGGTGTGATCGCTCATCTAGAGCCAGACATCCTGGAATATGAAGTCAAGTGGGCCTTAGAAAGCATCACTATGAACAAAGCTAGTGGAGGGGATGGAATTCCAGTTGAGCTATTTCAAATCCTGAAAGATGATGCTGTGAACGTGCTGCACTCAGTATGCCAGCAAATTTGGAAAACTCAGCAGTGGCCACAGGACTGGAAAAGGTCAGTTTTCATTCCAATCCCAAAGAAAGGCAATGCCAAAGAATGCTCAAACTACCACACAATTGCACTCATCTCACTTCCCTGGTAGGTCAGAGTTTAAAGCATCTGCCTGCAATGCGGGAGACCCGGGTTCAATCCCTGTGTTGGGAGGATTCCCCTGGAGAAGGAAATGGCAACCCACTCCAGTATTCTTGCCTGGAGAATCCTGTGGACAGAGGAGCCGTGTGGGCTACAGTCCACGGGGTCGCAAAGTGTCGGACACGACTGAGTGACTTCACTTTCACTTCACTTTCACTCACATGCTAGTAAAGTAATGCTCAATATTCTACAAGCCAGACTTCAGCAATACCTGAACCATGAACTTCCTGATGTTCAAGCTGGTTTTAAAAAATGCAGAGGAACCAGCGATCAAATTGCCAACATCCACTGGATCATCGCAAAAGGAAGAGAGTTCCAGAAAAACATCTATTTCTGCTTCACTGACTATGCTAAAGCCTTTGACTGTGTGGATCACAAGAAACTGTGGAAAATTCTGAGAGAGATGGGAATACCAGACCACCTGACCTGCCTCTTGAGAAATCTGTATGCAGGTCAGGAAGCAACAGTTAGACCTGGACATGGAACAACAGACTGGCTCCAAATAGGAAAAGGAGTACGTCAAGGCTGTATATTGTAACCCTGCTTAGTTAACTTATATGCAGAGTACATCATGAGAAATGCTGGACTGGATGAAACACAAGCTGGAATCAAGATTTCCGGGAGAAATATCAATAACCTCAAATATGCAGATGACACCACCCTTATGGCAGAAAGTGAAGAGGAACTAAAAAGCCTCTTGATGAAAGTAAAAGAAGAGAGTGAATAAGTTGGCTTAAAGCTCAACATTCAGAAAACGAAGATCATGGCATCCGGTCCCATCACTTCACGGGAAATAGATGGGGAAACAGTGGAAACAGTGTCAGACTTTATTTTGGGGGGCTCCAAAATCACAGCAGATGGTGACTGTAGCCATGAAATTAAAAGATGCTTACTCCTTGGAAGAAAAGTTATGACCAATCTAGATAGCATATTGAAAAGCAGAGACATGACTTTGCCGACTAAGGTCCGTCTAATCAAGGCTATGGTTTTTCCAGTAGTCATGTATGGATGTGAGAGTTGGTCTGTGAAGAAGACTGAGTGCTGAAGAATTGATGCTTTTGAACTGTGATGTTGGAGAAGACTCTTGAGAGTCCCTTGGACTGCAGGGAGATCCAACCAGTCCATTCTGAAGGAGATCAGCCCTGGGATTTCTTTGGAAGGAATGATGCTAAAGCTGAAACTCCAGTACTTTGGCCACCTCATGCAAAGTGTTGACTCATTGGAAAAGACTCTGATGCTGGGAGGGATTGGGGGCAGGAGGAGAAGGGGAAGGCAGAGGATGAGATGGCTGGATGGCATCACTGATTCAATGGACATGAGTCTGAGTGAACTCCGGGAGTTGGTGATGGACAGGGAGTCCTTGCATGCTGCGATTCATGGGGTCGCAAAGAATCAGACACAGCTGAGCGACTGGACTGAACTGATAAAGAGATAAAATCCTAGAATCAAGGAAACAACCAGGAGGTTGTTAGAATGAGTTAACTCTGCAATGATGAAGATTGAAAACAAAGGGATATGGAAGTAGAGAAGCCATAAATCGAAGAACTATATCAAGCAAACAATAGTATATTCTAACAGAACAGGTGAAAGAAGAGAATAGAGTAGCAACAGAGTTGTCTAGTCTGGATTCCTCTGATACAAATGAATAGTGGGGAGTCATCTGGTGTCATTTTGTCAATGTTAGGCTTGAAGCACTATTAAGGAATCTACGTAGATGACATGTCAGGAAGAATATTGCCTTCCCCACCAATGTCAAAGTATTTCATGGTTAAAACAAGGTAATGACATATGGAAATATTTTCCAAGCTTACATATAGCTTATGGAGAAATATAAATATAGCTCATGTATAAAAGAGGGCTTCGTTGTTGCTTCCATTATTAGCCATTACAATATTACATGGCTGAGATTCAAAGAGGCTCAAGGGTAGATAATCTAGACTAATGGGTGTCTAAAGAGGCTCAAGGGTAGATAATCTAGGCTAATGGGTGTCTCCTTGTGGTTATAGTTAAAATTGGCCCATGGATGAGTTTAGTTAGAATGAAGAAGAGCAATGGGCTCATAGTATTCAGAAAAAGGTCAAGGAAAAATGAATACCAAAATTTCAACAGAATATTTAGATTTCTATAGCTGGAGAAGACTTTTGAGAGTCCCTTGGACTGCAAGATCATCAAACCAGACAATCCTAAAGGAAATCAGTCCTGAATATTCATTGGAAGGGACTGATGCTGAATCTGAAACTCCAATACTTTGGCCACCTGATACGAAGAACTGACTCACTAGAAAAGAACTTGATGCTGGGAAAGATTGAAGGGAGGAAGAGAAGGGGATGGCAGAGGATGAGATGGCTGGATGGCATCAATGGACTTAATGGACATGAGCTTGAGCAAGCTTAGGGAGTTGTTGATAGACAGGAAAGCCTGGTATACTGCAGTCCATGGGGTCGCAAAGAGTTGGACACGATGGAACAACTGAATTGACAGTTGGGTATAGGTTTTCTTTTCTTTATGATAGAAGTTGAATTTGATATTAATCAAAATCAATATTGAACTTGATATCAATCAAATTCAACATTTAGACATGAAGAACAACTTAACATACCTCAGCTCTTTCAACCATTGCTGCTGCTGCTGCTGCTAAGTCGCTTCAGTCGTGTCCAACTCTGTGAGACCCCACAGATGGCAGCCCACTAGGCTCCACCATCCCTGGGATTCTCCAGGCGAGAACACTGGAGTGGGATGCCATTTCCTTCTCCAATGCATGAAAGTGAAAAGTGAAAGTGAAGTCGCTCAGTCGTGTCTGACTCTTAGCTACCCCATGGACTGCAGCCTACCAGGCTCCTCCGTCCATGGGATTTTCCAGGCAAGAGTACTGGAGAGAGCAGCGCCCCAGTCGCTGAAGCCTTTCACCCTAGAGCACTGTCTAGGGACCAGAAACCGGGAGCTGAGAAATCAGCAGAGAGGGAAAGCAGACGCTTTTGAAAATGCTTGAAAGGAAAGGAAGGAAGGGGGACAAACAGCAGGAGGATGCTTCTTAGGAAAGAGGAGGCAGTCCTAAGATGGCAGAGGAATAGGACAGGGAGACCACTTTCTCCCCAACAAATTCATCAAAAGAACATTTAAATGCTGAGTAAATTCCACAAAACAACTTCCGAATGCCGGCAGAGGACATCAGGCACCCAGAAAAGAGCCCATTGTCTTCAAAAGGAGGTAGGAAAAAATATAAAAGACAAAAAAAGAGACAAAAGAGGTAGGGATGGAGCTCGGTCCCGGGAAGGAAGTCTGAAAAAGAGAGAAGTTTCCAAACACCAGGAAACACTCTCACTGCTGAGTCTGTGGTGAGCCTTGGAAGCACAGAGGGCAACATAACAGGAAGGAAAAATAAATAAATAATTAAAACCCACAGATTATGAGCCCAAAGGTAAGTCCCCCAGCAGAGAAGCAGCACAGATACCTGTACCTGCCGCTAGTAAGTGGGGGCTGGGCAGGGAGGTGTGGGCTGCATTGCTTAGAGTAAGGATCTGGCCTGAATGCCCCAAGCACAATCTGAGTGAACTAACTTGGGCTAGCAAACCAGATTGTGGGATAACTACCACGTGAAAAGCCAGCCATAACCTAAGACACTGCCAGGCCTGTGCACAGAACAGACTGAACAGAGATAGCTGGCTGCAAACCATCCCCCTCCAGTGACAGGCAGCCAGAGCCAGAAGGGGGCAATCGCATCCCCAGAGAGACATTATCTACAAAACTATAAGCAGGCTTCTTTGCTAACTAAGACTTCTTGGGGTTCTGGATGGTCAACATCTGCCTGAGTAGGTGCACAGGTACACCCAGAAAACCTAACAGCAGGGACGGGGGAGGTGATAAGTCACAGTGACCTTGCTCGCCAAACACCTCATCACCTGAGCTGCTCGGACCTGGGAAGGGCACAAAATGCAGGCCCAACCGATTCTGTGCCTCTGAGGACTACCTGAGTGCCTGAACCTGAGCAGCTTATACCTGGGAGTTACATGCAGCCCAGGGCCAGCCTCAGACGGTTCCTGGTGGAGCAACCGAGAGAGAGCCTGAGCAGTGTGAGCAGGGAGGGTACATGCACCGTGAGTGAGGGCAGGCCCAGTGTGGCTGAGGCACTGCGAGCACATGCCAGTGTTATTTGTTTGCAGCGTCCCTCCCTCCCCACAGCGCGACAAAACAAGTGAACCTAAAAAGTGTCCATCACCGCACTCTTTGTGTCAGGGCAGAAATCAGGCACTGAAGAGACCAGCAAACAGAAGCTAAAACAGAGGGAACCACCTTGGAAGTGACAGGTGCAATATATTAAAACCCTGTCATTAGTACCGACTACATAGGAAGGGGCCTATAAATCTAGAGAAATATAAGCTAGACAAAGGAACTATCTGAAAATGAACTGACTCCACAATACCCACAACAACAACAGAGAAAGTCCTAGATATATTTTTACTATTTTTATGATATTTTTTTTAATTTTTTTAAAATTTTAAGTCCTCTCAGTTCAGTTCAGTCACTCAGTCGTGTCTGATGCTTGCGATCCCATGAATCACAGCACGCCAGGCCTCCCTGTCCATCACCAACTCCCAGAGTTCACTCAGACTCACGTCCATCGAGTCAGTGATTCCATCCAGCCATCTCATCCTCTGTCATCCCCTTCTCCTCCTGCCTCATATCCTTCCCAGCATCAGAGTCTTTTCCAATAAGTCAACTCTTCGCATGAGGTGGCCAAAGTACTGGAGTTTCAGCTTCAGCATCATTCCCTCCAAATAAATCCCAAGGCTGCTCTCCTTCAGAATGGACTGGCTGGATCTCCTTGCAGTCCCAGGGACTCGCAAGAGTCTTCTCCAACACCACAGTTCAAAAGCATCAATTCTTCGGTGCTCAGCCTTCTTCACAGTCCAACTCTCACATCCATACATGACTACTGGAAAAAACCATAGCCTTGACTAGATGGACCTTAGTCGGAAAAGTAATGTCTCTGCTTTTGAATATACTATCTAGGTTGGTCATTACTTTTCTTCCAAGGAGTAAGCGTCTTTTAATTTCATGGCTGCCGTCACCATCTGCAGTGATTTTGGAGCCCAGAAAAATAAAGTCTGACACTCTTTCCACTGTTTCCCCATCTACTTCCCATGAAGTGATGGGACCAGATGCGATGATCTTCGTTTTCTGAATGTTGAGCTTTACGCCAACTTTTTCACTCTCCTCTTTCACTTTCATTAAGAGGCTTTTTAGTTCCTCTTCACTTTCTGCCTAAGAGTGGTGTCATCTGCATATTTGAGGTTATTGATATTTCTCCCATCAATCTTGATTCCAGCTTGTGTTTCTACCAGTCCAGCATTTCTCATGATGTACTCTGCATATAAGTTAAATAAGCAGGGTGACAATATACAGCCTTGATGTACTCCTTTTCCTATTTGGAACCAGTCTATTGTTCCATGTCCAGTTCTAACTGTTGCTTCCTAACCTGCATATAGATTTCTCAAGAGGCAGGTCAGGTGGTCTGATACTCCCATCTCTCTCAGAATTTTCCACAGTTTATTGTGATCCACACAGTCAAAGGCTTTGGCATAGTCAATAAAGCAGAAATAGATGTTTTCTGGAACTCTCTTGCTTTTTCCATGATCCAGCAGATGTTGGCAATTTGATCTCTGGTTCCTTTGCCTTTTCTAAAACCAGCTTGAACGTCTGGGAGTTCACAGTTCACATATTGCTGAAGCCTGGCTTGGAGAATTTTACTAGTGTGTGAGATGAGTGCAATTGTGTGGTAGTTTGAGCATTCTTTGGCATTGCCTTTCTTTGGGATTGGGATGGAAAGTGACCTTTTCCAATCCTGTGCCCACTGCTGAGTCTTCCAAATTTGCTGACATACTGAGTGCAGCACTTTCACAGCATCATCTTTTAGGATTTGAAATAGCTCAACTGGAATTCCATCCCCTCCACTAGCTTTGTTCATATTGATGCTTTCTAAGGCTCACTTGACTTCACATTCCATGATGTCTGGCTCTAGGTGAGTTATCACACCATCATGATTATCTTGGTCGTGAAAATCTTTTTAGTATAGTTCTTCTGTGTATTCTTGCCACCTCTTCTTCATATCTTCTGTTTCTGTTAGGTCCATACCATTTCTGTCCTTTATTGAGCCCATCTTTGCATGAAATGTTCCCTTGGTGGCTCTAATTTTCTTGAAGAAATCTCTAGTCTTTCCCATTCTGTTGTTTTCCTCTATTTCTTTGCAGTGATCCCTGAGGAAGGCTTTCTTATCTCTTCTTGCTATTCTTTGGAACTCTCGATTCAGATGTTTGTATCTTTCCTTTTCTCCTTTGCTTTTTGCTTCTCTTCTTTTCACAGCTATTTGTAAGCTTCCTCAGATAGCCATTTTGCTTTTTTGCATTCATTTTCCATGTGGATGGTCTTGATCCCTGTCTCCTGTACAATGCCACAAACCTCCATCCATAGTTCATCAGACACTCTATCTATCAGATCTAGGCCCTTAAATCTATTTCTCACTTCCACTGTATAATCATAAGGGATTTGATTTAGGTCATACCTGAATGGTCTAGTGGTGTTCCCTACTTTCTTCAATTTAAGTCTGAATTTGGCAATAAAGAGTTCATGATCTGAGCCACAGTCAGATCCTGGTCTGGTTTCTGTTGACTGTATAGAGCTTCTCCATCTTTGGCTGCAAAGAATATTATCAGTCTGATTTCGGTGTTGACCATCTGGTGATGTCCATGTGTAGAGTCTTCTCTTGTGTTGTTGGAAGAGGGTGTTTGCTATGACCAGTGCATTTTCCTGGTTAAACTCTATTAGTCTCTGCCCTGCTTCACTCCACATTCCAAGGCCAAATTTGCCTGTTACTCCAGGTGTTTCTTGACTTCCTACTTTTGCATTCTAGTCCCCTATAATGAAAAGGACATCTTTGGGGGATGTTAGTTCTAAAAGGTCTTTTAGGTCTTCATAGAACCATTCAACTTCAGCTTCTTCAGCATTACTGATTAGACTTGGATTACCGTGACACTGAATGGTTTGCCTTGGAAACAAACAGAGATCATTCTGTCGTCTTTGAGATTGCATCCAAGTACTGCATTTCGGACTCTTTTGTTGACCATGATGGCTACTCCATTTCTTCTAAAGGATTCCTGCCCACAGTAGTAGATATAATGGTCATCTGAGTTCAATTCACCCATTCCAGTCCATTTTAGTTCGCTGATTCCTAGAATGTCAACATTCACTCTTGCCATCTCCTGTTTGACCACTTCCAATTTGCCTTGATTCATGGACCTGACATTCCAGGTTCCTATGCAATATTGCTCTTTACAGCATCGGACCTTGCTTCTATCACCAGTCACATCCACAACTGGGTATTGTTTTTGCTTTGGCTCCATCGCTTCATTCTTTCTGGAGTTATATCTTCACTGATCTCCAGTAGCATATTGGGCACCTACTGGCCTGGGGAGTTCCTCTTTCAGTATCCTATCATTCTGCCTTTTCATACTGTTCATGGGGTTCTCAAGGCAAGAATACTGAAGTGATTTGCCATTCCCTTCTCCAGTGGACCACATTGTGTCAGACCTCTCCACCATGCCTGCCCGTCATGGGTGGCCCTACCTGCTATGGCTTAGTTTCATTGAGTTAGACAAGGCTATTACTCCTTTAATTTTCACTTTTATAAAGACCCTATTTTTTAAAAGCAAACCATATATATATATATATATGTGTGTGTGTGTGTGTGTGTGTGTGTGTGTGTGTGTGTGTATGTATATATATGTATATGTATATATATAAAGTTTAATTTTTGTGACTTTGTTTTTTTTCTCTTTCTTTTTCTTCTTTTCATTAATATATTATTTTTGAAATTTGAAACTCTACTCTAGATTATTAATCTTTGCTTTTGGGTTTGTTTTCAATTTTGTACTGTTAAGAACCCTAATTTCCATATGGATTTTCAGTTGGGAGTGAGATTACTGGCTTGTCTGCTCCCTCCCCCTTTGGACTCTCCTTCTTCTCCACCAGGTCGCCTCTGTCTCCTCCCTGACCCCTCTCTTCTCTGCCCAACTCTGTGAACTTCTGTGTGTTCCAGATGGTGGAAAACACTTAGGGAACTCATTACTGGCTGGATCTGTCTCCTTTTGATTTCCCCTTTTATCCCCATGGCCACCTCTGTCTCTTTCCTCCCTCTTCTCTTCTCTGTATAACTCCGTGAACATCTCTGAGCAGTCCAGTTGTGGAGTGCACATAAGGAAGTGATTACTGGCTAGCTTGCTCTCTCCTCTATTGATTCCACTTCATCTCATTCGCATCACCTCTAACTCCCTCCTCCCTCTTATCTTCTCCATGTAACTCTGTGAACCTCTCTGGGTGTTCCTCACTGTGGAGAAACTTTTCATCTTTAACCTAGATGTTTTATCAACGGTGCTGTATAGAAGGAGAAGTCTTGAGACTACTGTAAAAATAAGACTGAAAACCAGAAGCAGGAGGCTTAAGTCCAAACCCTGAGAACACCAGAGAACTCCTGATTCCAGGGAACATTAATGACAGGAGCTCATTAAACACCACCATGCCTACACTGAAACCAAGCACCACCCATGGGCCAACAAGTTCCAGAGCAAGACATGCCAGGCAAGTTCTCCAGCAACATAGGAATACAGCCCTGAGCTCCAATATACAGGCTTCCCAAAGTTACCCCCAAACCATTGACATCTCATAACTCATTACTGGACACTTCATTGCACTCCAGAGAGAAGAAATACAGAACACGGACACAAGCTTCTCTAACCAAGAATCCTTGATAAGCAACCTGTACAACCTCACCCACTGGAGGAAACTCCACAATAAAGAGAACTCCACAAACTGTCAGAATACAGAAAGGACACCCCAAACTCAGCAATATAAACAAGATGAAGAGATAGAGGAATACCCAGAAGGTAAAGAACAGAATAAATGCCCACCAAACCAAACAAAAGAGGAAGAGATAGGGAATCTACCTGATAAAGAATTCCGAATAATGATAGTGAAAATGATCCAAAATCTTGAAGTCAAAATGGAATCGCAGATAAATAACCTGGGGACAAGGATTGAGAAGATGCAAGAAAGGTTTAACAAGGACCTAGAAGAAATTTAAAAAGTCAATTTATAATGAATAATGCAATAAATGAGATCAAAAACACTTTGGAGGCAACAAATAGTAGAATAAAAGAGGCAGAAGATAGGATTAGTGAATTAGAAGATAGAATGGTAGAAATAAATGAATCAGAGAGGAAAAAAGACAAACAACTTAAAAGAAATGAGGACAATTTCAGAGACCTCCAGGACAGTGTTAAATGCCCCAACATTCGAATCATAGGTCTCCCAGAAGAAGAAGACAAAAAGAAAGACCATGAGAAAATCCTTGAGGAGATAATAGTTGAAAACTTCCCTAAAATGGGGCAGGAAATAATCACCCAAGTCCAAGAAACCCAGAGAGTCCCAAACAGGATAAACTCAAGGTGAAACACCCCAAGACACATATTAATCAAATTAACAAAGATCAAACACAAAGAACAAATGTTAAAAGCAGCAAGGGAAAAACAACAAATAATACACAAAGGGATTCCCATAAGGATAACAGCTGATCTTTCAATAGAAACTCTTCAAGCCAGGAGGGAATGGCAGGACATACTTAAAGTGATGAAAGAAAATAATCTACAGCCCAGATTACTGTACCCAGCAAGGATCATATTCAAATAGGAAGGAGAAATCAAAAGCTTTACAGACAAGCAAAAGCTGAGAGAATTCAGCACCACCAAACCAGCTCTCCAACAAATGCTAAAGGATATTCTCTAGACAGGAAACACAAAAAGGGTATATAAACTCGAAACCAAAACAATAAAGTAAATGGCAACGGGATCATACTTATTAATAATTACCTTAAATGTAAATGGGTTGAACGCCCCAACCAAAAGACAAAGACTGGCTGAATGGATACAAAACAAGACCCCTATATATGTTGTCTACAAGAGACCCACCTCAAAACAGGGGACACATACAGACTGAAAGTGAAAGGCTGGAAAAAGATTTTCCATGCAAATAGAGACCAAAAGAAAGCCGGAGTAGCAATACTCATATCCAATAAAATAGACTTTAAAACAAAGGCTGTGAAAAGAGACAAAGAAGGACACTACCTAATGATCAAAGGATAAATCCAAGAAGAAGATATAACAATTATAAATATATATGCACCCAACATAGGAGCGCCGCAATATGTAAGACAAATGCTAGCAAGTATGAAAGGGGAAATTAACAATAACACAATAATAGTGGGAGACTTTAATACCCCATCACACCTATGGATAGATCAACTAAACAGAAAATTAACGAGGAAACACAAACTTTAAATGATACAATAGACCAGTTAGATCTAATTGATATCTATAGGACATTTCACCCCAAAACAATGAATTTCTCAAGCACACACGAAACCTTCTCCAGGATAGATCACATCCTGGGCCATAAATCTAGCCTTGGTAAATTCAAAAAAATTGACATCATTGCAAGCATCTTTTCTGACCACAATGCAGTAAGATTAGATGCAAATTACAGCAGAAAACCTATTAAAAATTCCAACATATGGAGGCTGAACAACACGCTGCTAAATAACCAACAAATCACAGAAGAAATAAAAAAAAAAGAAATCAAAATATGCATAGAAACGAATGAAAATGAAAACACAACAACCCAAAACCTGTGGGACACTGTAAAAGCAGTGCTAAGGGGAAAGTTCATAGCAATACCAGCATACCTCAAGAAATAAGAAAAAAAGTCAAATAAATAACCTAACTCTTCACCTAAAACAACTAGAAAAGGAAGAAATGAAGAACCCCAGGGTTAGTAGAAGGAAAGAAATCTTAAAAATTAGGGCAGAAATAAATGCAAAAGAAACAAAAGAGACCATAGCAAAAATCAACAAAGCCAAAAGCTGGTCTTTGAAAGGATAAATAAAATTGACAAACCATTAGCCAGACTCATCAAGAAACAAAGGGAGAAAAATCAAATCAATAAAATTAGAAATGAAAATGAAGAGATAAGAGACTACTATCAGCAATTATATGCCAATAAAATGGATAACGTGGACGAAATGGAAAAATTCTTAGAGAAATACAACTTTCCAAAACTAAACCGGGAAGAAATAGAAAATCTTAACAGACCCATCACAAGCATGGAAATTGAAGCTGTAATTAGAAATCTTCCAGCAAACAAAATCCCAGGTCCAGACGGCTTCACAGCTGATTGCCACCAAAAATTTCGAGAAGAGCTAACACCTATCCTACTCAAACTCTTCCAGAAAATTGCAGAGGAAGGTAAACTTTCAAACTCATTCTATGAGGCCACCATCACCCAATACCAAAACCAGACAAAGAAGCCACAAAAAAAGAAAACTACAGGCCAATATCACTGATGAACATAGATGCAAAAATCCTTAACAAAATTCTAGCAATCAGAATCCAAGAACACATTAAAAAGATCATACACCATGACCAAGTGGGCTTTATCCCAGGGATGCAAGGATTCTTCAATATCTGCAAATCAATCAATGTAACACCACATTAACAAATTGAAAAATAAAAACCATATGATAGTCTCAATAGATGCAGAGAAAGCTTTTGACAAAATTCAACACCCATTTATGATAAAAACTCTCCAGAAAGCAGGTATAGAAGGAACATACCTCAACATAATAAAAGCTATATATGACAAACCCACAGCAAACATTATCCTCAATGGTGAAAAATTGAAAGCATTTCCCCTAAAGTCAGGAACAAGACAAGGGTGCCCACTTCCACCACTACTATTCAACATAGTTTTGGAAGTTTTGGCCACAGCAATCAGAGCAGAAAAAGAAATAAAAGGAATCCAAATTGGAAAATAAGAAGTAAAACTCTCACTGTTTGCAGATGACATGATCCTCTACGTAGAAAACCCTAAAGACTCCTCCAATCAGAGCTAATCAGTGAATATAGTAAAGCTGCAGGATATAAAATCAACACTCAGAAATCCCTTGCATTCCTGAACACTAATAACGAGAAAATAGAAAGAGAAGTTAAGGAAAAAATTCCATTTACCATTGCAAAGAAAAGAATAAAACACTTAGGAATACATCTACCTAAAGAAATTAAAGACCTATATATAGAAAACTATAAAACACTGGTGAAAGAAATCAAAGAGGACACTAATAGATGGAGAAATATACCATGGTCATGGATTGGAAGAATCAATATAGTGAAAATGAGTATACTACCCAAAGCAATTTATAGATTCAGTGCAATCCGTATGAAGCTACCAATGGTAGTTTTCACAGAGCTAGAACAAGTAATTTCAAAATTTGTATGGAAATATGAAAAACCTCCAATAGCCTAAGCAATCTTGAGAAAGAAATGGAACTGGAGGAATCAACCTGCCTGACTTCAGGCTCTACTACAAAGCCACAGTCATCAAGACAGTATGGTACCAGCACAAAGACAGAAATATAGATCAATGGAACAAAATAGAAAGCCCAGAGATAAATCCACGCACCTATAGACACCTTATCTTTGACAAAGGAGGCAAGAATATACAACGGATTAAAGACAATCTCTTTAACAAGTGGTGCTGGGAAAACTGGTCAACCACTTGTAAAAGAATGAAACTACATCACTTTCTAACACCATACACAAAAATAAACTCAAAATGGATTGAAGATCTAAACATAAGACCAGGAACTATAAAACTCTTAGAGGAGAACATAGGCAAACACTCTCCGACATACATCAGAGCAGGATCCTCTATGACCCACCTCCCAGAATATTGGAAATAAAAGCAAAAATAAACAAATGGGACCTAATTAGGCTTAAAAGCTTCTGCAAAACAAAGGAAAGTATAAGCAAGGTAAAAAGATAGCCTTCTGAATGGGAGAAAATAATAGCAAATGAAGCAACTGGCAAACAACTAATCTCAAAAATATACAAGCAACTCCTGCAGCTCGATTCCAGGAAAATAAATGACCCAATCAAAAAATGGGCCAAATAACTAAATAGACATTTCTCCAAAGAAGAAATACAGATGGCTAACAAACACATGAAAAGATGTTCAACATCACTCATTATCAGAGAAATGCAAATCAAAACCACAACGAGGTAACATTTCACGCCAGTCAGAATGGCTGCTATCCAAAAGTCTAAAAGCAATAAATGCTGGAGAGGGTGTGGTGAAGAAAAGGGAACCCTCTTACACTGTTGGTGGGAATGCAAATTAGTACAGCCACTATAGAGAACAGTGTGGAAATTCCTTAAAAAACTGAAACTATAACTGCCTTATGACCCAGCAATCCCACCGCTGGGCATACACACTGAGGAAACCAGAATTGAAAGAGACACGTGTACCACAATATTCATCACAGCACTGTTTATAATAGCCAGGACATGGAAGCAACCTAGATGTCCATCAGCAGATGAATGGATAAGAAAGTTGAGGTACATTAGAACTGATTCAAATGTATTGTTTTTAATGGCTGAATAATACTCCATTGAAAACAATGGTGGATGAAACTGGAGCCGATTATACAGAGGGAAGTAAGCCAGAAAGAAAAACACCAATACAGTATACTAATGCATATATATGGAATTTAGAAAGATGGTAACGATAACCCTATATGCAAGACAGCAAAACAGACACAGATGTATAGAACAGTCTTTTGGACTCTATGGGAGAGGGAGAGGGTGGGATGATTTGGGAGAATGGCATTGAAACATGTATAATACCATATATGAAACGAATAGCCAGTCCAGGTTTGATGCATGATACTAGATTCTTGGGGCTGGTGCACTGAGACCACCCAGAGAGATGGTACGGGGAGTGAGGAGGGAGGGGGTTTCAGGAGGGGGTACACGTGTATACCTGTGGTGGATTCATGTTGATGTATGGCAAAATGAATACAATATTGTAAGGTAATTAACCTCCAATTAAAATAAATAAATCTATATTTTAAAAAAGTAAAGGCAAATTTACTGAGGAAACAACGTGGTCCTGAACTGCTAAATCTGCATTCTGTGGCATTTTACAGATATACCTTCATCGATGGCTTTATTTTCATTATGTTCAATCATTTTTTTTAAGTCTATCTTATGAACATGTCAAAAAAAAAAGGAATACTGGAGTGGGGTGCCATTTAACCATTACTCCTGCCAAATACACAGGAGACATACACCAGCCAACAAGGAAAAAAAATCACAAAAATTATGTATTATTGTATATAAAGCAATGGTTTCACCATATTTTCAGTTACCTCTTATGAAAGTAAAATAATGATTGTATAACATTCTGTGTGTGTGTTTGTGTGTATGAGAAAGGATCAGCCAGTGTTTGATGAGATGTATTTCCCTGAAATACAATAGTAAATGATTAGAGAAAATTACTCTGTTGGTTTGTTTAGTGAAAGGGGAAAGGAAGCTGATTAGCTTTGACAAGTAAATTCAAGCAGCTAAATGCTGTAGAGACTAAGACAATGCTTTGAGTGAATTAATGGCTAAGGAAATCAATAGTTTATAATATTCTTATTGGTGACAAGATTTAATTTACAGCTTAGAGCACAACAAAGTTGTTTTGCCTGACATTTTCCTCAAAAATAGATTTTTATCCTGAAAAACAATTAGTTTCAGACTTGTCCTTTCTCATTATTTAACATTCATGAACCAATATAGCGATGCCATTCTAATTACTATAGTTTTTAAAGAAGACTATCCAGTCACATAAATGAGTTCACTGAAATGTTAGCAAGAAATTGTGTGACATACATACAAAAACTGCTAATTATTTTTCAGTTTATAATATATTTAGTAATGAGCATGCATTACATATAGGATGGAAATGAAAATAATTACCATTATTGATTTAACAAAATGATTTTATCACAATTCAAAAACAGGCGTTTAGATGAATTAGTTATTTTATAACAAGTTAAAGAAATACAATCATGATGCAAAAGATGGTGAATGTTTAAGAAAGAAAATTCTAGGGATGTTTTATATACAAATTAGGATGTTGTCAAGAAATTATCATGGATTGTAACAAGCTGATCTTTTCACAAACTCCTAATTATTCCTTAACGTTCCTTGTCTCATAAAGAGTTGTTTTTTTCCTCCTTTCTAACTCAATGTTTTGTGCAGGTGTCTGTGGTTCTAAAATGTGAGATTATCTCTCTCCTCAAGAGCTCAGCCTTCTGTTCCACTTGGCAGCCCTAAGGATTTGCATAGGGCAAATCATCTCAAGCCAGAACTGCATCAGAGATGACAAATACATGTCAGCACTTAATGGCCTTTTTGTATAAGATAAGAGTGGGAACATAAAAAATATATACAGAAAGAATGACAAAACGTAGTGCTTTACTGACAGTAAAGGTGGTGGCTCAGTCATGTCTTTGTAGCCCCATGGACTATAGCCCACCAGACTCCTCTGTCCATGGGATTTCCCAGGCAAGAATCCTGGAGTGGGTAGCCATTCCCTTGTCCAGGGATATTCCCGACCCATGGATTGAATCCAGGTCTCCTGAGTTGCAGGAGAATTCTTTACTCTCGGAGCTACAAGGGAAGCCCTTTACTGACAGCAAGTCTTGTTAGTTGCAGTTTGTCCAACTCGTTGCGACCCCACAGACTGTAGTCCACCAGGCTCCTCTGTCCATGGAATTCTCCAGGCAAGAATACTGATGTGGGTTGCCATTCCCTTTTCCAGGGGATCTTCCCAATCCCAGGATCAAACCTGGGTCACCTGCCTTATAAGGCAGATTCTTTACCATCTGAGCCACTAGGGAAGACTCAGACCTTATCTTATTTGCACATATTTACCAACAATTGTCAAATGCTCAAGATACAATACATACTTCTTCAGTTTAGAATTTTATTTACCCTTAAAAAAAGTGTTAGAAGCCTTGCTTTGTGTTACTCACATCTAATAGAATGTATTAACAAGCTTTTGAAGTCAGGGAATTTGTCTCACTTATTCTCCAGTACATATAAGCCTCAGTTCAGTCTCTCAGTCGTATCCGACACTTTGCAACCCCATGAATCACAGGACACCAGGCCTCCCTGTCCATCACCAACTGCTGGAGTTCACTCAGACTCACGTCCATCGAGTCAGTGATGCCATCCAGCCATCTCATCCTCTATCGTCCCCTTCTCCTCCTGCCCACAATCCCTCCCAGCATCAGAGTCTTTTCCAATGAGTCAACACTTTGCATGAGGTGGCCAAAGTACTGGAGTTTCAGCTTCAGCATCATTCCTTCCAAAGAAATCCCAGGGTTATCTCCTTCAGAATGGACTGGTTGGATCTCCTTGCAGTCCAAGGGACTCTCAAGAGTCTTCTCCAACACCACAGTTCAAAAGCATCAATCCTTCGGTGCTCAGTCTTCTTCACAGTCCAACTCTCACATCCATACATGACCACAGGAAAAACCATAGCCTTGACTAGACGGACCTTAGTCGGCAATGTAATGTCTCTGATTTTGAATATGCTATCTAGGTTGGTCATAACTTTTCTTCCAAGGAGTAAGCATCTTTTAATTTCATGGCTGCAGTCACCATCGGCAGTGATTTTGGAGCCCAAAAAATTAAAGTCTGACACTGTTTCCCTGTTTCCCCATCTATTTCCCATGAAGTGATGGGACTGGATGCCATGATCTTCATTTTCTGAATGTTGAGTTTTAAGCCAACTTTTTCACTCTTCATTTTTACTTTCATCAAGAGGCTTTGTAGTTCCTCTTCACTTTCTGCCAAAGGGTGGTGTCATCTGCATATCTGAGGTTATTGATATTTCTCCCATCAATCTTGATTCCAGCTTGTGTTTCTTCCAGTCCAGCATTTCTCATGATGTACTCTGCATATAAGTTAACTAAGCAGGGTGACAATATACAGCCTTGAAGTACTCCTTTTCCTGTTTGGAACCAGTCTGTTGTTCCATGTCCAGTTCTAACTGTTGCTTCCTGGCCTGCATACAGATTTCTCAAGCGGCAGGTCAGGTGGTCTGGTATTCCCATCTCTTTCAGAATTTTCCAGTTTATTGTGATCCACACAGTCAAAAGCTTTGGCATAGTCAATAAAGCAGAAATAGATGTTTTTCTGGAACTCTCTTGCTGTTTTCATGATCCAGTGTGCCAGGGGCCAGCATGAGGACTCCCACCCGTGACAAGGTCATGCAGAAGGAAGCCTGACAAAACGCAAGGACATGATCAGACTTCAGGGGTTCCCCCTGGAATTTCCTGAGCATCCAGCCCCCAAGACCAGAGTCTGCCTGCTTTACTGTATTATGCTTTCCACCTATTCTTCGGTCATTAACAGGGGGCTGTCCACCCACCACCATTTACTGGAAAAAAAAATTAATTTAGAGCTTGTAGATAATAAATCTCCTGGGCATAATTTGAGTGTTTCAATCCAAAAACCCCTCTGATGGCTTTCTAGCCTGCCTGCAGGACTCGTACAGCTGTGCATGTGATTGCTTACAGTCTCCCAACCTCGAGAGGCACAGGAAGCTTAAAACATCCTAGGATTGCAGGGGCTTCCGAGGTGTCAAGATCATTAGAATAAAACTGATTAAGCGTTTCATTGTCGAGCCAATACTTGCTGCCAAATTTTCATATCCTTTATTTTTAGATATAGTTGGTATATAGAAAAACAAGTAGTAGACCTGGTATTAGCAACATTAGATCTTTGAGTTAAGTACCTTCTTTGTTATAATCCACTGCGCCTTTGTTCTATAGAGATGTAACTTTAGTGCTTTAAGGAGATACAGATTAAAGAAAAAAAACTTCAGGGGAAATGAAATTAACATTCATTAAGGAAGAGAGCCAAAAAGTGTTAGCAAGCCTCTTGGCCAGAAGATAATGTCAATCACCTGAGACCTTTTGTATACAAAAGATATACAGAAAGAGTCTGGGCTGCTAACGCTACATAATTTTGTATTACCCATTGATCTCTATGTATAATCAAAAGTATAATAGGCCTTGAAGGACAATAGAGGGGGGAGCAGTCATTGGAAGGACTGGTTTCCCCGTGTCTCCTCTTTACTCTAATTTCAAGCTGAATTCCCATCTGGGGCGTGGAGGCTCACCATGTATACTTACTTGTCCCAGCTTCTAAGATCCATAAGAGAGAGAACCCAAGACGGGGCACTCTCCGTAATTCAAATGGGAGCCGGTGGCCTAAGGTAGATGGTGCAAGTTCCTTGTCTGGAACTTTATTGGTTTTCCACGTAAACCAAGTTAATCAGCATCTTTTCTCCATTTAATTTTCCTACTACACTATTTCTTCCTAATCTAATCTTATATTAATAAATAAATAAGCCTTTCCTTGCCAACGCCGTCCCCTCTTCGAATTCCCTGGATCCACCAGGGCTGGACCCCGGCACCAGTGGATGTTGGCAATTTTATCTCTGGTTCCTTTGCCTTTTCTAAAACCAGCTTGAACATCTGGGAGTTCACGGTTCATGTATTGCTGAAGCCTGGCTTGGAGAATTTTGAGCATTACATTACTAGCATATGAGATGAGTGCAATTGGGCAGTAGTTTGAGCATTCTTTGGCATTGCCTTTCTTTGGGATTGGAATGAAAACTGACCTTTTCCAGTCCTGTGGCCACTGCTGAGTTTTCCAAATTTGCTGGCATATTGAGTGCAGCACTTTCTCAGCATCATCTTTCAGGATTTGAAATAGCTCAACTGGAATTCCATCCCCTCCACTAGCTTTGTTCATAGTGAAGCTTTCTAAGGCCCACTTGACTTCACATTCCAGGATGTCTGGCTCTAGGTGAGTGATCACACCATCATGATTATCTGGGTCGTGAAGATCTTTTTTGTACAATTTTTCTGTGTATTCTTGCCACCTCTTCTTAATATTTTCTGCTTCTGTTAAGTCCATACAATTTCTGTCCTTTATTGAGCCCATTTTTGCATGAAATGTTCCCTGGGTATCTCTAATTTTCTTGAAGAGATCTCTAGTCTTTCCCATTCTGTTCTTTTTATCTATTTCTTTGCATTGATCACTGAAGAAGGCTTTCTTATCTCTTCTTGCTATTCTTTGGAACTCTGCATTCAGATGCTTATATCTTTCCTTTTCTCCCTTGCTTTCCACCTCTCTTCTTTTCACAGCTATTTGTAAGGCCTCCCCAGACAGCCATTTTGCTTTTTTGTGTTTGTTTTCTATGGAGATGGTCTTGATCCCTGTCTCCTGTACAATGTCATGAACCTTATTCCATAGTTCCCAGGCACTCTATCTATCAAATCTAGGCCCTTATATATATTTGTTACTTCCACTGTATAATCATAAGGGATTTGATTTAGGTCATACCTGAATGGTCTAGTGGTTTTCCATACTTTCTTCAATTTAAGTCTGAATTTGGTAATAAGGAGTTCATGATCTGAGCCACAGTCAGCTCCTGGTCTTGTTTTTGTTGACTGTATAGAGCTTCTCCATCTTTGCCTGCAAAGAATATAATCAATCTGATTTCAGTGTTGACCATCTGGTGATGTCCATGTGTAGAGTCTTCTCTTGTGTTGTTGGAAGAGGGTGTTTGCTATGACCAGTGCATTTTTTTAGGAAAACTCTATTAGTCTTTGCCCTGCTTCATTCTGTACTCCAAGGCCAAATTTGCCTGTTACTCCAGGTGTTTCTTGACTTCCTACTTTTGCATTCCAGTCCCCTATAATGAAAAGGACATCTTTTTTGGGTGCTAGTTCTAAAAGGCTTTGTAGGTACAAGCCTCCTCCTCCTGCTGCTGCTGCTGCTGCTGCTGCTGCTGCTGCTAAGTCACTTCAGTCATATCTGACTCTGTGCGACCCCATAGATGGCAGCCCACCAGGCTCCCCTATCCCTGGGATTCTCCAGGCAAGAACACTAGAGTGGGTTGCCATTTCCTTCTCCAATGCATGAAAGTAAAAAGTGAAAGTGAAGTCGCTCAGTCATGTCCAACTCTTCGCGTCCCCATGGACTGCAGCCCACCAGGCTCCTACACCCATGGGACTTTACAGTCAAGAGTACTGGAGTGGGGTGCCATTGCCTAGGCACTTACAAAAGTGCCTGGGAATTGCACAATTAATATTAGTTGAATGAATGCTTATGGAAATACTTGTTGAATTTTTAAAAAATGAATGTCTCATATTTCTTCCAGCTGGGGACATGGCCTAACTTGTTGTGTTCCACTAGTATTATATTTATCTGAATCTCTATGTCAGTTCAGTTCAGTACACTTGCTCAGTCATGTCTGACTCTTTTCAGTCCCATGGACTGCAGCATGCCAGTCCTCCCTGTTCATTACAAACTCCCAAAGTTTACTCAAACTCATGTCCATTGAGTCGGTGATGCCATCCAACCATCTCATCCTCTGTCTTAACCTTCTCCTCTCACTTTCAATCTCTCCCAGCACTCAGAGCCTTTTCCAATGAGTGAGTTCTTTGCATCAGTTGGCCAAAATATTCGAGTTTCAGCCTCAACATCAGTCCTTCCAATGAATATTCAGGACTGGGTTCCTTTAGGATGGACTGGTTGGATCTCCTTGCAGCCCAAGGGACTCTCAAGAGTCTTCTCCAATACCACAGTTCTAATACATCAATTCTTCAACACTCATGTTTTTTTAATAGTCCAACTCTCACATCCATACACGACTACTGGAAAACCATAGCCTTCACTAGACAGATGTTTGTTGACAAAGTAATGTCTCTTTTTATAAATATGCTGTCTAGGTTGGTCATAACTTTTCTTCCAAGGAGTAAGCGTCTTTTAATTTCATGGCAGCAGTCACCATCTGCAGTGTTTTTGGAACCCCCCAAAAAATAAAGTCTGTCACTGTTTTCTCATCTATTGGCCATGAAGTGATGGGACTGGATGCCATGATATTAGTTTTCTGAGCGGTGAGCTTTAAGCCAACTTTTTCACTCTCCTCTTTCACTTTCATCAAGAAGCTCTTTATTCTTCACTTTCTGCCATAACGAAGGTGCCATCTGCATATCTGAGGTTTATGATATTTCTCCCATCAATCTTGACTCCAGCTTGTGCTTCATCCAGCCCAGCATTTCTCATGATGTACTCTGCATAGAAGTTAAATAAGCAGGGTGACAATATACAGCCTTGACGTACTCCTTTCCCAATATGGGACAAGTCTGTTGTTCCAAGTCCAGTTCTAACTGTTGCTTCCTGACCTGCATACAGATTTCTCAAGAGGAAGGTCAGGTGGTCTTGTATTCCTATTTCTTAAAATTTGTTTCACAGTTTGTGATGATCCACACAAAGACTTTGGCATAGTCAATAAAGCAGAAATAGATGTTTTTCTGGAACTCTCTTGCTTTTTCTATGATCCAGCGAATGCTGGCAATTTGATCTCTGGTTCCTCTGCCTTTTCTAAAACCAGCTTGAACATCTGGAAGTTTAAAATTCAGGTACTGTTGAATCCTAGCTTGGAGAATTTTGAGCATTACTTTGCTAGTATGGGAGATGAGTGCAATTGGGTGGTAGTTTGAGCATTCTTTGGCATTGCCTTTCTTTGGGATTGGAATGAAAACTGACCTTTTCCAGTCCTGTGGCCACTGCTGAGTTTTCCAAACTTGCTGGCATATTGAGTGCAGCACTTTCACAGCATTATCTTTTAGGATTTGAAATAGCTTAACTGGAATTCCATCACTTCCACTAGCTTTGGTCATAGTGATGCTTTATAAGGCCCACTTGACTTCACATTCCAGGATGTCTGGCTCTAGGTGAGTGATCACACCATTGTGATTATCTGGGTCATGAAGATCTTTTTGTACAGTTCTTCTGTGTACTTTACCACCTCTTCTTAATATTTTCTGCTTCTGTTAGGTCCATACCATTTCTGTCCTTTATTAAGCCCATCTTTGCCTGAAATGTTCCCTTGGCATCTCTAATTTTCTTGAAGAGATCTCTAGTCTTTCCCATTCTATTGTTTTCCTCTATTTCTTTGCATTAATTGCTGTAGAAGACTTTCCTATCTCTCCTTGCTATTCTTTGGCATTCTGCATTCAAATGGGTATATCTTTCCTTTTCTCCTTTGCTTTTCACTTCTCTTCTTTTCACAGCTATTTGTAAGGCCTCCTCAGACTACCATTTTGCCTTTTGCATTTCTTTTTCTTGGGAATGTTCTTGGTCCCTGTCTCCTGTACAATGTCAAGAACCTCCATCTATAGTTCATCAGGCACTCTATCAGATCTAAGCCCTTAAATTTTTTTGTTACTTCCACCATATAATCATAAGGGATTTGATTTAGGTCATACCTGAATAGTCTAGTGGTTTTCCCAGCTTTCTTCAATTAAGTCTGACTTTGACAATAAGGAGTTCATGGTCTGAGCCATAGTCAGCTCCCAGTCTTGTTTTTGCTGACTGTATAGAGCTTCTCCATCTTTGGCTGCAAAGAATATAATCAATCTGATTTCGGTGTTGACCATCTGGTGATGTCCATGTGTAGAGTCTTCTCTTGTGTTGTTGGAAGAGGGTGTTTGCTATGACCAGTGCATGTTCTTGGCAAAACTCTGTTAGTCTTTGCCCTGCTTCATTCCGCATTCCAAGGCCAAATTTGCCTGTTACTCCAGGTGTTTCTTGACTTCCTACTTTTGCATCCCAGTCCCCTATAATGAAGAGGATATATTTTGGGGGTGTTAGTTATAGAAGGTGTTTTCATAGAACCATTCAACTCAGCTTCTTTAGAATTACTGGTCAGGGCATAGACTTGGGTTACCGTGATATTGAATGGCTTGCCTTGGAAACGAACAGAGATCATTCTGTCATTTTTGAGATTGTACCCAAGTACTGCATTTTGGACTCTTTTGTTGATTATGATGGCTACTCCATTTCTTCTAAGGGATTCCTGCCCACAGTAGTAGATACAATGGTCATCTGAGCTAAATTCACTCGTTCCAGTCCATTTTAGTTTGGTGATTCCTAAATTGTTGATGTTCACTCTTGCCATCTCCTGTTTGACCACTTCCAATTTGCCTTGATTCATGGACCAAACATTCTTGGTTCCTATGCAATATTGTTCTTTGCATCATCAGACTTTGCTTCTATCACCAGTTACATCTGCATCTGGGTGTTGTTTTTGCTTTGGCTCCATCTCTTCATTCTTTCTGAAGTTATTTCTTCACTGATCTCCTGTACCATATTGGGCACCTACTGACCTGGGGAGTTCATCTTTCAGTTCCTATCTTTTTGCCTTTTCATACTGTTCATGGGGCTCTCAAGGCAAGAATACTGAAGTGGTTTGCAATTCCCTTCTCCAGTGGACCATGCTTTGTCAGAACTCTCCACTGTGACCCATCCATCCTGGGCAGCCCTACAGGGCATGGCTCATAGTCTCCCTGATTTAGACAAGGCTGTGGTCCATATGATCAGATTGGTTAGTTTTCTGTGATTGTGGTTTTCAGTCTGTCTGCCCTCTCATGGAGGAATCTCTATATACTGAATCACAAAGAGAAATTATCAGATAGTACTAGCTAAGATAATGACTAAGAAGAAACAAAACCAATCTAGACAGTCAACAATTTGTATTAATCTTTCTTGTAAAAGAGAAATAGTCCTCCTCTGGAGCCGGTAGAGACTACCTCCATATTCCAGAGCTAAGGCACAGTATAGTGATACTGTAGAAGAAAAACTACGCAGGACACTTGTTTAAAACAGCAAGAAAGACCTTATTCAAATTAACTGCAATGGAGATCAGGATTTTGCAGTGGGGCAGAGGAAAAGAACTAAAACAGAAAATTTTTTATTCTTAGACACTTGGGAGAGGTATGAGCTAGTAGGAAAGAATTAAAGGATTTTGAGGAATCTGGTCAAAATAATTAGGTCTTCTGTGTTTGCAATCTGGCACTTAATCAAAGTCAGGCTCTTACCCTCCTTCAGAGATTGGAAGACAGAGGCCCTATCTTTCTTGATGATTACATTTCAAAGGGAGGGCTCCCAGGGACTCCAGAAAAAGTCTTGGTTTGTAAAACTGTCAAGAGCCTGGAAAAAGATTTACAGTTCAAAGAAGCAGAGATAGAATTTACAATGGAAAGTTTTCTTAGGTAAATGCTCCCAGAAAACGAGGTCAGGGTCCTATAGTTAAGAAGTCTGTCTAAAATTTAGTGGAGCTGAGTGGAATACTAAGAGTATCTTGGTCAAAACATTTAGGGAGACTACAGAGTCAGAACAGTGACACTAGAGAATAGCTGGAAATTTTAGGAACTATTTCTTGGTAAAAACATGCCCCCTGGTGCTCTCTGTGTACAAAAATGTATTCAAGTTGCCTCAAATTCTTCATTTTGCTTTTTATATTTACTGAAGTCACATCAGTAAACACCCACTTGATCAAGCATTCTTTAAAAATCAAAATATTTTCAGATTGGTTATCCATAAAAAATGAACAGTTCTGAGTATCTGTTCTTCAATATGAACAGAAAATTTTAAATAAGCTTTCAAAATGTTGGTTGGGGGCAATATAGAAACTCCAAAACCTTGTAGAAATTCTGACTTTACTATCTATTAGCTAACTAACCACGTGCAAGTTTTTTAATACTATATTATTTGTTTATTCATCTGCAGGAAACAGATACACAGGGGTATTGGCATGTTTAAGGATATTAACATTATTAAGTGCTTAGAAGTATACCTGAAAGAGAAGCATTATTCAATTGAAGTTTTACAAATGGAAAAATTTTTTAAGTATCTTCCTAAAACTAGATAAATAAAAACTTTGGAAATGTGTTTCAAATTGAATTCAGATTCAGAATGAATTGCTGTTTTCAATTTGCTTTTGGAAACAGATTCTATTTTTCCTTCAAATTTTCTAAACTTACACAATCAGAAAAAAAATTCTGTTTAACTAAATTGATCATATTCCTTATACACTGATATTAAATGGTTTACTTTTTTACCAAATAATTAACAAAAAAAATGAACATGTATTAAAACAATATTTTCCACAGAAGCCATTAACTTTACCTATGATCATCATGAAACGAGACATATTTGTGATCAAATGAACAATTTATGGTTGAGAAAGAAAGCTGTCTTCCTGTAATGCCCTTGCTAGAAGATGAAGTAATAAATTCTATCTCAGGCAAGTAAATGATATAGCAGCCAAACACAATACTTCACTGTAAGTAGTACAAATAATGACAACTTGAAATTATATGAAAACTTATTGCAAGAAATGTGGAAAAGATGAAATATGCAGTAAAGTGGTATTAAATATCTTAAAAGTTGTATAAATAAATGGTATTATATACCACATGAGATAAGAACCAGATATACTGTTTGTTAAACATTTTAGGGGAGTTTAATTTGAACTTGCTTGTCAAATAGCCTCTTATATTGAGGAAGTCTACATTTGTGCTTTACTTTGGCTTAGGAATAAGAGAATTTGGGTTTGTTTTCTTCCCTGAGACATCATCAAAGTTAACCATAGTATTATAAAAGAGCTATTGGCTTTAGTTGACTTTGTTATTTTTCTAAGTGATAAACACAAATAAGTTTTCATTCTGATTACAGATGTATTTCTTTCTGTTTTATTCTCAAAAAGCAGCTTTTGAATTTCATAAGACCATGAAGGAATATTTTTCTGTATATGAAACATCAATTTATAATGATATATTAGCAAAAGTTCTATTTTTTGGTTTAAAGAACTACTTAATTGAAACATGTTAAACTGGTAATTATGTTAATAATATTACCCAATGTTTGTGTCGTGCATTATGGTTTTGAAAAGTATGTTAATACCCACTGCCTATACCAATCTACAACACTTTGAGGCTGGTATTAACAGGGCCCTAAATTAGCTGATGTGTGTTCTGTGCTGTGCTCAGTCACTCAGTTGTGTCCACCTCTTAGCAACCCCTAGGAATGTGGCCCATCAGGCACTTTTGTCCATGGGATTTCTCAGGCAAGAAAACTGGAGTGGACTGCCATTTCCTTTTCCAGAGAATCTCTCTGACCCAAAGATTGAACCCATGTCTCTCTGACATTGGCAGGCAGATTCTTTACCACTGAGCCACCTGGAAAGCCAAATTAGTTGAAGATACAGAAATGCTAAATGTAAGTTATTCCCTAAGATCATGATAACAGTAACTGATTCCAATAAAGAATTTAATCCTACATCTTAAGTATTTTGTCTTCTCTGAAGGAAAGAAATAAAAAGAGTTAAAGATGTCAATGCCTTAAAGTAAGATGCCAATGCACCTCCATGGTGGCTCAGACAGTAAAGAAACTGCCTGCAATGCAGGAGACCCAGGTTCGATCCCTGGGTCAGGAAGATCCCCTGGGAAAGGAAATGGCTACCTACTCCAGTATTCTTGCCTGGAGAATTTCATGGACAGAGGAACCTGGCGGGCTATGGTCCATGGGGTCGCTAAGAGTCAGACATGTCTGAGCGACTATCATTTTCACTTTGAAGATGCCAACACAAAATATCTTTTTCTGGGAAATCCTACAAATCCAGGAAATGTTCATTCTCCCAAACATACTAATGAAAATAGTGATGATGTCCTTTTAAACGTATAGCTGGGAAAAAAAAGAATATAGGCTCAAGAGACCAGAACCAAAGCAAAATCACTGAAAAAAAGCTACATCTGAGGGCATTTTCAGATTCTTGTTAACAAAGAGCATTTATTATGGGGGGGGGGGGAGTCTAATAGAAAATAAAATGGAGAAAACCCTTTAAGTGTGTATTCCTGAAGAGGTTCACCTTTAGTGAAAAAGTAAGCTGATAAAATAATCCATCTCCTCCTATAGAGATAGCAACAAAATTTGGTAATCCCTGGTTTTGTTAAGAATAGAGTGAAATAGAATGCTCCTCCCTGAGAATATGTATTCAAAAGTCAGACTACATGTCTAAATGGCATTTAAAGGCTTACTAGCCACATGGTTTAAAAACCCTAAATCAAGAAATTAATTAGTTTAAATCAACTATCCGGTATGGGGAAAGCATCCAGATACCTAGCAAAAGCCAGTATTTTCATTCTAGGACTCATAGAATTACCACATAGAATGTTCCCCAAACCCTTTAAAATGTCAAAAGAAAAGAAGAATGGAAGAAAGGCACCCTAAGATAGAGTAAAATAACCAACAACACACCAGGAAATTACCCGGAAGCCAGAGGAGGAGGAAAGGGAGCAGAGGAAGAAGAAGGTGGAGACATAATGAAAGAGAAAGTGAAGAGTGACAGGTCTAACATATATCTAATTGGAGTATTCTAAAGAACAAAGCAGAATGAGGTCAGATAGTTCAGAGGTAATAGCTTAAAATTTCCTGGAATTAATTTAAAAAAATATATAAATCGCCAGAATCAGAATGCACAATACATCCCATTTGGGATAAGTAAGAGTAAGTCCACAGTATTTTCAGAGAGTTGAAGAAAATAAAATGGAACATATAATTGAATGCATAGTGAAATAATATTTATGGGGTCGCAAAGAGTTGGACACGACTGAGCGACTGAACTAACTAGAGATATTTGAAGATTTTCCTTTCTCATTCAACTCTTCTTTCATGAAAAACCTATAATACACTCAGAAGCATAAATAGAAAACAATATTTGAAGAAATAAACACTCAAATTAGTAAAAAAAAAAAAAAAAAAAAAAGAATACATATTGCAAAAATTTAGCCACCATAATTTTAACTGAAGTATATATTTGAAAGAGAAAGAATATCATGCCAAAAAAGGTCTGAGATAGAAAAACACAGTAAAAATAGAAAATGGCAAATATGATCATTAATTTAAGTAAATATTTATAGACTCCATACAAAAAGACTAAAAATTCTATTTCCAGCAGTGATGGGGTGTCCTGACTGACATATATCTGAAAACTTACCAATACAGTATTTAGACCTATTAATAAAATGTTAAAATAAAAGCATGTGTCAATTCTAAAATATTATCCAAAAATAAAAATTGAACTGCATAAGTAAGAATCAGTTATTTGCTAGATGGCTAAAAGCTTAAATTAGATCCCATTTTGTGAGCATAATCATAGAGGATATTTTATGAGAAAGGTTTCTGAAATTTTAGATCTTTAATCCATTACAACCAGTAGCACCACTTGTTAAAGAGATTGTCTTTACTCCATTGTATATAAAAGATAAGGTATATAGGAGTATTAAGCCCCATTTTGAATCAGTTCCTGTATGGAATTTAGCTGTATAAGACATATAACGGAACTCAGAGCATTCTAACATGTATACTATCATGAATTGAATAGTCTATGTCTGTTCATAAAAATATTAGTTTGCCAAGCCCTGCTCTACAGTCTAGAACACAAGTAGAACTCTAAACGTATCTCTCCCCTTAAAGGAAACTACCTTATGTAATACCTCTGACTTGATATTTCATGGCCTTTCAAGGCCTTGTTGTTCAATGGCTAAGTCATGTCCCACTCTGCGACCCCATGAACCTCAGCATACTAGGCCTCCCTGTCCTTCACCATCTCCTGGAGTCTGCTCAAACTCATGTCTATTGGGTCAGAGATGCTCTCTAATCATCTCATCTTCTGCTGCCTTATTTTCTTTGCCTTCAATCTTCCCTAGCATCAGGATCTTTGTTAGTGAGTCGGCTTTTTGCATTACGTAGCCAAAGTACCAGAGTTTCATCTTCAGGATCATTCCTTCCAGTGAATATTCAGGGTTGATTTCCTTTAGGATTGACTGGTTTGATTTCCCTGCAGTCCAAGGGACTCTCAAGAGTCTTCTGCATCACTACAATCCAAAAGCATCAATTATTTGGCACTCAGCTTTCTTTATGGTCTAACTCTTACATCTATACATGACTACTGGAAAAACCATAGCTTTGACCAGATGGACCTTTGTTGACAAAGTGATGTCTCTGCTTTTTAATATGGTATCTACGTTGGTCATAGCTTTTCTTCCAAGGAGCAAGCATCTTTTAATTTCATGACTGTAGTCACTGTCTGCAGTGATTTTGGAGCCCAAAAAAATAAAATTTGTCATTGCTTCTACTTTTTCCCCTTCTATTTGTCATGAAGGGATGGGACTGGATGCCATGATCTTAGGTTTGTTTTTTTGTTTTTTAATGAGTTTTTAAGTCAGCTTTTTCACTCTGCTCTTTCACCCTCATCAAGAGGCCTTGGAGATGATGATAAAAATCTACAGCCAAATTATAACATCCATTAGAAGAAGGCCCAATCCAAAAGAGGGGCTTCCCAGGTGGTTTAGAGGTAAAGAATACTCCTGCCAATGCAGGAGCCGCAAGAGACATGAGTTCCATTCCTACGTCGCGCAGATCCCTTGGAGAATGAAATGGCAACTCACTCCAGTATTCTTGCTGAGACAATCCCATGGACAGAGGGCCCTGGCAGGCTACAGTCCATGGGGTCACAAAGAGTTGGACATGACCAAGCCACGGAGCACCCAATCTAAAGGTCTTGTCATCAGAGTAAGGGAGTTCTAAAAACACAAATACACACTCAGGGTGCTATAAAAAATATAATCTGCCTCAAAAATTACCATTTACTAAAGGGGAAAATCCCTCCAAAGGATTTACCACATTAAGTTAGCTCTCACCTAGGTTTTTACCTGGAACCCACATTATGTAAAAGATCTCACAGTCAACATTTATCTCAAAGTGGCCCTGATGAAAGGTAGTAATTTTAAGTGAAAGATGGAAGCAAATATAAACCAACTCTACAAGGACCCACTTTCAATTCAAGCATCAGAGAATTCTCACCAATAAACTTCCAAGAAAGATAATCGCATTATAAAAATCATAAAACAGGTTCATGAAGAAGATAGCAGCATAAGACTCATAGTGATTTAAATCCTAGAATTATCAAACAGAATATAAAATATTCTTACTATGCTTCGATAAACAAAAATATGAAAACCATTATATAGAGTCAGAAGAAATAGAAGTTGGTCTACTATACCAGGAAGATCCCCTGGAGAAGGAAATGTAAACCCACTCCAGTATTCTTGCCTGGAGAATTCCCATGGACAGAGGAGCCTGCCAGGCTACAGTCCAGAGGTCGCAATAGTTGGAAACAACTGGTAACTGATCCCTGAAAGGAACCTCAGGTACAGATCTCTGCTAATGAACTCTGTGTGTGTGTTAAGTTGCTCAGTCGTGTCCAATTCTTTGCCACCCCACAGACTGCAGCGGGGGACTCTTCTGTCCATGGAAGCTCCAGGCAAGAATACTTGAGTGGGCTGCCAGTCCCTTCTAGAGGGAATATTCCTGACCCAGGGATGGAACCCACTGTCTCTTGCATTGCAAGCAGATTCTTTACCATCTGAGCCTTCCACCTAAAGAATTTAAAGCCCTCAGTGTCCTAGGGGCTCCTTCCTGTCCTTGAGGCACTAACCTCTCCTGCAAGTAGGGTCCCCACAACTCTTCACCTTGTGTGACTCCCTGCCTCAGCACCCATGATGTATAGGATGTGCTAGCACCCCTTTCTCTATGGAATGTATGAAGTGCTTCCTACTGCCAGATGGCATTACTTGCGTATCTCTCTCCTCCTTCTAAGAAACCTGTTTGATGTTTCAGAAGAAGGTGATTTGTTCTTATGATAGCTCACTACCTAGTGAGCTCTCATTGCGGCATCTAGCAGTTACTGGAATAGTTGTGCTGGGTGGAGAAAGCTCTATTCTCCCATCACACTCAGCCCCACATCCATACCCAATCTTGAAACAAATGATATGAAGAGTTCTCCTTGGGTCTGTGAATACAAAAGCATTCAAAACTGCAGGAAAAAAGGATTCTAGATATAAAAAAGCAGGGATGGACTTATAAGTAATTCGCATTTGGCTTCACAATTAAATCTGAGCCTAGCAAAGACTAGGCTGTCCAAAGACTATATTCTAAGGACACATGGTCTCAGTCTTTTCATGGGCCCGTCCCCTGCATGTCCTGTGAGATGCACCGATAAACAGATCACAACGTTGGGAATATTTAAATGCCTATAGAAACAAGACGATAATTTTATCCCTAGATCAAATTATTATTTACCTTCAGCTCAGTTCAGTTGCTCAGTTGTTTCCGACTCTTTGCGACCCCATGAACTACAGCATGCCAGGCCTCCCTGTCCATCACCAACACCTGGAGTACACTCAGACTCACATCCATCAAGTCAGTGATGCCATCCAGCCATCTCATCTTCTGTTGTCCCCTTCTCCTCCTGCCACCAATCCCTTCCAGCATCAGAGTCTTTTCCAGTGAGTCAACTCTTCGCATGAGGTGGCCCAAGTATTGGAGTTTCAGCTTTAGCACCATTCCTTCCAAAGAAATCCCAGGGCTGATCTCCTTTAGAATGGACTGGTTGGATCTCCTTGCAGTCCAAGGGACTCTCAAGAGTCTTCTCCACCACCACAGTTCAAAAGCATCAATTCTTCAGCACTCAGCCTTCTTCACAGTCCAACTCTCACATCCATACATGACCACTGGAAAAACCATAGCCTTGACTAGATGGACCTTTGTTGGCAAAGTAATAGCTCTCCTTTTCAATATGCTATCTAGGTTGGTCATAACTTTCCTTCCAAGGAGTAAGTGTGTTTTAATTTCATGGCTGCAATCACCATCTGCAATGATTTTGGAGCCCCCCAAAATAAAGTCTGACACTGTTTCCACTGTTTCCCCATCTATTTCCCATGAAGTGATGGGACCAGATGCCATGATCTTCGTTTTCTGAATGTTGAGCTTTACGCCAACTTTTTCACTCTCCTCTTTCACTTTCATTAAGAGGCTTTTAGTTCCTCTTCACTTTCTGCCATAAGGGTGGTGTCATCTGCATATCTGAGGTTATTGATATTTCTCCCGGCAATCTTGATTCCAGCTTGTGCTTCCTCCAGCCCAACGTTTCTCATGATGTACTCTGCATATAAGTTAAATAAGCAGGGTGACAATATACAGCCTTAATGTACTCTTTTCCTATTTGGAACCAGTCTGTTGTTCCATGTACAGTTCTAACTGTTGCTTCCTGACCTGCACATACGTTTCTCAAGAGGCATATCAGGTGGTCTAGTATTCCCATCTCTCTCAGAATTTTTCACAGTTTATTGTGATCCACACAGTCAAAGGCTTTGGCATAGTCAATAAAGCATAAATAGCCTTACTACCCAGCATTTTGTATTTTGAGTTATTTATAAATTTGTATTCACTTAAAGGACAAATGTACAACTATTGGATATATAATATCATAGATAGCAGTCATAAATTTATATAATCAAGCAGCCATATGTTCAAGAATTCTACCTTCTGAGAAAATGGACCCAGAATTGAAGCCTTAAATGTTGTTTTCCTCTTTTAAATTTCTATTTTTTAATGGTAATATAACAAGTGAATGCCAAGAAAGCAATGTCCCCATAATTAATGAGAAAAGAATACCTTTCACTTTGTATTGGCAGAGTTGCTTATGCTAATTTTCAATAATTGAGGAAGTATGGCTAATAAATAATGTACTAAATCTAAATATCATCTTTGTTCATACTTACATTTCCTTCACATGTTTTGACAATCCTAAGACACCACCACACAAACAATTCAGTGATGAAATGCCTCAAATATCACATTACAGTAAAACTTTTGTTGCTGGTTTTCTTTTTTCTTAATACAAATCCTCAACAAGATATCTAAGGCAGCAAAGTCACCACCTGAGGAAAATCCAATTGAGCAAAGAGAGAGTTTATTTGTTAAGAAGTCCAGTAATTAAACACTTTCACTCTGGTAGATTTATCAGGGACATACTATGTGCTAGTCATTGCAATAAGTGATGATAAGACTGATGTTGAAGCTGAAACTCCACTACTTTGGCCACCTGATGTGAAGAGCTGACTCTTCTGAAAAGACCCTGATACTGAGAAAGATTGAAGGCAGGGGAAGGAAATGACAGAGCATGAGATGGTTGGATGGCATCACCGACTCAACGGACATGAGTTTGGGTAGGCTCTGGGAGTTGGTGATGGACAGGGAGGCCTGGTGTGCTGCAGTCCATGGGGTTGCAAAGAGTCAGACATGACTGAGCGACTGAACTGAACTGAACTGAATGTAGCAAAAAGCCTGAGTCCTTTCATTTTCTTCAGAAAATGTCTAGCAGAGTGACTGGAAGATAAATAAACAAATGAAATAGGAAATCAAGTAGACAGCCTTTAAGTGCAACATACAGGGGAGTGGTACCAAATTCGGGCTTCTAATCCTGAAAAACAGAAAGAATGGCATCCTGGTTTGAGATGTTAGTGATCTCATGGGTGATGAGCAACTTGAGTGCCTCCTAGAGAAAATCTGGAAAAAAACGATATTCACTGCAAGATGCAGCCAGTCATTTGGTCTTAACATATTCCCCAAACATGGGCTTACTGTTTACAAATCTGGCCATAGTTACTTTGTGCATAAAAAAATAGTAGAAAATCCAATTCAACTATCAACTCCCTTATATAAGTATCAGCTTTGTCTCCTGTAATGAAGGATAGAAAACACATCACTTTCTTTTCTTTACCTAGACTGCATTATTAAAGTCTAGTCAATTCATTCCTCCTTTATACTTACTTTTGAATAAGAATTATTCAGATATACAAGGATGAGAAGGAGTATCCTAAGAAGCAGATGCCAAAATGGAGTTGGAAATGCAAATGATTAATTAATGGTACTATCTGTAAAAAATAAAATGAGAGAGAAGGAGTAAGCAGAGAGAGACTTCAGACCATGATGCTGGTCTGGTATTTGTGAATCATTCTTTGGAGTGGAAACTCTATAGTGCCAGAAATATTGTCTGACACAGAGAAAGTCTTCAATAAATGCTAGCTGAATAATTGAATGAAAGAGTTCTTTGTGGGGAGGGAAGGCGGAAGATATATGCAAATACATAAATAAACACATAAAAATAATATTTGTGCTGTCACAGAAGTTGGATAGGTGCGTGAACTAAAATTCATTAAAGAAGTTTCTTCTGGAAGCAGTTCCTTCCCAGTGGAACTGAAGGGAGATTAAAGGTATGTCTCTGCCACCACCAGGATTACTAGGAAGCACTGTTTGATCATATGATAGAATCATTGAGGAGGATGAATGAGGATCCTGGGAAACTAAGAGAGTAGAGTCACAGTCTAGTGTTTCAGGCATTTAGTGCAATAAACAAGCCCAATCTTGGTATATAAAAGAACATCCATTGTATAATGTTCAGGATTCTGAGAGCTAGCCACTCAGACATAACACTACGACAATGTATAGTTTTAGCTCTGTGCTAGCTAGACCTTAAGTTAGGCAGTACTGAAGTTAGAATTCCCATGTATTTGCATCTGTTTCTCATGATATGCTTTTCAAGCCAGTTCCCTGGTGGCTCAGATGGTAAAGCGTCTGTTTACAATGCGGGAGACCTGGGTTCGATCCCTGGGTTGGGAAGATCCACTGGAGAAGGAAATGGCAATCCACTCCAGTGCTATTGCCTGGAAAATCCCATGGACAGAGGAGCCTGATAGGTTACAATCCATGGGGTCGTAAAGAGTCGGACACGACTGAGCTACTTCACTTTCACTTTACAATTTTAAGGTCTATTGTTCATTGCTTAACTTCGCACTTTGTTTTCTGATGATTATTTCTTTCACTGCTCAGGGCAACTTTAACCAGTTATCTGGCCTTGACATGAATAAAATTATTCTTTTTGAATATCCTGAAGTCAGAGTTGGGAAAAATTTCACAGATTACAAAGCAGAAGGGTCATCATTAATTGTGAAAGGGTATCAGCATTTTCAACACAAGATATCATTATAGTTTAAGTTCCTACAACCCTTACTATTTTCATTTTGCCAGTATTCTCTATTGATTATATGGTCTTTCACCAGACCATATTGTTTTACTTTGTCTCAAGTCATCTACTATGGTTATAAATTAAGGAAATGTATTTCTGCTGAGGATCCTTGCAAGGATGTTTTGTCATTTCTAAATTCTTCTAAAGAACAGAATGTCCAAAGGCAACAATTTATTTTTATAATCAAATTCCATCTCTCTTCTGCTACTTATGTTTCCAGCATAGTTTGGGAATCTAGTTACTTTTTAAACATGTCCTTGTTAATTTAATCTAAACACCACAACTTCAGGAGTTGAAATTTTTAGTCTGGTTGTGAATCTCTATTGCCAAAGAATGATATATGTGATGATGTCCATTTAAGGAACTGGGAAGAGTTGCTATTACTGTATGTAAATTGTAAAAATATGCAAGACTAACTAAAATATTATTCCATTTATACAAAGTTTAAAAGAATGGACAAAACTGCAAGAGACTATTTTTGTACGTGAAGGGGGATTGGTGGAGCAGATGTCATGTCCTTTCTCTCACAGAACATTATCAGTTCAGTTCAGTTCAGTCGCGTCTGACTATTTGCAACTCCATGAATCACAGCACGCCAGGCCTCCCTGTCCATCACCATCTCCCGGAGTTCACTGAAACTCAGGTCCATCGAGTCAGTGATGCCATCCAGCCATCTCATCCTTGGTCGTCCCCCTTTTCCTCCTGCCCCCAGTCCCTCCCAGCATCAGAGTCTTTTCCAGTGAGTCAACTCTTCACATGAGGTGGCCAAAGTACTGGAGTTTCAACTTTAGCATCATTCCTTCCAAAGAACACCCAGGGCTGATCTCCTTCAGAATGGACTGGTTGGATCTCCTTGCAGTCCAAGGAACTCTCAAGAGTCTCTCCTCTATTTCTCTGCCTCATTGCCCTTAGGAAAAATCAGGAAAATTCTTACTGGGAACTTAATATGTATCATTTCTTTAGTTCATTTTTAATTATGCCATGTTCCTGGCCCTGGCTTCAGTATAAAGAGAGAATAATGATACACTCATCATACCCCTTCTTGTTTGTACTGGTAAAGAGGATCTTAAGGTCTAAGTGTCTACCTCAATGCAAGTACCTATCAGTGAAGTATGAACCCTAGAGGCTGATTTTCCCTAATTCTGTTATCCTTGTGACATATAAGCCATACTATCTCTGATACACTGACCACAGATGACTGTACCAGAAGCTGTGTCCAAATCAAAGGCAAAGAAGCCCTAGGCTGGTCATGAAAAATATCACTTTTCTCTGAGGTAACTTGGCCTAACATTCTGTCCAGTAGGGGTGTTATATATGTGATAAAGCCTGACAGAGAAATAATTAAAGTGTCTAGCATTTTTTTTTTTCTCTCCATGACTATTTCACAGTTTAATTCTGGAAATTCTCAGTTTCAGAGTGACTAATATCTAAAAAATGGGACTGTGGTTTGTAACATTTCTTTATCCTTCATGACCCTATGCAGCTTTGTAATAAGCATTCTCACAAAGAAATTCTGGTATATATTCCTCCTCATCACCCAAAGAGCCTAGTTAGCAAAAATACTGATAAATTTACTGACTTCTTATGATCAAAGTCCCAAAGACCACCCTCAGTTTCAATGATTCATTAGATGGACCCATAGGCCTCAGCATATAGTCATATTCATAGCCATGATTTATTGTAGTAAAGGTACATAAAATCAGCAAAGAGGAAAGGCATATGGAATGTAGTTTGGGATTAGCAGATGCAAACTATCAAATATAGGATGGATAAACAATTAGGTCCTACTGGATAGCATAGGCAACTATATTCAAGGATATAGTTTATATCCTATTATAAACTACAATGTAAAGGGATATGAAGAAAGAATATATACATGTATAACAACTACTTTGCTATACAGCAGAAATTAATACAACATTGTAAACCAACAATACTTCAATAACTTTTTTTTTTTTTAAAAAAGAAGAAACTTCCATGCTCAAGCTTCCAAGAGATCTCTCACAGTGGAGTTACACAGGATATGCTTAAATCCTCTAACATTCAGTTGTGACAACATGTATAAAATGTTGCCGAAGATGACACAGACAGACAGAATGATAAACCATGTTCTTGAATTGAAAGAATAAATATGGTCTAAATAACTATGCTACCCAAAGCAATCTACAGATAGAAGTGTAATTCCCATCAAATTACCAATGATATTTTTCACAGAATTGGAACAAAAAATTTACAGTTTTTAATGGAAATAAAAAAGACCCTGAATAACCAAAGTAATCCTGTTGAAGGAAAATGGAGCTGGAGGAATCAGGCTCCCTGACTTCAGACCATACTATTGATACAAAGCTACAGTCATTAAAATATTATGGCACTGGCACAAGAAAAAACAGAAATACAGATCAATAGAACAGGATAGAAAGTTCAGAGATAAACCCAAACACCTATCGTCGCCTAATGACATAGGAGGCAAGAATCTACAAAAGACAGCATCTTCAGTAAGTGCTACTGGGAAAACTGAAGAGCTACATGTAGCAGAATGAAATTAGAACACTCCCTAATGCCCCACATGGAGTCACAAATGATTAAACTCACAAATGATTAAACAATCTAAATGTAAGGCAAGATATGACTATATCTTTACTAGCTATACGCTAAGGAAGAATTAAAATATTATTCATGTAGACTAGAATATTTTAACACTTCCTTAGCATGTAGCTTAGTTCTAGATTATTTCCTGATGGAATCAGTGCAGTTAATCCAGACAGCTAATATTAATTAATTAATATGAAAATTTTTGTGAATGGGTCTAATAATAATTGTGGCTCTGAAGGGTTTTTTCAGTATTTTAATGGTGACAAATCAAGAGCAAGTACTTTCTATATACCCAGCTAGCTAAAGCTGATACCTGTTTTAATTTTCAGTTCAGTCAACTCAGTCATGTCTGATTCTTTGCAACTTTTAAGTATACATTACTGTCACATCCCAGTCTGGCCTCAAGGACCTCCTATATATCTCTCAAATTATGTTTGCTTACATATCAAGTACTTTTAGGCACTCATACTGACTTCTGGCATTACTTAAATAGTATAAATCACTAGAATACAAATACATTACCCATGGCTTCATGACAATTCTCCATGCCTGAATCATTGCCATCATACTTTTAATGATCATGACAATGATTCAGGCATGGAGAATTCTAACAAAATATTGTTTAATTAGACTAGAATATGGCTCCCCTGGTGGCTTAGTAAAAGGTCTGCCTGCAAGGTGGGAGACCCAGGTTCAATCCCTGGGTCGGGAAGAACCCCTGGAGAAGCAAATGGCAACCCACTCCAGTATTCTTGCCTGGAGAATTCCATGGACAGAAGAGCCTGGTGGGCCATGGAGTCCCAGTCGGACACAACTGAGTGATTAACACTTTCAGACTAGAATAGATGATGCTATGTTAATAATTCTTGCTTATTTTCTCAACTTGGAAGTCTCAACATTCCCATTTGCAGAAAATCATAGGTGTATAGCTGGGACTTAGTGGGTCATCCTGAAAAGGAGATCATGAAGCCAAAGGTGGCGCTTCAATCTGGGTTCAGGACTTAGACCTTTATAAAGCTCACTTCTCTCACCTATACAGCAGAACCCACTTCACACTGGTCCCTCCTGTCCCAAACTATTTGACAATTAGTTGGACCTTATCACTTCTTATTTTTTTAAGACCTGCAGAAAAGGTACAATTATAATTTTGGTGGTTAATAAAAATTACTTTATGAATTATTTTTATAAATTTCTTTTTCTTAATAAACAATAAATTAGAAATTTTTGTTCAGGCCCAGTTGATGATTACAAACATAATTATTAATTATTTTTCATGCCAATAAATTAAATGTTTTCTGAACAACTGCCAGAGATTCTATCATTACTAAATGAAGAAAAACCATTAGCAAAAGGAGCTTCTCACACTTTTCTTTTAACCTACCTTTTAGTTTAAATAATGAGAAACATCCATAACAATTAATTACTTCAAGAGTATCTGCTAATTAAATTGGGATTTATACTCATGCATTCTTCTCTTCACTAACCAGTCTTCTCTAACAGGTTTATAATCTTTATTAGCCAGAGAAATATGCTCTCCCTTAAAAGAGCACAAATAAGCAGCATGCTGCTAAGTTGCTTCAGTCATGACCGACTCTGTGCAACTCCATAGACGGCAGCCCACCAGGCTCCCCCGTCCCTGGGATTCTCCAGGCAAGAACACTAGAGTGGGTTGCCATTTCCTTCTCCAATGCATGAAAGTGAAAAGTGAAAGTGAAGTTGCTCAGTCGTGTCTGACCCTCAGCGACCCCATGGACTGCAGCCTTCCAGGCTCCTCCGTCCATGGGATTTTCCAGGCAAGGGAACTGGAGTGGGGTGTCATTGCCTTCTCTTCACTAATCAGTCTTCTCTAACAGGTTTATAATCTTTATTAGCCACAGAAATATGCTCTCCCTTATAAGAGCACAAATAAGCAGCATAAAGATAGTTAATTTTCTGAAAGGACCTTAATCAAGTGACAGTGACTAACAGCATTCACTAAATTAAAAAAACAAACAAACTGACTTTAGTTTTGTTTCATCTCACAGCAATAATTATACTTCCAGAATGAAAGTGAAAGTTGCTCAGTCGTGTCCAGTTCTTTGTGACCCCATGGGCTCTACTGTCCATGGAATTCTCCAGGCCAGAATACTGGAGTGGGTAGACTTTTCCCTTCTCCAGGGGATCTTTCCAACCCAAGGATCAAACCCAGGGTTCCCACATTGCAGGCAGATTCTTTACCAGCTGAGCCACAAGGGAAACCCAAGAATACTGGAGTGGGTAGCTTATCTCTTCTGCAGTAGATCTTCCCAACCCAGGAATTGAACCAGAGTCTCCTGCATTGCAGGTGGATTCTTTACCAACTGAGCTATCAGGGAAGTCTACACTTCCAGATAGGAAAAAATTAGCTCTTATTACCTAGATATCTATATTTACTATTACAACATACTATAATAGTATATCTTTCTTAATAATAAATATAGATACCTAGGTAATAAGAGCTATTTTTTTCCTTTTGAAAATTTTCTTCAATAAGAAAATAATGAAGTAATCTTAAAGGGTAAATAAAAAATTCTCTAAGTTTACAACTTTAATTGAGTGATCTAAAGCTTTACAAAGCCATCACTATGAATCTAATTGACTTCAGCTATTCACAGCATTAACTGGGAAATTTTCTGCCTTTCATTCAACAAACAGTAAAATTTTGAGTGCCAAATTGCAGAATTTGAAATCATACTGAAATAACATCTATAATCTAAATAAAGCTAAAACATGACTTGAAATTTTCTGTATTTGTAGAAAACTTAAGAAGTTTGAAGAACAAGTGATAATCAATCTCAATTTTTAGTTTTATATTATAATGTATATATTTATTATGTATATTATATTTTATGTTATATTACAAAACTTTGGAAGAGGAAGAGGACATAGCAAATGATCAACCACTACAGTTGTCAGTGGTATAAATGGCTTTTCAATTTGGGAAGTGCACTAATTCACACCTCAGGTGTCTTGAGACTCCAAGTAATACCAACTCCAGAGTGCATGCTCCATAGAGGAAGAAAGCATTTTCACCTACTCTAGACTCCACTTCTAAAATCTTTTCATAAACATTTAGAAATCCTCTAGCATATACAGTCTGAAAAGATGACTGACAAACTAAGGAAAGCCTATCTTTCCACAGCCATTTTCCTCACCATAACTCATGACTGTCACCAAATAACACTGCAGAGTGCTTGCAAACATTTGTCTGTGGCTTCGGATCCATACAAAAGGAAAATCATTTTCCCAGGTTAAAAAAAAGAAAAAGTCAACTTAACGAAAATGAAGAAAATAAATAGTTTTACAGGTAGTCCTTGAAGAACTCAGGTTTGAACTGAGTTCACTTATACACAAATATTTCTCAATAGTAAATACTATAGTGCTACATGGTCTGTGGTTGGTTGAACCTGTGAAGAAACCTCAGGTACAGATATAGAGGGCCCACACAATAAATTACACATGAATTAAGTTGTAAAATGTCAATAGTATAACTATTGCTGGAATGATTTGATGAGTTAAACATCATGATGGAAAATATAGTTTCTTAGAAACAACATTAAAAATGTGGACAGGATGGCTTTAGATATCAGAACACCTCAGATTTACATGGTGTGTTATTCATCTAAAATTAGAAATCTTAAGGAGTGAATAAAAAGAGAACACCAAATATTATCATTGACTTTATAGGAGCTTTCTATTTTAATTCTGTCCAGGATAAAAGGTTTGAACTTAGGGAAAAAATTTCTCCTGATTTCATTACAGTTATGATAAACCCTTCCCAGTGTCTTTCTCTTCAGTCTCCAAATTATAAATACACCACCTTTCACTTAGCTTTCAGATAGCTGTAACTATGGTTGTTTTGTTTTGCAGTTTAAAACGACTACCTTTAATAGCACAGAGGCAGAATTGGAATTGAGTAGATTTTCTTTCTCAGTGTTACTGCTGTGTGTTCATTTTTTTCAAAAGCAAGTGAACTAATCTATATTGTTTGCTTTATTCCAAGAAGGTCTTTAAAACAAATTAAATCATTCCTGACTGACATCCTGAAGACTTAATTTTCGTTTTCCTCTTATTATAGTTACTAATGCCACTCATGATAGAGAGGTCTGACAGAATGTGGTCCACTGGAGAAGGGAATGGCCAAAAACATCAGTATTCTTGCCTTGAGAACCACATGAACAGTATGAAAAGGCAAAATGATAGGATACTGAAAGAGGAACTCCCCAGGTCAGTAGGTGCCCAAGATCAGTGGAGAAATAACACCAGAAAGAATGAAGGGATGGAGCCAAAGCAAAAACAATACCCAGCTGTGGATGTGACTGGTGTAAGAAGCAAGGTCTGATGCTGTAAAGAGAAATATTGCATAGGAACCTGGAATGTCAGGTCCATGAATCAAGGCAAATTGGAAGTGGTCAAACAGGAGATAGCAAGAGTGAAGGTCGACATTCTAGGAATCAGTGAACTAAAATGGACTGGAATGGGTGAATTTAACTCAGATAATCATTATATCTACTACTGCAGGCACGAATCCCTTATGAGAAATAGAGTAGCCACCATGGTCAACAAGAGAGTCCAAAATGCAGTTCTTGGATGCAATCTTAAAAACTACAGAATGATCTCTGTTCATTTCCAAGGCAAACCATTCAATATCACAGTAATCCAAGTCTATGCCCCAACCAGTAACACTGAAGAAACGGAAGTTGAATGGTTCTATGAAGACCTATAAGACCTTTTAGAACGAACACTGCCAAAAAATGTCCTTTTCATTATAGAGGACTGGAATGCAAAAGTATAAAGTCAAGAAATACCTGGAGTAAGAGACAAATTTGGCCTTGGAATACGGAATGAAGCAGGGCAAAGGCTAATAGAGTTTTAACAAGAGAATGCACTGGTCATAGAAAACACCCTCTTCCAACAACACAAGAGAAGACTCTACACATGGACATCACCAGATGGCCAACACTAAAATCAGATTGATTATATTCTTTGAAGCAAAAGATGGAGAAGCTCTATACATTCAGCAAAAACAAGACCAGGAGCTGACTGTGGCTCAGATCATGAACTCCTTATTGCCAAATTCAGACTTAAATTAAAGAAAGTGGGGAAAACCACTACACCGTTCAGGTATGACCTATATCAAATCCCTTATGATTATACAGTGGAAGTGAGAAATAGATTTAAGGGCCTAGATCTGATAGATAGAGTGCCTGATGAACTATGGATGGAGGTTCGTGACACTGTACAGGAGACAGGGATCAAGACCATCCCCATGGAAAAGAAATGCAAAAAGCAAAATGGCTCTCTGGGGAGGCCTTAAAAATAGCTGTGAAAACAAGAAAAGTGAAAAGCAAAGGAGAAAAGGAAAGATATAAGCATCTGAATGCAGAGTTCCAAAAAATAGCAAGAAGAGATAAGAAAGCCTTCCTCAGCTATTAATGCGAAGAAATAGAGGAAAACAACAGAATGGGAAAGACTAGATATCTCTTCAAAAAAATTAGAGATACCAAGGAAACATTTTATGCAAAGATGGGCTCAATAAAGGGCAGAAATGGTATGGACCTAACAGAAGCAGAAGATATTAACAAGAGGTGGCAAGAATACACAGAAGAACTGCACAAAGAAGATCTTCACGACCAAGATAATCAGGATGGTGTGATCACTCACCTCGAGCCAGACATCCTGGAATGGGAACTCAAGTGGGCCTTAGAAAGCATCACTACAAGCAAAGCTAGTGGAGGTGATGGAATTCCAGTTGAGCTATTTTAAATCCTAAAAGATGATGCTGAAAAAGTGCTGCACTCAATATACCAGCAAATTTGGAAAACTCAGCAGTGGCCACAGGACTGGAAAAGGTCAGTTTTCATTCCAATCCCAAAGAAAGGCAATGCCAAAGAATGCTCAGACTACTGCACAAAGGCATTCATCTCACACACTAGTAAAGTAATGCTCAAAATTCTCCAATCCAGGCTTCAACAATACGTGAACCGTGAACTCCCTAATATTCAAGCTGTTTTTGAAAAGGCAGAGGAACCAGAGATTAAATTGCCAACATCCGCTGGATCATCAAAGAAGCAAGAGAGTTCCAGAAAAACATCTATTTCTGCTTTATTGACGATGCCAAAGCCTTTGACTGTGTGGATCACAATAAACTGTGGAAAATTCTGAAACAGATGGGAATACCAGACCACCTGACCTGCCTCTTGAGAAACCTATATGCAGGTCAGGAAGCAACAGTTAAAACTGGACATGGAAAAACAGACTGGTTCCAAATAGGAAAAGGAGTACTTCAAAGCTGTATATTGTCACCCTGCTTATTTAACTTATATGCAGAGTACATCACAAGAAATGTTGGGCTGGAAGAAGCACAAGCTGGAATGAAGATTTCCGGGAGAAATATCAATAACCTCAGATATGCAGATGACACCACCCTTATGGCAGAAAGTGAAGAGGAACTAAAAGCGTCTTGATGAAAGTGAAAGAAGAGAGTGAAAAAGTTGCCTTAAAGCTCATGGTGTCTGGTCCCATCACTTCATAGCAAATAGATGGGGAAACAGTGGAAACAGTGTCAGACTTTCTTTTTGGGGCTCCAAAATCACTGCAGATGGTGACTGCAGCCATGAAGTTAAAAGACACTTACTCCTTGGAAGGAAAGTTATGACCAACCTAGATAGTATATACAAAAGCAGAGACAGTACTTTGCCAACAAAGGTCCATCTAGTTAAGGCTATGGTTTTTCCAGTGGTCATGTGTGGATGTGAGAGTTGGACTGTGAAGAAAGCTGAGAACTGAAGAATTGATGCTTTTGAACTGTGGTGTTGGAGAAGACTCTTGAGAGTCCCTTGGACTGCAAGGAGATCCAACCAGTCCATTCTAAAGGAGATCAGAGGGCGGTCCTAAGATGGCAGGGGAATAGGACAGGGAGACCACTTTCTCCCTCACAGATTCATCAAAAGAACATTTCAACGCTGAGTAAATTCCACTAAACAACTTCTGAATGCTCGCAGAGGACCTCAGGCACCCATAAAAGCAGATCATTGTCTTCAAAAACAGGTAGGAAAAAATATAAAAGACAAAAAAGGAGACAAAGGAGGTAGGGAGGGAGTTCTGTCCCAGGAAGGGAATCTTAAGAGAGGTTTCCAAACACCAGGAAACACTCTCGCTCCTGAGTCTGTGGCAGCCTTGGAAGCACAGAGGGCAACATAACAGGGAAGGAAAAATAAGTAAATAATGAAAACCAACAGATTACGAGCCCAACAGTAACTCCCCCAGCGGAGAAGCAGTGCAGACGCCTGCATCCGCCACTAGCAAGTGGGGGCTGGGCAGGGAGGCGCAGGAGGTGCAGGCTGCAGTGCTTTGTAAGATTCGGGCCACAACACCCCACACGTGACCAGAGCAAACTAACTTGGGCTAGCAAACCAGACTGTGGGATAGCTACCATGCGAAAAACTCGAACATAAGACACCGCCAGGACCATGCACAGAACAAAGGACGGAACAGAAATAGCCGGCTGCAGACCATCCCCTGCCAGTGGCAGGCAGCCAGGGCCATAAGGGCTGGAAGGGGGCAATCACAGACCAAGAGAGACATTACCTCCCAAAATGCAAGCAGGCTTCTTTGCTAAGACTTCTGGGGGTTCTGGACAGTCACCATCCGCCTGAGAAGGGACACCAGCAATACTCCCAGAAAACTGAGCAGTAGAGACAGGAAAGGTGATAAGTGCAGCAACCACACTCGCCAAACACGAGCTACTCAGACCTGGGAAGGGCACAAAATGCAGACCCAACTGAATCTGCGCCTCTGAGGGCTACCTGAGCGCAGAGCCTGAGCGGCTTAGAACGGGGAGGTGTATGCAACCTAGGACGGGCCTCAGACGGTTCCCAGTGGAGCAATGTAGAGCCTGAGCGGTGTGCGCCATGAGCAGGGGCAGGCCCAGCGGGGCTGAGACACTGCGAGCACATGCCAGTGTTATTTGTTTGCAGCGTCCCTCCCTCCCCACAGCGTGACTGAACAAGTGAGCCTTAAAAAAAAGTGTCCACCACCGCCCCCCCCCCCCCGAGTCAGGGCGGAAATCAGACACTGAAGAGACCAGCAAACAGAAGTTAAACAGAGGGAACCGCCTTCGAAGTGACCCCACACTGCCCACAACATCAGAGAAAAGGCCAGATATATCTTTACTATTTTCACATTCTTTTTCGTTGTTGTTGTTGATATTGCTGTGTGATTGTTTTTTCTTTTCTTTTTCTTCTTTTTTTTTAACCTTTAAAAATTTTTAAGTCCTCTATTTCTCCTTTAATTTTTATTTTTATAACCTACTATTACTTTTCAAAAAAAAAAAAAGACCCTATTTTTAACGCAAACACCGTATATAGTCTTTTTGTGGTTGTTGTTGTTTTTTAATAATTCTTATGGCTTTTTTTTCTTTTTCTTCTCCTTCTTCTTCTTTTCTTTAACATTGTATTTTTGAAAATCCAACCTCTAATCTAGATTTTTAATCTTTGCTTTTTGGTATTTGTTGTCAATTTTGTACATTTAAAAACCCAAACTTCAGTACCCAATTTTACCTGAGAGTGAGATTACTGGCTTGACCACTCTCTCCTCCTTTGGACTCTCCTTTTTCTCCACCAGGTGGCCTCTGTCCCTTCCCTCCCCCTTCTCTTCTCTACCCAACCCTGTGAATCTCTGTGTGTTCCAGACGATGGAGAACACTTACGGAACTGGTTACTGGCTGGATCTGTCTCTCTCCTTTTCATTTCCCTCTTTTATCCTCCTGGCCACCTCTGTCTACTTCCTCCCTCTTCTCTTCCCTGTATAACTCCGTGAATACCTCTGAGCAGTCCAGACTGTGGAGCGCACATAAGGAAGTGATTACTGACTAGCTTGCTCTCTCTTTTGATCCCACCTCATCTCATTCCAGTCACCTCTAACTACCCCCTCCCTCTTCTCTTCTCCATGTAACTCAGTGAATCTCTCTGAGTGTCCCTCAATGTGGAGAAACTTTTCATCTTTAACCTAGATGTTTTATCATCGGTGCTATATAGATGGAGAAGTCTTGAGGCTACTGTAAAAATAAAACTGAAAACCAGAAGCAGGAGGCTTAAGTCCAAATCCAGAGAACTCCTGAATCCAGAGAACATTAATCGATAGGAGCTCATCAAACGCCTCCACACCTACACTGAAACCAAGCACCACCCAAGGGCCAACAATTTCCAGAGCAAGACATACCATGCAAATTCTCCAGCAACACAGGAACACACCCCTGAGCTTCAATATACAGGCAGCTCAAAGTTACTCCAAAACCATTGATGTCTCATAACCCATTACTGGTCACTTCACTGCACTCCAGAGAGGAGAAATCCAGCTCCACCCACCAGAACTCCAACACAAGCCTCCCTAACCAGGAAACCTTGACAAGCCACTGATACAACCCCACCCACAGTGAGGAAACTCCATAATAAAGAGAACTCCACAAATTCCCAGAATATAAAAAGGCCACCCCAAACGCAGCAATATAACCAAGATGAACAGACAGAGGAATACCCAGCAGGAAAAAGAACAGGAGAAATGCCCACCAAACCAAACAAAAGAAGAAGAGATAGGGAATCTACCTGAGAAAGAATTCCAAATAATGATAGTGAAAATGATCCAAAATCTTGAAATCAAAATGGAATCGCAGATAAATAGCCTAGAGACAAGGAATGAGAAGATGCAAGAAAGGTTTAACAAGGAATGAGAAGATGCAAGAAAGGTTTAACAAGGACCTAGAAGAAATAAAAAAGAGTCAATATATAATGAATAACGCAATAAATGAGATCAGAAACATTCTGGAGGCAGCAAATAGTAGAATAACGGAGGCAGAAGATAGGATTAGTGACATAGAATGGCAGAAATAAATGAATCAGAGAGGAAACAAGAAAAACGAATTAAAAGAAATGAGGACAATCTCAGAGACATCCAGGACAATATGAAACGCTCCAACATTCGAATTATAGGAGTCCCAGAAGAAGAAGACAAAAAAGAAAGACCATGAGAAAATCCTTGAGGAGATAATAGTTGAAAACTTCCCTAAAATGGGGAAGGAAATAATCACCCAAGTCCAAGAAACCCAGAGAGTTCCAAATAGGATAAACCCAAGGCGAAACACCCCAAGACACATATTAATCAAATTAACAAAGATCAAACACAAAGAACAAATATTAAAAGCAGCAAGGGAAAAACAACAAATAACACACAAGGGGATTCCCATAAGGATAACAGCTGATCTTTCAATAGAAACTCTTCAGGCCAAGAGGGAATGGCAAGACATACTTAAAGTGATGAAAGAAAATAATCTACAGCCCAGATTACTGTACCTAGCAAGGATCTCATTCAAATAGGAAGGAGAAATCAAATCAAAAGCTTTACAGACAAGCAAAAGCTGAGAGAATTCAGCACCAACAAACCAGCTCTCCAACAAATGCTAAAGGATATTCTCTAGACAGGAAACACAAAAAGGGCATATAAACCCGAACCCAAAACAATAAACTAAATGGCAACGGGATCATACTTACCAATAATTACCTTAAATGTAAGTGGGTTGAATGCCCCACCAAAAGACAAAGACTGGCTGAATAGATACAAAAACAAGATCCCTATATATGCTGCCTACAAGAGACCTACGTCAAAACAAGGGACACATACAGACTGAATGTGAAGGGCTGGAAAAAGTTATATCACGCAAATAGAGACCAAAAGAAAGCAGGAGTAGCAATACTTATATCCAATAGAATAGACTTTAAAACAAAGGCTGTGAAAAGAGACAAAGAGGGCCACTACATAATGATCAAAGGATCAATCCAAGAAGAAGATATAACAATTATAAATATATATGCACCAAACATAGGAGCACCGCAATATGTAAGACAAATGCTAACAAGTATGAAAGGGGAAATTAACAGTAACACAATAATAGTGGGAGACTTTAATACCCCACTCACAACTATGGACAGATCAACTAAACAGAAAATCAACAAAGAAACGCAAACTTTAAATGATACAATAGACCAGTTAGACCTAATTGATATCTATAGCACATTTCACCCCAAAACAATGAATTTCACCTTTTTCTCAAGTGTGCAGGAACCTTCTCCTGGATAGATCACATCCTGAGCCATAAATCTAACCTTGATAAATTTAAAAAAATCAAAATCTTTCCAAGCATCTTTTCTGACCACAATGCCATGAAATTAGAAATTACCCATAGAGGTTTACATGCAGACTAAACAATTACATGGTGACTAAACAATTACATGGAGACTAAACAATTAAATTAAGACTAAACAAATATATGGACACTAAACAACATGCTACTAAAAAAAAAAAAATCAATGGGTCAATAATAAAAATGAAATCAAGGAGGAAATTTTAAAATACCACTGTCATTTTAAGAAAAATGACAATGAAAACACAACCATGAAAAAATCTATGGGAAGCAGCAAAAGCAGGTCTTAGAGGGAAGTTTATAGAAAAACGGGCCTTCCTTGAAAGCAAAAAAAAAAGAAAAAAGAAAAATCTCACACAGTCTAACATACCACTTAAAAGAATCAGAAAGAAGAAGAAATAAAACCTAAATTCAGAAGAAAGAAGGAAATAATAAAGATCAGAGAGTAAATAAAATAGACACACAAAAATATAGAAAAACAATAGAAAAAAATCAGTAAAACTAAGAGCTGGTTCTTTGAAAGTAGAAACAAGATTAACAAATATCTAATCAGGCTTACTATGAAAACAGAGAGAAAACAAATAAAATAAAAAATGAAAAGGGAGACAAAACAATTGATACTGCAGAAATACCAAAAAAAAAAAAAAGTGAATACCCAAAATTTGACAACCTAGAAGAAATAAACAAATGTCTAGAAACATGTGTGTTTATGCTTAGTCACTCAGTTGTGTCTGAATCTTTGTGACCCTATGAACTGTAGCCTGCCAGGAACCTCTGACCCTGGGATTTCCAAGGAAAGAATACTAGAGTGGGTTGCCATTTCCTTCTCCACAGGATACTTCCTGACTCACATATGGCCCACCAAAACTGAATCAGTAAGAGACAAGATAATTTGAACAGACCAATTACTATACGTGAAATAAAATCTGTAATTGAAAAACTCCTTACAATCCAAAGTACAGGACCCATAGATTTCACAGGCAAATTCTATGAAAAAAGAACATATACCAATCCTTCTCAAACTCTTCCAAGAAACTGAAGAGGCGGGAACACCCCCAAAGACATTCTATGAAACCAATATCACCCTGACACCAAAACTAGACAAAGACACCACCAAGAAAGAAAATTACAGTCCAGTATCTCTGATGAATATCTATGCAAAAATTCTCAACAAAATATTAGCAAATAGAGTCTAACAATACACAAAAAATTATCATACACCACAACCATGTAGGATTTATCCCAAGTTCACCAGACTAGTTAAACATATGTAAATCAATGTGATACACCGCATAAACAGAAGACAAAAACCACATGATCATCTCAGTTAGACTCAGAAAATGCATTTGACAAAATTCAATATCCATTCATGATTTTTAAAAAACTTATCAAAATGGGATCAGAGGGAACATGTCTCAAATAATAAAAGCTTCTTACAATAAACCCATGGCTACTATAATACTCAATGCTGAAAAGCTGAAAGTGTTCCTGCTAAAATATGAAATAAGACAAGGATGCCCACTCTCACCTTTTCCATTCAACATATACATGGTAGTCCCAACCATGGCAATCAGACAAGAAAAAGAAATAAAAGGTATCCCAATTGGAAGGGAAGATGTAAAACTGTCATTATATGCAGATGATATGATACTATATATAGAAAACCTTAAAGACTCCACATAAAAACTACTAAAGCTGATAAATGAATTCAGCAAGGTAGCAGGATACAGATTAACATACAAAAATCAGTTGCCTTTCTTTGTACAAACAATGAAATATCAGAAAGAGAATGCAAAGAAACAATACCTTTTATACTCCCAAAAATAATATACTGAGGAATAAATCTGACCAAGGAGGTAAAAGACTTATAGCTGAGAACTATAAAACCTTAGTAAAGGGAAATGAAAATTGACTCAAAGAAACGTAAAGCTATCCCATGCTCTTGGATTATAAGAATTAATGTTGTTAAAATGGCCATACTACCCAAAACAATCTACAGATTTAATGAAGTGAAAACTGAAAGTCGCTCAGTCATGTCCAACTCTTTGCGACCCCACGGACTTAGTCCATGGAATTCTCCAGGCCGGAATACTGGAGTGGGTACCCTTTCCTTTCTGCAAGAGATCTTCCCAACCCAGGGATCTAACCCAAGTCTTCCATATTGTAGGCAGGTTCTTTACCAGCTGATCCACAAGGGAAGCCCTAGAATATTGGAGTGGGTAGCCTATCTTCTGCAGTGGATCTTCTCAACCCAGGAATCGAACTGGGGTCCCCTGCTTTGCAGGGGGATTCTTTACCAACTGAGCTATGGGGGAAGCAGAAATTTAGAGACCTCTACCAAATCATTTGATAGAGATAAAAAATGAAAACATTTTTCACTGAATAAAAATAATCTTAAAATTCCTATAGAACCATAAAAGACTCAGAATTGTTAAAGAAATTCTGAAGAAAAAGAATAAAGCAGGAGGCATAACCCTATCAAACTTCAGACAGTAATAGAAATCTGCATTCAACAACTTCTGCATTCCAATCCTCTAGGAGGAAAAGGATATCTTTTTTTGGTGTTAGGTCTAGAAGGGCTTGTAGGTCTTCACAGAACTGGTCAACATCATCTTTTCAGCATCACTGGTTGGGGCATAGTCTTGGATTACTGTGTTGAACAGTTTACCTTGGAAATGAACTGAGATCATTCTGTTGTTTTTGAGATTGCACTGAGTACCGCATTTTGGACTCTTTCATTGTTTATGAGGGCTACTCCATTTCTTCTGTGGGATTCTTGCCCACAATAGTAGATACAATGGTCTTCTGAACTGAATTCTCCCGTTCCTTTCAATTCTAGTACACTGATTCCTAAGATGTCAGTGTATACTCCTGCCATTATCTGCTTTACCACATCCAATTTAACTTGAACCTGGACCTAACATTCCAGGTTCCTAAGCAATATTGTTCTTTCAGGTCAGTTCAGTTCAGTCACTCAGTCGTGTCCGACTCTTTGCGACCCCATTAATCGCAGCACGCCAGGCCTCCCTGTCCATCACCAACTCCTGGAGTTCACTCAGACTCATGTCCATCGAGTCCGTGATGCCATCCAGCCATCTCATCCTCTGTCATCCCCTTCTCCTCCTGCCCACAATCCCTCCCAGCATCAGAGACTTTTCCGGTGAGTCAACTCTTCGCATGAGGTGGCCAAAGTACTGGAGTTTCAGCTTTAGCATCAGTCCTTCCAAAGGAATCCCAGGGCTGATCTCCTTCAGAATGGACTGGTTGGATCTCCTTGCAGTCCAAGGGACCCTCAAGAGTCTTCTCTAACACCACAGTTCAAAAGCATCAATTCTTTAGCGCTCAGCTTTCTTCACAGTCCAACTCACATCCATACATGACCACAGGAAAAACCATAGCCTTGACTAGACGACCTTAGTTGGCAAAGTAATGTCTCTGCTTTTGAATATGCTGTCTAAGTTGGTCATAACTTTTCTTCCAAGGAGTAAGCGTCTTTTAATTTCATGGCTGCAGTCACCATCTGCAGATATTTTGGAGCCCAAAAAAATAAAGTCTGACACTGTTTCCACTGTTTCGCCATCTATTTCCCATGAAGTGATGAGACCAGACACCATGATCTTCGTTTTCGGAATGTTGAGCTTTAAGCCAACCTTTTCACTCTCCACTTTCACTTTCATCAAGAGGCTTTTTAGTTCCTCTTCACTTTCTGCCATAAGTGTGGTGTCATCTGCATATCTGAGGTTACTGATATTTCTCCCGCAATCTTGATTTTAGCTTGTGTTTCTTCCAGTCCAGCGTTTCTCATGAAGTACTCTGCATGTAAGTTAAATAAGCAGGGTGACAATATACAGCCTTGACGTACTCCTTTTCCTATTTGGAACCAGTCTGTTGTTCCATGTCCAGTTCTAACTGTTGCTTCCTGACCTGCATATAGGTTTCTCAAGAGGTAGGTCACATGGTCTGGTATTCCCATCTGTTTCAGAATTTTCCACAGTTTATTGTGATCCACACAGTCAAAGGCTTTGGCATAGTCAATAAAGCAGAAAGAGATGTTTTTCTGGAACTCTCTTGCTTTTCCATGATCCAGCGGATGTTGGCAATTTGATCTCAAGTTTCTGTCCCTTTTCTAAAACCAGCTTGAACATCAGGAAGTTCACAGTTAACATATTGCTGAAGCCTGGCTTGGAGAATTTTGAGCATTACTTTACTAGCATGTGAGATGAGTGCAATTGAGCGGTAGTTTGAGCATTCTTTAGCATTGCCTTTCTTTGGGATTGGAATGAAAACTGACCTTTTCCAGTCCTGTGGCCACTGCTGAGTTTTCCAAATTTGCTGGCATATTGAGTGCAGCACTTTCTTAGCATCATCTTTTAGGATGTGAAATAGCTCAACTGGAATTCCATCACCTCCACTATCTTTGTTCGTAGTGATGCTTTCTAAGACCCATTTGACTCCAAGATGTCTGGCTCTAGGTGAGTGATCACACCATTGTGATTATCTGGGTCATGAAGATCTTTTTGGTACAGTTCTTCTGTGTATTCTTGCCACCTCTACTTAACATTTTTTGCTTCTGTTAGGTCCATACCATTTCTGCCCTTTATTAAGCCCATCTTTGCATGAAATATTCCCTTGGTATCTCTAATTTTCTTAAAGAGCTCTCTAGTCTTTCCCATTCTGTTGTTTTCCTCTATTTCTTTGCATTGATCCCTGAGGAAGGCTCTCTTATCTCTCCTTGCTATTCTTTGGAACTCTGCATTCAGATGCTTATATCTTTCCTTTTCTCCTTTGCTTTTTGCCTCTTTTCTTCTCACAGCTATTTGTAAGGCCTCCCCAGAGAGCCATTTTGCTTTTTTGCATTTCTTTTCCATGGGGATGGTCTTGATCCCTGTCTTCTGTACAATGTCACGAAGCTCATTCCATATTTCATCAGGCACTCTATCTATCAGATCTAGGCCCTTAAATCTATTTCTCACTTCCACTGTATAATCATAAGGGATTTGATTTAAGTCATACCTGAATGGTCCAGCGGTTTTCCCCACTTTCTTCAATTTAAGTGTGAATTTGGCAATAAAGAGTTCATGATCTGAGCCACAGTCAGCTCCTGGCCTTTTTTTTGTTGATTGTGTAGAGCTTCTCCGTGTTTGGCTGCAAATAATATAATCAATCTGATTTTCGTGTTGACCATCTGGTGATGTCCATGTGTAGTCTTCTCTTGTGTTGTTGGAAGAGGGTGTTTGCTATGACCAGTGCATTCTCTTGGCAAAACTCTATTAGTCTTTGCCCTGCTTCATTCTGCATTCCAAGGCCAAATTGTATGTTACTGCAGGCTGCCCACTCCAGTATTGTTGCCTGGAAACTCTCATGGACAAAGGAGCCTGGTAGACTGCAGTCCATGGGGTCGCTGAGAGTTGGACACGACTCAGTGACTTCACTTTCACTTTTCACTTTCCTGCATTGGAGAAGGAAATGGCAATCCACTCCAGTGTTCTTGCCTGGAGAATCCAGGGACGGTGGAGCCTGGTGGGATGCCATCTATGGGGTCGCACAGAGTCGGACACGACTGAACTGACTTAGCAGCAGCAGCAGCAGGTGTTTGACTTCCTACTTTTGCATTCCAGTCCTCTATAATGAAAAGGACGTCTTTTTTGGGTGATAGTTCTAAAAGGTCTTGTAGGTCTTCATAGAACCGTTGAACTTCAGCTTCTTCAGCATTACTAGTTGGGGCATAGACTTGGATTACTGTGATATTGAATGGTTTGCCTTGGAAATGAACAGAGATCATTCTGTCATTTTTGAGACTGCATCCAAGTACTGCATTTCAGACTCTTTTGTTGACTATGATGGCTACTCCATTTCTTCTGAGGTATTCCTGCCCGCAGTAATATATATAATGGTCATCTGAGTTAAATTCACCCATTCCAGTCCATTTTAGTTCACTGATTCCTAGAATGTCGACGTTCCCTCTTGCCATCTCTTGTTTGACCACTTCCAATTTGCCTTGATTCATGGACTTGACATTCCAGGTTCCTATGCAATATTTCTCTTTATAGCACTGGACCTTGCTTCTATCACCAGTCACATCCACAGCTGGGTATTGTTTTTGCTTTGGCTCCATCCCTTCATTCTTTCTGGAGTTATATCTTCACTAATCTCCAGTAGCATATTGGGCACCTACTGACCTGGGGAGTTCCTCTTTCAGTATCCTATCATTTTGCCTTTTCATACTGTTCATGGGGTTCTCAAGGCAAGAATACTGAGGGGGTTTACCATTCCCTTCTCCAGTGGACCACATTCTGTCAGACCTCTCCACCATGACCCGTCTTGTGTTGCCCCATGGGCATGACTTAGTTTCATTGAGTTAGACAAGGCTGTGGTCCTAGTGTGATTAGATTGACTAGTTTTCTGTGAGTATGGTTTCAGTGTGTCTGCCCTCTGATGCCCTCTTGCAACATCTACCATCTTACTTGGGTTTCTCCTACCTTGGACGTGGGGTAGCTCTTCACGGGTGCTCCAGCAAACCGCAGCCGCTGCGCCTTACCTTGGATGAGGGGTATCTCCTCACCACCGCCCTTCCTGATCTTCAACATGGGATAGCTCCTCTAGGCCCTCCTGCCGCCACGCAGCCACCTCTCCTTGCATGTGGGGCCGTTCCTCCCACCTGCTGCCCCCGGCCTCAGATACAGGATGGCTCCTCCCAGCTACCGCCCCTGGCCTTGGACACGGGGTGCTCCTCCTGGCTGCCACCCCTGACCTCGGACTTGGGTAGCTCCTCTCAGCTGCTCCTGTGCCGTTGCAGCCTGGCACTCTCGGCCACTGCCCTTGACCTCAGATGTGGGGTAACTCCTCTTGGATGCCGCCCTTTGGACATGAAGTCCTCCCGGCTTCTGCCCCTGACCTCAGAGGTGGGGTAGCTCCTCTCAGCCTCACTTATTGTGCCCATCGCAGCTGCCTGTGCTTAGTGCGCTGGTCGATTGTTTTTACAGAATTGGATTTTACTTTCACCACTTAACACACTCACAACTGAGCTAAAGAATATTGAAACTATTGGACAGTTGCACTCATTTCCCATGCTAGTAAGGTTATGCTCAAAATCCTTCAAGCTAAGCTTCAGCAGTACTTGAATCAAGAACTTCCAGATTTACAAGCTGGCTTTAGAAAAGGTGGAGTAACCAGAGATCAAATTGCCAACATTTGTTGGATCATAGAGAAAGCAAGAGAATTCCAGAAAAAACATTTACTTCTGCTTCATTGACTATGTGAAAGCCTTTGACTGTGTGGACCATAACAAATGGTGGAAAATTAGAGAGATGGGAAAACCAGAGCACTCTACCTGTCTCCTGATAAACCTGTATGCAGGTCATGAAGCAACAGTTAGAACCTTACATGGAAAAACTAACTTGTTCAAAATTGGGAAAGAAGGACAAAAAGGCTATATATTGTCATACCATTTATTTACCTTATATGCAGAATACATCATGCAAAATGCCAAGCTGGATGATTTACAAGCTAGAATCAAGATTGCTGGGAGTGATAGCAACAACCTCAAATATGCAGATGATACCATTCTAATGGCAGAAAGCAGAGAGGAACTAAGGAGCCTCTAGATAAGGGAGAAAGGGGAGTGAAAACGTTGTCTTAAAACTCAATATTAAAGAAACTAAGATCATGGAAACCAATCCCACCACTTCATGGCAAATAGAAGAGGAAAAAGTGGAAGCAGAGACAGATTTTCTCTTCTTGGGCTCCAAAATCACTGCAGATTGCCACTGTAGCCATGAAACAAGAAGACACTTACTTCTTGGAATGAAAGCTATTAGCAACCTAGAGAGCATATTAAAAAGGAAAGACATCACTTTGCTGGCAAAGGTCCGTATAGATGAAACTGTGGTCTTTCCAGTAGTCATGTATGGATGTGAGAGTGGAACCATAAAGAAGGATGAACACAGAAGAATTGATGCTTTCAAACTGTGGTGCTGGAGAAGACATTTTCCACTTAAGATTTGCATTCTTACCCACCCACATGAAGAACTTTTCTTTGGAGACATTTTCCTGGAAATAAATGCAAAGGGATGTATTACAGTAAATCATTGTGATTCACACATCATAGATTTTCAGTCCTGTTACTATTGCCTAGTTCTGAGTCAAATGTCTTCATTGGCAGATTCTCTATTATGAATTCTAAGAATGCCTCACTTTCAACTCTTCCTTCATAGAGTGCTTTGAATTTCTCACTTATTTCCTTTCTTTTCATACTGTATCAGAAGCTTTTCTAAGAGAGTTAAACTTTGATTAAGGACTAAGTCGGATTGTATTCTGTTGTAGCCTTTGTGGTATCTTTCTATTATTCATTCAACAAATACATGAATGAACATCTATTGAGACAGTCCTTGTTCTAGGTATTGGTATCACAACCAGAGAGAAAGCGACAAAAATTCCAATCCTCAGAGAGCTTGCTTTTTAGTAGATAAAAGGACAACAACAAAAGACAGCAACAAAGAAGATAATAAACGTATATCTAATGCTCTGAAGAAAAATAAAGCAAGAGGATGAACAAGAAGTTCAGCATATGTAAACTTGTGATGACGTGGCTAAGTATGACTTCACTCAGATAGTGCCACCTGAGTGAAGATCTGAAGGAAGTGAAGGAAATTTTTAAGTCAATGTCCAAGAAAAGAATGTTTTAGACAGAGGCAAGTTCAGCTCAGTTCAGTCGCTCAGTCCTGTCCGACTCTGCAACCCCATGGACTGCAGCACACCAGGCTCCCCTGTCCATCACCAACTCCCAGAGCCTACTCAAACTTGTGAACGTTGCATTAGTGATGCCATCCAACTATCTCATCATCTGTCGTCCCCTACTATTCCACCTTAAATCATTTCCAGCATCAGGGTCTTTTATAATGAGTCAGTTCTTTGCATCAGGTGGCCAAAGTATTGCAGTTTCAGCTTCAGCATCAGTCCTTCCAATGAATATTTCAGGACTGATTTCCGTTAAGATTGACTAGTTGGATCTCCTTGCAGTATAAGGGACTCTCAAGAGTCTTCTCCAACACCACAGTTCAAAAGCATAAATTGTTTGGTGCTCAGCTTTATTTATGTCCAACTCTCACATCCATACACCACTACTGGAAAAAATCATACCTTTAACTAGATGGACCTTTTTTGGTAAAGTAATGTCTCTGCTTTTTAATATGCTGTCTAGGTTGGTCATAGCTTTTCTTCAAAGGAGCAAGCGTCATTTAATTTTTTGGTTGCAGTCACCATCTACAGTAATTTTGGAGCCTAAGAAAGTCTCTCACTCTTTCCATTGTTTCCCGATCTATTTGTCATGAAGCAATGGGACCAGATGCCATGATCTTAGTTTTTTGAATGTTGAGCTTTAAGCCAACTTTTTCACTCTCTTCTTTCACTTTGATCAAGGGGCTCTTTAGTTCATCTTCACTTTCTACCATAAGGGTGGTGTCATCTGCATATCTGAGTTTATTGATATTGCTCCCAGCAATCTTGATTTCAGCTTGTGTTTCATCCAGCCATGCATTTCACACAATGTACTCTGCATATAAATTAAATAAGCAGGGTGAGAATATACATCCCATCACTTCATGGGAATAGATGGGGAAACAGTGGAAACAGTGTCAGACTTTATTTTGGGGGGCTCCAAAATCACTGCAGATGGTGATTGCAGCCATGAAATTAAAAGACGCTTACTCCTTGAAAGAAAAGTTATGACCAACCTAGATAGTATATTCAAAAGCAGAGACATTACTTTGCCGACTAAGGTCTGTCTAGTCAAGGCTATGGTTTTTCCTGTGGTCATGTATGGATGTGAGAGTTGGACTGTGAAGAAGGCTGAGCGCCGAAGAATTGGTGCTTTTGAACTGTGGGGTGGAGAAGACTCTTGAGAGTCCCTTGGATTGCAAGGAGATCCAACCAGTCCATTCTGAAGGAGATCAGCCCTGGGATTTCTTTGGAAGAAATGATGCTAAAGATGAAACTCCAGTCCTTTGGCCACCTCATGCGAAGAGTTGACTCACTGGAAAATACTGATGCTGGGAGGGATTGTGGGCAGGAGGAGAAGGGGACGACAGAGGATGAGATGGCTGGATGGCATCACTGACTCGATGGACATGAGTCTGAGTGAACTCCGGGAGTTGGTGATGGACAGGGAGGCCTGGCGTGCTGTGATTCATGGGGTCGCAAAGAGTCGGACATGACTGAGCGACTGAACTGAACTGAACTGACAATATACAGCCTTGACGTACTCGTTTTCCTATTTGGAACCAGTCTGTTGTTCCATGTCCAGTTCTAACTGTTGCTTCTTCACCTGCATGCAGAATTCTCAGGAGTCAGGTAAGGTGCTCTGGTATTCCCATCTCCTTAAAAATTTTCCAGTTTGTTGTGATCCACACAGTTAAAGCCTTTGGTGTAGTCAATAAAGCAAAAGTAGATGCTTTTCTGGAACTCTCTTGCTTTTTCAATGATCCAGCAGATACTGGCAATTTGATCTCTGGTTCCTCTGCCTTTTCTAAATCCAGCTTGAACATCTGGAAGTTCACAGTTCACATACTGTTGAAGCTTGGCTTGGAGAATTTTGAGCATTACTTTGCTAGCATGGAAGATGAGTGCAATGGTGCAGTAGTTTGAACATTCTTTGGCATTGCCTTTCTTTGGAATTGGAATGAAAACTGATCTTTTCCAGTCTTGTGGCCAATGCTGAGTTTTCCAAATTTGTTGGCATATTGAGTGCAGCACTTTCACAGCATCATCTTTTAGGATTTGAAATGGTTCAACTGGAATTCCATCATTTCCACTAGCTTTGTTCATAGTGATGTTTCCTAAGGCCCACTTGACTTCTCATTCCAGGATATCTTGCTTTAGGTGAGTGTTCACAACATTGTGGTTATCTGGGTCATGAAGATCTTTTTTGTATAGTTCTGTGTATTCTTGCCACTTCATCTTAATATTTTCTCCTTCTCTTAGGTTCACACCATTTCTGTCCTTTATTGTGCTCAGCTTTGCATGAAATGTTCCCTTGGTATGTGGTATTTTCTTGAAGAGATCTCTACTCTTTCCCATTCTATTATTTTCCTCTATTGCTTTGCACTGATCACTGAGGAAGGCTTTCTTAACTCTCCTTGCTATTCTTTGGAACTCTGCATTCAAATAGATATATCTTTCCTTTTCCCTTTTGCCTTTAACTTCTCCTCTTTTCTCAGCTATTTGTAAGGCCTCCTCAGACAACCATTTTGCCTTTTTGCATTTCTCTTTCTTGGGCATGGTCTTGATCTCTGCCTCCTGTACAATGTCACAAACCTCCGTCCATAGTTCTTCAGGCACTCTGTCCATCAGATCTAATCCCGTGAATCTATTTGTTACTTCCACTGTGTAATTGTAACAGAGTAGATTTAGGTCACACCTGAATGGTCTAGTGGTTTTCCCTACTTTCTTCAATTTAAGTCTGAATTTGGTAACAAGGAGTTCATTATTTGAGCCATAGTCAGCTCCCAGTCTTGTTTTTGCTGACTATATACAGCTTCTCCATCTTTGGCTGCAAAGAATATAATCAGTCTTTTTTTGGTATTGACCATCTGGTGACGTCCATATGTAGAGTCTTGTGTTGTTGGAAAAGGGTGTTTGTGATGACCAGTGAGTTCCTTTGGCAAAACTCTACTAGCCTTTGACCTGCTTCGTTTTTTACTCAACAGCCAAATTTGCCTGTTACTCCAGGTATTTCTTGACTTCCTACTTTTGCATTCCATTTTCCTATAATGAAGAGGACATCTTTTTTGGGTGTTAGTCCAAGAAAGTCTTATAGGTCTTCTTGGAACAGTTCAACTTCAGCTTGTTCAGCATTACTGGTCAGGGCATAGACTTGGATTACCGTGATATTGAATGGCTTGCCTTGGAGTCGAACAGAGATCATTCTGTCCTTTTTGAGACTGCACCCAAGTATTGCGTTTTGGACTCTTTTGCTGACTATGATGGCTACTCCATTTCTTCTAAGGGATTCTTGCCCACAGTAGTAGATATAATGGTTATCTGAGCTAAATTCACCCATTCCAGCCCATTTTAGTTCACTGGTTCCTAAAACGTCAATGTTCACTCTTGCCATCTTTTGTTCGATGACTTCTAATTTGCCTTGATTCATGGACCTAACATTCTAGGTTCCTATGAAATACTTGTCTTTACATCATCGGACTTTATTTCCATCACCAGTCACATCCATGACTGGGTGTTATTTTTGCTTTGGCTCCGTTTCTTCATTCTTTCTGGAGTTATTTCTCCACTGATCTCTTGTAGCATATTGGGCACCTACCGACCTGGGCAGTTCATCTTTCAACGCCCTATCTTTTTGCCTTTTCATACTGTTCATGGGGTTCTCAAGGCAAGAATACTGAAGTGATTTGCCATTCCCTTCTCCAGTGGACCAGGTTTTGTCAGAATTCTCCACCATGACCCATCCATCTTGGGTGGCCCTACAAGGCATGGCTCGTATTTTCATTAAGCTAGACAAAGCTGTTGTCCATGTGATCAGTTTAGTTAGTTTTCTGTGATTGTAGTTTTCATTCTGTCTGCCCTCTGATAGTTAGGGATAGGAGGTTTATGGAAGCTTCCTGATGGGAGAGACTGACTGAGGGGGAAACTGGGTCTTGTTCTGAGGGGCAGGGCCATGTTCAGTGAATCTTTAATCCAGTTTTCTGTTGATGGGCTGTGTTCCCTCCCTGTTGCTTGACCTGAGGCCAAACTATGGTGGAAATAATGAATATAATGGTGACCACCTCAAAAGGTCCCATGCATGCACTGCTACACTCAGTGCCTCCAACCCTGCAGCAGGCCACTGCTGATCCAAGCCTCCACTGGAGGCTTCTGGACACTCATGGGCAAGTCTGAGTCAGTTTCTTGTGGGGTCACTGCTCCTTTCTCCTGCATCATGGTGCACACAAGGGATTTTTGTGTGTGTGTGTATGTGTGTGCCCTCCAAGAGTCTGTTTCATCAGTCCTGTGTAAATTCTGGTGGTTCTATGGTGGGCTGATGGCAACCTCCTTGTGTCCTTCCCAGGTCTGAGCATTTGGGCAACCAGTTACTTGGCAAGCACACTGTCCCAGGTGGACTGTGCATCTTAGTCACCTCCCCAGTCCTGGCCTTTCATTTTCCCGGGTGCGCCATGAGAGCATCATCACAGGTGTATTGTATGTCTCCTCCAGAGAGCTGACCTCAGGCTGCGACCCTCCTGGCAGATATCAACCATCCAGGATCTCAGGAAGACATGGTTAGCAGCTGGGATCCTGCTCACAGTTTGGTGGAAGATGCCATCTCTGAGGCTGAGATTGTAGCAGGCCCTTGCTTTCTGGCTCTGGCTGTCTTCCTCTGGGCAGGGAGGGGCTGGTAGGTTATAAAAGGCAGGTAGGGACTGGTAGGTAGCCAGCTAGCTTGCAAAAGACAAAAAGAGAGTCAAAAGAGTTGGGGACACAGACCTGTCCTGGGGAGGGAGTCATGAAGGAGAAAAAAGTTTCCACACAGTAGGAACCCCTCTCACACGTGGGTCTGTGGGGAGTTTTGGAATCTCAGAAGGCCTAACCTAACAACCTAACGCACAGCCTGGCCCACTCACAGAACAAAGACAGAGGCAAGGACAAGCACAAAGGCCTTGAGTATTTACTCTGCTTATATGAGTGAGGAATAGTAATGAGGCTGGTTTAGGTAGTGAGAAATAAGCAAAAGAGAGGGAAATGTCAAAGAGCATTGTGGAGCAGAGAGGAAATACATTGTGTGGAGCCTTCTAGGTGATTAGCGGGGTTATTAGTTTTTAGTCTCATGATGTGGGAAGCCATTGCTGTATTTAATTGACATGATCTTATGTGATATTATCTAACCTACTTTTGAACTACATTACTGCTGTGGCTCTGTTAGAAATAGACCCAAAGGAGAAAGCAACAAGGCCAGTTGGATGCTACTGCAATAAGATAGGTAGGAGAAGATGGAATAGTAGCTTGGAACAACACTTTAGCAGCAGAAGTTGAAAGACGTAATGAGATGTGAGATATATTTTGAGAATCAAGCAAAAATTTTTAGTGACAGAATATGGGATATGACAAACTTAGAAGAATAAAAGATGCCTCCAAATGTTTTATTCAAAGCAATGAGTTCAAATAAGAATAGGCAGTGTCAAAAGAATAGAAAACCAGATGTTGGAGCACCTTTTTAAAAATTTACAAATATTTTTTTGTAGACAGATAAATTGCATTGTGGCTAGAATGAGAAAGAAGTGATATAGTTTCAGTATGTTTTGGCTTTGATTTTTAAATGAGACATAGAGCATTTTTATTTACTGATGGAAAAGTCATTCCAGAAGTGGAAAAAAATGACAGTGCAAGACAGAGGAGGGGGAATTCCTGAAACAATGTCCTTGAGTTGATGAGCAAAAATGTGACACAGTAGGGGAAGTTAGCATAAGAATGTCTTTATGTGACCAGGAGAAAAGGTTAAGCATCCACTGGTGATGATGGGAACTGGTAAAAGTTCATTTCTAATTGCTTCAATTTCTTCTCTCAAATGGACAGATAAATGTAAAGATGGAGGAAAGGTGCTGGGTGGAAGAGGAGTTGGTCCATGTGATTAGACCATCTGAGTTTTCTAATGGGTGCTTATCAATGTTAAGCTCCTACCCTCCTACAGAGAATGGAAGACAAGGGCCTTATATTTCTTGATGATTACATTTCAAAAGGATGGTGCCCAAATCATTGAGAAAGACATTCCTGGGTTTCAAAACTGGCAAGAGGCCAAGAGATTTACATCTCATAGGATCAGAGAAAGATTCTATAATTGAAAGTTTTCTACAATAAGAAAGGTCAGGGACTTACTGTCACGAAGAAAATTTTCTAAGGTTAGGTCAATCTGAGCAAAACATTATGGCTGTCTTGATCATACTAAAGGCCAAGATGGGGTGAAAGTAAGATCCACCTGTCTAATTATGTATTTTTCTCTTACCACATTTCTATGGAATGTCAGAGACTGATTTACCTAGAACTTCTGAGTGAATATAATGAAGCAATAGAAGGACAAAGAAGATAAGGGGATATGCAAAGAAGTGATTAAAATGAAAGACCATGAAATTGAAGAACTTACAATTTAGAGGGAAAAGTGAAAGTGAAAGTCACTCAGTCGTGTCTGACTCTTTGCCACCCCAGGGACTACACAGAATTTCTTTCCCAAGGGACTACATACTGGAGTGGGTAGCATTTTCCTTCTCCAGGGGATCTTTCCAACCCAGGAATTGAACCCAGGTCTCCCACATTGCAAGCAGATTCTTTACCAGCCAAGCCATAAGGGAAGCCCAGGGGGAAAAGGAGAACATGAAAAGATAAAAGGAACAGTGAAAAAGTAGTAAGATCATTGGTTTAAATATTCTGACAGGGTTAAAGGATTATTTGGATTGGATGTGAGTGGAAAAAATAATGGAGAAGGAAATGGCAGCTCACTCCAATATTCTTGCCTGGAAAATCCCATGGACCACGGAAAAAGATAGAAGGTGGTGGTCAGAGGTGTGGTGCTTGAAATGGACAAGATCTAGAGAGTAACCAGAGGACAGAGTGGTTGATGGAGAGCAGGACAAGATCAATGGGAGAGAGGAAGTTTGAATAGACAAAACATGAATATTCCATCACCACGACAGGAGTGGTACTGGAGAAAAGGAAAGTAAACAAGAAGTTAAAATCTTTAAGGAGTAAGAGACAGTGACCCAGAGGTAGACTATAAGTTATACTTAAATTAGGGGTTAATTATGTTTGTCTATTGCTTGGCTGTTCACCAGACAATGGAATGACTGGCACTAGAATGCAAAATCTTCATTTCTTCAAATATATTCATTGAACAAAAAATCTTAAGAAAATATATTTGAGTGTTTATTTCTTTGGAGAAAAAGATTGAATAGTTTGAATTTTCTTATTTCTTTCTCTTTTGTTCTCATTTGTACCACAAATGGGAATGGAATCCATTTTTAATCAAGAAATAAGTAATGTAAGAAGTACAATAATCAAAAACTTCTAATATGCTATTGTGTCTAAATTAAATTACCTTGTAATCACAAACAGTAAGTAAATTGTTCCTTTACTTAAAGTAGAACAAAATGTTCAATACCAGTTTCCTTTCATAAGTATTTCCATTCATTATTTCTCATGAGTTTGAGGGGGAAATTAAACAGCAAACTGTAGAGCTGTGGCTAGCATGCTGTTGCTTTTCTGCAAGTCTTATTTAAATTACTTCTGTTTGAGCCAAACTGAAACAATTCCTCTCTAAGAGCCAATTGGCCAATATTTAAAAAAAAAAAAAAACTATGGGAACCATATGCTCTTTCAATTTCCAGGAAACTTTAATGACAACATGCTTAATTTCCACGAATTCATGTCACAGGACCCCAGCTTTTCTGCCTGACCTACATTTCTGGTTTTTGCAGTTAAACCTCAAGCCAATGGCTAAATGCTGTTTTTGAGAGAAATTCATAGTCTGGCATTCTAAACCCATTCTCCTGTAACTTTTTATTTAGTTAAGTTTCTTTAGGCAAATTACTTACAGTTTATCTTACAGTTGTGGCTCATAACTAAGAGTTTAAAAAAAAAAACAGCTGGGGGGCTTTTTAAATTTCTTTGAATCTGACAACATAATCTATAGTCATTCTTTTAAAAAGTGATGTAACAATGGCCATCTTCACCTCTCTTCCTTAAAAAATATCAGAGACTCCCAATCAAGTTAACTAAATGTTTACGTGAACACTAAGTGCCAAATTGTCTTTAGCATCTTAACTAAAGTGAGCATTACCAACTCCCAGTGCCTTAAACTTAAACCTGGCAGTATAACACTGACAAAGCTTTTATATGAAAGACTTCCAGGTTAGCAAGCAACTCAGCCTCATTGGCACAAATTCCAAAATGAGTTAACTCTGACACTGCCGCCCCTCTCAGCAAAGTCATTTTTTTTAGGACATTTTCTATTTCATCTCTTTGAATTTGATAGAGTTCTTCAAAAAAGACTTTTGCAAGCAATCATCCCATACACTGGCAAAGTTTCTTTCAGGCCAAAGATGGAAGTGAGACTTGAGTATCAGAATTTTAGATCTGAAATATTCCTGATTTTACGCCCCAACGTTAAATCAATGGAATGTAAAAAGTCAGCAAGATGTCTTCCTTACTTATGAATCCTGCTCAAAATTATGTTCTCTGACAGTAATCTCTTACCTGCTGATTGGTATTACTCCGCAAATGCTTCCTTCTCCTTAATATGCTCAGTCACATCTCACTCTCTGTGGCCCCCTAGACTGTAGCCCACCAGGTTCCTCTGTCCATGGGATTTTCCAGGCAAGAATACTGGAGTGGGTTGCCATTTCCTATTCCAGGGAATCTTTCCAACTGAGGGATCAAACCCCTAAGTCTCTTGCATCCCCTGCATTGGGAAGCAGATTCTTTACCACTAGTATCACCTGGGAAACCCATTTCTCCTTAATAACAACCTCTAAGTTATTAAGACTCTGAAGCTAACCTAAAAATTCAGATTTTGTAACAGAACTTTGCTAAAATTAACCAGACATCTCTAGATTATATACATTTTAAGGTTTTATAGTAGCATGATTTTAGACATTGCCAAGCTGGCATAATTTTCTTAGATTAATTGAAACTTGAAACAATACATTGTTAGTGTCCCCTAGAATACCTTGGGAGCATATTCCTCATTCATGATATTCAAATCAAGAATATAAAGTATAAAATAGCTATATCAAAATAGTAATTAACTATAAATCCTATCTTAAGCCATAATTACATCTAGTAGAGAGACATCAGTTTTCTCTTTTCAGTAAGGAAGGATCAAGGACATAGGTTAAAAACAAGGAAATCATGCAATTCTAGAACTTTCAGCATCACTTTTCTCTTTGCAAGTGGTGAAGACCTGAATTGTCCTTTATTTGGGAAAAATGAAATCACTTTCATTTTTAATGAAAGAGCTGGTTGGAATGTAAGCAGACCTACAACAATCTGGACCATGTATCCTTAAACTATTACTGCATTGTTTTTCCTCCCTGGATCTGTACATTACTGCTTATTTTCAGGGAGCTATACATATATATCCTTGAACAAGAAGTTACTTAAAGGGATCAGGAGCAGAGACACAAAAGACCACAGAAAAGGTCTGCTAGACTGATCTCTATTCCAGACTGTGTTGTTCTGCACTGGTGCTACTTCACATGGCTGTACTTAAGGCCGACTAATTCAGACTTCAGTAGATGTTCTTATATAAGATTACTGTACCAGAAGGATAAGAGCAGACCACATACCTATAGATGGGGGTGAGACTTTAACTAAGGAGAGTGGATATTCTGACCACTAATCATTCAATGACAAAAATGAAAATGAAGATGTAAGCCTTGCATTCGAAGTGCCAAAGAAACCGATTACTCTTCTCAGTATCCTGGGAGCAGTTTTGAATAGAAACGGTTAAAATACTCCTTCTGGGTAAACTTACTTTTTAAAAATTGAAATATAATTGATTTACAATATTGTATTAGTTTCAGGTGTAAAGCAAAGTGCTACATCTATGCATATATATATATATATTATTTGCAGATTATTTACTCTTAAAGAAAGACAAATAAAATATGATATCACTTATAAGTGGGATCTAAAAAATAATACAAATGAATCAATCTATTTACAAGACAGAAAAAGACTCAGAAACATAAAAAAACAAACTCATAGTTATCAAAGGGAAAGGGAGGGGGATGGGATAAATTAGAAGTATGGGATTAAGAGCTATGCACTACTATATATAAATTAGATAAGCAGCAGAGATTTACTGTATAACACAGGGAACAATAGTCAATATCTCATCATAAACTTCATTTTGTTAAGTGACACCAGGCTAGTGTCTGAGCCGAAGAATATTCTGGAAAGGCTTCTGAGACTGTGTTGTATCTGGTGGTGTCTGCATGCCCTCACATTCAGGAGCTATCATAGTTTACTTATGCCAGACTCCGCCTCCATTATTCCCAAACTTTCTATACTCTGCTTCCAAGTTACAATCTTAACCTCCATCTTCCTCATAGCCTGAGTAAATGAGAGAAACTGTGTGCTAATCCTTGAGGGAAAGATATTGCTTTGGGAGAGAAAAGCAGTAAGTTAAGAGACATTCCACCCTGCGATGGCAGCAGGCCACCAGCAATGGAGGGCAAGGTGACCACTGGGCATTAGTTCACAATGTGACATCAGACTGATGTGGGCAGTAATTCCCAGAACTAACTGCTGCTGGGAGCCAGCGTGGAGAATCCCGCCCACGGCAAAGGTCATGAGGAAGAGGTCTAATGGGCAAAGGCGAGATCAGGCCTCGAGGGGCCCACCTTCTCGAGCATCTACCCCAAAACCAAAATCTGTCTGTCTTACTATTTTATGTCTTTCACCAGCTCTTCTGACATTAACAGGGGGCTATCCCCAACCACCTTTCTCTGGAAAGAGTAAACTTAGGGCTCTAGTTGATAAACCTCCTGGACATGAAAGGAATGTTTCAACCCCCTGTTAGCATTCTAGCTTACTTGGCAGGTTTATCCAGACTCTTGCAACATTGTTGAGCCAATGCTTGCTGCCAAGTTCTCACATCCCTTATCCATTGTGTTCCTGGGAGTGCATATAGTCAAGATATAGAAATAACAAGCAGTAGCTTTAGCATTAACAACATTAGACTTTGAGTTAATAAGTTATTTCTTTGCTGTAACCCGCTGAATCTTTGCTCCATAAAAATGTAACTCTGTACTTTAAGGGTGATGCAGGCTAGGAATTTAAGAAGAAACACTTTAAGGGAAAATTATTGTTCTGGCTGATCAACCTTTATCATAAAGAGGTCATAAAATATCAACAGGCCTCCGGGCCAGAAGATAATGTACAAAAAATAAAACTCTTGCAAGAAGGAACCTGATATCGATAAAAGTTAATACTGATGGAATGTTGAGTTGACTCTGCATTTTTCACCTTGCTGTATGTACAACTCAGGGTATAAAAGCCCCAAAGAAAATAAAGTAAGTGGGCCTCGCTCACAGAAGCTTGGTCACCCCGTGTCATTCTTTCCTTCTCTCTTTCTGTATCTTTCTTCATTCGCTGACGTCGTCTATCCTGAGTATATCCCTGGACTCTGCTGAGGCTGGACCTCGACAAACTGCGGGGCATCAAGAACTCCTGGTACACTCTGTAATACTGGAGGAGGAAAACCTGCTAAAAGACTAGACATCCTACATTCAAGTATATTCAAGAATAAGGACTTTAGCCATTTTTTATTCAGACACAGGCTTCAGTATAACATACACAATTAAATAATTCTATTGAGGTTTTTCTTCCTTGGATTTCTTTTTTTAATGATTAAAATGTAGACCCAAGACGGCTATCCTCAGAAAGGCCCACTTTCAAAGTTGGCTGTCATATGGGACTTCAGGGACCATGGGACACAAAAGCATATATTTGATGTCCAAGTAGTAAACGTGATATACAGTCTTGAAAGTGGCATTTTTCTCAATTCCATATCTAACTCAGAGTATACACATAAAATGAGAATGGTAGGGAAGATGGCACCACCTTGGCATTCTAGGCTTATCAATTTGTTCATTTCTTCATTGAAGAAGTATGTATTAAGCCTCTCAAGTGTCAGGCACTGTTATAGGCTCTAAGTGTAGCGTAGTAAACAAGACAAAGTCTTATTTAATAAAAGTCCAACAATAAAAAATACCTAAAGAAAAAAATATCATGTTTGGTATCAACAAGATCTATGAAAAAAACTAAAACAGGGTGTGGAAGAAGTGGCTGGGCAGACAGTATCTGCAAGGAAGGGTGGCTGACTAAGGACATGTGTTAACAGCAGCAGCTTCCTTCAGTTCTCTGTGGACAACGAACATCTATGAAGGAATCAGAAGAGGAGAACAGGACAGAACAGTCTTTGAGCACATGTATGGTATCCAGGGAACCCCAGAAACTGGAAGGATTCTGGGAGAGTATTGGTGTCCTGGCTATGTATATAGGAGTCACAGCACTGAAATCTGAGTTATTACCATTAATGTGGATTCACTTGCATCCAGAATCGGCTAAGACATAGGGATATTCAGATTATACAGTTAATGGCACAACAGGCAAATAAAGCGATTGAGAAGACAAACAGAAATATGGAACTGGTACAAAGGTTGGAGGTCACATCTGACTAGATACACTTCAATCTCATAGAAACAGTGGTTAACACAGCAACAACAAATAACAGTGTAACAAGACAAGCAAGTGGCTCTATTGGTAAAGAACCCACCTACCAATGCAGGAGACACAAGAGATGCAGGTTCAATCCCTCGGTTGGGAAGATCCCCTGGAGGAGGGCATGGCAATCCACTCCAGTATTCTTGCCTGGAGAACCCCATGGACAAAGGAGCCTGGAAGTCTGCATCTATGGGGAAAGAGTCAAGACATGATGGAAGTGACTTAGCATGCACGCAAGACAAGCAAGAGTCAAAGCTAGAGTCTTGAGAAATGTTCATATTTAGATTCAATCAGAAGAAACAACAGAAAAAAAGACATTACTCTGGGGGAAGCAAAATAGAGAAATAACAAAAATACGACACACAAAAAAAGAGCATTCAAAATCAGCTAAGGGTATTCCATAATGCCAAATTCTACAGATTTTTTTTTTTCAGAAGAGAAATCCATTTACAGGATAGATAGAAATTACAAAAGGTAAGCATCATTAATGTGATAGAATACACAGTTAAATTTTATGATGCTATAAGTAATTCAGATGAAACAATTTTGATCAGTTACCGCAAGCATTGAGCCAGGAAAGGAAAGAGAAGACTAGGGTGGTGCTAACAGATGTGCCAATCACAGAGCTAGCAATTAAATAGGCACTTATTTTTAAATAAATGAATAAATGGCCTGATGAGAGTGAATGATAGTTTACCTTTGCTTTTTTTTAACAAGGGAAAGCAGAGGGGAGGAGTCTATGGGAAGAGAATAATTGATTACTAGAGACAGAAGGGCTAATGATAAGGGTAATATGGAGAGAGAAGGAATTAGACCTAGAATATAGAGAGGTATATGAACTTCCTTTGAAATAGTAAATTATATATATATATATATATATATATATATAACTCTTTTGATGTTTCAAGATGAGGTTAAGCTATATATAGGAGTTAGCACCTGATAACTTTAATCTTCTCTGAGAGAATGGGGGCAAGGAAACTAGCAACACTTGTGGGGGCTATAGTGTAACAAATCTGGAAATAACTCAACTTTCTCAGACTTTGATCAAAAAACGTTAGCCCTCCCAAGGCAGGGACATTCTATTTTCAGATCTATCCTACCTTTCCTTCTCAATCCCCCATCTAAACATTCGGTTAAAAGACTAGGGACCCAAATACAAGTACAGGAGAGTTTATAGATTTACATGAAGCTGATGTTAGGCAGAAAATATATCTGGATAGGGCTGTGCAGGTGTGGGTAAATTTTTGGTTACTGGTGGTATCCAGCTAGAGAGCTCTGATAGGTTCCTACATTCAGATTATTAATTACCACACAGAATTTTATCAAAATTAATAGGTGTTCAAGGCATTTGTCAGGGTTTGTTAGCCCTTTTAAACTCACACAAATTGTCCTGCATATTGTACTAAGATGGCAAAAGCAACCCTCAAGTGCAACATTAAATTACCCATGTTCTAGGCAAAACATTCTAATGTTAAATTACAGCAATGTTTTCTTAGGTCAGTCTCCCAAGGCATTAGAAATAAAAGCAAAAACAAATGGGACCTAATCAAATTTATTAGCACACAGCAAAGGAAACTGTTAACAAAATGAAAAAACAAAAAACAGCCTACAGACTGGGAGGAAATGTTTGCAACCAATACAACCCACAAGGGGTTGATTTCTAAACTCTACCAACAGCTCATATAACTTAACAACAACAAAATAAAACAATCCAATCAAAAAATGGACAGGAAATCTAAATAGACATTTCTCTAAATAACACATACCAATGGCCAATCAGTTCAGTTCAGTTCAGTTGCTCAGTCGTGTCCGACTCTTTGCGACCCCATAAATTGCAGCACGCCAGGCCTCCCTGTCCATCACCAACTCCCGGAGTTTACCCAAACTCATGTCCATAGAGTTGGTGATGCCATCCAGCCATCTCATCCTCTGTCGTCCCCTTCTCATCCTGCCACCAACCCCTCCCAGCATCAGGGCCAATAAGCATATGAAAAAATGTTCAATAAGTATTAGATGCAATGCAAAACTACTGGGTTGGCAAAAAAGTTCTTTTGGATTTTTCTGTAAGATGTTATGGAAAAACCCAAACAAAGTTTTTGCACAACCCAGTATAACTAGGCACCACCTCATAACAGTCAGAATGGCCATCAATAAAAAGTCTGCTAATAATAAATGCTGGAGAGGGTGTGGAGCAAAGAGATTCTTCCTACATGGTTGATTGGAATGTAAATTGGTGCAGCCACTATGGAAAACAATATGGAGGCTCCTTGGAAACTTCTGTGCATATATCTGAAGAAACTATGACTTGAATAGAAACATGCACCTAATGCTCACAGCAGTGCTATTTCCAATAGCCAGGATATGTCCATTGACACAGGAATGGATAAAGAAGATGTGGTATATATGCATTTGCAGCAATATGGATTCAACTGGAGACTGTCATATGGAGTGAAATGAGAAAAAGTAAGACAAATACCATACGATGTCACCTATATGTGAAATCTAAAATATGACACAAATGAAAATTATTTATGAACCAGAAAACAGACTCACAGACATAAAAAGCAAACTTAGGGGTTTTTATTATGTTTATTACAGGATATTGCATATAGTTCCCTGTGCTATTCAGTAGGACTGTCTTGTTTATCTATTTTGTATGTAGTAGTTTATATCTGCTAATCTCAAACTACTAATTTATCTCTTTATCCCTTTTCCTTTTGGTTACCATAAGTTTGCTTAATGCCAGAAACTAACATAACATTGTAAATCAACTATACTTCAATAAAAATTAATTAAATTGCCTATGTTCCTTCCACTATCAATAAAAATTTAATGAGTATATTTTAAATTGAATACCTGCTAATATTTACATGTGTTTTTCATTTATCTTAAATAACATATTTTACCTCAAATTACGTTTATATCCATCACACTTTCACCATGGAAAAAGTCTAATAACCTATATTTTTAAACACAAAAATGCAGAATTTACTTTGGCAATTACAGAAGGGAAAGGGCATATGAGAAACTGCCACCTGGGGTTCCCTTAAATCCAAACACAGGAAGGTTGAAAACGTAATTTTAAAGAAACTAAAACAACCAAGATCAGATTGTATTCAAGGTCAGAGTTTTATTGTTGCCATGACTAAAGTTGACATAGAATATCTCTATATTGTCTTTCTTCATAAGCAATCTTATTTCTATTTTATAGCATTTTAAACAGGAGCTAGCTACAGAGAGAAACTCAATTTGAGGCAAATAACTAGAAGCCTCACTTCTATTTAAACATTTTAAGAACAAATGATAAAGAAATGCAAAGACCATTAGTTTTGACTTGGCATCTATCTTGCCCTGCATCAACAAAACTGATATCTAATTTCATCTCCTGCTGATTGCTGTTATTATTAATGGAGTACAGATATGGATCAAAGATAAAAAGTTGATTCTTGAACAACATGGCAGTTGGGGCACATAGTTGAAAATCCACCCGTAATTTATAGTAAGCCCTCCATATTCAGAGTTCCTCTCTATCTGCAAATTCACCCAGCCATGGACTGCGTTTTCATGTTGTATTTACTATTTTAAAAACTGAACATAATTGGACTCACGCAATTCAAACTTGTATTGTTTAAAGGCCAATTTTCTTAACAAAGTTAGATAAAATAAAACCAAAAATTTCAAGCAATATCTGACAATTAAATGAGCCCAGCACTTTGGTAAGCAAAGGGCAGATGACTAAGCCTCTCTGTATGCATCTGTTTCTTGTTTAACATGAAACTTAAATTCACAATTAAATCATATTTAAATGCATTTTAGGTATCACATATTAACTTTAATTTCTCATTATTTTTAACATAACTTTTAACCAAACTATGCTAAAATAAACTTTTTTAAGAGAAAATATTAAGAAATCACTTGGGAGAAGTCATCTTTTTTCAAAAATTACATTAGGATGGAACTAGTTTTAGGAAAGATAAAACCATTAGTTCTCAAGCCTATATATCACATTAGTGACTTTTAAAAGATATCTAGTATTCAAATTGTTTCTGAGTATTGTTATTTTTGTATTAAAGTAAAACAATTTCCTTTATTGCTGACTAGTTTTTTGAAAGTTGATCAACTATGTTTTGTTGAAATTTTCATATCATAGTCAGGTAATTAATGTTGCAATATAAGATGTTTCATAAAATAAAGATAATTTTGTGAATGGAAGAAAACAGTCCACATTGTACACATTTGTTCAAATCTCACATAATTAATCATTACTAGCTCTTTTGCATTCTGAAATACATGTTTTGGTTGCTAACATAATCATAATTCAAAACTTAAGAGCTAAAGAAAATCTAGGGAAATAATGGGAGCTATGTCCTTTAAAAACTAATTAAAACTATAATTACAGATGAAAAGCAATAAAAGCAGGTCAAATAAACCTCGCTTGATCACTGTTGGTGGAATTTATAACAGTTGTTACCATCACTTTAGAATGTAATTTTAATGTCCTGAAGGATTAATTAAATTTATGAGATTGCTCATTTTATGTGATGTTCATTATACAAGTCTCTTCAGTTGCAAAACTTGCATATCTATACCAATTAGCTGAATATCTGTAAATATTTAATGTCCACACAATTATCCCTCTGTGGCTTATTGCTAGTACCTTATCCCATTTTATCAGGTCCTTTGTCAGGAATTCTCACATCAACAGTTGAGTATTCGAACATTAACACCAAAGCTGAAATAAAAAGGCAAAGTAATTCCAAAGTAAAGCAAAGCTTGTCAAAGACTACATAAAAGTAGTGTTGGAGAATGAACTTGAATCTTATAAACACTCTTCAGATAAGGACGATCTAACCAAGCTATACTGAAAAAGGAAATCAGCAAGAATGGTGAAAGAAATGTTTTAAAATAGTGATTTGAGGATCTAAGAATCGCTAGTGGTCTTTACGAGTAGTAATAAAACTCAGATTTTTTGTTGTTGTTGTTGTTTGGCATAAATTGTATTCCCTAAGGTCACAAAGCAAAATTAAAGGTGAAATAGAGAAATTAGTAGTGTGTTGCCAACTTGTCAGAAAAATTACATTCAAAGTTCATCATCAGAATTAGGGCAGGTAAAACTTTGGTTTGTACATAATAGATATGCTTCCTTTATTTTTCAAAGTATAATCCAAATTAAATAGTCTTCATTAGTCACCATGAAATGTTCATTTCCATTTTTAATGGATTCTCTTGGTGACAGAATTATTCTTAGGTAACAAGGGTTTTCTTTATGTCATTCACTTTTACCAGATAAATCAAAACCCCTTTGGGGTTATTTTTCATTTTGCCCAAGGACAAATAAGGCACAAACAATCAGAAGTTTAGTGTGCCTACATGTTTTTCCATTAATACAGTTCAGTTTAAGTTTCTCTTAGTTAACCAGGACTTCTATTCATCAAAACATTATTTAAGTTCATGGTGGCTACAGAATAGTAAGAACTAATATTAACATATGTGTATATATATGTCATAACACATGTATCAACATATACATTATTTTAAATGCATATGTGCATTATCACTCAGACTCTGCTTTAAATATATCATATTTTTGTGGGAGTCAAAAGTGTGCGTGTGTGTGTGTGTATATAGTAACAAATTTAGATGTGTAGCTTGTTGACAGAGGTTTAAATAGGATGAAAGGAAAATATTAAGCAAGGAAATTTTATAGGACTCAGAAATCCATTTCTTTTTGTTTTATCAGTTTAGTTTTATTGCTGTCAGTTGTCTGAGAGCAAAATGGTTACTTGATAAATCCCCCAAATTAAACAAACATGACCAGATAATTATAATTTTCCAGACTATATATATTTATAATTGACACAAGTAAAAAGTGAAAGTGGAAGTCACTCAGTCGTGTCCGGCTCTTTGCAACCCCATGGACTATCCAGTCCATGGAATTTTCCAGGCCAGAATACTGGAGTGGGTAGCCTTTCCCTTCTCCAGGGGATCTTCCCAATGCAGGGATCGAACCCAGGTCTCCTGCAAGGCAGGTGGATTCTTTACCAGCTGAGCCACAAGGGAAGCCCATATTTGACACAAGACTCTTTCAAATTTGTGGGATATTTATCTTCATAGACTATAAACATATGCTTTTGTTCATTTATTAATTTATCTGTTTTCGTGTAAGAGCCAATAACCAAAATTCTGGTATAATGAAGCAATTCTGGCCAATCAGGGGGCTCTCACATAAAAGCTCAATTGCTTTAATCAGCTAGAGAAAAGGGGTGCTCTCATCCCTGAGACAAGGTTATCTGTTTTCTGAAACAAATTTCTGAAAATCAGCATTTTACAGACATGCTTCATTTTCTCTCATTTCAAAAGCAGGCAGTAGCAATTTAAGAAAACATAAGTAGACCCATAATTTATTATTTTCTTCCAACTTAGTGAATAAAGTTTCTTATTGCTGACTGCACTAAATCTGACCTTTTTCTCTATAGGTCTCTGGCAAAACAGCTTTCTAATAACTTTGTTGGAAATATGTAATCAGAGCTTCCTAACATGCAAGATAAACAAGGATACTGAGTTTAAAAGGCACTGGTTGAACCCAACTTGACTATCATATGCAAATCACAGAAGTTTATTTTAAGGAAACTGTACAGTAATGCTTTTTAGCACCTGACTAAAAAGACAAGTAAAGGATTAGCAGCCAGAGGGGACTGACTGAGAAACCTCACATGCACTTAAGCTTGGGGATTTATGTTCCTTCCAAAATTGGCCTACTTTTAAAATTATCTGAAGGAATGTTAAAAAAAAAAAAAAACCTACAGTATTGCTACCTTGCTGAATTACATTGGCAGTTTACCAAAAGTAGAAATTTTAAAGACCAGGAAGTTATGACAAATTAAAAATATATATATAGAATTTCTTGTTCTCAGTGGCAAAGGAAATAGAGTTTCTGGAAGCAGAATCTTATACTCTACAACAATATTTCACTTGCAACAGAAATGAATTTATTAGTGAAAAAGGTAAATTTTATGAAACAAGGCATCAGAACTGGTAAGTTAGGTAAATCTTCTGAATTTTATATAGTTTTTCCAAATGTAATCAACTCCTCTGGAGCAAATGTAGCACAAAAACAGATTTTTGGAGAAGAGTTTCTATAGTAAATGATAACTATCTCTTGGTTTGATAAGAGACAAACTATTTTCCACAAGTCATAATTGGAGTATTTATGGAAACAATTCCTTGAATCTCTACAATCACCCAGAAAAAAATTATTACAAAGGAGAATATGATGCTCAAGTTGTACTATGTAAGTTGTGTTCTTTGTCTTTTGGGACAAAGATTTCTGAGCGAATTTTTTCTTAGTAAATTAAAAAATAATGACCACAATTGTTACCATCAAATCTGAGATGGTGCTAGAAATCTGAACACATTATCCTCCTCATATCTGTCATGTAAAGAAAAAGTATTCCTTCCCTACTTTTTTTCACAAACCACTGAATAACCTAAACAGGCTACTGTACTGTGCTTAGTCGCTCAGTCGTTTCTGACTCTTTGCAACCCCAAGGACTGTAGCCCACCAGGCTTATCTGTCCATGAGGATTCTCCAGGCAACAATACTGGAGTGGGTTGCCATGCCTTCCTCCAGGGGATCATCCCAACCCAGGGATCGAACCCAGGTCTTCCCCATTGCAGGCAGATTCTTTCCATTATCAGGGTGATCACTAAACTGTGTGTATAAGAAACATCCTTTGAATATCCCTTTGGCAGATTGCTGTCATTTCTTTCTTTACCATTCTGCATGTGAGATTAAAATTGAGACCCCTTTAAAAAAAAAAAAAAGACTCAAGGATGGAATAGAGAGAGCAAAAACAGTGGGTAGGGAGTGGGAAACCACTGGGGAGAGAAATTGTTTTCTTTCACTAAAAAAACAGTTGCTAAGATTTTCTTTTCTTTTTCTTTTTTTTTTTTTTTTTTGATGCCCCAGCTCCTATTGCTTGTCTATGGAAAGAGAGAATCTGTCTCAACAGGAAATCAACAAAATCAAATGCAGACTGTTCCCAAACAGGAGTCCCTTCTCTAAGGTTGGACAAGAGGGCAATGGAACATTTTCCTGAGTCTGTAGATTAATTTGTGTGTGTCTGTCTTTTCACAAGATTCAATGAACAGAAATCTACTACTCCTGGGAACTTCCCCATAGGGGAATGGGAGGGTGCCTGGTTTGCTATGGGACATTCAGCATTTTCACCTGTGAATCTGCCCATTCTTCGGTCTCCCTTCTACACCTCTCCTGCTCGCTCCCTTCTTTTCTTCTCTCCTTCCTTCCCTTTCCTCCTTTTATGAAGGTAAAATGACCTAGCATTCAAATCCTTAGTAAACAAAGATCAAATTTCCCTTGTTTAATATTGAAGAGGAAGGAGACAGTTGGTTCCCTACCCCTCCTCAGAGTGTTCTCTAGAAAGCCTAAGAGATACAATCTTTTGATTTTCACTGCAAGATCAAGACCTCATGACTACCGTAACTGTACTCACAGCTGAGATTAACTGTGAAGTCTCATAAAATATATAGGAGACAATCACAAACCAAATCTTCTTGTCGCTCAAGGAGATAAGAGAAACCTTAAATTTTCTGTATTACCATATAAATTAGTATGAAATTCTGTCCAGATTTTATAATTAACTTCATGCAAACTTAGATGCTTCTAAATCTGAGAATGCTTACTCAATATTAAAATATGTTCTCTCATCTATATTGCTATAGAGGTTGTTTTATTTCCCCAATCCTTCCTCCTCTCCTTTCTACCATTTTTTTTCTTTCCAGAAATTTTACTAAGCACAGATAACAATAAATAATAAGTACAATGTATAATAAGTACAAAAAGACTTATACCAAACCTAAAGGTTAAAAACAAGACAGTCCCATCTGCTTCAGTATCTTTGACTTCAGCTTCAAGATTTCAAAACACAAGTTTTTGTTTTTCTAGGTCAATTAGGCATCATTTTAGTCAGCGGAGAAGGCAATGGCACCCCACTCCAGTACTCTTGTCTGGAAAATCCCATGGACGGAGAAGCTTGGTAGGCTGCAGTCCATGGGGTCACTAAGAGTCGGGCATGACTGAACGACTTCACTTTCACTTAGTTAACTTCCAATGGCTTTTTTTTTTTCTACTGCAGCTACCCATTAATTGTTTATTCAGAAAATATTCTTTTGCTGCCTGAACTATTTTGATAGTTTCAAGAATTTTGACAAAGTGTCTGTAATTCTCTTGTTTTCACATGACTCTTGGTGCATTGTCTAATATTAATTATTCATGAGGCTTGTAAACACCTGTGCTTGAAAGGGGAAGGATTCAATTCTGTCTAAAAAGTTGAACTTTTCATTGCCATTAATCAACTAAGTCTATGCACTCCCCTTGAGTGCAAGCTTTCTTATTCTTGACACTTTTTCTTTTTAAATTATAATCAAAGATAACTTTTTAAAAGCAGGATAACAGAAATATATTTAAGTCTTTGTAGCTTATTACAAAAATTTGAGTACTTATTGTATTCTAGTCATGTTTGAGGGGCTTCCCTGGTGGCTCAGTGGTACAGAACCCACAGCCAATGGAGACAATGTGGGTTCAATCCCCGAATTGGGAAGATCCCCTTGAGAAAGAAATGGCAACCTACTCCTGTATTCTTACCTGGGAAATCCCATGAACAGAGGACCCTGGTGAGATATGGTCCATGGGGTCCAAAAAAGTCAGACACGACTTCCTGACCAACAACACATATATACATATTTATACATGTTTTATATATATTTATACACACACATGGGCTTCCCTGGCAGCTCAGCTAGTAAAGAATCCACATGCAAAGCAAGAGATCCCAGTTCAATTCCTGGATTGGGAAGATCCCCTGGAGCAGGGACCAGCTACCCATTCCAGTATGCTTGGGTTTCCCTGGTGGCTTAGATGGTAAAGAATCTGCCTACAATGTGGAAGCCTGGGTTCAATCCTTGGATTGGGGAGATCCCCTGGAAGAGGGCATGGCAACCCATTCGAGTATTCTTGCCTAGAGAATCCCCATGGACAGCAGATCCTGGAAGGCTACAGTCCATGGGGTTGCAAAGAGTTGGACATGACTGAGCAACTAGGCACAGCACAGCACATACACACACACACTCACATACACACAAACTAACATAATACAAAGGGCAACCATAGAGCCTCTGCAGCTTTGGAATTGAGTTACCCAGGAGTCTTCTGTCACCGGTGAGCAAAAAGAAGCTGCTCCTATCTGGAAATGGGCAAAGAGTCAAAAAACAAAAACAAACAGAGACAATCACTGCTAACTGATTCTCTTTCACTTTTCACCACAGCAAAAGCCGCAGGAACAAATATGCTTCTTTCTCAGTCTCCGTCTCCTCCCAGGAGGCCCTGACTTCCCCGGACCCTCACAGGCTGACTTGATAGTGAAGCTGCTGGCAGACCTAGTCATTTCCTAGTTCATAGGCAGATTCTTGCTCATTTATGTTTGGATCAGGATTTTCAGTCCCCCCAGGTTAACTGATATTATTGCCAACAGGCCCAGTATCCATTGTTCTAAGAATAAGCACTGAGGGCTTGTGTGCACTTTGTACTTTAATACTTCCTGGCTCAGATGGTAAAGCGTCTGTCTACAATGCGGGAGACCCGGGTTCGATCCCTGGGTTGGGAAGATCCCCTGGAGAAGGAAATGGCAACCCACTCCAGTATTCTTGCCTGGAGAATCCCATGGACAGAGGAGCCTGGCAGGCACAGTCCATGGGATCACGAGAGTTGGACACGACTTCGCGACCAAAACACACACACACACACACACACACACATTACTGGGGACCCATTGTGAATAGACTCCTTATCTGGATTATAACAGTATGTGACAAAGTACTGTCTTTGAGTTTCTCTTGTATCTGCTTCTGGAGAAGGCAATGGCACCCCACTCCAGTACCCTTGCCTGGAAGATCCCATGGACGGAGGAGCCTGGTGGGCTGTTCTGTCAGTCTGTCACTCCCACCTTACACTCCATAAACAAACTTGCTTCATTAGAATTCACAATGACTTTCTGATAGAGTTAACTGAACAAAACCAATAAAACTTCCCTCTGAAGTTAGATTATTTTCATGGCCACTTTTCTGCCCTACACATCTCTCAATCCTATTGCTTGTAATACAGTTTGCTTGAAGTATAACACAAAAATATAAAGAGTACAAACAGGTACTGATGAAAATACATGCTTTTTTGTAAGCCTACTATTTTGTGGGCATTACATATACATTGTCTAATATAATAACAGCTATCCAACTCGGGTACCATTATTCTCATTTTACATATAGGTAATCTAAGTTTGTGGAGAAGGCAATGGCACCCCACTCCAATACTGTTGCCTGGAAAATCCCATAGATGGAGGAGCCTGGTGGGCTGCAGTCCATGGGATCGCTGAATCAGACACGACTGAGCAACTTCACTTTCACTTTTCACTTTCCTGCATTGGAGAAGGAAATGGCAACCCACTCCAGTGTTCTTGCCTGGAGAATCCCAGGGACGGGGGAGCCTGGTGGGCTGCCATCTACGGGGTCGCACAGAGTCAGACACAACTGAAGTGACTTAGCAGCAGCAGCATCAATCTGAATTTGAGCCTCATAAGAAAATCAGTTGGCTAAGAGACCACAATCAGTAAATGCAGGAGCTGACATTCAGATACAAGGCTAGATTGGGCACATATCTTAAGCTCTTTCTGTTGTGTCAAAAGACTCAGATGTTCATTGCTAAGAATTAGCGGAGTCTTGTCAGAAGAAAAATATCCAACCCCCAAAGTGGCAGATACAATAAAAAAGGCAAAGGACTAGGAACCAGAATACCTGGCAAATTAGTTGTGTGACCTTGAAGAAATCATCCAGCTATTTGGAACAGCAATTTCCTCATCAATTGAATAGAGAATTAGCAAAGTTGGTGATCTTAGAAATCCTTTATAAATTAAAAATTACATGGTCCTTTCTGAACTCTAATTTCAATCTAAGATATTTTTTGTGTAAATATGCATCTAAAAAGAGGGCTTACTGCCATCTTCTCTGGCAACTTTGGAGATATATAGTCCCGTATCATTTAAGATAAAGTTAGAAAACTTGAGAAAAGAACATCTTTCCATGTGACCTTAAAAAAATACTTCAAAGTCCTCAAACTTTCTCCATTCATCCATTTAGTAGAGAGAAAAATAAAAAATGTTATTCACCTCCAATTTGGTGTCAGAATGGCTATCTCTCTCTTCTTCCTGTCACATGCTATGAGTGCCTTGGCATGAATTTGAGAAGTAGCTTTTCTTGCTCTCCAGTCAAATTGCTGTACTGGAGGGAGAAAAATCCATAAATATCAATATTTAGCTCACAATTTACCTTCCACTTGCCCACCTAATAGTTTTCAAATTGAAAAACATCTTGTTTCCACATTCCCCTGGGCTATGAGAAGCCATTAAAAATGACAGGGATTGCTAGAAATGGAGGAAATATATAGGATCAGTATAAGTTTGCAGACAAAGCAAAACTACTTTCGCTTACATGTGTTAGAAAACCTGCTTGCAAAACTGATCTGCTATGGAGAGCAGTTGAAAGGAAGTCAGCCAATGCTGGGAGGCTACCATCTCATTCAGATATGCTGATGATAGCTTCAGAACCATTCTGCTGTCCAACTCCAATTCAACTAACACTTACTGAATGCCAGGGAATCACACAAGAATTTTGCGGTGCCAGTAGGACTTACACAAAATAGCAAATTCAAATTTCATGTTTATTGTGATACACTAGCATTGTTGTTCCAGAGAAGGCAATGGCAACCCACTCCAGTACTCTTTCCTGGAGAATCCCAGGGATGGCAGAGCCTGGTGGGCTGCCATCCATGGGGTCGCACAAAGTCAGACACGACTGAAGCAACTTAGCAGCAGCAGCATTGTTGTTCAGTCACCGAGTCATATCCAACTCTTTGCAACCCCATGGACTGCAGCACACCAGGCCTCCCTGTCCCTCACCATCTCTTGAAGTTTGCCCAAGTTTATGTCCATTGCATCGGTCCACTAGCATTATCCCAAATAAACTTGGGTAATTCTTTGCTTCCGTTACAAAATCAAGAGAGACACATTGTTTAACTTTGCTAATCACTGACTTTCCTACCACCTTCTACAAATTAGTCAAAAGCATACTGAAGGCGAGAGAATTCTCTAAATATTACAAGCAGTTTTTCTTCTATTTCAAATATATATATATATTTATGTAAGCAACAGAAAGACAGAATGTGAAATAGAGAGAACATATGTGTACAAGCCGATTAAAATATAAGTCTGCAGTCTAGTGGTTTGAATGTTGTGTGAAAATGTACTCTTATTCTGATTCAAAGGAGATGGGACCGCAATCATAAATTATAAATTCTCACTAGACGAACTTATTTGGCCTTTGGCAAGAAGTAGATAATTTTTAAGGAAAATATCTTTTAAATTTTAGGACTCAAGAGTGAGTCTTATTATCAACAGTCTTTCAGTTATGAATTTTAGCTGAACTTCTACCAATCTAAAGCTTATTCCATTAACATAATCTTTAGAATGGCCTTAAACTCTAGATTTATAATTTCAACTGAATAATATATGTTCTTACACACTTTTTACAAAAGATATGTTATAGCTTCAATTTAAAATACTATGATTGCAACCCAATCAAGGCAAATTATATGATAATTTTTAAAAAACTATTGCAATCCTTAAGCTTAAATGTACAATCATAAAAAATCTATATTAAAAATTATATGCAATCATATTAAAAAGAGATGCCAAAACATTCTCAAAGAACTAATGCAATAGGAGTTTAAAATTATAATCTTTCTACCTTGCCTTTGGTGAAGTCCTCCAAGGCTGACAACTATAGATTATATGCCAAGCACTCATATATCCTAGAGTGAGATGTAGTTCACCAATGCCAGAACATGAGAAACATTTGAGGTTCTACAAGGTTAGCCACCTCACCTAACTTTTTTTTTTTAAAAAATTTAATGCTTAATCTTCACAGAGAGAATTGCCTTGAAAAGTCATGCCAGTGAGCTAGCATTACCCCATGGCGATGGGGAGAGAAGGCTTCTTTCTACATTAAATCAAAGGAAGAGGCTTCTCAAGGACACTCTACATATCTTCCATAATTTAGTTGATGTGGAAGACTGGTATATGAAGCACACTTCAGGAATTTACAACTAAGAAGCTATGCCTATCTGGCTGAACAAGAGTCTGGGAAAGTCAAGGAAGATCATAGTTTGGTAGCAGAATTTCAAATGTATTAGTAATTGCAATAAATGTAGTTGCAATAAATGTAATTGCAATAAATACAAGGATTTTCAAACTGTATAAAAATGCATTTGATATATTAACAGCACAAAATTAGAGAAAAACTGAAACTGAAGAAATGAAATCAGGTACATCATGTAAATATTAATCAAAATTATTAATTTAAAACAAAGGGGCTTTAAGAGGATAAAATGAAGTAAAAAGACTCAGCCCACCAAAATGACACAATAATTCAAAAATCTTCCCACAGAATAACATGGTCTTTAAAACATACAAAGAAAAATTGAAAGAAAAAAAAAAGCTACCGAAAACAAATACAAAAACTGTAAAGAGAGATTGATATATTTCATTCAATAATTGACAGAACAAGCTGACAAGATGGATTGTGAATTCCTGAGAACCAAGGCTGATGTTGGAACAGATTATCACTCTGAATAAGAATTTTTTAAATGATTATATGATCTTAAAACATTACGCAGACACCAGGGGCAGGATCTATTTCTTCAACAACTTTCCAATGGCTCATATACACTGTTACATACCAAAATAAATCTAAGATTCTAAATCTGTTCAGAATTTTTTAAAAGGATATTCATCTAGGTAAAATACATAAATATAGATAATCTTATTTTGCTGGCCAGAAAAAGAATCTTTCCCCAGTATTCCTCCATTCATGACAGAAGTAGGAGTAGTCTTATAAGAAGAAAAAAAAAAAAAAAAAAGACAATGAGGGCAACAATTTATCAGAAACTCTCAAAGAAATGATAATATTCTCCTTGGTCAGAAGCATATTTACAGAAGTTTCACAGGGTGTGGAGAAAGAGATGCACTATTTGACCTACTTTTTCAGTTCCCTAGTATCAGTATGTGAGTGTGTGGGGAAATAGGCACTCTCAAATGCTGTTAGGAATACAAGTAGCTTGGAAGTTGGAAGACATTTGGCTATTTGAAACCCATTTTAGTAGATGGATTGCCATTCACCAATATCGAGTTTTTCTTTCCTGTGGGAAAATTATCCTTCCTTACCCCCTGGAAGCCAGTAATAGTCATATGACTTGCTTTGAGCAATGATATATGAACAGAAAGGATGTGTGTCACTTCTAGTCTTTAAGAACAAATGTAAGCTATAGTCAACAATATACAGTAGTTCTGTTCTGTAAAATCTCTATGGGGAGCACATGTACACCCATGGCTGATTCATGTCAGTGTATGGCAAAAACCACTATAATATTGTAAAGTAATTAGCCTCCAATTAAATAAATAAAATTTTTAAAATCTCTATGAATAGTGAAGTAACAAATCCTACATCACAGCTCCTAGGAGAAATACATGGTTAGGTTCCTTTCTATCAACTGATCAATACAACTAGTAATACATGTTTTATATATGTTTCTGCCTAAAGATATTATGGAATACATATTTCTTACAAAATTTAAATCCAATTTTTCTTTATAGTAAAATAGTAGTAGCTAAAATGGGTGTTTTCACAGCTGAATAACATGATCTTAAATTATCTTATTTTTCAGCCTTGCAACAATAGTATGCAATATTCTTTTTTTTAATTGATTGTCCTCTCATGAGTCCACAAATTTAACTATTTTTCATCCTTCCTTTAGCTTCAGATGTTACTATATAGCTTGAATGTTAATACTGTAGGTGTTACTTTAGCCTTTTCTGGAACAGGCTCACATACAGATATGTAAATCTCTTTTTCTTTTCCTGGATGTACGGTACTGTTGATTCAGTAACACTGCACTCACAGCCAACAGCACTATAACTCAGGCCTGAATAAAATTTATCAAACATTATTTTCTCCATAAAGCACATCACAGCCTTCTCATGCTTACAAACATTAGAGAGCACTTCAGCACTAAGCTTGTGGCTGTCTTAAAAAGCAAAATCACTAACAAAGCAAAAAAAAAAAAAAAAGGCACTAAATAGACTTCATTAAAAGTCAATTGTTTACAGTATAAGACTTGAACAAGAGGGCACTGCATCACCTTGTTTGATCTCACCTGGAAAACATGTATGTTGGGCAACTTGATTTCTTTGCCATTCTGTGCATGTCTGAATGGCCACAACAGTCCTATGGGTATTGTCTCGGTGGTTGGATACAAATAAATTTGAGCAAGTAGGGAAATTTGCAAGAGGGTTCCAGAAAAACATCTATTTCCGCTTTATTGACTATGTGGGTCACAACAAATTGGAAAATTTTTAGAGATGGGAATGCCTGACCACCTTACATGCCTCCTGAGATATCTCTCAAGGTTAAGAGCAATAGTTAGAACTGGACATGGAACAATGGACTGGTTGCAAATTGGGAAAGGAGTACATCAAATCTATGTATTGTTACCCTGTTTGCTTAACTTACATGCAGAGTACATCATGTGAAATGACAGGCTGAATAAAGCACAAGCTGGAATCAAGACTGCCAGGAGAAATATCAGTGAAAAGATGACTTAAAACTCATTATTCAAAAAACGAACATCATGGCATCCAGTCCCATCACTTCATGGCAAATAGATCAGGAAACAATGGACTAGTGACAGACTATTTTCTTGGGCTCCAAAAGCACTACAGATGGTGACTACAGCCATGAAATTGAAAGGCGCTTGCTCCTTGGAAGGAAAGCTATGACCAGCCTAGACCGCGTATTAAAAAGCAGAGACATTACCTTGATGACAAAGTTCCATCTAGTCAAAGCTATGGTTTTTCCAGTAGTCATGTATGGACATGAGAGGTGGACCATAAAGAAGGCTGAGTGCCAAAGAATTGGTGCTTTTGAACTGTGGTGTAGGAAAAGACTCTTGAGAGTCTCTCGGACTGCAAGGAGATTCAACCAGTCAATCCTAAAGGAAATTAGTCCTGAATATTCACTGGAAGGACTGATGCTGAAGCTGAAGCTCCGACACTTTGGCCACCTGATGCAAAGAACTGACTCACTGGAAAAGATCCTGATGCTGGGATCTTTGGAAAAGATCCTGTGCTTTACAGGATGATATGGTTGGATGGCATCACCGACTGGATGGACATGAGTTTGAGCAAACTCCAGGAGTTGGTGATGGACAGGGAAGCCTGGCAGTCCATGCATTTGCAAAGAGTCAGACATGACTGAGCAACTGAACTAAACTGACTGAGGCAAATTTGCAGACCACAGACTAGAAATAGAAACCAACTTGACAGCTGAATATTCCTGGCACTGGCTGCTTCATCACTCCAGGCTGCATGGAGACCTCAACTGACTGTAAATGAACATGTAACACGAGTCAAAATTAAACTTTGGTGTTTTATGTCTCTTACACTTTGATATTAATGGTTACTGTAATGTAACTTAGCCTACCCTGACTTAAACACCCCTGACCTAGAAATCCACTGCAATATCATGTAACAAATATATTTACATATCTGAACTGAGATGCATGAAGAAGGATGTAGAATATTTATAGGATACACAAGAAGCCAACAACTCTGATCATTGCTGATAATCAAGATTAGAAAACTGAAGTGACACTGTTTTCCCTGGGGATCTTCAACTGTTTTAAATTGCATACATTTTTAATAAAAAGACAAATATAAATAAAAATTGAAATAATGTATGCATTTTTTTCCCTAGAGAAGGAAATGGCAACCCACTCCACTATTCTTACCTGGAGAATTCCATGAAAAGAGAAGCCTGGTGGGCTACAGTCCATGGGGTCACAAAGAATCAGACACGATTGAGCAACTAACATACATAAGTGCATTTTTTTTTTTTTCCAAAAAATTAGCCTTCAAATTTTCTCTTAAAAATAGGGAGAAAGTGTTAGTCACTCAGTCATGTCTGACTCTCTGCAATCCCATGGACTGCAGCCTGCCAGGCTCCTCTGTCCATGGAATTCTCCGGGCAAGAGTACTAGAGTGGATAACCTTGTCGTTCTTCAGGGGATCTTCCCAATCCAGGGATTGAACCTGGGTCTCCTGAATTTTAGGCAGATTCTTTACCATCTGAGCCATAAGGGAAGACCTCAAACTTTGGGAAACACAGTTTTTGGTTTTTTTTTTTTTTTTTGGAAACACATATTATATTAGACTGGAAATTTCTAGGAGGCTTAGAAATTGTTATCTTTGTCAATGGATTCTTTTATTGTTGGAACCAATTATTTCATTACTTACAGGAAAGGTGGATTTAAGCTATTTTCATCACCCAAATTGTTATTTATACCTGGGGACAAGTACTTTTATTCTCTTTCTTTGGACTCAAAGTGTCATTGTGGAATATGGCAGCAGAATAGTTAAGCAGCCGCCACAGCCCTGTTTCCTGGAGGAGTCAGTACATTAATTGTGAACCTAGTTTGCTCTCAGGGGGCACCTCCTCTAGAGGATCATTGGGACATGACTAAAAAGTATGAGAGGAGGAAATGATTCTCTTCTAAAAACAATGACCCATAATCTTTTGATAGACATGAGAATGATATCTCTCTGTAACAATATTCTTCAGAATAAAAATGTATCTCATTTGCAAATTTTTCCTCATAAGTTTTACAGTAGCTATTCATTAAACTGATTAAAAATTTAAGGTGACAACAGTATTCTAGAAATCATTTTGAAAATAAAAACCCCATGACTTTTCTAACCTCACACCCATTTGAAGTTTTCTTAAAAAACATTACCTTTATTATTATAATCTTTCTGTCATATCTACAAGTATGCATAGAATTACTGAGTACAACTTGAGGCCACATATTTTTTTTCTATATTACACTTTAATCTAACTTGATTCTAAAAGAAAAAGTTGTCAAAAAGTTTATTGCACAATTTTCCTTACAGTTTAATAATATTCCTGTATTAGTGAGTCAGTTTCATACTGTTCAAATACATTTTCTCAAAATCAAATTTATGTATATTTATAGAAGAAGAATAGTTGTATAAAAACAATTTATTTAGACTTGTATAAGGAGACTAGAAAATAGCATACTTTCAGGTAAATATATTTTTATAGAGAAATATTACATACCATGTATATATTTTATATGTGTAAAGAGATTATATAAATAGACATGTATAGGTACATGTGTGTATATACATATATATATATATACACACACACACATATAGTTAACATACATGGTGACAATAGTCAATGAATATATACAAAATTATTTCTTTTTACATGTGGAGGAAAACAATCTACTTAGCACCAGTTCATAAACTTTGAAGAAATAACTTCCATGTTTACATATATAAATTGAGTTTAAATTTCAAGTTGAATTTGGTTATTAGGCACATTGTAAAATCACTTTTGAACTGCTATCAACAATTATGCCCTCCAACCTGGGCTATTTTGGCACACAAACCGAATTTGATGACACTGGTATAAATTAGTCAATGAATAAAACTGTCCTTATATTTTGCTATGCATAAAATCATCATTATTTATTTAAATCACCGTGTACGTAGAAAATGCCACCTGATGCCTTATTCTAACAACAAAATTATCTATCATTTTCGGTTTCCCATATATCCTGTTCAATTATGAAGGTTCATTTCTAATACAAAAGGAAGAGGGAAAGACTAATAAATAAGAGATCTTGTTTCAATTTGTTTAAATATATAGTTTTCAAAAACCAATTCTTATAAGGTATTAGAGGAAGCAGTAAATTTAATCCCTATTTGACTCTGTATTAGGTAAATTCCCTTCAGTTGAAAGCATTAGGAAAAAAGGTATTTAGTGCTTCAGGTAACTGAAAAATTAAAGATGTAGTGACCCAATAATATTAATAAGCTCTTGATTTCATTCTGACCCTCCATTCTTTTCCACAATATAAATTTTATCTAAACATAAACATCCTTGTACTTTCAGGTTAGACAGCATCTTTGACAAGAGTTACATGTTTGTTATAGGAAGGCAGAAATATGTTCTCTTCCTGCAAACCCCACACAAAATCTTGAACTTCCTTGAGCCAACCACTTCCATTGTCAACCTCTGATTGTGAGGATCAGGGGAATGTGATCCTCTGTTCTGGTAAGGTGATTGTGTGGATTTAATCCCACCCACATCACATGACTGGAAAATTTTGGGGTTTTCTAGAAAAAGAGAAGAGAGAGAATGAGGATACAAGATCATGGGGCAGAAAGACTTAAGCTCATCCCTTCTCATAAAAACACCAAAATCACAACTAACTGCTGAAACAAACATTCAAAAAAAGACAGGAACCTACCACAAAAGGTTATTAACTTCCAAAGACAAGTAGAAGCCACAATGAGATGATAAGAGGGACACATTTGTGATACAATCAAATTCTCTACCCACTGGGTGGGTGACTCACAAACTGGAAAAAAAATTGTATCACAGAATGAAACAGAAATAACCAATAGAAAAGATCAATAAAACTAAACTCTGGTTCTATGAAAAAAAAATTGATAAACCTTTAGCCACACTCATTAAGGAAAAAAACGAAGAGGGCTCAAATCAATAAAATTAGAAAATAGAAAGGAGAAGTTACAATGGACACCACAGAAATACAAAGGATCACAAGAGTCTACTAAAAAGAATTATATGCCAATAAAATAGACAACCTAGAAGAAATGGAAAATTCTTAGAAACGTACAACCTTCCAAGTCTGAACCAAGAAAAAATAGAAAATATGAGCAGACCAATCGCAAGCACTAAAACTGAAACTGAGTAAAAATCTTCCAAAACACAAAAGTCCAGGACCAGATGGCTTCACAGACAAATACTATCAAACATTTAGAGAAGAGTTAACACATATTCTTATCAAGCTATTCCAAAAATTAGAGGAAGGAACACTCCCTAACTTATTCTATAAGGCCACCATCACCTTCAAAATCAGACAAAGACACCACACACACACACACACACACACACACACACACACAAATTACAGGCCAATATCACTGATGAACATAGATGCAAAAACCCTTAAAATTAATCCAATATATTAAAAGGCTGATACATCATGATCAAGTTGGATTTATCCGAGGAATGTAATAATTTTTTCGATATCTGCAAATCAATCAGTATGATATACCAGATTAACAAACTGAAGATAAAAACCATCTGATCATCTCAATAGATACAGAAAAAGCTTTTGATAAAATCCAACACTTATTTAAGATAAAAACTCTCCAGGAAGTGATCATAGAGAGAGCATGCTTCTGCTGCTAAGTCGCTTCAGTCGTGTCTGACTCTGTGCAACCCTATAGACGGCAGCCCACCAGGCTCCCCTGTCCCTGGGATTCTCCAGGCAACAACACTGGAGTGGGTTGACATTTCCTTCTCCAATGCATGAAAGTAAAAAGTGAAAGTGAAGTTTCTTGGTCATGTCCAACTCTCAGTGACCCCATGGACTGCAGCCTACCAGGCCTCTCCATCCATGGGATTTTCCAGGCAAGAGTACTGGAGTGGGGTGCCATTGCCTTCTCTGAGAAAGAGCATAATTCAACATAATAAAGGTCATATATTACAAACCCACAGCTAATACTATACTCAACAGTGAAAAGCTGAAAGAATTCCCTCTACAATGAAGAATAAGACAAGGATGTCCACCGTCATCACTTCTATTCAATTTGGTCTTGGATGTTCTAGGTCAGTAATCAGAAGAAAAAGGAATCCAACTTGGAAAAAAAAGTAAAACTGTCACTATCTCCAGATGACATGATACTATAGATAGGAAATCCTAAAGATGCCACCAGAAACAAAACTACTAGAGCTAATAAATGAATCTAGTAAAGTTGAAGAATACAAAATTAATACACAGAAATATCTTGCATTCCTATACACTAACAATGAAAGATCAGAAAAAAATTTTCTGATTTATTTGATAATTGAGAGGAAACAATCTCATTTGTCATCACATCAAAAAATAAATAAATAAAGGAGCAAACCTATCTAAGGAGGAAAAAGACTTGTACTCTGAAAACTGTAAGACACTGATATGAACAAAATTGAAGATGACACAGATGGAAAGATATACCATATTCTTGGATTGGAAGAATCAGTATTGTCAAATAACTATACTACCCAAGTCAATATACAGAACCAGTGCAATGCCTATCAAATTAACAATGGCATTTTTCACAGAACAAGAACAAAAAGTTCAAAGTTAGTATGGAAACACACAAACAGAAGAAGAAGAAAAAAAAAAGCCAAAGCAACTCTGAGGAGGGGAAAAAAGGAGATGGGGGAGTCAGTCTCCCTGACTTCAGCCTATACTACAAAGCTACAGTAATCAAAACAGTATGGCACTGACACAAAAACAGAAATATAGATCAATACAACAGGATAGAAAACCAAGAAATAAACCCATGCACCTCTGGTCACCTTACTCTATGATCAAAGAGGCAATAATGTACAAGAAGAAAAGAGTCTCTTCAAAAAGTGGTGCAGGGAAAACTGGACAGCTACATGTAAAAGAATTAAATTAAAATTTTAATACCATACACAAAAATAAACTGAAAATGGATTAAAGATCTAAATTAAGACTGTATACTATAAAACTCCTAGAAGAAAACATAGACAGAACACCCTTTGATGTACATCACAGCAGTATCTTTTTGCATCCAACTCCTAGAATAATGAAAATAAAAACAAAAATAAATGGGACCTAATTAAGCTTAAAGGCCTTTGCCCAGTAAAGGAAACCATAAACAGAACAGAAAAACAACACAAAGAATGGGAGAAAATATTTGCAAATGATGTAACCAACAAGAGATTAATCTCCAAAATTTATGAACTGTTCATGCAGCTCAAGATCTAAAAGCCAAATAACCCAACCCCCAAATGGGCACAAGATCTAAACAGACATTTCTCTTAGAAAAAGAAGATATACACTGGGCAGCTGGCAGGGTGGCTGAGGGGCGGGGCAGGGGCAAGAGTGGCCTCTTTGCCTCATTTGTGACCTAGCAGCCCCCAGAAACTACTGGCCACCAGCACCATGAAGATCTGGACTTCAGAGCACATCTTTGACCACCCATGGGAAATTGCCACAACGGCTACAATTCAGAAATACCCAAACCCTATGAATCTGAGTGTGGTTGGAGTTGATGTACTAGACAGACACATATACTCCTCTGGAAGGTTGCACAACCATAGACTTAGCACAAACTGGGGACTGCCTTCCATTGTAAAATATATTATTGGTGCAGCAAGAACCAATACATATATGCAAGAATATTCTGTAGTGGATCCCTCAGTTCAGGTCAATTAAGTTCAGTCGCTCAGTCGTGTCCGACAATTTGCGACCCCATGAATCGCAGCACGCCAGGCCTCCCTGTCCATCACCAACTCCCAGAGTTCACTCAGACTCACGTCCATCAAGTCAGTGATGCCATCCAGCCATCTCATCCTCTGTCGTCCCCTTCTCCTCCTGCCCACAATCCCTCCCAGCATCAGAGTCTTTTCCAATGAGTCAACTCTTTGCATGAGGTGGCCAAAGGACTGGAGTTTCAGCTTTAGCATCATTCCTTCCAAAGAAATCCCAGGGCTAATCTCCTTCAGAATGGACTGATTGGATCTCCTTGCAGTCCAAGGGACTCTCAAGAGTCTTCTCTAACACCGCAGTTCAAAAGCATCAATTCTTCAGTGCTCAGCCTTCTTCACAGTCCAACTCTCACATCCATACATGACCACAGGAAAAACCATAGCATTAACTAGATGGACCTTTGTTGACAAAGTAATGTCTCTGCTTTTGAATATGCTATCTAGGTTGGTCATAACTTTTCTTCTAAGGAGTAAGAGTCTTTTAATTTCATGGCTGCAGTCACCATCTGCAGTGATTTTGGAGCAAAAAAAAAAAAAAAAAAAAAGTCTGACATTGTTTCCACTGTTTCCCCATCTATTTGCCATGAAGTAATGGGACCAGATGCCATGATCTTCATTTTCTGAATGCTGAGCTTTAAGCCAACTTTTTCACTCTCCACTTTAACTTTCATCAAGAGGCTTTTTAGTTCCTCTTCACTTTGTGCCATAAGGGTGGTGTCATCTGCATATCTGAGGTGATTGATATTTCTCCCGGCAATCTTGATTCCAGCTTGTGCTTCTTCCAGCCCAGCGTTTCTCATGATGTACTCTGCATAGAAGTTCAATAAGCAGGGTGACAATACACAGCCTTGACGTAGTCCTTTTCCTATTTGGAACCAGTCTGTTATTCCATGTCCAGTTCTAACTGTTGCTTCCTGACCTGCATATAGGTTTCTCAAGAGGCAGGTCAGGTGGTCTGGTATTCCCGTCTCTTTCAGAATTTTCCACAGTTTATTTTTTTCCACAGTTTATTAGGGATCCACTGTGGATCCCTAATGGAACTTAAATCTACAAATATTTCATTTACAAATATGGTTTCCATAGATAAGAGATATATATAAACCACATCCTCAAGACCCAGAAAAAACTATTTGACTCAAGAAGCCATAAGTACCATGAAAGAAGTCAATCTCAGCAGTTACCTTGGAGGGCTGATGGCAAGTACGATATCATCAAATGCTAACAAAGATAAAAAAGATATTAAGAAGGGGTGGCAAGAATACACAGAAGAGCTATACAAAAAATGATCTTCATAACCCAGAAAATCAAGATGGTGTGATCACTCACCTAGAGCCACACATCCTGGAATGAGAAGTCAAGTGGGCATTAGGAAGCATCACTATGAACAAAAGTGGAAGTGATGGAATTTCAGTTGAGCTATTTCAAATCCTAAAAGATGATGCTGGGAAAGATGCACTCAATATGACAACAACTTTAGAAAACTCAGCAGTGGCCACAGGACTGGAAAAGGTCAGTTTTCATTCCAATCCCAAAGGAAGGCAATGCCAAAGAATGTTCAAACTACTACACAATTGCACTCATCTCACACGCTAGCAAAGTAATGCTTAAAATTCTCCAAGTCAGGCTTCAACAGTACATGAACCTTGAACTTCCAGATGTTCAAGCTGGATTTAGAAAAGGCAGAGGAACCAGAGAACAAATTGCCAATATCCATTGAATCATCAAAAAAACAAGAGAGTTCCAGAAAAACATCTACTTCTGCTTTATTGACTATGCCAAAGCTTTTGACCATGTGGATCACAACAAACTCTGGAAAATTCTTAGAGAGATGGGAATATCAGACCACCTGACCTGCCTCTGTAGAAATCTGTATGCAGGTCAAGAAGCAACAGCTAGAACTAGACATGGAACAACAGTCTGGTTCCAAAGGAGTATGTCAATGCTGTATACTGTCACCATGCTTATTTAACTTATATGCAGAGTACATCATGAGAAACACTGGGCTGGAGGAAGCACAGGATGGAATCGAATCAAGATTGCCGGGAGAAATATCAATAACCTCAGATATGCAAATGACACCACCCTTATGGTAGAAAGTGAAGAACTAAAGAGCCTCTTGATGAAAGTGAAAGAGGAGAGTGAAAAAGTTGGCTTACAACTCAACATTCAGAAAACTAAGATCATGGTGTCTGGTCCCATCACTTCATGGGAAATAGATGGGGAAACAGTAAGAAACATTTTTCTGTGCTCCAGAATCACTGCAGATGTTGACTGCAGCCATGATATTAAAAGACGCTTGCTCCTTGGAAGAAAAGCTATGACCCACCTAGACAGCATATTAAAAAGCAGAGATATTACTTTGCCAACAAAGGTCCATCTAGTCAAAGCTATGGTTTTTCCAGTAGTCATGTATGGATGTGAGAATTGGACTATAAAGAAAGCTGAGTGCTGAAGAATTGATGCTTTTGAACTGTAGTGTTGCAGAAGATTCTTGAGAGTCCCTTGGACTGCAAGGAGATCCAACCAGTCCATCCTCAAGGAAATCAGTCCTGAATATTCACTGGAAGGATTGATGCTGAAGCTGAAACTCCAGTACTTTGGCCACCTGATGGGAAGAACTGACTCATCTGAAAAGACCCTGATGCTGGGAAAGATTGAAGGCAGGAGGAGAAGGGAATAGCAGAGGATGAGATGATTGGATGATATCATCGACTCAATGAACGTGAGTTTGAGTCAACTCCAGGAGTTGGTGATGGACTGGGAGGCCTGGTGTGCTGTAGTCCATGGGGTCACAAAGAGTCATATACAACTGAGAGACTGAACTGAACTGAATAAAGGCCAGAATCAATAGAGTGTGTAATACATAAATTAAATGCTGAAATTGAGGAACTGACTGCTTTGGCAAGAGGAAGCATACAGACACCAATGGCAACAGCAGCATTTGTGAAGAAATGATAATGGAAGTTGATACACGGCACCCAGTTCCCCAAGTCTCTACAAGCTGGTAGTATATTTATTTGGTATTTAAAAAATACAGCTCTATTTTAGGTAGAATTCTTTTTAATAAGCTAAAGAAAAGCTATGTGACTTGATCAAACCAAAAAGCCGCAGGTTTCTAAATAAAAGGGATCAGCTGAAATTCATATTGTCAGAAATGACTGATTTTGAGGATTCAATACATGCACAATTTTGACAATTTTTGAAAAGTATGTTTGGAAATTGGTGTTGGCTGGTGAAACCTTCTTAAGGTAGAATTTTAAAGCTTTTCATTCATTGGAATTCTAGCTGGCTTTGGACCAACCTCAGAAGCAAACAGAGCCTCCTCTCTGTATGCTCAACAGCCCTGTTTCAGTAATCTTGGAGAGCTTACATGAGGGAACTCACTTTTAAAGGAGAAACTGTATCATTTTAAAAAGACATTAACTGCATAAAATAATTTGCTCTGCAAATTATTATTACCACCATTAAAAATCACAATCATTTCATTTCATACTCAGATAACATTATTTTAGAGTAAAAATTATCACAAAAGTAATAAATGACTCCAACAAAATTATATTATATTGTGTTAAAGAGTACTGCACTGATTTGCCAAAGTTTTGTAACTTAGTAAAAATCCTTACTTGGATTTGTACTTTATGATTTAGTATGCTGTATCGTGGGTTGGTTATGTTAACTGAAAATATAAAGTCATTACCAGGAAAAAAAAAAAAAAAGTGAGACATATAGATAGCCAAAAAGCACAAGGTGCTCAACACCACCAACAGTGGTAATTATCAGAGAAATGCAAATTAAAATGACAATGAGGTATTTCCTCACACTAGTCAAAATGGCCATCATGAAAATGTTTACAAACAATAAATGCTGGAGAGGGTGTGGAACAAAGGGAACCCTCCTACACTGTTGGTGGGAATGTAAATTGGTACAACCACTATGGAAAATATACTTATGGAAAACTAACAACAGAAATACCATGTAATCCATCAATCCCATTCCTGAGAATATATCTGGAGAAAATTATACTTTGCAAAGACACATGCGACCATTATTCATTGCAGTACTATATGAAACAGCTGACATGGAAGCAACCTAAATGTCCATCAACAGAGGAATGGATAAAGATGTGATACATGTATACAGTGGAATATTACTCAGCCATAAGAAAACAATAAAATAATGTCATTTCCATCAATATAGATGATCTAGAGATTATCATAGTAAAGGAAGTCAGAGAAAGACAAATACCATACAATATCACTTATATGTAGAATCTTTAAAAAATGAAACAAATGAATTTATTTAGAAAACAGAAACAGACTCACAGACCTAGAAAATAAACTTATAGTTACCAAACAGAAAATGTGGGGGTGGGGGAAAAATTAGGAGGTTGAGATTAATACTAATACACAAAAAATACATATAAAATAATTAACAATACCCTACTGTGTAGCACAGGAACCTCTACTCAATACTCTGTAATAACCTACATGAAGAAGGAATCTGAAGAAGAAAATATATATGTGTGTGTGTGTATGTGTATGTGTGTGTGTGTGTATATATGTATATAATATATGTGTAATATGTATGTGTGTCACACACACATACGTGTATAACCTGGTAGCTCAGACAGTAAAGATCCCAGTTCGATCCCTGTGTTGGGAAGCTTCCATGAAGAAGGGAATGGCAACCTACTCCAGTCTTGCCTGGAGAATTCCATGGACAGAGGAGCCTGATGGGCTACAGTCTGTGCAGTCGCAAAGAGTTGGACATGATTAAGTTCTTTGTATGCAGATAACTGTATCACTTTGCTGTATATCTGAAACTAACACAACACTGTAAATCAGCTATACTCTAATCTAATATAAAATAAAAATGTTTTAAAAAGAAGTTATTTGCGGCAGAAAGCTGGTTATGCAGGAAATGGGATCTGAAGGGGAACGTCAAGGTAGCCCAGATCAATAACTACAGGAAGCCACTCCCACCCCAGGGCTGAGGAACAAAATAAGAGGGGAGGTGAATCCTCATCAACATGGGGGCTTAGATGAGTGACCCCCAAAAATGCCAAAGTGGCACACTTTGTCAAGTTAAAACTACATAATAATGGCCTATGAAAGAAGGGCACCCTGACTCTCCTCTCTGTCTCTGTAAAAGCCAGAAATGAATCCCCCTGTCAAAGGTGCCCTCCCTGCATCTGGGAGTAGAAGGAGGCCCTTACTGCCAGGGCTAGGAATTCAGTCAAGGAGGTCTATGTAAACAAGCCATGTTCCTTCTTTATTTACTGCCTCAAGCCCAAACTGTTTAGATTCTTCACTAACTATGCACCAAAAGCCCAAGTTTCTTGATCCAGCCAATTCCTCAGAAATTTGTGGTTTCTTTGCCTAAAAAGTACAAAAGTGCTTTTTGCCACTTCTGAGGTCTCATTTTTATAAGAGTTCATGTGTAAATTAAAACATTTTTTTCTGTTTAAAATAAAATTTTCCAATACCTATGTAAAAAACAAATTTTTGTGCTTAAATGAAGCATTTGTCATACTGTGTGCTTAAGATGCAATGATGAATAAGACTATATTTGCACTGCAGGACTCACATCACTTGCATTTATCCCTCCTTCTGCATTTCTATTGCTGCTAAACCAGTCTTCACTAGCTCATTGACTCTACTCTGTTTCATATCCAATTTACCTTCACAGTGCTGCCAGATTAATTTCACTTAGGAAAAAAAACACTTTGCATATATTACAATCTTTTTAAAAACTTGTGATCATTCTACATTTTCTAGAGAACTATGTTATATGTTTTTAACAGGTACTCAAGGCAGTCAGCAATATGTTCTCCATCCTAGTTTGAAGCTCTCTGTCCACTCCCCCAAACCTTCTGTTCCTTCCAAACCAGTCTACACACTACTCCTACACAAGCCATATATATCCCTACTATCAAGCTTTAGTTCACACCATTTTCCTTGCCCGGGATGTATACTTCCTGCACTAAATGTATCTAAGTAGAAAAATACAATTTCAAGGATACAAAATATTTTCACAACTTTAGAGATATCTTTTAAAAAGAATATCAGTTACTTATTGAAGAAAACTATGGATATGCAACTTTTAAGAATATATTCTATTTTGCTGTTAGGTGGTATGTGCCTGAGTTTCCTTTTTTGAGGTATGTACAACCTGATTGGAGAAATAGAATATATTTACTTAAAAGTTAAGTGTATGTATATAAATATATACACACACACACAACTCTCTGCCTCTGTACACAACATGCGGTGGTAGAACTTAAAACACTTACAACAGAACTGTAAAATTCACACAATATATTTTCATAAACAAATTTTCCTATATTTTAAACCTTATTTTTCTTTATATAATTGAAGGCTTTTTTGAGCTTGGCTTTGAGTTAATTATGTAACATTAAGTTATTAGTCTGAATTAGTATCCTTACCATAGTTCCATCATTACTCTCAGACTTGTAGAATTTTGAACTGTAAGAGGCTGGGTAAATACTCAAGACTGTTTCTGAAGGCATATAGTTATGAAATGAAGTATCTCATCTGGATCTCATTTCTTAGCTGTCCAGGGTTTTTGCTACAACATCCAGAATCTAAGTTGCCAACTACTCCAACATATATACATTGTAGGAAATGAAATTAAGAAATATTAATCACTAACTTTCTTCATAACTAGCCCAAGATACATGTAACAACATGACACCAATTTAAATGATAATGCATATTTTTCTAAAGTTATTAATAATGATGAGAATTTTAGTGGTGATTTATTTGGACAGTGAGAAGCCTCTGGTCTATTATAACCTTACCTCTTTTTTTCTTTTAACCTTGATATGTTAGAACAAACACTTTATAAGTTAATCCTAAAGTAAGGGGTTTTTTTTAAAGCAAGTTTTGAATTGCCAAGAATGAGTTCCTAAATTTGGCCAACAAATAGCTTTATATAGAATAACAGTAGTAGCAATAACAATAATACAAATATTGATAGTATTAACTTGCAGAATGCTTATATGTGGGAAATTTTTCTAAAAACTTCAAATAAATTGGTCTATTAAAAATCATATAGAATCCAACCTGTAAAGTGAATCCACCTTATAGGTGGATTCTGTTATTAAATCCATATTACAGGTGAGAAATATGAAGCTTCAAGGTTACTAAACTTGTTCAAGGGAACAAAGTATCTTCTAACTCAAATTGCTGCCTCAAAGGACTGTTTTTATCCACTATACCATCTCTCAGAACTGCAGTCTTACTTCTATAGGAGCATCTGATTTGTATTTCTAATGAGGTGGATGAAACTGGAGCCTATTATACAGAGTGAAGTAAGCCAGAAAGAAAAACACCAATACAGTATACTAACGCATATATATGGAATTTAGAAAGATGGTAATGATAACCCTGTATGCGAGACAGCAAAAGAGACACAGATGTATAGAACAGTCTTTTGGACTCTGTGGGAGAGGGACAGGGTGGGATGATTTGGGAGAATGGCATTGAAACATGTATAATATCATATGTGAAACGAGTCACCAGTCCAGGTTCAATGCATGATACTGGATGCTTGGGGCTGGTGCACTGAGACAACTCAGAGGGATGGTACAAGGAGGGAGGAGGGAGGAGGGTTCAGGATAGGGAGCACGTGTATATCTGTGGTGGATTCATGTTGATGTATGGCAAAACCAAGACAATATTGTAAAGTAATTAACCTCCAACTAAATTAAATAAATTTATATTTTAAAAATAAATAAATAAAATAAAAATTGAGAACAGAGTAGACAGTTTATCATTCTTTAGTCCTCAAATATACTATTAAAAAGTTGCAAATCTCTGGAGCTAATTGTCTTTAAAAGAGATATAGCAGATTTGTAAAATCCTTCAGTCCCCATTTTGAACTAGTTCAGACTTAATAACATAAAATATGCTAGTAATTTTTCCTGAATGTTTATTTAAATAATGTCATCTTTTCATTCGTCTTTTTTGTTAGCTGCTCATTTGTCACTAGACAAATTGTAATTTCTTAGGTTTCACTTTTCTGCTATGCCATGATTTATCAAGTTTTTTCTGAAGATAGACAGTCAATCCCCCAGACATTATTTTCTTTGCAGTACTTCATCTGATAAATGGAAATGATGCCAACACAATGGAAAAATATCTCCGACACTGAAAGTGTTTCTGTCTCATATTAAAGGTTTCGATAGAAGTGATACAGTATACAATTAATTGTATGATTGACTAACCAACAGCTTTTTATTAAAAGAGAAAAGATGTAATAAATAGACCTGATAAATGTAAGTCAGTGTAGAGTCACAGTTTGACAGTCTCCAAGGCAGCCTTCATTTTTTAAAATTGTTCATGATTTATGTTTTGGAAAAGTGGGAATTTCATTAAAAATAATTGAGTTCCGTGATGTTTCTTCAGATACAGAAACTTGATGATAGTTATCAAGCTTTTATGTAGGGTCTATAAGTATGCTAGACATAGGATTCCCCTAAGAATACATGGAATTAAATTTGTCTACCAACTGCTTACTTTCTTTACACTGCATAGTATTCAACCTTCTTTACAGCCCTGTCTACCTAAGGAGGTGCCCAGTAAGAGGTCAAAGAAAATGTAGCTGTAGATTGAGACATTTTTTCTCTTTGATAATAATAATAACCAGCCTTTTTGATAACATATTACATGGAAGAAACTGGCTAAACATTTTTCATTTAATCATCAGTCTATCCTCAAGCAGCCCTTATAAGACATGTGTTATTTTTAATTCCATTTTTTGTAGAGAAAACAGATACAAGGAAGTTAATTTACCCAACTAGGAAATATTAAGTTCTAACCAATATGTATGAGTCTGTTCATGATTTATCAACCCAGTGAAAGCCTCTATCTCTCCCTCCTCCTGGCCTAGAGCCACAGAAAGTGAACAAAACCCATCTGTGGTCCGTCTTAAACTGGGCCACCATATCATACCATCTGTTTATTAAATGTTGAAAGATAAAAAGTAAATATGCAAGAGTGGGAAACCACACACCCAAGGCCACTTGGAATCAGAATTCTGTGGTGTGGGAAAAATAGAGACCAGACTGGCAGTAGGGATTCTCTCCTAAAATTCCAGAGAGATGGGCCCAGACTTTCTGTCTTCCTCTTTGGCCATCTCATGCTAATATATAAATGAAGGAGTTTGATGACCTGGACTCCTGAGTCTCAATTTCACTGTAGAAGCCACAGAATCCTTAACTCCTCAGTCCTCGCCTAAGAGCTACAAGAAGACATCTCCATGAGTATACTTTCATGACTTCATGGAGGCACTGTCAATAAAGAAAAAAATTCCTCCCATTTGTAAAGGTTAAAATCTTAGCTTATCAACAAGTTTACCCAAAATTAAGATGCAGCACTCCAATGGGAAATTCTTCTCAAACCACTCTCCAGCTTGACTCTGTCCTTCCTATCACCCAATGAATGAGTCACTTGCTTTGGATCATTTTATCCTTTTATCAATAACTAGAATAATTTATTACATGTTCTTAGACTAATCACCAAGAAACTGGTTAAGATTTAAAATATTACCATGCATAAATTGATTGTGTTAAAGCTGTATCTCAAGAAGTCTGTGTTAGTTGCTCAATCATGTCTGACTCTTTGTGACCCCATGGACTGTAGCCCACCAGGCTCCTCTGTCCATGGAATTCCCCAGACAAGAATACTGGAGTAGATTGCCATTTCCTCCCAGCGTACATCTAAATAGGATTTAAATCGCTATTAGAGCTACCATAACTGTGCAATCTCCCTCCTTGGGCACATACCCAGAAAAACACATGATCCTAAAGGATACCTGCACCCCAAAGTTCACTGCAGCACTATTTATAACAGCCAAAACATGACATGGAAACAATGTAAATGTTCATCAGGAGAGGAACGGATACAGAAGACGTGGTACATACATACAATGGAATATTACTCAACCATTAAAAAGAGCTAAATAATGCAATTTGCCGCAACATGGGAAGACCTAGAGATTGCTGTGCTGAGTGAAGTCAGAGAAGAAGATATATCATATGACATTCCTTATATGTGAAATCTAAAAAGAAATGATACAGATGAATTTATTTACAAAACAGAAACAGACACAGACTTAGTGATCAATTGATGATTGTCGGGGGAAGAAATGGAGGAAAGAGATAGTTAGGGGTTTGAGGACATGTCCACACTGTTATATTTAAATGGATAACCAACAAGACCCTAATAACACAGGGAGAGAATTGATACATGTATATGTATGGTTGAGTCCCTTCGCTGTCCACCTGAAACTCACAACATTGTTAATTGGCTATACTCCAGTATAAAATAAAAAGTAAAAATGAAATTGCTATCATTTTAGCCAAACACAAATAAGCAACAAAAATTGGTGGTGGTGGGGTTTTTCTGTGACTGCAGAAGTACATTATTAAAGAGATACCAAATGGCTTATTATCTACTTTACAAAAACAAGTATAAATGAACCCAGAGGGCTGACATTTGACTGTAGTGCTGAAAAGGAAAACAAATATGAGAGCTCAAGTGAAGAATTTTGAACCAAAGATCGTGTTTGATTTCTTTCTTGTGTGGGGCATAATTTCAGTTTTTTATTATGTAAAACTATTGGTTCAGTTTGATAATGCAGAAAAGCTACTTGGCACAATTCACAAATTAAATTCACTCTGTTTGTTTCAAATGTTAATTATATTGTAAAATACACTTAAACCTGTACAAACTGTAATTGGTTGTCTGAAATGGGCTGATGTCCTAATGACCGCACAGCCCACTGCCTCTAATGCCCCATAAAAATATCATCTGCCTGTGGTCCTACAGCTCCTGGGATTTCTCCAGCTCTGTCTACCACCCTTGTTTGCTCTCACTCTAGTCTAGTTTCCATAGTTCCCAACTGTTGCAGCCTATATGGAATCTGTCACTCTGTACGAATAACACAGTTGGACTGTCTGCTGGGCTTTGGTTTCAGCTTCCTCTGGCATGCCTCCAGGCAGTCTTTCTTCATACGTTGCCTCTAGGAGGCAAGTCCCTTCCTACCCACAAAGTTCCCTGGTCTGCATTCCCAAGCCTGATGCACTCACTGTTCCAAAAGAGTGGAGGAAAATTGACAATGATGAGCAAATTCGGTGCAAAAATTTTTTGTCAGTTCCCAACTTCCTTCAGTATTTTAGAAGAAATAAAAGAAATAATAATTCAACTGAAGACTCAGAAGGATAATTTTTATATCAAAATATTTGAAACATAAAATCTCTGACCAAGACATAAACTGTAGACTACAGTTATCCACAAATTTAGATCATATAATTGATATGTTTGAAACAAAACATATCATATGGTGTTAGAACACTTTCTAACACCATACACAAAAATAAACTCAAAATGGATTAAAGATCTAAATGTAAGACCAGAAACTATAAAACTCTTAGAGGAGAACATAGGCAAAACACTCTCTGACATAAATCACAGCAGGATCCTCTCTGACCCACCTCCCAGAATACTGGAAATAAAAGCAAAAATAAACAAATGGGACCTAATTAAAATTAAAATCACTGCAGATGGTGATTGCAGCCATGAAATTAAAAGACGCTTACTCCTTGGAAGGAAAGTTATGACCAACCTAGATAGCATATTCAAAAGCAGAGATATTACTTTGCCAACAAAGGTCCATCTAATCAAGGCTACGGTTTTTCCAGTGGTCATGTATGGATGTGAGAGTTGGACTGTAAAGAAGGCTGAGCACCGAAGAATTGATGCTTTTGAACTGTGGTGTTGGAGAAGACTCTTGAGAGTCCCTTGGACTGCAAGGAGATCCAACCAGTCCATTCTAAAGGAGATCAGTCCTGGGTGTTCTTTGGAAAGAATGACGCTAAAGCTGAAACTTCAGTCCTTTGGCCACCTCATGCGAAGAGCTGACTCATTGGAAAAGACTCTGATGATGGGAGGGATTGGGGGCAGAAGGAAAAGAGGACGACAGAGGATGAAATGGCTGGATGGCATCACTGACTCGATGGACGTGAGTTTGAGTTAACTCCAAGATTTGGTGAGGGACAGGGAGGCCTGGCGTGCTGCAATTCATGGGGTCTCAAAGAGTCGGACACAACTGAGTGACTGAACTGAACTGAATGCCACTCCTTACTCCTTGGTTTTAATTATGTATTCCTCCTCCTAGTTTATCTATATCTTTCTTCAGTTATAAATTACCAGATTACAAAAACCATAAAAATGGGATCTAATTAAAATTAAAATCTTCTGCACAACAAAGGAAACTATAAGCAAGATGAAAAGACAGCCTTCAGAACGGGAGAAAATATAGCAAATGAAGCAACTGACAAACAACTAATCTCAAAAATATATAAGCAACTCCTGTAGCTCAATTCCAGAAAAATAAATGACCCAATCAAAAAATGGGCCAAAGAACTAAACAGACATTTCTCCAAAGAAGAAATACAGATGGCTAACAAACAAATGAAAAGATGTTCAACATCACTCATTATCAAAGAAATGCAAATCAAGACCACAATGAGGTACCATTTCACACCAGTCAGAATGGCTGTAATCCAAAAGTCTACAAGCAATAAATGCTGGAGAGGGTGTGGAGAAAAGGGAACCCTCTTACACTGTTGGTGGGAAAGCAAACTAGTACAGCCACTATGAAGAACAGTATGGAGATTCCTTAAAAAACTGGAAATAGAACTGCCTTATGACCCAGCAATCCCACTGCTGGGCATACACACTAAGGAAACCAGAATTGAAAGAGACACATTTACCGCAATATTCATCCTAGCACTGTTTATAATAGCCAGGACATGGAAGCAACCTAGAAGTCCATCAGCAGATGAATGGATAAGAAAGCTGTGGTACATATACACAATGGAGTATTACTCAGCCATTAAAAAGAATACATTTGAATCCGTTCTAATGAGGTGGATGAAACTGGAGCCTATTATACAGAGTGAAGTAAGCCAGAAAGAAAAACACCAATACAGTATACTAACGCATATATATGGAATTTAGAAAGATAACCCTGTATGCAAGACAGGAAAGGAGACACAGATGTATAGAGCAGTCTTTTGGACTCTGTGGGAGAGGGAGAGGGTGGGATGATTTGGGAGAATGACATTGAAACATTTATAATATCATATATGAAATGAATCGCCAGTCCAGGTTTGATGCAGGATACAGGATGCTCATGGATGGTGCACTGGGATGACCCAGAGGGATGGTACAGGGAGGGAGGAGGAAGGGGCGTTCAGGATGGGGAACACATGTACAGCCGTGGCAGACTCATGTCAATGTATGGCAAAACCAATACAATATTGTAAAGTAATTAGCCTCCAATTAAAATAAATAAATTTAAATTAAAAAAAAGAAAAAATATAAGTAGGTGCATTTAACTTTGGGCTTCCCAGGTGGTACTAGTGGTAAAGAACCGATCTGCCAATGCAGGAGACATTAGAGACATGGGTTCAGTCCCTGGGTAAAGGAGACCTCCTGGAGGAGGGCATGGCAATCCACTCCAGTATTCTTGCCTGGAGAATCCCTTAGACAGAAGAGCCTGGCAGGCTACAGTCCGTAGGGTTGCAAAGGGAAATGACTGAAGTAACAGCAGACACGCACATTCACAGTATTGTATATACTGACACTAATGTATTACAAAGGCTTTCTTAGCGGTATTTGGCATGAAGTCCTTTTATCACAAACCTCCTCAGGGCTCTATGCATACAAAACAAGCTGCAAAATGGAAAGCACTTTAGAGAAGAGCTGTCAGATAGAAATATAATATGAGCCACATAGGTAATTTTAAATTTTCTAGTATATGTAAATAAATAAAAATTCAGAGGTGAAGTTAATTTGAAGATAAAGTTATTTGACTAAATATATTAAAAATACTTCTGCAAATAAATATATAAATTATATAGATATAATAACTATATACATGTTATAAAATATAAAATTATTGAGGTAATATAAAATTACTGAAATAATTCACATTGCTTTTTAAAAAAATTCTTTGAAATCTTAAACTTTACAGCACATCTAATTTTGGACTAGTCCATTTCAACTGTTCAATACATGTGGCTAGTGGCTAACATATTGAAAGCATGAATGAATGAATGAATATATGAATGAATATTTGCAATTTCCTATAAAAAGAATTATTTCTATAATGAAAATATATTCTTGAAAGAAAAAAGCCAAAGTTTATGCTTATTAATATCTCAAAATAATTTAAAACACTTTAATTCTTACCAAAAACAAGTTTATATACTCAGTTATCCAGTATAAACATGCTGTAGTTTTGAATTCCTATCACTGTCAGATAAAAATTTGAGACCTCTCATTCAAGGCATCTGGATGGCTGCATATTCTACTTAAAGATATCCCAATCCTCTCTATGGAATAAGGCTCCGATACAAGACAAGACTAGCTAATGGAATAGTACATGCAATAAAAAGAATATACAGCAACAGGGCATAAGAATTAGTGTTATTTTCAATCCTATTTGCAATTTCAAGGATGACATACCATTTCCATAAATTTGTATTTCCTTAATTAACTTTTTATGCTCTCTTCTCTCCTTATCTCTTGAGAGACTCTACAAACTTAATGAGAATTGATCTCATCATACAAATTTAAGTAGAAAAACTCAACCTTTTAAAAGGTAGTTTCAGAAAGACCTTTAAATCTGTAGGAAAAAAAATCTAGCATTTTTATTTTAAAAAGCCAAAACCCAACACCCAAAATGACCTCCTATAATTTATTAATAAATAACACAGGTATGCATTCATTCAACCAGCATTTTTTGCATAGACATTACATGCCATATGTTGTGCACAGACAAAAGAAATAACAACAAAGAAGATCCTAGCTCCTGCCTAGTAGTTCACACTCTACTGAAGAGACAGACTGTGCACTCTTTGTGCTCATATCAGAACTGTGCAAGAAGCTCTGAGAAAAGTATATACAGGCCATTTGTATATGCAGAAGTATACACAGGCCATTGAGAAGGCATCTAACCACATTTAAGTGCCAGATAGCTCTGAAGGAGGAAAGAGACAAGTTCAGCCCTGAAAAGTGTTAAGGCCAAAGTAAGAGGAAGCAGAAATAAAACAAGCAGTATTATGTGAAAGAAGAAAGGCTCAAATGAGGCGGTCTTTCATAGAGCTTCAGGAAAGTTTGTCTAGTGAGTCTGTAAATATGAGGAAAATATGGCAAGAAATGACGCTGGGGAATTAAGTAAACAGAAGTCATATTTTGAAGAGCCTAGTACACCCATTCCAAGGATGAGGAGCCCCTGAAGGAGCTTACATAGAAAAGTGACTTATCACAGTACGCATTATAAAAGTCATTCTGGCTGCCTGTGGATATGACAGGGGATATGACAATATGCCTATTGTTGGGGAACAGCAGTGGACTGAGGAAAACTCACTGAGAGAACAGTACACCTTAAAAAGCACACCAGTGATTAGAAGGAGTAAAAAGAGAATGTGGTAATGATTTCCTGGTTTCTTGCTCTGGCAATAAATAGCTGGTTGTGCCAGTTGTTAAGGCAGAAGATCATAATAAATGCTAAATCAAGCATCTGCTCTGTACCAGATATTGTCCTTGTTTTTTGTAGTAAGCAATTTAACCTTTATAACAACTGTATGAAGCAAGTGCTATAACTATCCAACTTAACTACTACAGCAACAAAGACGTGGAAGTTTAAATAACTAATATCACACAAATATATAGGTATTGGAACCCAGATTTCAATACAAACATCTGTCTCCAGATATACTAATCTTGGCCAGTATATTAAAAACACATTGGAAACACAGGAATCATGTAAGCCTACTTTCCAAAATTTTGTTTTGGTCCATGATGGTTTCAGAGAATGTTAAACTGGAGCCATAATTTCTATACCATTCTTGAGGAGAGATGCACACCCAAAGGTATTTGTTTTAAGAAACTTTATCGCATTCATTTAGAAATCTCCTTGCTGCATTGAAATCATTGCTCAACCAGCCAATACTATTCTCTTAGAACTTTCAATACAAAATTCATAAAACATGTCCATCCTTAAAGGACTTTATCATTAAAAATATGCATTTATGGAAGGAATTTCCATTTGGAATTTAGCATCACATTATGGGGATTCTCCAGGCAATAATACTGGAGTGTGTTGCCATGCCCTCCTCCCTGGGATCTTCCGAACCCAGGGATCAAACCCACATCTCTTATGTCTCCTGTATTGACAGGCAGGTTCTTTACCACTATCGCCACCTGGGAAGCCCTATTATTAAGGTGACCACAGCCCCAGTTTGCCAAATACAGCAGCAGTTTATCAGCATTTAACTATTTGTTATCAGCATTTAACTATTAATAATAGTCTCTTTAATATCTGTTTAACTCAGATATTTTGGCTTAGAAGATAAATTGGTCACTTGATTTGGGCATGCACAAAGAAGAGAAATTGCAATAATCTTGATACTGTGCATTTATATGAATGTGCACGTGTGAGTGTGAGTGTGTGTGTTACTGATCATGGGATTCCTTCCAATCCATACCTCACCTGCTTCACCATTCCACCCTTCTCAGTCTATACAACTACAAATGACTATCAAACCAAAAATGGAGACTACAAATCCTTTTTTTCAAAGCTTAAAAACTATCAGACCAAGTATGGAACTAAAAGGTTCAAAATGACATAGAGCAAACTTTCCCTCTTCCTGATTTTGGAGACAAGATTTTTAAAATATCCCAATAAAAGGTGAAATAGAGGAAGGAGAAACCACATATATAAGAAACAGAGAGAAAGAATCCAATAGCATCAACCATATCAATGGCAGGAATTCAAGCAGAACCCATACTGTGTTACTTCACATGTAACTTTCTGGTATGAGCAACTACCAACAGCAAAGCATGGTTCATTGGTTGGCTAGTTTGGGACTCTACTCAGCCCTCCCACATGCTCCATCAGACCCATCCCAGTGTGCTATCCAGAGAACCAAGACATTTGAAAAACTTAGACTCCTGGAAGAAAGGTGATTATGTGTAGGAAAAATCTTTCACTTGACTAAAGTGATGTTAAAATGCTATGAAATATTTTACTTTGAGTTTCATTGAGAGTGTTATTTTATTTCATTTCCAGGTATTTTTCAATAAAAGATAAATTTACCTAATGCTTTGACTCCCTGTTTACTCCTACCTCTGAGCAGGGCAAACCCTTCATGACAATAGAAAGGAAAATAAGAAATTTCAGCAACAAATTGCCTGGGTTGCTATAAAACCAAACCAACCTACTCAGGACACTAGGGAGTTCAGTCAGTTCAGTTCAGTCACTCAGTCATGTCCTACTCTTTGCAACCCCATTGGCTGAAGCATGCCAGTCCTCCTTGTCCATCACCAACTCCCAGAGTTTACTCAAACTCATGTCCATTGAGTCATTGATGCCATCCAACCATCTCATCCTAAGTCATCCCCTTATCCTCCTGCCTTCAATCTTTCCCAGCATCAGGATCTTTTCAAATGAGTCAGTTCTTCACAGCAGGTGGCCAAAGTATTGGAGTTTCAGCTTCAATATCAGTCCTTCCAATGAATATTCAGGATTCCTTTAGGATGGACTGGTTGGATCTCCTTGCAGTCCAAGGGACTCTCAAGAGTCTTCTCCAACACCACAGTTCAAAAGCATCAATTCTTTGGCGCTCAGCTTTCTTTATAGTCCAACTTATAGTCCAACTCTTATCCATACATGACTACTGGAAAAACCATAGCTTTGACTAGATGGAACTTTGTTGTTGAAGTAATGTCTCTGCTTTTTAATATGCTGTCTAGGTTGGTCATAACTTTTCTTGGAGTGAGTCTCTGTTTTTCCAGACCATGGTCCTACCAGAAAGAATGACACCTTCATTTCTACTCTGTTTCAGCTGGGCACAATGAATGAATGATCCATTCATTTCACAAATATTTATTGAGTGCCTCCTCTGTACCAAGCACTGACATAAACATTTACAATGCATTAGTGAACAGAACTATGGCAGACTGTATTCTCCAAATATTGTTACACCTACATTTTTCATCCTGCATGTTTTCTTCCTGACTCTTGATAGAGCTCAAGAGTCTAGGGACTCTGATATCAAAAGGTCTGTTGTGTGTCTTTTGGGATTTGGCAATAAATGATTTCTTCTGATTTTCTCTGTCTTTAAATATACACCGAAGGAATCCTGAAAAGTTTGGCTAGTTAGCCAGACTAAGACAGCCATACCAGACAATTCATGGGGAGCGACCACGTAAAGATACCTGAAAAGCCTCACCTATTTCAGCTCTAAGTCCAACTACAATCTTCACCAAGACAAACTTCTTCCTTTTAAGGAGGAACACCACTTTTAACAAGTAGAAATTGGAATTGAAGAGTCCAGAAAACATTAAATATTTGGTTATAAATATAACAAAATGTATGTAATATATTATGTAATATGTATGTAAGAATTGCACATTAAAAACTTGAGAACACATGAAAGAAATTTTAAAAGTCTAAACAATCACAGTACAAATAAATTATGATCATGGATTATAAGACTTAATATTATTAAAATGGCAATTCTCTAGACCCTATAGATTTAGTAATTCCAATTAAAGTATCAGCAGTATTTTTTGGTGGAAATTGACAAGCTGATTCCAAAAATCTGGAGAAGCAAAAGAAGTGGAATAGACAAAATAATTTGGAAGAAGACCAATAAAGAAGGTGAAATTGCACTGGATTTCAAAACTTAGCATAAAGCTACAATTATCAAAACAGTTTTGTATTAGAGAAAAAATGGACACACACATCAACAGAATAGAACATAGACTGTATAAATAGATCTCTACATTTACCAACAATCGACTCCGCATAGATGTGCAGTTTAAAGGAAAGAGGATATTCCTTCCAACAAATAATGCTGGACAACTATCAATACAAGCAAAATTGAGTTTAATCACTATCTTGCACCATCACCAAAAATTAGCTCACAATGTAGATGGACCACAATGTTAATTACAAAACCCCAAACTATAAATATTGGATAAAATATTAGGAGAAAATATTTTTGGCCTTGGGTTACATAAAGTGATTTTAAGTTAAGATGCCAAAAATACAATTCATAAAACTAAAGAGAGACAATGTTGCTATAAATGATTATACATATTAATTTATTAACATTATAGGTATCAATAATTGAATGTTATACAAAGAACATTATATTGTATTTGTAGCATGGGAAAGTAGGTCAGACGTTAGACCTTTAATATTAATTGTTCTTTGTCTCTAGATGAATTGTCCTGTTAAACTGCTAATAAAATTATTTTTCAAAGAGGCTTACCCTTGTTTTTCTACATTAAAAACATTAATATCCTCCAAAAAATCTACAAAATAGAATCCATATTTGTTTAAATATGTCACTCAAGTTGTTTCCCTTCTTCTCCAGTCTTAAGCTCCATTATTCCTCACATCTTGAACTGTACATACCAGCAATACCTGGCATTCTTGGATCATCTCTTGTGCTCTGTCTTTGGATACCCTTCTTTCTACCAAAAATAACAAAATAGAGTCATTTTTTGGTTATGTATCTAATGATAACAGTATGTCTGGGCTAACCACTATAATACACTAGGGGAAGTTATCTTTGAAAAGGGATAATTAACTGTTAAATGAGAAATTCCACTCTTGGTACTTAACCAAGAGACATGAAATGAATATAAAAGTTAACAAAAACACTCTAAAAATGTTTTTAGAATCTTTAATCATAATACCCCCAAACTTGAAAAAGCCAGATATTCATCAACAGAAGAATGGATGAAAAAGTCGGGCTATATCCATAAAACAAGAGTAACATTCAGTAATAAAAGGAACTCCCAACATACCCTAACACAGAATAATCTCAAAAATAGGCCAAAGGAACGAAGCCTTTTATAAAGGGTTATATGTTTTATTTTCCACTTATATGAAGTTCTAAAATAGGTAAATTAACCTATTTTACCTGAAGAAAAATATTTGGGAAGAAGTAGCTATTTCTGTGGGTCCAGAGGATTAACAGGTGATTTTCTAGACTGACAATACTGTTCTATACAGAAGCCATACAGAATGTACTGGATAGAGGTTTCAGTTACACAGGTGTGTGCACTTCTCAAAACCCATCAAATGTTATATTTAGATTTTGCATTTCATTTAATGTAAATTTTACCTAAAAGGATCAGTAAGTGAATATCTAAGTGTAGTTAATATGTATGCTGAAATGTTGAGGAGCTAAGCATATAGGTGTTTGCAATTTACAATGATACACATTAACAGAAGTTCGATATCCAAAACATAAAACCTCCTGCAAATCAACAAATACTTCCACAAACCTGTAAGAAAAAAAGAAGCAGTTCTATAGAGAAATGGGCAAAGTTAAAAACATGTGCTTTCTAACAGAGGGAGAACACTCTGGCATACCTCACAGCAAAGTCCTCAAACCTATCTCCTATAGTGATGGAAATAAAAACAAAAATAAACAAATGAAACATAGTTAAAAGCTTCTGCATAGCAAAGGAAACTATAAACAAGGTAAAAACACTCAGAAAGGGGAAAAATAATAGCAAAGGAAACAACTGACAAAGGACTAATCTCCAAAAATATATAAGCAACTCATGCAGTTCAACATTACAAAGGCAAATAACCCAATCAAAAAATGGACAGAAGACCTAAACAGACATTTCTCCAAAGAAAACACACAGACAGCTAACAAACAAATGAAAAGATGCTCAAAACTGCTTATTATTAGAGAAACGCAAATCCAAACTACAATGCAGTATCACCACACACAGGTCAGAATGGCTACCATCAAAGAAATCCACAGACAAATGCTGGAGAAAATGGAAGCCTCTTGCACTGTTTGCAGGAATATAAATTGATACTGGCTCTATGGAGAATAGTATGGAGATTCCTTAAAAAACTAGGAATAAAACTGCCATATAACACAGTAATCTAACTACAGGGCATATACCCTGAGAAAACCATGACTGAAAAAGACACATGTGCCCCAATGTTCATTGCAGTACTATTTCCAGTAGCTAGGACATGGAAGCAACCTAGATACCCATCGACAGATGAATGGATAAAGAGGATGTGGTACATACATACAATGGGATATTGCTCCGCCATAAAAAAGGAACACATTAGAGTCAGTTCTAATGAGGTGGATGAATCTAGAGCCTACTATACAGAGTCAAATAAGTCATAAAGAGAAAGACAAGTATCATATATTAAAGCACATATATGGAGTCTAGAAAGGTGGTGCTGAGGAACCTCTATCAGGGCAGCAATAGGGACGCAGACATAGAGAACATACTTGTGGACACAGTAGGGGAGCAGAGGATGGGGCAAACTGAGAGAGCAGCATGGAAACATACACATCGCCATAGGCAAACAGATAGCCAGTGGGAGCTTGCTGTATGATGAAGGGAGCTCAAACCTAGTGCTCTGTGACAACCTAGATGGGTGGTATGCGGTGGGAGAGAGGTTCAAGAGGGATAGGACATACGTATACCTATAGCTGATTCATGTTGATGAATGGCAGAAACTAACACAATACTGTAAAGCAATTATCCTTCAATTAAACATACATGCATTTTTTAAAAATGCACTTCTTGCATAGGGAACTTGAATTGCAATAAACATATATAAAAGATGGAAAGCCTCATCATTAAATAAGATAATGCAATTAAAGCAACAATGGGATACAATTTCAAATATATTAGAGTAGTAAGTCGGAGTAGGCAATGGCAACCCACTCCAGTGTTCTTGCCTGGAGAATCCCAGGGACGGCGGAGCCTGGTGGGCCGCAGTCTGTGGAGTCGCACAGAGTCGGACATGACTGAAGTGACTTAGCAGCAGTAGCAGCAGCAGAGTAATAAGTAATAAGAACTGTAATCAAATTTAGTAAGTAATAAGAACTATGCTCAAACTTGGAAAAATTCTTGCTGAATGGCTTTTAAATTATACCACTATGGACAGTAATAACAAATTAGAAATAAAAAATTAGAATATATGCATGCCCTAGATTTTCAGATATATAATATAGAGAAACTCCTGGGTTATGTTCATCAGAGGGTATATATAAGGGTGTATATTAAAACACACATTAGTAGGAAAAATGGACAAATAAACTGTAGGGCATTTTTATAGAGTTCTAGATAGCAGGTAAATTGAACTAGATCTACATCAAATTAATGTATTTGAAAATAAAATATTAGGGCAGCAAAGCGAGTTGTGAAAGCAAAGATACAGTATGCTTCTGATTATGTAAATACTGAAAATACAGAATACTGTGTGTATATACATATACATATATATTTATGGATATTTGTGTGTATCACAGAAGCAAGGCAATTTACAGAAACATACCAAACACAGGAAAATTACATGTTTCTTTAAGGAAGTAAAAGTTATGAGAATTTATATCTTGAAAATTACTGTTCAAAACAAAAGCTCAAAAGCATTCTTCCTACTTGAAAGAAGCTACCCTATATCCTAAGTCACCATGAAATCACTCTATTGCCAAATAAAACCAGTGAACAGGATGAGTATTTAAGAAGGCTCAGTGATTCTCATGAAGGCTTTTATAACCTTTTGGCTCCACATAAATTTTTCTGGAAAATCTGCCCAAGTGGTAAAAGTAATGATAACAATCCTAGTTTGTTTTAAAAGGTGACTTTTAGGTGACTAAAAAGTCAATTACACAGGTATATCCCCATTAGGTACACAGTATAGGCACCTGAAATCTATTCCATACACATAACAAAAGTTAAAAAAATAATAAAAAATGAAAATTATATACAATTTCAAGGTTGTGTTTAAAATAAGGATAAAGTCATGAGTCGAATGGGAATTTATCATTATATTTTAATTCTCTTTCAAAAGGATAAAAGGGGAAAAAAAAAACAAGATTCTAAGAAGAATCAAGGTAAGGACGAATGATGCCATAGTCTTTCACTCTCTGAATCTCTATACAAAATGGTCAGAGTAACAAACTATAAAACTTTAAACTCCCCAAAAATATTTACTGTAAAATCAGGTGACAAGCATGAGAATTAAATAGCACACAGACAAACCACCACATCCATAATACCAGCTTAATAGCAGCATTGATAGGAGAGAACAGAAAGGGAAACCACTAGGAGTCTGGCTGAAAACACTCATCAGATTTTCAGTGGAATGAACAGCAGCCATCTTGAAAGCTGTATCTGAACTGCCAAGGATTTAACCCACTCCATTAGTGGGTAAATGCGAAAGAATTACTGTAAAATGGAAAGACCTGAAGTGGACTACCTAACAAGAAGTCTCAGAACTGACCAGACATGGTTCCCTTCCAGGCTGACAGGACCTAATACTAAGAAGAAAATGCTGGAAGTAAAATCAAAACTGCAAGATAGCCACACTAACCAGGATGGCTCTTAGTTTTATGCTGATATGAAGTGGAAGCTCCAGAGACCCCCAAAATGACCAAGGACAAGTAAGCCAAGATCATTTACAGATATTTGTGTCCAAAAAGAAAATCTCTAATGCTGTAAGAAGCATTTTTAATCTAATTGCAATGCTGGTCCTGCTGAACACATTCATGATTCATCCATATGAAAAGTCAGTCTAGAAGAAGAAAGGAGTTCCATGATGTCCCTCACCTTGTTTCTTCTTTAAAAAAAATTTCAAAAGTTGCTGATAATATAAGCCACTTATCTATGTGATAGAGTTCTAGGGGTTCTTCATTAACTACTACAGCAAAGAATTTCCATCATTAGTCAGCCTTCAGATCTAGACTGGTCTACACTGAAAGAGATTAGACACATTCAAAGACACTGGGACTGTATAATGGAAAAACATACCCATTCTAAATTGAAATAAGTAATTCTCTAAATCCTCTCTGAAATCAGTCATTTGCTTCTATCTATCTGTATCATATTTGCACATGTATTTCTAATACTTAGGACTCAAATGATGCTCAAAAATAATCTCTCTGAACTTTTAAATAATATTGGTTTATAAATTCTCTTTAAAATGTTTAAGTTAAGTATGTAATAACACAGAAAGTAGAAATTAACACCCAAGTGTTATTGGGTGATTATTTAAGGCCCTTAAAATACCACAAATATACGTAAACAATACTATTTGCTATAACCATTCTTACATTCTCCTGGAAGAACAGCATCCAGTCCTAGTACTAAGAATGAAAAGTAAAAATTTGAGTTAGGTAAGATATGCTTTGATTTCCAAGATATGTTTTCTCAAAGCAACAATGAAGGATTGTTTTCTTTGGTTTTATTTTTTAGAAAGAAAGGGAAGGAAAACGTGCTATACCTTTCAACATCAAATACAAATGAAGTGAACTGAAATGAAAGTCCCTCAGTCGTGTCTGACCCTTTGCAACCCCATGGGCTGTATTCTCCAGGCCAGAATACTGGAGTGGGTGGCCGTTCCCTTCTCCAGGGGGTCTTCCCATATCAGGGATTGAATCCAGGTCTCCTGCATTGCAGGCAGATTCTTTACCCGCTGAGGCACAAATACAAATGAAATACTGATATTTTGGTAAATTCCAGTAAAGCTCAACTCATCCAAATTCTAAGATGCAATGATGATAATCTGTTATCTGAAACAAGAAATTAGTTGATTAGACTCATGAAAGTTCTAGAAATTCAAGGGAAAGTGTTGGCTTTCAGTTATATAGAATAAATAGGAATGAGATTTTTTTTTTTATTCTTCTATGACTTCAGATTTCCCCATAAACATTTTCCAATTTCCAGCTTTTAGTACCCATGTTTTATGCTCATTTTATGAATTTACTTCTCTTGACAGGCATGTATATTTGATCACAGCAGTCATTACACATCTTTAACTACGCAGCCATATTGCCTTTTTGGTCTGAGTTGGTTTCAGATAAATATCTGAATGTTTGTTTCAGAAAGTGGGCTTCAGAAACTAATAACAGGAACCAGGAATGCTTGATAGTTCAATTAGGGACACAAAACTACAAAGGCCAAGTGAGCAAACAGCTCATTTGCTGCTGAAAGTGTATTCTTTCCAGAACAATAGACTGTGAGTCCCTAAAAGGCAGGAATGATAAACTGTATCATTTTACATCTTCAGGGTTTAGTGCAGTGCCTGGCACACAGTAGGTACCAAACAAAATACGCTGAATAAAAAATAATGGAAAAGTATAAAACACACATATGCATTCCACAAGCAGGAAAAGATTTCAGATCTCGAAATCTTGAATGATCTTACCACTTAAATAAGTTAGTCTCAAGAATCACTGAAATAATTTAGTATTGAAGAAAGATGCTAGAGAAGGGAAATAGATATTTCCCTCTCCTCCGCTCATTTCTTTCTTCACTTTCTTTCTCCTCCACTCCTTTTTTTCTTTCTCCTGCAACTTGGTGATGCACAATTTTCTTGTATTACTTTATTTTTGTTATAGCAAAGAAAATAGTCAGAAAATATATTAGTTAAAATCAAAAAATTTTAAAAGTAAAAGAATAATTTTACAGTTGAGTCCCTATATATGCCAAGCATCTTATATACATTATATAATATAATCTTCATAAGCACAACCTAAAATAGTGATTATTATGATTTTTTTAGGTGAGGAAACTACAAGGCAATGATTGATCACAAGTGAAACAATGGAATAATAATGGAATAGTACATAATACAAAGCCTTTTGACTTCAAATCTCACGTTCTTTCCATACTAACCTATCTTTTACAAAGTAACTAATTTAAGGCTATACTATTTATATTGTAAAGTATTCTTTTAAATAAATTTATAAAAGCTTTCCTTAAACTCCCTAAATATATAAACAATGTTAAATTCATATAAAATCCATTTAATAAATGAGTTTTACAAAACACAGGTTGTTTAAAGTCCACTACAGTTAGATATCTAGTATTAATGACAGTTCAATAATACATATTTAGAAGAAAGTGAATTGCAAGTAAGGAATCTAGCATCTATTTTAATATTTGCCATTGATTTGTTTGTGACACGTAATCACATTCTCCTAGTGAATCCAGCTGTTTTCAAATTTTAGAATATATAAAAAAAAATGCTGACCACCAAACTGGGATATTTGAAAACTAGCTATCTCCTCAGCTAACTTGTTAATTTCTTAAAAATAAAAATAGTGTAAATATGTAAAACAATCCCAGTTGATCTAAAAGTAAAGGATGTTAAAGACAGAAAAAAAGCAGCTTCAAGAATTTCCTCTGATAGGCACAGAAAAACAATTCTCACACATATATATATATACCCACATATATATATCAGAAATGACCAGTTTAGTTGCTTTTTAATTGAATGTTGTGCTATCATAGTACTTCACTAGAAAACTGCTAGACTAGTAAGTTACCAGAATAGAAACCAAAGTAATTCAGATTTTTTTCTAAAAGCTTAACTTCAAATATTTTGTAAACTCTAGAAGAGTAAAATGGGTCACCTATAGAGACTTTTATTTTTATTATGGCATTTAGCAATGAAAAATGTCATATAAATTCAACCTAGAATAATATCACATTTGTTACCCCCAAATCTATTCCACTCATTCATCATTCAATATTTTTACAAAGTTACTAAGAGCTACCACTGGTAGAAGTGGTGGGGCTATAGAGAATAAAAAAGGTATAGTTCTTGCTCTCATGGAGTTTACATTGCAATGGGAGATAAGTAGCTAAAGAAAGCCATATCAAAACAAATTCAGAGATTACAATTTAAGGGGAAAATTTAAAAATAGCTATGTATAGGGAGTATTTATATAATTGATGGTTGCAGGCATGCTCAGTCACTTCAGTCGTGTCTGACTCTTTGCAACCCTGTGGACAGTAGCCCCCTGGCTCCTGTCCATGGGATTCTCCAGGCATGAATAGTAGAGTGGGTCACCATGCCCTCCTTCCAGGGGTCATCCGGATCCAGGGATCCAACCCCAGTCTCTGGCATCTCCTGCATTGGCAGGTGGGTTCCTTACCACTAGTGCCACCTGAGAAGTCCATATATTATCAATATTATGTATAAAATAACTAATGAGTACCTACTGTATACCACAGGTAACTCTACTCAATGTACTATGGTGACAAATGGGAAGGAATTCCAAAACAGAGGGGATATATGTACACACACAGCTGATTCACTTTGACCTTTGTGGATGGTATTCTCTGCATCCATATCCCCTTTCTTCACCAACAGAACTTTTAAATAACATCAGAGCATACACCTAATCCAACTCCCTGCTCCAGTGGACAATTTTCCATAGTTTAAGATAATCTTATCTCCATTTTCTTAGCCACAATGATTGGTACAAGAATGGGGATATTAAGTCATTCAGAATCCAATGGATTTGAAGAGACATTTCCTGTGGATTAAAATTTTTTCCTTTTTTATCAAAAATATCCAAATGGCTGTATTCTTTTCTGCTGGTTCTAAGTGTACAATTTAGCTCCTGGTACTTCTATAAACAAACTATGGAGTCACAAGTAGATAATCAACTTGAAAATAGTGTTAATTTTCCTTACTGGGGAAGCAAGAAGCAAGGCAAATAAAAAAAGTCGTCTCCAGCACCACAATTCGAAAACATCAATTCTTTGGCACTCAGACTTCTTTATGGTCCAACTCTCACATCCATACATGACTACAGGGAAAACCATAGCTTTGACTATATGGACCTTTGTCAGCAAAGTGATGTCTCTGCTTTTTAATAAGCTGTATAGTAAAGCCAGAAGAAGTTATGGTTTTAAATGGGTGATCAGGGAAGAACTCTTTGTGAAGGTAATATTTAAACTAAGTCTTGAAGAAGTTAAGAAGCTAGTGATGTCAACATCTAGGAGGAAAGCTTTCTAGATAGAGGGAAGGACAAGTGCAAAGGTCCTGAGGTACTTCTTTATCAATTACCATTTTACAATCTTATCAACATTAACTCCAAAAACCTCTAAATTTCCTTTCAGTGTTAGATGGGTCTTGCCACAAATATAAGATTCATATTGTGTTTACAGTCAAAAGGGAAATGTCCTGTAACTGTGAGTCTGTCACTGAGAGTGTGCATGACAGAATAATTTGGGGTAAAGGAAGACTTGAACTTACATTTTGTCATTTTGTTAATCAGTTCCCTTCAATTCAGTTCAGTTCAGTCGCTCAGTCGTGTCCAACTCTTTGTGACCCCATGAATCGCAGCACGCCAGGCCTCCCTGTCCATCACCAACTCCCGGAGTTCACTCAGACTCACGTCCATCGAGTCAATGATGCCATCCAGCCATCTCATCCTCTGTCGTCCCCTTCTCCTCCTGCCCCCAAATCCCTCCCAGCATCAGAGTCTCTTCCAATGAGTCAACTCTTCACATGAAGTGGCCAAAGTACTGGAGTTTCAGCTTTAGCATCATTCCTTCCAAAGAAATCCCAGGGCTGAGCTCCTTCAGAATGGACTGGTTGGCTCTCCTTGCAGTCCCAGGGACTCTCAAGAGTCTTCTCCAACACCACAGTTCAAAAACATCAATTTTTCAGTGCTCAGCCTTCTTCACAGTCCAACTCCCACATCCATACATGACCACAGGAAAAACCATAGTCTTGACTAGACAGACCTTAGTCAGCAAAGTAATGTCTCTGCTTTTGAATATGCTATCTAAGTTGGTCATAACTTTTCTTCCAAGGAGTAAGTGTCTTTTAATTTCATGGCTACAGTCACCATCTGCAGATATTTTGGAGCCCAAAAAATTAAAGTCAGACACTGTTTCCACTGTTTCCCCATCTATTTCCCATGAAGTGATGGGACCGGATGCCATGATCTTCGTTTTCTGAATGTTGAGCTTTACGCCAACTTTTTCACTCTCCTCTTTCACTTTCATCAAGAGGCTTTTAGTTCCTCTTCACTTTCTGCCATAAAGGTGGTGTCATCTGCATATCTGAGGTGATTGATATTTCTCCCAGCAATCTTGATTCCAGCTTGTGTTTCTTCCAGTCCAGCGTTTTTCATGATGTACTCTGCATAGAAGTTAAATAAGCAGGGTGACAATATCCAGCCTTGATGTACTCCTTTTCCTATTTGGAACCAGTCTGTTGTTCAGCCAGTGTAAATTATCATACAGAGCACCATCGTGAGACTCTGGCTGACCCAGGTTTGAACTTGAGCTCTGCCACTCTGGAGACTGGAGCCACTTACCTGATCTCCAAGCATAAAAGGATGAAATAATACCCATCTGAAGCATCTTTGTGACGACTGGGTGAAAATACAAATTCAAGTCTTTGTGTCCTTCAACAAAATTAATTTTTTTTTCTTTAAACAAAAAGAGAGAAATGTGTTCTGGTCAGATCTTTAAACCCTGAATCAAACTATTCATTTGATTTTATTAAATTGGATTGGATAACATTTTCTAAAAAATCCTACAGACCCTGTACATGACAAAATCAAAATCAGAGTATACTATGTCCTCTTCAAAACTTTGCACCAATGTCTTCTGAATCTTTGGTCTAGAAAGACATGACATCAAAGCAGTTCCTACTTTATAATTACTCAGCTCTCTCTCTCCCACTTTTCTTCCGTCTCACTCTCCTAAGACCTCAAAATGACTCTAGATGCAGCATCCCCCAGCAGTATAAAAATGCAGTCCAAGGGACTTTCAAGAGTCTTCTCTAATACCACAGTTCAAAAGCATCAATTTTTCGGTGCTCAGCTTTCTTCACAGTCCAACTTTCACATCCATACATGACCACTGGAAAAACCATAGCCTTGACTAGATGGACCTTCGTTGGCAAAGTAGTGTCTCTGCTTTTTAGTATGCTGTCTAGGTTGGTCATAACTTTCCTTCCAAGAGTAAGCATCTTTTAATTTCATGGCTACAATCATCATCTGCAGTGATATTGGAGCCCCAAAAAAGTAAAGTCTGACACTGTTTCCACTGTTTCCCCATCTATTTCTCATGAAGTGATGGAACTGAACTGAAGACAGCATATTGAAAGGCAGAGACATTGCTTTGTCAACAAAGGTCTGTCTAGTCAAGGTTATGGTTTTTCCACTTATCATGTATGGATGTGAGAGTTGGACTGTGAAGAAAGCTGAGCGCCGAAGAATCGATGCTTTTGAACTGTGGTGTTGGAGAAGACTCTTGAGAGTCCCTTGGACTGCAAGGAGATCCAACCAGTCCATCCTAGAGATCAGTCCTAGGTGTTCATTGGACGGACTGATGCTGAAGCTGAAACTCCAATACTCTGGCCACCTCATGCGAAGAGTTGACTCATTGGAAAAGACCCTGATGCTGGGAAGATTGAGGCTGGAGGATAAGGGGATGACAGAGGATGAGATGGTTGGATGGCATCACCGACTCAATGGACATGGGTTTGGGTGGACTCCAGGAGTTGATGATGGACAGGGAGGCCTGATGTGCTGCAATTCACGGGGTTGCAGAGTTGGACATGACTGAGTGACTGAACTGAACTGAATTGTAATTTTTCATGTTAATACATAGTCTGAATAATTATTTTCATGGCTTCATAATGTTTCATTAAGTGAATGACAAAAGGTATAGAACCAAATGTCCTACTATTACCTTTTAGAGGAAATACATATTTAACTGCTCGTCAGTTCTCTGCAGAACATAATTTCAGATATTTTTTAAAATGTTTTGATGGAGACATTTTTTCTGCAGAGTGCTTACCTTTGCCATGTATTGAAGAATGCAAGGCAATCAAACTATGTCAATTTTACATTGGGTCATATTATTCTGTGCCAACTCAGGAAGGCTCATGCATCTATTTCAATATGGAATGTCAATTTCTCAGTTGAAGGCTCAGCGGTATCTCTCTACCTACCCTCTTTAAATTGACTATGAGAAAATGGTAGATTACTCATCTTAGTGTCCAGCTGCTTGCTATATACCTGGCCTAAGCACGCAGATGTATCCTTGGTCTGGTAGTGGCTTTTACACTTAAAATTACAAAACTCATTCAGATCTTTGAGTTTACCAAATTTAAACTTTAGAATTTCTTACTTTTATTTTACTTTTTCAAAACACTTATAATAAAGACTCATCTCTCACAGACACTTCCCAATTTACTTTTTTACAAAATCAAATTTTCCCTTCCTAGCAGTTCTCTGTGTGAAATTGGTTACTTTTGGAAGCATGACCTCAAGAGAAAAAAAAAAAAAAATCCAAAGACCTATTTAGTAGTAAAGACTCCTTATACTCTTTAAAACTTTAAACCACTAATTGAATAAAATTATTACAGCTAACATTATGGACTCACTATTAACCAAGCAGTTAATTAATCAACAGTTAATTAATAATTATTAACCAACAGTATAAAGTGTCATATTTTTTAATTTGATCACTATAAAAGTATTATGAAACAGGTAATATTAGCTTCATTTTATTAGGGGAGGACATGGAGTTTTTAAGGTTTATGAAAAGCTTATTCAACATCACATTATGTGTAAATGTTGCTATTGAGATAGGAATGATCAGTTTTATTTAACTTAGACATCAAAGATAAAATAATTAAACAACATCATCATTCAAAAAAGATGAGATATAGCAAACCTCGTGGAGGAAGGAGAGTGTGGGTTGAACTGATAGAGTAGCATTGAAACATATACGCTGCTGCTGCTGCTGCTAAGTCACTTCAGTCGTGTCCGACTCTGTGCGACCCCATAGACTGCAGCCCACCAGGCTACCGCATCCCTGGGATTCTCCAGGCAAGAACATCAGAGTGGGTTGCCATTTCCTCCTCCAATGAATGAAAGTGAAAAGTGAAAGTGAAGTCGTTCAGTCATGTCCAACTCTTCGCGACTCCATGGACTGAAGCCCACCAGGCTCCTCTGTCCATGGGATTTGCCAGGCAAGAGTACTGGAGTGGGGTACCATTGCCTTCTTTGAACATATACGCTACCATATGTTAAATAGATAGCCAGTGGGGATTAGATGTTTGAAGCAGGGAGCTCAAACCCAGTGCAGTGTGCTATGTGACAACCTAGAGGGGTTAGATGGGTGGGAAGTGGAAAGAAGGTTCAAGAGAAAGGGGATATGTGTGTACACATGGCTGATTAATGTAGATGTGGAGGAAACCAACACGACGTTGTAAAGCAATTATCCTTCAATTAAAAATAAATTAAGAGAAAAGAGAAAAGAGCTTTATAATTAAATGAAAATAGACTATATATCTTCCGAATATACTTCTGTGAAGTGTGGTATAAGAAAGAAAGACGGCATTAAGTTGAGTCTGACTCTTGCAACCCTATGGACTATAGCCTGCCAGGTTCCTCTGTCTATGGCATTCTCCAGGCAAGAGTACGGAAGTGAGTTTGCCTTTTTCTTCTCTAGGGGATCTTCCAGACCTAGGAATCAAACCAGGTTCCAAGCATTGCAGGCAGATTCTTTACCAACTGAGCTACGTGGGAAGTGTGGTATGTTGCTGCTGCTGCTGCTGCTGCTGCTGCTGCTGCTAAGTCGCTTCAGTTGTGTCCGACTCTGTGTGACCCCAGAGACAGCAGCCCACCAGGCTCCCCCATCCCTGGGATTCTCCAGGGAAGAACACTGGAGTGGGTTGCCATTTCCTTCTCCAATGCATGAAAGTGAAAATTGAAAGGGAAGTCACTCAGTCGTGTCCGACTCTTCATGACCCAATGGACTGCAGCCTATCAGGCTCCTTCGTCCATGGGATTTTCCAGGCAAGAGTACTGGAGTGGGGTCCCATTGCCTTCTCCGGAAGTGTGGTATACCCCCTTGTAATTATCCACATGCCCATGTGTGATAGGCAGACCTATAATGACATCATGTCTAGATGAGGCTTCAGAACCTTACTCACAAGAGTGCTCCAGGTAGCCACCACCACTGATCATCTGGGGCAGACTCAAGAGACGAATTTGATAGCCATCCTAGGAGACTGATACAGGCCCACTGACTGAATGCTTTCAGAAGAGCAGCTGTGGTCTGCGTACTAAATAAAGACAGTGGAATGATAGAACCATCTACTTCATAAAACTGACAGCTTTAAGTGAGCCAACTGTAATACCATGAATTATCCTGAAAGCTTTTCCCAAAGTAACAGTTAAGAAAATGGTCAAGAACACGACTTCTTCTCTCATCATCTCAAACTGTGCCAAGATAGTTAATACTATCCTAAGATAAAATTACTGAGATTTTCAAAAAAGACCTGTCTTTGAACAGTTACTTTAGAACTTAGCCACAATTTTAAGTTGGTAATAATAAACAAGTAATAATATATCATCTGATTTTTTTATATTCCTGTCAAAACAAGCATAAGACTTATTCTACCAATAAATTTTAAAAATCAACTTTGGCTGGAACATTTCTATCATATAGCACAGCTTTGATTCTGAAAACAAAATTTTACTATTCTATAGGGAATCAGAGAGCAAAACCAAGGAGACAGGATTAGAAATATGTAATGCTAGACCTAGTTATACATAAGACAATAGCATCCATGATTAGACCAGTTAGAGAACTTCAAAGCAGGAGCATAGTTTTCTAGAACTAGGCAACACAATCATTCAAATATAGGAAGAAAATATTAGGAAAAATTATGTAAAATAAGTTAAAAAAGAGATATTTTACTGACATTTAGGGAATTGATGGTAGCGAATATATGTATGAAACACACACATTGAAAGTTCAAATTAAAACCATTTTTGATAGAGATATGTCATCGTAAAGTTCAGAGGTCACTAAACAAGATGACTGGAGGACCTTTCCTACTTTGAGATTTTATAACTTGTTATAAGGTAGGCATTTAACTTCTCTGATGGAAAGAAACTGAGGCATTAACAGAGCAAAGCTTCCAAAATGCCTTAGAAATAGTAGACAAAAGAATGACTAGAGCGGCCAACAGAGTCAATAAGGATTGGTGATAAACTACAGAGCACTCACCTCCCCTAAATGAAATTATTCACTCCTCAGCTAGAAGAGGTGAAAAAGCTGTCTCAAAACTCAACATTCAAAAAATGAAGATTGTGGCATCTGGTCCCATCCCTTCATGGCAAATAGAAAAAAGTGGAAGCAGTGGAAGATTTTATTTTCCTAGGCTCCAAAACCAATGCAGATGATGACTGCACCACAAAATTAAAAGACCTTGCTCTTTGGAAGAAAAGCTATGACAAACCTAGACAGCATATTAAAAAGCAGAGACAACACTTTGCCAACAAAGGTTCATATAGTCAAAGCTATGGTTTTTCCAGCAGTCATATACGGATGTGAGAGTTGGACTATAAGGAAGGTTAAGTGAGTGCTGTGGAATTGATACTTTCGAACTGTGGCACTGGAGAAGATTCTTGATGGTCCCTTGGACTTCAAGGAGATCAAACCAGTGAATCCTTAAAGAAATCAATCCTGAATATTCATTGGAAGGATGGATGCTGAAGCTCCAATATTTTGGCCACTTGATGCGAAGATCCGACTCATCAGAAATGACTGATTCTGGGAAAGGTTGAGGGCAAGAGGAGAAGAGGGTGACAGAGGATAAGATGGTTGGAAGGCATCTCTGACTCAACGGACATAAGTCTGAGTAATCTCCAGGGGATAGTGAAAGACAGAGAAGCCTGGCGTGCTGCAGTTCATGGGGTTGCCAAAAGTCTGACACAACTTAGCAACTGAATGACTAAATGCTCAGCTAACAGCTCTATCCCTAACAGTTTGTTTGATTTGGCTCAGTTCCTAATCTTGCTAATCATGCTTCCTGATCTATAAAATGAGAGCAACAATAGAACCTGCCTCATTGGGGTGTTGTGAGGATTAAACGAAAAATGCATGCAAGGTACTTTAGCAATGTACCTAGTACACAGTAAGTACTCAACAAATTTCAGTTATAATAACAATCAGGTTTTCATTATATACCAAGAATCTTAAATTATTTTTTATTAAATCCTTTCACAAACCTATGAGAACAATATTATCTGTGTTATAGAAGAGAAAACTGAGGCTCAGCAAAGAATAAAATATTTCCAAATTCATTATCTTACCCAAGGCCAGAGTTTCAAGCTCTTTGTATCGTTATCCTTATCACACACAGATTCTCATCAGTAGAATCGCATCTTCTGTGCTAGAGAAACAATTGGGTGGTTTCAGACTGTTATTTCTTAGTTTGATTTAGAATATAAAACCAAGTGCTATAGTTTTTCTGATGGCTTATGATATGTAAACCTCACAAAACAAAATTTTTCTGTGTTCAAAATTTTGTGTTATACGGAGCTCAAATTTTGACTAATTCATGAAAGAGAATTAAAATAAGGATACCTCAAAGAAGTAAACAGGCCATGGCGACCATGAGACATAATTATCAGCATTGCAAAATTAATTAAATACCCCTCATTCTGTAACCTTATTTCAGATTAATATCATTAAGAGAAAAATATAAATTTATTTTTATAAGAATGGGGACTGCCATTAAATATTTATGTAATAGACATATAACTTCCAATTTATTAAGAAAGAATAAATTTATTTCAAAGGTCACTGGTTCTTCATCCTGTTAGATCCAATTCCTTGCGAAATCTTAACATTAATCTCCATGCAAAGAAATGAAAATTAAAATAAGGCTATCCACTCAACCTCCCAATTTACATCATTCTATCTTATTTTACATACTTTAGCCTAGGAATTTGCAAACTATGACCTGTGAACCAAAATCTTGTCTTCCCTCTGTTTTTGTACATAAAATTTATTGGAACATAATTGTTATTCATTTATGCGTTACTATGACTGCTTCTACATTAACAGGCAAAACTGAGTAGCTCTGACGGACCATAAAGCCAACAAAGCCAAAAATATATACCACCTGGGCCTTTACAGAAAGAGGGCTGAGTTGGCAGGTCTGCAGTATTCAAACCCTGTAACTTTCAAAGAACGATATGGCCCTTGACTGGCTCCTGGGAGGTAACATCTTCCCTTAGAATATCCTGCCTTCTAAAAGTGTTTTAGTTTATCTGGAGCCTTGGGCCATGCCATACAGTTTATGCTAACAATATGATTTATGATGTCCTTAGGTCACAAATTATCCATTTGAAACCTCTAGGGTACTTGGAGACCACCCACAATAAAAATTCTGAATATCAAGGCTTGGGTGAGCTTCACTGATTATCAAGACTGCATACATATTTGTCAGACATTATTGCTGCAGAAATTAAGCTCTGTACATTCAATTCCACTAACAGAAGAAAACTGGAATCTTGAGCATGGTTTCTACTGGACTTTGTTCTGCCACATCACATTTTACTTCTGCCATTATTAATATATATTCTTTCACTGTAATGAACTATAACTGTGGCTGTAATAATTTTTCTGAGTTCTGTTGGTTGTTTTAGTGAATCATTAAATCAGAGGGTGATCAGGACCTTTCAGCTTACTGTCTCCTTTGAGAAAGTTTGCCAACTTCAAACATCAAAAGGACAAAATTATTATACTTGAGCTAACAACAGAAAGTTGTTCAGAGTTCATATTGTCTCTTCTAACTCATTAGCAACCTAACAAAAAAAAATTTTGTTAGAAATTTTGATTCCTGAAACAAGACCATTCACTCAGTAATCAGCATCAAGCCAATCAATTTTCCTTAACCTGACCAAGTTCTCAGTTGTAAATACTTTCAGATATAATATTTATTTGGAAAAACCATAAGAAAAAGTAGTAGTGTGCACTCTAAAATGCAAATGTATTCTATATAGCAGTCAGCAGTAGCTGCTAAAATTTAATCTTATAAAAAAGTTAGGAAGAGGCAAAACTGTCCTTGGAGCAGTCTTTATTTTCTCATTTTAAGCTCATGCAAAGACCAAGACAAATTATAGGACAACAAATCCATGTACTGTATTTTCTTGTCTTCAAGTAATACACAAATGAATTTTCAATGACACACTTATAAAATAAAAAGCAAATGCAGGGAACTTTCCTGGTGCCTCAGTGGTTAAGACTCTGAGCGTCCCACTTATGGGGCTTGAATTCAATCCTTGATTGGGAATTAAGATCCCATATGCTGCACAGCATGCCAAAAAAAAAAATCAGGCTTAGCTAAGGAGAGACTTTATATATTAAAAATATCAATAAGGGGAGGAAGACAATTCCAATAGGGAGAAAGCTCTCATCTAAGATTTTCAAGACTCTCAAAAGTTAAGCAGAAAGGTCTTTTATAGGGAGGAATAAATAAACTGAGAAAGAACCAGAGATGCTAGATTTTTCAGGATGTCCCAGAGAAACAGAACCAGTATGGTAGATATAGCTATATAGGTATGTGTAAGAGTAAGCTGGAGAACCAGGAAAGCCAGTGGTGTGATTCAGTCTGAATCAGGAGGGTTAAGAATCATGTGGTCTCTGTTACAAGCCCTGCTGAGTTCAAAATCCCAGGAAACAGGAGCACTTACATCCAAGGGCAGGAGAAAATGGATTATCTCCGCTCAGAGAGACAAATCCACTTTTTTGTTCTATTCAGACCCTCAGTGGGTTGGATGATGTCCACCTGCATTGGTGAAGGCAGTCTACTGATTCAGATGCAAATCTCTTTCAGAGACATCCCTACAGATATACCCAGAAATAATGTTTTACCAGCCATCTGGCCTCTAGAAATCTATAATAGTATCAAATCACAAAGAAAGGGTGCCAACAGAGCGGAAAGGTAGCTATTGCTTGAGAATTAACCACTGAGCTCAGGTTATAAACTCAGAACAAGAAATTCCTAAACTTCACATCACGTTCCTGTGTTATGTTTCATTACAGTCACAAAGCAGAGGAAGCAGCCAGAGAATTTTAGTAATGCCAATAACGAGTAAATCTTAGAATTCAAGATTATGTATTATATTTCTGTTTAATTTAGATTAAGCTTTGACCCTTTTCTCTTGAGTCAGGTATTAGTATTGGTAGTAGTGGTAGACTGTGGAGAAAAACAGATAAAGCCCTGACCTCATGATGCTTCATTTCCAGTGGGGAGGATGGATGAAAAGGGGAAAAAAGTAAATAAAGAAGAGGACCATATTATTTTAGATGTTCCTAGTTGTTATTGATAGTTGAATTGTGTCCCCACCCTGAAAAATTCTGATGTTGGAAGCCAAACTCAGAATATGACTACTCTCGGATATATGGACTTTAAGAGTTGATTCAACTAAAATCTGGTCATTAAGGTAGACTCTAATCCAGTTATTATTGTTTCTTTATAGAAAGAGGAAATTTGGACATAAACACTGAGGGAAGACTATATAAAGACAAAAAAGATGGCTATCTACAAGCCATGTAAATAGTTCTCAGAAGGAATTATCTCAAACTTCTTAGCCTCCAAAACTGAGAAAATAAAAGTCTGTTAAGTTTCCTCAGTCATGGCACTTTATTATGGCAATGCTATCAAACAACAGTGATGTGTTATATAGAAATAAAAACTACAACTTAATAAAGTGTGACTGGTGAAAGGAGCTTGGCAAGGAAAGTAGCACAGTTTGGTTAGAGAAGTCAGAGAAGAACTGTGTGAAGAGATGACGTTTTTATTTGAACAAACCTTATCAAAACCGAAGGTAGCCACATTTATGGCAGAGAATGTTTAGTCACTAAGTCATGTCTGACTCCTTTTTTAAAAATTTATTCATTTTAATTGGAGGCTAATTACTTTACAATATTGTATTGGTTTTGCCATACATCAACATGAATCTGCCATGGGAGTACACGTGTTCCCCATCCTGAACCCCCCTCCCACCTCCCTCCCCATACCATCCCTCTGGGTCATCCCAGTGCACCTGCCCGAGCATCCTATATCCTGCATTGAACCTGGACTGGCGATTCGTTTCACATATGATATTATACATATTTCAATGTCATTCTCCCAAATCATCCCACCCTCACCCTCTCCCACAGAGTCCAAAAGACTGCTCTATACATCTGTGTCTCCTTTCCTGTCTTGCATACAGGGTTATCTTTCTAAATTCCATATATATGTGTTAGTATACTGTATTGGTGTTTTTCTTTCTGGCTTACTTCACTCTGTATAATAGGCTCCAGTTTCATCCACCTCAATAGAACTGATTCAAATGTATTCTTTTTAATGGCTGAGTGATATTCCATTGTGTATATGTACCACAGCTTTCTTATCCATTCATCTGCTGGACATCTAGGTTACTCCCATGTCCTGGCTATTTTAAACAGTGCTGTGATGAACACTGGGGTACACGTGCCTCTTTCAATTCTGGTTTCCTTGGTGTGTATGCTCAGCAATGGGATTGCTGGGTCATAAGGCAGTTCTAGTTCCAGTTTTTTAAGGAATCTCCACACTGTTCTCCATAGTGGCTGTAATAGTTTGCTTTCCCACCAACAGTGTAAGAGGGTTCCCTTTTCTGCACACCCTCTCCAGCATTTATTGCTTGTAGACTTTTGGATCGCAGTCATTCGAGGTTGAAACGGTACCTCATTGTGGTCTTGATTTGCATTTCTCTGATAATGAGTGATGTTGAGCATCTTTTCATTTGTTTGTTAGCCATCTGAATGTCTTCTTTGGAGAAATGTCTGTTTAGTTCTTTGGCCCACTTTTTGATTGGGTCATTTACTTTCCTGGAATTGAGCTGCAGGAGTTGCTTGCATATTTTTGAGATTAATTCTTTGTCCGTTGCTTCATTTGCTATTATTTTCTCTCATACTGAAGGCTGTCTTTTCACCTTGCTGATAGTTTCCTTTGTTGTGCAGAAGCTTTTAATTTTAATTAGGTCCCATTTGTTTATTTTTGCTTTTATTTCCAATATTCTGGGAGGTGGGTCATACAGGATCCTGCTGTAGTTTATGTCGGAGAGTGTTTTGCCTATGTTTTCCTCTAAGACTTTTATAGTTTCTGGTCTTACGTTTAGATCTCTAATCCAAATTGAGTTTATTTTTGTGTATGGTGTTAGAAAGTGTTCTAGTGTCATTCTTTTACAAATGGTTGACCAGTTTTCCCAGCACCACTTGTTAGGATAACAGCTGATCTTAAAACTCTTCAGGCCACAAAGGAATGGCAAAACATACTTAAAGTGATGGAAGAAAATAAACTACAGCCCAGATTGCTACACCATGCAAGGATCTCATTCAAATATGAAGGAGAAATCAAAAGCTTCACAGACAAGCAAAAGCTGAGAGAATTCAGCACCACCAAACCAGCTCTCCAACAAATGCTAAAGGATCTTCTCTAGACAGGAAACACTGAAAGGGTGTATACACTAGAACCCAAAACAATAAAGTAAATGGCAACGGGATCATGCTGCTGCTGCTGCTGCTGCTGCTGCTGCTGCTGCTGCTGCTGCTGCTGCTGCTGCTGCTAAGGCGCTTCAGTCGTGTCCAACTCTGTGTGACTAATTACCTTAAATGTAAATGAGTTGAATGCCCCAACCAAAAGACAAAGACTGACTGAATGGATACAAAAACAAGACCCCTATATATGTTGTCTACAGGAGACCCACCTCAAAACAAGGGACACATACAGACTGAAAGTGAAGGGCTGGAAAAAGATATTCTATGCAAATAGAGACCAAAAGAAAGCAGGAGTAGCAATACTCATATCAGATAAAATAGACTTTACACAAAGGCTGTGAAAAGAGACAAAGAAGGACACTACATAATGATCAAAGGATCAATCCAAGAAGATAACAATTATAAATATATATGCACCCAACACAGGAGCACCACAATATGTAATACAAATGCTACAAGTATGAAAGGGGTAATTAACAATAACACAATAATAGTGGGAGACTTTAATACCCCACTCACACCTCTGGATATATCAACTAAACAGAAAATCAACAAGGAAACACAAACTCTAAACAATGCAATAGACCAGCTAGACCTAAACGAAATCAATAGGACATTTCACCCCAAAACAATGAATTTCACCTTTTTCTCAAGTGCACATGGAACATTCTCCAGGATAGATCACATCCTGGGACATAAATCTAGCCTTGGTAAATTCAAAAAAGTTGAAATCATTGCAGCATATTTTCTGACCACAATGCAGTAAGATTAGATGTCAATTACAGGAGGAAAATTATTAAAAATTCCAACATGTGGAGGATGAACAACATGCTGCAAAATAACCAACAAATCACAGAAGAAATCAAAAAGGAAATCAAAATATGCATAGAAATGAATGAAAATTAAAACACAACACTCCAAAACCTATGGGACACTGTAAAAGCAGTGCTAAGGGGAATGTTCATAGCAATACAAGCTTACCTCAAGAAACAAGAAAAAAGTCAAATGAATAACCTAACTCTATGGATCTAACAGAAGCAGAAGATATTAAGAAGAGGTGGCAAGAGCACACAGAAACTCTACAAAAAAGATCTTCACGACCAAGATAATCACAATGGTGTGATCACTCCAGACATCCTGGGAAGTGAAGTCAAGAGGGCTTTAGAAAGCATCACTATGAACAAAGATAGTGGAGGTGATGGCACTCCTGTGGAGCTATTTCAAATCCTGAAAGATGATGCTGTGAAAGTGCTGCACTCAATATGCCAGAAAATTTGGAAAACTCAGCAGTGGCCACAGGACTGGAAAAGGTCAGTTTTCATTCTAATCTCAAAGAAAGGCAATGCCAAAGAATGCTCAAACTACCACACAATTGCACTCATCTCACAAGCTAGAAGAGTAATGCTCAAAATTCTCCAACCAAGAGAGTTCCAGAAAAATATCTACTTCTGCTTTATTGACTATGTCAAAGCCTTTGACTGTGTGGATCAAAATAAACTGTGGAAAATTCTGAAATAGATGAGAATATCAGACCACTTTACCTGCCTCTTGAGAAACCTATATGCAGGTTAGGAAGCAACAGTTAGAACTGGACATGGAACAACAGACTGGTTCCAAATAGGGAAAAGAGTACATCAAGGCTGTATATTGTCACTCTGTTTATTTAACTTATATACAGAGTACATCATGAGATGCGCTGGGCTGGAAGAAGCATAAGCTGGAATCAAGATTGTGGACAGAAATATCAATAAGCTCAGATATGCAGATGACAACACCCTTATGGCAGAAAGTGAAGAGGAACTAAAAGTCTCTTGATGAAAGTAAGAGAGGAGAGTGAAAAAGTTGGCTTAAAGCTCAACACTCAGAAAACTAAGATCATGGCATCTGGTCCCATCACTTCATGGGAAATAGATGGGGAAACCATAGAAACAGTGTCAGACTTTTTATTTTTTTGGCTCCAAAACCACTGCAGACGATGATTGCAGCCATGAAATTAAAAGATGCTTACTCCTTGGAAGGAAAGTTATGACCCACCTAGACAGAATATTAAAAAAGCAGAGACATTACTCTGCCAACAAAGGTCCGTCTAGTCAAGGCTATGGTTTTTCCAGTAGTGATGTATGGATGTGAGAGTTGGACTGTGAAGAAAACTGAGCACAGAAGAATTGGTGGTGTTGGAGAAGACTCTTGAGAGTCTCTTGGACTGCAAGGAGATCCAACCAGTCCACCCTAAAGGAGATCAGTCCTGGGTGTTTATTGAAAGGACTGATGTTGAAGCTGAAACTCCAATACTTTGGCCACCTCATGTGAAGAGTTGAATCACTGGAAAACACCCTGATGCTGTGAGGGATTGGGGGCAGGAGGAGAAGTGGACGACAGAGGATGAGATGGCTGGATGGCATCACTGACTCAATGGATGTGAGTTTGGGTGAACTCCGGGAGTTGGTGATGGACAGGGAGGCCTGGCGTGCTGTGATTCATGGGGTCGCAAAGAGTTGGACATGTGTGAGAGACTGGACTGAACTGAACACCTAAAGCAACTTGAAAATGAAGAAATGAAGATCCCCAGGGTTAGTAGAAGGAAAGAAATCTTAAAAATTAGGACAGAAATAAATGCAAAAGAAACAAGAGACCATAACAAAAATCAGCAAAGTCAAAAGCTGGTTTTTTCAAAGATAAATAAAACTGACAAACAATTAGCCAGACTCATCAAGAAACAAAGGGAGAAAAACCAAATCAACAAAATTAGAAATGAAAATGGAGAGATCACAACAGACAACACAGTAATACAAAGGATCATAAGAGACTACTATCAGCAATTATATGCTAATAAAATGGACAACTTGGAAGAAATGGACAAATTTTTAGAAAAGTACAACTTTCCAAAACTGAACCCAGAAGAAATGAAAAATCTTAACAAACTGATCATCCAGTCCAACTCTCACATCCATGCATGACCACAGGAAAAACCATAGCCTTGACTAGACTGATTTCAATATGCTGTCTAGGTTCGTCATAAGTTTTCTTCCAAGGAGTAAGCGTCTTTTAATTTCATGGCTGCAGTCACCATCTGCAGTGATTCTGGAGCCCCCAAAAATAAAGTCTGACACTGTTTCCACTGTTTCCCCATCTATTTCCCATGGAGTGATGGGACCAGATGCCATGATCTTCGTTTTCTGAATGTTGAGCTTTACACCAACTTTTTCACTCTCCTCTTTCACTTTCATCAAGAGGCTTTTAATTCCTCTTCACTTTCTGCCATAAACGTGGTGTCATCTGCATATCTGAGGTTATTGATAATTCTCCCAGCAATCTTGATTCCAGCTTGCACTTCTTCCAGCCCAGCATTTCTCATGATGTACTCTGCATAGAAGTTCAATAAGCAGGGTGACAATATTTAACCTTGATGTACTCCTTTTCTTATTTGGAACCAGTCTGTTGTTCCATGTCCAGTTCTAATTGTTGCTTCCTGACCTGCATATAGGTTTCTCAAGAGGCAAGTCAGGTGGTCTGGTATTCTCATCTCCTGAAGAATTTTCCACAGTATATTGTGATCCACACAGTCAAAGGCTTTGGCATAGTCAATAAAGCAGAAGTAGATGTTTTTCTGGAACTCTCACTTTTTCAATGATCCAGCGGATGTTGGCAATTTGATCTCTGGTTCCTCTGCCTTTTCTAAAACCAGCTTGAACATCAGGGAGTTCATGGTTCATGTATTGCTGAAGCCTGGCTTGGAGAATTTTGAGCATTACTTTACTAGCATGTGAGATGAGTGCAATTGTGAGGTAGTTTGAGCATTCTTTGGCATTGCCTTTCTTTGGGATTGGAATGAAAACTGACCTTTTCCAGTCCTGTGGCCACTGCTGAGTTTTCCAAATTTTCTGGCATATTGAGTACAGCACTTTCACAGCATCATCTTTCAGGATTTGAAAGAGCTCAACTGGAATTCCATCACCTCCACTAGCTTTGTTCATAGTGATGGTTTCTAAGACTCACTTGACTTCACATTCCAGGATGTCTGGCTCTAGGCGAGTGATCACACCATCGTGATTATCTTGGTCGTGAAGATCTTTTTTTATAGTTCTGTGTATTCTTGCCACCTCTTCTTAATATCTTCTGCTTCTGTTAGATCCATACCATTTCTGTCCTTTATTGAGCCCATCTTTGCATGAAATGTTCCCTTGGTGTCTCTAATTTTCTTGAAGAGATCTCTAGTCTTTCCCATTCTGTTGTTTTCCTCTATTTCTTTGCACTGATCACTGAAGAAGGCTTTCTTATCTCTTCTTGCTATTCTTTGGAACTCTACATTCAGATGCTTCTATCTTTCCTTTTCTCCTTTGGCAGAGAATACTGAATTGCAAAAGTCCCGAAGGACACAAACGAGGCCAACAGGGTTTAAGACAGTAAGAATAGGACAGGGTGGTTTGAGATGGTCTTGGAGAGGTCATACTTAAATTTGGTTCCTTGATATTTGGAATAGATTAAACACAGGGATAATATACCAAAGCCTAAAGATCTTGATTCTACATCCTTCTCACTTTTGGAATGCATATAAGTAATCTTCTAGGCTATCAAAGGCGAGGCAAAATTTAACTGAGAGTTTATGACCTACACTTTATTCTCAAAGTGTAAATGATAATAAAACCACATTGAGAATTTGACAGATTTCATCACCCAAAGAGTATCTTATATTGTCCATCATAAGTTGATTACCTTTGAAAGATACAGAAAATACAGTGCCATATGGAAGAAGCACAAAATAAAAATTGATTCAGGGAAGTAGAGAACAGAATAATAAAAACACTAAATTAGGCAATTTGCACTGAAAGGCATGTTTCCAAAATTGTGCTTATGATCTCAAATAACATAAGGGAGTTAATGGTTAAAAGAAGAAAAAGAAAACAATGACACAAAAACGCTTTCCCGTCACCTCAACTCCCACATCAACAGGATTAAACACACTGTGAAAACCCAATCAAAGTGCACTTGTAGGAAAACTTTCAGCTTTAAAACATTTTCAGAGCAGGCATATGAAATGCTTTCAGATTATCAGAAGAAGTGAAATTTATACCAATATTATATATAAACTATCTCAAGGATGGAAAATTAAGGACAGGTATTCCTCTTCTCCTTCATTTCTCTCTGAAACTCATGATAACCATCACCAATCACTCCTGACCTTCTAATATCCCACTTCAGTTATCTCAGTGGGGATGCTCTGAAATTTTGTAAGGTGGGCAATATTTTTAGAATTATTTAAATTATGTTTTTCTCTTTTGTATCTCTATTCATATGACACCCGTCAAGTCAGCGTAAGGCTTCTGTCTACCTAAATGGAGATGGAGAGAGTGTTAATAGTTTGCCATAGTAAGAAAATAAACAGAAGATCATCCATTTCTCTCTGATATAAGACAACATGCTCAAAAGCCTATTTTATTACAGAAAAAGAATGTTCTAAATCACCATTTTGTAATATCACCATTTTGTAATAAGGATACTGACTTGGTGGCCTTGATACAGAAGCCTTATTTTAAGGAGATGCTGGCCAGATCACAAGCAGAAGATGGTAAGGATTCAGTAATGAAACAACCCATGCATGATACTGTGTCTTAAGGTCAAAATCCCAGAAAGGGGAAAATTTGGGATCCCAGAAGTTAATTCAGAGACTATACCCAAGCAAACCTAGAAGCAGCCATTCGAAATAAACTGAGTAATGAGGTAAAGGCTGGGTCTTCTTTAGTTCCCATGTGGCATGGAGTACAGAAACCCAGAGGTTGCCATATGACCCAAGGTCGTGGAAGATAAGTGAGTTCAGAGTTTATGAACCTGCCCCAGGTAGTCTCCTGTAGCAAAAGAGAGGGAGATCCCAAAGAAAAAAAATAAGGATGAACATATCACTCCATTAGGGAGTTGGCTGTGCCACGAGTAACCAAGGTCAGCTGGGAAAAACCTGGGAAATGCCTGGACACAATACAGAAAGGCGCTAGTTGTGATTAATCAAGTAGTAAACCAGATTAGCTATATCCAACAGAGATTGGCAAGATTCCAGCAGATGCCATACAACTCAGAGGACCCTTTCCTCCCCTTTATCGCCAAGAGGACACATGTCATTTCCCTATCCATATGACCAGATAACACTGGGAAAGAAATGGGGAAAAGAATAAACTCTGCTGCTGCTGCTAAGTCGCTTCAGTCATGTCCGACTCTGTGCAACCCCATAGACAGCAGCCCACCAGGCTCCCCCACCCCTGGGATTCTCCAGGCAAGAATAAACTCTAATATGGAGCATTTATCTAAAAGTTTCTTTCATTGTTATATTACACTGAATTACTACTTTGGAGTCAAATCTTTAGTTGCCCAGCCCATATATTTACTACAGTTGGTCCTCCATATCTGCAGGTTCTACAACCAAGGGTTCAACCAACTGCAGATCGAAAATATTCAGAGAAAAAAAAAAAATTCCAGAAAGTTCCAAAAGCAAGACTTGAATTTGCTGGATTTCAGCAACTATTTACATAGAATTTACATTGTATTAACAACTATTTGCATAGCATTTACATGGCTTTAGGTACTATACATCATCTAGAGATAATTTAAAGTACATAGGAGAATGTACGTAGGTTATATGCAAATACTACTCCATTTTATATAAGAGACTAGGGCACCCTTGGATTTTGGTATCCAAAACAGATTCTGGAAAGAATACCCTGAGGATACCAAAAAATGACCACATTCAGCAAGATTAAGAATTTCATGAGGAAAATCCAACTAGCTAATTAAAAAAAAAATTTTAATAGGCTCTCTTTTCTTTGCATCTCTCAGTATAAGTAAATTTGTGAACTCAATAAATAACAAAATGGAAATACAAACTGAAAATTTGTGGGCCAAGTCTTTTTCCTGGACAAAGCTAATGTGAAGACTAAAAGCTTCACATGTCTCTTGTAACTTTTTTTTCTAGGTGTATTTAGTTGATTCATCTCCAAAGCTACTTCAGACTGACACAATCTATCTGTAAAATGTTCCTTCAGAGAGGTTATATCAGGTCTTGCAGCTTGGGAGACATAAAAAACATTTTTAGGCATACTACTACTACTGCTAAGTAGCTTCAGTCGTGTCTGACTCTGTGAGATCCCATAGACAGAAGCCCACCAGGATCCCCCATCTGTGGGATTCTCTAGGCAAGAACACTGGAGTGGATTGCCATTGCCTTCTCCAATGCATGAAAGTAAAATGTGAAAGTGAAGCTGCTCAGTCGTGTCCGACCCTCAGCGACTCCATGAACTGCAGCCTTCCAGGCTCCTCCATCCACGGGATTTTCCAGGCAAGAGTACTGGAGTGGGGTGCCATTTCTAATACTTACTGCTGCTGCTGCTAAATCACTTCAGTCGTGTCCGACTCTGTGCGACCCCATAGACGTCAGCCCACCAGGCTCTGCCGTCCCTAGGATTCTCCAGGCAAGAACACTGGAGTGGGTTGCCATTTCCTTCTCCAATGCATGAAAATGAAAAGTGAAAGTGAGGTCGCTCAGTCATGGCTGACTCTTTGCGACCCCATGGACTGTAGCCTACCAGGCTTTTCCATCCACGGGATTTTCCAGGCAAGAGTACTGGAGTGGGATGCTATCGCCTTCTCCGTCTAATACCTACAGTGTTTTGTCAAAGTTTAATTCTCAAAAACCAATCTACTTCCTTCATCTCAGAGTGTTAGTTGAAGGTGGAGTGGGAAGGCAAAGGATACTTCCAGATCTACATCAAAATTTATCATATTGTCTTTTACTCAATCAAATTAAACTTATTTACAAAAGTAACTTACAAATGATACTCTTAAAATAAACATTAAAATATACAGACTGGTTATGATTTATGAAAGTGCCTTCAACAACTCTTTCCTTGGGACTCAAATTCATAATGCTCTGGTTCCTCTCTCTTTTTTAGTCCATCTATCACTCCTTCTCTTCTCCCCTCTCTCACTGGCATACACATTTTCTCAATATTTTTTTTAATTGGATTCCATTTTCATCTTTGGACACCAGAATCCTTCCATGGGTAGACAGGATTCACTTTGACTTCCACTTTTATCTCTGATTTCAAAAGTTCTTCATGATGAGAAAAGACAACCACATGTGCTTTTATGTGGAGTTTCTATAATTCTGAAAGTAGATGGCATAATTTAACATTATGAAAATGTATGCTCTGTTCAGATATCATGGTTTCTTGAGCAATGCCATTCTTACAAAGCAATTCACATTAGTATTCCTAGTGGGCTAGTAATAGACCTTACAAAGGGCAAAAACAAAAACTGTCTAAGAACTTCTTCAAAGTAATGCATCTTTTGAAGTTACACCGCAAAAGCCCGAATGGATAAGAAAACTAAAAATGAGAAGTGACAAATACAGAAATGCCTTTGAAAGGTTTGCTTACTATATTTTCCACTTTAGAGACAGTGCTATAAATTCATTTATAATTTCATTTATTACTGCGCATAACTTGTATTTTTGTCCTTAAGGTTGTTTATTATCACATTATCCTAATCATTATTTTGGTTGTTGTTGCTAAGTTGTGTCCAACTCTTTGTGGCCACATTGACTACTGCACACCAGGCCTGCCTGTTCCTCACTAAATCCTGGAGCTTGACCAAGTTCACGTCTATTGAGTCGGTGATGCCATCAACTATTTAATTCTCTGCTGCTGTCTTCGTTTTTTGCCTTCCATCTTTCCCAGGATCAGGGTCTTTTCCAATCATTATTATTATTATATTATTAAAATCATTATTAAGGCTGTTTATTATCAAATTATCTTAATCATAAAAATATCATATTTGTTAGTTTCTTTTGATAAATAAAAAGAAAAAAATCTTTACTGAATGCCTTTCAGGAACAAATTACTTAAACAAACTAGCATGATCATTCAGTTTCATGAAGTAGAAAGAACAGTTCAAGGTCCTGAGTACTATTCCTTCAGATTCAGTTCAGTTCAGTTCAATCGCTCAGTCCTGTCTGACTCTTTGTGACCTCATGGACTGCGACACGCCAGGCCTCCCTGTCCATCGCCAACCTCCGGAATTTACTCAAACTCATGTCCATTGAGTCGATGATGTCATCCAACCATCTTATCCTAGTCATCCCCTTCTCCTCTTGCCTTCAGTCTTTCCCGGCATCAGCATCTTTTCAAAAGAGTCAGTTCTTCACAGCAGGTGGCCAAAGTATTGCATTTTCAGCTTCAGTATCAGTCCTTCCAATGAAAATACAGGACTGATTTCCTTTAAGATTGACTGGCTGAATCTCCTTGCAGTCCAAGGGACTCTCAAGAGTCTTCTCCAACACCATAGTTCAAAAATATCAATTCTTTGGCGCTCAGCTTTCCTTATAGTCCAACTCTCACATCCATATATGACTACTGGAAAACCCACAGCTTTGACTAAACAGACCTTTCTTGACTAAGTAATGTCTCTGATTCTTAATATGCTGTCTAGGTGGGTCATAACTTTTCTTCCAAGGAGAAAGCGTCTTTTAATTTCATGGCTGCAATCACCATCTGCAGTGATTTTGGAGCCTCCCAAAATTATAATAAAGTCTCTCACTGTTTCCCCATCTATTTCCCACGAAGTAATAGAACTGGATGCCATGATCTTCGTTTTCTAAATGTTGAGCTTTAAACCAACTTTTTCACTCTCCACTTTCACTTTCATCAAGAGGTTCTTTAGTTCTTCTTCACTTTCTGCCATAAGGGTGGTGTCATCTGCATATCTGAGGTTCTTAATATTTCTCCTGGCAATCTTGATTCTAGCTTGTGCTTCTTCCAGCCCAGCATTTCTCATGATGTACTCTGCATAGAAGTTCAATAAGCAGGGTGACAATATATAGCCTTGACGTACTCCTTTTCCTATTTGGAACTAGTCTGTTGTTCCATGTCCAGTTCTAACTGTTGCTTCCTGACCTCCATACAGATTTCTCAAGAGGTAGGTCAGGTGGTATGGTATTCCCATCCCTCTAAGAATTTTCCAGAGTTTGTTGTGGTCCACAGAGTCAAGGCTTTGTCATAGTCAATAAAGCAGAAGTAGATATTTTTCTGGAACTCTCTTGCTTTTTCAATGATCCAACGGATGTTGGAAATTTGATCTCTGGTTCTTCTGCCTTTTCTGAAACCAGCTTGAACATCTGGAAGTTCACGGTTCACATACAGCAGATACGTGGCTTGCAGAATTTTGAGCATTACCTTACTAGCATGTGAGATGAGTGCAATTGTGTGGTAGTTTGAGCATTCTTTGGCATTGCCTTTCTTTGGGATTGGAATGAAAACTGACCTTTTCCAGTCCTGTGGCCACTGCTGAGTTTTCCAAATTTGCTGGCATATTGAGTGCAGCACTTTCACAGCATCATCTTTCAGGATTTGAAATAGCTCAATTGGAATTCCATGTCTTCAGATAACCTTGTTTTATTTGCCACTGACCAAGTAGCTGCCAGTGATATTCTCATGAAATGGGCAAATTCGACTTACCTCCTAGTCCCTGCCTAAGTCTGTAAACTTGACTATTTCAAACTTTTGAATACTATGAAAAAGTATCTAAATAGGACCAGAGTTGGTTATAATGTGAGTCAGAAGAAATCAAATTGTTTTCACTTGACTTCTAAACTTGAAGCTATATACTTTTTCAAAGTGTTGTAACCACAGAGGCAGAGACTAGGGTGATGTGGCCACACGCCAAGGAAGATGGATGGAAAAAGCCAAAAATGGGGTCACCAGAAAATGGAAGAAGCAAGGACTTCTTTCTCCCCTAGAGCATTAGGCTTTGGCCTCCACAATTGTAAGAGAACAAACTGTTACTGTTTTAAGCCACCTAGTTCCTGGTAATTTGTGACAGCAGCCTCAGGAAACTAATGAGGATGGATTCCCTGAGAATTATTCATCGTACTGCCTGTGATAAAGACTTCTCCCTTACTTGACCTCAGAATGAGGTTCTATTCAATGAGCTGAAGGCAAGTACAAGGAGCTGCAATGGCAGAGTTCTCTGGTTCCCACTCACATTCTCTCCCCAGGCTTATCTATTTCTGCCCACTCCTGGTTCAGTTTCTGGTTTTGTCCAAAACAGCAGCCATTACAGTGGCTTATTATTCAGTAATGTTTAAAGATGCTAAAGAGATTTCCTAGTTTCCTAGAGAAAAATTTCAGAAAACTAGCAGTTAAAGTTACATGTAATAATTCACACTTCAAAAATTTTGAATTAGGAGGGGAGGGAAAGATGGCGGAGGAATAGGACGGGAAGATCACTTTCTCCCTCACAAATTCCTCAAAAGAACATTTCAACGCCAAGCAAACTCCACAAAACAACTTCTGTAGGCTGGCAGAGGACATCAGGCAACCAGAAAAGCAGACCATTGTCTTCAAAAACAGGTAGGAAAAAATATAAAAGACAAAAAAGGAGACAAAGGAGGTGGGGAGGGAGCTCCGTCCCGGGAAGGGAAGCCCGTCCCGGGAAGGGAATCCCGTCCCGGGAAGGGAATTTTAAGAAGAGAGGTTTCCAAACACCAGGAAACACTCTCCCTGCCGAGTCTGTGGCAAGCCTTGGAAACACAGAGGGCAACATAACAGGAAGGAAAAATAGATAAATAATTAAAACCAACAGATTACAAGCCCAACAGTAACTCCCCCAGCGGAAAAGCAGCACAGACGCCTGCATCCGCCACTGGGAAGTGGGGGCAGGGCAGGGATGCGCGGGAGGCGCGGGCTGCAGAGCTTTGCAAGAATCGGGCAGGAACGCCCCACGCGCAACCAGAACGATCTAACTTGGGCTAGCAAACCAGACTATGGGATAGCTACCGCACGAAAAGCTCGAACATAAGACACCGCCAGGACCGAGCACAGAACAAAGGACAGAACGGAAAAAGCCGGCTGCAGACCATCCCCCGCCTGGGACAGGCAGCCAGAGCCATAAGGACTGGAAAGGGGCAATTGCAGACCCAGAGAGACTTTACGTACCTAACTGCAAGCAGGCTCCTTTGCTAAGACTTCTGGGGGAGCTGGACAGTCACAGTCTGCCTCACGGGGTGCGCCAGCGGTCCACCCAGAGAGCTGAGTGGCAGCGGCGGAAAAGGTGACAAGCCGCGGCGATCGCGCTCGCCAAACTCCTGAGCTACTTGGACCTGGGAAGGGCACAAAGCGCAGTCCCAGACGAATCTGTGCCTCTGAGGGCTGCCTGAGCGCCGAACCTGAGCGGCTTGGACGGAGGAAGTGCACGCAGCCTAGGGCCGGCCCCAGACGGTTCCCGGCTAAGCATCGTAGAGCCGGAGTGGTTTGTGTGCCGCCAGAAAGGACAGGTCAAGTGGGGCTGAGATACCATGTGCACACGACAGTGCTATTTGTTTGCAGCATCCCCCCTCCCCACAGCGCGACTGAACTAGTGAGCCTAAAAAACCAGCAAACAGAAGAAGTTAAACAGAGGGAACCACCTTGGAAGTGAGCCCACACGGCCCATAACATCAGAGAAGGGCCAGAATATTTTTAATATTTTTAAAATCATTCCTTTTTTTTTTTTTTTTTTGCTTTTTGCTTTTTTGTTTTTTTTTCTTTTTTTTTCTAGCTTTTTTTTAATTGTTAAGTCTTCTATTTCTCCTCTAATTTTTATTTCTATAACCTATTATTACTATTTTTTAAAAAAGATTTTTTTTTTTTAAGGCAAACACCATATATACTCTTTGGATGGTTGTTGGTGTTTTCTTTTTTTGTTTGTTTGTTTGTCTGTTTTTTAATAATTCTTTTTTTTCTTTCTTCCTTTTTCCTTCTGCTTTTAATATTGTATCTTTGAAAATCCAACCTCTACTCTAGATTTTTAATCTTTGCTCTTAGGTTTTTGTTGTCAATTTTGTACATTTAAAACCCAAACTTCACTACCCAAGTTTACCTGAGAGCGAGATTACTGGCTTGACCACTCTCTCCTCCTCTGGACTCTCCTTTTTCTCCACCAGGTGGCCTCTGTCTCTTTTCTCCCCCATCTCTTCTCTATCCAACTCTGTGAATCTCTGGGTGTTCCAGATGGTAGAGAACGCCTAAGGAACTGGTTACTGGCAGGATTTGTCTCTCTCCTACTCATTCCTCTCTCTTATCCTCCTGGTCACCTCTGTCTACTTCCTCCCTCTCCTCTTCCCCGTATAACTCTGTGAATACCTCTGAGCGGTCCAGACTATAGAGCGCACATAAGGAAGTGACTACTGGCTAGCTTGCTCTCTCCTCTCTTGATCTCACCGCATCTCATTCCAGTTACCTCTAACTACCCCCTCCATCTTCTCTTCTCCTTGTAACTCAGTGAACCTCTCTGAGTGTCCCTCAATGTGGAGAAACTTTTCATCTTTAACCTAGATGTATTATCATCGGTGCTATATAGATGCAGAAGTCTAGAGGCTACTGTAAAAATAAAACTGAAAACCAGAAGCAGGAAGCTTAAATCCAAAGCCTGAAAACATTAGAGAACTCTTGAATTCAGGGAACATTAAGCAATAGGAGCTCATCAAATGCCTTCATACCTACACCGAAACCAAGCTCCACCCAAGGGCCAACAAGTTCCAAAACAAGACATACCACGCAAATTCTCCAGCAACACAGGAACACTCCCCTGAGCTTCAATATACAGGCAGCTCAAAATTATCCCAAAACCTTTGATGTCTCATAACCCATTACGGGTCACTCCACTGCACTCCAGAGAGAAGAAACCCAGCTCCACCCACCAAAACTCCAACACAAGCCTCCCTAACCAGGAAACCTTGACAAGCTACTGACAGAACCCCACCCAAAGTGAGGAAGCTCCATAATAAAGAGAACTCCACAAATTACCAGAATATAAAAAGGCCACCCCAAACGCAGCAATATAACCAAGATGAACAGACAGAGGAATACTCAGCAGGTAAAGGAACAGGAGACTTGCCCACCAAACCAAACAAAAGAGGAAGAAGTAGGGAATCTACCGGAGAAGGAATTCCGAATATTAATAGTGAAAATGATCCAAAATCTTGAAATCAAAATGGAAACACAGATAAATAGCCTAGAGACAAGGATTGAGAAGATGCAAGAAAGGTTTAACAAGGACCTAGAAGAAATAAAAAAGAGTCAATATATAATGAATAACGCAAAAAATGAGATCAGAAACACTCTGGAGGCAACAAATAGTAGAATAACGGAGGCAGAAGATAGGATTAGTGAAATAGGAGATAGAATGGTAGAAATAAATGAATCAGAGAGGAAACAAGAAAAACGAATTAAAAGAAACGAGGACAATCTCAGAGACCTCCAGGACAATATGAAACGCTCCAACATTCGAATTATAGGAGTCCCAGAAGAAGAAGACAGAAAGAAAGATCATGAGAAAATCCTTGAGGAGATAATAGTTGAAAACTTCCCTAAAATGGGGAAGGAAATAATCACCCAAGTCCAAGAAACACAGAGAGTTCCAAATAGGATAAACCCAAGGCGAAACACCCCAAGACACATATTAATCAAATTAACAAAGATCAAACACAAAGAACAAATATTAAAAGCAGCAAGGGAAAAACAACAAATAACACACAAGGGGATTCCCATAAGGATAACAGCTGATCTTTCAATAGAAACTCTTCAGGCCAGGAGGGAATGGCAAGACATACTTAAAGTGATGAAAGACAATAACCTACAGCCCAGATTACTGTACCCAGCAAGGATCTCATTCAAATACGAAGGAGAAATCAAAAGCTTTACAGACAAGCAAAAGCTGAGAGAATTCAGCACCACCAAACCAGCTCTCCAACAAATTCTAAAGGATATGCTCTAGACAGGAAACACGAAAGGGTGTATAAACCCGAACCCAAAACAATAAAGTAAATGGTAACGGGATCATACTTATCAATAATTACCTTAAACTTAAATGGGTTGAACGCCCCAACCAAAAGACAAAGACTGGCCGAATGGATACAAAAACAAGACCCCTCTATATGCTGCTAACAAGAGACCCACCTCAAAACAAGGGACACATACAGACTGAAAGTGAAGGGCTGGAAAAAGGTATACCACGCAAATAGAGACCAAAAGAAAGCAGGAGTGGCAATACTCATATCCGATAAAATAGATTTTAAAACAAAGGCTGTGAAAAGAGACAAAGAAGGCCACTACATAATGATCAAAGGATCAATCCAAGAAGAAGATATAACAATTATAAATATATATGCACCCAATTGTAAGACAAATGCTAACAAGTATGAAAGGGGAAATCTACAATAACACAATAATAGTGGGAGACTTTAATACCCCACTCACACCTATGGACAGATCAACTAAACAGAAAATTAACAAAGAAACGCAAACTTTAAATGATACATTAGATCAGTTAGACCTAATTGATATCTATAGGACATTTCACCCCAAAACAATGAATTTCACCTTTTTTTCAAGTGCTCATGGAACCTTCTCCAGGATAGATCACATCCTGGGCCAAAAATCTAAACTTGATAAATTCAAAAAATCGAAATCATTCCAAGCATCTTTTCTGACCATAATGCATTAAGATTAGATCTCAATTACATGAGAAAAACTATTAAAAATTCCAACATATGGAGGTTGAACAACACACTTCTGAATAACCAAATCACAGAAGAAATCAAAAAAGAAATCAAAATATGCATAGAAACTAATGAAAATGAAAACACAACAACCCAAAACCTGTGGGACACTATAAAAGCAGTGCTAAGAGGAAAGTTCATAGCAATACAGGCATACCTCAAGAAACAAGAAAAAAGTCAAATAAATAACCTAACTCCACAACTAAAGCAACTAGAAAGGGAAGAGTTGGAGAACCCCAGAGTTAGTAGAAGGAAAGAAATCTTAAAAATTAGGGCAGAAATAAATGCAAAAGAAACAAAAGAGACCATAGCAAAAATCAACAAAGCCAAAAGCTGGTTCTTTGAAAGGATAAATAAAATTAACAAACCATTAGCCAGACTCATCAAGAAGCAAAGAGAGAAAAATCAAATCAATAAAATTAGAAATGAAAATGGAGAGATCACAACAGACAACACAGAAATACAAAGGATCATAAGAGACTACTATCAGCAGTTGTATGCCAATAAAATGGACAACGTGGAAGAAATGGACAAATTCTTAGAAAAGTACAATTTTCCAAAACTGAACCAGGAATAAATAGAAAATCTTAACAGACCCATCACAAGCACGGAAATTGAAACTGTAATCAGAAATCTTCCAGCAAACAAAAGCCCAGGTCCAGACGGCTTCACAGCTGAATTCTACCAAAAATTTCGAGAAGGGCTAACACCTATCCTACTCAAACTCTTCCAGAAAATTGCAGAGAAATGTAAACTTCCAAACTCATTCTATGAGGCCACCATCACCCTAATACCAAAACCTGACAAAGATGTCACAAAAAAAGAAAACTACAGGCCAATATCACTGATGAACATAGATGCAAAAATCCTCAACAAAATTCTAGCAATCAGAATCCAACAACACATTAAAAAGATCATACACCATGACCAAGTGGGCTTTATCCCAGGGATGCAAGGATTCTTCAATATCCGCAAATCAATCAATGTAATTCACCACATTAACAAATTGAAAAATAAAAACCATATGATTATCTCAATAGATGCAGAGAAGGCCTTTGACAAAATTCAACATCCATTTATGATAAAAACTCTCCAGAAAGCAGGAATAGAAGGAACATACCTCAACATAATAAAAGCTATCTATGACAAACCCACAGCAAACATTATCCTCAATGGTGAAAAATTGAAAGCATTTCCCTAAAGTCAGGAACAAGACAAGGGTGTCCACTTTCACCGCTACTATTCAACATAGTTCTGGAAGTTTTGGCCACAGCAATCAGAACAGAAAAAGAAATAAAAGGAATCCAAATTGGAAAAGAAGAAGTAAAACTCTCACTGTTTGCAGATGACATGATCCTCTACATGGAAAACCCTAAAGACTCCACCAGAAAATTACTAGAGCTAATCAATGAATATAGTAAAGTTGCAGGATATAAAATCAACATACAGAAATCCCTTGCATTCCTATACACGAATAATGAGAAAGTAGAAAAAGAAATTAAGGAAACAATTCCATTCACCATTGCAACGAAAAGAATAAAATACTTAGGAATATATCTACCTAAAGAAACTAAAGACCTATATATAGAAAACTATAAAACACTGATGAAAGAAATCAAAGAGGACCCTAATAGATGGAGAAATATACCATGTTCATGGATCGGAAGAATCAATATAGTGAAAATGAGTATACTACCCAAAGCAATTTACAAATTCAATGCAATCCCTATCAAGCTACCAGCCACATTTTTCACAGAACTAGAACAAATAATTTCAAGATTTGTATGGAAATACAAAAAACCTCGAATAGCCAAAGCAATCTTGAGAAAGAAGAATGGAACTGGAGGAATCAACTTGCTTGACTTCAGGCTCTACTACAAAGCCACAGTCATCAAGACAGTATGGTACTGGCACAAGGACAGAAATATAGATCAATGGAACAAAATAGAAAGCCCAGAGATAAATCCACACACATATGGACCCCTTATCTTTGACAAAGGAGGCAAGAATATACAATGGAGTAAAAACAATATCTTTAACAAGTGGTGCTGGGAAAACTGGTCAACCACTTGTAAAAGAATGAAACTAGATCACTTTCTAACACCGCACACAAAAATAAACTCAAAATGGATTAAAGATCTAAATGTAAGATCAGAAACTATAAAACTCCTAGAGGAGAACATAGGCAAAACACTCTCTGGCATAAATCACAGCAGGATCCTCTATGATCCACCTCCCAGAATTCTGGAAATAAAAGCAAAAATAAACAAATGGGATCTAATTAAAATTAAAAGCTTCTGCACAACAAAGGAAAATATAAGCAAGGTGAAAAGACAGCCTTCTGAATGGGAGAAAATAATAGCAAATGAAGCAACTGACAAACAGCTAATCTCAAAAATATACAAGCAACTTCTGCAGCTCAACTCCAGAAAAATAAACGACCCAATCAAAAAATGGGCCAAAGAACTAAATAGACATTTCTCCAAAGAAGACATACGGATGGCTAACAAACACATGAAAAGATGCTCAACATCACTCATTAGTAGAGAAATGCAAATCAAAACCACAATGAGGTACCACTTCACACCAGTCAGAATGGCTGCGATCCAAAAATCTGCAAGCAGTAAATGCTGGAGAGGGTATGGAGAAAAGGGAACCCTCCTACACTGTTGGTGGGAATGCAAACTAGTACAGCCACTATGGAGAACAGTGTGGAGATTCCTTAAAAAATTGCAAATAGAACTACCTTATGACCCAGCAATCCCACTGCTGGGCATACACACCAAGGAAACCAGAATGGAAAGAGACACATGTACCCCAATGTTCATCGCAGCACTGTTTATAATAGCCAGGACATGGAAACAACCTAGATGTCCATCAGCAGATGAATGGATAAGAAAGCTGTGGTACATATACACAATGGAGTATCACTCAGCCGTTAAAAAGAATTCATTTGAATCAGTTCTGATGAGATGGATGAAACTGGAGCCGATTATACAGAGTGAAGTAAGCCAGAAAGAAAAACACCAATACAGTATACTAACACATATATATGGATTTAGGAAGATGGCAATGATGACCCTGTATGCAAGACAGGGAAAGAGACACAGATGTGTATAGCGGACTTTTTGGACTCAGAGGGAGAGGGAGAGGGAGAGGGTGGGATGATTTCGGAGAATGACATTCTAACATGTATACTATCATGTAAGAATTGAATCGCCAGTCTATGTCTGATGCAGGATGCAGCATGCTTGGGGCTGGTGCATGGGGATGACCCAGAGAGATGTTATGGGGAGGGGAGGTGGGAGGGGGGTTCATGTTTGGGAACGCATGTAAGAATTAAAGATTTTAAAATTTGAAAAATAAAAAAGAACAACAAAAAAATATATAAATAAAAATTTTTTTAATTAAAACAAAGCATTTCCCAAGTTTCTTAAAATCTCCAAGTGCTACTCCTGTTAACCCTTATCTGCTGCTGCTGCTAAGTTGCTTCAGTCGTGTCCGACTCTGTGTGACCCCAGAGACAGCAGCCCACCAGGCTCCCCAGTCCCTGGGATTCTCCAGGCAAGAACACTGGAGTGAGATGCCATTTCCTTCTCCAGTGCATGAAAGTGAAAAGTGAAAGTGAAGTCGTTCAGTTGTGTCTGACTCTTAGCGACCCCATGGACTGCAGCCATGGAGGAGCCACCAGGCTCCTCTGTCCATCGGATTTTCCAGGCAAGAGTACTGGAGTGGGGTGCCATTGCCTTCTCCAATTACCTACTGACCTCTTATTTCTCAGGCTAGCTTTTGTCTTTCATTCCCCATGCCTAACCCTTAGAAGGGTGGTGGTGGTGGTATAGTTGCTAAGTTGTGTCCAACTCTTGTGACCCCATGGACTGTAGCCTTCCAGGTTCCTCTGTCCATCGGATTCTCCAGGCAAGAATGCTGGAGTGGGTTGTCATTTCCATCTCCAAGGGATCTTCCCAACCCAGGAACGGAACCCGGGTCTCCTGCACTGCAGGTGGATTCTTTACCAATTGAGCTACAAGAGAAGCAGCAAAGCCGTAGAATAGACAATTACAGTACTTTAAGTTAAAAAAACAGGATTTATAAAATAATTTGAGCTTCTCATTAACTGGCTCCTTTTACCTCCTTGAATACTGATATTATATTATTATTTTCCTTTACTAGTAGCCTAAACTTCAATTAACATGTAGACAAATACAAAACAAGAAATTCAGTCTGGTTTTCCCAAAACAGTTCATATAAAATCAGTTCAGTTCAGTCTCTCAGCCATGTCCGACTCTTTGTGACCCCGTGATTTGCAGCACGCCAGGCCTCCCTGTCCATCACCAACTCCTGGAGTTCACTCAAACTCACGTCCATCAAGTTGGTGATGCCATCCAGCCATCTCATCTTCTGTTATCCCCTTCTCCTCCTGCCCCTAATCCCTTCCAGCGTCAGAGTCTTTTCCAATGAGTCAACTCTTCGCATCAGGTGGCCAAAGTATTGGAGTTTCAGCTTCAGCATCATTCCTTCCAAAGAACAGCCAGGACCGATCTCCTTTAGAATGGACTGGCTGGATCTCCTTGCAGTCCAAGAGACTCTCAAGAGTCTTCTCCAACACCACAGTTCAAAAGCATCAATTCTTTGGCACTCAGTTTTCTTCACAGTCTAACTCTCACATCCATACATAACTACTGGAAAAACCATAGCCTTGACTAGACGGACCTTTGTTGGCAAAGCAATGTCTCTGCTTTTGAATATGCCATCTAGGTTGGTAGTTCTACCTAAATAGGCATAAACTTGGCTAGCTGAAAGAACCACACAGATAGAAGTATACAGATAGTAAAGTACACAGAAAAACCTTTTCCTTAGGGCTCAAGAATCATACTGATTGCTCATTTCTTAGAAGCTGTTAGCCTCAAATTGTTACATCAATAAAGCCATAATTCATCTCTGGATAAGTATTCCCACTCACCCCATCACCAAGTAGGTTTTCTAAGAGTGTTCAATATATTATACATTTTGAAAGTTACTTTCTTACTAAAAAAAAAAAAAAATAGTCTTTCAAACACATCATATATGAAATGCTTTTCAATTAGTTTGTTTATATTTGGGCTGGGTAGAACAGAGCAATTCTCAGCAATATAATCTCATTAATCTCCAAGTTATCTGAGAGAGAAAAGCTACATAGCAGGCTATTTATTTTCTGTTCAGTGAATTCTTTTGTCATTCTCCTGCAGTTTAATGAACAGTTTCTCCAAATCCTCAGAGCAGTTGAAGTGTTTATTTCAGCAAATAACGTGTTTGCAGAAGCATAAATCATTACCAAAGTCTTTCCTAGGAAACTTCCCTTGTGACATATTGTGGCCTCTATTCCACTGTGCAAAAGAAGGTCATAATAAAGCACATTTATACTTTGCCCAACGCTGCAGCCTTCTTCACTAGTAAAAAGTACTAAAATCTAGCAAAGCACTTCAATTTTTAAATTACCTAATTTTTTTAAGTATTGGTTTTATTCCCAGGTAATTTTGCATTAGTTTGTTACTTTTTATTGGAGAATATACATATTTTAAAAGTATCCCTGGTAGCTCAGCTGGTAAAGAATTCGCTTGCAATGCAGGAGACCCTAATTTGATTCCTGGGTTGGGAAGTTCCCCTGGAGAAGGGATAGGCTACCCACTCCAGTATTCTTGGGCTTCCCTGGTGTCTTAGCTGGTAAAGAATCCTCCTGAAAATCAGGAAACCTGGGTTCAGCCTCTGGGTTGGGCAGATCCCCTGGAGACGGGAAAGACAATCCACTCCAGTACTGTAGCCTGGAGAATCCCTAGGATAGAGGAGCCTAGCAGGCTACAATCCATGGGGTCGCAAAGAGTTGCACACAACTGAGCAACTAAGCATAGCACAGCATAGTGCTCTATGAACCCTCACAAATTACCTGCATTTGTGCAATGCCCAGATCAAAAGGAGACCATGGCCAGCACCTAGAAGATGCTCTCATGCCCTGCTTCCAATCATTGTCTCTAAGTTTACCACTATGCTGACTTCTATCACAATAGATTATTTTGTTGTATCAGACCTGGAGCTGACTGTGGCTCACAGCATGAACTCCTTATTGCCAAATTCAGACTTAAATTGAAGAAAGTGGGGAAAATCACTAGAACATTCAGGTATGACCTAAATAAAATCCCTCATGACTATACACTGGAAGTGAGAAATAGATTTAAGGGACTAGATCTGATAAACAGAGTACCTGATGAACTATGGATGGAGGTTCGTGACCTTGTACAGGAGACAGGGATCAAGACCATCCCCAAGAAAAAGAAAAGTAAAAAAGCAAAATGGCTGCCTGGGGAGGCCTTACAAATAGCTGTGAAAAGAAGAGAGGCAAAAAGCAAAGGAGAAAAGGAAAGATATAAGCATCTGAATGCAGAGTTCCAAAGAATAGCAAGAAGAGATAAGAAAGCCTTCCTCAGAGATCAATGCAAAGAAATAGAGGAAAACAACAAAATGGGAAAGACTAGAGATCTCTTCAAGAAAACTAGAGATATCAAAGGAAATTTTCGTGCAAAGATAGGCTCAATAAAGGACTGAAATGGTATGGACCTAATAGAAGCAGAAGATTTTAAGAAGAGGTAGCAAGAATACACAGAAGTGCACAAAAAAGATCTTCACAACCCAGATAATCACAATGGTGTGATCACTCACACTCACCTAGAGCCAAAAATCCTGGAATGTGAAGTCAAGTGGGCCTTAGGAAGCATCACTACGAACAAAGCTAGTCGAGGCGATGGAATTCCAGTTTAGCTATTTCAAATCCTGAAAGATGATGCTGTGGAAAGTGCTTCACTCAATATGCCAGCAAATTTGGAAAACTCAGCAGTGGCCACAGGACTGGAAAAGGTCAGCTTTCATTCCAATCCCAAAGAAAGGCAATGCCAAAGAATGCTCAAACTACCGCACAATTGCACTCATCTCACACGCTAGTAAAGTAATGCTCAAAATTCTACAAGCCAGGCTTCAGCAATATGTGAACCATGAACGCCCAGATGTTCAAGCTGGTTTTAGAAAAGGCAGAGGAACCAGAGATCAAATTGCCAACATCCGCTGGATTGTGGAAAAAGCAAGAGAGTTCTAGAAAAACATCTGTTTCTATTTTATTGACTATGCCAAAGCCTTTGACTGTGTGGATCACAATAAACTGTGGAAAATTCTAAAGCAGATGGGAATACCAGACCACCTGACCTGCTTCTTGAGAAACCTATATGCAGGTCAGGAAGCAACAGTTAGAACTGGACATGGAACAACAGACTGGTTCCATATCAGGAAAGTAGTATGTCAAGGCTGTATATTGTCACCCTGCTTATTTAACTTCTATGCAGAGTACATCATGAGAAATGCTGGGCTGGAAGAAGCACAAGCTGGGAACAAGATTGCCAGGAGAAATATCAAGAACCTCAGATATGCAGATGACACCACCCTTATGGCAGAAAGTGAAGAAGAACTAAAGAGCCTCTTGATGAAAGTGAAAGAGGAGAGTGACAAAGTTGGCTTAAAGCTCAGCATTCAGAAAATGAAGATCATGGCATCTGGTCCCATCACTTCATGGGAAATAGATGGGGAAACAGTGGAAACAGTGGCAGACTTTATTTTGGGGGCTCCAAAATCACTGCAGATGGTGACTGCAGCCATGAAATTAAAAGACACTTACTCCTTGGAAGGAAAGTTATGACCCATCTAGACAGCATATTAAAAAGCAGAGACATTACTTTGCCAACAAAGGTCCGTCTAGTCAAGGCTATGGTTTTTCCAGTAGAGATGTATGAGAGAGCTGGACTATAAAGAAAGTTGAGCACCGAAGAATTGATGCTTTTGAACTGTGGTGTTGGATAAGACTCTTGAGAGTCTCTTGGACTGCAAGGAGATCCAACCAGTCCATCCTAAAGGAGATCAGGCCTGGGTATTCATTGGAAGGACTGATGTTGAAGCTGAAACTCCAATATTTTGGCCACCTGATGCGAAGAGCTGACTCATTGGAAAAGACCGTCATGCTGGGAAAGATTGAGGGCAGGAGGAGAAGGGACGACATAGGATGAAATGGTTGGATGGCATCATCAACTCAATGAACATTTGTTTGGGTAGACTTTGGGAGTAGGTGATTGACAGGGAGGCCTGTCATGATGCCATTCATGGAGTCACAAAGAGTGAGACACGACTGAGCAACTGAACTAATACTTTATGTAAACAGAATCACACGGCACATATTTTGTGTCTGAATTTTCTTTCAACAGTATGTTTATGAGAGTCTTCCATATTGCTGTATTATAGATCATTCATTCTCATTCTATACATAGTATTCCATTGGATGAGTATGTTATCACTTATTTATCCATTATCCCATTGTTGATTAGCTGGATAGCTTCCAGTTTGAGATTATCACAAATTGTGCTTTACTGAACATTCTTATATATCTATCAGTGAATATAAGTATGTGTTTCTGTTGAATGTTTGTCAAGGAGTAGAACTGCTGGGTTATAGTGTATGCATGTTAAAATTAGCAAGTAATACCAGTTTAAATGGGCTTAACAGGTGGCACTAGTGGTAAAGAACCTGCCTACCAATGCAGGAGACATAAGATTTACAGGTTCAATCCCTGAGTCAGGAAGATCCCCTGGAGGAAGAAATGGCAAGTCACTCCAGTATTCTTTCCTGGAGAATTCCCATGGACAGAAGAGCCGGGTGGCCTACAGTCTATAGGGTCTCAAAGAGTTGGACATGACTGACACAAAATGTGAGAGTTGGACTGTGAAGAAAGCTGAGCACAGAAGAATTGATGCTTCTGAACTGTGGTGTTGGAGAAGACTCCTGAGAGTCCCTTGGACTGCAAGGAGATCCAACCCATCCATTCTAAAGGAGATCAGTCCTGGGTGTTCATTAGAAGGACTGATGCTGAAGCTGAAACTCCAGTACTTTAGCCACCTCATGCAAAGAGTTGACTCACTGGAAAAGACTCTGATGCTGGTAGGGATTAGGGGCAGGAGGAGAAGTGGATGACAGAGGATGAGATGGCTGGGTGGCATCACCGACTCGATGGACATGAGTTTGGGTGAACTCCGGGAGTTGGTGATGGACAGGGAGGCCTGGTGTGCTGCGATTCATGGGGTTGCAGAGAGTCATACACAACTGAGCGACTGAACTGAACTGAAGCAACTTAGGATCCATGCATCAGTTTAAAAAAATAGTAAAATCAATCTTCACTCCCAAGTAGCTGACTGAGTATTCTAGTTGCTTTACATGCTTGTCAATAGTTCATATTATTTCTTAGTCATTCTGCCAGGTATGCAGTGCTACAGCATTGCAGTTTAATTAGCATTTCTTTGATAACTGAGATGGAATACTTTTCCTGTGTTAATTTGCCATATTTTTGTTTTTCAAGTGTTTTATCAATTTTCCTACAGGGTCATCTATCTTTCTCTTTAATTCATAATAACTTCTTAAAAATTATGCCTATAAGTACCTTATAGATAAATGTCATCAATATTAAAGTATCTTTTCCCATTCTGAGTATTTTCAGTCCCTTAATATTGTCTTTTCATAACTAGAAGTTGTTTAATTTTACTATAGATCAATTTATAAATTCTTACTTCTATCATGGGCACCTTTTGGTGTCTAATTTAAGAAATTCTTATCTACAAAGGATCATGAAAGTGTTTTCTTGTGTACTTATAAATCTTCAGTGGTTTGCCCTCTGCATTTAGATTGCAAGCCATCCAAAATTGATTTTTGTGTATAGTATAATACAGGAATAAAGATACTTTTAAACTGTAAATATGCAATTAATCCAGAACTATTTATTAAAAATCTGTCCTTTATTCCACTATATGTCCAAACTTTTTTTCATGATACTTAACCTGGTAATAATCTAGCATCTTTCTTTTAAACTTGTTTACAGTCACAACTTTAAACTCTTAATTTGGAAAAATATAAACCCACTGATACATAAATACATTTATTAAATATCAAATTTCAAAACTGGAAACAGGATTTTAAGATGAATGGGAAGAAGTAATTGTTCCCTTTCTATTTCTTTCTATGTTTCTGTATTTTTTAATAGAGTTTTGTTATTTAAAATGTCCGTGCTTTCAAAATTTCTTTATTCAAAACTCCATTTCTCTCTTATTTCCCAATGTATTGATATAGCTTACTTCAAAATGATCTTTAGCAACTTTTGCCTTAGCACTATCAGTGGAAATTTAGCCAACATTTATTGAAAGTCTATTATGTCCTAGGTAGTGTAGTAGTATTCTCTTAACATAATATTTCTTGTATGTAGATCTAGACAGTCCCCAAGGAAATAATTTCTTAGTTCTACAACTAGAATACTTATTAATATTTTTAAATAAGTAGAGACTTCTTTGAGAATCTGATAAAAGCTTTAGCTTTTCTCTCCTGAAAATATGGACATACACAACATTATACATAATATTTCAAGGATTCCAATGTCACGAGAAGCCACAGTTTGAGAACATTTCCACTATACAAACTCAGAGAAATTATTTTGTTATAAGAATGATTCTCCATGAGCATCTTTGTTTGCAAAATACCACAGAGGGTACAATATGTTGCTTTATTGAGGGTAATTTTATGGTTGCTCTAAGGGCTGAATAAATGATTTCAATATAAAATATATTAAACTGAATATAATAGCTATCTATTTTTAATTCTAGATCAATTTAGGACACTCCATTTGGCACTAATAAGTTTATAAAAATCCCCTTTCAAAAAGAAGTGTCATTAGGAATAGACATTTCCACCTTTATAATAAAACACTTAGAGTTTGCTCCCTCCATCCTATTCCTAAGCCACTAGCTAAGAGAAAGACAAATGCCTTGTTACTAGCTTTTTTCAAATAATAGAACAAAACAATTGTTTTTGTGTAGTTATAAAAGAGCACAGCTATTGATCCTTTAAAGAATCAAAAGGTATTTAATCAATTTATGTTACAAAATATACCAATTTGTTATGACATTTAGAAGTTTCACATGGAGGACTATGAAGCATCCCATTTGAGCACAGGCGCACACACACCAATTCTCCCACATCTGAACACTAGACCAGAACGCAAAGCCTGCATGTGACATCACAGATCCAGCTGTGCACTGCAGTGAGCTGCAACTTCACCACTTCATCCTCAAACATCCTCTCATGTAAAAACCTGATGTTTTTATGTCTTCCTACTGCTTCACAGATGATAGAACTCAGGGCTGACAGCTCTCACTAGAACAAACATTCTTTGTTTCATCGAAAGAAAATCAAGCTCCAGGAAATAACACCCTGCTTAGCTGTGGCGCTTCTAAGAACCAGTGGATTGATCTCCTGGAGCTGGTCGATTCTTCAGCATGCTCAAGTCGCCTTCATGAGTCAGGATTTTTTAAAAAAATCAAAATGTATTTTCAGTCTAAAACTGCTACACTTCATAGTTCCTAAAAGAATCTAGTTTCATGAAACATCTTCATAATTCTTATACTCTACTGAATGTAAGAATTTCCTGAGTGACCTTGTCAACACATTGTAGAATCCTCAGTCTACTGAACAGGAGGATATTGAGCTGACTTTAGGCACTGTCTGCTAGTAAGATTAATGTCTGCTTTTGATTTCAGAGGGCATAACACAAAAAGAAAGAAATTAAAGGCTAAAAAATTATGTTAAATACATTGCATTGCACTGCTCAGTTGCTCAGTTGGCTCCAACTATTTACCACCCCAGGGACTGTGGCCTGTCCTCCATCCACGGGATTTTTCAGGCAAGAATACTGGAGTGGGTTGCCATTTCCTCCTCCAGGTGATCTTCCTGACCCAGAGACTGAACCCATGTCTTCTGCATCTCCTACACTGGCAGGTAGACTCTTTACCACTGAGCCACCTGGGACTTACATTAAGTACATTGGAGAAATACAAATTCTCTTTTATACCTAAGTAGGTTTCCCATGGTTAATCATTCTATTCACCTTCTCATTCACCCTCAACATCTCCATTACTCTTTTGTATTTCAAACTCAAGTAGAAAAATTCCAATTAAGATTAACTCCAACTCTGATGATTTTGATCTTGTTCCTGTGGCTAGAACAAAGCCACCTAACCTTTCTGACTTTAACTTAAAGACCATGAAACTTGAGTAGACATTTAAACTGCCCTGACACTCCCCTATTTTTTTTTTTCAGCCAGTCCATACTGCCTGTCTCAGAGTGGACCATTTACTACCTCTTCTTATCCATTCTATTTCCCAAAGCCTCTTCCTTCTCAACAGACACTATTTTAAATATTTCAATGTGTGCACATGCTCAGTTGCTAAGTTGTATACAACTCTGCAACCCCATGGGTTGTAGCCTACCAGGTTTCTCTGTCCGTGGGATTTCCCAGGCAAAAACACTGAACTGGGTTATCATTTCCTTCTCCAGCAGATCTTCCAGACCCAGGGATTGAACCTGTGTCTCCGACATTACAGGAGGATTCTTTACCACTGAGCCACCTGGAAATCCCAAATATTTCAATGACAAAATATAAATAATTGAAAGAGAATTTCTGTATCTTTCCATAGGTGGTCTTCACTTCTGTCACAGTGTTTAAAAAATGAGCTCTCTACTTTAGCAATAGGTCCAATCCTTGCTGACTTATTCATGGACTTCTGCAATTCATTACTTTCTCCTGCAACATCACCCTTCCTGTTGATAGGATTATTTCCATCAATATACAAACATATTGTAATACTGCTTATCTAACAAAATAAGTAAACAATCCTGACTTTATGCCTTACAAGTGACTCCTTCATTTCTCTTACTTCCAAATACTAATAGCAAAAATCTTGTAAGAATTAACAATTGTTATTTTGCACTTCCTCTTCCCTATTGTCCTATTCCTCTTCAACACTTCACTAAAAGCTCTTAAAAAGATCACCACTGATCTCCATGCTGCCAAATCCATAATTACTTATCTGTCCCATCTTCCTCCATCTCTCAGTGTTTTTAGCACAGTCGTTATTTTCCCTTGAAATCGTTTCTTCAAATGACTTTCTAAACACCACACTTTCTTGATTTTCCTACTTTGCCAGCTGTTTCTTTATGGTCTCCTTGACTTCACCCAAGAATTTCACTCTCGACCTTCATCTCTCATCTCTTCTCTTATTTACACTTATTCCCTTTGGGATCAGATTCATTCCAGTTTTAAAATCAATCTCTACACTAAAAACTTTATTTTTATCTCTGGTCCTAAACTCTTACCTGAACTCTGTCCTGTATATCCAACAGGTTAATTTGGTATCAACCTTTGATGTCTAACAAGCACAATAAAAACTTACACCCAAAGTCAACTCCAAATCCTCAAATCTTCTTTTCTCCAAATTGCCATAGATTCTTCATCATAGACTCTTAGCTAAGGACTAATAGTCTAAGGACTGCTGCCATAGACTCTTAATCTATTTCAGCCTACATATGACACAAAAGCCAGAAATAATTATTGTGATGAAATAATCAACCTAAATAATCATTTAAAATTAAGATCTTATCATTCTTATACACAAAATTTTTCAACAGCTTCCCTTAACACTTAAACCCCACTCTTAACCTTGATCTACAAAACCAAACACGATCTAGTCTCTGTATACTTCTCTGGTTTGTTCTTTGATAATTCTCACATTTCCTTACAATGTTCTAATAATGAGCATCTAGGAAACCCTGGTACACTCTTGGTGGGAATATAAATTGGTATAGCCACTGTGAAACACTGTATGGAATTTCCTCAGAAACTAAAAATAGAGCTACCATGCACATGTGTGTGCTCAGTTGTATCTAACTCTCTGCAACACCAGGGATTTTAGCCCACCAGGATCCTCTGTCCATGGGACTTTTCAGGCTAGAATACTGGAGTAGATTGCCATTTCCTTCTCCAAGAGCGACCTTATGACTTAGTAATTTCATTACCAAGGTATATATCCCAAAACCACCAAAACACTAATTTGAAAAAATACATGAACCCCACTATTTACTGCCAAACATTTATAATTGCCCAGATATGGAAGCAATCTAAGTGTACATCAGTAGATGAAAGGATAAAGATGATATGGTATACATATACAATGGAATACTGAAAGTGTTAGTCATTCAGTCATGTCTGAATCTTTGCAACCCATGCATGGCCTGTAGCCCACCAAGCTTCTCTGTCCAAGACATTCTCCAGGCAAGAATACTGAAATAGGTAGCCATTTCCTTCTAGAGGGGATCTTCCTAACCCAGGAATTGAATCTAGGTCTCCTGCATTGCAGATTGATTTTTTACCATTTGCCACCAGGGAAGTCCACAATGGAATACTCAGTTCAGTTGCTCAGTCATGTCAGACTCTTTGCAACCCCATGAATTGCAGCACGCCAGGCCTCCCTGTCCATCACCAACTTCCAGAGTTCACTCAGACTCATGTCCATTGAGTCAGTGATGCCATCTGGAATACTGCTGCTGCTGCTGCTGCTAAGTCGCTTCAGTCGTGTCAGACTCTGTGCGACCCCATAGATGGCAGCCCACCAGGCTCCTCCATCCCTGGGATTCTCCAGGCAAGAACACCAGAGTGGGTTGCCATTTCCTTCTCCAATGCATGAAAGTGAAAAGTGAAAGTGAAGTCACTCAGTTGTGTCTGACTCTTGGCGACTAGTCAGCTATAAAAAAGAATGAAATTTTTCCGTTTGTAACAACATGGATGGACTTCGAGGGTCTTATGCTAAGTGAAAGAAGTCAGGCAGAGAAAGACAAACATTATATTATGTCATTCATATGTACAATCTAAAAAAAAAAAATAAAACCAGTTAATAAAACAAAAAAGAAACAGACTCACAGATATAGAGAAAAAATACGTGGTTACCAGTAGGGAGAGGGAAGAGGGGATGAGCAAGATACAGGGGATTAACAGGCACAGATTACTATGTATAAGATAAATAGGCTATAAGGATATATTGTACATAATTAAATGTAAATAATTTAAAATTAAATAGACAAGTCATGTGGCTCATAAGAGAAGGTTTCTACTGTTAATAACTGAATGTCCTCAGTTTCTAGTTGTTATTGTTCAGTTGCTCAGTCACGTCTGACTCCTAGTGACCCCATGGACTGCAGCATACCCAGCTTCTCTGTCCTTCACCATCTCCTAGAGTTCACTTAATATCATGTCCATTGAGTGGGTGATGCCATCCAACCATGTCATCCTCTATTGTCCACTTTTCCTCCTGCCTTCAATTTTTCCCAGCATCAGGGTCTTTTCCAATGATTTGGCTCTTCACGTCAGGTGGCCAAAGTACTGGAGCTTCAGCTTCAGCATCAGTCCCTCCAGAGAATATTCAAGGTTGATTTCCTTTAGGTTTGATCTCCTTGCTTTCTCCAGTTTACCTCTGTTTAAGTCAAGAAGCTATAATATTCATTTAATCACCCAAACCCAAATCACCTGCCTAATATAAGCACCCTTTTCATAAGTGGCAAATGACATACAGAGACTCAGTCTAATCAATAGAACACCTACGAAAACATAATCATCTCTCAATTTGTGCTTTCCGAATATTTGATTCATCAGGCACAGGTGCAGCTACTAAGGACTGAAAAAGGCAGACAGAAATAAGAAGAGTCCAAAGGACACACCACAGTTTGGGTGTTTGCAGTAAGAAAGGCTGTCCTTCACACAACCTGCATATAACACTGTTTGGGGAGGTAGTTATCTTGGAAGCCAGGGAAAGAAATGACAAGCCAATGTAAAGATACTGCAGTAGTGACTTAGACAATCTAATCAATAAAGAAAGAGTTTAGAAGAATGTAAAATAAAGATGTCCAGAAGTCAAATAAAGGCCAAAAGTAGTTGATCAGAAAGAGGAGCTTTAAAAATTATTACGATCCAGTTACATGGAAAGTAACAATTATGCTTCTGAGGCTGCATTTAAGTCTTACATTTAAAAACTTTTTAAATCTCAACTCAATAATTGGCCTAATGTTTTTCTCTGAAAATGTTCCAAGACTTACAGATATCACTCTCTTCCATTTTCCTTTCCCTCAAAATCACTCCAAATAATCAATGAAGAAAACCAAAGTATTTCATTGACAAATTACTATTGTTAGCAATTTAGAACAGTATTTCTTGGCCTCTAACACTGGGCAAGAATACTGGAGTGGGTTGCCATTTCCTTCTCCAGGCAATCTTCCCGACCCAGGGATCGAACCCGGGTCTCCTGTGTTGCAGACAGATTCTTTACCAACTGAGCTACAGGGAAGCCCCTAAAACCAAAACACATATTAATAGAAGCAGAATGGTCATCTTTACCACCTGTAATCAATCTGCCTTTATATATTTCTGGGAGGATACTTCTATGACACACATAAAATTGAATATGGGTAACTGTCATGTTTCATAGAAACCAGAGTTCACAGCTACTATAAGGAGAATACAAACAGTAAGAATAATCGAAGTTGTGGGTATTTCTCCTACAATAGTTCAGGGAATTTCTTAGGCCTTTCCATTGGTTATTTTAAGGCCAATTCTGTTCTCATATTTATAAAACAATACATTACTCATGCTAATATGTAAACAAAATCACTGCAGATGGTGACTGCAGCCATGAAATTCAAAGACGCTTACTCCTTGGAAGAAAAGTTATGACCAACCTAGATAGCATATTCAAAAGCAGAGACATTACTTTGCTGACTAAGGTCCGTCTAGTCAAGGCTATGGTTTTTCCTGTGGTCATGTATGGATGTGAGAGTTGGACTGTGAAGGAGGCTGAGCGTCGAAGAATTGATGCTTTTGAAGTGTGGTGTTGGAGAAGACTCTTGAGAGTCCCTTGGACTGCAAGGAGATCAACCCTGGGATTTCTTTGGAAGGAATGATGCTAAAGCTGAAGCTCCAGTACTTTGGACACCTCATGCGAAAAGTTGACTCATTGGAAAAGACTCTGATGCTGGGAGGGATTGGGGGCAGGAGGAGAAGAGGACGACCGAGGATGAGATGGCTGGATGGCATCACGGACTCGATGGACGTGAGTCTGAGTGAACTCCGGGAGATGGTGATGGACAGGGAGGCCTGGCATGCTGCAATTCATGGGGTCGCAAAGAGTCGGACACGACTGAGAGACTGAACTGAACTGAATATGTAAACATATTTTAAAAGCCTATAGCAAACACCATACACAAAAATAAACTCAAAATGGATTAAAGAATTAAATGTAAGGCCAGAAACTACAAAACTCTTAGAGGAAAACAAAGGCAGTACACTATTTGACATATATCACAGCAAGATTCTCTTTGACCCACCTCCTTGTGTATGTTCTCAGACTCTCAGTCGAGTCCAACTCTCTGCGACCCCATGGACTATAGCCCACCAGGTTCTTCTGTCCATGGGATTCTCCAGGCAAGAATACTGGAGTGGGTTGCCATGCCCTCCTCCAGGGGGTCTTCCCCACCCATGAATTGAACTCATGTCCCCTGCACTGGCAGGCAGGTTCTTTACCATTAGTGTCCCGCCCCTACCCCAAGTAATGGAAACAAAAACAAAAATAAACAAATGGGACCAAATTAACCTTAAAAGCTTTTGCACATCAAAGAAAACAATAGACAAGATTAAAAGACAACCCTCAGAATGGGAGAAAATATTTTCAAACAAAACTGACAAAAGATTAATCTCCAGAATACAAAAGCAGCTCATACAGCTCAATATCAGAAAAACAAAAAGGCCACTCAAAAAACTGGGCAGAAGAACTGAACAGACATTTCTCCAAAGAAAATATACAAATGGCCAATAAATGCATGAAAAGATGCTCAACATCACTCATTATTAGCGAAATGCAAATCAAAACTACAATGAGGTATGACCTCAAACTGGTCAAAATAGCCGTCATCAGAAAATCTACAAACAAATGATGGGGAGGATAAGGAGAAAAGAGGACCCTGCTACAATGTTGGCGGGAATGTAAAGGGAGACTCCTTTAAAAACTAGGAATCAATCTACTATATGTCCCAGCAGCCCCACTACTGGACATACACTCTAAGAAAACCAGAATTCTAAAAGACACAGGCACCACAATGCTCACTCCCGCACTATTTACAGCAATCAGGACACAGAAGCAACCTAGATGTCGACAGATGAATGGATAAAAGATGTGTGGTACACATTATATGTACAATGGAATATTATTCGGCCATAAAAATTCACAAATGAGTCAGTTCTAGTGAGGTAAATGAACTTAAAGCCTGTTATAGAGTGAAGTCAGAAAAACAAATATAGCAAATTAATACATACATATGGAATCTAGGAAAATGGTATTAATTAACCTATTTGCAAGGAAGGAATGGAGAGGCAGGCATAGAGAATGGACTTGGGGACATAGTTTAGAGGGCCTGAATGGGAGGAATGGAGAAAGAAGCATCAACATATAGGCACTATCATGTGTAAAACGGATAGTTGGTGAGAAGTTGCTATACAACACAGGGAGCCTAGTCTGGTACTTTGTGATGACCTGGAGGGGTGGGATGGGGAAAGGGAGGGAGGCTCAAAAGGGAGGGGACATATGTATAATTATGGCTGATTTCCATTGTTGTATGGCAGAAACCAATTCCTTGTAAAAAAAAAAATTTTTTTTAATGTTTAAGCTTATAGCAGTATGCTGGAGAAGACTCTCGAGAGTTCCTTGGACACCAAGGAGATCAAGCCAGTCAATCCTAAAGGAAATCAACCCTGAATAATCATTGGGAGGACTGATGCTGAAGTTCCAATACTTTGGTCACCTGATGCAAAGAGCTAACTCACTAGGAAAGACCCTGATGCTGGGAAAGACTAAAGGCAGGAGGAGAAGGGGACAACAGAGAATGAGATGATTGGATGGCATCACTGACTCAATGGACATGAGTTTGAGCAAATTCTGGGAGATGACAAAAGACAGGGAAGCCTGGTTTGCTGCAGTCCATGTGATCGCAAAGAGTTGGACACAACTAAGCAAATGAACAACAAATAGCAGTATGTACAGGTGTCTTTCATGGAAATTTTCTGTTCAACTACATTTAAAAACAGATTTTTATTTTTACTATAGGATTTCTCAGGGAAGTTGACGTGCCCAAGAATTTAATGAATTTAAAAGGTAACAGATTCTACAGAGTTTCATATCTATTTGATCAGGAAACCATGACTGTGAGCATCCATCTGGTGATATCATTTTGGTAACTACTGTTTACTTATTCGTGAAAGAGATAAATCCAAAACAGGAAAAAGTACAATGGCAAACCTACACAGTCTTTATTCCTTATATATTGTAAGAGATGGTGAAATAGAGTAGCTCTACTCTAATCGGGCTTTCTTGGTGGCTCCAACAGTAAAGAATCTGTCTGCAATGCCAGAGACCAGGGTCAGAAAGATCCCCTGGAGAAGAGAACGGCTACCTACTCTAGTCTTCGTGCCTGGAGAATTCCATGGACAGAAGAACCTGGTGGGCTACCACGGTCAAAAAAGTCAGACACAACTGAGTGATTAACACACACACACACACACTTTTAATCATCACACAAAATGAAAGGTCTTTTTGGTCCAAACATGTGGAAATGCAATTATACTTCACAAGTTGATGAAAACTAATTGATGGCAGATTCTTTCAACAAAGACAACTTAACTTTTTGCCCAACAGTTTCTGTAGATCAATATGAAAAGGATTTATGGCCCCTCTAATCCACATATTTGTATAAAGGAAAAGCTAAGAGAAGTACAGTAGAATTTTAGAGTTTATGATTGTGTTTGGGGTCATAGTTTTATTTGGAGTGAAAGCTTATTTGGAAAAATGCAATATAATACAGTTTACAGAGCATTGTAAAATGATTCAAAGTCATAAAATGAGAGGCATTAAACAAGCCATTTGTCACCTTGGAAATGTGAAAAAAAAAATTAGTTAACATTCAAAGTATACCCTAAGTTACTTACAAGATGTGTCTTCACATTTAGAAGACATTTAACACCACAAAATACAGGCTCCAGCAAGCACCATGTATCTTTATATATTAGCCTTCAACCTAAATCACTTACTAGCTAGTGTGTGACCTTGGAGAAAGTACTTAATGTCATGTGTATATCAGAGTTCTCATAAGTAAAATAGTAGAACTATGGAGACTCATATGGAAGCTATGGCAATAAACTAGACAAAAAGCATGACAGAGGTCTAGATTAGGGTGGGAACAGTGGAGATAGAGGGAAGTGAGCACATTCAAGTTGAGGGTAGAGCTGACAGGACCTTCTCCCAGGTTTGATGTTGGGGAAATAGGAAAGGAGAAAATCAAAAGTGACTATCAGATTACCAGGTTGAGCAATAGGCTGAATATTTCTCAACAGGTAAGACTAGGCAGAAACAGATTTCGGAAAGGAAAATTAAAGGCTTAGTCTTGGCTATCTGAGTTTGAGATGACATGAAAATGTCAAATAAGCAAATATATACTTTGAATCCTAACTCAAACAAATGGTCTGGCCTTGTAATAAGAGTCATCAGAATGTGTTGGTAATTACCACCATGCCAGAGGACTTAATGAGATCACCTGTTATGAGAAAATAATATTGTCTCTAGTTTACCTAGATCATTTTTATATAAATCAACTGAGTTTTAAAACAAAAGCTTACATATTTCGTGTCACAGACTCCTTTGGTAGAGTGACATCTATGGACACACTTTTCATAATAATTTTTCTTAATGTATAAAATACAATGCACAGGATAACAAGGAAACCAATTACTCTGAAATACACTTATCCAACCATAAAAATTAAATTTAAAATACTTATTTATTTTTAAGACACTATCTATGGAGGTAAGTCTAGAAATGACCATAAATTCAAAGTGGTGACAAGCCTAAATGATATTTTGTAGTATCTGTAACAACTGGCATATGGTAGGGGAAAATGTTATTTCTGCTAATGACAAAGACACAGATACTCTCATCCTATTGTGTGTGTATCTATACTCAAAATGAAAATAATACAAATGGTTAGTAGGGAGTACTTGCTCTCCTGAAGGAGGTCACTGTAGTATTAGGAGTAGGGAAGGGTAGAGAGAGCACACAAGTCATTAAACCACTGCATTATGGTGTGAGAACATTTATGAAAAATGAATGTTCACTGAGGGACAGGAGCACAGAGGAAGGCCTTAGTAAGTCTTCTCACATATGTATCTTTCACCATGTAGGTGACGAAGTGTGCATTTGGCTTTTCATATGAAAAAAAAAACAACATTAAAATGCATAAGGAATCTGAGAGAGCAATCAAGTGCAGCAGCAGCATAGTTCCTCTGTATTGTCCGAACCCTCTGTGTTATTTCTTTTCTCAAAAAGGCAGGAGAAAATCCAGGTATCTCACACCTGTTATTTCTTTCAGTCTCTCAAACAGCATCCTGATCTGTTCAACAGAATCAGGGTATAAAGAATCCTTTGAACTTGCTAACCATTCTATGTGGAACCTACTTCTCCTAGATCATTACATGGTTTGGTTCCACATCTCATTCAGGTATCTGCCAACATGACCTGGTATGAAGACTTCTCTCAACACTGAATACAAAATAGCCCCTCTTCTATATCATTCTCTGCCTACATTTTTTAAAATAGCACTTAAAACTGCTTGAAATTATATTCTGGGGAGAAAAGACCAGTTTATTGTCAGACTTCTCCATCCCAAGGTCAGCTCCATAAGGGCTGTAACAGTCTTGTTCATAGCTGTCTCTCCACAGGCCCTAGATAAGCAATTGGCACATGGTGGTAGTCAATCCCTAAACATGTGCTGAGTAACTCAGTTAATCCACATATTGTTTAAGGATGCATTATCACTGGGTTGTAACCATGACTGCCACTCTGTTTCAAATGTCCTGGTGTCCCTCATGATCCACCTTGTATACGTGACACAATGCATCCCTTGCCCTTACATATGCTACAGAAACATCCGCGTGGCTGCCCCTTCCTTTATCATCCCCACCTTTTGTTAATGTTCCCTGTTCTCATCCATTGACATGCTGACAGAGTAGAAATTCTTAGATGTTACATTCCAACATAATACCCTGCCTATCGCTAAAGACAGTGACACTGTCACACTCTACATCCCTGTGCCAGGCTAGAAGGGACTTTGTCTCCCAACGCTACTGACAATGTGGTGGAGAAGTCCTTTGGCGACACCAGGCTAAGGCCTCAAAACACCACCTGGTCCTGCCTCTTCCCTGCTTCTTCTCTTCCTGCAGCTGACTCCTCTCCCTGCCTTTCCTCTAATTATATCTCCTCTCTCAGAGTACTAGCACATTAATTAATTAATTCCTTAATGTTTTCCATATTTAAATTTGTCAACATAGTGGTATAAGCAAGAAAATGAGAGTCCGCCAAGGCAGCCAGTTGAGACAGAATATGAATTAAAGAAAGTATTGGGGAGGTGAAGTGTACATGGATGAAAGAATATTAGGTAACAGGCTGATAATAGTAACAGATTAAATAAATAACATAGATAAAGAACATCTTCTAATGAATAGATAAATCTAGTTTGGGATATTTACAATGCTAAGTGCTGCTAGTACAACCAACTATAATAGATACGTTGAAAAAAAGCAGTTAAGAATATGAATTAAGGAGCTGGGAGCCATGAACATTTGGGAGGCCATAAATGAAGCATGAATATGGATCATGGCTCCCAGGAAAATTAAAGAACAGATAGCAGGGTGTCAAGATGCTAAAAAAGAAAACAAAGTTCAGCAGAATGATGATTTTGTTATTAAAATTCAAAGTTTTGTGTAATACAAAAGCAGAAATTTCTGAAGAAAACAAAATTTGATTTCAACTAGTTACCATTATTATTTTTTGGCCCTCAAGTGTGATTCCATATAATAGGATAGCTACTGAAGTGTTACATTACCCTTTAAAAATGAAACTAACCTCCAAGCTTCAGTCACGGCACAGTTAACAAATAGTTTTAGAGGCGGCGGCAGAAACTGCCCCCTTCTCATCAACGAACTCCCTTCACCGAATCTGAACATGGAGCCAACTGCATTACAACACCCATCGCTCAACACTGATTTTTAAATCTTGCTTCTGACAGGTTACAGTGCCTTGCACGGCAATTCTCAAAATTCATGAAAGAATAGGTCACTTGCCTGCCTGCTGCCAGCTCCTTCCCAGGCCGTCCTCGCTGTTCCTCCTCCTCCAACGCCTCAGTCCCCAGCCATGCCCCATGCCCTCACTGAACTCACTGGGCTGCAGGGCTGTCGCCTGGTGCTGGCCTGTGGCTGCAGCGCCCTGGGCGGGAAGTGAGGAAGAGAAAGCCCAGGAGTGGCGGGGGAGTTAGTCCAACTCCCGGGCCCTTCTCCAACCCTCCCCTACCCCGGCTTGCTCCCTAAAAGTTCAGGTCCCCCAGAAGGCCTGTTCTTGACCTGTGCCCCTTCAAAGTTGAGAAGTCAGAGCTCTAGGGCCAAAAGTAACTTATTTTACATAGTACTTTGAGAGACCAACCTCGTTCTTCTTGCAGCATCCGTACAAACAATGCGTAATTTTCCATAGTAATGCAGACAGTGAGCAATACCAATACGGAGGGTAGAGCACTGGTCCAAGATTAGTCTTTCGACCACAAGATTAAAATTGAGCCCTCCTGACCCCTGCCTGGGACTTATTTGGATCACTAAGCCTTCCTCTGAGAAGCTAAAGATTCTGCTACCTCTTACGGAAGTCTGGAAGGCTCTGTCCTGTGGTTGGCAGATTGGGCCTGCCCCCTGATGGGGGATTAACAGTGTCTGAGTTGGCCTGGGACTACTTAAGCCTCAAACTGTTTCTTGCCATCTTCTAAAGCAGCAATTATTAAACTCTGGTGTGTGTGTAGGAATCACTTGAAAATTGATAGAGACTGAGGTTCATTGAAGGACCCAAGACTTTATTTTTACCAAGTGCCCCAAGTGATTCTAATAGAATGGAAGTTTGACAAACCAGAAGATGCCTACATTGTGTCTTAAATTATCACACCCAAAAGGGAGATGATTATTGAAAAAGATTCCAGATTTCCTTGTTTTGCCTTTGTCCTTCAGATCAGTGTATTGTGCATTGCATTCTTTTGAAAAATACATATACAAATAAGTATTTGAAGAAAAATCAGGAGACAGTTGAAGCTGATCATTCCAAGACTCTCTGGTGCTCTCATGCATTTGCACAGGTTTCGTTCTGCATGGAACCCCCTCTCTCACCACTCCTTCCTCCCTGATCCCCTCCATATCTGGGCTGAACATTTCTGTTTTGTCACCCACAGGCCTACCTCTGATCTTTGCTCATTCATCTCACATTACTGTTTATCTGTCCCTGACCTAGGAGTCTCATGTTTTCTGCCATCATCTATGAACTGTGGCAGAAAAACTTGTTAACTGGCAAGCAGAGTAAAATCTCAGACCCTTCACGGATCTTGACAGAAACAAAAAGGACCATCAGGAGGCACCTGACCTGCCTCTTGAGAAACGTATATACAGATCAGGAAACAGCAATTAGAACTGGACATGGAACAATAGACTGGTTCCAAATAGGAAAAGGAGTATATCAAGGCTGTATATTGTCACCCTGCTTATTTAACTTACATGCAGAGTACATCATGAGCCACTGGGCTGGAAGAAGCACAAGCTGGAATCAAGATTGCCGGGAGAAATATCAATAACCTCAGATATGCAGATGACACCACCTTTATGGCAGAAAGTGAAAAGGAACTAAAAAGCCTCTTGATGAAAGTGAAAGAGGAGAGTGAAAAAGTTGGCTTAAATCTCAACATTCAGAAAATGAAGATCATGGCATCTGGTTCCATCACTTCATGGGAAATAGATGGGGAAATAGTGGAAACAGTGTTAGACTTTTTTTTTGGGGGGGGGGGGCTCCAAAATCACTGCAGATGGTGATAGCAGCCATGAAATTAAAAGACTCTTACTCCTTGGAAGGAAAGTTATGACCAACCTAGATAGCATATTCAAAAGCAGAGACACTATTTTGCCAACAAAGGTCCGTCTAGTCAAGGCTATGGTTATTCCAGTGGTCATGTATGGATGTGAGAGTTGGACTGTGAAGAAGGCTGAGCACCGAAAAATTGATGCTTTTCAACTGTGGTGTTAGAGAAGACTCCTGAGAGTCCCTTGGACTGCAAGGAGATCCAACCAGTCCATCCTAAAGGAGTTCGGTCCTGAGTGGTCATTGGAAGGACTGAAGCTGAAGCTGAAACTCCAATATTTTGGCCACCTCATGTGAAGAGTTGACTCATTGGAAAAGACTCTGATGCTGGGAGGGATTGGGGGCAGGAGGAGAAGGGGATGACAGAGGATGAGATGGCTGGATGACATCACCGACTCGATGGACATGAGTTTGGGTAAACTCCAGGAGTTGGTGATGTACATGGAGGCCTGGCGTGCTGCGATTCATGGGGTCACAAAGAGTCAGAAACAACTGAGCGACTGAACTGAACTGAACTGACATCCAAATACTCTCACAAACTCTCCCAACTGCTCTCTGACACCCAATATTTCACTCCATTCTCTAGATTGACTCCGATGCTTTGGTTAACTGCAAATATCCTCAGAGAGGGAAAAAAAAAAAAAAGTTATCACATAGGGAAAGAAAAAGAACACAGGAGCATAATTCTAAGGATATTGTGGAAAGTATACCTCGGAGCCACAAATGGAAGAAATGGCAATACATAAGAGAGTCTGGTATTACCCAAGGCAGATGTATCACCAAATTATTATTTTGACGACACACTTCTGTTCTGGTTAAACCATTTCTATATTTTCAGTATTAATGCTGGATTTTCTCTAAATTTGACAGACTCCTCACTGCAGAAAATATCTATAAACAACATTTTTTTCAACTTTTGATAGAATAACCTATTTTAACTGATTTGTTACCCCAATCAGTTTATAGTTTCATGAAGATTTTGACTTCTAACATTTTAATCTTAATTGAATTTAAGAGGTGAGCTCTTAAAGCAAGAAGTGAGGTTAATTCAAAGGAACTAATAGCACCTCACAAGAATTTATTTTTTAAATTTTTACTAAAAATTTTAAATCACTGTTAGCTTAGACTTGTGGAACAAACTTAAAAAATAAAACTCTTACAAACAATACTTTTTATTTATCATTTAAAAGCTCCAAATACTTTATGGGTAATATAAGTCATGTTATTACTCTTGGGAAATAAGTAAGCATATAAAGTATGCTCCCTATTGCATAATTAGAGACCAAAATAACCCATACAGGTATTCAGTCATTTTTCTAGGAAAACAACTTTCTAAACTATAAACAGAACCTAACACTTGACCACACTGCCTGTATCTGACCAGAGTCTATAATAAGTTCCCCTAAGTATAATAATAGGAGAGTTTCTATGAATGTTAACAGCTTTCTGAAATCCTGATAATGGAAGCCTGTATTTATGCTTCTAATCACCATGAATTTGGCAGCCATAGGCAGGTAAATGTTTCCAGCATTTTGTATATGAGGAAGTATATATGTGTCAACATTGGATGGACAAAATATATTATTTTAATTGATTAACTAGTTTTTGTTATAGTACTTTAAAGGTTTTCCTGAGATTTTTAGCACAGGTTTATGGGAGTTCTCTGTGGTAAATGAATTCACAGCAAAACTTGTGAACTTCCAATCAGAAAGATGGGAATTCAAGAATGATAGAGGAAAGCTAAGCCAATCTTGGACAGAATGAGCAAAAGTATGTTAAAACTGCATCTCAGGGGACTTCACTAGGGGTCCGGTGGTTAAGAATCTGCCTTCCAATGCAGAGGACACAGGTTCAAACCCTGGTCAGGGAACTAGGATCCCACATGCACAAAGGAACCACTGAGGCTCCATGCCACAACTAAGACCCCACACAGCCAAATAAATCATAAATTTAAAAAGAAAAACTGAATCTCAGAGGGTGCATCCCAGGGAACACACCTACAACAGTTCTTGATGTGATCCAAACAAAAGATAGCTAAGATAGAGTTTTGTAACTAAATCAATTGTTACCCACTGGTGATAGGGATTCCCCTGTTGGTTACAGATGGTACACTGTAGTCTCTGACACAAGTGGCAGTCCAATTGTTAAAACTCTCCTGAGCCATAAATTCAAATGTTATTTCAGTGGAGGAAAATACATTAATTGGTGAAAGAAAATGAAAGTGTTACTCACTAAGTCATATCTGAGTCTTTGCAACCCCATGGACTGTAGCCCACCAGGCTCCTCTGTCCATGACATTCTTCAGGAAAGAATAGTTGGAGTGGGTAACCATTCCTTTCTCCAGGGATTGAACCTGGGTCTCTACCTTCTGAGCCACCAGGGAATCCCTGTGTCAAATATCTAAGAAATACGGGAGTAACAGCAACTAAAAATAAGACTATGCAATTGGGTGGTTATTACTAACAACTGATATTCTGAGAAAAAATAAAGAAAAGCTGAGTAATTAATCACTGATTTAATAGTTAAGTGTGAAATACCAGAGGGCCTCCTTGGAAGTTCACAGAGCTAATCTCTTGTAGAGGGCAGGGAAAGTTGAGGCCCAGGCCCAAGACTTAATAGCTGGAGTAACCAAACACCAAAGAAGGTTAAACCTTCAACCAAAAGAGATCTGCTCTGCCAAGATAAGATTTTCTTAGAACTCAGTTTGTAAACAATGAAAGCCAAGCAGCTTGCCTTCGGACCCATAGCAAGATAGGCCCCACTGAGCTCTCAAGCTGCAATGTAAGCAGCTCAGGTACTTGAGCAAATCAACTGGAAAACCTATGGTATTAAAGATTTTGGTGGTGGGAAAACATTCACGTGGAACTTAAGAAAACTCCTAGGAAATCACAATGGAGAGTGCTAGAAGTCTTCAGCAAAGCCATGCTACCTGTAGCTGAAATTATATAATACCTCCTGGGTTGCTCCTAAGATAGTTTACCCATGTGGTACTAAGTGATCTTGTTGCCAAATCTGCCCAACATGAGTTTGGTATTTTCAGACTCATCAAGTCATATGAAAAAGTGGGCCATCTCTCTTAAGATGGGACTAGCACAAGCAATGGTACCCCACTCCAGTACTCTTGCCTGGAAAATCTCATGGATGGAGGAGCCTGGAGGACTGCAGTCCATGGGGTCGCTAAGGGTCAGATAAGACTGAGCAACTTCACTTTCACTTTTCACTTTCATGCATTGGAGAAGGAAATGGCAACCCACTCCAGTGTTCTTGCCTGGAGAATCCCAGGGATGGGGGAGCCTAGTGGGCTGCTGTCTATGGGGTCGCACAGAGTCAGACACGACTGAAGTGACTTAGCAGCAGCAGCAGCAGCAGCATAAGCAGAACCTGAGGTTACAAGCACACTGTGTGAGCCTGTAGCCCACACCTCATGTCATCACTGCTGCACCACTAACTCTCCCTCAGCTCATGCCTGAGGCCATATGAGGCCTCTCTTACAACTGGCTGACCAAGGAAGAAAAGCCCGAGCTTGGTTCAGAGACGGAACAGCTTAGTATGTGGATGGCAGCCAAAAATGGACAGCAGTTATAATATCCTCATCCAAGAGGTGGCTTGCAAGTCAGTGGCCAGAGCTAAATCTCCCAACATACAGAACTTGGGGACAGTGCACTATCATGCACTTACATGAAAAGAAAAGTAGCCTGAGAAAAGAATTAAAATGGGTTTTCCCTCCCATGAGCAAGAAATATTTCATCATTCAGTGGAATCAGATGCTGTGATTCTAGTCAAATGAGCATGCTTCCTTTCTGCTGGTTTTATGATCAGAAATATATGATGAATGATGTCTCCATTTATTTTTATTTTTTTGGCTTGCTGAAAACATCAAACCAAAGATAAGGCACAACTGTGATATATTTGCTAATCCACCTTGTTAGATAATTACAGTTTTTTATTTATTTATTTTTTATTTTTTTTTAATTTTAAAATCTTTAATTCTTACATGCGTTCCCAAACATGAACCCCCCTCCCACCTCCCTCCCCATAACATCTCTCTGAGTCATCCCCATGCACCAGCCCCAAGCATGCTGTATCCTGCATCAGACATAGACTGGCGATTCAATTCTTACATGATAGTATACATGTTAGAATGCCATTCTCCCAAATCATCCCACCCTCTCCCTCTGAGTCCAAAAGTCCGTTATACACATCTGTGTCTTTTTTCCTGTCTTGCATACAGGGTTGTCATTGCCATCTTCCTAAATTCCATATATATGTGTTAGTATACTGTATTGGTGTTTTTCTTTCTGGCTTACTTCACTCTGTATAATTGGCTCCAGTTTCATCCATCTCATCAGAACTGATTCAAATGAATTCTTTTTAACGGCTGAGTAATACTCCATTGTGTATATGTACCACAGCTTTCTTATCCATTCATCTGCTGATGGACATCTAGGTTGTTTCCATGTCCTGGCTATTATAAACAGTGCTGCAATGAACATTGGGGTACATGTGTCTCTTTCAATTCTGGTTTCCTCGGTGTGTATGCCCAGCAGTGGGATTGCTGGGTCATAAGGTAGTTCTATTTGCAATTTTTTAAGGAATCTCCACACTGTTCTCCATAGTGGCTGTACTAGTTTGCATTCCCACCAACAGTGTAGGAGGGTTCCCTTAACAAGACCCCTCTATATGCTGCTTACAAGAGACCCACCTCAAAACAAGGGACACATACAGACTGAAAGTGAAGGGCTGGAAAAAGATATACCACGCAAATAGAGACCAAAAGAAAGCAGGAGTGGCAATACTCATATCCGATAAAATAGACTTTAAAACAAAGGCTGTGAAAAGAGACAAAGAAGGCCACTACATAATGATCAAAGGAACAATCCAAGAAGAAGATATAACAATTATAAATATATATGCACCCAATATAGGAGCACCACAATATGTAAGACAAATGCTAACAAGTATGAAAGGGGAAATCAACAATAACACAATAATAGTGGGAGACTTTAATACCCCACTCACACCTATGGACAGATCAACTAAACAGAAAATTAACAAAGAAACGCAAACTTTAAATGATACATTAGATCAGTTAGACCTAATTGATATCTATAGGACATTTCACCCCAAAACAATGAATTTCACCTTTTTTTCAAGTGCTCATGGAACCTGCTCCAGGATAGATCACATCCTGGGCCATAAATCTAAACTTGATAAATTCAAAAAAATTGAAATCATTCCAAGCATCTTTTCTGACCATAATGCATTAAGATTAGATCTCAATTACAGGAGAAAAACTATTAAAAATTCCAACATATGGAGGTTGAACAACACACTTCTGAATAACCAACAAATCACAGAAGAAATCAAAAAAGAAATCAAGATATGCATAGAAACTAATGAAAATGAAAACACAACAACCCAAAACCTGTGGGACACTATAAAAACAGTGCTAAGAGGAAAGTTCATAGCAATACAGGCATACCTCAAGAAACAAGGAAAAAGTCAAATAAATAAAAGGAAGAATTGGAGAACCCCAGAGTTAGTAGAAGGAAAGAAATCTTAAAAATTAGGGCAGAAATAAATGCAAAAGAAACAAAAGAGACCATAGCAAAAATCAACAAAGCCAAAAGCTGGTTCTTTGAAAGGATAAATAAAATTGACAAACCATTAGCCAGACTCATCAAGAAAAAAGGGAGAAAAATCAAATCAATAAAATTAGAAATGAAAATGGAGAGATCACAACAGACAACACAGAAATACAAAGGATCATCAGAGACTACAGGTTTTTAAAATAGGATTTAGATTTCCTACTAGAAGTTTTTTTTTTTTTCCAGATTTTAATTTCCCACTTAGACTTCTTTTAAAATATAATACCTCCCTATATCCTTCAGGTTGCATGGTTGAAAAGAAAGTAGATAATTGATGTATACTAGACTGGCAGATGGGTACTGATGTTTTTGCAAAAGCAAACACAAATATGAAACTGATCCTAAGGCAAGGCTGTTCACTGGGATAACATTTGTTGGGCATTCTACTAGATTCAGTGTAGTTCCTACTCTCTGCTGTTTATCAACTTGGCTTCTTTCCATTTTCATCCTAGAGTTCCTTATAACTTTTTGTCACAGAATTATGGGCTTAACCAACTGGGGTCAGCAAAGAAGCTAGTTAATAATGCCTTAAGGAGTTACTCTTTCCAGGGCCATTTATATTTTAGTAGAAATCTATAAAAACAAATAGGCTCAAGGCCCAAAGGAATGTTTTTCAGATGATTGAATTTGACACATGCAGAAAGAGATTTGGTAACCATCTCTCATTTCATATCATCTTCTGTATTTGGAGCATGAGAATGATGTTATCCATGAGCATCAAAAAATTGCCATTTCTAGCTCAGAGATCTTGACATATTTTGTTTTATTAGGCCTCAGAAGCCAAGTCAGAAGGGGCATACTTTTCATAGCTATCCTGTCATTTTTCCTTCTAAATGATTATATTCATATCAAAGACTCTTTTGAGAAAAAGATACAAGTCTAGAAGCTGCAGCATCAACAGAACTGTATTCACTTTTGCAAATTCAAACCCATACAAACTTATTAATATAATCTGCTGCTTTGACTTAGTTTAGAATATGGTTTCCCATGCTTCTATATAGCTGTTCATTTCAGTAGCTGAATAATTTTCACTAATTTGATGTAACATAGTTTACCTTTATGTTATTAAATTAAGGTTACTTCTATATTTTTGCTATTGTGGACAATAGTTCAAAAAATATTTGGCACACTTAGCTTTATACTATTTGTGAATTATTTCTACAGAGTTAAATAACTGTAGTAGTGTTTAAGAAAAACATTTGTCTCCTGATTATTATTAATATATTTATTATATCTTCTCTCATAGCAACTATAATAATTTAAACCATTTAATAGGGCATCAAATCACCTAGAAATGAAGTTAATTTACCCAAAATAAAGAACTTCATCAGTAACAGAGCAGGTTTTAGGACTCATCTCTTGACTCCCTGCATTAATCTATTGCATACAGTTATACATATTTTTTTTTTTAAAAAAAGGAAATCATAGGCTTTACTACAAAGAAGAGGGCTGTAGATTTCACTAAATCCCAAGGACAATGGGGACCTCATTTGATGCTGTTTTTACAGTTTAAAATACTATTTTTCCTGAGCCTCTGCTTTCTTAAAAATCTTTACACATTCTTCTTTAGACTGGAACTCATATTTTACTTTATAGAAGAAATCTCTCCTATCGGCCAGATTAGATTAGGTTTCTTTTTAAATACTGTCATTCCAAACTAGTTTCTTCTTGTAGAATCTATTACAATTGTAATTAAATCATCAATAATTAATTACTTTCCTAATAAAACATAAGCTAATTTCTGTCTGCTCTCCACTATACATATAAAACTCTGGCCACCGGATGCAAAGAGCTGGCTTATTGAAAAGGACCCCAATGCTGGGGAAAATTGCGGGCAGGAGGAGAAAGGGGCAACAGAGGATGAGATAGCTGAATGTCATCTCCAACTCAATGGATATTAATTTGAGCAAAATCCAGGAGATGGTGAAGGATAAGGAAGCCTGGCATGCTGCAGTCCATAGGGTCTCAAAGAGACTGACGCAAATTAGGGACTAAACAGCAACAAAAATACATATACCTTAGACAGTGCCTTATAAATTAAAAAGCCCCAAAATGTTTATTGAATGAATAGCAAACAAATAGATAGTAGGATGGACTGTCATATTATTATTTTAGCAGGACTGAAATCACACTTACCAAAAGTAGTATTATTTATCCTTTGCTAAAAGTCTGTAAGGAAACTTCTGGTTCAAGATAATGGATTTATTGTTAGCATTTTTCTTTATTGAGCCCCAAAATTACACTGGGATGATAGTGAAGATATACCATAAAAAAGAAAATATTATAATCTAAAAATAGGAAATATGCCATTGAAGAAGGAAAATTTTTCTGGCAGACAGAATATACTTGAGAGTGTAAGTGTGGAAAAATCAGACCACAGAAAATTACCAACCCAAGCCTTAAAAAGAAAAGACTAACACAGCAATGGGAGTCGTTTAGCTTGATGAAGACAGTCCATTCTAAAGGAAATCAGTCTTGAATACGGAAGGACTACTGCTGAAGCTGAAACTCTGATACTTTGGCCACCTGATGAAAAGAACTGACTCACTGGAAAAGACCCTCATGCTGGGAGATTGAAGGCAGGAGGAGAAGGGGACAGCAGAGGATGAGATGGTTGGTTGGCATCACCAACTCAATGGACATGAGTTTGAGTAGGTTCTGGGAGTTGGTGATGGACAAGAAAGCCTGTCGTGCTTCAGCCCATGGGGTTGCAAAGAGCCAGACATGACTAAGTGACTGAATAACAACAACAAAAAGGAGCAGAAAGGAATTAAAATGAATACCTCTAGTTTTATGCTAAGAGAGATTAAGACAATCATTACTGAAAGCTCTTTTTAAGTCTAGGATTTAGAGAGCTGGAAAGAACATTGTGCCAACAATAAAAACTAGAAAATGCTGGATAAACTTCAAAAAATGATAATTTTTCTTAAATTGAGTTTGCAAGCTAATGAAGAAGCCTGAAATCCAAGGGAAGCTGGGTCTTTCCTCAGAGAGATGAACCAGGGAATTCCTGCTAACCTGTAGCAGAACATGGGAAGAAGAAATCAGGCACCATCAAAGTTTAAGACTTTTAAAATTCAGGAAAATTTGTTTTTCATTGCTGTATTAGTCAGCAATCTCCAGAGAAACAGAACTAATTGGAGAGAGACAAACAGACACACAATTTAATGATTTGGCTCATGCAGTTACGGAGGCGGCTGCTGCTGCTGCTGCTAAGTCACTTCAGTCGTGTCCGACTCTGTGTGACCCCATAGATGGCAGCCCACCAGGCTCCGCCGTCCCTGAGATTCTCCAGGCAAGAACGTCGGAGTGGGTTGCCATTGCCTTCTCCAAGGCATGAAAGTGAAAAGTGAAAGTGAAGTCGCTCAGTCATGTCCGACTCTTAGCGACCCCATGGACTGCAGCCCGCCAGGCTCCTCCATCCATGGGATCCTCCAGGCAAGAGTACTGGAGTGGGTTGCCATTGCCTTCTCGGTTATAGAGGCTAGCAATCCTGAAATCTATAGGATGGGCCAGTAAGCTGGAAACCCAGGAAAGAGCTGCTGCCAATGTTCAATTACGGAGGTCATCGGCAAGCAGAATTCCTTCTTACTCGAAAAGATAAGACTTTTGTTTTATTCGGCCCTTCAGCTGATTGGGCCAATCCATATTACAGAGGGCAACCTGGATTTACAGAGGATTCACCTAGTTACATGTCACTCTCATCCAAAACCATCTTCACAGAAACATTTAGAATAATGTCTGACCAAATATCCAGGCACCGTGTTTACATATCTAGCTGAGTTGACCCATCAGATTAACCATCACAATTACGAAAACCTGAACTAGGCTAGCAGGAGCATGTTGAATCCTGGGAAGCTGTATACACAAAAGGATTTCATTTCCATTCACAGGTTCCTTTCCATTGACCTCCACCTTGGGCTCATGAAAAAGATTGGGGGCTAAGTGGACCACCAAAGAGAGCCTTTGTTGGTGCTGCAGGTCTGTAGGAGTGAAGCCCGAAGTTCTAATTAGACCCCTCTCTATGAAACAGAATCCTGAAGTGTCTGAAGGATAAAAGAAAGCCCTGGACCCCGGGCACAGAAGACTCAGTGTGGCTGCAGGAAAGAAAAAGAGGAAAATCCTACCCCTGAGAGAGAGAGGCAAGGAATCTTCCAAATTCCATACCAGTTGGGTCTCCTACTTGTGGAGAAAGACACACACAAAAAAAGAAGAAAAAAAAATAATAATAAAAGCCTAACATTTCCAAAATAAAAAAGTCATAAATTGGTTGTCAGGGGGACAGAGAGGAGGATCAGAGGGCACACCCCTCACCCAAGGACCCAGAGCATATATAAGACTCAGGCTGAATCAGGACAAGAGACAATACTCCTTGTTCCGCATCCCCTACCACCAGGCTAGAAAACACCTAGAATGTACAACATCTGTCTACTGCTGGAGGAGAGGAAAAGTATGGAGAGACTTGCACTGTGGCACAGTTGAAAGGAAGCTGACAGTGCAAGGGAACATTGAGACACACTTTCCAGCAACCCCCAGATTAAACAGGAGGAAACACTAGAGCAATTGAAGCTGGTTGTGGCCTAAGGGTAAACATAGCAACAAAAAATTCCAGACTCACACAAGTCCTGCCATAGGGACTCAACATTTTATTCCAAGGGTATAGCAGAAGAGACCTGCCCTTGGCCAGGCGTTAAGATGATTTCACTCAGTCTTTCCTATAATACTGGAGTGGGTAGCCATTCCCTTCTCCAGGGGATCTTCCTGACCCAGGGGTCAAACCTGGGTCTCCTGCATTGCAGGTGGACTCTTTACCACCTGAGCGACCAGAGAAGCCCTATATTATGACATTATGTCCAAGGTCAGTTATAGCAATTATGTCTGAAATCAATTAAAAATTGTGAGACACTCACAGGAGGAAACAAACAGGCAAAAAAAAAATCCACAGAATTGGACTGGTGGACTATTTAGGTGTTGCACCATACAGTAGAGGGCAACAAACAGGAATAAGGGAGTTGGTGATGGACAGGGAGGCCTGGCGTGCTGCAATTCACGGGGTCGCAAAGAGTCAGACACAACTGAGCGGCTGAACTGAACTGAACTGAAGAAGCAATAGCTGAAAGCCAGACTCAAGTCTTCAGAATTTAAGGGTTTTGGGGTTTTTATGTCTGTGTAATTCAAACTTTTTATTTTCTTTGAGGTACTGCCTATTAACAATATTGTGATGGTTTCAGGTGAACAATAAAGGAACTCAGCCAAACATATACAGGTTTCCAGTCTCCCCCAAACTTCCCTTTCATCCAGGCTGCCACATATCATTGAGCAGAGTTCCATGTGCTATACAATAGGACCTTGTCTTTTATCCATTTTAAATAAAGCAGTGTGTACACGTCCATTTCAAACTCCCTAACTACCTCTTCCCCTCTAAAGAATCACTAAATGCATAGCAGAATGAATCAGAAACAACCCAAACCTAGATTCCTCTTCATATGATTTGGACCTCTGAGAATAAATTTAAAGTTTTAAAAGTATCTAAAAAGTAGATCTATTTGCAATTTTTCAAGGAATCTCCACACTGTTCTCCAAAGTGGCTGTACTAGTTTGCATTCCCACCAACAGTGTAGGAGGGTTCCCTTTTCTCCACACCCTCTCCAGCATTTATTGCTTGCAGATTTTTGGATCACAGCCATTCTGACTGGTGTGAAGTGGTACCTCATTGTGGTTTTGATTTGCATTTCTCTAATAATGAGTGATGTTGAGCATCTTTACATGTGTTTGTTAGCCATCCGTATGTCTTCTTTGGAGAAATGTCTATTTAGTTCTTTGGCCCATTTTTTGATTGGGTCATTTATTTTTCTGGAATTGAGCTGCATAAGTTGCTTGTATATTTTTGAGATTAGTTGTTCGTCAGTTGCTTCATTTGCTATTATTTTCTCCCATTCAGAAGGCTGTCTTTTCACCTTGCTTATATTTTCCTTTGTTGTGCAGAAGCTTTTAATTTTAATTAGATCCCATTTGTTTATTTTTGCTTTTATTTCCAGAATGCTGGGAGGTGGATCATAGAGGATCCTGCTGTGATTTATGTCGGAGAGTGTTTTGCCTATGTTCTCCTCTAGGAGTTAGATCTACCTTATGACCCAGCAATCCCACTGCTGGGCATACACACCGAGGAAACCAGAATGGAAAGAGACACATGTACCCCAATGTTCATCGCAGCACTGTTTATAATAGCCAGGACATGGAAACAACCTAGGTGTCCATCAGCAGATGAATGGATAAGAAAGCTGTGGTACATATACACAATGGAGTACTACTTGGCTGTTAAAAAGAATTCATTTGAATCAGTTCTGATGAGATGGATGAAACTGGAGCCGATTATATAGAGTGAAGTAAGCCAGAAAGAAAAACACCAATACAGTATACTAACACATATATATGGAATTTAGAAAGATGGCAATGACCCTATATGCAAGACAGCAAAAAAGACACAGATGTGTATAACGGACTTTTGGACTCAGAGGGAGAGGGAGAGGGAGGGATGATTTGGGAGAATGGCATTCTAACATGTATACTATCATGTAAGAATCGAATCGCCAGTCTATGTCTGACGCAGGATACAGCATGCTTGGGGCTGGTGCATGGGGATGACCCAGAGAGATGTTATGGGGAGGGAGGTGGGAGGGGGGTTCATGTTTGGGAATTAAAGATTTTAAAATTAAAAAAATATATAAAATAAAAAATAAATCAAAAAATAAATAGATAAAAGTATCTAAAAAGTAAACTTACCTTCAAAATTATAAAAATGATTTTGCATCTAATTTCCCATCAGCATTACTGGAAACCAGAGCAATGTCTTTAAAAGTCCAAAAGCAGTAAATTTTAAATCTTAAATTCTACACTTAAAATATTAGTAGCTTTGATTTTGAAAACAAGATAAAGACATTTGAAGCTATAAAGGGACAAAGAGAAATTATTTGATGTAAAACCCAAGAAAAAAATTTAAAACAGAAAATCTAACAGAAAAGAAATAGGAGAGCCAAGAAACAATGACATTAACTCAACAGACAGCTGACAAAAAGTTGCAGAAGAACCCATTTCTGTCAGATTTAGACAACAGTCCATCCCAACCTGACCAAATAGCAAGAAGTATAATTAAAAGGCTGCATATAATTAATTATAATCCACATTTTTGTTAGATCACCAGAGAATGTGGATTTACCTTAAAGCTTGAGAAAAACTGGTTATGATCTAAATTAGTGGCTTAACATATCACATGTAAACTGATAAGATCTAAAGTTGATAAATCAAGAAAGAAATAAAGGTTGAAGAGTGATAATTAGAATTATGGGCATGGGGAACAAAAACTTGAACTAAAAATAGAAATGTTTACTGATTATTACCTCTTAGAAGTAAGATTATAGGATTAAATAGAATATTTTACTTTTCATTTTTCACTCTGTATATTAGTAGCTTGTATTTATTTTTAACTATGTAAATAAGTTACTTTATAGCTACTGTAAGATTGGGAACTCCAATGACTGCAAAATATGCATAGTTCCACAACTGTTTTAAACCTCAATAACTGTTTTGTTATGGATTTGTTAGTTTTGGTGTACTAGACTGGATAATCACTACATTCAAATTAAATTTAGAAAAAAAAATACAATGAAGCATAAGAAAAGATTTACAAACTACAGTTAAGTTTCTGCTTATTTTTAAAGTATTCAATACAGTTAAATTCCATTTTGGCTCAACAAAAAGCTATGACAGTTTCTTAGATTTGATTGGAATTATACTTGAAAATGTTTGCCTTTGGGATTGAAAAACAAATCCTTTTGAAAGAGCAACTATTTATTGTTCATATCACAACATAATGAATTTCTAAATGGTAAACCATTATTTCTACATATTTGCAATTGAAGGTTGGACTTATAACTCTTGAATCCATGTTCACAGTGGAGTAGCTCTAAAATGAGATTAATCCCACTTCTCTACTCCAAACACTAAAAAGAATTAACCATTTTCTTGTTTTCATTACTGATATAAACCCAATCTGTTTGTAATTTCCCAAAGTTACATACAACCATTTCGAATCAGTTAGCTGTGTTATGGTAATAAATAAGCTATAAATCTCGATGGCTTATAATAATAAAAATTTACTTTTACTTTTTACTTTTCATGTTGGCTGTTGTGGGTCTCTGCTCTACATGTTCTGTCATTCAAGGATTCAGGCCAAAGATGAGACATCTTTCTGGGACATAAAATTCTCAAAGCAGGGAGGAAAGCACAAGAGAATTGGTGGGAATAAGACACAATGGCTGTAGAAGATGTCTGCTTAGATGTAGTATATTTAACTGCTGATCACATTCCACTGGACAAAGGTCAATGTCCATAGAATAAGAATCTCTATTTCACACAGTAAGCACAATAAGTTACATAAAAACCTGCAAACTGGAAGAAAATATTTGCAAGTGATTCAACCAACAAAGGATTAATCTCCGAAACTATTTATAAACAGCTCATGCAGCTCAATATCAAAAAAAAAAAAAAAAAAAACCCTGTATTGCTAATCCTGTTCACAGTGCCAATTGTCTCACTGTGTTTCACTGTGTGCACTGTTCATTGAACCCATGGTAGACAAGGTGCAAGCAGGGCAGCTGGAAGAAAACTCAAGGAGCTCTAGGAACTGCAGATGACTTTATTCTCTCCTGGCTATAGCAGCAGCCATAGCAGCAGACACACTATCTTCTCACCTCTCATGGTTGACCCAACAGACACAGCCATGACACAGCAGTAATGTCGCTGCTTCTTAGGAGATCATATACGTGTACACACAAAGTAACCCTGTGTACAAAGTAGCCCGTGACCAAATGAGCACCTCGTGATGTGCATGCACAGTGCTATAAATGATCTCAGTTGTTACACACTCATTATTTATAAAAGGTGGGGTGAGAGAGCCTGAACATGCCATCTTGGCTAATTTTCTCTCTCCTCACACAACCCAATCAGAAAATGGGCCGAAGATCTAAATAGATATTTCTCCAAAGAAGACATACCCTCCGCCAAAAAGCACATGAAAAGATGCTCAACATCACTAATTCTTAGATAAAAGCAAATCAAAAACCCAATGAGATATCACCTCACACTGGTTAGAATGATCATCATTAAAAAGTCTACAAACAAATGTTGGAGAAAAGGGAACCATTCTATACTGGCAATTACATTCCCAATTGGTATAGCCACTATGGAAAACAGTATGGAGTTTCCTTAAGAAACTAAAATACAGCTACCATATGATCCATCAATCCCACTTCTGGGCATATCTGCAGAGAAAACAATAATGTGAAAAGATCCATGCACCCCAGTGTTCACTGCAGCACTGTTTACAATAACCAAGACATGGAAACAGCATAAATGTCCATCAATGACAGGATAAAGAAGATATGGTACACATATACAATAAAGTATTACTTGGCCATTAAAAAGAATGAAATAATGCCATTTAAAGCAAAGTGGATTGACCTGGAGGGAGATTATCAGATTAAGTGAAGTGAGTCACACAAAGACAAATATCATATGATATTGCTTATATATGGACTCTTTTAAAAAATGATACAAATAAACTTATTTACAAAACAGAAACAGACTCACAAACTGAAAACAAATGGTTATCAAAGGGGAAATGTTGTGGGGAGGGGTAAATTGTGAGTTTGAGATGAATATCACACACCACTCTCTTTAAAATAGATAACCAACAAGAACCTACTGTATAACACAGGGAACTCTGCTCAATATTCTGCAACAGCCCATATGGGAAAAGAGTTTCAAAAAGAATAGATACATGTATATGTATAATGGAATCATTTTGCTGTATACCTGAAACTAACACAACATACTCCATACAATGATACTCCAATATAAAATAAAAAATTTTTTAAAATAGGAACCATAATTTTCTTTCAAAAAGGAGAAGTAAATTTGAGGGAACACTGATACAATTTTCCATAAACCCTTCTGTTCCCTTTAACTTCACTTTGTCATACTACCTGGGAAGATATTCTGAGGTTATAGACAAGATGATGAGTATTCCTCAGAGCAACTGGAAAGCTGGAGGAACTGAATACCTGCCAAAAGCCCAGCTGAGTAAACTGAATAATGAAACTGTTTTAATCCACTTTAACACCACAAAAAAATTCTGTGTTTTCATTAAACTGATATCACTTTAAATTATCCTTTAATTCAGTTCAGTTCAGTTGCTCAGTTGTGTCTAACTCTTTGCGACCCCATGAATCGCAGCATGCCAGGCCTCCCTGTCCATCACCAACTCCTGGAGTTCACTCAGACCCGCGTACATCGAGTCAGTGATGCCATCCAGCCATCCCATCCTCGGTCGTCCCCTTTCCCTCCTGCCCTCAATCCCTCCCAGCATCAAAGTCTTTTTCAATGAGTCAACTCTTCACATGATATGATGAAATCATTAATTCATGAATATTATTTCTATATACAATTATTTTTAAAAGACAATGAGAGATAAGACATACATGAGAAGCTTTAATTAAGCATAGGATTAAAACTGGGAGCCAAATTTGATACCAGATTAGTTCTGAATATCGATTTCTCAGTTGACTAGAAAGAGCTATTTAATTCTAATCAGATACATCAAAGTAAAATTCAGGAAAGAATTTTTTTATAAAACAGTAGAGCTTGTCAAACTATGTGATGTTTCTCTATATGCAGAGATTCTGCAAGACAGGCTGTAGACTGAAACTTTGTCAATATCGTTGTACCACATTTATTAGGGAGAGTTTGCCCATACCTCTTATTCAAATAGCTATTGTCTGTGATTAATAGACTGTCTAGTGTTAAAATTCTGGTACTATCAAACAATAAATGATGCAAGGGGTGTTCTCATCTAGCTATGATAGGAATAAAATGTGTTGCAATGATTATTTAATGATTGCAGTAAATAGAAAGCCTCTAGTAATAGAACAAGAAAGAGATCTGTACTGTACATACATTCACCTCTATGTTTTGTTACTTTACACTCAAATACAAAGCTGCAAAGGGAGAGAGAATGTCATTTTGTCCTTAAATTTTATAGCAAAATACTCAATTAATTGACATCAGCTTTTCAACTTGATACCATATGACACAGATCTACTTTCATTTTTCTTCCTCGTCATCAATCTTAGGTTTGATAAAAATAAGCCAGATGTAGAACAATAAGGAAGTAATCCATGGGGTGAGAGGGACTGAAGTTTTTGAGGAATGAGAATGTAGGGCAGTAAAAATATTACAAATAGTCCTTTATTTGAACTCAGCTATGGAAAAAGTCAATCAAACTGTTTGAGCTTCACGTATAGAATGGAAGTAAGACATATCTCCAAACATTGATGAGTTAGAGAGAGAGCATATAAAAACGTAGCATAGTTCTTGATGCATAAATGACATTCAAATTTTTCAAGCATTTATTGTTGTTATGGTTGTTTTTAATGTTTTACTAACATGAGGAATTAGAATCTCAATAAGGTGTTATGGTGTTTATTTTGGACCCCATCCATTCAACATATTTTGGGAATATGTTCTATACAAGACAATGGGTTAAGAGCTGTGAAAGAAATAAAAAACAGGGAACTTGTTACCATCCTATTGTAAATGTGGAACTGAAAAGGGATGAGAGGACTTAGCTAGAATAAAAACTAGTTACTTGTTTGTCATTTTTGTAACCAACAATAAAAAGAAGTGTCTTGTGTATTCTGGAAGTTTCAACATGCATTGGACAAGCAATGACCTTTCTCTGTATACTTTCTGATTGTGGAAGGTATATTATGGGAAACAGGTATTTAGTCTTTTTTCCTAATTCCTGACATAGAGCTCTCAAGTTCTTTGTAATTTCCTGAGTGACAGAAGCATCTTTTATTTTAATGATTGGATTCTTGGTGGGCCCCTAGGTAGCTTCAGGATGGTAACTGGTGACTAGAAAAACCTTTCAGCCCCACCCCTTGATCTCCGAGAAGGGAGAGAGACTCTAGGTTTATTTATCTCCAGGGGCACATTCTAGTCTTACCTGATAGGTCAGTTGGTAAAGAATCTGCCTGCAATGCAGGAGACTCCAGTTGGATTCCCTGGTCGGGAATATCCACTGCAGAAGGGATAGGCTACCAACTCGAGTATCCTTGAGTTTCCCTTATGGCTAAGCTGGTGAAGAATTCATCTGCAAAAACTGAAAGAATTTCCATAAAATCAGGAACACGACAAGGGTGCCCACTCTCACCACAATGATTCAACATAGTTTTGAAAGTTTTAGCCACAGCAATCAGAGAAGAAAAAGAAATAAAAGGAATCCAGACTAGAAAAGAATAAGCAAAACTCTCACTGTTTGCAGATGACATGATCCTCTACGTAGAAAACCCTAAAGACACAACCAGAAAATTACCAGAGCTCATCAATGAATATAGTAAAGTTGTGGGATTTAAAATTAACACACAGAAATCCTTTGCATTCCTATACACTAACAATGAGAAAACAGAAAGAGAAATTAAGGAAACAATTCCATTTACCATTGCAACAAAAAGAATAAAATACTTAGGAATAAATTCACCTAAAGAAACAAAGTACCTATATATAGAAAACAGTAAAACACTGATGAAAGAAATCAAAGATGACACAAATAGATGGAGAAATATATCATGTTCATGGATCAATGAAGAATCAATATAGTGAAAACGAGTATACTACCCAAAGTAATCTATAGATTCAATGCAATCGTTATCAAGCTACCAACTGTATTTTTCAAAGAACTAGAACAAGTAATTTCACAGTTTGTATGGAAACACAAAAAACCTTGTATAGCCAAAGCAATCTTGAGAAAGAATAGAATAGGGAGAATCAACCTGCCTGACTTCAGACTATACTACAAAGCCACAGTCATCAAGACAGTATGGTACTGGCACAAAGACAAAATTATAGATCAATGGAACAAAATAGAAAACCCAGAAATAAGTCCACGCACCCATGGACATATTGTCTTTGACAAAGGAGCCAAGAATATACAATAGAGAAAAGACAATCTCTTTAACAAGTGGTGCTGGGACAACTGGTCAACCACCTGTAAAAGAATGAAACTAGAACACTTTCTAACACCATACACAAAAATAAACTCAAAATGGATTAAAGATCTAAATGTAAGACCAGAAACTATAAAACTCCTAGACGAAAACATAGGCAGAACACTCTCTGACATAAATCACAGCAAGATCCTCTATGACTCATCTACTAGAGTAATGGAAATAAAAGCAAAAATAAACTATTGGGACCTAATTAAATTTAAAAGCTTTTGCACAATGAAGGAAACTATAAGCAAGGTGAAAAGACAGCCTTCAGAATGGGAGAAAATAATAGCAAATGAAACAACTGACAAAGAATTAATCTCAAAACTATACAATCAGCTCATGCAGCTCAATACCAGAAAAATAAATGACCCAATCAAAAAATGGGTCAGAGACCTAAACAGACATTTCTCCAAAGAAGAAATACAGATGGCTAACAAACACATGAAAAGATGCTCAACATCACTCATTATCAGAGAAATGCAAATCAAAACCACAATGAGGTACCATCTCACACCGGTCAGCATGGCTGCTAGCAAAAAATCTACAAACAATAAATGCTGGAGAAGGTGAGGAGGAAAAAGGAACCCTCTTACACTATTGGTGAGAATGCAAACTAGTACAGCCACTATGGAGAACAGTGTGGAGATTCCTTTAAAAACTTGTAATAGAACTGCCATACGACCCAGCAATACCACTGCTGGGCATACACACTGAGAAAACCAGAATTGAAAGAGACGTGTGTACTCCAATGTTCATTGCAGCACGGTTTATAATAACCAGGACATGAAAGCAACTTAGATGTCCATTGGTGGACAAGTGGATAAGAAAGTTGTGGTACATACGCACAATGGAATACTACTCAGCTATTAAAAAGAATGCATTTGAGTCAGTTCTAATGAGGTGGATGAAACTTGAACCTATTTTACAGAGTGAAGTAAGTCAGAAAGAAAAACACCAATATACTATATTAACACATATATATGGAATTTAGAAAGATGGTAACAATGACCCTATATGAGAGACAGTAAATGAGACACAGATATAAAGAACAGACTTTTGGACTCTGTGGGAGAAGGTGAGGGTGGGATGATTTGAGAGAAGAGCCTTGAAACATGTATGTTACCATATGCAAAACAGATGGCCAGTCCAAGTTTGGTGCATGTAACAGGGCCACTCAAAGCTGGTGCAGGAGCACAACCCAGAGGGATGGGATGGGGAGGGAGGTGGGAAGAGGGGTTCAGAATGGGGAGACACATGTACACCTGTGGCTGATTCATGTCAATGTGTAGCAAAAACCACCACAATACTGTAAAGTAATTATCCTCCAATTAAATAAATTAATTTAAAAAAATAAAAAAGAAACAAACAAAAAATCCACCTGCAATGTGGGTAACCTGGGGTTGATCCCTGGGTTGGGAAGATCCCCTGGTGAAGGGAAAAGCTACCCACTTCAGTATTCTGACCTGGAGAATTCCATGGACTATACAGTCCATGGGATCGCAAAGAGTCAGTCACAACTGAGTGATTTTCTTTTTTTTCCAGTGGTGCATTATTATTTAATCAACTATGCCTATGTAATAAAACCCCCACAAAAACCCCTAGATGATGGGGTCTGCAGAGCTTCCAAGTTGGTGAACACAAGGAGGTGTCAGCAGGATCGCACACTCCCTTTCCCACATACCTTGCCCCCATCTGGCTGTTCCTGAGTTGCATCCTTTATGATAACCCAGCAATAGTAAGTAAAGTCAGATTTTCTAGGGCTAGTTAAACAGAGCTAACTTAAACCACAAAAGTCACAAGGATATACAAGGAATAGGATTATTTGTCTGGAGAAGAAACATTTGCCTAATTGCTTTAAAAGTTTTATTTAAATTCAGTGATATAAAAATAACAGATTTTAATTATATCTAGAATATTGAGTCTAAAGATAAACACATAAATTGAAAGGTGTCATTTTATAATGATGTAGGAAAAATTTCACACAGTTTAAAGAAGATAGAGACTAAACTACTTTCAATAACCTATTCAGTTATTTCACATTTACCTAATTAACAGATAAGCATGATAATAGATTAAAATCTTACAGTTTGTACTCCCATTAGTCAGTCATATATTCTTTAAGTATATAAATAGCAAAATTCTGACCCATAGATAAATAAAAGATTATAGAGTCATTTTTGGAGTTTTCAAACTAAAGAAGAAAAACATAAGTTGAAGAAACAGACCCAATGTTAATTCTCTCAAGCCAATATCAATTTTATTGACTCATTGTAATTTATTCAACAGTAAGATGTTTATAACACATTAATTTCAAGAACCAAACTTTAGTAATATTATAGAAGAACTTGCTCGTGTGAGTGCTTTGGATACATATTTCATCATTTTTGTACTAAATAGAAATCTTAGCTATAGTTTCTAATGCCAAGGCAAGATTATTCTCTAAATGGGATGACAACATGCCCAGAATGATAATATCTGAAGAGAGCTCAGCACTGTTGACTCATATTTTGTTTTCACAACCTGAAATAGACACAGACAGTACCAGAGGGAAATAGTTTCTTGATTAGATTAACATAAGGCTACAAAGTTTGCACTGGAGAGTGTGTTCACATGACCCACCTCACTCACACAGATTGTATACTATGATTGTTTAATTCATTCTTCTTCCCTCCTCTTCTCCTCTCCATTTTCTGATTTCAAGTGTTCATCTGCGAACATTAGCCTGCTATTTCTACCAAACTATTCTGTATAAAATATTCCCACTCCAAAGGACAATGATGGAAATAAAAATAAGAATAGAAAAGATCAGTGTGTAACTCACCATTATCACAGTTAAGCAATACTACATGTAAACACCATTATAATTTGTCTTTGAAAAAGCTGCAAATTAAAAAGGAAGACAATTTCAAGCATAAAAAAATAAAACCCAACAATAAAAATGAATTTACAGATAAAAGTAATTAATGCCTTTGGATAAATATTTAAGAACAATATGGTGAAAATGAAAATTGCATATAAAAATAGACTATTCTAGAAGATTATGCAAAAGAAATAGAATCATACATTCAGTAAGAATTAGTGAGTGCTTATCAAATATTAAATCAGCAACAAGGATATTAATTTTGACTATAACAATGGGATAGTTTGCTGTTTTGCTTCAAATAAGAACAGAAGAAACTAATTTGCTAATTGAGAACACTAAATTATGAAGTAGTTTCTTCTAGAAATTTGTTTTCATTTTTACTGTTCCTACTTTCAAGAGAATACACAAAATGTATTTGTTTAACCTGTTCCTAGTTAACTTTGAATGATCACTTAGAAATCTTTTTTGTTTCCCACAGACTCAAAACAAAAGAAGTAATTAAATCTTTCTATCTGTATTGCAGACAAATTTGAGACTAATGCAAGTTTATACCCCACAGAGCTGGCAAAAACTGCAGCCAAGAGGTGGGGAAAAATTAGGAATCAAGAAAAAAGTAATTCCTAATCACTGAGCTCTCACTATTCACCATCAGGAAAGCAGTGTTGATTAAAAGTGCTCAGAGTGCCATCAGAACTGTGTCAGGCCAGGGGGCACTAATTTTCAATTCACAGCAATATCATGTGAGCATTTCATATGAAAAGTGCACGACCTAGTCCTGAAGAAATATTTTGCATGTTTATTTGCCTTGAACTTAACTCAGCACTTTTTCCATCAAAAGGCCATGATTTTAAGACATATGTCTCATGAAAATAAATTATCCTTTTAGTATGACAATAAAGAACCCAATAGTCTGGGAACTTTCTAATTCAAATATATTGAAATTGAAAATGGTGGTTAAGCCTAAAACATATAATTTACCTTAGGTTCAATCCACACACCACAAAACAGAGAATGCGCTAAAGAAGTTCTATTCAAATTACAAATATTAAAAATGATTAAATGTAGCTACCAATCAGATTTCTGATATTATTTAACTGACTGCATCCTCATTGATTTAAAGCTCATGCAAAGGCTATCAGAAATGAAACTAAGCATAAGTAAATGGCTGGAAAAAACATTGTGTAGATGACACAGCGAGACATGAGCAGGTTAACATTAATTCGAAATCAGCACTTAATGACAAATTTTGGAGGGGGATTTTTAAGATTCAAAAAAGAAGCCAAAGTACCATTACCAAACATTTTAAATTAAAAATTGCAAAGTTAAAGCAAATATTTATCACTGAGTTTTACATTAACCTTTATTCGGTTTTCAGTTGTTCACTGAGCTGAAAATTCACTATTCTATACCTCAATTTTTTCCTCTGTAAATGGATAAAGATACATACCAAATAAGGTTGCTATGAGGATCAAGTAAGTCAATACATGTAGAGCAGTTACCTTGGTACTAGGTAAATAGTCAACTAATAGCATATATCATGAAACCAGTATGAAAATCTGCCATTTACTGTGCACCCTATTATTCTGTGGGAGTATTCTGTTACTTTTACAAATTTTCACGTATCCTCTAGCAGCCTTGAAAAATTTTATTACCCCTTCTTTTAGGAAACAAGTATAGACAGATTTAATAGTTTACAAAGTTAGTTAATAGAGAAATCAGGATTAAAAGACTGTTTATCTGACCCCAAATCCCATATAAGTTCAACTATATGAGTGGTTCTCAAATCTTAAAATACATTAATACCTCCTGGAGAGCTTGTTAAAATAGTTGTTTGTTCACATCAGGAGAGATTCTGAGGGAGAAGTTTGAGGCAATAATCATAAGTTTGCAGTGTAACAAGTTTACAAGTGATGCTGATGCTCCTGGCCTAAGGACTACATTTGACTGAACGTGGTCTCTGAGAATATGCTTAAGAAATTGGTAGTAATTACTTCGCTGTGTGAGGTACCTTTATGAAAAACTGTGGACTGATAAAAATGCTAAATAATGCATCTACGTTCAATTTTACCATTTAAAAATTCAAGTTAAAGTTGGCTTAATCTAGTATCTAAGCAAATTGCATTGCCTCTTTATTAGATGGGAGTTCTGAATACTCTTCCCTCCAATAAAAAATCATTCTCAAACCAATATTGGTTTGGTAAATTTTCTAGCAAGTCAAATGGGAGAATCTTCAGAGAAATCTCTAAATAGGAAGAGTTTATGAACTCTCTCTTTAAAATTAAATAATTGATAAGATAATGCAAATGAACACAATATCCAAGCTAGAATGCTGTTGTCTCCACTGTTTTAGATGCAAAGCACACTCAGTACCCATAATAATTTCAAATGGTTCTTGGTAAGAATTCTCACTGATTGATTCATTTATATTCAGGCACTTTTTCCTAGATGAAGGTATTCAGTTATCCTACTCTTAAATGCTTCAAGGGAAAGATTCAACAAACCTCATGCACAGAACATATTACCTTTTAAAATTTATCTGTATCTACTGATCAAATGAAAAGCAATGAAAGAAAGAGTCTACAATTAAGTTTTTCAACGGTTTCATATGTTGCAAAGTTTTCTCGTTTACTCTAGAGGAAAACTTAATCTGGCATCTATTGAAAACCCTTCCCCAAAGTACTTGATCTGCAAGCCTGAAATCCTACATAAATGTTTGCCATATTGTTGACAGGTACATCTTCCATCAACTCAGTGACTCAAAACAGGTTCAGAACCACTGATTTACTTCATGAATTCTGTCTTACTGCAAAAACTCGCACATCGCAGTTATACCCCTGAGAATTTTATACTCTATAACTTTGATACCTCTTCAATGTATCAGGCTTTTTTTATTATTATTAACCTGAAAGCAGCAATCCTGTCCTCTCCCAGCTGAAAAGTCTTCTCTTTTACAGACTGAAGATTTCCCCGCCAGTCCAATTTGATGTGCTTTCTAAACAGTTGTGGGTTTTCTTTCATCCAGACTTGCTAAATACTTATTCTGAGCATTTTTAGTAAACCGAACAAACTGAATTTATGTAATTAATTTTCAGTTCATTTCAGTTCAGTCGCTTAGTCATGTCCGACTCTTTGCGACCCCATGAATTGCAGCACGCGAGGCCTCCCTGTACATCACCAACTCCCGGAGTTCACCCAAACTCAAGTCCGTTGAGTCAGTGTTGCCATCCAGCCATCTCATCCTCTGTTGTGCCCTTCTCCTCCTGCCCCTAATCCCTCCCAGCATCAGAGTCTTTTCCAATGAGTCAACTCTTTGCATGAGGTGGCCAAAGTACTGGAGTTTCAGCTTTAGCATCATTCCTTCCAAAGAACACCCAGGGCTGATCTCCTTTAGAATGGACTGGTTGGATCTCCTTGCAGTCCAAGGGACGCTCAAGAGTCTTCTCCAACAACCACAGTTCAAAAGCATCAATTCTTCAGTACTCAGCTTTCTTTATAGTCCAACTCTCACATCCATACACGACCACTGGAAAAATCATGGCCTTGACTAGACGGACCTTTGTTGGCAAAGTAATGTCTCTGCTTTTGAATATGCATGACTGTAAATCATATCAAGTAATCAAGCATAATTATATGTAATTTCTTGTTTCACCAGGATTTATAATAATAAACAAGGATAGCAACTTTATCTTTTAAAAGTAAATTTTTGTATATTCCCTAACTTTAATACTGTTCTATTTGGCCTATTGCTTAATCTCATGCTGAAAAAAATCTTCAAACAATTCTGAAAACATTTTACATTTTTGAAATTCTCCAGGCAAGAATACTGGAGTGGGTTTCCACGCCCTCCTCCAGGAGATCTTCCCACCCAGAGACGGAACCCACATCTTATGTCTCCTGCTTTGGCATGTGTGTTCTTCACTACCAGTGCCACCTGGGAAGCCCACCACTTATTACACTCTGGATCAAATATTTTAACGAGCTCAAATGCATTTCATAATAAATAATATAGTCACACAAAATACATTAATTAATTTTTGTGTTGTTTTTCAGTCACTGACTTGTGTCCAGCTCTTTGCAACCCCATGGATTGTGACATGCCAGGCTCCTCTGTCCACCACTGTCTTCCAGAGTTTGCTCAAATCCATGTCCACTGAGTCAGTGACACTATCTAACATTGGTACAGATAGAAACACTCCTGCTTAATCTAATTAAGCATTCTGTTTTTCTTAACAGCAAAAGTTTTTTAATCTTTTCTCCTAACTTGAAAGGATCTTTCAGAGAACCTGCAGCAGCAGTTTTTAAATTGTCTGTTTCTAAACTGCATAATATGGATTAGGTTAAAGGAGAGGCATACATGAAGGAAATGAAAATGTAAGGTGTCCAGGGACAATATATATTTTAAGAGCTGATACAGATAAAGAGAAAAGGGACCCAGAGAACAGAGAGGACAGAGAATTGCCAAGTAGCCTACAAATTGTACTGTTTTCAGGGATACTGACTACAGTGCTTTGGGGATCATGAACAAGACAAGGATGTATTTATTATCCTTAATATTATCTAAAGTATTGATCTGCCATTATAAATTAACTATATAAACTTAAGTAAAAATATATTTAGGTTAACAGTGATTCAAGACTACTCACTGATTCCTCAACACTTATCTATTGCTCAATCGGCTAACACACAAAAGAAACTCAAATATAACTGGATTTTTTAATGAGAAAACATCTAATATTTAAGCAAGTATAACATTGTACAGAGTCTCTGCTTTCTTCTAAAAAAATTGAGTTCACTTGTATGACTTCTTTCTCTGTTTTTGGAGAAATTCATTTTTATGTTTTCAATAAATATGTTCACCTCTTGGCTTGTTCTCGAAGATATAAAAAGTGGTTCTTTTGATTTCTTTTGTATGAGACATTTATTGATGATGCCAAGTAAGTTTTAAATTGAATAAAGGTTGTTCCTTAAAAATCCAGTTGTTATTCAAATTTTTGGTGCTTCTATACCACCTGTCACGGTTTTACTCATTTTTTGCTCTATTTTAATATGTTTGTCTGTGTGTTGTCATTTTTATCTTCAAAAAAATTTTTTACGTGATTCACATTTTGCCTATTGTAGTCATTTAGGCTAAGAAGGATGGTAGACTAAGAAGGATCTTTGCTGTGCTTAGTCGCTCAGTCGTGTCCAACTCTTTTGTAGCCCACCAGTCTCCTCTGTCTGTGGGATTCTCCAGGCAAGACTACCACAGTGGGCCATGCCCTCCTCCAGGGGATCTTCCCAGCCAAGGGACTGAACCTAAGTCTACCAAATTGCAGACGAATTCTTTACCAATTCTGAGTCACTAGGAAAACTTAGTGGACTTTTTTTCCTATTTGTTTTCTTTAGATGGACTCCCAAATGACTCAAATTTTGACAAACTATTGACTGGACAACAGCCAAACCAAAGAGTGAGATTGAGCTGAAAGTCTGTATGATACAATAGTGATCGATGACTGAAATTTAATGAAAGAAAAACCAGAGAAAGAGAACAAAATCAAGCTAAGAATTTTGCCCAATATTTGACATCCATAGTCTTCTTAATATCTATAATGATGCTAATCATAATTTTACTATCTGTGATAACATATTTACTGAACACTGGCAACAGTCACTGTGATTAGTATCTCAAGTGCACTACCTCATTTATTACTCTTAATCACAACCTAATTCAGTATTCTTGCCTGGAGAATCCCATGGACAGGGGAGCCTGGCAGGCTACAGTTCACGGGGTCACAGAAAGTCGGACACGACTGAGTGACTAAGTACACAACCACCATCAGATAGGTGAGGGGTTGCCAAACTAGAGCTTGAGGGCCAAATATGACCTGTTACCTGTGCTTGTAATTAAATGGTTATTGTAGTACAGTCATCCTTATTCATTTACATATTGCCTATGACTGTTTTCATCCTACAACAGCAGATTGGACAGCTGTAGCAGACCATAATTTAGGCTTTTTAGAAAGCCTAAATTGCTCACATGGACCACTATAGGAAAAGTTTGATTGATTTTGCTTTTCTTCAGTTGAGGAAACAAAAGTATCCAGTCTACTGAGGTAGGCAATGTTCTATAACTGTACTTAAAAAACAATTTTAAAAAATCATTGGTTAAATAATGACCATATAATAACTCTCTCAAGAAGAAAGAAAACAAGTAGCGTTTCCCTCTGTGGCTCACATCCTACAATAGTCAAGTCATAATATGTGAATTTTAGCAAATTTAAAGTAATCTATGAACCTTATATTTTGAAAAGTATTATTTGAAACTGAGGAATAAGAAAACTAAAAGGGCAAAGTGTTTTTATCTTAAATATCTATACCCCTAAAAGGCTTTCTCTTACACTCTTTTCTGAAGAACTATCACAACCAATTCTCAGATCCTGTCTATTGCATTACCCTGTTTATTTAATTAAAAATTTCCACAATTTTTAGCTGTTGTATTTGTCAACTTATTGTGATTCTTTTTCCATTCTGATAGAAGTTTCAGAATGACAAGAATTGGATCTGTCTTGTTCATTCCTGCATCACCAAATAGTAAGTGCTCAAATCTATTTGAAGAATAACAAGAATTAGAGGAGGTTGGGAAAGAAAATTTTTAAAAAGTGGTATTTTTCAATAGAAAAGGAATTGGGAGAAAAATATTTTTAGGCAGAGGAGAAGAATGAACACAGCCAAAGAAAATGTTTGCTTTGCTCCTCTGTGGTTTATTGCTATGAACAGAATAGAAACAGAACATCCTCAAAGAAAGAATACAGAAGAAGCAGTTTTAAGGAATAATGTCTTTCCTGAAAATGTTGATAACTTCTTTCACCTAAAGTCATTTATAAATAAATTCTAGCACAAAACTACCTTACAAAGGAGAAGAGAACAGAATAGATATGGTTCTAAACCTGCAATTTCAGAACACTGGGATTTTAAAGGGCTGGCAGGAATAAATTTCCATTAAGAGCAAACCTAAATGAAACTACTAAATAGGATGTTGATCTAAAACTGAGCAAGAGTAAAATGGTCTAATGAGTCATGAAATTTTATGAGGCTAGTAAAAACACTATATCCACATAGCAGTCCTCAAATCCAGTAAAATGCTATCTTGTCTTCGGAAATTAGCCAATTATCTTTGGGTATCATTAAAAGTTGCATATGCAAGCTTTACCTGGAAAAATAATGAGAATTTTAAGTGTTTTGAGATTAGAGTCCTTACATTATAGCACTTGGTGTCCTGCTGTTAATACCATCCATTCAACAAGTAAATGGATAAGCATTTCTGAGAACCTAATATTTAATTAGAGGGATTGCCAGATGGCTCAATGGTAAGGAATCCACCTGTCAATGCAGAAAACACAGGTTTGATTCCTGGGTGGAGAAGATCTCCTGGAAGAGGAAATGGCAACCCATTCCAGTATTCTTGCTTGGGGAATCTCATAGACAGAGGAGTATGGCAGGCTATAGTCCCTGGGGTCGCAAAGAATCAGACACAACTGAGAGACTGAGCACTAGAAAAACACTACATAATAGACATTGTCACACATTGTGAGACACATGCTCTAGAAGGCAGGTAAGCAGACTATTTCTCTCTATAATGATGAGAGTCAGTGAAGATGTATTCTCGGAGTGCTAAAAGAGGAAAACCTTAATAAACATGGAGATAATTAAAGATTACACAAATTACAATATTGTTTGGTATGGAAAGGAATTCACCCCAGCTACAATCACTTGCGTTTGGCAGCCACCTAAAGATAGGGAGGAAAAAAGAATAGCTTTATAGTAGGAAAAGGGACAGTTTTAGGTATGCCCTAATTGGAGGTTATTGACAGGGGGAAGATACAAGTGGACTAATTAAAAGTGGGGCATGCTCTGTGACTGATTGGCTCTCTCCAGTTGATCCTAAGTTGGAAGCAGGGGTAAAAATTAGGGAAGCTGTCAGTTATTGATCCAGAACTGGTTGGCTGGTTGTTCATTATTACAGGGGTTGTTGTTTAGCTTTCTAACTGATTGCTGCAGATTGTGGGTTAGAGATCTATTTTTATACATCCGTACTTATATATTCAGGGCTTCCCTGATAGCTCAGTTGGTAAAGAATCTGCCTGCAATGCGGGAGACCCGGGTTAGATCCCTGGGTTGAAAAGATCCCCTAGAGAAGGGAAAGGCTACCCACTCAAATATTCTGGCCTGGAGAATTCCATGGACTGTATAGTCCATGGGGTCGCAAAGAGTCAGACACCACTGAATGAATTTCACTTTCACTTCTATATTCAGTCTCTCAAGCGCGTATTGATGGTGATGAAGAACTTAATTAACAAGTTAGTTTCAAAGTCCAACTAACTTGCCCTTCCATTTTCCTTCTTTTATAAAGTGCATCTAACTTACATTTTTCAAACATACATATAAAAGAAGTCATTACCTAACGAAAATTTGTTTAATTTCCAAAAGAACTTATAATGTGGGAAGATCAGTGCAGCTGCATGGAGAATAATAAATCAACAGTTTGGCCAATTCAGAAGTTTATGATAAAAGATTATTTTTAAAAAAATGAAACATGACAACTTGGCTGTACTGATAAAGCAAAAATAATATCTCTTGTCAACATAGTGGGAGGCACTATTATGACACAATTACCACCTATCAAATAATTATATTCCTTATATATCCCCCTTACTCCTGTAACTTTTGTTTTAGTTTCTAGTCCAGAAAACATCGTTTTTCAATGCACAGTTCTACTATTTTTCATTTTTTAGTTCACTTCATGTTTACTTGTCTTGATTCTCAACAGAACAACAATTTAAACAGGAGTGAACAGAAGATGCAGGGCCTCCCTGGTGCCTCAGAAGGTAAAGTGTCTGCCTGCAATGCAGCAGACCCGGGTTCAATACCTGGGTCAGGAAGATCCACTGCAGAAGGAAATGGCAATCCACTCCAGTACTCTTGCCTGGAAAATTCCATGGACGGAGAAGCCTGGTGGGCTGAAGTCCATGAGGTTACAAAGAGTTGGACACGACTGAGTGACTTTGCTTAACAACTTAAACAGAGAACAAAAGCCTATTCAACCACCTAAAATGTACTTGAAAGCCCAGATGGTGGATCATGGAGGGGGAAGGGGAAAAACAATTATATGCACCGTATATCCTATTACTTGCCTTAAGATTACTTAAAATAGCAGATATTTTGCATTTATGTTATTGAAGACATGTTGCTGAAGGCTGATTTATAAGTCACAAAAGAATGCTCAAATGTACTCAAAATATGCCATTATGTATGTATATTCATTACCACATATTTTCTTTCTACTGCTCAGTTTTAAAACGTAAAACACAATTTAATATAAATTTAATAGCTCATCCTTAATATAGTTTCCCTAATTTTAACTATAAATTTTACTAGCTATGCTATCTTGCTTCAAATAGACTTTAGGAAGTATGTGACTTGCTGAGCTCAAAACTTAAGTAAAAGCAAATTACAGTTTCTGATGCAAAGTCATGCACTTCTCAAATTGTTATAAACTCAGAAGAAAATGATCGGTTCTTCTATTTCACAATTTTAGAGACATCTCAGCTTCCATTAGCAAACTCCATACATTATATATATATATATATATGTATGTATATATATATATATATATGCTCCTAAATATAGGCTGATAAACCCCTAGATCAAGAATACTTTCTCACTAGGATAAGTCCCACAAAATATGCCAGCTCATATTGGACAAACTGAGTGTCTCTTTAAAATAACTAACATTGGTATAGCAAAGGGTATTAGCATTGAATATTGTAACCACAGCCTTCATATATATCTAATTATGTCATTTATTCATGGTTCTTCAGAACAAGGAATGTTTAATTTGAGTTCACAGATACACTTCAAGGATTCCTCAAGTCTAAAATTTTATAGGAGGCATTTTTTGGACATTTTCCAAGATTTACTTAAACCGTTGGTCATTTAAAAAATATTTTATTAGTATATTTAATTTTAATATTTCATCCTTTCAGTTCAGTTCATTACTCAGTTGTGTCTGACTCTTTGCAACCCCATGAACCATAGCCAGCCAGGCTTCCCCATCCATAACCAACTCCCAGAGTTTACTCAAACTCATGTCCATTGAGTAGGTGATGCCATCCAAACATCTCATCCTCTGTCATCCTCTTCACCTCTCACTTTCATTCTTTCCCAGCATCAGGGTCTTTTCAAATGAGTCAGTTCTTTGCATCAGATGGCCAAAGTATTGGAGTTTCATCTTCAATATCAGTCCTTCCAATGAATATTCAGGACTGATTTTCTTTAGGATGGACTGGTTGGATCACCTTGCAGTCCAAGGAACTCTCAAGAGGCTTCTCCAACACCACGTTCAAAAGCATCAGTTCTTTGGCACTCATCTTTCTTTATGGTCCTCTCATATCCATACATGACTACTGGAAAATACACGACTAGCTTTGACTAGATGGACATTTGTTGGCAAAGCAATGTCTCTGCTTTTTAATATGCTGTCTAGGTGGGTCATAACTTCTCTCCCAAGGAGTAAGCATCTTTTAATTTCATGGCTGCAATCACCATCTGCAGTGATTTTGGAGCAAAAAAAAAAAAATAAAGTCTCTCACTGTTTCCCCATCTATTTGCCATGAACTGATGGGATGAGATGCCATGATCTTAGTTTTTTGAATGTTGATCTTTAAGCCAACATTTTCACTCTACTCTTTCACTTTCATCAAGAGGCTCTTTAGTTCTTCAGTTTCTGCCATAAGGGTGGTGTCATTTGCATATCTGAGGGTATTGATATTTCTCCCGGCAATTTGATTCCAGTTTGTCCTTCTTCCAGCCCAGCATTTCTCATGATGTACTCTGCACAGAAGTTCAATAAGCAGGGTGACAATATTTAGCCTTGATGTACTCCTTTTCCTATTTGGAACCAGTCTGTTGTTACATGTCCAGTTCTAACTGTTGCTTCCTGACCGGCATATAGGTTTCTCAAGAGGCAGGTCAGGTGGTCTGGTATTCCCATCTCTTTCAGAATTTTCCACAGTTTATTGGGATCCACACCGTCAAAGGCTTTGGCATAATCAATAGAGCAGAGGTAGATGTTTTCCTGGAACTCTCTTGCTTTTTTGATGATCCAACAGGTGTTGGCAATTTGATCTCTAGTTCCTCTGCCTTTTCTGAAACCAACTTGAACATCTCAAAGTTCATGGTTCATGCAGAGTTGAAGCCTGGCTTGGAGAATTTTGAGCATTACTTTACTAGCATGTGAGATGAGCGCAATTGTGTGGTAGTTTGAACATTCTTTGGCATTGCCTTTCTTTGGGATTGGAATGAAAACTGACCTTTTCCAGTCCTGTGGCCACTGCTGAGTTTTCCAAATTTGCTGGCATATTGAGTACAGCACTTTCACAGCATCATCTTTTAGGATTTGAAATAGCTCAACTGGAATTCCATCACCTCCACTAGCTTTGTTCATAGTGATTCTTTCTAAGGCCCACTTGACTTCACATTCCAGGATGCCTGGCTTTAGGTGAATAACCATACCATCATGACTATCTGGCTCATGAAGATCTTTTTTGTACAGTTCTTCCGTGTATTCTTACCACCTCTTCTTAATATCTTCTGCTTCTGTTAGGTCCATACCATTTCTGTCCTTTTTCGAGCCCATCTTTGCACGAAATGTTCCCTTGGCATCTCTAGTTTTCTTGAAGAGATCTCTAGTCTTTCCCTTTCTATTGTTTTCCTCTATTTCTTTGCATTGATCACTTAGGAAGGCTTTCTTATCTCTCCTTGCTGGTCTTTGGAACTTTGCATTCAAATGGGTATATCCTTCCTGTTCTCCTTTGCTTTTCACTTCTCTTTTCGTAGCTATTTGTAAGTCCTCTTCAGACAGCCATTTTGCTTTTTGCGTTTATTTTTCTTGGGGATACTCTTGATCCCTGTACAATGTCACAAACTTCCATCCATAGTTCTTCAGACACTGTGTCTATCAGATCTAATCCCTTGAATCCATTTCTCACTTCCACTGTATTCACCATTGTCAAGCCCACATTTCTTACGTCTCCTGCATTGGCAGGTGGGTTCTTATTTGCTCTTCCTGATACACTCTGCTCTATTTCACTCTTCCCTCTGCTGTAAGAGGCTAGTCTTTCAGACTCCATCACAAGCTAACGACCTCTGTATATTTTCCCTGGATAGTCCAGGAGGATACTGGGAGAAGACTGGAAAGAAATACTGGAAAGAATAAAGAGTATATTTATGGCACTTATTAAATTAGGTTCCTTCCTGTTCTGTTAGGTTTCCTCAGGATGGCTGTGTTCCTCAAGGCAATTTGCCTTATACAACTCTCTCTCCCTCTGGATTCCAGCAACCTTGCCCCTTTCCTCAATCCCTTGAGATAGGGTTGGGGTACACTTTTTCTTTCCTGTTAAACTAGAGTTCTTGCCGTATTTATTGGGATCTCTTACATACCACTCAGACCTTTACAATTAGTTCCTTTGTAAATAGACAGTGTACCATTTGTTTCTTGTTGATACTCAAATCCAAAAACCAGATTTGCATTTTGGTATTGAAGACAACTTTATCTATCCAAGAAAAATGAAAATCCTCCCCACAAGTGATCTCTCCCTAAATTCAACAAGACATAAAACTATGTATTTCTGGCTTCCAAATCTCAACAGTTGATCTGCCTGGTAGACCTCAGATAAACACGAAGAACATAACTTGCAAGGAGTTTGGAAAATTTAGTTTTACTTTTTAAGCCTCAATAATTCAGGAAAACGCCAAGAGACAGAGCAGATAATTCATAAACCAGCATACCATATGTACTACAAACACTAAAATTTACACATAAATATTTATTAAAAGTTGACTTCCTATGGAATAATAGTATTTTCTGCAA